>NC_136072.1:245720791-246996863 GCF_964261635.1 Lissotriton helveticus
CATCAACGAGCAGAAAGAGGCAAAATAAAAGTGAGAAATGAGCAGCAAGAGGCAAAACAAGAGTCAGAAGATAGCAGAAAGAGGCAGAATAAGGCTGAGAAACGAGCAGAAAAAGACAAAGTAGCGGTCAGAAACCAGCATGAAGGGGAAAAAGTAAGGTGAGAAACGAGGCGAAAGCGGCAACATAAAGGTCAGCCATCTGTAGAAAAAGTTAATATAAAGGTGAAAAATTAGGAGGAAAGGGAAACATTAAGGTGAGAAACAAGGAGAAAGTGGCAAAATAAAGGTCAGCCATCGGTAGAAAAAGTAAAATAAAGGTGAAAAATTAGCAGAAAGAGACAGATTAAAAGTACGAAACAAGCAGAGGGAGAATAAAGGTAAAAAACAAATAGAAAGAGCCAAAATAACGGGCCGATAGAGCAGAAAGAGGCAAAATAGAGGTGAGAAACAAACAGCAAGAGGCAAAATAGAGGTCAGAAATGAGCAGAAAGAGTGAGAATAAAGTTCAGGAATAAGAAGAAAAAAACAAATATTGGGCAGAATGAGCAGAAAGAGGCAACATAAGGGCAGGAGTGAGAAGAAAAAAGGCAGAAAAACTAGGATAAAACGAGTAGAGGCACAAAACCGAAGGCAGCAGAGAGTAGCAGACCGTAACAGCAGGAGCTGGCCCAAGGACCTGCTTCTGTGTGTCCATCTACTTTTTTTACTACTCACCCACTGGCAGGTCCACTCATACACTCACACATCCACTCTCAGACCTACTCACACACTCATGGCCCCATTCACAGGCCCACTCAGAGACTTACACACCCACTGACTTTACACACTCAGCCACTCATGGACCCACTCACAAATCCATTCAAGCACTCATTCACCCACTCAGATCCACAGAAAGACACACACATACTCATAGACCCAGTCAGAGACCCATACACCACTCACACACGTATGCACCCACTCACAGACCCACTAATATACTCACTCACCCACTCAGACCCTCACATTCCCACTCACAGATCTACTCAGACACTCATGCACTCACTCACAAACCCACGCAGACTCTCGCACACTCTCACAGCCCCACTCAGACACTCGTCCACCCACTCACAGACCCACTCAGACACTCATGTTCCCATTTACAGACCCACTCACAGACTTATGCACCCACTCACAGATTCACTCAGAGACTCACCCACTTACTCCCAGACTACGTGAGACACTTACAGAGCAACTGTGATACTCACACAACCACTCACAGACCCACTCAGATACTCACATCCACTCACCCACTCAAAGTCTCAGAGACTCACATACCAACTCACCTACCTATGGCCATCACCATGAAGACTACAGCACATCTGTGCTCCTTTTATGTGTTATACAGGAAATAATCCCCAAACGTAGGGCACAGGAATACCTGCTCACCTGCAACAGTCAGAGCAAGTTCCTAGGGGGAGCCTCAGTTAAGGACTCACCACTTACGGCCACCAACATGGTGGGCCATTGCCCCCAGAGTATGTGACCACATGAGGGGAGGAGGCACAAAAGTAAAACACTGCTGCCGATGATATTTACTGTGGTAAAGGAAGATGCACAGTCCAACTGTGTAGGTACGTAAATCCTTTTTGTAGATCCCTTCTAGGTTAGATGGATAGAACAAGATAAGAAGTACAGATATAATAACCCCACCAGGAGCCAGCTGTTAGCAGCTCAGCCTGAGTTGACCAACTGCCACAGTCAGGTAGAGAGAGACACTGTGAGCCAGAGAGACACGCAGGCATTCTATGATGCCACAGATATCATAGTACAGTCTATGTAGTGAAGGACAGTGGAGAAGTCATTTACTACACATCCTCTCTCCTTAGGGAATGACACAGAATAGAGGAAATGATAGGCAAGATACCTCAAATATAGCATTTGCTTAATGTACGATGTGAGATATCTTTAGCATGAGCAGAAATACAATAAGATGCTAAACATTAGATGAGCAAAACACAATAACATGCCTCATCCCCCTCCCTTAGTGAAACAACATGGTAAAGATGAGCAAAAACCAATGCAACAAAGAAAGGTGGTCACGCTCACAACCTCCCCACACAAGGGTACACCACAGGGTAAACACCCTGGAAAACAAAAATGAACGTGGACACAGACCCTTGAGGGAGAAACAACATATTCACCAGAAGAAAACACTCAGGAAAGAAATTAAGAGTTCCCCTGATGAAGGTATGCTGACCCTGAAATGAAAAACAAGACCAAAGCAGCTAAACTAGGTGGTCACACTCACAGCCTCCCCACACATGGGTACACCACAGGGTACATGCCCTGGAAACAAAAATGAGTGTAGACACAGACACTTGAGAGAGATACAACAGGGATAAAAGTGTAAGACCCATAGCAAAAATTCACCAGAGAAAACACTCTGAATAAAAAAAAACCTCAAAATTCCCCTGATAAAGACATGCAGACACTAAAAATAAGATAAAGCTCCCAACTCAAAGTCTTACCAACATGAAACCCTTGGCCACGAGTTCCAAGAAGGCAGACTTCGAGCAGAAGATAGTGCTGAAACAATCTTCACATAAAACAATTCAGGGAACTAACTTAGTAAAATACGACAACCTCCCCTAAGTACGGTACACCACAAGATAACAATCCTGAGAATTAAAATGTTGCATTGACTACCCGCAAACACACCATCTCCCCTGAGTAGGGTACACCACAGCACAATAAACCTGGGAACCAAAACGGGGCATGGACTACCCGCAAACACACAATCTCCCCTGCATAGGGTAAACTACAGGACAATAAATCTGGGAACCAAAATGGCGCATGGACTACCCGCAAACACACAATCTCCCCTGCATAGGGTACACCACAGGACAATAATCCTGGGAACCAAAATGGAGCATGGACTACAACCTACCCTGTGTAGGGTACACCACAGGATAATAAGCCTGGGAACCAAAATGGGGCATGGACTACCACCTCCCCTATGTAGGGTACATCGCAGGACGATTAGCCTGGGAACCAAAATGGGGCATGGACTACCCACAAACATCACTATCTCACAAAATATTAGAAATAGGGAATTGACTATCCAGAAGGTACAACCTCCCCTATGTAGGGTACACCGCAGAACGATAAACCTGGGAACCAAAATGGGGCATGGACTACCCGCAAACAACACTACCACAGTAAAATAATATAAATGGGCATTGACTACCCACAAACATACAACCTCCCCTGAGAAGGCCACACATTGGGTTAACTCCCCAAGATATGGTATAACATGCAGAGATGTGTTAACCAGTACGAAACATGCAGTGAAACGTCAATTACTACTGCAAATAGTGAAAGACATCAGCTCCGGTGAGCGATCTCTCAACCGAGGTCTTTAGCACAATAGGATCTTGATACAGAGACCCGTTCAGTTGTGGGTAGGTTATCCTTGTCCCAAATGCTGTCCCGCAAATAACGCTGAGACGGCGATTGCAGGCATAGATTTCACTAAATTGTTCATGGCGCTGGTCTAGTAACGACTTGGCTCGTGTCCCACAATTGATCGGCTCGGCGGCACAGAAGCGTATACATAAAATCGTTACCATCGTTACGCCAGAGCAGAAACTTCACAAAGATGCTTCGAGCTCCATGTCGCAATTCGCAGCACCACACACGCTTACAGTCATAACCTGGAACAGCGCACTGAACCGGACCAAGATGGCGGCACGCTGTTACGCCTCCGCCGGATGGTTCACGGCAAAGGCGTGCTGATCAAAGTCGACCTGACAGTGGCAGCGTGAGACTACGCTTGACGTCACAGGAGCAAATAATTAGAACGTGAGTAGAACTTCGTTACGGGAAAAGACCTTCGCTAGCTCCCAGAAGTATTCTAAACACGTCATCAGTTGGACGGTAGCAGGGAAAGAAAGAAGATCGCTGCTGACCAACCGTCATCGGCATCCAGGACGGTGAGTAAACGATCTTAGCAAAACACAGTCACCCTGCATCCACATGCTGCCAGAAACCTCTGACTCTCAGATGAGCCCTCACACTGGATCTGCCATGCAACACAACACCAGACGGCGAAGCACAGGACTTATGCGCAAAAAGTAGCGAGTTCTGCCGCTGCAAGTCACTTTGAAAGTGCAAAAACTCATCAGAGAGACCGTTCCCCAATGAAATCCATGTTGCTCTAAATGTGGTACGCCTCTCACAAGACACAAAGTCCTCAACAAAGGTACAGGCAATACCTCGAGTCCACACAGTGCGTTTCTCAAGAAAACTCCAGTTTCCATACACAGGGCAGAGACAGGCAGAGCAGGCAGAGGCTGCTGAAAACTCTTTTAGAAAATGAAGCGCCCAATTTGCATGTTGTCCATACACAAGCAGACATCAAGTAAAGACACACGCCCAGGGTGCAGGCTGTCCAGGTGGAATAGGACACTGGTGGGGTCAGCTGGGCATTACCTTTTATTTTCACTTGACGTGTTTTAAGTTGTTGATGTCTTAGGTACCTTTTCTTATAGTTGCTTAATCCCTTAGGTGGCCTTTGTCCATAGTTCACACATGGTTTCATCCAATTAAAATCGTCGCCAAATTGTGGTGAAGGAAGATGCACAGTCCAATTGTGTAGGTACGTAAATCCTTTATTGTAGATCCCTTCTAGGTTAGATGGATAGAACAAGATAAGAAGTACAGATATAATAACCCCACCAGGAGCCAGCTGTTAGCAGCTCAGCCTTAGTTGACCAACTGCCACAGTCAGGTAGAGAGAGACACTGTGAGCCAGAGAGACACACAGGCATTCTATGATGTCACAGATATCATAGTACAGTCTATCTAGTGAAGGACAGTGGAGATGTCATTTACTACACTTATCATGAACTTTGCATCAAATGTTGCTATTTCTCACAGCATTTCCAAACATATTCAAGGATGGATTCAAGTCAATTAGCCAAGGTTCAATTTATTCTTTATGACACATCAAAAAATCAGGCTGACACTCAGTCCTTCCTTTGCTATTATGTCACTCTCTTTGATTATTATTAATAATTGATTTCAGATTTGTAAAGTGCTATGTGTAACCTTGCGGCTATGCTAGATCTGAAATGGCAATATAAATGGGTCAGTTCTTATTATACTAGGGCACCTGTCTTTTTCTGAGAAGTGTTAGTACCTGCCAATTAAAAGTGCTATACCTCTTCTGAGAAGCACCAGCACTTAGCCATTAAAAGAACTTTAACCTAATGAGAAGTGCCAATACCCAGCCATTAATAGTACTGTGCCAGTGTTGAGAGGTATCAATACTCCCCCATTAATAGCACAATTTCCCAGCCAGTTCCACTAATTAAAGTGCTGTACCTCTGCTGAGAAGTACCTATACTCGCCCATTAATAACATTGTACCTCTGCTGATAAGTGCTGGTACCACCAATTGAAAGCAGAGTACCTCTGCTGAAAGCTGAGAAGTGGCAGTACTCACCCACTGTAGGAAAGGATTAGTAAGTGCAGATAGGAACCTATAGCTAATATTAATATCAAAGTGATTAATAATGTTCAGTTAAGTCTCAATAAATGTATCCTTGCTCAACCCATGGTTTCTTGGTAGAAGAGCAGTCAGTCTTAACTTGGGAGACAGGTGTATAAAACACTTATACATTTGAACCCCTTGCTCCTGCCTTTTTAGACTTGACTAAGGAGTGGGACAGTTCCTTGCAAATCCCACAGCGAGACCTCCCAACAGTGAGATGGTCCAAGAGAGGAGGCCAGATGTTGGTCTTAACGTTGCGGCACAATCTGAGGGCCACAAATGGAAGGACAACATTTGATCTGAATGATTAAATGACCTCAATGCCAGCAGAATTGACTACTGGTTAAAAGATCCGATAGTGACCACAACGCTCTGACCATCTCCCTAACAAATCATGGAGAGAGCTAACCAGATATTAGGGGCTGGACTGATTTGGGAAAGGTATCCATCACTAATAACTTGAAAACAATTTGATAGGACTGGGGGAAAATCTGGGGGCTTTGGAAATAGTTAAATCCAAAGTCCTCTAGGAGGTGGGGGTGCTGTCTAAACTTCCCAAAGTAGAAATAATAGAGAAGCTGAGTACCCACCATGAGAAACTTTATTGACAGATTAGGGAAACACTAGGCCAGCTGAAAAAAGCGAAGGATTGTCATGGAAAAAAGGAGAAAAAAGGCGGGCCCCTGTGGCAGACTGGTATAACCAGTAATGTAGAAAAGCAAAGAGTGATCTCTTACATGCAGTAAAATCCAAGATCCGCCCTGATATGGTGCCATGTAGGGCTTGACACAGACAGGCAATAGAGTATGCCAAGTGTTAGACCTGACATCTTTGGCGTGGTTTCCCCTATCTTTTTGCCTCTACCCCCTGTATTTTTGATGCTGTGCTGGGTTTCGTTTTTGATGGTTTAGGTGCTTTGGGCACTTTACCACTGCTGTTCAGTGTCAAAGTGCAAGTGCTCCCTGTGTAAATTGTTATTATGATTGGTTATTCATGATTGATATAGTTGTTTCACCAAGAAGTCCCTAGTAAAGTGCACTGGGTGTGCCAGGGCTGGTCATAAAAAATGCTACTAGTGGGCCTGCAGCACTGATTGTGCCACCCACATGAGTTGCCCTAAAATGGTGTCTCAGGCCTGCCACTGTAGTGCCAGTGTGTAGTCTGTGAACTGCCATGTCCTCCTGGTCAGTGTCCCTACTGGCCAGACCTAACCCTTCCCTTGCTGTACACATTGGTCACCCCTATGGAAGGCCCAAGGTACCCCCTTGGGCAGGGTCCAGTGTATGTGAATGGTAGAGCATGTACTTGTGCAGGTGATATGCTCTGGTAGTGAATTACAGCCATTTTTGTTTTTCACTATTGTAAGGCTATCTTGCCCCTTAGGCTATCATGGGGAATGCTGGCCACAGTGGCTATCAGCATATCTTCCAATAAGAGCAAGATAGGACCTAAAAGTCTGGTATCCCTGAACTCAGAATTTAATAACACATCTTTTAGGAAAGGTTGTTTTTAAATCCTGTGTTTGAGAACAGCACTTTTAGAAAGTTGCTGTTCTCTTGTCTGACCCTTCAGTGTGCCTTGGCCTGTTTGTGAATTGACTGTCTGGTTTGTGAGGGGCAGGGGCTGGGTGGCTCCCAGAGTCTGAGTGTGCCATCCCTGGGCTGAATAGCTCCATCTGCATCTAGAGTAGTGGGAGGGGATAGCACTTGGGCCTGAATAGGGCTGTGCCTGCCTTCCACAATGCTGGCCTCACCTCCTGCTGGGCGGCTGACGACCCTGCCCCTCTCCCTGAAAGGAAAGGAGAGGCCAGGAAAACAAAGTGCTTAAGGAACACCCAGAACTGATGTAGACCGGACTCAGAGCCCTCCTGCACAAAGGGATCAAATACTTTTAGGGGTATAAGTACAGGACCCCTGACTACAGAAAATTAGAGCATCCTGGAAACAAGAAGGAACCTCTGCCAAGGAGAAAGTTGGAAGACTGACGAAGAAGTACTGCCCTGCTGTGTGATGCTGGACTGACCTGCAGTTGCTTTGCTGCCTAGGAGAGGGGAAGGACTTGGTTGTTGCTTTGTCCCCTTACTTGAAGGAATCTCCAAGGGCCTGTTGTGAGCTGGCTCCCTGTTTGGAAGTCCCAGGAACAAAAGGACTTCACCCCTAGCTTCCATGAGCTCTGCTGAGAGAGCTCTGGCCTTCCTAGAGTGCTTGGCCGATTGTGGTGCCTCTGGAAGTTGTGCCTGTGCTGAGAAACTGGAAACCAAGATTTGAGATACTTTGCTACAGAAAAGTTATCGCATCGCTCGCTTGCGGAGAGCCTCCCCGACAGTGCGAGGAAATTCCTGCCACTACGAAGGCCGAGATCGTCGCAGCGCCTGATGCCGCTGTCGGAGATGTCGCATCCTTAGTTTGCTGGAAGATCACCATCGCTGTGAGCATCGTCGCAGAGCCTGTCATCGCTGGGTGAGATCGCCGCACCGCCTGCTTGCGGCTCGCATCACGTCGCTGCGAACATCGTCGCAGAGCCATCGCATCAAGGAGCTGCGAGAGGAAGATCGCCGCTGGATCATGCATCATCGCCTAGGAGATCGTTGCAGCCCCTACAGATCATGGCATCGTGCCTTTGCAAGACCAAACCTACTACGGGTCCTACGCACCGGAATCCATACAAGTCATCGCCTTCCTCCCCATAAAGACCAGATTCGTCGCAACACGCCCGCTGCTGCAGCATGACTGTTGCCAATGCCTCCCCATGGTCTCAGGAGCAATGCATTGCTTGTTTTCCACCGCACCAGCTTCTGCTTTGGAACTTTGTCACGCTTAAAGGTACTGTTGGCTAAACGTGACGCAACTGTGAGCTTTTCACGCAACTGTGGATTATTTTTATCGTAACTTTAAGAACTCTTTCGCAACCGTGTTCTTGAACTGGGTATTTTGGATTTTTGTCGTTTTGGTCTTGTGTAGTTTAGATTAAATACCTTTATTTTTCTAAACTGTTGTGGAGTTTTCACTGTGTTACTATGAGTGTTGGTATAAATACTTTACGCATTGCCTTTGATAAGCCTGACTGCTTGTGCCAAGCTACCAAGGGGGTGAGCAGAGGTTATCTAAAGATTGTTTCCTCCTTACCCTGACTAGAAGCAAGGGTCCCTATTTGGACAGTGGTACCTACCTGTGCTAACTAGAGACCCCCAGTTCTAACACTGTTGGTCAGAGGTGGGATTTGAATTTGTATTTGTACTAGGCCCACAGTGATTGGTGTACATCACTAGTGAGGGCAGAGCACTATGCCACCGCATACTACTGTTTTTTTTTGGTTGGTTGTATTTTTGACTAACTCTTCTAAGCATCATGTCTGTTAATGTAAAAGCAACCAGTGTGGAGGAGGCAGAATTGGAGTTTTGCATTGAGGATTTGTATTCCTACAAAGTTACACAGCTTAGGCAATTCTGCGACCAATTTGAGTGCCCCTTCAAGAGCGGCCACGGGAAGGAGGAGTTGCAGAGAATCCTGAAGGCCCATTGGGAGGCCCAAGAGGGAAATAATGTAAATGGAGGGAATGGTTTTCAAACCACAGATCTGCTTGTGAGCAGAACAGGCTCAAGGCCTGGCAGCAACCATTCCAGTAGGGGCTTCACCCAAGAAGAGTTACAAGAAAATCAAAGAGTGAGAGAATATGACTTGGAAGTCGACACTCGGTCTGGGGGCCAGACTAACCTGTAACGCCTGCCGCCCTAACATTGCTGGGGCCCTGACGCTGGGAGTTCTTCCCTGCTGCCGCCGCTAGACACTTCGCACGGCCGCACGGGGAAAGACTACAGCTCCCAGCGGGCTCAGGGGCTGGAAACGCCCACTTCCGGTTGGAGCGCGCCCGGAGGCGCTTAAACAGCACCCGCTCCCTCGGAGGAGCGGGGAACATCGACACTTGGTCTGGGGGTCAGACTAACCTGTAACGCCTGCCGCCCTAACATTGCTGGGGCCCTGACGCTGGGAGTTCTTCCCTGCCGCCGCCGCTAGACACATCGCACGGCCGCATGGGAAAAGACTACAGCTCCCAGCGGGCTCAGGGGCTGGAAACGCCCACTTCCGGTTGGAGCGCGCCCGGGAGCGCTTAAACAGCAGCCGCTTCATCCGCGTCGCGGGACGCGCGTGGGCGGAGCCCGGACAGAGGGCGGGCCGTCTGTCGCCGTCCGGGGCAGGAGGAGGCAGGGCTGGGCCACCTCCCTAAGTCTGCATGATGGGTAAAAGAAAAGGTATGGCCGATACCGATCAGAGAGGTAAGAAAGCGAAAATTACTACTCAGTCCGAATCCATTTGATCATACCTCTCGTCAGCGGTGGGGGCCCTTTCTAAGGAGATAGCGCATGCTGAATCAGAACTGGGTTTGCCATCAACCCCACCTTTATCCCAACCTTTTTCGCCCGTCACGGTGCCTCCAATCCCTCTGGACCCAGAGGTGTTGATTGTAAAGCCCACCACAGTGGTAACATCTGGTGGTTCCATGCCCTCTACTAGTATTAAGGCCCCTTCTGCACCAGAGCCCTCATCCCCGAAAACAAAAGGCGAAGAGCACACTATAAACAAAAGAAAGTCAAGGGAGGGGAAACCCTCTACTCCCTCATTGTTGGAGAATCCACTGGGCGACCAACTAGAAACTTTGTTCACCTCACGCATTGAACCTTTAATTGTAGATATAGCCAAGGACATTGTGGAGACCTTAAACACCTGCTTATCTAGCCTATTAGCAAAATGTTCTTTGGTCGACAAGTTGGTGAAAGACTTTGCTACATTATCAGCACAACTAACTGGGGGGTTTGGCCCAAAGGTCCCGGGACCATCAGGCGCTATAGTCACGGAGAACTCTTTACCATCCAGCAGTGGGAGTACTAAAGACTTGAGCGGGGCTGGCCGACAAACAGTCACTAAAACCTCTTTAACCAACTCCATGAAAGCCCCTGAGCTTATCAATTGTGAACCTAATGCGTTAGACGCCCACCGGGCCCAACATTTTTATCAAATTACTGAACTACCGCCAGAAGCTGCCCCGCTTGTAGCAGTTTTTGTGGGTGTACCCCCGTTGCTAAAAGGGGTAGCGGAATCTTCATCGGCCCTGGTGAACAAGGCAAAATCATGGTGTGCTGGGGCGTGTAGTGGTGGGTCTGATATTGCTAATAATGTGATTTTTGCTCGCAGGGTAAGATGGATTGGAAAAAGGCATAAACACATCAATGGCGATTGTGTGATTGTTAATTTTAACACCTCTAACGTGGCCCATAGACTGTTTTGGGATGGTTCTAACATTACCAGGGAGGATTACTTAAGACCTATCCCCTTAGGGTATTTTTACCCGCCCTCACTACCGGTTTTGGGTCCACGGCACTCTCACCCAGCCAATCGTAGGGAGCCTAGCCGACCTTCGACAGGTGGGCATAGGCCCACGTCTCAGCCACACCTCATCCCTGGGAGCACCCCGCCCCCTACGATTACGGCGTTGAAGGCGCCCCAGCATACGGGAAATGAGCCATTGCCAGTGATCCAGTCAAACCGTTATGCCCCTCTTTCAGACATAGAGGAAATGGATTGACAACCAGCTAATACACAAAGTATATGTACCAGGCCCCTTATACCAACAGAAATAGATGCCTGTAAGATTATCAGTTGGAATATCGCAGGCCTAAGAGATAGGAGGACAGATATAGCATGGTTGGAGCTGATTACGGCAGATGATATTATTGCTTGCCAGGAAACGTGGGAGAGTTCCCCTGATTTTTGGGTGGATGGATTTATTACTTTCACCACACCTGCAGTCCCAAGTAGGTCAGGTAGAGCTAAGGGGGGCCTAATGTCTCTGTTTTCCTTTAAACTGAAGGGGAGCCTTAGACAGATCAATTGTGAGTCGTCAAACCTTCTAGTTGTAGAATGGGTAGTCTCACCATTTTGCACTATTCTTTTTATTAACTTTTATAATGCTTGGGAGAGAATTAACGAAAGAGAACATCTGGTTGGGTTGGATAATATTCTCTCACTGTTTAGTCTAAATAAATACACTAATTTTGAATTGGTTTTATTAGGTGATTTTAATGTACATCTCTGTAATGAACTGTGTAGTAGAGATGATCTGGAAGATTCACAGTATAACCAGGTGCCACATTTTGAACACACTAAGGAGGGGGAGGCTCTTGAAGAGCTCTTGGCTACTTATAACCTGTTCGAAGCAAATACCACAGAGACGGGCGATAGGTTAGTCACGTTTAAGGGTACATCCCCTGGTTGTATAATAGATAATATTTTTGTGTCACCAGGTATTTTAGCCAGAGTTAAGAGACTAGGGGCCGGATGTAGGTCGGTCGGTAACGGCCGAAAATCGGTATTTTCGGCCGTTACCGACCGGTATTAACGAAATGGTATGTAGGGCCACATATTTTACAGATTCGGTAAATTTACCGATCGGTAAATTTACCGAATCTGTAAAATACCGAATCGGTATTTTTACCTATTCGATAATTTTGATATGTAGGTGGGACTCTTCTGAGTCCCACAACCCTTACCGAATCTGTATTTTACCATCAAATATATTTGATGGTAAAATACCGAATCCGGTGTGCATGCACATGTGTGCATGCACACCTGTGCCATATGACAGGCAGACCTGCCCTTAGGGCAGGTATGCCTGCCACATGGCACCCAAGCCTCTTTTGGGGGTGCCAGAGGGTGTCAAAGTGACACCCCCTGCACCCTTGTGGAAATCTGTATATACCGATTCGGTAAATACCAAATCGGTAATGCCCATTCATTCCTATGGGCTGGGCAAAGCCCATAGGAATGAATGGCCATTACCGGTCGGTATTTACCGAATCGGTAAATACAGATTTTTACCGATTCGGTAAAAGGAACATCTGGATGTTCCTACATGTCCCCCATTCTTATTTACCGATTTTTAATTACCGAATCGGTAAAAATCGGTAATTAAAAATCGGTAAATAAGTCCTACCTACATCTGGCCCATAAGGCATTCTTTGTAGCCCGTAGTGATCATAACCCTGTTTTGCTTGTGGTACATGGTGAGGATTGGCTGCATACCAAGAGTCAGGAAGATCTCCAGGGTCCAGCAGCACGTCCTATAGATCAAGGACGCAGATTAAAATGGGCGAATGTGGTTCCTGAGAACTTTATGCAGGAAATTTTACCAAATTTTACCAAAGATTGGGCCTCACATAATGACCTGTCAGGAGGTTGGCACACCCGTACAAGCAATTATGAGTAGCTTTGAATCTATTTGCTTAGAGGTCTCTACCGCTCTAACTGTCAAACGCACCCAAGGTACTCCAAAACTATTTAGGTGGTTTGACGATGAGTGCTCAAAAGCTCATAGGTTATTAATGGGGGCACTGAAAAGTAGTCCGAGAGATAGGGTTCAGATCTCAGCAGCTAGAAGGGCGTACAAATCTGCTATCACGGGGAGAAAGAAAGCGCTCAAAGAAGCGGCATGGGACAACTTAATTTCAGCAGCAGTTGTTCGGGATAGCTCACAGTTTTGGGCTACTGTGAACCAACGTTTCTCTCTGAGTCAGAGAACTGCCCTATGGACTGTGTGATACCTGACGATAAGTGGTTAACTCACTTTGGTACCATTTATGGTTCTGGTGAGATGACCGATCAAATTGCTCCCTGGGAACCATTAGTGTGTCCACCATTGGTCTTTACCACAGGAGAGGTCGAAAGGGCCATCCTAGAAACTTCTAAAAAGAAAGCCCCATGTCCGGACGGGGTGCCTGGCGATTTTTACTTGTTTGCTCCAAAACTGTGGGCGGGGGTTTTAAGTCAGGTTTTCACAGCGGCAAACAGCAATAATTTCCCCAAAAGTTGGGCAACCGCGGTCATCGTGCCAATCTTTAAAAAGGGTCGGCGCAATGACCCAGGTTGCTATAGGCCCATTTCCCTTCTGGACTCTGCAATGAAGATCTTAGGCAGAGTCCTCTTGTTCCAGCTGAGAGAAAACATCAAGAAGGGGGTGGGGCTGTCCAACCTACAGTATGGACTTAGGGACAAGAGGGGAACTGTGGACCAATGTCTCAACCTGCAACTATTAATATCTAAGTACACAGTTGCCAAGGAGGGGTCCCTGTTTCTTGCATTCATGGACCTCTCCTCAGCCTTTGATATGGTCAACAGGGCCAAATTGTGGCCAGTCATGCTGGAGATGGGTGTGGATGGCTCTTTGGTGAACTTTATAGCCTCTTTACATCAGGACTTGTTTGCCAAAGTGAGAGTGACCAAAGAGGGCAGGTGCCCCAACTGTTTCAAATCGGAGAGAGGGGTACGTCAGGGCTGCATCCTGGCCCCCCTCCTTTTCACGATTTATATTAATGGGCTAGAAAAACATCTGTTGGCCGTGGAGGGGGACGTTCCGTGTGTAGGAGAGAGAAAAATACCAGCTCTCCTATACGCGGATGATGCTGTCCTGATAGCTCGCACTGGGGTGGGTCTCCAAAGCTTGTTGGACTCTTTCGGCGATTTCATGGACCAGCTTAATCTCAAAATTAACACCAAGAAGTCCCACACCAGGGTGGTGACCCAAAAGAAGCGCAAAGTTAATGTATTGCACTGTAAGGGGGAGGTTTTGACCCGAGTAACATCGTTCCCCTACCTGGGCGTCACCTTCGACGAGAAGGGTACATGGGGTCCACAGATGAAGGTAAAAAAGCTGGCTATGACTAGAGCCGCTTCGGCCCTTGTGGGGTTCGCAAACAGACTGGGGGCAAGACCCATGGAGGCTCTTCTAAAAATATATAATGCAAAATGCATAGCAATAGCCTCATATGGTGCACCACTATGGGGGTACTTGTCTCATGATCTTTTACAAAGGGCAGAAAATAAATTTCTTCGACAACTACTCTCTGTCCCTCAATCTACCCCTACCTTCTCGTTGCACGCAGAGCTGGGCCTAGACTACCTATCAGATAAGCAGAGACTATCAGCCTGATTCATGAAGCTAAATGCGCTCGCAAAAGGGCCAGATTCTGAGAATCTGGCCCTTTGCGAGTGCAATTTTTGCATTTGGGATTCATCATCCCAAATGCAAAAATCGCTAATAAAGAATTAGCAAATATGCGAGGATTAGCATTTAAGGAATCTCTATTAGAGATTCCTTAAATGCTATTCATGACACATTTAAAAATTGCGAATTTGCAATTTAGGACCGCTATTTACCGCGAGGTCAGACCTCGTGGTAAATAGCAAAAACTTAGAAAAATGCATTTAAATGCATTTTTCTAAGTTGCATGTTACACACACACATGTCCTTTGGACATGTGTGTGCGCAACACCAATGTAGAATACATTTCAGGGTTGCTACAGGGTGTCCTTTGGACACCCCTGGCACCCTTGAAATGGCATCCTTATTTGCGATTAGCAATTTGCTACTCGCAAATAAGGAATGTGTAGGAATCGCAATTTATTTAGCAATTCCTACATGAATCCCGTTTTGCAAGTCCTTAATAGCGATTCCTTATGAATCGCTATTAGGGGCTCGCAAAACGGGAGATTGATGAATCAGGCTGTTGGTCCCTTAACGTGCTGGTTGAAGCTATGGCTGAATGAAGAATTATCTCTCAATCATGCTACCCTGATGGATGTTATGTCTCTTGATCACAGGAAGAAAATCCCCTGGTTAGAATATGTCCGACTAGCCTTTGAAAAACTAGGTCGCCCGGGACTATTCAATTTGCCATCATCTATCAGGGTTGAGGACATTAAATGGGTCAAGAAACATTTCATGGAGAATGCAAGGCTGGCACGGGAGGAGCTCGAGTTGTCAAAAACATCAGTAAGAGCACATTATATATTGCTATCCTCCCCATCTCTAGAGCCTTACCTTAGCTATGTTAACAAACCTTTACATAGACACCTCCTAATTAAATTTAGATTTGGCCAAATTCCTTACGTATTGGGCTGCTTCAAGCAATGGAGCACGCCGGAATTGGGTGTCCCATGCAAATGTGATGATTTTTCGAGCCAGGATACGTTGCATTTTATGATGTTTTGTAGTTTTTTTAGAGAGCCAAGAATCAAATATTTGGTGCCCGTTTTAAAAGGTACGGGTTTTATTCAAGTTAGGCCTGCGTTGCTATACTTACAGTCTTTAGGTAACATCTTCATTACATACTCTGTGGCTAGCTTTCTAGTCGCAGCATTTAGAATTAAGTCAAGGCTGAATAAGGGCATTAATGCACCATGAATGTTGATATATACGACCTGTTAAATATGATTGTACTTATGTCCTGCTTCCCATGATTGCTCATTGTGTGGCTAACTCTGATGAATTATATGTACCCTTTTAACTTGTATATATTATTGTGTTTTATTGTATTGGCTTTAATGATTTTAATCAAATCGAATAAAGTGTATTTTGACTGACTGACTTGGAAGTCATGAGGATGAAAATTAAGCAATTGGAAGTAGAGAGGGCGGTGGAGGAGAGCAAAAATGCCCGTGCTCTGGAGGAAAAGAAATTGCTTCTGGCTCATGAGTTGAGCATGAGAGAACTGGATCTGAAAGCCAAGGAGGTGGATTCCAGTTCAAATGGTGGCAGCGCACAGCCCATGCTGGGGGGTAAAGTATATATTCCCAAGGACCTGCTACATAATTATAATAGGAGTGAAGATATCTATGACTGGTTTACTTCTTATGAAATTGCATTAAGAATAAATGGTGTGCCTGAACAGCATAGGGGGGCGGGCCTGTGGAAAATTTTGAGGCTTCTGGGAGGAGTGCTTTAGAGCCCTTACAGTTAGCAGGTGCCATGACCTACCCCAATATGAAGGAGGCCCTATGTCTCAGGCATGAACTTACTCCAGAGCAGTAAAGACTGCAGTTTAGAAACTCCAAGAAGAGAGAGTGTGAGACTTGGATGGAATGTGTGAATTTGTACTCACGTGCACTGGAAGGTTGGATGAAGGGCAGCAAGGTAACTGATTTTAAGGGGTTATTGCATTTAATCAGTTGGGAGCACTTGAGTAGTCTTTGTGTTCCAGAGCTGTGCCAGCATCTTTTAGACAGCAAGCTGACAGACCCCATCGAGTTTGCTAAGGAGGCGGACCGCTGGACCAGTACCAGGGTCCACAGAGGAATTGTGGGTACCACAGCCAAAGGTGGCAGGGTCCCCAACAGAAGAGTGGGGGGACCAGGGTAAACAAAAGGAGTTCTCTAAAGGGCCCCAAAATAGTTCCCAGGGAAAGGAGTCCTAACCCCCAGACCTAGACAGCCATGGCCCCCTAGGGGCAGAAGGGATAACAAAGGGCCCTCTGCATGCTATCACTGCAACCAGGTGGGCCACTTTTCATCCAGGTGTCCCAAGAAAAACCCATCACCCATTGGTGCTCCCGCCCCAGGGTTAGCAAGTGTAGCTTTGGGAGGGTATTTGGTTTCCAGTGGATAGGGGGAGGTAGCAGTTATGACCCTTGTCTCTTTAGGAGACCAAGAGGTGGTCCAGGAAACCTTACTGCTCCCTAACACTAAGAAATACGGCCAGAAGTTGACCATCAATGGGAGGGAGATAGAGGCTCTGAGAGACACAGGAGCCAGCGTGACATCCATCAGGTGTCAGGGGGTGTCTGAAGAGCAGTGTATCCCCAATGTACTCCGCCCGGTAGTTGCAGCTGATAGCTCAGTGCGCCTCTGCAAAGTGGTGCGTGTTCCCTTTGAGTGGGGGGGGTGAGTCTCTGGTCTCTTGGAAGTTGTTGTCAGTGATGCCTTGCCTGTAGACTTTCTGCTAGGGAATGACCTGGAGAGCTCTCCATGGAAGGATGTATAGGACCAAACTCATCTGGAGATGTTAGGTTTACCTGCATGGATCAGTGTGACCACGCGTGCTATGGCAGCCAGTAGGGGTGATTCAGCAGAACTGGAGCCTGAAACAGTGACCAAGAGACCTGCCAAGAACCGAGGAGGCAGGGGGCACGGGAAACCCGCCCCTTGGTTCCCACGGCACAGGAGGAAGTAGAACCTGCGGGGATGCCCTGGAACCTACCGGGGAACAAGTGGCTGAACTGGGGGAACTGCCTGAGCTGACCCATTGGCCGCAAGAAGGTGGCCCCTCCAGGGAGGAGTTCTGCAAGGCGCAGAATGAGTGCCCTTCTCTTGTTGGTATGTGGCAACAGGCCGCATACCAGGCAGCAGGCCTAGGGGCCAAGGATCATTTCATTTACTGGAAAGATGATTTGCTTCATAGTGAGCCTAAGTTCGCAGAGCCCGGTGCAGCCCGTTTTCCACCGTACCAGCTTCTGCTTTGGAACTTTGTTGCGCAACTGTGGATTATTTTTATCGCACCTTTAAGAACTCTTTTGCAACCATATTCTTGAACTGTGTATTTTGGATTTTTGTCGTTTTGGTCTTGTGTAGTTGAGATTAAATACCTTTATTTTTCTAAACTGTTGTGGAGTCAGTTTGTGGTGTTTTCACTGTGTTACTGTGAGTGCTGGTACAAATACTTTACACATTGCCTTTGATAAGCCTGACTGCTTGTGCCAAGCTACCAAGGCGGTGAGCAGAGGTTATCTAAAGATTGTTTCCTCCTTACCCTGACTAGAAGCAAGGGTCCCTATTTGGACAGTGGTACCTACCTCTGCCAACTAGAGACCCCCAGTTCTAACACCAAGAAACGATGGGAATGTTCCTAAAGGTCCTTTCTAAATTGTGCACTGGTACCAAAAGATAATAAGTCATTTTGGAGGAAAGCAGCCCACTGTCTGAATGGACCAAAGTCTACTATGGAGTTTATATTCCAGCAGAAAGAGTGGATATCTCACTCTGGGGGCCTATATGCTGTCGGGGACATGGAGGAGGAGGAGCTAGTAGGCATGAGAGGAAAATTTCAATCTGTTACTGTGGAAGCCCTTGAAATATCGCGTGAGGAAATCCAAGTAGCCATTAACTCCCGTATATCAGCCAGAGCTCCTGGCCCGATCAAATTCCCAATCACCTATATAGAGAGATTTTAGAAGTCTGGGTCCTATATATTGATATGTTAACCAATGCTATGCTTTCAGGTATGGAACTTCCAACTTCTTGAAACTTAGCTGAGATTATACGTATTTATAAGAAAGGAGATGGGGCAAACCCGGCCAGCTTTAGACCTATTAGTCTAATTGATTCTTTGCAGAAAAGTTTCGATAAGCAGCTATTGGCCCTTCTTCAGGAATCGATCCTAAAGAAAAATATCCTGTCTGATTTTCAGGCACACTTTTGTGCCAATTTCAGTGCACTGGATCAGGTCTTCAGGTTTCTCTGCATTTATTGGAAAGAAGTTGTCATCAAAAGGGGGAAGCTCTAAGTAGCCATTGTGGATCTGTGTACAGCCTTTCACCTGGTCCCACAAGCTAAACTCTGCAGAGTGGTGGCAGAGCTGGGAATCCCTTGAATCTGCTAGATATTGTAATTCATCTGCACTCAGCAAATAATGCCCAAGTTAGGTGGGGAGAGGATGGACAATTAACTGAGCCCTTCATGATAAATTGTGGGGTGAGACAGGGATGCCCTTTAGTGCCCACTCTGTTCTCCCTTTTATTGAGGGGGAAGTGGGCTTCCTCGATAATGATGGGTGTGATGCCCCAAAAGTCAGGGAGAGAAGAGTCCTCACACTTCTTTTCGTTGATGACACGTTATTAATGTCAAAGTCCTCACAAGGCCTCCAATAGTTATTAAATGATTTTACATTCTTCTGTGAGGAGTGTGGGCTGGAACTCAATGAGGCAAAACAAAGTACATGATATTTCCTAAGATACTTCGAAGCCATCTAAGAGACGTTTGCATGTAGGGGACAGTACAATAGAACCAGTCTCTGATTTTGATTATTTGGGGATATGTCTCACTCCAACTTTATGCTGGGATCCCAATATAGAGAAAACACAGTTGTCCTTAATTCAGCACACTGCTCCCATAAGCAAAATCCATAAAAACACAGTGTCTAGGAAAGTGGCTCCAGCATTAGAAATATATAACATCAAAGCCTTAGGAGAAGTTTTATATGGAGCAGAATTGTGGGGTAGTGGGAACACTGTTTGTCTTACTGTCACCAAACATGGATTTGTAAGATCCCTTTCTAATCTACCAACCAGCACTTCTCTGACCCCATTTTTCCTTGATCTGGCCCAAAGAAAACTGGCCAACAAGCTGGACTATAAACTTTTAATGTTCTGGCATCGCCTATGGACAATTGTGGGGCTCGCTCTCAATCGAGTGGCGATTAGGGATCTTCTGATACAGCCCACAGTATTTACAATTCCCTGGTTTAGTACCCTGAGAGAACTTTTGAAGAAAGTGGGGATTGAGGTTTATTGGTCAAGACCGGAGGAGCTGTGTTCCATTCAGAAGAGTAGGATTGAAACCGTCTAACCGGTGTCTACCCTGGGGAACGATGTGAGAAATTCAGTGGGTTCTCTTACCCAGGAGTTTATGAATTTTAAACCCCGACCCCTGTTTGAGGAAACAATCGATGAAATTCTCCAACCCCTTGAACATAAACTATTCCTCCAATCCAGATACTAAACCCTTCCCACTAAATTATTCTGTAGTAAGTGGTGAACTAATGAATTCCCTGATGATAAATGTCCAGCTTGTAAAGGCAGCCTTGAATCCCTAGTCCATCTGTTATTTTTCTGCCCACATTACAAGAAGTTGAGGGGAAAGTGGATAACGCCCTTTTGAAGGCTTATTGGGCCAGGCCACTATCTTGATGTGCTCAGAATTCTTTTTACAGACACCCATAAAGTAATAGTTTTTGGTTTAGCAAAATTTCTATTTGCTCTATGGATCAAATGGTCAAATTGCATTGTATAATAATTTTTTATTGCATTTACATTTTATATATGGAAGAGATGTATTTTAATATGGCTCTTTTTCTTTTACGATATTTTCAACTGTTTTCTCCATGTACTTTTTAAGATCTGTGTGATCGAAATAAAGTTATGTTGATGATGTAAAACATTTATACTAACACCAAAACAGTAAATAAGTAAAAGATACAACACAATAAAGATCCATCACCAGTTGATAGAAATAGTGAATATTTTCATCTTTCAAATGAAACCAAAATGACAAACATTTAATGTAGGGATCCGAGATGTGAATTTTTAAAGTTTAAATATAAAAATGTTCTTTCTAGCACCAAAAAGTGTAAAGTTCCCTCCATGGTTATCTGGTCGCCCTGGACTGGGACAAAGGCACAGTTTCAGGATGACTGCGATGTGGGGCAGATATGATGAGTGGTTAGCCCAGGCAAGTTTTTCCCTACTGACTTAGTCATGTTTTTCTTTGACATCAAGTGATCAAGGCTTCAGATCCAAGTTTCAAGTTAAGGATGATGGCCTGCTGAGCCCTGGAGGTCTTTGTCTTCGTCGATGAAGCAGAGGAGCTCTCAAGCTTTCAGCTCTGCAAATCAGCATGGTAAGGCTGAGTCGTGGTTGTATATTGGCTGTTTGACTCTCATCATCAATGTCAGTCTTCCTCTGGAGCTTTTTCACAAAACTTTACAAAAACTTCCCAAACTTTCAGATCTTCTTCTGAAAGGTTCATTGAGGATCAGGAAGGGTCCAACAGCACCAGCCATGGGTTCGGTTCAGATGCTCTGGTTTGCCTCTTGGGGTGTGAGATTCCAACTCCCACAATGCACCTCGTCAATCCAAGAAATTCCAGTTGAAGCTAGTAAGTTGGAGTTGTCCTTTCAGTGAATTTTGAAGGTGTCTTCTTCCAATACTTTTCTACTGTTGTTGCTCAGAGAGTTCACTTCTTATACTTTAAGGCAGCCACAATCCTTCTTGTGTGAAACCTTTAGAATGCAATCCTTCTGAATGCAGTCCCGCACTCGGAGTATATCGTGGAATGACGTTGAGACATTCTACACATAAAATCATGCTGGAGACTTTGGGGACATATTGGAATCCCTCTGGTATACACACGGCTGCGTTTAGATGTCGTAAGATACAGAATCCCTTTTGTGGGTCGGAATTATCACCACAAACAAAAGATTACATCTCAGAAGACTTAGCCTTGATAAAGTCACGGGCCGATTTCCCATGTAAGCAACAAAACACATGTTGGCTGTTTGAAGACCCTGAGATTAAAAGAAACAAGGAAAGGATTCACCCGCTTGTATATTATTTGTGCTTACACTGCGTATCTAAAAAATATTTGAGACACCCTCGATGTGTGCTGAGGAAGTCTATGTATATGTATTTAGTTGGCTTAGGCCGCTAGTTTTGGGAAGGTCAGTGGTTCTTCTCACCTTGCAGCACCGTTACTAAAGATAATAAGGTTATACACATACATGTGCTACACTCCTGTGTGTCGCCATCAATCCTAAAAGTATACCACAGACCATTACCCTTTCATAGAGGATCAGGAAGGGTCCAACAGCACCAGCCAAGGGTTTGGTTCAGAAGCCCTGTTTTGCCTCTTGGGGTCTGGGATTTCAACTCCCACAATGCAACTGGTCAATCCAAGAAATTGCAGGTGAAGCTAGTCAGCTGGAGTTGTCCTTTCAGTGGATTTTGTAGGTGTCTTCTTCCAACACTTGTTATCCTTTGAGAAAGCCACAAACCTTATTGTGTGAAGCCTTCAGAGTGCAGTCCTTCTAAATGCAGTCCTCTGTGGTGCAGGCCGAGGGTCCAACAGGCAGTCCTTCTTCTCTAGATGTTTCAGGCATGGATCCTAGGGACTCCTGCAGATCCCCATATTATCCCCCATCCATTCTGGGCTGACAAGAGGGGGGCACCCCAACCAATGGGGTACAAGCTACCACCCTCTGCCTTGACAACTTCCTGGGAAGCACAGCATATTTCTGTCCCAAAATGTACATTTCACCAAAATTCAAAATGGAGATAGTCTCTGTTTGGAGTGCAGGTCTGACTAACCCAACCCTAGGTGTGGCTAACTTTTCCCTACACTCCCCTTTCAGCCAATCTCCTAATCTAATTAGAGGGGCTCCCAAATTGCTGGGTATCAAGGAAGTGGGTGCTGGACTAGGTCCTGTGACATCTGGGCTTCTACCTTTGAAGTTCAGCTAATCTTCCAGCCATGGTATACAGCATCATGTCTCCTCTGAATTGGCTTTTGCACCGGGACACTTCCGAGTATCCGTGAGTGCTACAGATGGTGGATAACATAACATAACATAACATCTTCTCAGTCCCTTCTTGTCTCCAGGAAGGAAAACTCCTACCACCAAATGGTTGCATTGTTTCAGCCTCAGGTTCACAAAGGGAGCAGCTTTGCTCAGTCCGCCAGAGGCTGGCTAATCAGATGAGTCAGGGCGATTTTAAGTAATTTCAGGATAGTAAGTTCTAAAACTACATTCCTGCAATAGTTATAGAAAAATCCAACCTTGGCAAGTTGTTATAATTATTGTAACTATTACTCTGATACTTTGAATTATGTTGTTAGATACTTCCATCCAATAGTTAGTTTTTATAAAAGTTTAATAAAGCCTTCTGTAGTAATGAATTCCAGATAGATTGTTGAGTTCAGGATGATTTATTGTAGATATGTAGATGAGACTCACCAGGAGCAGCCAGCATGTTGGTCAGCCCCATCACAACTGTGTCTTTTCTTGAGAGACACCCAACATTCTGTAATACATCATCATGCTGTAAAATTCCACTGGAAGAGCATGCATGGACAGGAAGCTAGGATACTACACCTTCTGTTGTAAGTAAACACAACATAAATGTGGTTGTTCTTCAAGATTAATTTATTGAAGAAATGAGTCTATTAATTAATATATAAATATCCACAAAGAAATAAAGGAGCTTATGATGAGTTCCTGCTCAGACCGGTATTCAGATAAGAATGCCTGAACAGCAACGCATCAGAACAAGAACTTAGAATAAAGAATGAACACTACCAACAATCTATTAACTTAAAGGTATACACATACAACACCTTCCCATGTTAGCCTATGGAGCTTGCTGCACTACAATTGGGAAAACAACTTTGGATGTTTTCCCCCAGCAGGGAATATAAAACATATATTATAATGTCCCTGCTTTTTAAAACATGGTCACCAATCCTTGGGGCACCTAAGGCAGACCTTAGGGGTGACTTACATGAAATAAAAAGGTAGTTTCGGACTTTGGAAGTACTTTTACTTCCAAGTCAAATTTGGATACCGTTTTATTTTAAAACCAGCCCGCAAGGCAGGACTGGCTATAAAATGATACCACACATCACAGCAGAGTACACTAGGGACTTCCAGGTAGGGTGTCTTGGCCAGCTATAATTACACCAATTACCATACATCTTTTAAGGATAGAGCACTGGCAGTGGACATGATCATCAGAGACTGGGACACTTTCAGAGTAAGTAACCCCCAAAGTCAGTCAAACAAATGGGGGTGATCAGAGCAAAAAAAAGAGACTTTCCTACACCCATTAATAGCTCTGTCCCTCCTGCTAATACATGCTGGTAACACCCATTGAAAGTTCTGGACCCCTGCTGAGAAGCGTTAATACGTGGCCATTTATAGTATTGTGCCCCAACTGACAAGTGCCGGTAATACCCATTAAAAGTACTGTACCTCTGCTAAAAAGTGCCAATGCTCACCCATTAATAATACCGTGCCCTGATGAGAAGTGGCAATACTTGCCAATTAATAGCACTGTGCCCCTGCTGACAGATGCCTGTACCACCAATTAAAAGTACAGTACCTCTGCTGAGAAGTGCCAGTACTCACCCATTAATAGTTCTGTCCCTTTTCTGATACGTGCCGATATCACACAAGAAAAGTTCTGTACCTCTGCTGAAAAGTGCCACTACTCGCCCGTTAATAGAACTGTTGCCCTGCAGACAAGAACTTGTGCTCTTCCTTTAATATCAATGAAGTGCAGATATTCAACCATCAAAGTAAATGGAGGTTCCCCTACAAATATATTACAGGGAGGGGAGATTCAGTAAGAAGAAGAGAGTCCCTGTTAAGGTGTAGCAGACAAGGATTGCTGGAGAAAAGACTGAGGGGAGGTTCAAAAGTATATTTTCTGTCGGCTATATCACAAAAAACCCATATTTGGCTCTTTCAGGTATGCGGTACACTAAGACTCAAACAATAACTAACAATGATACAAGAAATTTGTAAAAATACGAAAGTTTTAATAAAAGCCTCCCGAATGGGTCACATTCTAAAACATAATTCAGACATTTAAGGAAAATAATATTCAGGATAGCAACAATTTAAAAACATATACAGTCAAAAAACTTTTTAAAAAAGGTCGACGCGGCGTTTCGGTGACACTTTATCTTGGCACCTTCATCACGACATTAAGTCATTTGACTTTGTATCTATAAATAAATAACAATATTTTAGTATACTAGTGTACTTCATTTTATGCATATCCTATTTGTTTCACTAATTTGTGCACAAAATTTACTAACACTCTATTAACACACTCCCCCGGTTCACAGAACCTGTTTTCTCATTTCTATTGGAATGACCAGTTGGTACTCCTGGCCATGGTGTACTAGGCTAAGTATTCTCACACCAATCTTTTTATAATTAATACAGCGACTATATATACCTGTATTTTGGATTAAGGAAGCTTTTCAATTGCTATCCACTTTTCAACTTGATTAACCAAGGGTTGTGCCCGGTTCTTTATTGGTCCGGTTTTCTGATGCGCACAAATCAACTCTATGGGAAATAAATAGGTACATCCAAATTGGCCTATGGTTTATCACAGGTCACAAAATTAACTGTGCATGCCCAGTCTATCACGCATATTACCTTAGTGACGGAGTTTGTTTTTTGAAAATATGCACGGAGAAACCACCGTTAGGGATCGATGTAGTATGTTCAAAGGGCTGTAGAAATCTAAATATGAGAAAAAGGATCATATATAATTTGGGGCTTATCGCTGATATGTCTACTGCAAGGACCTACAGGTCTCCTAACTATCCATACTAGCCTTTTATTAATCACTCACCAGCTCACTTAAGGATCTCCTTTCTATTTTTAATATTCACTGCAGATAAGACAGAAATCTCCCGTTGAACAGGATGGGGATCAACCGTTAATTAGTTGATGGCTGTGGATATAAATAGAAGACACTAATTATCTATGTGTTGTTCTCTATCCAAGTTTAATCACAAATGACCCACATTATTTCTTTTTTATTTGTACTGAATGTTAAGATGATATATATGGGGGTTGCATCCAGTCCCCAACTTTTCTAACCAACAAGTTCAGGGATACTTATCAGAGTTACTAATGGACTACAAATTATCCAGAGGTATATTGGGATGTAGTTTAATTACTCCCCATAGCGAAAGTCCTAATTCTAGCCTCCAGTTCAAACACATACCTTTGCTCCTCTGGTCGGCCTCCCTGTTTCTCCGTGCTTCCTCCTTCATTCCATTTCGAAGTGAAATGTTGTTTATCATTCCGAAATGCCGGAGGCTAGAATTAGGACTTTCGCTATGGGGAGTAATTAAACTACATCTCAATATACCTCTGGATAATTTGTAGTCCATTAGTAACTCTGATAAGTATCCCTGAACTTGTTGGTTAGAAAAGTTGGGGACTGGATGCAACCCCCATATATATCATCTTAACATTCAGTACAAATAAAAAAGAAATAATGTGGGTCATTTGTGATTAAACTTGGATAGAGAACAACACATAGATAATTAGTGTCTTCTATTTATATCCACAGCCATCAACTAATTAACGGTTGATCCCCATCCTGTTCAACGGGAGATTTCTGTCTTATCTGCAGTGAATATTAAAAATAGAAAGGAGATCCTTAAGTGAGCTGGTGAGTGATTAATAAAAGGCTAGTATGGATAGTTAAGAGACCTGTAGGTCCTTGCAGTAGACATATCAGCGATAAGCCCCAAATTATATATGATCCTTTTTCTCATATTTAGATTTCTACAGCCCTTTGAACATACTACATCGATCCCTAACGGTGGTTTCTCCGTGCATATTTTCAAAAAACAAACTCCGTCACTAAGGTAATATGCGTGATAGACTGGGCATGCACAGTTAATTTTGTGACCTGTGATAAACCATAGGCCAATTTGGATGTACCTATTTATTTCCCATAGAGTTGATTTGTGCGCATCAGAAAACCGGACCAATAAAGAACCGGGCACAACCCTTGGTTAATCAAGTTGAAAAGTGGATAGCAATTGAAAAGCTTCCTTAATCCAAAATACAGGTATATATAGTCGCTGTATTAATTATAAAAAGATTGGTGTGAGAATACTTAGCCTAGTACACCATGGCCAGGAATACCAACTGGTCATTCCAATAGAAATGAGAAAACAGGTTCTGTGAACCGGGGGAGTGTGTTAATAGAGTGTTAGTAAATTTTGTGCACAAATTAGTGAAACAAATAGGATATGCATAAAATGAAGTACACTAGTATACTAAAATATTGTTATTTATTTATAGATACAAAGTCAAATGACTTAATGTCCTGATGAAGGTGCCAAGATAAAGTGTCACCGAAACGCCGCGTCGACCTTTTTTAAAAAGTTTTTCGACTGCATATGTTTTTAAATTGTTGCTATCCTGAATATTATTTTCCTTAAATGTCTGAATTATGTTTTAGAATGTGACCCATTCGGGAGGCTTTTATTAAAACTTTCGTATTTTTACAAATTTCTTGTATCATTGTTAGTTATTGTTTGAGTCTTAGTGTACCGCATACCTGAAAGAGCCAAATATGGGTTTTTTGTGATATAGCCGACAGAAAATACACTTTTGAACCTCCCCTCAGTCTTTTCTCCAGCAATCCTTGTCTGCTACACCTTAACAGGGACTCTCTTCTTCGTGCAGATATTCAATACATGACAGTACCAGCATATTTAAAGCGCGGGTAGGAGTCATAATTTCTCCACGGAGCTAACCATGGTGGTAACAATATATCTCATAAATAGCACTCCAAAGTTATCAATTGATTTGGTGAGATGCACTATTGTCGACTGAGGTAAAGAATCTCAAAAATATATAAACCGGAGAAAGGAACTTCTTTAACGAGGCAGTACAAAACCTAATCTCAGAATGCATTAGTAAACTTGAACAGTATGCCTGTAAAAAGGACGCAAGAATTCTACTGTTGTATTACTGCCCCTTTTCTCCTCTGCTTCCAAGCTCTAGCTTCCTTTTGTTTATTCCCAGTGTTGCAGTGGCCTGTCACGAGTGTGAGGGTAAGTTTTTCTGGTCCCGTTAGCCATTAATGGCCTTTTAGACTTCTCTCGGGATAGCAAAATGCAGCAATTATCAGGGTTCAATGCTCCTCCGACGTTTATGGGTTCGGTACCACTGTACCTGCTGCGCCAATTGTAGCTACGTCCCTGGGAAAGAGTAGCAAGTCATATGAAAGTGCTACAGTGCTATCCTACTCACAGAAGTGTACTATCCAAATGCTGACAGCATTCAATATTAAAATTTAACATACATAAAATATCAACAGATAATGGGTCCCATTGGGACTTGGCACGAGTCGGTGTCCCCCTGGGGTATTTCGCGCAATGGGATTATCATCATGCGACCTGATTGGACGTTCGGGCGGGTGGGAGGGCTGTCCAGGCACGGGGAGGGAGAGGGAGGGTGACGTCACTCGATGCGAGTAAAGGAGCAGTGGCGTCGTGTTTTTGACGGTCAGCTGAGAGGAATTCCTGTCAGAGTTTAAGTTATTGACACGTTGCTTTTTCTTCGGCGGAGTTTCTGAATATTCGAGCCATGGCAGCAGACGATATTGCCAGAGAGGCGATACGAGCATTGGTGGCTGTTGGGCGTAGTGATTTATTACGGCCCGGTGCTATAGTGGAAACTTCTGTCGAAGTGAAGCGCCCTCGTCACCTAGCAGCGGAAGGTGTGGGTCGCGCTGTTGCTGCTTGCAGGTCTGTAGTAGGTAATACCACAGAGACTTTGTGTGTGGAGAAAATGCCAGCTACTCGATCAAGGAGAGCGCGATCTTAGGGCAGGAGTAGCCGAGGGAAGAAACCCCCACCCCTGCGTTCTGCTTCTGCTCCGTGTGTGGTGAGGGGAGGTCAGCTTGTCTGTGCATCTCCAGCCAGGAAGCGGGCAGGGAGGCGAGGAGGTAGAGCCAGTTGTACGTTTGATACTAGAGTGCGTCATGTACAGCTAAGTGCAGAAGCTAATCTCAGTGGGATCGGTTCTGGAGTTGACAAAACGTCACAGACGCCAGATGTGTCTGTTTTGCAATTGGGAACGGCATTGTCAGGAGGAATATCTCAAGCGTCTTATTCTGTACCCGAAGTAAATAATAGAGTCGACATCGCACCACAGGTTTGCTTCATCGGTCAGATGAATATTTAGTAGACTATTCTAGTGACAGCGAGGATGAAGACTTTGGGCAATTGGAGGTGGTGGAATGTGAAGGCGACATGGGTGGAGAACTGGCGGAATCAAATAGGCAGAGTGCGTTTTCAGACTGTCAAGAGGTTGTATTACCTCAGCCTAGAGGCCCCCCGGGGCTTTGAATGACGCAGACTTTGGCTATGAGGAACCCTGCTCTTCGGGTGTTCTATATGACTGTCAAGCGGTTGAGGGTGTTTTGTGGGAGCAGCAAACTGGGAAAAATCAGGGTTGGGGGTAGGGGGCGGGGTGGGAGTGGGGTTGGCAGTCAAGGCATGGGAAGTTTTGAATTGTTTCCGGAATCTAGGCCTCCGCCTCGTCATCCACGGGCGGATTTTGATTCTGGTTTTGGTCCACAGCAAGGGCAATGGGTTTGGGTAAACCATGCTGAGCTGCGCAAAAAACAAGTTTCTGGTACTTCAGTGGATCAGGTAAAAGGTAGGTATGGAGCGGTTCCTCGCTGGAGCGGCGGGAACTTTATGGCGAACTCTGGGCTCAATTCTGAGGTACAGAGTTCTTTTCCTGTCACAGCGAAGCAAAGTGCGGCTTTTGGGCCATCGGCCAGGCGCTTTACGCGGAGGCCTGTGTCTGAAGTAACATATCAAGATGTCGACATTGGTTCTGGCACTAGGTCAGGCATGAGTTTGGAAAGTACTGAATTCCAAAATGTGCATGATGATGATTTTGATGATTTTGATAAAGAAAATGAAATTTATCCAAGAGATGGGGTGTCTTCAGAGGTGGCGGCTGGTTTGGGCGGCCAGGTGTCGGGAGGGAGGGGGGATGGCCATTTCACCTCTGCTAGTGTGTTTCTGAGGTCTGGAGCGGTTCTCTCGGCAGAACGTATGCAGTATGGCGGACATCATCAGCGTGATGGTCTGAAGGAATTTCATCAAAGGGCTTCACAGCTACCAGCAGGTAAGGCAGACTGGTGGCCTGCGTGGACACGGCCTTTGGCAGGCGGACCAGGTGTTGCGCCTGCGGAGGGTGGAAATGGGGTATTGGAGAAAGGTCAAGAGTTGGTTTCAAGGGCAAAGGAGACGCCGCAGTCAACTTTGGGGTCTGGGGGTCAGAAGGACAGGGAGGGAGGGGTAAGCCCGGTGTCATCAGCAATTAGCTCAGTGCACAGTGAGAATACAGGGAGTGGCCGTACTAAGTTGCCCTATATGGGGGTGGCTATGCCCTTGGGCACTCATTTGTCACAGAGAACGAGGCAGAGGATTTGGAGCCACGATTATGTGGATATTTTCCGCCTTTTACATAGAGATTTACAAGCCAGGGAGGGGTCTAAGGAGGAGGAGTTGGAATTGTCCCGCCACCCCAAGGTACCGAAAACGATTGAGAATTGGACGGCTGCTTTCATCATTTATGCCAGTGTTTATTGCGAGCGTTATCCTGAAAGCGCAGTTTCAATTTTTAAATACATAGATATCATCAGAAGGGCGCATTTACAGGCGGGGGGCTATGCTTGGTTGAATTATGATGAGGAGTTTCAGGCTAGGGTAAGTCTCTTTAATGATAAACCGTGGGGAGAGGTGGACCAAGAGTTGTGGTTACAATGGTTGTCAGGGCACCCGGCTTCTAACACGATTCATAAGGCCAGTGGTTTACCAATAACTTATCGGCCCTTTCTGCAGTGTCCCGCCACAATGGGGGCGGGTGGATTGGGTAGAGGACAGTTGCCTACCACGGGAGCTTGTTGGGGTTTCAATAGAGGTTCCTGTGTGCGCCAATATTGCAAGTTCAAACATGAATGCGCACAGTGTGGGGGTAGACATGCCATCTTCCAGTGCTTTCCTAATCAACAACAAGGAGAACATGGGAGGGGATAGAGGGGGCGAGGTACACTGCCACCACTTATACCAAAAGGCTCCTACCCCAATTAGGCTGCAAGCGATGATGCGGTGCCTGGAGATGTATCCGGATAGTGAGGCGGCAGTTAAACTGATTTGGGGTTTTCTGTTAGGCTTTCGTATTGGGTATCAAGGTCCTAGAATGTTGCGTTGGGCTGATAACCTCAAATCAGCGAGGGACTTGCCTGATGTGGTACAGTGCAAATTGCAGAAAGAGTTGGAATTGGGTAGAATAGTTGGTCCTTTTTCGCTCTGCCCCTTGCCCAATTTGATGGTTTCGCCTCTTGGAGTTATTCCAAAGAAGGCACAGGGTGAGTTTCGGCTTATCCATCATTTGTCTTGGCCGGAAGGGCAGTCAGTAAATGACTTTATATCGGCGGATGACTCAGCGGTGTCTTATGCATTAGTTGACGATGCTTTGCAGATGGTTCGCAAGGCTGGTGCGGGAGCGCTACTAGCAAAATGCGATGTTCAGGCAGCTTTCCGTTTGTTACCCATACATCCCGTGGATTTTGAATTGTTGGGCATGTACTTTAAAAATGCATATTATGTGGATCGTGTTTTACCAATGGGATGTTCTATCTCTTGTTCCCTGTTTGAAACTTTTAGCAAATTTCTGGAATGGTGTGTTATTCGTCGTTCTGGGCATGCAGCAGTCTGCCACTATTTGGATGATTTTTTGTTTGTCGGTGAAGCTGGTACTGAGCAATGTGTTAAGGTCTTGGCTTGCTTTCAGGATATGGCAGGTGAGTTTGGAGTGCCATTGGCGGAAGACAAGACGGAAGATCCGACATCGAAATTGGTATTCTTGGGTATAGAGATTGATACCGCAGCTATGGTGGCTCGGTTGCCCTTGGCTAAGGTGCAAGAGATCAGGTCTTTTCTACAAGAATTCATTGGCAAAAAGAAGTTACAACTACGTCAGGTCCAGAGGCTTCTGGGTTACCTTACCTTCCCATGCAGAGTGGTTAGAGCAGGTAGAACCTTTTGCAGGCACCTTGGTTTGGCAATGTCGGGGGCTTCCTTGCCCCATCATCACATACAATTGACGAGCAAACTCAAAGAAGACTTGCTCATATGGATGAGGTTTTTGGACGACTTTAATGGAGTGTCTGTCAATTTTGTGAATGAAGACACGGTGTGGCAAGTACAAATTTTCTCAGACGCTTCTGGAGCCTAGGGTTTTGGGTTGTTCTGGGAAGGGCGGTGGTGTGCGGAGCTTTGGCCGGCTCATTGGTTGGAACAAGGTCGTAGCATCGCCTTCTTAGAATTTTTCCCGCTTTTGGTTGCACTACAAGTCTGGGATGAGAAGTTTAGGGATCGCTGCGTTTTGTTTCATATAGACAACATGGCGGTGGTGAGTCTGGTCAATGGGCAACGGGCAAAAGATGTGAGGGTTCTACATTTGTTGAGGGCGTTTATGTTGCGAACCCTTCAGTTGAATATTGTTTTTAAGGCAAAGCATATTCCTGGGGTGAACAACTCAATTGCCGACGCTTTATCTCGTTGCAATTGGCAGAGGTTCCGGGAGTTGGCGCCCAGAGCAGACAGCGATCCCGTTGACCATTTGGGACCTAGGGGACTGAGGATTGCAGAGTTGGTTGAGCAGTCTATAGCGGAATCCACAAGACGGAGTTACCAGAAAGCGTGGTCTGACTTTTTGTGCTATGCTGCGGATCGTGAAAAGGACGGTACAGCAGTGGAAAGTGAACAGTTTATGTTAGACTTTGTAGCATATTTGATGGACAAAGGTTTGTCCCGTACGACGATTTCAGGCAAGCTTTCAGGTATTTCATTTTACAGCCAGTTATTGTTGGGGAAAGTGGTTCAGATAGGTTTTCTTTTGAGGAAAATGTTGAAAGGATTTGGGAAAACCAAATTCCATGCAAAACAGTTGAGGGATCCCATTACATTTGATATATTACGGCGGATTTTAGGTGTCCTGCCAGTTTGTTGTTACAATGAATGGGAATTGGTACGTTTTAGGTTATGTATGGTGTGGCTTTTCTTTGGAGCGTTCTGCATCTCGGAACTACTTGGGTTATGGAACCAAGTTGGGATTCAGACGTCGGATATTCACATCCTTGGGGAAAACATTTTACAGATCAAGTTGAGGCAGTCAAAGACAGACCAAACAGGGAGTGGGATGTTGGTGAGATTGAGAAGGAGCGGGGTGGTGGGTTGTTGCCCTGTGGAAGAGTGGGAATCATTTCTAATGTCCGCAGTGTTTCGTGATGGAACAATATTTTGTCATAAGAAACAGGATCAGTTGACTTGTTTTCAATTTTTGGCAGTCCTGAGAAAAACTCTGGCTTTGGTGGGGGAAAATCCAAAATGTTTTGGTACGTACTCCTTTAGAATAGGTGCGGCTATGGAAGCTGCTAAGTTGGGTTGGGGGAAGGAGGATTTACAACGCATAGGGCGATGGAAATCTAACTGTTGCTACAGATATGTGAGATTGTAATGTCATTGTTGCTGTGTTTGTAGTAGTAATGTTGGTTTTTGTATCATAGGTCGAGTGCTGGATTTCCCTCGCAAAAAAAGGACTTGGATTGTTGGACATTCCATAGTTAAATGGGCAGCAAGTTTTGCTGAACAGCAAATTTGTGGACGAGGGTTAGGTTTGTATAGCCGAGAACATGAGGTGCTATGGAAAGGTGTGGGGGGAATGAAATGGAAGGATCTATTTCCTTTGCTATCCAAGTTAGCTGCGGCTTGGGGAATACCAGATTTGTTAATAATACACCTTGGTGAAAACGATCTGGTGGACTTGTCTGGATTAACGCTCATTAAACAAATGAAGCTTGATTTAGCGGTAATTAAAGCCAATTGGGTGGGTACTCAGGTGGTTTGGACGGAATTTGTGTATAGACATCACTGGAGAGGTGCCCGAGTACATGCGGCTGTCGAGAAAGCTCGCCGCAAGTTGAACAGAGCTCTTAAAATTTTCTGCACAGCCATGGGCATAACGGTGCTGGCTCATGAGCATGTTTCCAGCGAAATGCTTCATTTATTTCGAAGTGATGGTGTACACCTGTCACAAATGGGGCAAGCATACTACCTCATGGAACTGCGTGATGCATTGGCTACCTTGTGGTGTGTGGATTTATGGTGTACGCAGAAAGAAATATAAAAAAAAAAGGTAAAAAGGGCTTTGAGCAAAAGATGTGCAATGTAAGCGCATTGGCGTCAGTTGGGTTGTGCTGAGAGGTTGGGTGGGGCAGGAAAACTCGAAAGGTTTTCCTTGGTGGCGTGTTTTGAAGGGATAGGATAATCTAGAGCGGATTCATCCTTTCTCTATGGGGAGGTGTTGGGAGGGTAGGTGGGAAAGAAAAGGAAAGATGGAAATAATACTGGTTGATATGGAAAACAAGTTATGGATTGTTGGCAAAGAATAAAGCATTGGGGAATGGAAATGTATACAATTGGAAAAAGGTTGGGGAAATCAAACAAGGTATTGTTGAATTAAGATAATGTTGCGGGGTCTGTCTTTGGCTGTCCTAGTAATAAAAGTGACCTTTATGCTACTTAAGCAGAGTCGTGTGGGAGTCCTTATTTGCGCGATGGGTCCCAGGAGGACTTGGCACGAGCCGGTGTCCCCCTGGGGTATTTCGCGCAATGGGATTATCCTCATGCGACCTGATTGGACGTTCGGCGGGTGGGAGGGCTGTCCAGGCGCGGGGAGGGAGAGGGAGGGCGACGTCACTCGATGCGATGCGGTATTGTTGAATTAAGATAATGTTGCGGGGTCTGTCTTTGGCTGTCCTAGTAATAAAAGTGACCTTTTATGCTACTTAAGCAGAGTCGTGTGGGAGTCCTTATTTGCGCGAATTGCATTGCTCGTGAACGCTATGCAAATGGTCATTCTGTTTAATTATTATTCCTAGTGACATTTTCAGTTTGTGGAGTAATTTTACGTTAATGTAAAGAGCGTTCAGTTTGGGGTTTCTATCTTATCTTGTAAGTTTGATAACTCTATGTTGCTTCTCCATAACAGAATTTTACATCTGAGTGTGCCCAGTCAATTTGCAATAGGCTCAAATCGTTCAAGCAAATCTAACATTTTAAAGAAATTATTCAGGAAAAATAGCTTTTAAATGTGACATGTTCTTCTTTCTTGTTGAACACACACACTTGTTATAGTAAATCTCATATATATATTAATCAGTGAATCAGGCTGCATCTGAATTACATTTTTTATTAATTGCTCCGTTAAAAACAATATATAACTCCCCCAGAGCTTAGAATCTAATAGTATCTTTGAAATCATATTTTTTTGTATATAAATCACTGAGCCTAGACATTCCCTAAAATTCAATTTTATTCTATTGCGGGGTTTTTCTGATTGCAAGTCACTACCCCATAAGTATAGTTCAGAAAGAGCTTTGTTGTCCTGGCACGTTAGCATGTAACCCAGGCACCATCTTTTCACGCAAAGAAAGCCACAAAGCTGAAAACAAGGAAACTCAGGGGTATATTACCAACAACTAGCGATACTTTTTGTCTCTAACTTGTTTAGAGACAAAAATTATCGCCGCAAATCGGCGATTTTTATCGCAGATAAACCTTGCTATTAGCAAGGTTTATCGCAAATGCGATAAAAAACGGCCGCAATGCATGAATATCGCTGAAAAGTCAGCGATATTCATGCATTATCGAGCAAATGCTCTTAGCCATGTTATCCACCTCCCATTGGATAACATGGCTAAGAACTGCTCCGGGCAGGTGTTAGCTTTTGGAGATATTCGCGCTTAGCGCGAATATCTCCAAAAGTTGGTAATAGGAGATAGCGATGTTAGCGACTGTTTCCAGTGGCTAACATCTTGGCACGCCCACTTTGCATGTCATTAGTGATAAATATCACTGACATGCAAAGTGGGGCCCATGATGGTCGCTATCTCCTATTAGCTGTCGCAAACTGGTGTTAGCGACAGCTTGGTAATAGGGAGATAATTTTATCTCCGCTTTCTTGGCTTTTAAAGCCAAAAAAGCGGAGATAAAACCCCTTGATAATATACCCCTCAATTTTGTACCAAACTCTACTGTCTTCTCAGCTGCGGAAAACTAAACCATGCTCGTAGGCAACAAGAAAACATGCAAGATCAGTGCTATGGCATAGAATGTAAATAGACACAATCAATGTTGCCATCTATGGGTCACATTTAGAGTTGCATTGGAATAACAAAAAGCAAGGCCTTCGTTCATATTATATTGTCTGTTGCAATTTTACAAACGTAAGGTGGTCATTTTACCGAAGTGAAAACATCCATGTACTTTGAATCTATGATCATGTTAAGTTTAGGGCGCGCTAGAAAAACACAGTTGCTTCGTTGTTGTAAATGAAACCCGTCAATGCACGAATCTGTGCTTTCAGGGCATAACTTAAAACGATCGCAATAGCACTGTGTGAACGCACTGCAGGGAGACAGAGGCAAGGTGAGTAAAACAATATACTGCACAACAACCACAGAAGGATAATTGACCGCACTGATCCCCAAAGCACGCCAAACCCAGCTCGGTCTAAGCTCATCCTGGGAAATCATGACAAGGAAAGCTAAGTATCTGTTCCATCAAACCTACTGTGATTAGTCCTGTTTCCTTCAAAACAAGAGAACAAATAGTGAGCTTTTTCGTTCACGCCAAAACCTTATAATATAATGTGAAAGGGAAGTCTAAAGGAGAAAGAGTAACTAACCAATGCCAGTGTTATAATTGTAAACACGTTTTAAACCCTATTCATAGTAATGAAAAGAAAAGAACAAGCATTTGCAATGCAATCGTTCTTGCCTTTGGGACCTTATATGTATTTAGCTATGCAGCACATTAGCCTGGGTGCTGAAACATCTACTGTTCTTTAACATGGAGGGAAAGTAAGCACCAAACTGCGTGATGTGCCAGGTATGGGAACACATGGAGAGAAATATTGCCTTTCAGCTGGAAATTGTATAGTTCAAAGCTCTGTTTTTAGTATAAAATCAGGGCCTTCGGTTGTCATATCACTGAAAATACCAGATTAAAAAAATATATTATTGTCTACGAGTGCTCGTGGAAGACAATTTCTATGGATTGGAATATAGAGAATGCTAAAGTGATTCTGGTATTGCATTGACCTCTGTTGGTCGTTTTCTATCAATAAAGTTAAATAGAGGCAGTTGCCGGAAAAATAAAAATAATAAAGTCCTTCAGAAGAAAGCAATTCTGGTATTTTACTGACCTATACTAGTTGTTTTCTATCAAGACAGTTAAATAGAGGCAGTTGAACAGAAAAAAAGTCCCTAAGCGAAAGCAGACAAGTCCTAGGGCTGATCTCCTGAGCCCACAAAGTACACACACATATAAGTATATACTAAAGTACATAAGTATATACTAAAGTATAAACAAGAGGTCTTGAATGCTCAAGCTAAAAAACTGGCTAGAAATCTTCTTTACCCCACTTCACTGTATGCTATCACACTGTACACCACTGCACTGTATGCCACTACACTCTATGCCACTTCAATATACACCATGCTATTGTATTAGAGTTCACTGTACGTCACTCTACTGTATGTGACTCCTCTCTATGCCACTCCGCTGTATGCCATGCCAGTATACACCACTCCAGTATTCCTCTTTACTTCACTCCACTCACTATACCGACAATACACTGTACCACAGTACACTCTACAACACTATTTACCACTATGTTCTACCATAGTCCACTTAATAACACTTCACTCGACAAGAATAAACTGGACAATTATTACAAAATTGTTACTAGCATTCTAAAAACCATTCAAATTCCCACTAAAAACAAAGAATAATTATAATTAGGAAAACTTTATTTATGTTTGGTATACAAACCCAACTTAAACTACAGAAGCCTAAGGAATTCTAAAGTTAGATATATCTCCTAAAATTATGATTTTTGCACTACCTACACACTTCTTTACTTCTTATTTGTGCAATCACAATTTAAACTACAGAACCATAACAAATAAAAATGTATACTTATCTGTTGAACTTATCATTTAGGTACCTCTTTAACATTACTATAAGTCATACTTATAGCATACATATATATTTACATGTGTACACGTCCACCACTGTGTTCAAAACGCATCTTGTTGCAGTAAAGGCTTGCCACGCAAACCTGAGTGAGTGCTTCAAATTCTTTTCTCGCCATTTGAATATGCTAAGGGCTCGACCGGCATACAGTGGTCTACTCCTCATGGGCTATTGTGTTATATTCTCGAATTAGGCCCTGTGTAGCGAAGCAGCTAATTTTTACATTGTCCTGAGAAATAACATTTCAGCAGTGACCTTTGGCGCACATTTTCACGCACGACAATGTTAGATTAGTTTCTCCAAAATTAAACTTGTTTTTACATCTAGCATCGGGCATTATCACAACATCATGAACATCATGTACAAGGTCTCGTTTCACACTACGTACAAATGTCATCACTATCTTCATCCACGGGGTGACAGGGCTTTCTATATATCCATAACATCATTAATCTATGCATACATCACAAGCCTGCTTTCTATTATAAAAGATGAGCATCCCTTGCATGCTGAGAAATCATGATGCAGCAGTCTGATATTTTTGTACTAAATTTCTTTAAAATCCATCTTTCAGACCTATTTTTTTTCCACGGTTATTTGGGAGGTCACAATGACATCCTTAACAGGGGTGGGTGGAATTTGCATAATCGAGGTACGCAAATCTCCGCGAAACAGTAAAAATTCTCCGCGAACAAGCAGAAATTCCGCGAACGCGCGGAATTGCTTGTTCGCGATGCTTTTTTACTGTTCGCAATCGCTGTTTGCGTGCTCGGGGGAAATATCTCGCAAACCCGCATTTTGAGAACGCGAACAAGCAAGAAATGCACATGCGTGGGCACCCGGGCATGCGCATCGTTGAGGAAGAAGTCGGCGATAAACTAGGAAGAGGGAGCCCCAGGACGCCGCCTCTCAGGTAAGTTGTTTTTATTACTTTTAGAATGCTTTTAATGATTTTAAGGGGGTTTAGAAGAGGGCGGGAGGGAGGCGGGTGGCAGGCAACTCCGCTCCTCCATGGCGTGTGCGTAGTCTGCCTACTATGCCTACTTTGCGGATTGCGAAGTAGGCGACACTATGCAAACTCTGTGGACGGAGCGGTACACTATGCCCACACTTAGCTGGCATGTCATTCCAAGTGCAAGGTCGGGGAGAACATTATGCAGCCAGACATGCAATTGCGCTACATAGTGTTTTTTGCCAACACGAGGTCACTGCCGGTGATAACTTTCCTGCACTCGCAATTTGGTGACACCGCAAGAGGCATTGAGTTTGGTTAATTTTTCAATGTATGAATGTGAATAATTGTGATTAACGCGTTTTTTTCATTGCTTATTGTTGGATTTTCAACATGATTATGTTAATATTTGCACATTCCATCATGGCTGCCTTGTTTTCTGGTACACCACTTCCTGTACCAGTACCAGTGCAACTTGTGACACTATTTAACCAACCATTGTAACACTGTTTGTTTACATGTGACCAAGACTACGGCTGTAGTCGGGAAGCGTTGTGTAATTAAAAGCTTTGATACTGTGTTCTGTCCCGGTTCCTTTTGTCCTGAGAGCGCACGTACTTGGAGTAGGATTATTGGACATTTTAGCCGGAGTGCTCTGCCGGCGTGTGTGCCCCTCTCACGGGTCTAAGTGGTATCAGAAGGAGCGTTTGAAATGTATATATATATATGGTATATATAAGTGTATATATATATATATATATATATATGGAGAAAACACGTTTTGAGACCCCCCTTTTATCTCGGCCCCCGCTTTCCGAATCCCCCACAAACTTTCAGGGAAGGAGCAGAGCGGAGCGGGCCATCTAATTTGAGAAATTCGCGAAAATTCGTCCGCCGGCGCCAAAGTTATTCCCAATAGAATGTTGCGGATTTCCTATGGAAACTAGGTCCTAACTATAACTACCTACTGGCGACCGCCAGTAGGTAATATACATATATATATATTACCTACTGGCAGTCACCAGTAGGTAGTTATAGTTAGGATTGGCTACCTTAGGAAATCCGCAACATTCTATTGGGAATAACTCTGGTGCCGGTTGAGGAATTTGTGTGTAATTTTCCAAAATTTTGGCCAGCTCCGCTGCGCTCCTTTCCTGGAAGTTTCGGGGGGATTCGTGAAGTGGGGGCTGAGAAAAAAGGGGGGTCCCAAAACGTGTTTTCCCCATGTTAATTTCCATAGGACCGTCTGACAAGTCTACAGCCTGAACCGCTAAATGGAATTACGCCAAACTTGGCAAAACTGTAGGGACTGGTACGCAGATGTGCCTTTGCTATATTTGCTGAAAATTGCTCCAGTGTTTTTTTTGAAAGTTAACTTCAAAAACATATATATATCTATATGCGCGCTTCGAGCGCTTACAGGTGCGCGTACCGGGGAGCGCACCCGGCGCGCTACGGGAGTGCGCGAGCGGAAAGCTGATTGGCTGTCGGGTGTCTGTCAACATTCTAAACAGTCCGGAGAGTCCGCCATCTTGTGTCTCGGTCGAATCGAGACACAAGAGGTGAAAAAGAAAGGGGGAAATAATTAAAAGGGGGCAGAGTAGACACCCCCTGACCCCCTAGGTTTTCTGAGGGGGGCCTAGAAGGACCCTGAAGGGCAAAAAAACTTTTTTTTTGTTGTTGAAATTTTCACATGGTAAGCGCTGGGTGCGTTCCCATGTACGCTTCCAGGTACCCGCACCCTAAGCGCACCACGGGGAAAAACAGAATTGTAAAATATGTAAAGAATACAGCTATTTTTTGAGAATTGGAGGTAGTTCTGAAAATAACTTTTTTTTTCTTCTTTTTTTAAAAATGTTTTATACTTTTTTATAACGATTTAATTTTTTTTTATTTTTTTCAGGGGAAAAACAAAACAAGGGATTCCAAAACTGCTCAACAGGAGCAAAAAAAAGGTGAAAAATTAGGGACGGGGAGGGCAGCGGTGTTCCTCTCTCTTCCTAGCAATGAGTTCAACGCTCTGCTCCCCATAACAGAGCAGTTCATTACAGTCCACGCATAGAAATGTTATGCCTGCAAAGACCGTCTGCACGTTAGGGATCATTCTTCCACGTGGTGTTCCCGAAGCTGTTGCTCCACCAGTGGAGGTGCTGCCGCCATCTCTTGGAGTATTCTGTGCCAGGTCCCTGACACTCTCCCTGGCAAAGTTATTTGGGTGTCTTCTCTGGACATGCCTAATTGAAGTGGTATTTCCAAAGCTATATTTCCTATTAGGATTGCCTCTGGATAAAGTAGTGCCACATATCTTGCAGGTTACCTTAGCAGCATTAACCTTTTTTTTTCCTTCAGGGATGGAAAAAAACTTCCAAATGAAGTGGTCTTTTATTTTTTGCTGTGGAGGGTCCTCAGGCAAAAAACCTTTAGAATCACTGCTGGATGATTCCCTTTCAGCCATTGCTGTATATCAGAAAACTTTGAGAAGCAGATAATGCAAAGAACACCTCTTGCTCTCTCCAAGTACAAAGCAATAGTGAGAGAAATGGGTGGGGTTCTCAATATTTGGAAAAAAAATGTTCTGAACCAAAGAGAAGTGTTATTTTAAGGTCACATGGCTTGACGCGCTTACGCTACGCGCCCCGGAGCGCTTCTGGGGCGCTTACGCGGCATGTACATGGGCGCTTCCTGGAGCGCTTCTTGGAGCGCTTATACGGCGCGTAGCAGCGACGTTTTGCTAGTTTTTTTTCGGGAATGCGTTGAAATACGGTTCTTACATATTATAAATAGTACTTTTATATATTATTAGTTACTTTTAATACAAAAATTAAATTTTTTTTTCGATTGCTATGTGCCCCGGAGCGCTTCCGGGGCGCTAACGCGGCACGTACGTGGGCGCTTCCTAGAGCGCTTCCGGGGGCGCTTACGCGGCGTGTAGCAGCGTCGTTTTGCTCGTTTTTCGGGAATGCGTTTAAAGTTCAAATACAGTTCTTAAATATTATAAATAGTACTTTTATATATTATTATTTACTTTTAATACAACAATTTTTTTTTTCCAATCGCGATAGGGCGCTCTCGCTGCGCGTACCGTGAGCGCACCGGTGCACAAATAAAAAAAATATATATATAAAAAACATGTACGGTGCAGCGGATGTTATCAGCAGCACAACAAGGGGCAGGTTGGCGGCGTGGAGAAGTCGTATGGTGCAGGACGCTGTATCGGGAAGTCTTCCCAGCCCGCTGTGGTGTTATTTTATTAATTTTCACTACTGCAAATAACTCACTTGAGAATTACTTTGAAACTACGAAGACCACAATGCTCGGGGCGAGCCTACGCCCCAACAGGCATGAGGTTGCAGTATATAATGATGACGAACATTGCACTAGTGAACTACAATGCCTCTGATGAAGTGCGGCCACGCATGAAACGCGTCAGGCAGTTTGAATTCTGGTGAACTTTCCCCGGCGGTGCCTTGCAGCTTGTTCCAAATAAAACGCATACTTTCACCTACCTGCGAGTGGCTTTTCTGAATTGGGCAAAGCAATGTGTGGATGTATACCGGCCTGCTCCGGTCGGAGAAGAGCCCAGCCATGATCCTATGGACCCGTGCATCGGATGTTATCAGCAGCACAACAAGGGGCAGGTTGGCAGCGTGGAGAAGTCGTATGGTGCAGGACTCTGTTTCGGGGAGTCTTCCCAGCCCACTGTGGTGTTATTTTATTAATTTTCACTCCTGCAAATAACTCACTTGAGAATTACTTTGAAACTACGAAGACCACAATGCTCGGGGCGAGCCTATGCCCCAACAGGCATGAGGTTGCAGTATATAATGATGACAAACATTGCACTAGTGAACTACAATGCCTCTGTCAAAAAGGTTTATTGCATAATTAATTAAAATCATTACAATTTCCACATGTTAATGTTATGGTACAAAAAAATGCTTACTAAAAAGATTAGACTCTTCATTTGTTAAAAAGATGTAAAATAGTTTTAAAAAGGGTTTCCTCCGGGGAAACTCCCACCGGCGTTAGGAGGTCAGAATGTTATTACATGTTTCATGTTGTTACATGTTTGTGCAAGGATTACCAGTCATTGGGATCAAGGCAGCGTTAATTAACCCGCTTTTTTCACCCTGTCCTTGTTCCACAAGACTCAGGCGTTTTTTCACTTCTTTCACGAATTTTGTTCCCCGGCATGCCAAAATAATTGAGCTCCCTCCCAGCCAACAAGTTACCGCTTGCCTGCAGGTGCGAATTTTTAAATCATTGCAGATCTGTTTTAGTAATCGACGACGTTGTACCAGGAGAGCTGGACAGACACACAAAAAGTGAGCAAGTGATTCTGTTTTGTAACCACAAAGTCTACAACTCTCGGTCTGGTGGTTACCTTTCCAGGATGGTACTAAGTCCTTCGAAATATGCATACCCATCCTATAGGCTGTAAAGGCTCCTTTTATGTGCACATTGAAGTGAGAGGTTAAGTATGCATGAGGTCCTCCAGCTTTGAAGGAGTTGATTATGGTCCAACCATGTCGCCGCTTGAGAAGTAACGCTTTGTCATCTTGGAAAGATTTCATCCTTGCTGCCTTGTTGGCTAATCTACTTATGGTTGCTTTATCCGTCACAGACTCCCATGCTCCTTCCAGCCCCAGCTCTATTACGCAGGTTTTCAAATGTTTTCCCCAAGAGCACAGGGTTCCCTTCACTCCTTGATTTTTTATGGCTTCCCAGTTTAACCAATCCATTGAATCCGGATCTGCAGATCTTAACTTGTGACACAGTTTTAAGAAGCCGCTCATGCTCCTATATTTCTGGTTTTGCAGACCGAATTCCAGCCTTACTTGCGGGGTTGAAGCACTCTTTGGAAGATTAAAAACTGCTTTATAGATTTTGGTTTGGAGCTCATTTAGTAGGTCTATTTCCTTGCCACACCAGGTGACGAGACCGTAAGACAATGATGGTAAGATTTGTGCCGACATGACCTTCAGGAGGTGATTGTTATTCGGGCAATTCATTTTTGTTTTTAGCAACCGATAAGCAAAGATTAGACTTTGGGCTTTTGCGCGTATTGCAGTTATATGCTCCGTTTGTTTTGCTCCCTGGGATATCGTTACTCCGAGGTATTTGTACGAACCTTGTTCGTTCACCTTTGTCCCGTTGAACGACCATGTGTAACTAAGTTTTTTTGGGTCTACTAAACGGACCACTTTGGTTTTTTCTTTGTTTAAGTCCAGACCTTCTTGTCTTAAGTACACTGATAAGATGTTTAAAGCTCTTTGTAGACCAACTGGGGTTTTGCTCAGCAGGACTATGTCATCTGCGTATTGCAGACAGGGAATTCGCCGGTTTGCCAATGAAGGAGGGTGCACTTCATCTGTGTCCAGCACGGTTGCGAGATCGGAAAGGAAAAGATTAAAAAGGGTGGGCGCTAAAACACAGCCTTGTTTTAGGCCCTGGTAGGTTGGCATGTTCCTTGTTGTGTAAGCTCCGTTTCCCAATATAAACTTTGCCCATTTATCTTCATGCAAAACTTTTATTGCCTGTATTAATTTTGTTGGCTTCCCCCAAGGCTGCAATTTACCCCATAGACGCTCTCGGTTAACTCTGTCGAAGGCAGATTTGATGTCAACAAACAGGCATATAATCGTGCGCCCTTTACTGCTGTTCTATCCATTAATAGTGACAGGCAAGTTAAGTTGGTAATTGTCCCCATATTGCGCCTAAATCCTGTCTGGAACCAGGGGATTCTGTGAGATTCTTCGATCCAGTCTTGCAGCTTTAGGAGGATACAAGAGGCGTAGAGCTTAGCTTCAACGTCTATCAGCGATATGAGTCTGTAATTTGTTGGGTTGCCATGGTCGCCTTGTTTAAATATTGGGTGTATCACGTTTCCCTTCCATGATGCAGGTACCTGTGTGTCATGATAGATTTGGTTAAACAGTGGCGTAAGGATTTCTGCCCAGAATTCCGGGTCATGTTTAAAGATGGCGTTGGGCAGTCCATTCGGGCCTGGTGCTCCTTCAGCCTTTAGCCTTGAGATGATTTTACAGAGTTCCCCTCTAGTTATTAATTCTGGGACTGTCATCTCCTCTTTTGAGCAATCCTTTATCACCGGTCCTACTGTACCAGTGTTGTAAATTCCCAACTGGCCATTCTCTACTGTATTTGTTACCCGTGTGTTGTTTGGGAGGCCTGCTGTTGTTATACTGTAAAGGGATTGCACGTGTTGAGACCAAGAGTCGGCTCCTACTCCCGCTTCCTGGTAGAGTTTTTGTCCTTTATTTAGGTCGTTAATGATGCCCCAAAATTCTCGACTGTTGGGGTGTTTTCCAGCACTTAGCAATCTATACCATAGCTTCTCATTGTAGGCAGATTTTGCGATGTTTAGAGACTTCCTATAGGCGCTTCTGGCTTCTGTCAAATCCCCTTTGTTGGTTTGTAACCCCAGTTTTTTTTGCCGAGCTAAAAGTCGTACCGCATTTGCTACCCTCCTTTTTTTTATTCTTAATTCGTTGGAAAACCAGGGCTCCTTTTAAAGGGTAGACTTACTCTGTACACCTGAAGTTGCTGGAAATTTGTAAAGAAGGTCCAGGGCCAATAGCTCCCAATTTTTTACCAGATCCTCCTTTTTTTGCAGCCCTAACTCGGATTTTCGAGCAGTTGAGGCGAGCTGGATCTTTTCCAGCATTTCTCCTCGCCACTTTAGTTTCTTTAAATTGAATTTAGAGGCTTGGTGGAGCAGACTTGGTATTTTCGGTGCCACGTTGGGCGCAGTGTTTAGGGAAGTTATTTGGGGGAAGTGGTCGCTTTCCGGCCGTTGGACGATTTTGAAGGTCTCAATGTCTGGAATTAACTCGTCACTTACTATTGTGTAGTCTATTGTTGAGTGGACCCTTCCACTCAGGTACGTAATACCTGCCGGTCTATCCCCCATCGTGTTGCCGTTTAAAATCGTCAGACCCAGGACTTTGGATCGAAGGCTAACCTGAGGCCTCCTTTGGGCTGTCGCATGATTCCTTTTGCCCTATGTTTACCGATAAGATCACAGTTGAAGTCCCCTGAGATTAGTAATGGAGATCCTAGGTAGGTTTTTTGCATCGTTTTAATCAGCGACGTCAGGCACATTTGTTTTTCTTGTTGTAACTTCCGATCCGGGTGAATATAGACATTGAGGATTATGATTTGCCACTGTTTGGGCCCAGCTGACATGGATTCTGTGATTCTGGTCGCTTGTACCCAGTTGAGGCCTACGTCCAGTGTTTCTGATGACCAGCTGAATTTTTGAGTGATGTGAGTTGATAGACCACCCCGGGGGTGCCCAAAGTTTGAGTGTCTTTCTGCCGGGATGTGGTGGGTCTTAAAGCCTGGTATTACACTTGGTGCTAATTTCGATGTCTCCTGAATCAAGATTATGTCTTGGTTGGAAAAAAAGAATTGTGTTTCATGGTCCAGCTCCATTTCTTGGAATCCATGTACGTTCCATGTGCATACTGAAATTTTTGTTGAGATTGTTTTGGCACTCTGCGTTTCCTCCCTCCTGCATGGAGACGATGCGAAATGTTTCTCTGTGTTAGGGTCCCTTTTTACACAGGAACATTGGGACCCAGGACCAATCTGTTTTGTCCCAATCGTGCTGCCTAGTTGGTTGGTTGGAATCTATCAAGATTACCCCTTCCGCTATGCTTGCAGCGGCTGGAGAGGCAGCACGTGCTCCTAATAGACAGGAGAACGGAGGACGTTTTTTTCCGTTACCCTTTGATTCGTTGTAGGTGTTTATTTGTAGCGGAAATGGATATCTTGGGCTTGTGTTTCTTACAAGAGAGATTCCCCATGTTTCAAAGTGATCTTTTGTGGAGAATATCTTATCAGCGATGGCTTTTGAGGCCCACGTTGTGACGGTGACTTCAGATTCTATATGATGGGGGATTCTTTTGAATTCAACTATCAGAAGGTCCTGTGATGTTATCTCATTTAACTCCTTTATTTCCTGGAAAAATTTTAGCAGGTTGCCTCGGTTTATGAAGTCCTGAGGCCCCTTTGATGGATATTCCGGGATAAATGTCAGATTGTGGAGTGTCGTTTCAGAATGATGAAGGATTTCATTGGAATCTTTAGGCTGTTGAGACTTCGTAATTTCGTTGAGTTTGGGAATTGTAGAGGGGGGGTCTCTCTCCCGGTCCGTGTTAGCTGACGATGTCTGATTAGTTGGACTTTTGTTTGGACCTGGATTGTGACACCCCTTTGAAAAAGATTTTTGCCAAGTTTGTAGTAAGGCACAGGTGCGCTGCTTTTCCGAAATGGTAACGCACATGCGGATAGGTGCAGTTTTAAGCTGTGGTCCTTGAGTTTCTCCTGACTTTTTATTTACTAGGGATTCCGGTTTCTGGTGGCTGGGCTGTGTTCCGGTAGACTTCGGACTATTATTATCAGCCGGTTTTGACAGATCAGTCTCCCGTATTTTCTATGGGCCTTGTTTGCTCAGGGCCTCCCTTTTCGGTAATCCTGGTAAAATCAGCGTTTCCTTCCATGTGAATCTGGATGTTCTTTGTTACTAGTGTTTTTTCCATTGGGCCGCTAAGAGCTTCGGCTAGTACCAAGTTCATTTTGCTGTGTTGGTTAACAGATGTTATTATTGCGCTCTGCCTAGGTTTGTCCTCCCGCGAGGGTATTTGGGACTCTCGATTCGCTGGCATCTGAATTAGACCAACCTTGCCGTCTTGGGGCATGGTGGGAGAAATGGAATTGGAGTCCTGAGCGGTGTTTGCGTTAAAGATCGGTAACAGCTTCCCTGGGTCTGAAGTTTGTTGCTGCTTATACTTTAATCTGGATTTCCTGGCCTTTTTCTTTTGTCTCTTGGTTGCTGTTTTTTCCTCCTTAGCGACAATTTTATCCTCTTCAACTAAAATTTGGGGGGGCAATGCTGGTTCCTGGTCTTGTGCTGATCTTTCTAGCCCCACTTCCCTCGAGATGTATTCTGAGTCCTTTAAGTGATTACTGGTTGAGAGCTCCTTTATGGATGATCTGTGGGGGGAGTGTAATTTTTCCGGGATAAGATTTGTGATTTTTTCAACTGAATTGTGAGGGTGTCTTACCTCCCGTAAAATGTCCATCAGAATTGCAGGCAGACTTGCTAGTTTTTCAATTATTGAGCCACAACCGCAGCAAAGCTGTTGTTTATTAAACTCTGATTGGGCCTCTAGTTTCCCCTGATTTTTTAATAGTGAGGTAAGTGCGTCCATTTTTGAGTTTAAGCCCGCAATGTGGCCTGCCACTAGAGTGATGAGGTCGATTTGCACCTCCATTTTATTCGATTGAAGGTTCAGAACTTGTATGGCTTGATCTGAAGAGCTTAGTAAGGTCTTGATCCAAATGGTCGACTGGTCTCCCAGAGTCTTATTTGAAACTTTTGTATCAATGTCCATCGAGCTGCCCGGCGAGATGGTTATTGGTGCAGTTTGATTTACGTAAGGGTCGTTTATTGTCATATTGTAACTGTCATTTATGGTGAGGTTTTGCTGGTTTCTTTTTTCTGCTAGCCCTCGAGGAGTAGACATCGCCAGACCTAGACTCGGGTGTAGATTTTTCGGACTTGGCTCAGATCGTAATGCTCTGCCTTGGGTTTCTAGGTACATTGATATCCTTTCCGTCAGTTCTTCCAAGTCGGAATCGTTTGACAAAAACAATGGTTTGTGCCATGGGTCACTATCGCACGGGGATTCAGCGTGTAGGTTGTCCTGGCTTGTTGAGCCCTCCTTTGGTCTTGTCGGTCCTTTAGGATCATTTACTTCTACCACATCGGTAAGTGTTGTTCTGTCAGTTGTTTTCCGGCTATGGTCCTTTGTGGTGGCATCCGTCATGGTGTGCTTTTGAGCTTCTGTGTGGTCGTTTTCCCCTGTTTGGGGGTTTAGATGGTGAACTTGTGCGGTAATTGTCAGTGTGCTTCCCTTGGGTGAGGGACCCTTGGATTGTATACAGGGATTTGTCCCGTCGCTCATGCTTGACTTGTTTTTGTCCATATAGGGTAGAACGTTAATTGGGGAAATTGGGTTTGGCAAGGTGCTGGCTTCAGCTGTTGACGTATAGATCGCTGCAATTGGATCTTTTAAATAGAAGAATTTTAGGAGCCCCGACTTTCTTGCGAATTTTTACGTTGATTCAGGGGTGGGCGCTGAGACCAACCTCTCCCTTTGGTCGGCTTTAGCCCCCAAAGATGTGTCGGCTACATTTGACTTCTTTGAATTTTTCGGGGGTTACTTGTTTTCCACCGGTCGTCGAGTTCTCCCTGATCTCATTGTCCCCCGGTTAGGGCTGTTAGCCCACTACTCCGTTCGGCACGACTTTTGTAGGTGAGTAAGCTTTGCTCTCGCTTTTTGTCTTGATCTCCCTCTGCCTGCGTGTGTGCGCTGCGAGTACCCCCCTGCCCTGTCCCTGGCAGGTGCTTGCTGTCTGGATGCCTCTGTTTTAGCACACCGCAAGTTGGGGTGGCTGAGTGGGTGTGACCACTTGTCCTCCGGTTCTGACTTCGGCGTTGGCGTTGGCTCCGATGCTCTCTGTCCCCCCAGCTGTCTCCCCAGCGCCTTTCCTCAGCTTCCGACTACAGGGTACCAGATCGGCTTTAAAGCCCCCCCCTGGGAGTTTTTTCAGGGGGCCAGGCGAACTGGGCGAGGCTAGCTTGGCTGGACAGGCTCCCCTTCCACCTTCCTTCGTGGGGCTCGGCGCTCGCGCCTGCCTCCAGCCTCTGGCGTGTCAGCAATGGGGGCTGGCGTTGGGCACTCGGCGCCTTTGTGGTAGCCTGCGCCTTGCAGGAGGTTTCGGACTCGTGGTTCGGGGGTCGAGGCTCGTGGTACAGGTTCTGACGATGATTTGGGAGGAGATGGTGGTGGTGTAGGCGGCGACAGAGTGGAGACGGTGTTGATTGTTATCCCAGCGCAGCGCTAACACCCGCTCACACCCGCCTGCAGCTCGCCTGCTCCGCAATCTCACCCACCCTCCTCGACTCCTCAGCTCCTGCTCACCGGTTACTGGGTGTGGTCAGCTGTGATCGGGCTGCCGCTGCCTCTGCTACCTCTGGACTGCCGATGCTCTCTTACCGCTGCGCTGCTTCTTATTGCTGCTTCTTACACCCCTGCTTTAACTAGCACAACGGGGTGGCAACGGGATGGCGACGGGATGGGATGGAGATGAGATGGAATGAAGATGGCAGGGTGGCAAGACAAGTGGCCCGCTCCCGTCTCCGGACGGTGGAGCAATGGCGTTTTCTGGCGTTCTGTGCTGTTCTGTGGCTCTCTGGCTCCCTCCTCTGGTCACTGACCGCTGCTCTTGGGCCGCTCCCACCGGGAACCGAACTCCACTGCCGCCGCCGAGACCCTGGAGCCGCTCGGAGAAGACCGCTGATGCTCGGATGTAGCTACCAGGGGATACAACGGGGCGGGCGGCTCCGGTAGCGCAGATGCAGGCTGCAGGCTGCAGATTGTGGATTTGTGGACCTCACAGGCTTTGCGGGCTGTGAGCACCAAAGCGTCCACCAAAGCGCCGCCCTAGGGTCCTGCCTTGCCATTTTTTCCTTAATGCAGTGGCCAGCACGACCCCCAGTTCTGTGCCTGTATCAGGTTAAAGGTTCCCGAGTGCCCCGCAGGAGTCCGGCAGCAAGTCCGACAGTAGCTAGCCGGTTGCCGGTTGCCCCCGTAGGTCCCGTCTGCCCGTATTCTCTGGAAGGGCTGGGGAACAAGGCTGGCGCAGCTGCAGAGCACGGCTGGGGGCAAAAGCTGACGCGGCTGTACCGAGCTCCGCAGGGGGGGGAGCAGGTTCACGGCATCTCAGCTCCGCAGCGCCGTGGCTCTCCCTGCAGCTCGCCTCCACACTGCTCTCTCTCTGTCGGCAATCTGTCGGCAATCCGGAAAAGACGAACTGGGCTAGAAATGAACTGCATACAATACCTCTGATGAAGTGCGGCCATGCATGAAACGCATCAGGCAGTTTGAATTCTGGTGAACTTTCCCCGGCGGTGCCTTGCAGCTTGTTCCAAATAAAACGCATACTTTCACCTACCTGCGAGTGGCTTTTCTGAATTGGGCAAAGCAATGTGTGGATGTATACCGGCCTGCTCCGGTCGGAGAAGAGCCCAGCCATGATCCTATGGACCCGTGCAGCGGATGTTATCAGCAGCACAACAAGGGGCAGGTTGGCGGCGTGGAGAAGTCGTATGGTGCAGGACGCTGTATCGGGGAGTCTTCCCAGCCCACCGTCGTGTTATTTTATTAATTTTCACTCCTGCAAATAACTCACTTGAGAATTACTTTGAAACTACGAAGACCACAATGCTCGGGGCGAGCCTACGCCCCAACAGGCATGAGGTTGCAGTATATAATGATGACGAACATTGCACTTGTGAACTACAATGCCTCTGATGAAGTGCGGCCACGCATGAAACGCGTCAGGCAGTTTGAAGTCTGGTGAACTTTCCCCAGCGGTACCTTGCAGCTTGTTCCAAATAAAACGCATACTTTCACCTACCTGCGAGTGGCTTTTCTGAATTGGGCAAAGCAATGTGTGGATGTATACCTGCCCTGCTCCGGTCGGAGAAGAGCCCAGCCATGATCCTATGGACCCGTGCAGCGGATGTTATCAGCAGCACAACAAGGGGCAGGTTGGCGGCGTGGAGAAGTCGTATGGTGCAGGACGCTGTGTCGGGGAGTCTTCCCAGCCCACTGTGGTGTTATTTTATTAATTTTCACTCCTGCAAATAACTCACTTGAGAATTACTTTGAAACTACGAAGACCACAATGCTCGGGGCGAGCCTACGCCCCAACAGGCATGAGGTTGCAGTATATAATGATGACGAACATTGCACTAGTGAACTACAATGCCTCTGATGAAGTGCGGCCACGCATGAAACGCGTCAGGCAGTTTGAATTCTGGTGAACTTTCCCCGGCGGTGCCTTGCAGCTTGTTTCAAATAAAACGCATACTTTCACCTACCTGCGAGTGGCTTTTCTGAATTGGGCAAAGCAATGTGTGGATGTATACCTGCCCTGCTCCGGTCGGAGAAGAGCCCAGCCATGATCCTATGGACCCGTGCAGCGGATGTTATCAGCAGCACAACAAGTGGCAGGTTGGCGGCGTGGAGAAGTCGTATGGTGCAGGACGCGGTGTCGGGGACTCTTCCCAGCCCACTGTGGTGTTATTTTATTAATTTTCACTCCTGCAAATAACTCACTTGAGAATTACTTTGAAACTACGAAGACCACAATGCTCGGGGCGAGCCTACGCCCCAACAGGCATGAGGTTGCAGTATATAATGATGACGAACATTGCACTAGTGAACTACAATGCCTCTGATGAAGTGCGGCCACGCATAAAACGCGTCAGGCAGTTTGAATTCTGGTGAACTTTCCCCGGCGGTGCCTTGCAGCTTGTTTCAAATAAAACGCATACTTTCACCTACCTGCGAGTGGCTTTTCTGAATTGGGCAAAGCAATGTGTGGATATATATATATATATATATATATATATATATATATATATATATATATTACCTACTGGTGGTCGCCAGTAGGTAGTTATAGTTAGGACCTATTATCCATCGGAAAACCGCAACATTCTATTGCCAATAATTTTTGGCGTCGATTGATGAATCTTCTTGAAATTTTCCAAACTTTTGGCCAACTCAGTTCCGCTCCTTCCCTGAAAGTTTGGGGGTGATTAGTGAAGGGGGGGCCGAGAAAAAAGGGTGGTCCCAAAACGCGTTTCGACATGCAATTTCTCATAGGACCTTTAGCCACGGCTACGGCTCGAACGGCTGAACAGAATTACACCAAATTTAGCAGAGAGGTAGTCCTCAGTTCCGACTTGTGCCTTTGGCATATATGGTGTTAATCTTTTCAGTGGTTTCTTTGAAAATTACGGTTAAAGTCATTGATATATCTATGGGAGTGGAGGATCCGCGGATTCTGCGAGGATTGGCCTCGTAGGATAAGCGCACCGTTCCGATCACGCGCTGAATTCTAATTGGCTGTCAAGCGGTTGTAAACATTCGAAACCAGGAACTGTTGGCAGACATTGTGTGCCTCAGTAGAAGCGAGGGTGAAGAAGTCTGTGAAATATGTTGGCAAAATGTGAACAGGGACAGGTTAGACACGCCCTGACCCCCTAGGCCTGCTCAGGGTGTGACATAGGGACCCATAGGGCAAAAAAAGTAAGAACAATTTTTTTACAAAAAAAGTTGCGAGATGCACGTAGTATCCGCGCATTTGGTCACTGAAAAAAACGAAGTATGTATTTTTGAGATATATATCCAGCTTATGTGTGTAGATGTTGGGTGGTTCTACAAAGAGCCCTTGTGTTTATTGAGAGAATTTAGTAATTACAAGTAAGTACCGGTGCACAGTCTAAAGTTCATGAGGAAGACTCGGTTTCCTTTATCTGTAAAATGTACACTATCTCTTTAATAGATGCCATGCATATTGAAACGCAGAGTGTTGTGGAATATGGACAACATTCTATAGTCTCGTAGAAAAATAGAAAGATTTATTCATATGTTTATTCACTTATCTGGGCAGATCAGGTGTTCCAGTCTTCCCCTATCTCAACGACTGGAAGGGGGGCTCGCCCCAGACAGTCTTCTCCCACCTCCAGACTACGGTCGACCTCTTGCACCTGCCGGGGTTGTCCATCAACGTGCCGAAGTCGCACCTGTGCCCCTCTCAGAAGCTTCTCTTCATTGCAGCGGTTCTGGACTCGGCGCAGTTTCGGGTTTTTTACTCCGAACAGCGGGTTCGGGATATTTAGGCTCTGATTCTGATCTTTCAGCTTTTATCCCGGGTCTCGGTAAGGTTGACGCTGCGGCTCCTGGGTCTGAAGGACTCCTGCATCCTAGTGGTGCATCAGGCAAGGTGGCATGTGAATAAATATAAACATAGGCCACTCAGTTTGCGTCCCGTAATTTACAAATTTCAGGGGGTGGTGGTTCCCGGGGCTTGAGGGGAGTCGTTGAAGCCCACAGACTTGTAATGTTGTGAGCGGGGTTGGACGTGAAAGTGGTGCAAGGGGGTTGTAATGTCGTGTATTTCTATAGGTTCTGAATCGATCCCCCTATTCCTGACCCTATTCTGGTTAAACTAACTATCAAGTTAACTAACAGTCAGCCCATGAGGCAAGAAATCCCCCATGATGCAGATACCGTTATCTGACGCAGTCACACGACGGCACAGGAACGTGTTATCTGATTAGGTCATAACGCTTGAGATCTAATTAGACAAGCGACATTCCTCCAGCCCCTGATAAGGCATACGACGTTCTCATAACAAATCAAACCTATGACAACCTGGAAAATCCGTGCGGCCATTGTTTTGATTTCACAGAGAACTTTTGCAAAAGAATGTGCTAACGAGCAAGTCGTATGACATCTTTATTGACGTACCTATGTCCATCCTTACGTCAATCTCGGCACCTTTAAGGTATAAATATTGCCGACCTTGCCCTATGCAAACACACGCGTGGTGACAAGACGGAGCAGCCATACTTGCCGAAGCCGAGAGCAGAAGCAGACCCCGCAGGCAGCAGCCCCGCCTTCCTGACGCGCTGAGAGACACGCTGCTATCTCAAGCCGAGAGACCCAGCACCGGCGCTTCTGGGCAGCCCTCGCAGGCAGCCTGGAATATCGAGAGCAGAGAAAGAGATACCATTCCTCATCCATCCTAAATTCCAGGTACAGAACTGAATAACCCCTCACAGAGAATTCTTTAGTTATTCACTTGGCAAAAACAAACTTAACTTAAACTGTAACTTTCTATTCCCGCCCACGCATTAGACTTAGGTCAGGTACACGGGGTAGGCGTATTTAGAAACACCAGTTGAGTACGTTTAGTCAAATGTATATGTGTATGTAAATATATTTTAATCATTTTAAACATCATATGGCTCAGAAACCATATCAATGTTTTTACAATATTATTTTATACTATTGCTTTTAATGTATGCACTTTACTTAACTATAAGTATTGTAATAATATCGATCCATTTCTCTTGTACGAGAAAAGAGACTGATCAATAAATAACACCTTTTATTGAACACGCCCGTCTCTTCCTTTTCTCTACATTCTGATGAGACTAAGAATGCACGTACTGACTGAGTAAAATAATTGCCTTGTGCTCACACGACTCTTGAGATTGACTCTTGATTAGGGGAGAGCAAAGTTGTCATGTTCTATGGTTGTCAGAAACTAAATCCCTTCTTGTCTAATCAGGGAAGTTAATCCTTCCTTGAACATTCGAGAAAGTTTCTAGCGAACTCTGAGCTTAGCTGGCAAACCCAAAAATTAAGTCTAGTATCGACAGTAGTAGACCTAGTTAACGTCTGGTCTAGGCCTTTACTGCTGTAGGTACTATTCCAATGCGCAGAGCCTATTGGGAAAATAGGAGCTACACTACATGGCGCCCAACGCGTTTGGAAAGGGCGATAAAACTAACGTAAGACATTTAGAGTAACTCAGTCGTGCTTTCTCACTCAGACCCCTTTTCCCAAATACTCCAAAGACGTCTGGAGTGGGTGAAAGGTTATTATATCCTCCAAAACCTCGCAGGAGGGAACTCCTATGTATGGTTCTTGGTCTAGTCAACGTTGAAGGATAAAACAGTTCCAGAATATTGTGCATCTAATCTCTGTTTCCATAAGAAACCTGATCTGCAAACAAACATAATACCATCCTGTCTGTAAAATGGCAGAGAGTGATGATGAAAGAGAGGCAATTAGATTAGCTACTGAAATAGCAGATGCTGATGCTACCATGCAAACAGCAGACCCGGATATAATACTCATCCAGGTCGCCAAAAGGAGATCTATAACCTTAAAACTTATAGAAAATGGACTGACACCTAGAGGTGGCACAGTCATATTCGTAATTGAGGCACACGAATATCGGCAGACAGAGGTATACTATACATGGATACATTTTCCAGCAGCAAATGCTGTAACAAAGTACTTCCACTATTACAAAGTAGAGGAACCTCCTGAAACGTACACTCCTTTCGAGGAGGTGGAAGTACCACTCAAATTCCAAGAGCATTTGCTCTTATTTGATGGCGCCCTAAAACATAATAATCACATTACAAGGCTCGGTCCTTTAGGAAGACCAGGAGCAACGTGGCCGGTCCTAGCCGGATACACACCACATCCAGACATCGATAGGATGCCTGCAGCAGAATTATTAATACAGCTAAAACAACTACTAAAAATTCATAGACAATTAGTTCAGTATGTAATGCGGACTTCAACAATTCAGCCAGCGATTAAACTTCCACAGCTGACCCCTCACCAGGGGAACACAAACAAAATTACACCACAGAACATCCAATCCTGCCTAGGTAAAGTTCCAGCTAAACGGGAACAGATACCATTCTGGTTGGCACAGAAAATTACCCAAATAGAGGCGGTGTTTCCTGACACCACCCCATTAGAAAAACACAGGATTCTGACTATATGTCTCCCAATGGGAATCGCACCACACATTGAGGACTGTGACACTTGGGGTACAGTCTTTGCTTCCATCTACACAAAAACGCACGGTGTTCCATCCATTTCGGTAATACCAGATGTGCTTAAACAAATTCAAGATGAATACGGTCCAGAACCTGCTTTAACTCTTGGTATGAAATTACTGAAAGACTTCAAGCAGGTCTCGGCTATATTATTAGCCAACATAAAAGGTGAAGCAGCAAACGTGGCGATCCGCCAGAGGTTAAAAGAGACAGATATAGCAGACCAACCAGCTGAAATTGCCAGAATCATAGAAAAATCCTATGAAGAACTAGGCAGAGATAGTCTAGGTGGAATACCAGTAAAACCGCAACTGACTACAAGTCCAGAAAAAATGTTTTTTAATAATAATAATAATTCACCAAAAAAGAACTGGGATGGGAACAAACAATCCAATCCTAAAGAAAAGAAATTCCAGTCCAGAGGAAGGTCTCCTAGGCGAAGAGAGAAATCTCCAAACCCGAGACAAAGGTCACCCCAGAGTGAACCCTCTGGGAATAGATATAACCTTAGAAATAGGGATAATATTAAAAAACCTGATAGATATCAAGACATTGATACACGTCCCTCTCAATCTTTTCAGAATTCCTCGCAGAAATCGGAAAGAAGAGGACGATCAGAAAAGCACGCCAAGTCCAAAGACAAGGAAACTGCTCAACTGAAAAAGAAATCACAATTTCCAAAAAAGAAGGTAGCCAGTATCAAGGTAGTTAACAATGCCGAGAATACTGAGGACACAACTGAAAAACGGAGAGTGGGCTCAGACAATGCTAGACAGCGCAGCAGAGGTGAGCATAGCTCGCAAAGTCCTTATGAATCATCTGGAGACAGTGGACACGAATGAATACCTTCAAGTGGAAACTGCAGATACCAGAGTTAGCAAGCCCCACAAGATATACGAAATAACATTACGTATAGAGGGAGATAAGACTAGGAAAATAAGGGGACTATTTTGGGATAACCTCTCCAAGGGTTATGACATCCTTCTAGCTGAAAAAGACTGTCCACCAGAGTTTGTCAGGGAGTGCCCTCATGGCGAAGAAGTAATTATGCCTGCCTTCTCGAATCAAATGCCGATTCATAAAAAATATACACTTGCTAGAAAGTGGGCAGTGGCCTTAGCACCTGCTTTATATAAAAATCATGTAGGATGGGATGAGGATTCTCCTCCTCACAAAATCCAGTTAAAATCACAGCCAACTGCACAAAGGCAGTACCCAATTAAGCAAGAAGCTAAAAAACAAGTAAATGAAATACTAGATCAGCTAGAATACCAGGGGGTGATTGAAACTTGCACCTCACAAATGAACAATCCTTTGTTTCCGGTCTCCAAACCAGACAATTCATATCGCCTAGTTTTGGATTACCGACACCTTAACACATGTTGCAAAACTTTTGCAGTGCAAAACTCACACAGTGCTGCACTAATGAATAACATAGTGCGCAAAAAATACAAAACAACCTTGGACATCTCCAATGGATTCTTTTGTCAAAACATAGCACCAGAGAGCAGATCTTTAACTGCATTCTCAGTAAATGGCACTCAAAAACAATTCTGTCGGTTAGCCCAGGGGTACAAGAACAGCCCAGGGGTATTCTCAGCGAGAGTAACAGAATTACTACAACTATATGATGATGAAGCATTATCTTATGTCGATGACATTTACTTAACAGATGATGACTTAGAGACTCACTTGAAAAGAGTGAACACCATAATACTTGGTTTCGCTGCAGAGGGTTACAAATTCAACTTCAAAAAGTCCAGAATTGCCCATCTGACGGTCCTATTCTTAGGATATGAGTTATCAAGTGAAGGTAAAAGCCTGGCAGACAATTTCCTAGAGAAATGTGCCGTAATCCAAGCTCCTAAAACACTAAAAAACCTACAGTCAATTCTAGGCTTCCTAAATTTCGGAAGAACATACATTGCAAATTACGCAGAAAGGGTCAAACCCCTTTACGATCTAATTAAACCAGACTTTAAAAGATCCAGTTGGACTCAAAAACACACAGAAATTTTGAGATCCTTACAAACAGACATGCTAATTAAGACAAAATTGGAAACCCGTGATAATACACGCAACCTTGTGATCCGAGTCATCCCAGGGAGATGCGGATTCACATACCTGACCTCTAATGAGGGAGAAAAGGTACCAATTGCATTCAAATCACACTTGTACACTAAGGCTGAAATGAAATTTAGCCCAACGGAAAAAATTCTTACAGCAACACAGACAGCTATAGCAAAAGAACGAGCCCTGGCACAAGGTAAACAAATAATAATCGTGACACCAATACCAGCCTTAGAGGCGGTAACAAAGGCAAGCATTCCAAATGCTAAAGCACTCCATCCAAGATGGATACAATGGGCTAACTCTCTTGCTGCAACAGACGTGATGTACGAATTTGATCCTTATTTAAAAACACAAGAATTTCTCCAATATGAATTTGAATGTCCTCCGCCAACCGAAATTCTGCCTCTAGATGACTACGGCTGTATAATATATACAGACGGATCAGCACAACCCGCAGTAGGGGGTAAACAAGCTTACAGTGCTGCGTGCGCGATTGTTAAAGGTCGTTGGCACGAAGGGAAATTTAAACCAACCCTCACTAAAACACAATCCCTAGGAGATTGTACAGCTCAGCGAGCTGAATTACTAGCATTCAAGATGGCGCTTGAAAATACCGATCGAGAATTCCCCACGCTCATAGTGTGCGATTCGTATTATTGCGTTCAATCTTATAATGAATACTTGCAGATCTGGCTTCAGAATGGTTTCAAGGATGCGAAAGGTGGCACAATCAAGCATAAAATGCTCTGGGAACAAGTAGCTCTTTTACAAAAAGAACTACCAAAGACTCACGTGATACATACACTGAGTCATCAACGTGATGGCGTTCACGTTGCAGGGAATTCATTGGCTGATGAGGCCGCGAAGGCAGCTGTGCAAACGGCTTCCGTAGCTGCCGTCACCCGGTCAAAAACAAAAATAGACAGCGAAATATTACAAGCTGTCAGCGCTTCAGAAAAGGATTCGATAGAACCACTCCCTAAAGGCTTTCCAGTAAAATACTCATACATAACTGATACAAACAATGTTCCTTTTGCTCGAATCCCTGGAGTGGGGGATAGGGCAATCCCAAACATGGAACATAGGTTAGGACTAATAATAGCGGCACACGAAGGGCTTGCTTCTACCCATGCTGGCGTCTCAGCCACTGTATCATTATTAAAACAGAGATACTGGTGGCCACAAATGAGAAGACAAACAAGGAACTATGTTCTAGCATGTGAAATATGTCAAAAAATGAAAGTATCAACTGTGAGACGTCCAGCACAGACGCCCCTTCTAATCTCGGATAAACCATTAGCCTGTGTTTATCTAGACCACTGCGGTCCCTTACAAAGGGATGGTAACTATAAATATATCTTGGTCGCAGTGGACTCATGCACGAGATTCCTATGGATGTGGCCCCAGCGAACGGCTGACGCCAGAACTGTTATAAAAGATTTGCGGGTCTTTATCGGCACATACGCAATTGGCATTCTGCATTCGGACAATGGTCCTGCTTTTAGCTCTCGGGCTTATAAGGAGGCCATGGTCAGCATGGGCGTGCAATTGCGGTACTCTTGTCCATTTCACCCTGAGGGGAACGGAATTGTTGAAAGAAAAAACCGTGACATAAAGCAATCTATAACGGCAAAGGTATTAGGTTCGGGAGCTGGGTGGGTCAAACATCTAATAAGTGTCCAACGTAGTCTAAATAACTTGCCAAGAAATTCTCTGAAGGGATTCAGTCCGTACGAATTATTATTCGGAACTAGGATGTTGATCTCTGACCTTGATAGTCAGACTTCAGTGGTAATAGAAAAAACCTTTGATGTCAAAGACCGTTTGGCTATTTTGCAGGACTTAAACAAAACAAGAAAAGACCTGAGCAACATACAGTTGAAACAACAGCCAACAACCACTGAAGAATCACCACCTGTCCCAGCAAGACCTGTCTGGATTCCAAAAGTCGGGGATCTAGTCAGGGAGAAGATCGCGGTAAAGAAGGAATTTGGGCCTTCTTACAGAAAAGCAGTTCCTGTCTTGTCTGTCAACGGGACAAGATCAGTTGTACTACCGCCACTTGCTGGAAAAAAGGAGAACCGAGTTGTATCCATCGACCTGGTAAAACCACAACATGTGGCCGATAACAAACAGTAGGCCAAGTGGACTCCCAATAAGTAGCAGAACACCAAGGTTTGCTACCAGTACAGAGGTCCTATCAAAGAGGCTCATCACATTCGAAACGCCTACAGAAGAACAACAAGGACTATGCAACAATGCAATAGAACTAAGACCTCTGAAAACCCAAATAAAAACATTTAGCAGAGACACACCTATCTATACAGAAGTACCAAGTGACAATGCAAAAAACAAAAATCCTGAACCAATTGGAACAATTGACAGAACTGCATCTGGTTACTTCATCAACTTCGATGATTCCTCTGAAGGTTTCAGCGAACAAAAGACACAGCCATCATCAAAATCCTTTAAAGACAAAGCTAAGGAATTTTTGAAACAACTGAAAGAAACATTTCTGGTTTCTCCATGGATTGAATTTTGGGTGGGTTTTGGTGCATTTATCCTCATACTTTGGCTCATCATGGTATTTACCTTGGGACGCTTCATTGAGGGAAAATATGCTAAAATGGACACAGCAAGTCAGAACATCAACTTGGTCCTCAAACCACACACATCTTCACACGTCGAGAAACGAGAACTTTCTTCAGAACTTTCTTCAGCCAACTTCACAGCAATTCCAATACCTGGTGGGGTAGCCTGGGACAACACTGACTATGAAATTTATGGTCCGGTCGAGATCCTGAAATATCCACACCAAATCAAGATCTCCTTGAGCGACTTTGCAAAACCAAACTCATTTGCTGATGATTGGGACTTTGAAAGTATAAACAATATGATGTCTGACTTAGTAATGTCTGCTAAATTTACAAAACATGATTATTTGCAAGGTTCTACAAATTATGATAGTATGTATTGCTATAACCATTATGGTAACCATTTCTTGCATAAATCTGCACAACCTAGAAATGTTTTAAATTATAATCAATGGGAACATTGTGCTACACCTCCAAAAGGGAGCTCTAGAACCGTTTATGACAAATATTCATATTTTTCAGGTTTTAACATAACTAATGCTGAAACATTTTATTACAAATTGTCAAACAAGACAGGGATGAAAACCATGATAACCAACACAAAATTGATATATTCAGATTCATTCTTTGAAAAAATGAATACATTTGGATTTGATTATTGGGACAAAAATGTTGATTTGAAAAGTGTTTGGGGTACAAAAGAATGGCAAGTACAGGGTATAGAAGCTTTGTTTAGAGCCTGCATGATCCCAGAACAAATGATATTTTTAAATGACACTGTTCAACAAACCACCTGTCTTGGCTTAGCCAAAATCAAAGATTTAAATAACCTGTCTATTCCAAAGCCAACAATGTTTAGCAATAACTCTGATACAGATGAAGAAATAGACATAAGCCATATACTTAACCAAAACAGAACACATCCTGATTGGAAACAATGGTTGATCTGGCCCACAGATACAAATAACTGTCAAGATAGATTCCTGAATAAAACACAGGGTTTCAAAATGACCAGGCCAGACCCTAGATATCCTCAAAGACATCACCCAGGGATAATAACAACCTACAGTGTGGGCAAATTATGCCTTCAATGGCTACAAACTTCCACACTGCCTGAAATTAAGCAACACCTAACTTTACTTACTGATGGTGCTGACTTGCGTGATTTCATACTGGGACCACGCAAACAGCGTCAAAAGCGTTTCATAGCAGCCTCTGTATATGCAGCATACAATGAGGCCTGGAAGGTTACTCAAATTGAAACAGCAGAGAGAATACGTGAAATTGATCGTATTAATTTGGAAAAATCACTTTCTGTAGTGGACAATGGGTTAATGACTCTGTCCTCCAGAATATTTTCATTGGACAGCATTGTGTCTTCAGCAATCGATATATTATCGCAAGACTTACTGTTATTACAACATGGTCAGTCAAAATTGCGCTCTATTGTACAGCTTGGCTGGACGTTACAAAATCTGCGTTCAGGCTATGTGCCTTGGCGTTTAATCAACACAACGTCACTATTCCAAATCTTTAACCTTACTGATAGACAAATCGGTATGGCGCAGAAGGGTGCTGATTATACAATCTTGAGCATTGAAAAACTAGAAAGATTACCAATGACAATGTCAGAACGACCTGTCAGTGAATGGATAATCCACGGAATCATAAATATTCCAATCTCAACCTTCAGGTTTCAATACTGCCAAAAATATATACAGGCTGGCATGTACGAGAAATTGGGAAAGGGGTACCTTAAAACAACTTGGAACCTGCCCTATTCACATGCATGTGTCAGTAACAAAGGACAGAAAGTGTTTCTTAGTGGCAACAATTGTGCTATGTCACTAAGCGGCACGCTTCTGTGTAACGGTATTAGTTTGCACGGAGCCTGTGAAGGGAATTCATACAACCTTTCATGTCACCAGCAAGGCGCACCTGCAACTGAAATAGAACCATTCTTTCAAAGACTCTATAATGGGAGTTACATTCTTATTGTAGACCGCAGATGTTGTAGTCTTATGCCCGGGACTCCTTATCTCGTCACCACGACGGCGAAGGTCAAGTGCTGTGGACGTTCTTTGTTCCCCAGCTCCTTACCAGACAAGGAGGCAAGGGCATGGCCCGGTTTGAAAATTACTTCTATTCGAATAGACACTTTAAGCAGAATGAAAACAGTGCTTCTTCAGACGCCTACAAGGCTCACGTCATCTAAAGAAACGTATGATCTACAAGTCGCAAGGACGACTGCAGAGATACATACATTATTATCAACTAATTCCCCGTACATTTCGCGGAAATCCTGAGCGAAATCTTAAATATTTCTGATACCACTGGGGTCTCAAAGGTATTTAAGACAGTATTTTCGATGGCATTAACACCATTCAAAGCCATACTGGGTATTTTTCCAGATTTCGTCCATTCGATTTTTGGCGGACTTCCCCTGATCCTGGGACTAATTGCAGGAATCCTATTCCTAGTCCTTATTTTTCGTTATGGCAACCCATGTCACAGATCAAACTCTCGCGACAATGGAAGATACGATCCTAGCCATTGGATACCGGGACCGGATATCAAAAATCCTGGGACTCTCCCGGCTTAGAGACCTAAACATGACTTGGTTTCTATCATTTCGACCAATGTGGCAAAGGTGTGTTTTACCTGTACTAAGGTGTCTGCTATGCGGAGAAGAATGCGTGTTAGACACCTGTCTGACGCTACAATCGGATGCGCCGGTGGATGCAGATACACTGTTGGTTCCTACCAAGGTTCACGCTTTGTGCTGCCCTCAAAGGCTGCCAATTCTGATGACGGCATTCCTGGAATCTTCACCACTACGATTGAAGAGTAGTGAAGTTCAAGATGAAAGCAGCATCGAACAGGTACGACCTTCTGTCAGCAATGCAAATCAGAATGTCAATGGAGACAATCATGCGCATGAATGCATGGTTACCCCTATTTCCGACTTAGTGGAACTTTCCCATGAAGCTGTTGACAGTTTTTTCGAAAGCCTGAATGATATGATGTTCTCTCCAGAACAGAAATAGAGACTTTTGAGTAAACTCGCACACGGCGTTCCCTGAATTCGGCCTTCAACCTTTAAAAATAAAGTCACATGAACAATTACAATCCAGTTCACGGACAGCAACTTTTTTCAGCAAGCCCTTAAAATATTTTTCTATATATTTTTTCCCCGGGACACTGATCTTCTGCTTAAAGTAAGAAACTATTCCTAGAGAACTAAGATTTCTATTTTAGATACTTTATATAGACTTTAGCTGCCCGCTGGTATGTTCACAAATATTTTATTTTGTGATGAAATGGTCTCGACCTTCCTTTCTGTATAGCTATATTAAGAGCCATTTCATGTGTATTTCTCATATACCAAAAAGCAATAATGCATTACAATGCATGTTTACTTTTGCATTTATATCATAGCTTAAGTGCATACAATATATATGACTGCAATTTTTCAGTATATTTGAAAATTTCGAAATGCATTTATGTATTTTGGGGTGGTAAGGTATACACTATACTCTATAGTATGTTGTACTATGTTATACTATGCATAGATTAGTAGATATGACCATAGTTAGCGTGGAGTGGGTGTCGTGTATTTCTATAGGTTCTGAATCGATCCCCCTATTCCTGACCCTATTCTGGTTAAACTAACTATCAAGTTAACTAACAGTCAGCCCATGAGGCAAGAAATCCCCCATGATGCAGATACCGTTATCTGACGCAGTCACACTACGGCACAGGAACGTGTTATCTGATTAGGTCATAACGCTTGAGATCTAATTAGACAAGCGACATTCCTCCAGCCCCTGATAAGGCATACGACGTTCTCATAACAAATCAAACCTATGACAACCTGGAAAATCCGTGCGGCCATTGTTTTGATTTCACAGAGAACTTTTGCAAAAGAATGTGCCAACGAGCAAGTCGTATGACATCTTTATTGACGTACCTATGTCCATCCTTACGTCAATCTCGCACCTTTAAGGTATAAATATTGCCGACCTTGCCCTATGCAAACACACGCGTGGTGACAAGACGGAGCAGCCATACTTGCCGAAGCCGAGAGCAGAAGCAGACCCCGCAGGCAGCAGCCCCGCCTTCCTGACGCGCTGAGAGACGCGCTGCTATCTCAAGCCGAGAGACCCAGCACCGGCGCTTCTGGGCAGCCCTCGCAGGCAGCCTGGAATATCGAGAGCAGAGAAAGAGATACCATTCCTCATCCATCCTAAATTCCAGGTACAGAACTGAATAACCCCTCACAGAGAATTCTTTAGTTATTCACTTGGCAAAAACAAACTTAACTTAAACTGTAACTTTCTATTCCCGCCCACGCATTAGACTTAGGTCAGGTACACGGGGTAGGCGTATTTAGAAACACCAGTTGAGTACGTTTAGTCAAATGTATATGTGTATGTAAATATATTTTAATCATTTTAAACATCATATGGCTCAGAAACCATATCAATGTTTTTACAATATTATTTTATACTATTGCTTTTAATGTATGCACTTTACTTAACTATAAGTATTGTAATAATATCGATCCATTTCTCTTGTACGAGAAAAGAGACTGATCAATAAATAACACCTTTTATTGAACACGCCCGTCTCTTCCTTTTCTCTACATTCTGATGAGACTAAGAATGCACGTACTGACTGAGTAAAATAATTGCCTTGTGCTCACACGACTCTTGAGATTGACTCTTGATTAGGGGAGAGCAAAGTTGTCATGTTCTATGGTTGTCAGAAACTAAATCCCTTCTTGTCTAATCAGGGAAGTTAATCCTTCCTTGAACATTCGAGAAAGTTTCTAGCGAACTCTGAGCTTAGCTGGCAAACCCAAAAATTAAGTCTAGTATCGACAGTAGTAGACCTAGTTAACGTCTGGTCTAGGCCTTTACTGCTGTAGGTACTATTCCAATGCGCAGAGCCTATTGGGAAAATAGGAGCTACACTACAGTAAATCTGGTACACAGTGTTTTGTTTTACTTTGCTTTCCTTTCTGTGATGTAGAAGATCCTGGGTAAATATAATGTTTTTTGTAAAGCCAGTAACTTTTAACCCTACCCCCAAACGGCTTTCTGCCTGTTACCATAGTAACAGTTCGTGGAACACTTACGTGAGCACAGAGGTTAAAATTTCACCACACTATGTTTCTAATGTTAATGTTAATGATATTAATGGTCTTGTAGAGCGCTCAGCTAATCCGAGGAGTGTCCCGGCGCTTTAAAAAAACCTGATGCGACTGTTGGGAGCAGTGGAGGGACAGGAAACTATTGAACAAAGAGCCAGGACTTTAACTCTTTCCTAAAAGTCAACAAATTCGTGATTTTCCTCAAAGGAGCTGGCAAGGAGTTCCATAGCTTGGGGGCTAGATAACGGAAGGAGCGACCCCCGATCCGGGCCCGACGTATGGATGGAACAAGTGCCAAGGCCAGAGAGGCTGACCTCAGCGTTCTGGATGGCATGTAGAAGGCCAGTCGATTTCTAATATATTTTGATTAATGAATTAGCCTCAGAATTATACATCACATTATAAATATAATTTCTATTGATTAGTGCTACCCCCACAAAAAAACCTGACGTATGTACTTTTTTAATTAACTTTTATTAAATCAATAACTGGAACTATAACTAAAAGATAACAATACAATAAATAACTATAACTATAACTAACAAAACAATATAATAAACAACATACAATATGGAGTCTAAAAGAAGTATTGTAGTTAATCTGCAAAACAAAAAAGAAAATCAGTGTTCAAAATTAGATTGATGTGACTAAATGAGGTCAAACATTACAAGTCAAAGTAACACTTGACAATATTTATATTCTTTTAAATGTTTGCAGTGTGCCTGAAATGCTTCCACTGGCATTGTACATGCAGACTTTGGTCCACTCTTTTTATCAATTTTTGCAGTTTGAGATATAACTTCCTACCTCTGTTATTCATCTCCTACTTTCTCCTTTCAACTTCTCTTGTAAAGACGTTAACAACAATTAAAGGGAACATTTTCTGCATATTTTTAATATAGCATTTGACACAATGCATAGTGACACCGTATTTATTGAATGTAATAATAATAATAATAATCTTTATTGATTGGTTTAAAAAAACATGACAAAAATTGAGTAATAGAAATTACTGTGATAAGAGTTTTAAAACAATTCATTTAAAATGACTTAAAATTCATGGGGCCAGTATGATCTGATAATGTTCTGATACAGTACATCACTCTGAATTTCTTGTAGTCTCTGATTTGGATGTTGTGTCTGTTAACTCGGCCGCTCTGCTATGGTGGGGGGAGTTTGGATGGGAGTGTGGCTTCAAGAAGTTTTGACGCTTTATGGACAAATTTCAAAAGCCCAATGTTTAACTTGGTGTTGTCAGGGTTGAGAGCGGCCATTATTGCTTGGCGGCAAGATCGAACTCCCATCATAATGCATTGGCCTCGCAACAGTGACCGTCTGGCTGTGAGCAATGCAGGGCATGCACAGACGATATGTTCCATTGTTTCGGAATGGTAGTCATACAATATGCATTCCGTGCTACTACCCGGCCGGCGCCATTCCAGGAGGTTCTTCAGAAAAGGACATTCTCCCATCCTCAGGGCTAAAAACTTGCGTTTCCAATAAAGTGCGTATGTGCTTGACAGGTAGGGCAGCTGAACATCCACTTTAAAATTGGCGATTACAGCCCAGGCGTGTCTCCTCTTTAAGAGTATCTGTAGCAATCTCAATTAGGACTGGAAGCAGGTGAAGTTGAGAAGGTAGATTTATTGAAGAAGTAAATCTCTACACAGCTAATCATCTGCCAGTCCTGCTCTCTCAGTCCTTCTGTGCAGTTAACCCTTCAGCATTGAATCATAACATTCCAGATGTCATGACCTCACAAACACAGTGGCTGCACAGGCCAAGAGGTTGATTGACCAAACCAACAGATGTAAACATACTAGCACTATAAACATAATACATAGAATATAACAGTATCGCCCTATCTGAGTGAAAGGACCACAATCTAACGTTTATTTTTTATGGCGGACTTTAACCCCGGGAGAGAGGGATATATATCCCAGAGGACTTTTACACCTAGTAACTGCAGGCTGTAATCCAGGAGTTGCCGATGCTTCTGGCTGGTCTGGTTTTTCTGTATTTCCTGCCAGAGTCGGGCCTCCAAGGAACCCTCCCTGGCATTGGTGCAGTCTATGACACAGTTTAACGACTGCACCTACCTAATCATCCTTTAGTTATACAGAGATCTACCCTGTATCAAACCTATCCGTACAAGTGTGAATTTGAGATTATCTGCCACCAAAAACCCCTCAAGTACTAATATCCATTACTTTTTAACTTCGTCGAGTAGTCGTATTGTAAGTATTTACCTTAAAGTTGTACGTTAAAAATGTGTGAATCTCTCTGGCTTCATACAACTAGTTCATGCTATATTTGAGACATCGGTGAAATGAACTGGAACAGGAGGATATACTTTCTTCAAAGTTGGTAACTTGCTGCTGACTTATGTAACATTGTGGTAACTGAAAAAAGAGTTAAAAATGTTTACGTTGTACATATGTCCAAGCTTAATTTTAATGTTCATAAAAACAATTGTTCTCAATAGGATTGGGGATGAAAAGTAATCATTAGAGGTTATATTTGGACAGCAAATAGGAAATAGTATTGCATTATACAAAAGTTAGGCAGAGATTGGTCACTCACTTCCTTCACAAACTCCTGGGCTTGATCTGATAGAACCCTTTTTGGACTTCCATGATCTAGAAATTCATAAATAAATAGCAAGGAAAATTAAAAGACAAGTTTACAAAAACAAAAAAACAGCATTTTTACTTTGTATCTGAAGTACAGACTGAAAACGTGTAACGAGCATTAAAATGAGAAATGGGTTTCAGAAAGAAACGTCTATAAGACTATCACAATGCAGATTTATATTTTATAAAAATATTTTAAGAAGCAAAAAAAATGATAACTCCTACATTGTTCAATTTTAAATCACATATTTGGACAATTAAATCGGGAGGACATGCTTGTTTTACGTTTGGTTGATTTCAGAATGCCTACGAATTCAAGTAAAACATGACAATAACAAAGTTATCTGTCTGCAAACACATGAAATGCACAAGCGCTTATCTCAGAATGGTTTTTGATCATGAAATGTTGAAGACAAATCTTATAACTCCATTAGGTCTATTGCAATTTTCGCTGCTAACATGTGGAGGGCAGTCAGTAGATCTGGTGTGTCGAGTTGTTCACCACCACGTGGTATAGTGTATGGACAGGACAGCTTGTGGCGACCAGTACGTCTCATGGTTGAGATATCTGTATAATGAGATAGAACAGGGGTCAAATGAAAGTTTAAGGTTATTAGAAAACATGGAGAGTGTGCAAAAATACAACATTGACTAATCAATTACATGTGCAGTGCATGGGGAGGAAGCAGCACGTGACGCACTACTTAAAAAATTATATGCAGCAGGATTAGGTGATTTGCTCAGAAACATCGCCTACCAAGGCAAAATATTTAAGTTATAAGAGCCTGAAACCGTGCTAAAATACACTTTTGCTGAAAAAATTACTTTTGCAATGCATGGGGCCCATGACGCACTACTTACACAAGAAAAACTACATCGTATTCACTTGAACAGCACGTAGCACATTGCTGTAGGAGCGGCCACGTGGCGCTTGGCAAATTAAACAAACGCACCAGGATTAAGTGATTTGCACAGAAACAAAAGTTACGAAGTCAACTTTAACAATATAAAAAAGCAGGAAAGCGTGCTTAACCCCTTCGCTGCTCATGACGAGCTCAGCTCGTCATGAGGCATGGTTGAGCTGTGCTCATGACGAGCTGAGCTCGTCACGAACAATGGGAAATCAGGGAATGCAGCACAGGAGGAAAATATCTCTAGCAGCCAAGGTGTTAAAAACAGCATTGCCAAATCGACCATAAATTTGCATTTACGCAGTATTTAAAGATTTTTCAGATTAATTAATGTAATTACTCTTTAAAAAAGTGCTCACCTACAAAGAAGTGGATACGAACACTCTCAATGGCTGTGACTGCGGAATAGGAAAAGTTCAAGAAAGTTGGCAGCTTAGAAATGCTTTGCAGAAGGATGATTGGTTGAGCATGATGTCACCGGGTGTGAGAGCTGTAATTGGGCATGTTGTAATTGAGCATGCGCAAATAAAATGAAATACGTTAGGGGTACATAGCCAGACGGTGGGAAGTATTGTGCGCATGTGTGACATTGACACGCATGCGCTACTACAAACATGCATGCACAAAGTGAAGGCAACTCCTACGGGGTACATACATAGATGGAGTTCGGATGTCCCCGTGGTCTTGAAGTGGCTTTAGGAGGGGGCTTTGCAGCCCTCCTCCATAAAATAATAATATATAATTAGCCATGCCCCGGGGGCTGGGGACCCCGGTGCCCGGAATTGGGCAGGGGAGGGGGGCCACGCGGCCCACTTCCCATAAAAAAACTTGAATACGTATACTCCGCTTATTGTCATCGTACCATAAGCGCACCCTTTCGATCACGCTCTGAAGGCTAATTGGCTGTCAAGTGGTTGTCAATATTCGAAACTAGAAACTGTTGGCAGCCATTTTATGTCTCGGTACAAGGGAGGCTGAGAAATATGTGAAATGTGTGTTTAAAACATGAAAATGGGGAGGGTAGACACACCCCGATCCTCTAGGTCTCCACAGGGGGTCCCAAATGGTCTCCCAGGGCCCCTATTTTTTTCAGAAAAATCGCAGGGTGCGCGTATGATCCGCTTATTCTAGCAATATTAAAAAAAAAAGACGTGGCCTTCCGCGCATCTTTGGTAATTTGCATTCTTTCAACTGTTTAGAGGAGATGCAGTAGTGCTGTATCCAGGATCCACCACTGAAGTAAGAAAAGGTAACAATAACACTATTTACCTGCTAAGTGAATTTCTACCCATAGGATAACAGTGATGTACTTTTTAAGAAAGTTAAATAAAATTATTAAAATAATAACCTCAGATAATCTCTTGTCTTAATATTTATATTAAACATATATAAATAAGTTTTTTAACATTGAAAAAATTGCGGAAGTCGCGCACACACCGTTGCGTTATACGTACATCTCGCTTATGCACAAGGCGTCGCGCACAAGTCGCATAGCAACCGTGTGGGAAAAGTTGTACCCTGCGCACACCCTCCGCGGATCCTAGACAGCGACCCTAAAATGGCGAACACGTTTCACGCAGTAAATGAGTAGGGTTTTTGGAGGGTGCGCAGATGCAAAAAAAAGGAAAAAAATAATACAAATAATTTACGTATATTATAAACAATATAAAATAATGGGAAAAAATTTTTTTATGTAAAAAAAATATTTTACAAATATGTGTAATGTCATTTAAAAAATAACATCTAAAAATAAAAAGATTTAAAAAATGTAGTTAGAAAATATTACAAAAAACAATAAAAATATTTACAAATTAGCATTTAAAAAATCTTTCAAATTCACTGAAAAAACCATAGGTTTCAGACATGTTATAGTTCAGAATTAGCATTTAAAAAACCTTTGAAATTCACAGAAAAAACCATAGGTTTCAAACACGTTATAGTTAGGAATTAGCATTTAAAAAACCTTTGAAATTCACTGAAAAAAACAGAGGTTTCGGATGAGTTACAGTTAGTAATTAGCATTTAAAAAATCTTAGAAATTCACTGAAAAAACCATAGGTTTCAGGGGTTTTATAGTTAGCTGGACATTTCACTCGTATAAAGCCATTGAAATTCCCCGGTTATAGTTAGTTGTACTAACTATAACTTGCGTGCCTGCAATCCACTGCTGATGATGTCACATATTACATCATTCATGACATGGTCAGTGTCATCACTGATGACATCTCAAAAGCGTTTTTTGTTTTCTCAATAACTTAGGCGCAGGTTGACGAATCTTCGCAAAATTTTCAAAACTAGTGACTCGCTCCGCTCCGCTTTGGGGTGATTCGTCAAGGAGGATCCGAGAAACAATGGGGGTTCTAAAATGCGCTTTCCCCATTTTATTTTCCTTAGGAAACTTTAGACAAAGCTACAGCCCGAACTGCTGAGCGGAATTACATCAAATTTGGCAAAAAGGTAGGTCTTGGTTCAGAAAGAGCCCTTTTTGTGAAATGGTGTAAATTCGTTCAGTAGTTCCTGAGAAATTTAAAAAAGAATACGTTTTGATATGTGGGGCAGCGTTGGGTTTGCGAACCCTCCCGACCAATAGCTTCTTTCTAATTGGCTGGCAACACTCCAAACCTGGAAGTGTTGGTAGCCATCTTAGTCACAAGAAAACAGAATTAAAAAAAGGTTAAATAACAAGAAAAGGGGACAGGGTAGACACACCCTGACCCCCTAGGCCTGCTCAGGGGGTCCTACAAGGAACCCCCCAGAGCCCAAAAAAGCATTTTACTTTTTTTTAAATGGCAGAATTCACGCTGGGTGTGTGAATCCTGCCGATAATTTTTTTTTAAAACGAAGCACAGGCTTCGCGCTTCGTTATTATTGAGCCCCCAGGTGGGCCAGTTCCCAAGGGCATGTGTAAAAGTAATAGCGGGGGCCTGTGGGGGCCCCCACAACCCCGGGTTCTGCTACCTCCCCGGGGCTTATCAAATCTAATGCAGGGGGCACGCGGCCCGGGGCTTTTTAAATAAATAAAGTATGGGGGATCCCACCCCCATGCAGCCCCAGGGACTGCCACCTCCCCGGGGATTCATTAAGTAAGGGTGGGGGCCACATGGCCCCCCTGCCCCGGTGACCACCACCTCCCTGGGGCTGTAATTAATAATTAGTGTGGGCGGCTCGAGCCCCCCACACTGCCCCGTGGACAACCACCTCCCCGGGGCACTCTGATTTCAAATGTGGGAGTCCGTTATGGACCCATAGGCCCTGGGATACCACCTCCCCAGGGCTTTAAACATTGGGAGGGGGCCGCACAGCCCCCCTCCTGGAGCCCTTGATAGCCCTGGGGACCGCCAACCCCGAGGGCCGGCTTCTGAAGTGTCCGGGGTGCCCACCCCCAAGAAACTGCTGTTTGCTATAACAGGACGGGAGCCCTGCGGCTCCCACGGCTCCCGCCCTGTCATAGCAAACACTGGTTTGGATTTTGGAAGCGAGAGCAGGTTTCCTGCTCTCACTTCCAAAATCCAATGCAGATTGCTTTTCCACACAAGGAGCTGCATGTTAGCAGCTTCCCATGTGGAAAAGCAATGCCGGCTCCCACAGGAGGCGATGAGCCGGCGGGACCGTGGGGACATTAGGGCTCAACCTCACGGTCCCCTGGGGAGGGGGGCCATGCGGCTCCTATCTCAAAAAAAAAAAGTCTGGCAGGCCCCGGAGGATAGGGTCCCCGGGGCCAAAGGTGGATCTGGGAAGGGGGACACGCAGCCACCCCTCCCATAACAGTAAATTATATAAAAAAAGAAACTGGGAAGTCGCTGGAGGCCCCGCCCCCTCCCTGAATCACTGTGCAAACGCACCCTCTGGCGTGTTGTAAGTTGGGAAATAAATTCCCCTTCAATCCTGAGGGTCCCTGGGGCCAACTAGCCCACAGGTACCTCCAATAAGCGCCACAGGGATGCATTGCAGAGTGGTGGTCCAAGGCCACGCCCCTTTTTACACCTCTCTGCAATGCAGCTCTGTTGCACTTAAAGGAGATACCTGGTGGGCTAGTTGGACCCAAGGGACCCTCAGGATTCAAGGGTAATTAATCCCCCAAATTACAACACGCCAGTGGGCGAGTTTAAACAGTGGTTCAGGGATGGGCGGGCCTGATATTACAAGTGTGAAAACACACCCCATGGTGCATTGTAAATTGGGGGATTAAGTTCCCTTGAATACTGAGGGTCACTGGGGGCCCACCAGCCCACCAGGTACCTCCAGTAAGTGCCACGGAGCTGCGTTGCAGAGAGGTGGTCTGAGGCCACGCCCCTTTTTACTCTTCTCTGTAGTGCAGCTCTGTGGTGCTTAATGGAGGTACCTGGTGGGCTAGTTGGCCACTAGGGACCCTCAGGATTCAAGGGTACTTTATCTCCCAATTTAGAATGCACTTCAAGGCGCGTTTGCACAGCGGTGCAGGGCCTGATATGACAAGTGTGCAAACACACCCTCTGGTGCGTTGTAAATTGGGGGATTAGGTCCCCTTGAATCCTGAGGGCCCCTGGGGGCCAACTAGCCCGCCAGATAGCTCCAGTAAGCACCACAGAGCTGCGTTGCATAGAAGTGGTCTGAGGCCAAGCCCCTTTTTATACCTCTCTGCAACGCAGCTCTGTGGGGCATACTGGAGGTACGTGGTGGGCTACTTGGCCCCCAGGGTCCCTCAATATTCAAATGTACTTAATCACCCACTTTACAACGTGCCAGGGGGCAGATTTGCACAGTGGTGCAGGGAGGGGGCGGGCCTCATATGACAAGGGTGCAAACACACCCCGGTGCATTGTAAATTGGGGGATTAGGTCCCCTTGAATCCTGAGGATCCCTGGGGGTCAACTAGCCCATCAGGTACCTCCAGTAAGTGCCACAGAGCTGCATGGTAGAGAGGTGTCCGAGGCAACGTCCCTTTTTACACCACTCTCCAAACGCGGCTTCTGGTGCACTGCTGGTGGGGCGATGAGGTCGTCTTGTGTCCTGAGGATCTTTGGACACAAGTGGACTTCATCGTTGCAGCGTAGTGTAAAAAGGGGCATGGCCTAGGAACACCTCTCTGCAAGGCAGGTCTGTGGCGCTTACTGGAAGTACCTGTTGGGCTACTTGGCCACTAGGGACCTTCAGGTTTCAAGGGGAGGTTTTAGGTATATTATAGTTAGAAATTAGCATTTGAATAAACCTTTAAAATTCACTGAAGAAAACATATGTTTCAGGCACCTTATAGTTAGAAATAAACCATTTAACAAAACGTAGAAATTCACTGAAAAAACCATAGGTTTCACGGATATTATAGTTAAATGGACATTTCACTCGTACAAAACCATAGAAATGCGGCTGTCATAGTTAGTTCAGCTAACTATAACTGGTGCCCCCGCAATGCACTACTGATGACTTCACATAATACATCATTCATGACATGGTCAGTGACATCACCGATGACATCTCAAATTACATCACTGATGACATTATCCAAGTGAAAATCTGATGCACCACCTCACACTATAAGCTTTGATACACCCACTGTAAAATACAGACTACCATTTTCAAAACCATCAACACACCGATGTCAATTACCACATACGCACTCACTAATTGCTAGGTCCACACACACATCCACTCATTCAGCCATATAATTACTCATACATGCAGTCACTCATTAATACAACACTATCATATGCACTCTTATACCTATACAGACAGACACACACCATCACTTATCCAGAGTTACTCACACACCTAGTCAGTCATGCAAAGAAACAATCACACTTCCTTTTACTGACCTACACAGTTAAACACACACCACATCACTTATTCAAACAGAATGAAATGCATACTTACTCTCTTATACAATCACTGATACCAGTACGCACTCATCCATACAGCTACTCTCACAATCACTGACTCAGACTTTTAGTCATTTAATTACTCCAACTCTTACATATACTGTCTTTTACATATGTAGTTACTTGGACATGTACCACTGAGACATTCATTCACTCACCAACACACCCATACACACACTCACCCATCCATACAGCTGTTTCCACACGCACTCTTGAAACCCATACACCCAGGTAATCAACCACTCAAACATCTATGCACAGAGTTGCACACCTCCCACCCACGCACACACACTCTGGCACCCATACAAATGCTCAGGCAACCACTCTATAACCCATATACACACTCATGTAGCTACTGATCAACCATGCAAAAGCGTATACAACAGACAGACAGATATAGACATTCACACAGTTTAGTCACTAACCCATGCATTCAGTAAGACACATGTAATCACTCACTTAAACAGTCAGTCACACATCTACAAAATGCTCCATCCAGACACTTATACACCGACTCATTCTTCAATATACCTTGGTATACATATAAGACATATTAAAACTTTAAAGAAACTCACCATCACTGGATAATGTCATCAGTGATGTCATTTGAGATGTCATCAGTGATGTCACTGACCATGTCATGAATGATGTAATATGTGATGTCATCACCAATGCATTGCGTGGCCATGAGTTATAGTTAGCTGAACTAACTATAACAGCGGAATATACATATATACATATTCACTGAAAAAAACCATAGGTTTCAGGCACGTTATAGTTAGAAATTAGCAGTTAAAACCTTTACAAATTCACTGAAAAAACATCGGTTTCAGGGACGTTATAGTTAGTTGGACATTTATTTCATACAAAACCATAGATATTCCCCTGTTATAGTTAGTTCACCTAACTATTTCACACGCCCCCGTAATGCACTGCTAATGACATCACATAATACATCATTCATCACATGGTCAGTGACATCACTGATGACATCACTGATGACATCTCAAATGACATCACTGATTACATCATCCGGTGACTGTATGTTTCTATAAAGGTTACATTTGTTTTATATATATATGCCAAACTGTATTGAAGAATGAGTTGGTGTATGAGTGTCTGAATGGATGATTTCGTACATACGTGACTGACTGTATAAGTGAGTGATTAAACATGTCTTATTGAATGCATGGGTTAGTGACTAAACTGTGTGAATGTCTATATCAGTCTGTCTGTTGGTGTGTAAGCGGCAGCATGGGTTGGTGAGTAACCCCATGAGTGTGTATATGGCTTATCGATTGGTTGCCTGAGTATTTGTATGGGTGCCTGAGTGTGTGTGTGGGTGGGAGCTGTGTGACTATGCATAGATGGTTGAGTGGTTGATTCACTTTATGAATGGGTTCAAGAGTGCATGTGGAAACAGCTGTAGCGTGGGTGAGTGTGTGTTTGGGTATGTTGGTGAGTGAATGGATGTCTCAATGTTACATGTTCAAGTAACTACATATGTAAAAGGCAGTGCATGTGAAAGTTGAAGTATATAAATAACTATATGTGAGAGTCAGTGATTGTGAGAGTGGCTGTATGGATGAGTGTGTACTTGCATCAGTGATTGTATAAGACAGTAAGTATGCATTTGTTTCTGTTTGAATAAGTGATTTGGTGTGTTTATAACTGTATAGGTCAGTAAATAGAAGTGCGATGGATTATTTGAATGACTGACTAGGTGTGTGAGTAACTGGATGAGTGGAGGTGTGTGAGTGTCTGTATAGGTGTATAAGTGCTTATGATAGTGTTGTATTGATGAATGACTGCATGTATGAGTGATTGTATGGATGAGTGGATGTGTGTGTAGACCTAGGAATCAGTGAGTGCATATGTCGTAACTGATATTGGTGTGCCAATGGTTTCGAAAATGTAGTCTGTATTTTACAGTGTGTGTATCAAAGGTTATATTAGAGTGTCAGGTGAATCAGATTTTCACGTGGATGATGTCATCAGTGATGTCATCAGAGATGTCATTTGAGATGTCATCATTAATGTCTTTAGTGATGTCACTGACCATGTCATGAATGATTTAATATGTGACGTCATCAGCAGTGCATTGCGGGGGCACAAGTAATAGTTAGGTGAACTAAATATAACAGGGGAATTTTTATGGTTTTGTACGAGAGAAATGTCCAACTAACTATAATGCCCCTGAAACCTATGGTTTTTTCAGAGAATTTCTAAGGTTTTTTAAATGCTAATTTCCAACTATAACATGCCTGAAACCAATGGTTTTTTCCAGTGAATATATATATATATATATATATATATATATTGTAACCAAAGGCCTTGCAGCTTGGGAGAACACTCGATGGCGCTCATGTGTGATGCAGCCTCCTTCCTTACTTCACATAATTTTTCGTTTTTGCCCAACGCGTTTCAAGGTAGAAACCTCTTCTTCTGGGGCCTGGGGCTGTGAATGAAAAAACATCTGAGTCTCGCATACCATTTCCGGTTTTATTTCATTCTTGCACCTCCCTCCAATGATGTATGGCACAGTTCAAGGCATTATGGTGCATGATGGGACATTTAGTTCTCAGTGCGCGAGTCAGATAGTAGTTCAATGTTATATATATATATGCCAGGAACTTCGTCAATACACCATGGAACTGGAGATAAAGAACGAACCGGACCCAATCAGGTAGATTTGTGAGTTTTTAATAGTGCAACCTCTCGTCCGCCATGATGCGTTTCGGGCCCAAAAGCCCTTGATCACATGACATGGTCATTTACACCTCGTGATTTTAAAGTGCAAACAGGGGTCACATGACCCTGGGCCTATAGAAATAAACAACATACTTCTGCCTATTCCACAATCTTTAACCGTAACCAGTCTATTCCGCAACATTGCATGAATATATACAGTACATAATGATCGTATTTCTCAACCTCCTTATTGCAACTACCCCAGAATGTTGTGCAACTTTCACAATAAATAGATAAATACTCTATATATAAAACTACAAAATATTAAATAACGTCCATCTCATTTAACGATGTGAATTCTACGCCAATATTTCATCATATATATACACACTATTATCCAAAAAACTGAATATCAATATCTATTTCATTGAATTCATTAATTTTGCATTGATAAAAGCTTGTGCAAAAATCTGCCTCTAATGTGCAAATGCTCGCCGTTTTAAAATCTATTTTAACTGGGTTTGCAGTGCAAAAAAGGAGGGTTGATGGTAAAAGCCCCAGTGGGCTAGATTTGATTGTGGATAACTGCCACTAAACTGCCCATAAAGTCATCTTACACCCTGTGCAACTAAAGTTAAAAGAATTTTTATATGTATAGTTGCCCCTAGTGATAAAGTGAATTAAATCATTTCCTAAAAAGCAGTTTTTTTGTTGTTTCAGTTTGACGACCTGTTTCAAAAATTTGTTTAGTTATGGACTACTATGTACAAGTATATACAAATTGCTACTTGTGTTACTATCTATAAACATGTGTTCAAGTCCTCTGTCGCGTTGAGGCCATTTGGTGTCTTGGTGTCAAGCTCGAAATGTATCTGGTCTCCAACAGTCTCAAATGTGCTTCCCTGTTGCCTCCTCTGCGGAGTGGCGGCACCATATCTACAGCATAATAGCTGAGGCAATTCAGATCACCCCGTGGCAAGAGTTGACATGTCTCGCCACAGGGTATGCTTCGTCCTTGTTATTGACCGCTCTCATGTGTTGGAGTATGCGCTTGTGGACTTGTAGCTTGGTGCTACCCACATAACGTAGCCCACAAGCACACTCCAACACATAGATGACAAAATCTGATTTGCATGTCATCTTTTTGGTGATTAAGATCGGAGCCTCACTGAATGGGGACATGTAAGATGTTTTGTTTCTCCCCATGGTGCATGTCTTGCACACAGCGCACTTGATGAAACCTTTGCTCTTATTGAGCCAATTGTCTCTATTTACTACCTCCGGACTGCTTTTTACCAGCATGTCGCTCATCGACCTAGCACAACTATATGTTATGGCTGGGTAATTGGCCAATGTTTTACCTATCACAGGGTCCCCCATGACTATTGGCCAATTTTTTCGAACAATATTCTGTATTTGTTTGTGTTGGCGGCTATACCCAGTAATTAGTCTTGGTTGGCCGCCCACACCGATTGTCGCTTTGTTTCTTGCCTCAGCATTACCTTCAGTGCTGGGCAAAATGCTTGTTCTGTTGGCCCTCGACATTGCTTTTTCCACCAAGACCTCTGAATAGCCTCTATCTTGAAACCTTTGCTTGCTGTTAAGTTGTGCTATCGAGCAGGCGGATCACTGAAATAATATCGAGGGACAGAATATCGACCATCAAAAATATCGTTGAGAAAATATCGACAGTCAAAATATCGAGTTTCTATCTACAAACAGGTAAGTACAAAAATATCGAGTTAAAAATATCGTTTACAAAAATATAGTTGTAAAAAATATCGTATTTACTAAAAACAGTGTTAAATTAAATTAATATTAATAATTAATTACTAAAATATACTTCAAATTACTTAAATTAACTTATAAAAATTAAATAATTAATGAAAGTTAAATAAATATTTTTTATTTCATATTTATTAAAACATATATATATAGTAACAAAATATAATAAAATAATACCCAAAAACTGAAAACTGACCCTGAACCCTAAAAATACCCCTTTACCCAAAAACTCAAAACTGACCCTGAACCCTAAAAATACTCCTTTACCCAAAAACTGAAAACTGACCCTAAACCCTAAAAATACCCCTTTACCCAAAAACTGAAAACTGACCCTGAACCCTAAAAATATCCCTTTACCCAAAAACTGAAAACTGACCCTGAACCCTAAAAATACCCCTTTACCCAAAAACTGAAAACTGACCCTGAACCCTAAAAATACCCCTTTACCCAAAAACCCAAAACTGACCCTGAACCCTAAAAATACCCCTTTACCCAAAAACCCAAAACTGACCCTGAACCCTAAAAATAAAAATAAAATTTTTTACTATCTATATTATATACTTACATATTTTCACTTTCTATATTATTTACAGTCGATATTACTTCACTTACCTTAAAAACGATATTTTGGCTGTCTATATTCTGTCCTGTCGATATTTTGTCCAAACGATATTTTGGAGTCGATATTATGTCCAAACGATATTTTGGAGTCGATATTATGTCTGTGCACCCGAGTAGGCATCATCTGTGCTACAGATTCTTCTGCTCCTCATCATCTCCCCATACAGGATGCTTCGGATCAGATGACCTGGGTGCTGGCTAGATGCATGGAGGACCGTGGTACCCACGGTCTCCTTGCGATGTAATTTGGTTTGCAGTTCGCCTCCTTCAACATAGACGTCTACGTCCAAGAAATTGACCTTCGTGTTGCTTATTGCGCCTGTAAACTTTAGATTCAAATCGTTGATGTTAATGTCTGAGGTGAATTGTTCAGCTTCACTAGATGACCCCCTCCAAATTATAAAGAGGTCATCTATGAATCTATACCATGACACAACTTTCTTGGACATGACCTCTGCAAAAGCGACACCCAGGACCTGCTCCTCCCACAGCCCCATGTGTAAACACGAGTAACTGGGGGAGAAGCAGGCCCATCCCTTGCCATTCTTGCAAACTGTCTGCCAACGGTACTAGTGCGATCTCTCCTGTCAGCCTTGCGGGTAATTATCCGCCCCGTGTCTCATGTATAAATCAGTCACATGGTGAAGATGCGTCTGAGTTGATCATACTCAGTCTGATTGATGGCCAGTGCCTGAATCAACAAATGTCCGTTTGTCCCAGCTAGTCCACCCTTAAATAGAGTCCTAGTCATTGTCCACAACATTACCTGCCAGTGCCCAATATTTGCATCATAGCTATATACATTCTTTAGTGAACTTCCAGTGACAAATTGAAAAATTGGTGATGTGTCAACTTAAGGACCGTGAAACTAAGTGCATACAGGACGGATGAAAAGGGTAGGTTGCCCGTGTTCGTGCATACTGGTGAAAGGGCCCCTTCCTTTTCTCCTGCAACAAATGAAAACATGAACAATTACATTAAAATAATCCTCCTCTTATTGACATATATTATATACATTGTTGTACATCAAACCAGAAAGGAGAAAGGCAATAAAAAAACACCCATTACTAGGTTAATGGTATGATCACAGAGAAGAAGCGATTACAGAAGAGGAAATCATGATCCCTCCTCTAAATGAAGGGAGAGTTCCTCGTCCATGTTGAGACCCCCAGGGCTTTTGGTTCGAAAATTAATTATATGCCTGGATTCTCGTTGTCTCAAGGCGAGTTCTCTATCCCCTCCCCTTTGGTTTCTCGCGATTTGTTCAATGATCATATAGTTCATATCTGAGGCATTAGAGAAATGTTTTTCACTAAAGTGTCGTGCCACTGGGTACTTGGGGTCTTGGTTGGTGATGGCCCCACGATGTTCTAGTACCTGCTTCTTGGCACTACACGTTGTGCTGCCAATGTACCACAGCTTGCATGGACACTCGATGGCATAAATTACAAAATTCGTGCTGCATGTAAGGAACTGTGTAATTTTCCTGTGTACTCCATTGTAATTCAAATCACTCTTGTATTTGCTATTCCTGCACGCCTTGCATTGCCCGCAGGGATAGAAGCCTTGTGGGCCTGTTCCTTTGTTTTGTGGGTAGTGTGTGATGTCATTCCTCGATACCAGATCTTGTATGTTGTTACTACGTCTATAGGTGATACTGGGTCTGTCTGATATAAGATTACCCACCACATTATCACTCTTAAGGACATCCCAATGTTTCACTAACAACTGTTTGACTTTTTGTGATGCATTATTGTATGTAAAAATTACACGTGTTGTATCAGTGTCAGCACCGGTGCTATGATCTTTGTCTTTGAGTGTTTCAGATCTATTGATGATTTCTGATCTTTCCTTTGCTTTTCTCAAGACCCAGGCTGGATAACCTCTAGTTTGAAATCTTTCCATGATGTTGTCCCTCTCCAAGGTGTATGCCTCTGGGTTATTACAGTTTCTTTTGGCCCTCAGCAGTTCCCCGAAGGGGATACACCATTTGAGTACTTCTGGATGACTGCTGAGGGCATGAAGAACACTGTTACCTGCGGTTGGCTTACGGAATAGGGTGGTACATATCCTGTTCTGTTTAATCTCCAGGCTTACATCAAGATAATACACTTTAGTATTGCTAATGGTTCCAGACAATTTGATGTTATATTGGTTGGTATTCAGTTTTTGAATGAAATCTTCAGCATCCTCCCTAGTCCCTTTCCAAATGATGAACAGATCGTCTATATAGCGTAGCCATATGACGATCTTGGTGAGGTCATGCTGGAGGGTGGTACTGCCGAAGATTTCTTGCTCCCAGTAGCCCATAAATAGGTTCGCGAAACTGGGAGCAAAGCAAGAACCCATGGCAGTACCATTAACCTGCCTGTAGAGGGCGCCATTGAAAGCAAAGATGTTCCAGAAATCTAAGAGGCCTGCGAAGGAGATAATGTTCGCATGCCTCTAAACCTTGTTCATGGTCAATGATGGTATATAGAGAATGTACGTCTAGAACAATTAACATGTATTCTGGATTCCATATGAGGTGCTCAATTTTACATAGAAAATCTTTGGTATCACGAAGGTAACTAGGTAATAGTACAACGAAATCTCTCAAAAAATGGTCAACATATTTGGAAATATGTTCACTTACGCTTCCTATGGTTGATACTATAGGACGCCCTGGAGGCTGTTTTTCATGTTTATGTAACTTTGGTATTAGATAGAAAATGGGCAAAATTGGATGATCATTTTTCAAATAACAGAACTCCCCCCATGCCAATAAGCCCTTGTCCTTCCAAGTTGTCAGTTTTTCCCATATGTTGGTGATACTACCATTGTATACATCCTGCGTGATGGGTATATAGAACTTCTTATCATCAGTTGTTATATACTCATCTCTATCAAGAATGACTATATTGCCTCCTTTGTCTGCAGGGCGTATCACTATACTCGGATCTTCCTTCAAGGATTTGAGCACCTCCCTTTGAGTGTGTGTCATGTTCCTCGTAGTATTCTTGCTGTTATTAGGCATGTGTCTTAACCTTTCTAATTCCTTGATGGTACACTCGTGAAAGGTGTCTATGTTGTCATGTGGTAACAATGCTAATTTCAATTACACGGACACAGGTATAGACCTTTTTAAATTTGTGCGAAAAGTAAAACTGAAAAAATGGCACAAGTTAAAGAGGTTGGGACGTAACCAAAGTAAAGAGCACCGAAGTACTTTGATAGAAAATGATTTTGTAATTGGAGATGTTGATAACCTGTTGGCTATAGCTGAACTAGATACTAATGATGATGGCAATGCAACAGATAAGAATATGACAGACGCTCTAGGAGAGATGGGCTTTACCACAGGGGCGGCGGCTAAAATTCAGTTTACAGTCAAATCTACTTTCATACCATTGTTACCACATGACAACATAGACACCTTTCACGAGTGTACCATCAAGGAATTAGAAAGGTTAAGACACATGCCTAATAATAGCAAGAATACCAAGAGGAACATGACACACACTCAAAGGGAGGTGCTCAAATCCTTGAAGGAAGACCCCCTGCCCCCTTCTGGCTACCCCCATCCATTTTCACGCACATGCGTTCTACCCAGCTACCAGTTCTCACTTGTTGAACCATGATACTTATCTTGACTTTGATAAAACTTGAGAAAACGGATGCATAGCGTACGCTCAAAGCCAGACACAGCAGGCCTATCACAAATTAACGAGATAATTACTTGCGTTAACACTACGCTGCTTATCCCGAACAGAGCCTTTGCCCATCAACAAGCATACTTCATTCTGCAATTTCCGACATCATCAAAGGATGCGTGTCTCTACATCAGCCCGCCATGTACTTACTTTGGAAACATACTCACACAGGGACACCATGCACACACGATGTGTCTCGATCGGGCCCCACGAGGTTACAGACCACAGAGCAGCTGAGAGCTTATACACCTCGGAAAGGAACTCTTCCATGTATAGAACAGCTCGTAACAGGCAGCAGCCTAATTGTAACACAATTATGTCCACTGTTCAGACACAGAGTAGCTACAAATCGCAAACGTCAGCAACATGATGACAAAAGCTTTTTCTATTAATTGTAAAGATGTATTTACACTGTTTAGAAATATTTATGCTTTATGTTTTACAATGACTTGCATTTTTTAGCGCAACCAACTTTTCTATGTTTATAGTCACATGGTTACCTATGTCACATGGTTGATCTACCACATGTCAGATATGCACTTGTATAAATGAGGCTCACTAACATGGTGTAAGCAGATGTAGTGAACAAGGTGGACTTGTCGCCGAAACGCGTCTGATCGTCTATATTGGTGAATAAAAGCCTTTGATCTTCATCCACGGAGTCGGTGCCTGTTCTTTTTCATGCCAAGCCAGGACTGGGAGAATATATATATATTCACTGAAAAAACCATAGGTTATAGACCATATATAGTTAGGAATTAGCATTTAAAAAACCTTATTTTACTCACACAAAACCATTGAAATTCCATATATAGTTAGTTGCACTAACTATATATCGCGCACCCGCAATCCACTGCTGATCATGTCACATATTACATCATTCATGACATGGTCAGTGACATCACTGATGACATCACTGATGACATCTCAAATGACATCACTGATGAGATCACTGATGACATCATCCAGTGACTGTGTGTTTCTGTAAAGTTTAAATATGTTTTACATATTGAAGAATGAGTAGATGTATAAGTGTCTGGACGAAGGATTTAGTAGGTGCATGACTGAATGTATGAGTGAGTGATTAAATGTGTCTCACTGAGTGCATGGGTTAGTGACTAAACTGTCTTAATTTGTGCATCATTATGTCTGTTGTTCTGTAAACTGCTGCATGTGTTGATCATTAGCTATACGAGAGGCTATATGTGTTATTAATTGGTTGCCCAAGTATTTCTATGGCAGATTGAGTTTGTGTGGGGGTGGCTGGAAGGTGTGTGACTCTATGCATAGATGTGTGAGCAGTTTATTCACTAGGTGTATGAGTTCAAGAGTGCATGTGGAAACAGCTACATGGGCAGTTGACTGTGTGCATGAGTGTATTGATGAGTGAATGGATATCTCAATGCTACATGTCATAGTAAGTACATATGTAAAACACAGTACATGTGAGAGTTGGCATATATAAATAACTGTGCATGAGAGCCACTGAATGAGTGAGTGGTTGTATCGATCATTGTGAACTTGTATCAGGGATTGTATAAGAGAGTAAATATGTGTTAGTATATGTTTCAATAAGTAAGGTGTGTTTAACTGTATAGTTGAAGAAATGGAGGTGAGATTGTTTCTTTGCATGACTGACTGGGTGTGTGAGTAACTCCATGGATGAGTGGCAGTGTGTGAGTGTCTGTATACACTGAGTGTATCTAAGGTTATATTAGAGTCTGAAGAGGTTTATCGTATTAGCACAAGAATGATGTCAAATGAGATGTCATCAGTGATCTCATCAGTGATGTCATTTGAGATGTCATCAGTGATGTCATCAGTGATGTCACTGACCATGTCATGAATGATGTAATATGTGACATGATCAGCAGTGGATTGCGGGTGCGCGATATATAGTTAGTGCAACTAACTATATATGGAATTTCAATGGTTTTGTGTGAGTAAAATAAGGTTTTTTAAATGCTAATTCCTAACTATATATGGTCTATAACCTATGGTTTTTTCAGTGAATTTTCAAGGTTTTGTAAATGCTAATTCCTAACTATATATGGTCTATAACCTATGGTTTTTTCAGTGAATTTCAATGGTTTTTTAATAGCAAATATCATAAGCTGTCGAATGTCAAGTACGTGGTAAGTGAAAACATTTTCGTGTTTATGCACACTGATCTGCTTTGAATGGTGCCCCCCCCTCATTTCTATTAGGAGTACTCTCTCTTTGCAGATAGTGAAAGGTAGTTAACGCAGGCCTTTGCCCCCGTTGTAATTCGTCGTGCCTGCTTCTCTCTCCATTTGATTGATTGTTATCCAAGTATTTACTGTTTTAGAATTAGTTCTCTTTGGTTCATTCTCTATTTACAAACAAACACAGAGTCGCAATACTCTGTTTAGTCTTTGCAGATAACGAAAAATCGTGTAAAAAAAAAGAAAAGGAATCGAGCAAAATCAGTAGGCCACTAATGGGATCTCTTTTTGACCTCGCTAAAATAGAAACATTAGGAACAACCCCTCATGACAAATACAAAACTAGTGAGATGAACTGAACTCCACACAATGATGGCTGCAAAACAGCTCGGCTCCGCCACCCACCCCGCCCAAAATAACGATAAAGAGCGGCTGCCATGATTGGTTGCAGAATGGCCACAACGGAGCTACGAAATGGTGGTGCTCTCATGCTAACCCCAGCTTCAGTCTGAAACATCCAGAAACACTGTAGACTACCAATTCGATCAGTTCCGGTAGCGCCCCAATGTAACCCGGTAGAGAAGAACTAGCCCTCCCCTCTTTGACTGATGGTTCTTGTTGCCTGTCCCTTCTGTTGTCATTTAACAGAACTATTTAGCCTGCTGAAAGGGGTTGTGTTTCGACCGCTGGTTGGTGGAGACATTTTGACTATATTCTGGACCTGCGTTGTCGCGTAATGCGTCATATGACGCGCCGCGTTAGCGCATCCGGAAGTCATCCGGGGCGCGCAGCGCGTAACGTAAGCATAACAAGTCATGTGACTTGTTAATAAAACTTTTCATTGGTTCATTTTACTTTTCTTATTCTAATGATGAAAGCCTTGGTCATATCACCTAAAAATTACGCTTTTAATTACTTCCGAACATTATTTTTTCTTAAATATATGTTATAATGTTCCAGGCTAATGTACTTTCCCGGAAATTTTACAACTGTCCTGCAAGTAAAATATATTCTTTTTTCGAGAAAAAGAGCGTTTCTTCGTCCCATGACGGAGCCGTTGAGCAAAAGAGGGTCGACCTGCTGTCTTAGTCGCCGATACGCCTGAATATGAGATTCTTATCGATCACTTTATGTTGCAGGAATAGAAAACACAACAGCCCTTGACCATTTATCTTTACTGCGTTTCTTCGTATTATACCTTTTACCCTTCATGTAATTGGTCTGCTTTATTTCACTTGCCTTTTAATGATTCTAAAACAGTGACTATTATTAAAAACTTTACCAATGTATATACTACTACCATGTTTTCTTTTAAAAACCTTTATTGTGAAAATTTCATTATACAAATACGAGCCTATAACCACGTGGGCCTGCCACGGAGCAAACTGTAATCGTATATGATGAATAGACATTTACACTGTAGAGGAACGTAACGGGCGGGCCATTAGGTTGCAAGAACTAAGGTGTCTAACAGTTACGGAATCGGTGGACGTACATTTTATAATTAAAATACGACAGGGCCAGTTACAATAAAATTATCTAGATATACATTTGCGGGCAAGTACCATGGGTGACGTTAATTCGAATTTTCAACAGTACAGTAATCAATAACACATCAGAACTTAATATCAATAGGGATGTCGAAATATTCAATCAATTCTCGTCCCCGCCCGCCATGTGCTTCAAAACTGCATACGTATCTCGTGATTTCAAGGTTCTGCAACCAGTACACAACAAGGAGTTACGAGTCCCATTTATTCCGGCGCCATTTTGGGCGAGGACGGGCAGGTCCAGGATATAGTCAAAATGTCTCTACCAACCATCGACTATGATGATGTTCATATGCTGTATTTATTAGAGTAACACTCATCTGTCCACATGAAATTAATTTACCACAATCTAAACATGTAATTTTAATCTTTCCAAAGTTCTTCTAAATATTTGGGACCGTTTCCCTTGCCTCTGAAGCTCTCAGTGCCACTTCTTTGATGAATGTACTAGCAGGTCAGGGGTTCTCCTCCAAATCTCTCTTTTATGCAGCACTATAATTAATTGGTGCCACCTCTCCATATGACGATGCATGGTATAGTTACCACAACTATATTTTTTTTCGGTTCCTCTGGAGAGTTCATCGTGGCAGATGAAGCGTGTAACGTACCGGGCATTTACCTTTTTTTGCATGTACAGGAAAGGGAAAAAAAATCGAGCGTCCGAGTTCTAAGGTGTCCCAGGGCCATTTTAGTGGACCAGGCCCAAATCCAAAGAACAGGCCGCCATTTTGAGAGTCCTCTTGCAGCCGCCTGTCGCTGTAGCATCAAGAGCAGCCGAAACTCAGCTGAATGGCAACTGAAACGGTAAATGGGCGCCCCACTACATTTCAGCATTGTAGGATGACCACACCAGTACAGCAACTTGCTAGACATCACCTCGGTGCCATCCGGATCTCGGCGCCCCACTGCAGATAAAGTGCCTCTCAACTATGAAACCACCACGGTGACATCCGGATCTTGGCGCGTTGTGCTGCCTTCGGCCTATTCGCACATCGGTCCGCTACTGACGCCATCTCACAGGCTAATGGGGTGACCCACGCCGAGTTTCAGCATTGTAGGATGACCACACCAACTTGCTAGACATCACCTCGGTGCCATCCGAATCTTGGCATCTCAACGCCTAGTGGTATCTTCCATACAGAAAATATTGTTACGCTGCCTTTGGCCCCATTCGCACATCAGTCCGCAACTTAGACATCACCTCGGTGCCATCCGGATCTTGGCATCTCAGCGCCTTGTGGTGTCAGTCAGAAAATATTGTTGCGCTGCCTTTGGCCCCATTCGCACATCAGTCCGCTACTGACACCATCTCACAGGCCAATAGGGCGCCCCACGCCGACTTTTACCATTGTACGATGGCCACACCAGTGGCACAACTTGCTAGACATCACCTCGGTGCCATCCGAATCTTGGCATCTCAACGCCTAGTGGTATCTTCCATACAGAAAATCTTGTTACGCTACCTTTGGCCCCATTCGCACATCGGTCCGCAACTTAGACATCACCTCGGTGCCATCCGGATCTTGGCATCTCAGCGCCTTGTGGTGTATTCTCTTCAGAAAATATTGTTGAGCTGCCTTTGGCCCCATTCGCACATCGGTCCGCAACTTAGACATCACCTCGGTGCCATCCGGATCTTGGCATCTCAGCGCCTTGTGGTGTCTTCTACTCCGAAAATATAGTAGAAAATATTGTTGCGCTGCCTTTGGCCCCATTCACACATCAGTCCGCTACTGACACCATCTCACAGGCCAACAGGGCGCCCCACGCCGACTTTTACCATTGTACGATGGCCACACCAGTGCCACAACTTGCTAGACACCACCTCGGTGCCATCCGGATCTTGGCATCTCAGCGCCTTGTGGTGTCTTCAAATCAGAAAATATTGTTGCGCTGCCTTTGGCCCCATTCGCACATCGGTCCGCTACTGACGCCATCTCACAGGCCAACGGGGCGCCCCACGCCGACTTTCAACATTGTAGGATGGCCACAGAAGTGCGACAACTTACTAGACACCACCTCGGTGCCATCCGGATCTTGGCGCGTTGTGCTGCCTTCGGCCTATTCGCACATCGGTCCGCTACTGACGCAAACTCACAGGCCAACGGGGCGCCCCACGCCGACTTTCAGCATTGTAGGATGGCCACACCAGTGCGGCAACTTGCTACACACCACCTCGGTGCCATCCGGATCTTGGCATCTCAGCGCCTAGTGGTGTCTTCTATTCCGAAAATATTGTTGCGCTGCCTTCGGCCCCATTCACACATCGGTCCGCTACTGACGCCATCTCACAGTCCAACGGGGCGCCCCACGCCGACTTTCAGCAGTGTAGGATGGCCACACCAGTGCGGCAACTTACTAGACACCACCTCGGTGCCATCCGGATCTTGGCGCGTTGTGCTGCCTTCGGCCTATTCGCACATCGGTCCGCTACTGACGCAAACTCACAGGCCAACGGGGCGCCCCACGCCGACTTTCAGCATTGTTGGATGGCCACACCAGTGCGGCAACTTACTAGACACCACCTCGGTGCCATCCGGATCTTGGCGCGTTGTGCTGCCTTCGGCCTATTCGCACATCGGTCCGCTACTGACGCAAACTCACAGGCCAACGGGGCGCCCCACGCCGACTTTCAGCATTGTAGGATGGCCACACCAGTGCTGCAACTTGCTGGACACCACCTCGGTGCCATCCGGATCTTGGCGCGTTGTGTTGCCTTCGGCCTATTCGCACATCGGTCCGCTACTGACGCCGCCTCACGTGCCAACGTATTTTCTCCTCATTTTACACCCTATGCCGCATAACAGGTCATGTGACTTGTTTATAAAACTTTTCATTGGTTCATTTTACTTTTGGTTTCCTAATGATGGAAGGCTTGATCATGTGACCTAAAAACAACACTTTTCATTGGATGAAAACTTTTTTTTTCCCAAACGATGAAAGCCCCACCTTGTTTCTGGATGTTTCAGACTGAAGCTGGCGTCAGCATGAGAGCACCACCATCTCGTAGCTCAGTCGTGGTCATTCCGCGAGCAATCATGGCAGCCGCTCCCCACCAGAAGCCTGCAGGAGTCGGAGCCCCCAAAACTTTTGATGAATTCTCAAGGCGGAGGGGACGCTTTCGAGAATGGGGTCCAAGACCTAGCAGACAAGCGTCCGATTTCCAAGGTGTCCCAGGGCCATTTCAGTGGACCAGGCCCAAAAAGGAAACAGCCTGCCGCCATTTTGAGAGTCCTGTGACAGCCGCCTATCGCTGCACCGCAAGAGTGGGCGCAACTCAGCTGAATTGCGGCTTTTGACACAGTGGACCAAAAACGGACGGAATGGCAACTGAAACGGTAAAGGGGCGCCCCACTACAACAGATGACACTCCACCTGGAGAGGCCCGTTCACGCCGCCTCCCCCGGGGCGCCCCACGCCGTTATTCGGAGCAGCATTGTAGGATACCAAAACCAGTGCAGCAACTTACTGGACATCACCTTGGTGCCATCGTTCTGCTGCCTTGGAACTATTCGCGCAACAGTTTGCTACTGATGACCCACCCCCCGCGACGCCCCATGCCGTTATTTGCTGGGTGGCAACTTACTAGACATCACTTTCGTGTCATCTAGATTTCAGCGCGTTCTGCTGCCTTGGAACTATTCGCACAACAGTTTGCTACTGATGACCCACCCCCGCGACGCCCCACGCCGGAAATCTGGACGTTGTGCTGCGTTGGGACTATTCGCACAGCCGACCGCTACTTCGTTGTTTTTCCCTAAAAATGTTTATATGTTATTACTATTTTTGTTTTCTTGTATATATTTATAAATTATTAAAGTTTTATAATCTTACTACTTTGTCGGAGTGCTATATATTTTTAATGTGACACATAATTGTAAAAACTTTGATGTACAAAGAGTCATCCCTGGAATCTTCCGCTTCAGGCTCGGTCCCCTCCCCAATCACAATACAGGATGGTTTTCAGATAATAGCAACGCTTCTGCCGTGACGGATCTCATCGAGTGTGGGCCTTGATCTACTATAACTCCTTTGAAGAGGGGTGATTCTTTACAGCTGTGGCCATAAACTACATCTGCAGGGCCAGCTGATACCCTAGGACCAGCCTGGACAATCGGACACAGAGGAAAAGGAGTGTCAGAGGGTGCGGTAGTGAATAGGGCGAAAGGGAGGTGTCGGGCGGGCACAGGGTGTGATTCTCAGGGAAGAGCAGCGCAGATGGGGGAGGTTTATTACCCATGCATAAGACAGAGAGCGGGGGTGACCACTGCCTGGGGGAGATGCTTGCGAGGGTGGGGAGCCATGCTAAGGATCGACAGCGTGCACAGAGTGGGTCTGGTCAAGGCATCTAAAATGGCTGCCGTGCACGACAAAAGTGTGGCATTTGAAAAAAGACAAGATGGCGCAGACAATGTTTTTCAACACTTCCTGATTTCCTTCGAATCGAACATTAACAGACGTTGGGGCATATTACCAAAGTTAAGCGATATTTATCCCTAACGATGCTTAGCAACGAATTTTTTACCGTCAGAAATTATCGCAGATAAACCTTGCTATTATCAAGGTTTATCGGAAATACGATAAAAAACGACCGCAATGCATTAATATCACTGAAAACTCAGCGATATTCATGCATTACCGAGCTAATGCTCTTAGCCATGTTATCCACCTCCCATTGGATAACATGGCTAAGAACTGCTCAGGGCAGGTGGTAGCTTTTGGAGATATTCGCGCTTATCTCGAATATTTCCAAAAGTTGATAATAGGAGATAGCGATGTTAGCGACTGTTTCCAGTCGCTAACATCTTGGCATGCCCACTTTGCATGTCATTAGTGATAAATATCACTCACATGCAAAGTGGGGCCCAAGATGGTCGCTATCTTCTACTAGCCGTCGCTAACTGGTGTTAGCAACAGCTAGGTAATACACATATAATTTTATCTCCGCGAAGCGGAGCGCTGTTACAGATATATATCTTGTTTCTGAACGTTAATTTCTCAAAATGCACTGAAGCACATATATTGAGACCTAGCAAAGGCACATCGGGCTACCAGTCCCTACAATTTTGCCAAGTTTCGTGCAAATCCATTCAGCTGTTCGATCCTACCGAGAGACAAGATGGCGGCCGCTACGGACTGTTTGGAATGTTTACAGACACCGGAGAGCCAATCAGCTTCGCTTCGCAAAGCTCCGTAACGCGAAAAGTACGCGAAGCGGTGCGCTGTTACAGATATATATCTTTTTTTGAACGTTCATTTCTCAAAATCCACTGGAGCACATATATTGAGATCTAGCAAAGGCACATCGGGCTACCAGTCCCTACAATTTTGCCAAGTTTCGTGCAAATCCATTCAGCTGTTCGATTATTATTATTTTTATTTTTTTTTGCCCCGCGGGGCCCTTTTAAAACCTCCACATCAAACCTAGGGGGTGAGCGACAATGTACTATGCCCCCTTATGGTCATTTGCCCCTTCGCTTTGGCCTCCTCTTGTCTCTCGATCCTACCGAGAGACAAGATGGCGGCCGCTACGGACTGTTTGGAATGTTGACAGACGCCGGAGAACCAATCAGCTTCGCTTCACAAAGCTCCGTTGCGCGAAAAGTACGCGTAGCGGAGCGCTGCCCGGTCCGCTGTTACAGATATATATCTTTTTTTGAACATTAATTTCTCAAAATCCACTGAAGCACATATATTGAGACCTACAAAAGGCACATCGGGCTACCAGTCCCTACAATTTTGCCAAGTTTCGTGCAAATCCATTCAGCCGTTCGGGCTAAAAGTGAGGCCAACCGCCCTATGGAAATTAACATGGGAAAAACGCGTTTTGGGACCCCCCTTTTTTCTCGGCCCCCCCTTGACGAACCCCCCCAAAATTTTCAGGGGCTGCTCAGAAACAAAATGTGCCATTTTCCTGAAAATTTCAGCCAATTCCGTCCACAAACGCCAAAGTTATTAGACATAGAATTTTCAAAAATCCCATAGGGAAAAAATCCTAACTATATATACCTACTGGCTATACTATACTATATATTTGTATGGATGTTTTGGTATGCTAATAGCTTTGGTATTGTTTGACGAAAGTTCATTCAACTTTCCAGATAAAAAAGGTTCATCCACCTCAGCTCCTTCTTGGAGAGTTTAAGGGTGATCCATCAAGCGTGGGCTGAGAAAAAGGGGGGGGTCCCAAAACGTGTTTTCCCCATGCAATTTACCACCTAAATGGACTTACACCAAAAAGGGCAGAAAGCAAGATCATTACCTAGAAAGCATGCCTTTTGTGATTTGGTGCAAATCCGTTCAGTTGTTATAAATATGTAGTGATCCGATACTCCCAAGGTACTCCTATGGGACACCCACAGTTCCGCATGGGTAAAAACACAATCTGATTGGCTGGTCCCTTGGAAGTCAGTGGGACCAACCAATGTGATTGACTGGGCAGAATGGAGAAAACTCCTATTACAGGACTCTGTAACTCCGTCCCAAGTCTTGAATATGTTTTCAAAAAAGGTGCAAAAGGAGACAGAGTATGCATACCCTGTCCAACTAGTCCTTGTGAGAGCCAAAATTAAAAAATAAATGTCCCGGCCTGGCGGCCTTAAAAAAAACATGCTACCACACACTCCCTTTGCTCTGCATAGAGGTTGTGAGAAGAGGCCAGCCATCCCCAAACGCTACTATGCACAGCCTTCACACTGCAGAAGGTCATATGCGGCACAGGATCGGACAGGGTGTCGGGCCCAAGGCCCCCTACTGAATTTGCTTTTGTTGGCTTTAGGACTCCCTGTCTGTACTTTCTCCTTTATAAATGGTAAAATTGACCTACACCTATTTGGTACATTCACTTTACTTGAATTTTCCAAGTAGATGGTACTACATATACCCAGAGCCTGCAAAATAAATGGTATTAGTGGGGGGGGGGTGCTGCATTCATTAAAGCTGCCCTTTAAACATGTCTCAGGCCTGTCGCTGCAGTGTGTCGGACAATTTTGAACTGTCATTTCAACCTGGCAAAATAAACCTTCCTGTTTAATATGTATGCCACCCCTATGATAGGCTTTAAAAACCCTAGGGCAGGATGATTGGTATATAAAAAGTAGGACATTTAGACTGTGTAAGGCTACCTTTCCCATAGGCTATCATTGGGTAATATTTTTACATTTAATAAAGTGCTAAGTTCAGATTAGGAGCAGGTAGAGAAATATTTATTGGACTCTTTTGGTAAGTTTGTATTTTAAGTAACAATTCAAAAAATCCCACATTTAGAAAGTTTACATTTTTGTGCCCAAACCAACTGTGCTTTTTTGCCTGTAAACAGGGTCACCTGACTGTGGCTGTCTCTCCTATGATGGTTATTGATTCCTTCCAGACATTGGGACTAAGGGTTTTAGGTGTGGACATTATGGGCCATCCTGGCAGAATGGCTAGGGGAGGAGCTGCAACCAGTTGTGCTTGCATATCAAAAAGCAATGACTGCAGTGCACACAAAGGAAGCTGACTCTAGGCCTTCCCTTTCTTTTGTCACCCCAGAAAGTTAGTAGCCAAACCCAGGAAGGACAGGAAAACTGGACAGAACTAGTTTCAAAATGGGCTAGGGGTTGCTCCCCTTCTCAAAGGTTGGCATTTGCGATAAAAGGTGGTACTCTTAGACCTAATATCAAATCACTCTTGGACCTGTGATAGATTCAGAAAAAAGGCCTGCCCTGATGCTCTGCTGTAAGGACAGCATTGCTGTCCCCCTGTTAGAGGAAGAACGCCAGGACCAACATAGTGGTTGCAAGTGCTAGCTGGCTAATCTCCTGTGTGAGCTACAGGGACACAACAAATGCCCAGAGGCCTCTCTGCATCTGCCCAGCTGGCCACTGCAAATAAGCCTGCCTAAACCCACCAAAGCCCTGCAGCTTGCCTCTGCTGGAGTGAGTCCTGCTCCCCCAGTAAGTGTCCCTGTATGGTATTACTTCTCCTGAAGAAAAGGTTAAAATCCTGAAAGTTTGGGCTCATGCCAAGATTCACAATGAATAAAGATTTCCCCTGTGGCTATCTCAATTCTACCATAAACCTAGGTTCATACTAGGAATGACCTGTCCTGCACCATGTATTAACAACAAGTATACTGTGCATTTATCAAATTTTATTTATTTTTTCATAGTTATATCACAAAAGACTTTTTTTTAGATTAATAAACTTTTTTCTTCTTTTTTATACATCATGATTTCTTATTTCTTTAAGTCATTATATTATTTCAAACAATTTATATACATATAAAAACAGTTATTTCATCATCAAAATACAGTTGTATTATTTTATCCAATACCACTATTTTTCCAAAATCATGAAAACCTTAGACCGCAATGGGTCGTCTAGTTTTAAACGAATATAGCGCCTTGTGGATGCCATCTTCTAGTTGTAAATATTGTAGCATGAAAAACATCCTTGTGCAACACGAATAGACAGATATCCCCCGTTGTTGGTTAACTAAGGAAGTTTGTTGAGGTGGGACCGTTTCTGACAATTGATGTTTTCCATTTAAAACATATTGTACAATTTAGGGGCAAGGTTTTTGAATGTTGGCAGAATATAGTGTAAGCCTCACAGTAACAAATAGCAGGGTTAATAAACGTCTACATAGTTAAGGAGAGCTATGCGTTATTTACTTTCTATGTAACCTCATGTAGGTAAATATAGCATCAACTAACGACATATTGGTTTTACCACTTCAAAATGGCGCTCCTAGAATTACACTAACAGAGCCCTCCTGTGGAAGCTATCCGTTTGCTAAACCGTCCTTTCTCTATGTTGTTCAGTACATGTGACCAACAATTTCGCGCCAAATAAATTAGATTTAAATGCCGATAGGCGTCGGGTCAAAACGCTGGCGTTTCTCGAGTGAATCCGCGACTATGGACGGACGTACTAGCAGATAAGGTAAGGGGAGTAGAGCGCATACACGAATTAGACGTATCGGTCAAAAGCTAAGAAAGGTGGTGGGGGTTATTAAGTGATAAGCTAAACGGAGATTAATGTTAACAAAATATTTGAAGGCACAACATGCGAGAAAACGATGCATCCTTTTTGTAGGCGATAACCGGCTTGATATGGAGAGAGCTAGTCACGTGTCCCGCAGCAACCAAAATAGTGGGGGTTATTAAGTGATAAGCTAAACGGAGATTAATGTTAACAAAATATTTGGAGGCACAACATGCGAGAAAACGATGCATCTTTTTCGTAGGCGACAACCGTCTTGATATGGAGAGAGCTAGTCACGTGTCCCGCAGCAACCAAAATAGTGACTGCATAAACGGAGTTTCACGCTAACAATATAATGGAAGCACATCATGCCGAAATATGTAGTATCCGCCCTTCAGGCTATGTCTGCTTAGTAATGAGAGGTGGAGAGGTATAATAAAACAGAAGCTGTACCACTGGTGTTGAGAATTTGGTTTTTAAAAAAAGAAAAAAACGTTGTTGTTGTCGAAGTGAGGAGAAATACACATTAAACAAAACATGCAAATCGTTTCCTCTTTTTCAGGAAAACTATAAATAAAGGGGAAATCTTTCCTTCCTTCACCAAGACTTTGTGATGAAGATAGATAGGAAAACGAAGGCATATCGTTTTACAAGTTAAAGGTCGGTGTTTAATTGCCCCATATCCGGTTTCCATTTAAAGTCCTGCAAATTATAATACCCTGGCCCTAAACAAATTGTTTCCTGTACATATTTTAGAAAGAGAAGTGTTTGAAGATACACACTAAGAAACTGGTATATTGGAAGTCCCCTCGAGAATAGCCCTTACTACATGACTACGTGCATGTAAATTTGGTAAGATCATACACCTTAACTGCTGGATTAACATAAACCTTGTGTAGATGAATGCCCCTGAGAAATTATTTATTTCCACTACAGGAGCGGAGTGAGAAATTTGGTACTCCGGGAAAAACAACGTGATTCTTTTACCACATTCATTATGGAGTAAGTAGTGTCTCTGAATAGATGTAGCTCTGTAATTAAGCCAATACCTAAAAAATGAACTGTTTAGCAGTACTTCTAAAAGAGTATCCTCTATTATACAACAGAGGCCTAGGAATGTATTACTATAGTTGGTGTATTCCCTTTGTGGGACGACATAGTAGTGATAAATGATTCCTGCCGTCACTTACAAATAGATGTGCAAATTCTTCCTATATGAATCAGGACTAAAGTAGTGGTGCTATTCAGTAAACGGAAGTGCATGCTGATTCTAATCAAGTCAACAAAAACTGTAAAGGATTTATGTTGTGTATGACTGTCCCCCCTGTTTTTTAAAGTATTGCTAGTGATCGATGACACATACAATAAGTTGTGCAACAAACTTTGTTTGTTATTACAGATATCCTGTTTCCACCTAAAAACAGAAAGGGATTCTGTGGAGGTCCTGAGGAAGGTGGTACAAGCCCACCGAAACGCGCGTCGACCTGGCGTGTGATCCCATATAATACTCTGTGGTTACTCAGTCAGAGTTTGTTTTCTCTGTCAGCCTTCCAGTGTAATGGGAATAGCTGGTTGTCTGAATGTTTGTATGTGAGGGTATGAATGTATGAGTGATGCATGTGATTTAGGTGTGGATATCTAAGGTTTTCATGATTTTGGAAAAATAGTGGTATTGGATAAAATAATACAACTGTATTTTGATGATGAAATAACTGTTTTTATATGTATATAAATTGTTTGAAATAATATAATGACTTAAAGAAATAAGAAATCATGATGTATAAAAAAGAAGAAAAAAGTTTATTAATCTAAAAAAAAGTCTTTTGTGATATAACTATGAAAAAATAAATAAAATTTGATAAATGCACAGTATACTTGTTGTTAATACATGGTGCAGGACAGGTCATTCCTAGTATGAACCTAGGTTTATGGTAGAATTGAGATAGCCACAGGGGAAATCTTTATTCATTGTGTTTGATATTTTCCCCTCTTTTCCCTGGCTAAAAGTAACTTGAGAGGGGGTCCCCGTATTTATACTCATGCTAAGATTCACCCAATGTTTCAGTGAGACCAGCAATTCGCGCCGACAGCAAGGACCAATGAGACCGGCACTGTGAGAACTGTACTTCACAATACTGCAACAACAGCCCATGGCCACCGCCAATGAGAATCTTCATCTACGACTAGCTCTTTGTGCTACAGAGACAACCGCCCACAATGCTCAACTGGGTCTTAGTGCTACTGGGACAGATCTTTGCACTGAAAGCCTCCTCCTCTTCATAGCCTTTTCCAATGTGAATAGAACTCTTCGTTACGGACTTGTAGAAGTAACTCTTTAGCTGGGCTTATTTGGTGCCTGTATCTGTACCACTCTACGTTATGGTTGGCCTGAAAGTGTTACTTACCTCAATCTAGTGTGACTACATAACTATGAGTTGTGCTTTCTGATTCTTGGCACTATTTTTCCTAAAAATGTTTAAATTCAATATTTCCGGTTCTACTGATTGGATTTTGTTTGCATTAGTGTGATTTTATTTCTCAAAATGTACTCTATTTATTTTAATTCATTTGTTATTTTTCAGATGTTTTCACTTTACTTTACACTTTGCCTCTTAGTTACGTCTGACTGATTTGTGCCAAGCTACCAGAAGATTAAGCACAGGTTAATGTAGTGACTTTTGCGATTCACTGTTACACAGATTGTGGTTGTTACCTGAGTGATGCTTCTACACCTCTCAACCAATAGCCCAATTTCTCACTTTGGTCTTCAGTGGTAGGAACTAATCCTTTTTTGTACAGTGCCACTCAGTGATGTGTGCACATTTAAACATCCCTATAATAATCTGACATCAGAAATGATAGTTTATTTTGCTAAAATCTCTGTAGTATTTGATTTGAGTATTTTTTTAATTGTTTGCAAATTATACTCTTACCTCACAACCTCTTAGTACAATAGAGGTGGCCCTGAGCAATTTTGACAACCTAAAGGTGACAGAGCTGAAGAAGCTCTGCAAAGAGCTGGGGTGAATTTTGGAAGGATGGCAACCAAAGTTGTGTTTTGAATAGCCCTCTGAGCATTTGCAGAAGTCAGAAGGATTCAGGATAAAATAGAGGAGCAGGAGGAGAATAAGCCTGAGGGTGAGGAGGTGAACATGGAGGAGGAGGATGTAGAAGGAAGTGACCTGGCCACAGGTCCTGAGCAGCAGCATCCTAGGGAGAAGTGCCCTTTACCCACAGGAGCAATGTCCCTAACAAGCTGCCCCTTGTGTAACTGGAGGACAGGAGGGCTGAGAGTGAGCTGCAGCTGCAGCTGGTGAATTGAAACTGAAAGCTGCCAATAAGGGGAGGCTGCCAAGAGGGTCTTGGAGGAGAGAAAGCTGGTCCTGGAGAAAAGAACTACTAAGGAAAAAGCTGAGGCAGAATGAACCTTGTCTGGGAAAAAGGCTGAGGCAGAAAGGGCTTATCAGATGGGTCTGAAGGAGCTGGACATGAAAGCTAAACAATTTGCAGCAATAGTGACAACAACAATCCACTGTCCCATGGAGAAACGGGAATCCAGATACCTAAAGACCTAGTGCCTAGCCTTGTGCTGGGGAATGATATAGACAAATGGTTTGAGGCCTACGAGTTAGCCCAAGAGATGCACAGGGTCCCTGAGGAGGACTGGGGAGCCAGTCTTTGCTGACACATACCCAGAGAAGGGAGGGATTTGTTGGTCCTCTGTAAGGAAGACAGGATTAAATAGCACCAGATGAAGCAAGCTATTGTCATAAAACACAATTGAGAAGTACAGATTGAAGTTCAGGGACTTCAGAAGCTGCCCCACCAGTCATTGGTGGACTTTATGAAGTCTTTAAGTAAGGCACTGGATGGTTGGGTGAAGGCTAATGAGGTAAACACCTATGAGGAGCATTATAATTTGTTTACTAGAGAGCACATGTTCAGTAATTGTTTTCCAGAACTACGACAACACCTAATCGATATAAGCTCACTGGTCTCTGGGAGCTTGCCAAGAAGGCAGACCACTGGCCCTGCATCAGGGTCTACAGGAGGGTATCTGTGAGTATCACCGAAGGATAGGACAGTATCCCCACCAGAAGAAAGACACAGAAAGACACAGAAACAAAAACTGAGTTCTCAACAGGTCCCCAAAACAGTTCCTAGGGTAAATATCTCACTCCCAATTTGCCCAGGAGAAAGGTGGGTATCCTGAGAAGTAATCCTCAGTACATTGATCTCCTAAATGCTACATGTGCGTCAGCTGTACGTAAGTCAAGGTGGACCCCCACATCCTAAACGTCTGCAGCCCCCCACCTGGTAGACCAACATCAGAGATATCCAGTGTAGTACTTAGGGAGGAGGTTGCCCCAGTTAGTGTGGAGGGGGTGCTTAGATTACTCTAGTGTCCCTGGGTGATAAAGAGATGGTATAATAGACAATGGGGGGCTGGAGGAGATTTAATGGACCAGCAAGGGCACTCTCTCCAATTCAGACAGTGAAAAGCACAAGAAGTCCTCTGGTCCGAGCAATGGACTACAGGTTGTCCCAATGAGAGAAAGTGGAGAAAACAGTGCTGTGGGAAGGGGTGGGGGATGTCCCTTTTAAGGACGGTTTCCCTCACACATCGAAGGTGTCATGCTTCATCATGGGATACCTCCTCGCCTCACAAACCCAGTTGTGAGGCAGGCTACAACCCCCTCGCTGCCGAGGGAGGAGCTCGGGATGTTTTAATGAGGAAAAGGGGTAATACTAAGACCCAATGTGAGTGAATGTGTGAGTGAGGAGGTGCAATGCTAACTAAACTGTGAGAATAACTAAAACTAGCTAGAAGGTAAGCCTACCATAGTTTATTGATGCTTCCTGGTGCCAGTATTAAAAACAAAAGTCGCAAATTGTGGCTGCTGTAATTAGAGACAGCTACACTCAAAAGTGATCAACATGTTTCAGCCATATTGACATATAATAGTGTTGTGGCCTTCTTCAGGATCTCTTTTATGAAAGCTACTGCAAGTGTGTAAAAGAAAAATAAGGGTGCAATAACAGAACGATGCAGTGTCATACAAAACCAGTGATCCGGCTGTTCCGCAGATTCACTGGTGTATCTGTGATAATATAAAAACAAAAATAACATACCCCGCCTTACGGAAGTGATGGTAGACATGTTAAAGCCACATTCTCTCATATCTAGAGTGACAACTATGCACTCTTCACATGAGTAACAACAATGCCATACATAAGAAAAGGCGCATAGTCGTTAACCCTGGGCGGAGATCGGGTGGACACGGTACGCGAACTTCCGCAAAGTGATAAAAAAAACTCTGTGAGCTACACGAGCATGTGAAGTTCCTTGTGTCACCCGTTCGTGATGTGTTTCTCCTGTATGGGAACATGTATTGCGTGTTCGGGACGCTGTTTGCATGTTCGGGGGGAAACATCTAGAGAACTTGCCTATGCGGTCGCCAATGGGCGCGTTCGTCTTGTTTTTCAATTGTCCCGCCCGTTCACGATGCGTATTTCCTGTTCCGGAACACGTATTGCATGTTCCGGAATGCGTATTGTGTGTACCCTCCCATTTGCGATACGTATCTCCTGTCCGCAAACGCGTTTTGCGTGATCGCTGGCAGTATTTGCGTGCTCTGGGGGAAATATCGCGGGAACTTGCCCATGCGGTCACAATGGGCACGACCATCTTGTTTTTTACCTTTTTGCAATGTTTCTGGGCCTGTTTTTTCATCTTCCCTCTATCTTTTCAATCCTTTGTTTCTGTAAACTTTGTTTTGATCTTTTTTATTTATTATCTATCTCTCTATTTTCCTGATTCTATATTTTGAGTTTTTTTCTACTTTTTGTGTGTTTTAACAATTTTTTCACTCTTTTTCTATTACTTGCTTTATTCATTTCCTTTACTTACTTTTTTAAATCCTACCTTTACTGCTCTGCCCCCTGAACAGTTTACCAGGGGCAGGGGTCGTTTTCAGTCTGGAAAGGGTCGAGACAAGAAGGCGAAGTCCCCTCCTGCGATGCCTCGTTCCTGACTATCTGGCGGCCGACGCCGGATCCTTAGTCGGAGGTCGGCTTTGGTTCTTTCTTCCAGCCTGGATGTCCTCTTGTTCAGACTTGTGGATGCTGGACATTGTGTGGTTGGGGTACCTCATAGAGTTTTCGGCTCCTCCTCCGGACTCGGGGTCCGTCCGACTCCCTGGCCGTCTTGTCCGTCCAAGCGGGCGGAACTGTCTCTGGGGATCTGGTCTCTACTGGGAGACGGGTCAGGAATTGTATTCCATAATTTTTCTGGTTCCTAAGGTGACAGGGGGGTTTTGTCTTGTCCTAGATCTAAAGGCCCTGAACAAGTTTGTGCTGCGGGTCCCGTTCAAGATGGAGGCTCTTCAGGTGGTGATTCCTCTGGTTCTCCAGGGTCATTTCATGTGGACTCTAGACCTTCAGGATGCTTATTATCACGTTCCGGATCACCCCCTCTCTCGTCGTTTCCTGAGGTTTTATCTTCGGGGTGTCCATTATCAGTTCCAGGTCTTCCTTTTCAGCCTGCGGTCGCCCCCCAGGTTGTTTACCAAGGTGGTGGCACCCTTGGTGGCGTCCTTGCATCTTCAGGGGGTGATGGTTTATCCTTATCTGGATCAGTGACTCCTTCATGCTCCCTCCATGGTTCTTTTGCTGAGGGATCAGGAGTTGGTTGTTTGGCCTTGGGGGCCCATGGGTTCCTGTTGAATCTCCCCAAGTGTCAGCTACTGCCTTCCCATGAATTGACATTCATAGGAGCTTGTTTCCGCACAGATCTGAATCGGGTCTTCCTGCCAGTTGCTCATGCGGTCACTCTGTGTTCCCTGGTTCGGCGATTTCTGGTGGGTCGGTCCTTCCCAGTCCGTCTTTGGTTGCGCCTTCTGGCTACGGTGTTCACTGGGCCTTGGGTGTATTTCCATATTTGGCCTCTTTGTTCCAACCTGTTGGCTTTGTGGAATCCTTTGTCTCAGGATTTGTCTCTCTTCATTCCGGTCTCTCTGTCAATGCTTCCGGCTCTGCGCTGGTGTACTTTGTCCCACAATCTAGCCAGGGGGTTGCCTCTGCAGTCCCCTCCTCCGGTGGTCCTTACGATGGATGCCAGTGCGTTGGGATGAGGGGCAACTTGGGGGATGGAGTTTTGCCTTTGAACTGGTGGGAGTTGTCTGCTGTGTCACGGGCGGTCATGGGGTTTCAGAGTCTGCTTTTGCACCGCCATGTGTCGGTTCGATCTGATAACACTGTGACCGTGGCCTACTTGAATCACCAGGGGGGTATCCAGTCCCAGTCCCTGAATGAGGTGGTGTCCCCGTTGTTTTGTTGGGCAGAGGGCCATCTCTTGTCTCTGGCGGCTGTTCATGTCCAGGGGGGTTGACAATGGGGTGGCAGATGCCCTCAGTTGTTTTTTTTCCACCTCCCTGGAGTTGGCTTTGACTCCGGTGGCCTTTCGTCTGGTGTGTGTAAGGTTTGGTCTTCCTTTTCTGGACCTATTTGCTTCCCGGCTCAATGCTCTGCTTTCCCACTTCTACTCCCGGGACCCTCAGGAGGGGTCTTGGGGGGTGGATGCCCTGACCCTCCCTTGGCCTTCATGTCTGCTGTATGCCTTTCCTCCCCTTGCTCTGTTCTCTCGGTTTCTGTCCCGGCTGGTGATGGAGGATCGGGATGTGGTGGAGGTGGTGCCATTCTGGTCCTGCCGGTCGTGGTTTCCAACTCTGAAGTTGTTGGCCGTTCAGAGTCCTTGGTTTTTCCCCTTCTCTCCATCTCCCTTCGGTCCTCTCCGATGTTGTCCCTCCGGCAGCTTTGGCTGTCGGTTTGGAGGTTGATGGGCAGGGCTGGCAGAGTCGGGCCTCCCCCAACATTTAGCTTTGGTGATTCAGCAGTCCCGGAGACGTCTACTCTTTGGCCCTACGGTGGGCATTGGGGGAACTTCGAGCGTTGGTGTCTCGGTCTGGCGTTGTCTCCTTTGGTTTCTCCTTTGCCTGATGTTCTTCAGTTTCTTTGGGATGGGTTCAAGAAGGGTTTCATTGTCTCAACTCTGTGGGCCAAGTGGGCTGCTATTCGGGCTTTCTGTTCCCCTTGGGGGAATCTACCTGATGTGGATGTTTATTGCACCGTTTTTCCATTTCACGTCCTGTGGTTCGGCTTTCTTTTCCTCTTTCGCACTTCCCTTTGGTTTTGAGGGCTTTGGTGACTGCGCCTTTTGAGCCTTTGGAGGAGGTTGATTTGAAGTTTGTCACTTTTAAAGTTGTTTTTTTGGTGGCTATTACTTCTGCTCGTCGTCTGGGGTAGCTGGGGGCTTTGATGGCTCGGGAGCCCCTTCTTTCTTTTTTGGAGCATGGCTTTGTTCTTTGTTTGGATTCCTCCTTTGTTCCTAAAGTTTCATCCCAATTCCATCGCTCCCAGGAACTGGCCTTGCTTGCTCTGTGTTTTGTTCAGGTGGATGAGGACGACCTTCCCTGTTCCTTGCCGGATGTTTGCCGTGCGTTGAGGGTCCATGTGGATCGTACTCGTTCCTTTAGGCGGTCTGACTCCCTGTTTGTTTCCTTTGGGGTGATCTCCAGGGGTTGAAGGGCTTCCACTTCCTCCATTAGTCATTGGTTGAAGCAATTCATCATTTTGGCCTATTCCCTTTCGGGCTTCCCTCCTCCAGGTGGGGTTCAGGGTCGTTCTATGCAGGGATGGCGGCTTCCTGGGCAGAGGTTCGTAGTGTGTCCCTTTCTGAAATTTGTAGGGCCGCTACTTTGTCTTCTGCTAATACCTTTGTTAGACATTACCAGATTCAGAATGTTTTGGGGGATGATGCCAACTTTGGTTTGGGGGTGCCTAGGGCTGTGTGCTCCTTATTCACCTTTTTGTTTGGTTTCGTACTGTTTTCAATACATTGCTGGGTTTGCTATGGCTCTGTGTCCTGGTGGTTTGTTGTGTGATGATGGCCGGTTGCTGCTTGGATATTCTCACTTGTTTAAGTATGAAGGGGATGAGGACAGGAGGGACCTGGGGATAAAGTCCTATTAATTATCGGTAATCTTCATTACTCCATGTCCCGTTGTCCTCGATCCCTTCATAGCATCCCTCACTCCCTCCCAGGCTTTCCGGCCCTCATCTGGGGCTTGGTGGTTCAGGAGGAATGCTGGGTAGAATACGCTTATGTACTCCCAGTGGGGGGGATGGGTTTACCAGTATTCCTTCTTTTCTTTTTTCTGTCAATTAGATAGATGATCTCACTTGTTTAAGTATGAAGGGGACGAGGACAACGGGACCTGGAGTAATGAAGATTACCGGTATGTTATAGGACATTTCTTATCTATGCATGAATTGTAATCCAAAAGCAATTCTTCTTGGTCAAATTTCTCATTGTAAAACACATTGGTTCACTTTGCATCAAAACAAATAAATTGCTAGGGATTTCCATTAGACGAATGACCATTTGGCACCCCTAGCAACCACTTTCAGCCAGCTGGCTGCTGATTCAGTGTGCCCTCCAGCTTCCGTGATCTTGCAGCCAGTCAGCTGCTAAAATACCAATTCACAATGCTTGCAAAGCCAATAGAGCTGGCTTATAACTGAAAATGAGTAACAGACCTACTGCAATGCCAAATGCTAACCCATTGTCTAAGCCTTTTTTTAAATAAGGAAACGTGTTAACGGCGGAAAAAGCTGCTCTAAATGATATGGAGATTTTTGTATCTTCTGGGAGGAGATTTTTTGAGATTCAGTACAACTTTCACTGAATATTCCACCTCTTTTGTATGTTTAAAATAAGACCAAATCCGTAAACTTGCTCTAGATGTAGATTTGAATTCACTGGGCTCGAAAATATGCAATTTAGTAAAAGGTGTAATATTTTTGATGTTCTACTTCTTTTTTAAACTATTCCAAATCTGTAAAGGTCTGCTTAAAATGAAATTGCATTTATCTGAAGGGGTTAAAGTACGAATTGGCATATAAATGTATTACATCTTTCATGTAAAGTAAAACTCTGAGGAATGTTTAGTTAAATCTCTTAATTCTAATTTTGTGATATTTTCAATAATGGTAGTTGTGTTTTTTGAAAAACTGGACTAGCGTTGATAAGAGTTTTTCTTATTCGAAATACACTTATTTTATACAAAAAATACTGCTGTTAAGCTCATGTGCCATCTAATATTATTGTTATTATTATTATTAATATTATTATTATTATTATTATTAATAATAATAATAATAATAATAATTCAAGCTTACTCAGCCACATTCCTTACAACAACAAAAAATAGCCTCTTGCAGCTTATGTTTGTTACTGTTCCAAAACCAAACACAGGGGCCTATTTATGAGAGCCCTGCTTCTCTTTTGCATCATGTATAAAGACAAACATAAACCATGAAGATTTATGAAGCCACGCAAAGCCACCCTGCGTGGCTTCATAAATCCTGAGTAAGGCAACTCTGTGCAAACCACTGTGTCGCCTTACTCTGCGCCCAGGAGGCTTTCCATGGAGATCGTGGTGGGTTTTCTCAGGCAATACCCAAAGAATTTGACGCTGCCTCAAATTTACAAAAATACATAAACCTGGGGAAGCCCTAAATCCGTAGCCTCCCGAGGAGAGACGTAACGACGAGATATAACTTCATTTTCCTTGTTTTCTCATCTTTCTATGGGGCATATTATCAAGGACGGCGTTAAAATTATCACCGGGTAGGCGGCAGAAAACTGCTGCTAAAGTGGCAATAATGGGCTTGATAATATGCCCTGGAGAATTCCAATGGAAGCCCATGTTCACACTAGAACATGGACATCTATTGGAATTCTCAAAGGCATATTATCAAGCCCAATATCGCCGCTTTAGCGGCAGTTTCCTGCTGCTAAACCGGCGATAATTCTTAACGCCGTCCTTGACAATATGCCCCCAGGTGTGCTGCATTCTGAAGCACACAAAGTAAGAGGAAAACGCCTCTTAGCATTGTTTTGTGCAAGATGGTGCACCTTCCTGCACAAAAACAATCCTGCTAGCAACGGACACACCAATGCACCATGGTGCAAGGGTGCCTATGTTGGCGCTAGGCTGCCAAAAAGACGAAAGCGCCAGGAGAAAGGATAAGGATACACGGTATTGCTTAATATGGTGCATTCCTACCCTTTCATTTTGGCGTAGGGCAGCACACCAAAATGCCTAAATGAGGCCCAGCCTTTACCCAGCAGAACACCTTTCTGAAGGAAAAACATTATAAGTGGCCAGACTGTCTGTCAGCATTCAATTCCTTAAATATGTGTGCAGTGAAGTTACTTTCAAATAGAAGCAATTAAAAAATCTAAAAAATGGAACGGCGCTGTATTTTGTATAGATTTTTTTGCAACTGTAAAGTTGTGAAATTCATTCTGGCCCATGTTGACACCAGAACATGGGCTTCTATTGGAATTCTCCAAGGCATATTATCAAGCCCATTATCGCCACTTTAGCGGCAGTTTTCTGCTTCTAATCCGGCGTTAATTCTTAACGCCGTCCTTGATAATATGCCCCCAGGTGTGCTGCATTCTGAAGCACACACAGAAAGTGGAAAACGCCTCTTAGCATTGTTTTGTGCAAGAAGGTGCACCTTCCTGCATAAAAACAATCCTGCTAGCAACGGAGACACCCATGCACCATGGTGCAAGGGTGCCTATGTTGGCGCTAGGCTGCCAAAAAGACGAAAGCGCAGGGAGAAAGGATAAGAATGCACGGTATTGCTTAATACGGTGCTTTCCTGCACTTTCATTTTGGCGTATGGCAGTGCACCAAAATGCCGAAATGAGGCCCAGTCTTTACCCAGCAGAACACCTTTCTGAAGGAAAAAAATTATAAGTGGCCAGACTGTCTGTCAGCCTTCAATTTCTTAAATATGTGTGCAGTGAAGTTTCTTTCAAATAGAAGCAATTAAAAAATCAAAAAAATGGAACGGCGCTGTATTTTGTATAGATTTTTTTGCAACTGTAAAGTTGTGAAATTCATTCTGGCCCATGTTGACACCAGAACATGGGCTTCTATTGGAATTCTCCAAGGCATATTATCAAGCCCATTATCGCCACTTTAGCGGCAGTTTTCTGCTGCTAATCCGGCGTTAATTCTTAACGCCGTCCTTGATAATATGCCCCCAGGTGTGCTGCATTCTGAAGCACACACAGAAAGCGGAAAACGCCTCTTAGCATTGTTTTGTGCAAGAAGGTGCACCTTCCTGCACAAAAACAATCCTGCTAGCAACGGAGACACCCATGCACCATGGTGCAAGGGTGCCTATGTTGGCGCTAGGCTGCCAAAAAGACGAAAGCGCAGGGAGAAAGGATAAGAATGCACGGTATTGCTTAATACGGTGCTTTCCTGCCCTTTCATTTTGGCGTATGGCAGTGCACCAAAATGCCGAAATGAGGCCCAGTCTTTACCCAGCAGAACACCTTTCTGAAGGAAAAAAATTATAAGTGGCCAGACTGTCTGTCAGCCTTCAATTCCTTAAATATGTGTGCAGTGAAGTTTCTTTCAAATAGAAGCAATTAAAAAATCAAAAAAATGGAACGGCGCTGTATTTTGTATAGATTTTTTTGCAACTGTAAAGTTGTGAAATTCATTCTGGCCCATGTTGACACCAGAACATGGGCTTCTATTGGAATTCTCCAAGGCATATTATCAAGCCCATTATCGCCACTTTAGCGGCAGTTTTCTGCTGCTAATCCGGCGTTAATTCTTAACGCCGTCCTTGATAATATGCCCCCAGGTGTGCTGCATTCTGAAGCACACACAGAAAGCGGAAAACGCCTCTTAGCATTGTTTTGTGCAAGAAGGTGCACCTTCCTGCACAAAAACAATCCTGCTAGCAACGGAGACACCCATGCACCATGGTGCAAGGGTGCCTATATTGGCGCTAGGCTGCCAAAAGGACGAAAGCGCCTGGAGAAAGGATAAGGATGCACGGTATTGCTTAATATGGTGCATTCCTACCCTTTCATTTTGGCGTAGGACAGCGCACCAAAATGCCTAAATGAGGCCCAGTCTTTACCCAGCAGAACACCTTTCTGAAGAAAAAAATAATAAGTTGCCAGACTGTCAGCCTTCAATTCCTTAAATATGTGTGCAGTGTAGTTTCTTTCAAATAAAAGCAATTAAAAAATCAAAAAAATGGAACGGCGCTGTATTTTGTATAGATTTTTTTGCAACTGTAAAGTTGTGAAATTCATTCAAGGGCAACCCAGGGTTAATTTAGTCGTTTTAGTGGCAGCAGTTGCGAAAGGATACTGTTGGAACTCCAAACGCGTAGCCAGAAGTGTGCTGCGTTCCCCAATCATCAATTTACCATCCCATCACCTTTATTAATGGATGTTCTAAATATGATTTCAATCACCGGTCCCTCTCCAGTGGCCAACTTCATTTCTCCTCGATTACTACAACGCCACTTACTACAATCCGTTTGACATTCATTACAATGCCTGGGTTTATATGCTCTCATTAAGCATTAATTGGTAGTTGATGGCTATTGCTATTTTTAACACGATTAGTTCATAGCAATATAATTAGTAACGCTAAGTACAGGAGTCATTAATAGCATTACTAATTGTAAATCTGGAGAAAGAAACACAACATGACTGGTTAATTTCATGGCAATATCTCACGATAATTGGCTGTGGGACATTTGTGCTGCCGGAAAGGTAAATAATTTAAAATCTTTTCTTGTAGTATTTTATGTACTGCATAATGATAATACAAATCTCTTTTGCAGATGTTGCTTGAACGTGACTCATTAGCTTTTGTTTTCAGCTCGTAGAATTAGCTGCTTTGCTTCTTCAAGTGACGCTTTAGCTGGGGGAGGATAAGCGCCATTTTGAACGAACGAGAGACTAGAAAATAATGGGCCAGATTTGTTATCGTTTGGTGTAAGGACAAAACCCGTCCAGAGCAGTCCGTCTCTGAGAGGCGCTAACGTCCAGTCATTTAACTGTGTGAATTGTGCCTTCACGATTATAAGCGACTGTAACCAAGAAATGTGTGCAATTGTTCACTAAGGGTGATGATTTTTTTCCTGGCTCAAAAATTATATAACTTGTTAAACAGAGGTGGCCAACATTGGTCCATTTTTTCAGTGGTATCCATGTGCCGTGAAATATTGGTTTAAAGTGGGTCTCAGAATATATCTCAATTTTAATGTAATATTGTATTTATCACCCTGGCCTTCTTTATTTTTGTCTGGCTCTTTTAAAATCTTTTCAGGATACCATTTACCGCAACACGGCCAGCGCCAAATGCATCAGTCATTCTCCCTGCCTTCTTGAGTGACGTTTTTCTTCTACTGTTTTTAGGTCTTTCCTTGATAGAGCTTTAGGTGTGTGACTAAAATCAATGTTGAAGGGTAGATACATGAGCGAGCATGTGCCAGGATTCATCAATTAGCTTTCACGTGGATGGAAGATTTACAAAGCCAATATGTCAAGATCTGGATTTGAATATAGCGAGTCCAGTAGCGGCTGGTATCATCAAAGTGGTGAGGCAGTGCGGGAGGGGGGACAGTAACAAAACAAAAAACAAAAACAAAGAAAGAACTTCTGCTGGCCGCTTTTCTGCTCCTATGCTAGTTTACAGGCTGATGCTCCCTCAGACTCCCCTGCGGCCAATCCAGATGCTGAACTCATGCTGGTAAAACTATTACCCAGCTTGAAAGGAGCACTGGGATTGGCCAGGGTGGGTTGGTTTTGCGCTCCAACGGGGACTGGGAGCCTGTGCCTGCTGTTCTCAACCTGGAAACGCAGCTCGGATTGGGGAGATGTCAGTGCACTTGTCAGTTTGGCCATCCTACGACAGCTGCTGGCCAAACTGACTGCAGTGCCCACCACTCCTCCATGCTTACTAGAGTGCTCTGGTAAGTGTGGTGCGCACCCAAGACTCGGCTCAATGAAGAAAAATAAAATGTAATGACACTTTTTGTTATCATTTTATTTTTCAAGTTTGTCTCTGCTGTCAGTGGGGGGGGGCGACACTCCTCTGCCATAATGAAGGAGCCACCGCTGATGGGGACTTGCATATAGAGACATTAATGGTGAAGGAGGCAAGACATATGAATCTACTTCACATTGGTGTAAAAGTACAGCATTGGTTGATCAGCGGTTTTTCCTAATGTTCAGCAACGCATCCTTTAGAGAAACTAAACTAAATGTTGACCTTTATACCTGAGGCAAGAAGTTGTCTACATAATGAGTGTCTTTTACATAATGAGGTCATTTGGTTGTAGGGTTCCCCTTTATAGTAGGGTTTCCCAAAATATCTTTTCCTTCCGATGTGCTGATTTCAAGTTTTATATTACCAGGACCTGCATCAGGAGGCCACTGCAGCTTACACCATCCATTATCCCTGCTAGCACTGATTAGAATTTTTTAATGTATATATGGAATTCAGTTCAAAAGCTTTTATTCGGTTTGTTGAGAACAACCATGTAAGCAATCATCAAAATACAAAGCTGTTAGTAACAGCCAACATTACGTTCTCGAAATTTTTGGTATACAGCATGGGCAACTATATATACAACATAAGTAAAATGCGTTCGTGCAAAATCGCATAAAAGTGTCAAGTGCTGTACAGATTACATGATGCACCTTATATAGATACACTGCTTCCATTCTAAAAAGTGGCAAGCGCTAACAAAATTTTACATTATGTGCAAATTTCGCAATAAAGTGGCATGTGCCAGCAATATACATTTTAAGCAAAAAATCGGCCAAATACTTTATATGTTGCTTAATTAGTAAATGACACAGTAAAACACCATATTTAATTAATTTTCATATCATACAGATTTTGCCAAATTTGACAAGTGCTTTACATTATGTGCAAATTTCGCAATAAAGTGTCACGTGCCAGCATTATACCTATGTGCAAATTATGCGGAAAGTGCAAAATGCCTTTGATGCTGAGTTAATTACATCAAAAGATGTTAATGAGTAAACTCAAAAAGTAATACATTTCCTAACAGCTATACATTTTAAAATATAGGATGCCACATAAAAACAAATATCCGGGCTTTCCAAAGTAAACTTTAGCCTCATAGCATTTTTAGTGGATCGAACATTATATTTAAAAAACATGGATTTCAGATAAAACTTCCTTAAAAAAAAAGAAAAATTTACAAAACATTAAAAAATGGCAGCAACTTTGGTTGCATATATTATCACATGGGCATACAGAACTGGTGCTTTTTTTCATAGTCGGGAAGGCCACGAGATGGTGAACAATCCCTAGCCTTAGGCGTGTCTGTACAAAACGGTAGGAGGTTCTTGTTACAACGGTCAAGTATGCCTGAAAACAAGCTCTAAGATTTAGTTGCTGGTAAAATACAAGGGTAGGTTGTTCCCCAATTAGTCTCCCTCGAGGCTCCCCTTTATAGGCTAGAAAGGTGACTTTAAGCTCCTTTTTTGCAATCAAAGCTGCATACTCGGGTTCTACATAAATATTGCAATTAAACAAAAGGCTATACCAGTGGAAGATAAAACTTAACCAGGGAATACGAGAACAATGGTCCATCTTCAGACAATCTTTAATGATTAGTTGTGTGAATAATGTTTCCTCTTTGGACCAAATAGAACTCCATAATAACAGAGGGCGTAAGGCAGCTAAATCTGAAATATAATTAATTCCCACTTCCTGGTGTATCAAATCTGTGGCGGCAGATGGTGGCACACTCAGCAAACATTTAAGAAAAGTGTTTTCATCTTGCTGCAATGACTTTTTGTAATAATGGCCCCAAATTCCTGCCCCATAGAGTGCCGAAGATACACACCTAGCGTTATAAATGGCCACCACATCTTTAACTCTTCGGTCCCCCAATTTTGTTGAAAATCTAAAAATGCTATTGGTGTTTCTGCCCATTTTATACCGTACATTTTCTTATTCGCATGACCATTTCCCATTTCCTGCGAATGGTACACCTAGGTAGCAGAGTGATTTTACCGATTGCACTTTGGTATTCTCTAGATAAAGAGCCCTAGTTGGTTTAGATGTTTTTTTTCCACATGTCATAACAAATGTCTTTGATTATTAATTACAAGTTTTCTGCCATTAATAAACAATATGAAATTATTAATAAGGCGCTGGAGGCCAATTGGGGTACGTGATAATAAAACCACATCTTCTGCGTATAATAAAATTGGAACAGCCTTACCATATATGGAATTAAAAATACATCTTTTGTTGTGCTTCCAGTGGTGGCCAGCAACATTACACAATGGTGGGGTGCAATGCCCAAAACACTCACCATATATTGCTGGCTTGCTGGCCGAAGGCTCGGAATGCAGTCTTCTTCGTCCTGGCTCGCTCTGACCTTGGTACTGAGTCAGCAGAAAGGGAAGGACTTCCTCCCTTGTACAACGTGAAACAAACTATTCCTGGAGCTGCAGCGCAGCTCCAGGATTGGTTGTTGAAGGCTAACCCAGCACTCATTTTGATCCTGGGGCCTGCAGCTGCAATCCCTTGGCTGTTTCTCAGCCCTGGAATTGCAGGCTCTGCAGTGCGCATGTAAGATTGTCCGGCTCTAGACAGCCAGCCAATCTGACATGTGCACTGGCAGGGGGCTGCATTAATAATGCAATCGCACTGTTACAGCGCTGGCCTGGGACACATTAATAAAGAGGTATGTATTACCATTTTATTAATGTGTGCCTGCTGCACTAGCAGCATACGGGTGATGCTCCTCCACCATAATGGAGGAGCCATCGCTGTGTGCTCACCTCTAAATTGGACACACAACGCAATCATGTGGCAGACTGTCATAAGTGCCAGTGTTGCCAATTAAGTGCATTTTTAGGTAACCTACCAGGCAGAGCAGCAAAATCATCTTGTGAAGTTTCAGAAAGTTGACCTAGGAATGCATTCTACCCTTGGCTTGCCATTGGCTTTGTGGTTTGTAACTCACGTTTTCTTGCTTCCGATTTGCTGGCTTTATTCACTTTAAGCTGTCCAGCTTGAAGTCATACCTCCTCGAGCAAAGGTCGTGTTTACAATATTCTTCCATGAACTCATTTTCTGTAATAAATAGGCCTGTAAATCTCTTTTTATCTCGACACATTTGATTGGCATTCAGAGACTGAGATCAAATGTGAGCCACTGTCTTACGAGGGCGCTTGTTTTTTTTGTTACTGAAACCTACCGTCCTCCTCTTGTTGCTAAAGTACCTCCGTGTCTGTTGGAAAGCCTTTGACTTTTTTTGGTGCATTGTGCGCCTATTTATGGTTTCATTTTGCCACAGAAGGATGGGAAATTTGCCAGTTTGTTATCATGCTACGTTCACTTCATTGCATGTTTTCAAAGCTTTTTTAATCATTGTTAAATGTAAGTCATATTTTCATATTGGACTGGATGCCACAATTGCTGTATTTTTTTATTAGATTTTTCCCATTTGGTTGTTGGCGAGAGCAAAAAATAAATATATGCAATTATATGTGGTACATTTGAAAAGATGGTGGCATAATGGCAAACTAGTCAGGTTATCATCCGGGCTGGTGCCTCTGAGACTCATTACATACGACTGACTCACTCCAACCCATTTGACCTATCCACAAATCATAAATCTGTTTACGTGCCAGTATGGCCGTGAGTACGTCTATGCAGACTACTACCGAGCTGCTGGGTGTACAGCATGAATACGGAGCATACCACAGAAAGCTGACTTAAAGTAGCCCATCAGTGTCTCCATGAAAGGTGTTTTCTCGCCATAAAGAAGTTTGTCGAGAGACAGTGAATTGTTTAAGGGCTATCCACAAACAATCCGTAATTCACCCACTTCCTTCTAGTCTCCTTGCATTGACGAAGCTACATCGCTCTGGCAACCACCACCGAATGCATCACAATTCAGACAATGGATGGAGGGTGGGGGACTCACACAGAATAAAGGATCATTCATTAGATTAATGCAGTTGTGCAGGAACCTCAAAAGGAATCCTACAGAATTGTGCGCAATATGCTGTGATTAAAATACATCTCCTTGAAAATGTAAAATATATGCCTTTATTTTTTTATATGGACCAGGGTTTTGCGTTCTGAATGTAAGCGTCTCCCCACTGATATGTACCACCTAAGGACGGCCCTTTCTATAGTATGTATATAGCCAACCAGTAACACTTAAAAGATTTATTCGAACAATTCATGCTATTTTGAGCAAAGCACCCAGCAAAAACCTCACCAGTGCATGCCTATCTCAGAACCTATTCGTTTACATGTTAGTAGCCTGTCCAAGGGAATAGATGTGCTCTCTCATTGAAAAGAAGCACTGGCAAAGCCAATAGGTCTTACCTATGCCTTATCTATTGGCTTTGTCAATTTGTTTAGCCTTATTGTACAGCAGCGCTGGCTTCAGTGCAGCATGGCTGAAAGTAAAAAACAAAAAGCGCTATGACATGGTCAACACTGACTGTGTCATACAGCTTTTTTCTTTACTTTCAGCCATGATGCAACATGGCGAAGAAACACTGGCAAAGCAAATCGATCTCACTTAGGTGAGACCTATTGGCTTTGCCAATGCTTGAAATGTATTTGTTGTAAGCTTTATATCGGTGTAAAACTTCATAAACTGCACTTACCTTATTGGTAACAATGTGCCATGGGCAACAGGTCTCTAAATATGGAACGTGGATGTACTTTTTATAGTAGACTATGTGTAGTGCAGTGATGTGGAGTGGAAAGGGAAAGGAAATCTAAAAATACAGAACTAGTTGGCCACTCTTTTATTACCGCCCCTAGTTGGTATTGTTAAAAATCAGGGGTCATGTACTGAGAAGAAACCTGACCTTACTGAGTCTGGTTGTCTCAGTAATGTGTTTTTGTCAACATGTTTCGAGCTCTTCCCCTAATAGCTCTTCATCAGGACTCCACGGGGTCCAGCCCCATGTGTGCCACTCCTGGTGAATCCTGTAATATGGACACAAACCATGCACACCTAATGTGCACTGTATACATACAGTTCTAGTGATTAATCCGTGCTTCTGTAGATGCTATATTATTGCATCATGGTCAAAGCCAGGGGTGGAGGGGCTAGTAGTCACACTTTTGGCAAAGCCGCCTCTGGTACAGTAGCCTACGCCTCTCCCTGGAGACCTCATTATTTAATTGATAAATAATCACCACATGATTATCTTCATCTTCCAGTTACCAGTGTTTAAAACGTATTCAGTTTCAAATATTTACATATACAGATTAGCACACATCAGTGCTGCTTTGTGGCCCATGGTGACCCTGATGGTTTGTAAATATTGATTAACAGATCAATATAGGTATCAAAGAATATTTTATGAAAAATCAATTTTGAATTTGTTAAAATCTCTGTGTTTACTAAATACCGGGAAACAACCGTTACAACACATGCTTTACAACACATGCTTTTACCCCGCATGCCATAACAACTAAATGGCTTGCTGTAGGGGGTATAAGGGGCTGGATTTAACTCTAATACGTTCCCTACTGTTGAACAGACTGGAGTTGGAATAGTAAATTATACTATTCCAAACTCCAGCGCACCCCGACCCCAAGTTGTTGTAAAAACCTGTGTTGTAACGGCATGCGAGGTAAAAGCATGCATTGTAACTACATACAACCCTAAATACCACAGTATGATCACAGCTGTCACATTGACATTCCATATTTGGTACTGATACAAATAGATTCATAATACCACATGATATTACTTGATATTCTTTATAAAACATAATTTGTTCCAACTTTAATAGTAAACTTGTAGTACCTTTATTAAGTATTGCAGGTTGACATTCCATATTTGGTACTGATACAAATAGATTCATAATACCACATGATATTACTTGATATTCTTTATAAAACATAATTTGTTCCAACTTTAATAGTAAACTTGTAGTACCTTTATTAAGTATTGCAGGTGACTTACTTTCAACCAGCTGACGACAATCCTCATACAAGCAGAAAAAGATTCCCCACTGAGTCCAAAGCTCCCTTTAGGAGACTAAACCGTGTGTATCATCAGTGTAAGAAATAATTGTTATACCATATTTCTCCACTAAAAAGGCCAGCAGATACATATAAACATTGAACAGCATGGGGCTTAATGCTAGCCCTTGAGGCACTCCCCACTTGATAATTTTTGCACAGGAGAAATGGGATTTTCTCCATAGCTACTATTGTCTATCACCCAGAAAGGACCCAAGCCACTTCTATTTTTACTTTTTCTTATTTAGCCATAAGTATGACACAGTACAAACCTACGGAAACATAACGAAATAAAACATAAGTATCATATGAATAGTAATAATATCCTCATAATTCTTTGTCAATGAATTACTCCATTAAAGCCAGAAAAAGAAGAAAAGAAGGGGAGAAAAGAAGAAATACAATACAATATGTAATATCGGGAGACACAGTGTGGTCTAGATGGCTCCCGGGCTGACAAGCAATTCCTCACCACAGCCATGATGGTAGCCATGTTATAATAAATGGGTCAACCCACTATTACTGGGACCTGGGTAATCAATGGTATATGAGAAGGGGTCCCGGATGGAACAACATAAAACACACAAATTGACAAAATTTACCTCATAAATATAGACTTCAAAGAATGTTATTTAATATACATCCTTCTTAGAAAACTAATTACCATGTCTTTTGCAGTAATACAGTTTAAAGCATTTCATGATAAGCCCAGAAAAAGGGGGTGGAGGGGGGAGTGAAGAAAGGAAATTTGTGCAACATAGATTTAAATTAGTCATAGAGGAATAACATAGTATGTGGCCTCATCAATATTTACACATGTAGTGCCACACTAGACATATATACATTGTCATGTATCAACTCATAGGTTAAGAAACTCCTATCCTGTTGATGGCTGGCACAGTCACAAATGATCAGTTTGCCAACAGGTAAGAAGAGATAACAGATGATGGTAGCCAAGCAGGACATTGCAGCTAGTTTGATAGATAAGAAGGCCCCTGGTATTTCACGATTGCGCAGGGGCATGGACTGGTGTGCTGCACAGGAGAAACCGCAGTATGAACCCCGAGGGTGTCCAGCTAAATACCGTAAGGTCTGGGGCAAATGGCTGGGACAGATCGACTTACCATGTCTTCTTGTTCATGTATGGCTATGTAAGATACACAAACTGTGTAACGTACCTCTGTGTCATTATTCACGTCGAAGGTTGTCTCAGAGAAATGATGCAATATATTATTTGACTAGTGCTGGTAGTTTCTGTTTCAAAAGAATACAATTGTTTATAACATGTTTTTTAACAAGAAAGGGGGCTTTTAGAATAAGCTAGAGCAAGTTCCATTTCATACACCTGTCTGAGTATAGTCCAGACTTCATTGACATTTGGGCTTGTGTTATAAATCCAGACTCTGGCAATGCATAAGTGGGCACATGCAATGACAATTGTGGCTAAAAGGTTCTCTTGACTAACTACCTTGCATTGGGTCCCTAGAAATATTTCCTTTTCTGTAAGCTGGACATTATGGATGAGAACTATTGTAAGAATAAAAGAAACATCCCTCCAACATATATTAAGCCATGGACAGTCAGCAAACATGTGCCTTAAATCTGCAGCAAAAAGCTTTGGGCAAAATGACTTGGCTGAAGATTGAGATGTAGCCCATTTGGAGATAAACTCTGGCATGTAGTACAGCTTAAAGACTATCCGGTGCTGTTGTAGTTTCAAATTAACAGAGGCTACTACTCAATCTAAGGTAGTTAGTGATTCCTGTATTTCCTCGACCATTATATCTGTTTGAAGAATCCTGCTTAATTTCATAGCTTTCATGGCTTTCTGCAGGCTGTCATCACAGAAAGCTACAAGAAGTCTCTGGTAAACTGCACCGATAGTGCCTCGGATGTAGCTCAGATATATTGCAAACAATATTTCCGATGGGCTTGACATTTCTAAAAGCCTCTGACCCCGTAGAAAATAGTTCCTAACGTAGAAGAATTAAAAACAAGTACTCTGGGGAAGCACAAGCTCATCTTTTTTTGCCGCAAAAGATCGAATCCCCTGTCCATCGTATAGCTGTCCTAGTCGATTAATGCCCTTACGCTCCCAGCCTTTTCCAATGTGATCCTGGAATATATCGGGTAGCATAGGGTTGCCCTATAACACACTGTGCTGGTGCTGCGAGGGCAGAGAATATTCCTTGCAGATATCTTGCCAGATCCTAGTGATATATTTGACTACCTCCAACCTAACACACTTGTAATAATTGGCATCAGAGGCCTTATACAGTATGAACCCAGTGGATGGTCCGCAAGCTAACTGATATGACAACCAAGTCATGCCAGCATAGGGCCCATAGAGCAAGCTCTGAATCCATCCTGTGAACGCTGCCTAGTAGTTGAAGTCTGGAACCTTAAAATCCTCTTGTTTATAAGGTAGTTTATTAAACCTAGAGCCTTCCTGGCACGTCTATATCCCCAAATAAAACTGTCTAGGCACTTAAAAAAGGACCATGGAACCTGCAGGGGTATTGAAAGATATAGATATAAAAATTTAGGGAGTATATTCATTTTTAATATGTTACACCTTCAGTATATACTAAGAGGCAGCCAATGCCAACTACACAGTTTAGCCGATGCTGTTTTAAGAAGAGGCTCGTAATTCAAAGTAACAACATCGTCAATTTGACTATTAAGACAGACGCCAAGGTATGTAGCCATTTTTAAAGCCCTTAATGATACAGGGACAGTATCAGATTGAAAATGTAAAATTGTCTGAGTCTTGGTCAGGTTTAGCTTATAGCCAGAAAAAGAGCCGAAAGACTCAGCCTCCTGCGTAATTTTGACCATAGCATCAACTGGATTAGCAGAGAAGATGGCGATACCATCGCATATGCAGTCAGTTTTAATTACAGACTTGTAAGACACTCTGGGGAATCCCTACATTCTGCAGCAAATGCCTTATAAAAGGCTGAAAATAAAGGGAAAACAATGAAGGGGAAAGTGGACAGCCCTTTGAACAGCAAAGTGGGCTGATGAAATACCATTCAACTTAACTGTTGCTACAGGGTTTTTATATAGTTTCTGAACAGTGGAGATGAACCTTGACCGAGGCCAAATGTTAACATAGTAAGCCAGAGTGCTTCCCATGCAACTCTGTCAAAGGCATTTTCAGCGTCGAGCATGACCATCCTATGTGTTTATTTATTTTGCCGGATACATCAAATGCTGCGATAGCTGCATTAATATGAGCCGCCGCGTGTCTCTACCGGGGACAAAACCATGCTGTTGCTCTGAAACTAACTGGTGGATAGAAGGAGCCAGGTGTGAAGCCAGGATTTTAGAAACAATTTTGGCGTCAGCATTTATCAAAGATATAGGCAGGTAAGAGCCTCTGTCATCAACTGGTTTCCAATTCCTGGGGAATACCACACTATTAGTGACACTCCAGGAGGCAGGGGCATCATCCCCGTTAATAATGTCAGTAAGCAATATCGTAAAGACAGGTAGAACAATTCCCTAAAGGTTTTATAGAATTCAAGCAGGATATTATCTTCTCCGGCCGCCTTGCCTTAGGCTAGAGGCTTAATTCCATCCTTGACCTCACCCAGCTCCATGCTTTTTTGTAGTAATGCAGACTCCAGGGGATCAAGTCTCGGCAAATTGCTCCTCTGTATATGCTCGAGAGCAGTATGTTTATCACAAGCGGCTGACTCGCACTATAAGTTAACATAGAATAGTATAAACTGTTCAACTATATCCAGTGGTCGAGTATAAGACAGATAGCCTTCCCCTTTAATTAATTTGATGTTGGATCTAGCATTCTGGTCTGCCAACAGGCAGCCAACCTTCCCTCCGTACTCATACTGCAGGGTTTTATACTTATGATAATTAGTGGCGACTTTGTCTGTTAGCCCTCTATTAAGCTTTGATCAAACTTCTAAAAGCCAGAGATATATTGGCTCTTCCACTGGGTCCCTTACTGCGATAGCTTTTGCATGTTGACATTCCAGATGTAGATAGTCTAGATGGCAAAACCAAGGGGATGATGGACGGAGTGTTGAACATTGCAAGCACTCAACCCCAGTCAACTGATCTGGGTTTAATCCATCATCATTCTTTAGCTCACTCCGCCACCCCAGTTCAGACATGGCCATATGCAAATCAGTCTGACAATGTGCCTCATGGGAACAGTCCAGCCCAAACTGCCAAGCCATGTCTAGATGATCTTGTTCTGCTTCCCGGATTACACACCGGTTCTGTGCCAAAATAAACTGAAAAGTGGCCCCTCTTTCAAAGCTTTCATGCAGTCCCATACCATTGAGGTAGAAGCAGTGCCCATATTGTTTCCTAAATACTCCTCCAATGCTCTTCTAATATGTGCCTGATAGTCTAGATTGCTAAGAAAGTGTTTAGGAAATGAGAAAACCTGGGGAGCTTCTCTAGCCCCCACCTGCTTCTGCAAGGTTAGCATCACTGGATTGTGATCGGATGTAATTTTGGGGCAGACCTCTAAACAATCTTTTTCCAATAGAGATCTCTCAATAAAAATCATGTCAATATGAGAGTACTGTTTATGTGGGGATGAATAGAACGTATAGCCTGGCAACATTGGAAACAGTGTCCTCCAAGCATCATCTAGCTGTTGTATATGGAGAAGTTTAAAGATAGCTGCCCTGGTCCTGGCCATTCTGGCCCGAGTTTTGGTAATGGTAGTGTCTATTTTATTGTCCATGATAAAGTTGAAATCCACCATAACTATCAGATCCTCTGCCCACCTTAGCAGTTCAGAGCTTAGATAGTGGAAAACATCGGGGCAATCAGTATTGGGGCCATACACTACACAAATTGTAATCTTACACCCTAATATCAGCAGCTGAACTATCACCCATCTTCCCTTAGAATCAGCTAGTGTGCGTAGAATTGTGACCGCTAAGTTCTTAGATATGGCAATATGGCAACCCCACTTATAGAGACAGCCTGTGAAGTACATACTAATGTCTCAAATCCCAGTTGTTTCAGCTGAGATCTGTCCTTGTAAGCGAGGTGAGTCTCAGTTAGGCCCAGTAAGTGAGGTTTAAACACACAGAGTTTCACCCCGATTAATCTCCTCTTTCTTGCCTGGTTCAGCCCCACGACGTTCCAACACATAAATCATAAATCAGACATTGAATAGACTCAATTCAGCTGTCTCCACCTAATTCAGCCCTATTGCCCTTTTTGTTCTACAAGTGGATTTCTCACTATTGAGTGGCTATTTAATCCCCTCCCTACCCAACCCCCCACCCCATTGGTCCAACAAGTTGGTGGAAAACCGCTATCCTCCGATGCCCCCAACCTACCCCTACTGAACCCCCCCGTACCTACAGAAATTAATCATCCCTTCCTTGCTGTCATTGACTGACAGCCTAAAGAGAGCACCCTCCAAGCCCCCTCCTGAACCCCAAGACCCCCACCACCCCCCCCATCCCCTCCAGTGTGTACTAAAGTGTTTCAGACAAAAGGGAGAGAAAAATAAACAACTCCATGCCCCCTTTGCATGCCTGCCCTTCTCTTTTACATTCGGTCAGCAGTTTCAGACTGCCCTTTTGAGAGCACTTTCTTAGCATTGTATTCAGTATGAAAAAAGTGCAAGTGGCTGTCTTTGATAATCTTGAGACATGCTGGTTTTTGCAAAAAAAACTTGTGAACAGACTGCCTTGAAGGTGTCCATTAGCTGAAGTAGCTTCCATCGCTTGTCTATTGTAGATTTACACAGATCTGAGAGTGCAAACATAGAGATTGTATCCAATTTGATAGCATTAGAAGGACAGGCTTAAACCTAAATTGCTTGACAAAGCAGAAAGTTGCCCAAATATACCAGTATTGGGCGTGAATAAGATGACTTGACTTGATTCCCTTGTGAGAAAGTAAGAGGTAGTCAATGTACATGCTGTATTTGTGAATCCATATCCCAGTCCACCAAATCTGGAAATGCTAGCTGGAAAAGGTTGACAATATAAGTCCGGGGGTCAGAGTCTTCCCTCCCTTCTGGTATGCCGAAGATCCTCAGGTTATGTTGGTGTTGGTGATTTTCGAGGTCCTCGACTTTGGCTTGTAAGAATGCCAACTGAGTCTCTTGGGTTTTGGCCACTCTTAAGGGGGAGGCGTTAACTTCTTCAACTGTTGCAACCCGTTCTTGTAGAACTTCTGAAGACAGTGAGGCAACCTTGGTGGTGATATCTGTTAATGCCTGTTTAATCTCTCTGCTATCGGCTTTGGCTTGCAGATAGTATTCTTGGGCCTCAGGTCTCTAGTTGGATAGTGCCTTCAAGATTGTACACAGAGAAGGCTCCTCACACTCAAGAGGTTGTGGCCCTTTCGAGGAATCAACATGTTCCGTTGATCCAAAAGGTGAAGCTGCAGAGCCAGAAGATTCAATAGCTCTGCCTGGATTCCCGTCCGGACTACCCAGTTGAGCCAGTAATGGAGCCGCTGTATTGGAGCAGGGGTGACAGAATATTAGTAGGTTTTCCCCATCAGAGTCCACAGCCTCCATATTACCGGAATTGTATAGTCGAGGGATTATAGCTTTGACGTCTCCATTTGAAGCCACCCATTTGCATAAGGGACTAAAGCCTGGACCTACCTTTGTGCCACTCATGGCAGAATCTTTAAGTCACCCCACTGAGGCAATTATTGGGGGTTTAGTGCTACTGTGGCTCTTTCCTCCTTTAGCCCCTCTAGAGTTTTTGGAGCCTTTCACCTTTAAGCATTCCCTCTACTGGGGTGCAGATTTTAGGGCTTTGGACTCTGGGACCTCATCGGTCTCATTGGTTGCTTCCATTTGCTCGGCCGTGGGCTCCGACTGAGCACAGATCTGTGTGTCTAAAGAAGGGTAAGTGGGATGGATATGTTCAAAACCTGTGGATGCCTCAGACCATAGATCATTGATATCTGAGCTCTGTTGTTGCTGGTGCCCTGACCCGGGTATAATGTCAATTTGAAGGCTGCCATCCACAGTGTCTAGTCTAGTTGTGCTCAGGCTGCTCGTACATGATTGCACTTGTGGTTGCGGTTGTATAGGTATGGTAAGCCAGGTTGATTAAGTGATGCTGAAAGTAATCTACCAGAGGCTGTTTCTAAGCCAGCATGAGTTGCTTTTTCTGGACAGTTATCTTTTTCCATATCCTTTTCCATATTTTTCATATGTATTAAAGAGGAACCATTCACCATGCCATTCCCCTGCTGATCTGCAGCCAGAGATACTGTCCCAGTAGCAGGACAAGCCAGGGGGCCACCCTTATCCCCCCAGCCTTCCTGCACAGCTGAGATAAGGACATCGGGCATCTCAGATCCCAGAAAGGATGTCTCTGAACCACAGCACCAGAGCAGGCCGTTGGCCCTGCCTAAACGCAGCAGACGGAGAATCAGCTTAATCGGCTGGGAACAAGAAGCTGCGTCCAGGGCAGCGACCAAATGCTCATCCATCTCACAGCCAACCTCAGTGCGCCCCCTACCCAGAGCAGAGATCCCGCATCCAGAAGCAGCCACTACTGCTGATAGTACCTCGATGCGGCCGCGTCCCTTTGAGGCAATACGCCATTGTGGAGCCATTCCCTTGAGGGGTGCATTCTTATTTAGACTATGAAGGTTTTCAAACCTATCTTTCACTGGTAACCAGACCGTCACATGTCTTAACAAGAATGAGACTAGGCCTTGTCCATCGTCTAGTCTTTCTTTTTTTTCTTTAATACTTATAGAGAGCATACTGTCACCCTACGGGTCATCCTGCGCTTCAGACTAGGAAGAATTGGCCAGAGTAGGATAAGTCAAAGCAGAAAAAAAGGAGACAGGAGGTTATGCCTTAGGAAAAAGCCAGGTTTTTAGACACCTATGAAACTCTATCAGAGAGTCAGTTTGTCTGAGGTTCAAAGGTAATTCATTCCAAAGGCGGGCACCGGACACATTAAATGCTCTCCCTCCCGACTTGGAGCGTTTGAACCTGGAGACCATCAGTAGACTGGCACTAGAGGAGCGAAGCTGCTTCTTAGGCTGGTACCATGTAAACTTTTCCTGCAGTGGGACTGGACCCAGCTCGTGCACCGCTCTGAATACCAGGCAGAGAGACTTAAAGTGGACCCTTTCCTTAACCGGCAGCCAGTGTAGATCTCTCAGAGCCAAGGTGGTAGATGAGCACCGCTGCCTATTAAGTGCTGGTTTTGCTGCTGCAGACTGGACTCTCTGCAATCCCTGATTTTTGTATTGTGGAGCCCCCAAATACAGAGAATTGCAATAGTCCAGTCTGATTATCACTGTGCTTCTTACCACTAATGAGCGCGACTCTTTTGGTAGTAGAGGGAGTATTTTTCGCAGCATACGCATTAAGGAAAAGCATAAGTTGGCGGTCTTGTTTGCCTGTGACTCCATCTGCAGGTTGTCATCAATCAGAACCCCCAGATTGCGTACCTTACTAACCGGCGCTAGTGGTTCCTCCTCAGGAGTAAGTTTAAACTCAAATGGTAGGGGTTTGGGCACCTTGGCAGAGGAGCAGTACACCAACTCAGTCTTCCGGCTGTTGAATTGTAAGGAATTTCTTCTGAGCCAGTCAGCCATCCGACGCATACACTGCTGGAATATATCCAGGGAGATTGCATGTTCACCTTCCAGGGAAAAAGCCAACTGTGTATCATCAGGATAATTGACTAGGCTGACTCCAAAGGACTTGATAATGGGGAGCAGGGGATGAAGATATACGTTAAAAGGAATAGGACTAATCGCAGAGCCCTGTGGCACCCCATGTACTACCGGAGATTTACTGGAGGAAAATGGTGCTACTGTTACTACCTGCTGCCTTCCTGCTAGATAGGACTGAAGCCATTGCAGTGCCCATCCCTTCACTCCTAACTTCTTAAGTCTCTCCACTAAGATGGAATGGCTCACAGTGTTGAATGCGGCCGACATATCGAGAAGCACTAAGACAGTAGCATTTCTGTTGTCGGCTCGTATGCGCAGATTATCCATCATGGTGTCAAGAGCCAACTCAGTCCCATGGCCTGGGCGAAACCCAAATTGGTCTCTATCAAGCAGATGATTATCCTCCAGAAAGCACAATAGTGTCCTACTAACTGCTTTTTCCAGGATTTTGACCGGATAAGGCAGGAGAGAGATGGGCCTGAACCTTGCCAGAATATACGGGTCCAGGGAGGGCTTTTTAATCAACGGAGTCACCACCGCCTGTTTCCAGCATTCTGGGACAATTTCTTCTTCTAAAGATTGGTTACAGATCTGCCTCAACCAGGGAAAAGTTTCTAAACCAAATGGCTTCCAGATTTTATGAGCGAGGGGGTCAAGAGGAGATCCGGAGATCACACTGTGCGCCAGACAGTTAAAAGCAGCATCAATGAGGGTCTGAAAATTATCCAAGGTCGTTGGCTGAAGTGGATCTTCATCCATCAGTTGTTCTGAATTGTCTTGACCATCATTATTATTAAGATGGAAAGTGCCAACAATTTTGGCAATCTTGTCCTGAAAATAAAAAGCAATCTCATCACATAGTGTTTGTGATGTTGACACTTTATTATTCAGACAAGTAGGGGAGGAAAGCTCCTTAACGATTGTAAAAAGGGCTTTTTTCCCATTTGGCGCTTGTATAATAGAGGTGGCGTAGAAGTCTGCCTTAGCCTTAAGAATGAGCTCTTTATATTTCAGTTGTACTAATCTCAGATCTTTTTTATCTTCCTCGATATACCCCTTTCTCCACTTCTTTTCTGCCTTCTTGTGAAGCATGCGCAGCTGTTTCAGATCTTGATTATACCAGGAAGCCATGATTTTGTTCCTATTTTTATATTCTGGTATGTTTCAGAGTTAAATTGGTGATGATGTCCAGAAGATTTTGGTATTGTGTAGTACAGCCTGGAGGCCTATAGCATAGCAATCCTATAAGTAGGCTACCTCTGAGTGCCTGCAGCGAAAAGCCCATAAGTTCTATCTCCTCCACTTCGTCTATTGATAAGGACGTGAAATTCAACTCCTCCTTAAAAATCAATCCCACTCCTCCACCTCTGCCTGTGATTCTCGGCTTGTGAAGGATTTTATATCCATTAGGACAAGCAAGCCCTATTTCCACCACCGACTCAGCAGTGATCCATGTCTCTGCCAAGAACAATCGAATCGAGGGGTGCAGCTAAAGTCGGACCACAATCGGGGGCACGGGTGATAAGCCTGGGATCAGAAGAGGAGAACAGGTGTATCAGGAGCCACTGTGCTGATCTGCTCAAAAAGATATGGCTGTGAATGGCTGCTGAGCCAAGCTGGCACATCGAACCTCCAGGTACCAGCAGCAGCTGACATTAGGTATTTAGTCCAGTTGCTTTCACGAGAGGGACACGATTATTCCCAGGCTTGATTACCCCTCTCAATAGATGGTGATTTTTACCCTTAATGTTCTTAAGGGTGAGGAGAACGCCATGGGCAGTCTATGGGAGAGGGCTATGGGAGGCACCCTCTGGAGCGGATTTAATTTGTCATCTTCGTTTCCCTCAATCCACCATCTTTCTTTCGGAGCTAAGCCACTTCAAGGCCACTCCACCCAGTTCAATATCTGCCAGGCATTGAAGCAATATACCGTGGGAGACAGTATTGAACGTTTCCGATAGATCTAGTAAAATTAAGGCAGTGTTTTTATACTGAGCCAGTGTCAGCTTAATTGAGTCTGTAAATTCTACCTGAGCCATCTCTGTGCTATTATGTGCACGGAACCCAGACTGGTAAGGGTGAAGAAGATTCTGAGTTGCAACAAACTCTGATAGCTGTTGGTTGACAATGGATTCTAAGATTTCTGCATCCGCAGGAAGAAGAGTAATAGGTCTGAAGTTTGAAAGGACTGTAGCAGTAGGCTTTTCTAGGAGGGAGATGATACTGGCTTATTTCCACATATCAGGGACAGTACCCATCTGCAGGGAGGAGCTGAATAGCGTGAGTTAGATTGGACAAATACTGTTAACAATCTGTCTTGAAATGTGGGGCATTTACAGTTCATGAAACATATCAGCTGCTCCTTTTCAGAAGTACATATTGTAAAAGCCTGTGTTTAGGGGAGGGTGCCACAGTCAAGGGGTATGAATTGACGGGGACAGTCAAAGTAGAAGATGTTAAATTAAGCTGTATTTTAAATATTTTCTATCGAAAAAAACATTTAACCTGGGGCTATAAAATTAGGTTAGCTTTGAGAGTGAGGGATCATCCTGTAGGGTCCATAAAGTGGGAAACAATTTTAGAGATCTACTGTGAACTATTATTAGCAGCACTTATCTTCTGAGTGTAGAAGATACTATGTGCCACTTTAATATTATTGTGATATCTACTTAAGGTTTGTTTGAAAGCTATTTGTATGCTGTAACAGGTCGCTAGAGTCACAGTAGATAGATTTATATACATTTTGATAGTTTCACCGGAAGATAGACAGGTAGGGTAGTAGATAGACACACAGAGAGGTAGATACATGGATTGACAGATAGAGATTGATGCAAAGATAGATAGATAGATAGATAGATAGATAGATAGATAGATAGATAGATAGATAGATAGATAGATAGATAGATAGATAGATAGATAGATAGATAGATTCAATGAGTAATATAATAGGTAATTATCTATATTTACATGACAAACAATAGCACTGAAAGCAAATTAGAAGGACATACAAGCGGGACATACAGACTAAATTGTTTACGTGTTTAGCTGTACTCCTCAATTAAAATGCACCCAGGAGTGCAGTTATGAATGCATTTAATTATGTGCATTCTAAATAAATATTTTTTTTTTCACAACAAATTTTATTGGTAGGAATAAGCAAGCAATTTGCGTGGCTCCCCACAATCAGGAGAACACCACCAAACATCAATTCTCCAGTTTAATACAGAACCAAGTGTCCAGCTAAGCAATCCAGAAAAGACAGATATAAAGGAACATTATTATGCCTTCCCCCACCTTTTCAACCCAAACTACCCATCCCTCCCAACTCCCTCCCAACATCCCACCCCACCCCTTAGCACGTGTGTATTAATCGCCGCTGTGTCACATCATGGAATAAAATGTGTAGCACAATGCAAGCACTGGCCAACAACACAAGTCTAGAGGTCTTCTTCCAGTGCCGCCGGAGGGTCAAGAGTCAACCCCCTATACTCGGCCCACCTCTTCCATATCTTGAAATGTTTGCGGGGGCAACCGCGGGCTTCAAAGATCGGCCGTTCCAGGCCCATGCAAAAGTCCAGTTCGGCCCTCCATGCACCCAGGGGGGGGGGCCTTACATCCTTCCAGGCTCGGGCCAAGTCCCTCTTGGCCACTACCAGACCCAGGAGCAGCAAGTGCCGTTTATATACATTTCCACCAACTCCCTCTAAAACGTGGAGCAGGCCCAGGCGATGGGTGCAAGGAAGAGTCCAACCCAATACCTCCGACAGGCAGTCCCACACACCGCTCCAGAAGCCCACCAACCTCGGGCATGACCATAATGTATGAAGCAAACTGCCCACGGCATCTCCACAGCGCAAACACTCCGGGGACTCAATCAGGCCAGCCTTCCACAATCGTTCACGGGTGAAGTAGGCCCTATGGAAAATTTTGAACTGAATGAGCCTAAGCCGCATAGCAATGGCTGCTCCCCTAGGGGACGCCAGAGCCTCCCTCCAGTCATCTTCATCGAGGGGGCCAACATCAGCTTCCCAAGTCGCCTTTAACGGAAGAAGGGTGGAGGAGCAATGAGTGACCAAAGTCTGATAGATGCGAGAGACCTTTTTCTCTCCCAGATCCCCCATAAAGACCTTCGCCTCGATGGGACTAAAGTCGGGGAGGGAATCCAAGTTGGCGATGCTGGGCCACAATGCATGGCGCAGTTGTAAATACCGAAAGAATTGGGATTGGGGCATATCGAACTCAGCTCTAAGTGCCTGAAAGGACTTGAGCGTCGTACCGGACATCACATTCCCCAGCCGCGAAATCCCTATCGCATCCCAGCCATCGAATCCCGTCAACGCCGACAACTCAGGCAATAGACCGTTACGCCATAGCGGCGTCTCCGCGGTCAGGCGACCCCACCAGCCCATACGGCGCAAGGCCTGTCTCCATATGGCAAAAACAAGGCATGTCACTCTCGGCAGATCCCGCCGCAAGCGGGCCGAGTAAAGCACTGTGTGGAGTGGGTTGTCGCCCATCAAGGAGCGTTCCAGGGCATAGGCCGGATCCCCCCTGTCACTGTACCACCAGTCGTTCAGGATAAGCAGATGTGCGGCCTGGTAATAGGACAACAGGTCCGAGGTGGCCAGGCCACCACAATAGGTGGACAAGAAGCACGTACGAAGCGCCACTCTGGCCGTCCCCCCAGCCCACAGAAAACGGCCTAAGATCGAATTAACCTGTCGGAACCACTGGGGTGCAATCGGATACGGATGGTTCTGCAACTGGTACAGGAGACGTGGAAGCGCCACCATCTTAAAAATGGCGGACCTGCCAAATATCGAGAGGGGCATCCGAGACCAAGTTTTGACATCCGACTGTACTCGATCCCAAACCGGGACGACATTACGCTCCCAAGCAACGTCGGTCGATTTCGACAGGAATACTCCCAAATATTGCAGGCCGTGTGTAACCACTTGTAGATCCAGCGCCCAAGGATCCGCCACATCACTTCCATCCAGCACCCAGAGGATAGATTTACGCAGGTTCAGAAAGAGACCTGAGACCTCTCCAAATATTCGCATAATGTCCAGTACGCGTGGTCCCGATCGCTGCAGATCAGTAAGAAAGAAAAGGACATCGTCCGCGTACAGCGCAATTCTATCAGTCAAGCTGTCATTCCATACAAACCCCCGCATTTGTGCATCTATGCGCACCCAGGCAGCTAGTGGCTCCATAAGCAAAGCAAAGAGATAGGGGGAGAGTGGGCATCCCTGTCGAGTCCCTCGACCAATCGGAAAAGTCTCCGACACCGCCCCCGCAACCCGCACCGAGGCCGTAATATCAGTGTATAGTAGCCGGATATAGGACAGGAAAACCGGGCCTAGATTGAGTCGGGGCAACAGCGCAAAGAGGTAGGTCCAGCTGACAGAGTCAAAGGCCTTATTAATGTCCGCGAGCAACAAAGCCGCTCGCTCCCCCGTAGCTCCCACCGCGTCAATCGCCGCCTGTGCGCGTCTGATGTTATGTCGCGTCGCTCTATGGGGCATAAACCCGGCCTGATCCGGATGAACAAGATCTGTGATATGTGGGGACAAGCGATTCGCCAGAGCCTTGGCCAGAACTTTAGCCTCAAGATTGAGTAAAGAAATGGGACGATACGAGTCATGCCTCTCCGGGGGTCGACCCGGCTTCTGGAAGACCACAATTTCGGCGTGCCTCCAGTCCTGGGGCAGAGAGCCCCGTTCACGCGCAGCCTCAAGCGCGCGGTGATAATGGGGCCCCAGCTGTACATGAAACATTTTAAAGAACTCACTCGGGTAGCCACTCGGACCAGGGGCCTTCCCAGTATTCAGCTGTCCCAGGGCATCGCCTAGTTCCTCAGCCGTAAGGGGTACATCTAACGCCAGCCTAGTTTCTTCAGACACTGCCTTGGGGGGCAGGTCCTCAATAAATTTAATCACCTCGTCAGCGGACAGGCGGTCGCAAGGGGCGTATTGGGTAGCAAAGTAAGCGGCAAAACTCGCCGCCAGTTCGATTGGATCAGTAATGACCTCCCCGTCGGCAGACGTGAGTCCCGGCAGCGCAAGCGGCTGGAGATGACGTTGGCAGAGTCTATGAAGCATTGTACATGATTTGTCCCCCCACTGGTATATTCTACTACGCGTAGCCAGCCACGCCTGTCTAGCCTCATCCAGAAGGACGGATGCATAGGCCTGTTGAGCCTGAAGAAGGAGTCGCAACCCGGCCTCACCCCCACCCATTCGGTTCTGCTCTTCCAAAGTTGCCACCTGCGCGGCCGCATCTGTAATCAGTTCCCTCCGCTTCCGACGCGCCGCGGCACACCACGCAATGTCCACTCCCCGGATAGTGGGCTTCATGGCTTCCCACACCACCCCGGCATCTACGTCCCCTACAAGATTCTCTCGCCAATAGAGATCCAGCGCTTCCCTTAAGTGTGTCACGTAGGCCGGTTGCTGTAGATGCCACGAGGACATCCTCCACCGAAACGGTTGGCGCTGTCGGCGGAGTTCCACCCTAACCGACACTGGGGAGTGGTCGGACAGACCCCTAGGCAAAATGACAGCACTCTTCACTCTACACAGACAGCCACTAGGCACAAACATACAGTCCAATCTTGAATAGGAGCCATGCACAGCGGAGACATACGTATATTCACGCGCGGTAGGATGCATGTGCCTCCAGGCATCCGACCAACCCAGTCCCTCAGTCAAAGCATGCAGTCTGGTGCGTACAGGGGGGGGGGCAGCAACATTCACATCTCGGCGCCGCCGGCGGTCCATATTAGCATTCAGTACGTCGTTCCAGTCACCACCAATCATCGCCAAGGAATCAGGAATGTCCTCCCACACCGCGAAAAGTTTCTCAGCCAGGGCCCATTGCAGGGGAGGGGGGGCATAGACACTCCCAAAAACCACAGATTCAGTGCCCACCATGCCCTTGACAAAAATAAATCGACCCAGCGGGTCAACCCACTGTTTTTCATGGACGTACGCCACCCGGCGATGAATCAAAATGGCCACCCCCCTAGATCCCCGGGAAAAACCAGCATGGAACACCTGGTGGTAGCCAAACCTCTGCAGGCCCAGCACTTTGGAGCCCATCATGTGGGTTTCTTGGAGCAATAAGATGTCAGCACTTTCATTTTTCCCCCACCGCAACACTGCCCCCCGCTTAATTTTGTCAAGCATCCCCCTGACATTCCAAGTGATCACCCGCAGAGATGCCCCAGGAAGGCCATGCGTCACTTCAGCCATAGTCCAGTGGGACCCATCCAATAGAGTGTCCTTGCCATTGCCTCCCATCATGCACAGGAAATAACACCGCAGCAAAACACACGTGCAGACCCACCCCCCCACCCCAAAACACCCAAAAAACACGACGAGCTACTCCCGTCTCACCCTGAACCCCAGAACCAACCATCAAATGAATGTCATCATAGTCACTATCAAAGTACAGTCCCAACTCAGTGGCCCCGTCTCCAGCCACCCGCACCCTTCCACCCCCCACCCTATACCTCAAAAAACCATGAAGTACCTGTCGCGGCATGGGCGACTCCGGGTCCAGAACAGGGAGCCCTGTGCCGGCCATGCCAATGGATCCCAACACCCCCAGAACTAGTAGTCACAACCCTCCCCCCCCTCAAACTCCCACATTCGCAGGAGAACAGTAGCCCCTTATATGTAACCCCCGAACCCCCCCACTCACAATCCCCTTTCACGGTCAGTGATCAGCCACAAAGCAATCTCAAGGCAGTACTGACGCCACCAGTCTATCGAGCCTCAAGTGCTCGTACTCCTGTGGCCAAAGCCTGCAGTCACCACTGTTCAGAGGAGCGCAACACCATCAGGTCGTGCCATTATCCACCTCAGATTGGTCGGAATCTGCTGTCCCACCACTGGCCCGGACACTGCTGAGGGAGGCCGAGCGCTTACGTGACCTGGATCGTCGATGCCTCTTGGGTCTGGTCCTCTCCTGTGAGACCTCCCTCGAGGGCCCCGGATTCAGCCCCGGCTGGGGGTTCGGCCGGACCCTCACTGTCTCGTCGGTCCACTTGAAGAGGTCCTCTGGAGTATCGAAGAACAGAGTACGAGATTGAAAAATCACCTTCAGGCGCGCTGGGTACAACAGAGAGTACTGAAGTTTAAGACCACACAATTTCGCCTTGGCGTGCATGAAGGATTGGCGCTGCTGCTGTACCAGTTTCGTGTAATCAGGGAAGATCATTATTTTACGATTCTCATATAGGAGAGAGTCCCTGGATCTCGCCTCCCGTAGAATGACATCCCGATCATGGTAGTTCAGCAGCCTAGCAATCACTGCCCTAGGACGTTCACCCTCTGGCGGCATCTGCGATAGGGCGCGGTGCACGCGTTCAATTACAAAGCAATTAGATAAAGCTTCCGGGGGCAGCCAGGACTCCAGCCACTGCTTGAGAAATTGTTCCATGTTGCCCTTCTCACACCGTTCTGGAAAGCCAACGAAGCGAAGGTTATTGCGGCGCGCGCGCCCTTCAGCATCTTCCACCCGAAGCGCTAGGCCCCGCTGCGCCGCCTCCACCGCCGCCATTTTCTTCTTAAGCGTGTCGACATCATCCTCCACAACCGACACTCTGGATTCAGTTTCTGTGATCCTCGCCACAGCATTCCGCAAGTCCTGTCGCAAGAGGGTGACATCGGCGCCCACCGCTCCGATCTTGGCATCGAGCGCATCCCTTGACTGGGTAATGGCCGCCATTAGTGCCGCGTTGTCGGGTCCACCGCCCTGCTGCTGTCCACCTCCCGAAGGACCAGGTCCCCCACTCGGCCCGGTGAACTTGTCGATTGTCACCTGCTTGGCGGGACCGCCACCCCCTCTGGTCATGGCTGCAAGTCTCTCGTGCGATATCAACCACGTATGTGGGAATGGCCGTCAGGGACCCCCAGCCCCTGCACCAAGTATAGCAGGGGAGGAAGGCCACACGATGGCAGTAGGGCACTCAGTGGGGCCCAGTGGACTGTCTCTGTGATGAAGCCCCTCGGCCAAGCAAAGTCTAGATAGGCCCCGAGGCCCGCACTCCACCCGCCGACAATCAGGGACCTCCAAGGCCGCTAGGCGACCTCTCCAAACTGCCCCAGGGCCCCCACAGCGTCTGCCCGAACTCCAACAAGGCCCCGGGACCAGGGGGATGGGGTACTCACGGATCAACTCCGGGCTCCTGGCAAGCCAAGGCGTCTCGATCTGTCCGCCGCCGTTCAGCCACTGCCAGAGCCCCAGGGCAGGGGAGCTCCGAGCACCACCAGGCTCCAAGTAGTGAAGGTGCAGGTCCAATCGATGGGGGAGCGCAGCCCTCCAAGCCCCGGCCGCAGTCCGATCACTCGGCTCCCCAGCGGAGCAGGCAGCGCAGCGGCGCCAGGACACACTCTCCCCTCGCAGGGTCCCAGGAGGAGAAAATCGCCTTCCTCACAGCCAAAGTTCAATGTCCGGCGGCGGGCCAGCCGACCCACCCACAGGCCGCCCAGCCGGTGTCCGCCAAAATCGAGGTCCCGGCGCCCCACCGGAATGCCAGGCCTCACTGTGCCATGCACAGGCGCGGGCACTCACAAATCACCACAGGGCCCCCAGGCCGTCGACCCACGGCGTTCCAGGCCGTCCGCCGTGTAGGGGCAGCAGGGAGGATCTCCGCCAGGCCAAGCGTCCAGGCCCCGTCCGACCCCGGAGGCCGCAGCAGCCCACAGCGAGCCCCGGGCGGGAGTCGCGAAATCCGAGGCCCCGGTCCGGCCGGCTCCACAAGGCCACAGCACACAGCAGGGCGAGCCCACGCCCTCAGGATCTCAAAGTGCCCCGCCGGGCTCTCGGGGGGGCCGCGCCCGATGTGCGGTATCCCGCTGGGCCAAGTCCGCGTCAGGCAAGCGGCTGGGCGGCCACGCAACACCGGTAGCACTAGCCTCGGGTGCGCCAAAATGGAGTCCCCTGGTTTCAAGCCGAGCGCCGGGCCGCACACTCCCCGTCTCCTCCCGGCTGCGATCCGGCACCCGAGGCTCCGCCGACCCCGCCGGGAGAAACCAGGCAACAGCAGCAGCAATCGCCTCACTTTGGGCGAGAGTAAGAGGTCCGGGGGTCAGGATAATCTGTCGGATAAGTAGCGGGCAAGCGGGAGCTCTAGATAGCTGCGACCGCCATTGCCGCGCGCCAAGCCACGCCCCCCCCCTAAATAAATATTTTTAATAAAGAATAGATTCAAATAGGCACTATCTGGTATCTTTTGAACTAGCAGCATTCAGATGAAAAAGGCAGCCCCAAAAGGAACTTACAACATCATTAGCAGGGACCAAAAAGCTCGAATGTGTCTTGTGCTGGGTAGAGGTGGTAGCAAGCATCCTGCTCTCACATCAGGCTCTAAACACAAAGGCAACACTAAAGTAATAATTAAGTACAAATGAAAACACAAGAACTGAAGGGAACTACTATTTGCATGGATGTGCTTCATGTGAAGGAGGGAAATACAGTCACTCAAAGGAAAGTTAGCCAGTGCCTCATTTAGGCTGCCCAATTGCCCCATGCTGTATGCTGTAGAGGGTACAAGGAGAATGTGAATGACAAAACAAAAGACCAATATTCAGAGCAGCCTGAAAGCCCTTTGAAATAAGTATATCATACCTATAACTTTGGTAAAATCCAAATGTCTTGCCTAAGGTCAGACCCGAAAGGAGTATTATGCTCTTGAATTCGATCTTTCAGATGTTAGAAGTACTGAAATTGTGTGAAACTTTTTAATTTGAACTGGTGGCTATCTTAAAGGGTCACTCATATGGCAGATATGGCAGATATTGCACTGACTGTGCTCCGATAATGGACAAACTAGTCTGCTCTAGTATATTATGATGTTTAGTATAAGGTATGCTTGAAGCACCTCTTTCAAGGTTTTGTGTTCATAAATAAGGGCCTTATTACAATTTTGGCAGGCAGCTTTACTCCATCAGAAACGTGAGAGATATCCCATCAGCCAAATTACAACTCAATTCTATCCTATGGAAAATGAAACAGGGCTGACGGGATATCCGTCATGGTTGTGGCAGAGAATCCCATCCGCCAAGATTGGAATTCAGTCCTAAGTCTATTGTGTCTAAAATGCTTTGATCCACACAGTTCAATGTTCAGCCTACTATAATGACATAGGCTGGTATTATTCTTCACAAATTCATAGTTTTTTAGAATATATTTTACGATTCTTAGTAATATGCATGCACTTTTCTGTTTGTTCTCTGTTTCTATTTCGCACCCCAAGGAAATAAGTGTGTTGGCAGGTTGTGAATGAACTGGAATTCTTAAAAGAGCTGCTAATTATAAAAATAAAACACAGAAACTCACTGTCGCCTCTTTCCAGTTATTAGATTCCTAAAACATGTGTTGTGTCTGGATCAATCAATGAATAACAGAAGCAATCTGAGTATTTCATTGTGTTTGATAGTCTATCTTCTAACTTTTGTCATAGGAAAAATACATGTCACTGCTGCAAGAATTAAATTTTTAGCTGGGATCCTGAGATTGGGAAAAGTAACGTGGTAAAGATTCAAGTGAACATGTAAGGTAACATACATGAAGAGAAAATTATAGGTTGTATTGCCAGAAGCATATAAGTCTGCAGGGGAGCTACTGTCAGAGAGAAAAAAGGGACACACTGAAGAAGAAAGCGTCATAGCAAAAAAGTATAGCAAAAATGTGCCTCTTCTCTCTTACACCTGCCTCAAAGACCTGCCTCGCTACTTGCTACTCATTTCCGCATTTCCCTCCTCTTTCTCACCCCACTCTGCCTGCCACCCGCTACCACTTACCTCTGGGTATTTTACACCTTAATCTGACTTTCCTGAATCTTCAAACTTTCTCCTCTTGCCTGCCTTCTCCACTTCCTGTGGCAGTGGAAGGGTGTTCATTAACACAGATGAAGGCACATTATTTCTCTTTCAACCCTCCTAGCAATGGAACCAGTGTGTTAAGGTTGGCAGCAGAGCTGCCAACCATTCTAATATGACTGTATGGCAAGGATGCTGCCAGCATTGTCACCAAGTAAAACCACCATTCAAATTCACAATGTCACCGGAGAAATGCACAACACGTCGTGAAGACTCTCACTTTGGAGATGTACTCATAGGTTCTCCAGGTGTGGGGAAATTAAACGACCTCCATAATTATGGTGGAATATACACAATGGGTTTCTTCCTGAAAGATCCACTCTGCCATGATTGCTGATTTACTACTCATGGTATTAAACAGTGGTGCTGAATTCCTTAAATATTGTAGATTTCCACTCACACTTGTGTCAGTGGTGTTCCTCCGGCATATTGGTAGACATAACATCCAACATAAAGCCAAATTCTAGTACTAAGTTTTTTGCCAAACATGTTAATTTAACTAATAATGCTGCTATGGAAAACAGTTTTACTTAAAGGCATAACATGAACTGAGTGTAGAAGGAAGCCCCAGAGTGGCTCTTTCCCAGTCACAAGATATTTAGAAAATAATAACGGTTACAGTGAGCATCCTGAGGCATGGACGCCATTTAGGGGTCAGCAGGTGTTATCGGATTTCTGGTTGGCTAAGGCTTGCGCCAAAGCCAGGCAGAAACCACCACTCTAGTCAGCACAAGGGAGTTACACGCCAAAGATAACCCCTGCTCACCCCCTCGTAGCTTGGCACGAGCAGTCAGGCTTATCCCGGAGGTAATGTGTAAAGCATTTGCTCACGCACACAACAACAACATCCCAGGCACACCACAAAAAGGAACTCCACACAAGGTTAGATAAAAATAACTTGTGTATTGTCAAAACACATCAGACAGTAATCACACTGGCACAGGCAATATTAACAAGGGATTATTTACACAGGACAGGGCCACATGGGCCACTGTCAGGATCAACACTTAGCTGAAATTAGTACAAGTAAAAATAGATCATAAACCTACAAACAGTAGCCATTGGTAATCACTGAATCCCACCTCAACCTGTAACATAAACTACATTATGTACAGTCACATCAGGCGCGAATTAAATCCTGCGCCAACCTCACCAGCATAAACACATTATGCCATCTCTCACTAGTCTAAACACATTTGACCCTACCTCCTAAGTATAACTCACATATAGGGGCGTAAAGCACAGAGTGAAGTACAATCTCACTAACACAAACCTACATAGGTAAAACAACCTCATAATCATAAACGATAGTTTTAGAGGTATCAGATACAGGGTGCGTAAAACATACTAAATGTATTACAATTCCTAGCACCACATTTAGAGCACATCAATCACATTAGGGCCGTGCGCCCTATCCACATACCAGCCCCCTGGCCAACTGGCCATCGCAAGAAGGAGCTCAAATGCCCTGGAAATGATGGGGCTAAACGTTGGAGCCACCTAGGCTCTAAAAGTCACACATGGCCCCCTGGAGCCCTCTGGCTCCTTAACTAGGTATGCACCCAAAAAGGTTGGAGCCACGGGGCTCAACACGGGCCCCTCTGGGGCCTTTCCAATAAACATGGCCCCCATCGGTGGAGCCATTCAGGCTCGGAATATTAATGGCGGCGGGGGGAGCCACCTCGGCCCCTCAGACAACATGCCCCCAAACGTAGGAGTGGCCCGCTGCAAGATGGGCCGCTCGAGTAAAAACACAGGCCTGGGACCTTGACTAGCCCCAGGCATCATGGAACCCCACTCACCGGTGCTTCCCGGGGCTGGGCGTGGTGCTCTCCTCTCGACGCGCTTCTCCTCAGACGTGGCGGGGGCAGCCACCGGCAATATGCCTCGGGCCCCCTCCGCCTTCCATGGGCATTCTCTGGCACCTGCGGGGCTCTCCCTCAGTCAGGGGAGCCCCGCTCGCGTAGGCGCCAGGCTTCACCCGGTCCCCCTCTCCTCGGGACCGGGACTTGTGGGCCGCATCTCGGGCGGCAAGCGGGACTTTCTTGCAGGAAGTGGAAGTCCCGTCCCGCTCCAGGCGTCCGGCCGCCTGATTTCCTGTTTTGCAGCGGCATCTCTTTTCGGGGTAAATAATGAGGGGTAGGCTCCCTCGGTGAGAGAAACAAAAGTAGAAGCGGGGTGGGCACCCGCTAAGGCTCCCATAAACGGGGTGGCACCCGTAGTATAAATAATTAAATAAGCAGGGTGGGCACCCGCGCTGCCATCAACAGATGCAGCAATGAGGGGTAGGCTCCCTCAATAACAGGGCAATTCAAAATAAAGGGCTCACGAGGCGCTGGGTAGCACAAAAACCCCCAAAGGCCCCAGAAATGACCCCTTAAGGCAAAGGGTCCGAGCAACAAGCAGGGAAACACAGGAAAAGGTTTCCAGGGCAAGGAAAACGTCTCCCAGCCATCCTCAGGCCAGGCAGAAGGGCCCCAGAAAGAAGTCTACCAGCATTCCAGAAGCTGGGCAGGGCCCAGGGAGGCAGGCCTTCCCCTGGGCCCCAGCAGCAGCACGCCCCTGGTAGATTCACATTGAAAAACAAGAACATTTTTCATGGGGTCACAGACCCTTTTCATACACAGGAATCCTTTGTCTACAAAGGTGCAGGCAAGGGGCGAACCAGATGCAACTGGTTCTGGAGCACTTTGTTTTGCTCAGCCCCTCTGCCTATTCACAGGATGGGTCAGGGACATCAGACACACCACAGGGGGTGGAGCCAGCATTGTGGATGGATGGCCCAGCCCTATTCAGGTCCCAGGTGCACTCCTCCCCTCCATCAACATGCAGATCTCTCCATTCACCACCGGGGCAGACCCATCCTGACTCCTGGAGCCAGGCACACCAGCCAGCTCCAGCCAATCACAAGCCAGACAGTCAATTCACATTTACTGCACAGACATGCCAACTTCTAGAAGTGGCACTTCTCCACTAGACACCATAAATCCGCGCACATCATCGCACAGCGTTTAATCTCATGAGTTCGCACATACCAAACTCGACCCTGCACTCCCCACACATCAGGAACTACCATGGACACACATATTCCCCATGCATTCCTATGGGAGGGCAGGCCACTGTCACCACACATACAGAGAGCGCGTGCACTTTACACTGGACCACAGTGAAAAAGTGCGCAGAGGCTTAAAATCACCAACACCAGGTTACAGAAACAGGATAGGAAAATGCAAAAAGTTTTGGGGTGAACCTGCCAAAAGGGCCAAGTCCAACACCAAGGGTCGCTATGACCACTGGCTTGGCCTTTGCGATCCCTAGCACTCCTTTTGTAATATCTCACCAGAGAGATCAAGTGTGCAAAAAGGGGTAGAGTGTGGGGAGGTGGGACGAGTAATATGAAGAAGGAAGTTCAATGGATAGCAATCATCAGCAAATATGGTTAATGTTCGTTTTGCATTCTGAGGAACATTAATGGTTGGCCTGTAGGAATACGGTACAAGGTACTTACTATTTAATATTACTTCTTTACCAGAACTACTTCCTACATAGAAACTTCTCCAACTGTGCCTACACTTTGGAAACCATAGATAACTAATATGTTTATTGACCATGATAGCATCACTAAAAGTAAGGGATATTCACCACATGTTCTGATGACACCCCTACCAAGCAGACCACAATGCTTACATTGTGTCGAATGATATTCTTTATGGCTGAGGTCTGACGAGGCCTCATTGACTAGCACACACTCTCAGTAGGAATGACTTATTTACAAGCTCGGAAAGGGAAAATGCGTCCATATTTTACCAAATATGTCAGACTGATAGTTAATCCTCTCATGTCCTGCCATCGTCATCATTTTCTCAAGACACTCATCAACAATGCGAGATTGAGCTGTCCTCCAAATCCTCACTGTGCACATCTTTGCCACTGCCGGAGATTTTGCAAACCACTTCTTCCAATGTGACATTAGTTTCACCAAAGCAAAAATGTTATGCAGTATTACCTTGGGAGGCAGTAATTGAATACCTTGCACACTAGGGGCCAGATGTAGGAGCCCAAATACCGGTCAGTAACAGCTGATTTCGGCCGTTACCGACCGGTATTTGGCTTTTGAGATGTAGGGAGCATCTGATTTACAGAATCGGAAAATTTACAGATTCGGTAAATATACAGAATCGGAAAAATACCGAATCGGTATATTTACCGATTCTGTAAATCGAGATGTAGGTGGCACTCCACAGAGTGCCACAGGCCCTTTAGGAGTCGGTATTTACCACCCACTCCTATTGGGTGGTAAAATACCGATTTCAGGTGTACATGCACATCTGTGCATGTACACCTATGCCATGTGACATACAGACATGCCCTTAGGGCATGTATGTGTGCCACATGGCACACAAGCCTGCACTTGGGGTGCTACAGGGAGTCAATGTGACACCCCGTTCCCCCTGCCAGGATTCGGTATTTACCGATTCAGTAAATACCGAATCGGTATTTCCCATTGATTCCTATGGGCTTCAAAGCCCATAGGAATCAATGGGAAATACCGATTCGGTATTTACCGAATCGGTAAATACCGAATCTTAAAGATTCAGTAATTGTGTTTGAAAAATTACCTACATCTGCCTCCTTCTAATTTACCGATTCATAAATACCGAATCGGTAAAATTCGGTATTTATGAATCGGTAAATTAGATTTACCTACATCTAGCCCTAGATGTTTTCATTGTGTCATGCACCTGTGACAAGAAATGGGCAGGAGCAGTATACATGGCCAGTATCACGGTTCACCTCTCTACATCTCCAATAATTAAAGGCAGAATACAGTCCTGCTCTGTGGAAACTCTTTGAGACCACAGCAATACGTAAAAAAAAGAGTTATGTTTTACTCTTGCCTTCCTTCAACCAGATGGAGTAGGTTAGTAGACTATTCACCTCTGGTAAATTCTTATGGGAGGTTTTCTTTCCACATTTCCCTATGAACCGCTCCCACAGCATTAGAGAACAGTGATGTGACAATTATTCCACACAAACCTGCCACCACCCCGTAAACTTTCACCATGGATTGAATGATCAAATAGGTGAAGAGAGGGGCTCAACAAGGGGAGTCAAGCACTTCCTATGCACAATCTACTAGGTGCATATATTTCCACTGTTGAGATGTTTGTATCCAAATTTGAAACTCGGAAAATAATTTGAAAAGCCCCTCAGTCAATAAGTCTCCGATCTTTTGTGTACTTATCGCTGGCCATTCACTCCAAATGAAGGGAAACCACCTACTCAAAGCATTACATTTTTCATATGGATGCTTAGTATGCATGTACAGGTGTATTTTCAGTGATTTATACACTATTCTCCATGGTTGCTTGTCGAGGCTATAATTGGACCCGTCAATTCACATTGTAAGTGATGTGTGGGTAATTGACACCTACGAAATATGTGCACAAGGGGTTTGACTCTTTGCCCCTTATACTTACATCAACATGTAAGGCAGGCCTAGACCACCAGAATGAACAGTAGAGCAAATTTTAGATGTCTTTAATCCCAATCTTTCTGTGCACCAAATAAATATCTTTATCATTGAGTCTATTTCTCCTATAAGTGATTTTATTATGGCATAGCCAAAATGCAGAAGATATAGCTACATCTTGGTGTAATGATCATTTTCATGACTTGTACGCTAGCCAATAGTGGTAGGTGACGAGATGACTATCTCAGGAAAGGCTCCCCTCATTAGCAGCCTCACATTATCTGGCCCCATGTCTTGTCGGTCCTTGTTGAGCAGATGTCCACCTATTTAAGTTTATTTCGGGCTCAGAAGGCAACCTATCGAAATTCCCCCCAAAAGTAACTTTGAGTCGTAGCATTACCCTTTTACTTTAAAGTATTGTGTATTCCAAAAAGGATGAAAAGTCTGTTATTCACGACATAAGTTGTTATATGTAGGAGACAGATTTGACAGATTGAGGTGGATAATGTTGGCGTGCAGAATTATTTTTTGCTTGCCTGCCAGTGTCAGTATGCCCACCATCCTAATGGACAGCCTTGATGCTGTTGCCAACTGTCCAAGAGCCAGTCAGAAGAAGACAAATAAAAGATGGGCAACACATTCTTGCCACTGTTCTATGGGAAAAGCTTCCAGCAAAATAAAACGTTTTCATTCTTGCCACTGGATGTATATGAAGTGTTTTCACCTACCCTATAAAGCCATGTCCAATTTGCGCCCACTCGATGGTGCGGAACACCAATCCCATGCAACACAATCAAATACTTTTGTGCGTGCAAAGAGAGGACAGTCTTTTCATCCGGAGTATTGCGTCCTGAATTAAAAGATGAAGAGAGTTTGGTCACTAAAGGAATCACTAAGGCACAATTCCAACTTGGGAGGAGTGAATGAAGTTATGCACCATTTTCCACAGTCTGCTGGCCAATACTTTGGACAAGATCTTAATATCTGTATTATGCAAAAGTCTTAGTTACTGTATTAATCAAAGAGACAGGGTGATAGCTCACAGGGTTATGCATTAATGTGATGGGGCTGTATTACATTTGGGGCGCACTTTGCCAGAAGATCCTTAAATAATTATTTTAAGAGCAAGGCTATTTTAGGATTGTTTATCTTATGAAGTTCAATCAGAAACCTGTCTTCCCCGGATTGACATGAAGATTCTCTCTGGTGGGGCTGGATTTCCAAAAGCGTACCTTTACTCAACACGTGTTCGTAGTGTTTCCATTTCATTTTGGCAAAGGCATGCTCGCATTTAGTAGAAAAGGCACCGATGTCATATTTGGCTTTCGTTAAATCTCTCAATAGTAACACCGAATGTGACTTAGCATATTATTTTCCCAAGTATTGAGTAAGCATATCTTTTTGATATTGTCTGTTTCTGCTTTTTTGCTCAGTTTTCTGAATATCTCATAATTTCATAGCTATGGTATGTGTTCCCAGAAGTCCAAACAACCTGGTTCGAAGTAATTGTATTAGGTGACAAGATGCCAAAAGATTTTCTGAAATAAACCACGGACGGAAGGAGGCTTGAATTCCAGATCATGAAACACATCGGACTGGCACAAACACGACTCCAACCAACGGGTGGAAGTCAAATACAGTTTATCTTTGAGGCTTCAAACTGGCTGGTGGAGATCCTTATGAATTATTTTCCTACCCATACCTGACCAAGAAATTCTTCGCAGGGCCACCTAGGAATCTGCTTTTGGGCTGCCATCTCTCCCCCCTCCTGCCCTGAGGAAGACCCGCCTGGACGCACTTTCACTTCTTGCGCAATACACAGGGTCGAAACGTCGGCGTATTGTATATGTCTATCCAACGCTTATCATCACAGTCTCATTCGTCATTGGATCATTAAGCATATGTGCTAATAATAAGGACATTTATGAAATCCTTCTCCCTCCCCCTCTTCATTTTTGCACAATTGTTTCAGTATATAGTGGACTATATTTATCACCAGTCACCACATGTCACTGTTTCACCACAGTCACATACTTCACATTGCAATTGAAATTGTAAATTGTGACAGCCTTTATTATTTGATTTTCTCTTAATACATTATTCATTAAAAAAATGTCGGTGTGTGTTATATCTCTATTTGTTTTTCTTTGTAAATCATTCATATTGATTATAAGTAAGCTGTTGCTACTTGTCCTAAGTAATTGATATCCCGACAGAACCCTTTTTTCTTTAAAATACGTATACCCAGGTTCTGAGGGAAACTGGGTTTCCCCCTTACATTTATCACTAGAGTATCTATGGAGCAACAGTTGGGCACCCTAAACACGGACATCAACCTCCTCTGCGATGACCATCGCAAACTGGCAGATAGGGTCTTTGGAAACTGAAAAAGCAGTTTCCTCCATGCAGCCCTCAGTACAGATGCACCAGGAAACGCTACATCAGGTACTCGGCCGCCTGTCCCACATGGAAGAGTGCATCAACGATTTAGAGGGATGATCAAGGTGATACAACGTGTAAGTTTTTGGCCTTCCCGAAGGCATCGAGGGGACGGACCCAGTCGGCTACATGGAAGACTGGACAAAATCCTTCACTCCTGACTCAGACCAGATGGCGTTCTTCTCCATTGAAAGAGCCCATTGCATCCCAGCACGCCGACCCCTGCCAGGTGCCCCGCTTCATCCAATGTTGGCGAAGTTCCTCCATTTCTGAGTCCGGGATGCAGTCTTGAGAGCGGCCCATCAGGCTGGTAAGCTCCGAGTTGAGAACAACGTCATCATGTTATTCCCAGATTACTCCCGGGCCGTCCAACGACAAAGGTCCTCCTTCCTGGAGGTAAAATGCTGCCTGTGGGCAGAAAACATACAATACTCCCTGCTGTTCCTAGCCCGTCTCAAAATCATGCATGAAGGCACCACCAGTTTCTTTACATCCACTGAGACGGTGCACGACTGGGCGGACCAGAACTGCAAAGAAAGCCACAACACAGCGGGCACCCAAGATCAAAGCACGAAATCATCAGGCTCCAGACGGCGTCACTCGTCATGACGCAACTGACAAGGAGCCCCAATGCCGCTCTCACGCTCCTCGGGATCGCCCGATCTGGAGCAAATTGTGCAAGAATGACACAGAGCACTGAAGGCAGTAGCGGGGCTCTGGTCTACCTACCCCGCAATGGACATTGAACGGGGCCTGCACCTCTTCTCCTCGGAGTGAGAGGAAGATAGTAAGGGTTGACTTGGTGACCCCACCATTAGTCACCCCGCAGACTGACGATGATCTGTTCTAATTGGGCCCCTGGCATTCATTCCAGGTAAAGGGAGGGGGCTGCTACCTCTGCAGACAGAGCACAGAACTGTTGCCCGGTGAGTGACCACCCAAACTACCCGCATTACATAGTCACTTTTGCTCATCACAGGCTAGCTGACGTCCACAGGTTGTGCACATAGCCCACACGATGAGATACCTCGCGGGCACGCAACTCCACCCCCACAGAAGGTTCATGCTCTCATTCCACACAAGAGCGAGTTTGGACGCATCGTCCTCGGCGATGGATCCCCAGCATTGGGGCTGTATCCCCACCCTAGTTATCCTCTCCCATTAAATCCATCCACACTACACTGTGTCACTATTTCCACGCCACCCAAAGATAGCAATGGCATTAGGACAGCAAAGGCACCCGGGGGAACACAAGCAGCCGCGTCACGCTGGAGAGCCCGGACATCCTTTTCTTCCCCTCTCCCACGCACATTGCAATGGCACAAAAAGGTACTACCACTATCCTTACACTGAACACGCGAGGCATGCACACCGCACGTAAGCGATACTCAGTGTACGCATACATCAAACGCCACAACGTGCAAATAGCGTTCCTGCAGGAGACTCACCTCACCACAGGGGAAGTAACCAAACTGCGAAGCGATGGCAGAGAATCTTCTGCGTCCTTAGGGTTTCTACTGGCCATGCAGTGCATAACTATGCACTGGAAGGCACGGGGGTCCCCCTCTAGCGGCTGTAATGTTCGGAGGCGCGAGGCAGCATCGCTGCCATCCCGCGCCGCCGTAGCGTCCCTGCGCTGACGCGTGACGTCAGACGCGAGGGATATAAACATAAAGGGGCGTGGCCACAACAGTCAGTCGGAGCCACGCGTGGACCATAACTTCGGCTCCTGTCATCATTAGCGTAACGCGCCGCTAATCTAGCGCTAGCCACACCACAAACTCTACACTGGCGACGAGGGTCCCACTGAACCCACTCCCTCACCTGCATGTGGCAGAATCCATTGTTGGGCAACTTCAGGGACAGAAAGTGCATGGCCTGAGACCACGTGTTCAGAGCCCTCACTCACAAGGCACCCTGCACACGGGGGAAGGAGGCGAATCCACCACCCGCAGAGCGGGTACAGCACCCCACGACGGCGGGGAGAGTAAGGCCAACACCTCACGCCACCACCCTGTGCCTGGAGCCACCCCGGAAGCTATCCACGCATTGCCACCGAGGTCCCTGAAGCCAGGTCGTGAGAGCGCGCCCAGAGCAGGGAGGGACCACACAACTGGTACACAGGCAGGACGATTTTTGGTCCCCGGTCCAGCGCCACCTCACACCAACGTCGAGGACCCACTACAGCGCATCGCGCACGTGCTAAAATGGCGTCTATTCCCGCCCTTGAACCTTTTGCGGTTGACGGCGCTCCCTCATCCCTTGCCCCACGCTGGAGGGATTGGACAGACCGCCTCCAAATTTATTTTGAGGGAGCGGACATTTCCAGAGAGAGGCGCAGAGCCCTACTGCTACACTTAGGAGGAAAAGACATACATCGCATTTACAAAACACTAACAGAAGCCACACCGAAGACATATCAAACACTCCTGGCGGTGCTGAACACCTACTTTGAACCCATGGCGAGCAAAGATTATGAGCGGTTCATCTTCCCCCAAGCGAAACAAGAAGCCGACGAATCGTTGGACGCATTCCACGGCAGGCTCAAAGAACTCGCCAGCTTGTGTAGGTTCCGGGACGGACAGGAGGAGATCCGAGGACAGATCATCCAAGGCTGTTTCTCCTCTAAACTCCGTGTCGCAATCCTTCAGGAAGATGACAAACCCCTCGCCGACATACTCAAACTTGGCCGCTCTAAAGAACTGTCTCAGGCGAGAGCCTCCCACATGGAGTCAGCCCTCCATCGACCTATCAAGACGGAACAAGGGAACACGGCGGAAAAGGTGAATGTGGTACGGCCGAAAGGGAGACAAACAGGTGAAAGAAAGCAACCAGACAAAAAGAAAGAGTGTGGATATTGCGGAGGCAAGCCCCACCGCATGCAAGACTGCCCAGCGAGAGGGAAGAAATGCAGCGCATGTGGGTGGATGAACCATTTTGCAGCAGTATGCAGGTCTACGAGGGCCAAGAAGGAGGCTGCACATGCAGTGAGAGAGGAAAGGGATAGTGAAGACATGGATGACTATACAGAAGGCTATCCAATTCACTACGTATATGCCATCGACCAGCCAACAAGGAAGAAACGCCGCCTCCCGAAGTGCTGCATCAAGATTCACCAGCAAGAGGTGAGAGCGACCATCGACACAGGGGTGTCCATCGAGCTAATGGCGGTGAACGTGTACAACCAACTGCAGGCAAGCCTCCTCTGCGAGAAGCCAAGATCCGGGTATTCGCGTACGGCCAGAAGACGCCCATCCCCTTGATTGGGTGTTTCAGAACTGAACTGCAACATCAAGAGGAAAAAGTGCACACGACGATCTACGTCACCAAAGATGGTAGCGGCATGCTAAGCGGACAATCGGAGGAAGAGCTAGACACCATCTTGGAGGAATTTGAGGGGGTGTTCAAGGTATCGGATGCCTAAAAGGGAAGGAGGTGTCTCTCCACATCGACCCGTCGGTCCAGCCTGTCGCACTAAAGCATTGGCGCATTGCATTTCACCTCAGGAAGAAAGTCGAAGAGGAACTCGAAACACTAGAAAGACAAGGGATCATAAAGAAGGTCAGTGGACCCACCCCCTGGGTATCTCCGATCGTGGTGGCCCGAAAACCAAAGCAGCCTGGGCAGGTCCGCATCTGCATGGACATGCGTCTCACAAACGCAGCGGTGAAGAGAGAACGGCACCTGATCCCCACGATAGACGACATCTTAGGGGAGCTTAACGGCGCCAAATGGTTCTCCAAAGTAGATCTACGGTCGGGATATCACCAACTACCGCTCCACCCCGACTCAAGGTAAATAACCACCTTCTCCACACACGTAGGGCTAAGACGATACCAATGCCTCAACTTCGGGATCTTGAGTGCAGCAGAGGTGTTCCAGAACACCATCCGCGAGGTCCTGAGTGGACTCCCAGGAGTTCTAAACGTGAGTGACGACCTGCTCATCTACGCGACGTCCATCGAGGAGCACCACCAAAGACTACGAGATGTCCTCCAAAGGATCAAAGAATCAGGCTTAACTCTACACCGAGAAAAGTGACAATTCATGCAGAACAAAATCAGCTTTTTCGGATACACCTTCTCGGACCAGGGAGTAGCACCAGACCCAGACAAGGTGAAAGATGTCCAGGCGGCCCCAGCCCCAACCAACGTCTCGGAAGCAAGGAGTTTTTTGGGCATGGTGAACTTCTGTGGACGTTTTATCCCTGACCTCTCCAACCTCACCAAACCGCTCCGAGAACTGACCAAATCAGCCACCACGTGGCAATGGGGCCCAGAACAAGAAAATGCATTCCGTGACACAAAGGCAGCCCTTTCTGCGGACACTACCCTCTCATACTTTGATCCCTCAAAGTCCACCAATGTAGCCGTGGATGCCAGTCCTTTTGGCTTAGGGGTAGTGCAGACGCAGCTTCAAAACAACGGAGAGTGGGCACCCATCGCCTATGCCAGCCGCTCATTGACCGACACCGAGCAGAGGTATTCGCAGATTGAGAGAGAGGCCATAGCCATCCATTGGGCCTGCCGACACTTCCATGTCTATGTGTACGGTCACCCCTTCACCGTGACCACGGACCACAAACCTCTTTTGCCCCTATTCCATGGATCAGCATCAAAACCACCTCCGCGAATAGAGAAGTGGATTCTTCAGCTACAGGGTTACGACTACCGTGTGGAATACAAGCCCGGATCGACAAACCCTACAGACTACTTGTCACGGCACCCCCGAGAGGCCACCTTGACAGAGAAAGAGGAGGCAGAAGACACGGAAGAATATGTCTGACTGGTGACAGAAAAATCCCGACCACTGCCTATGAGCCTTGAATCCATCGTGGAAGCATCGCAGGCAGATGAATGCCTTCAGCTGGTCGCAGACGCAGTCCGGTCAGGCAACTGGCGCCCCATCCAAGACTCTCTAAGTAAGAGGACACCCCAAGCCAAGACAACCCTAGAGTCCCTCCTGAGGATCAAAGAAGAACTGTCCCTCGACAGCCAAGGATGCCTTCTACGAGGTGCCCGTCTAGTCCTGCCGGCCAGCCTAACCCATCAGGCGGTAGCCCTAGCACACCGGGGTCACCAAGGAATGGTGAAAACCAAAAGCAGACTGAGGGCCAAGGTATGGTTCCCCGGCATGGACCCTATGGTCGAACAGACCATCAAAACCTGCAACTGGTGCCAGGCCGCAGGGCAACCAGATCGGCCCCACCCAGTCGCAACCGAAGACAACCCTCAGAAGCCGTGGGAACACGTGAGTGCGGACTTTGGACACCTCCCGGATGGGCGGTACGCATTAGTGATAATTGATGACTTCACCAAATATCTGGAGGTTGAGATAGTGGGCAGCCAAACGGCCACGGAAGTCATCACCAAATTCGAGAAGACCAACGCCACTCATGGTATCTTTGGAGTGGTAAAGACTGATAACGGACCACCTTTCCAAAGCCAGGAGTTTGCTGAGTACCTAAGGAGCTGGGGTATACATCACCGGAAAATAACCCCGCGCTGGACCCAAGCCAATGGGGAGGTAGAGAGGTTCATGCGCACACTCAACAAGACCATCCGCATAGCCCTCGCCGATGGGTCACCTCTAGAGAAGGCCATTTACAGTTTCCTAAGAGAATACCGCATGACCCCGCACGCTACAACAGAGGCAGCACCCAGTGCATCGACCATGGGCAGGATAGTGCAAGACACACTCCAGAGCCACCCCATGTGGGTCCCTCAGCAGGCCAGCCAGGAGAAGACCTTAGCAAACCGGACTCGCTCCAATGAGCAAGCCAGCAAACGACGAGGAACTTGTGAGTACCAATACAACTAAATGACCAAGTCTACGTCAAAGATCGCTACCCAGGAAGCAAGTTCCGACTCCCATTCGAGCATCAACCGTGGACGGTCACTCGCCGAACCGGCACCATGGTGACCGCCCAGAGAGGAGCCGAAACTCTGACCAGAGACATCTCATTTTTCAAGAGAGCACACCAGAATGCCTCACTCAGCCCAACGCCATCCAGCCCGGGTCCGCAAAGGGAGGTAGAACCAGAGACTGACCCATTTATCTCGGAAGAGGAAGGCCTGAGAGATCATGACACTCCCCTGCCTCCGGCAACCCCGGTGAGCAGAGAGTCCAGCCCGTTTTTCCGGCCGGAGGAAGCAGTACCCCTACCCGGGGACACCAAGAGTGATGATGCACCGGGGGGGCCAATCCCGATATGGACTAAGGCGGAATCCGGCGCCCTCCTCTCAGCTGGCTGATTACCTGGTGGAGTGACGTTCCAAATGGACACTGGCAGACTGGTAACAGATCCGTCGAATATATGCATTTTGTAATTTCTGAGTTTTACTGTTTTGATAAAGGTTGAAAGGAATGTAATGTTTGGAGGCGCGAGGCAGCGTCGCTGCCGTCCCGCGCCGCCGTAGCGCCCCTGCGCTGACGCGTGACGTCAGACGTGAGGGATATAAAAATAAAGGAGCGTGGCCATGACAGTCAGTCGGAGCCACGCGTAGACCATAACTTCGGCTCCTGTCATCATTAGCGTAACGCGGCCGCTAATCTAGCGCTAGCCACACTGCAAACGCTACAGAGGCAAGGGTGGGAGTAGTCAAGAAATGGTGCACAGCTGAGGAAGAGGTACTCCGATCGGAAGAAGTTAAAGGAGCCTGTAAACATCCTATATCTATGTCATGGACCATGCTGCTTCATTCCTTCGTATAGGAAACATCGACGGTGCCAGAGTCCATGGCTACCCGTTCCCCAGTGGTGCACACAACCCCTGCAGCAACTCAAGGTATTTCTTAGAGGGGTTATGAGCTTGTTAGGTAATGACTGACAACCATGAGTGGGCCTTAGATGCAATACTTAATGCTCGCCCCTCCAAACGCCCCCCCCCCCGGCGCATCCCTAGCTAGACACCGTGCCATAATGCAATACCCAGGCGGTCAACACCCAGCGGAGAAAAGTGCGACACAGTGTATCCCAGTTCTACCTCTCCCGTTTGTTCCAGTTTCTGTCATTACTGGTGCATACCAGCCCCTAACACATAGGGCTAATAATGAGAGTGCACATCACATCCCAGTACAAAACACAGACTACCTTGCATGAATGCCGATATCGCCTCACCACTCGTCCCACAGCAACATTACCAATTGTTGGGATTTTGAACAATGCTATCCAGGTGTAAAATGAATGTAATACATCTTTTTTGTATTAATGTCATCCATACTGATGTACTTAATCAAAGAAAATGCCAATAAAATGATTTTGTAAAAAAAAATGGTGCTGTGAACACTCTATGGGCTTTGTGGTCTTTGTAATCGTTGGTTTATTTGAACTTGCACTTTTCCAGTTTTAATATATTTTACGTACCCTGTTGTGTTTTTCTATAATACGGCAAATGAGCTACTGTTTCATTGCTGTATTTTGTACTTACTGCATGCATGCTTTTATGGTTGCCTGTCAACCGAACCAAGTTGAATAAACTGAACCTAAAAGTGCGGTGTCATTTTGGTAATGCTGTATCTCAGCGGCAGTCTGTCTGCATAAACATGCATGAATATTTTCCACGCATTACCTTCATTGCCACCAAGGAGGTATAATAGCACAAGTCAAAAATGTTTTGTGATTTAGCCTCCATTGCCTGATTACAAAACATTTTTGACTTGCACTGTGCCATATGATTGGTGGTACATAAATACAAGCTTGGTGCAAACATCTTTTACCACTTTATTATAAAAGCTGATTATTTTCTGTCATTACATTCTGATTCTACAGAGATACTGTACAGCGTCATTGTGTCACTATATGGAAATACTGTATAGCATCTTTGGTGTATATGTGATTTCGTGAAATGTTTTTAACTGTGTAATTTTGTACTACTAAATGAAACAAGTGAATTTTCTTTGCAACACCATATTATTTTGTCTTTACAATTAAATAAAAAAAAAATAACACTATGCATATGTTTATGTCTTAATTTTGTCAGTATTACTTAGCTCATGGAGCCTTAGCAGGCTCACATAGAAGTAATGCAGATCGCGTGGGAGTATTTCCAGTTTAAATTGGTTTTCTCCCCCTTTCTTCCAGACATCTAAGTATTTGTAGAGGGTACCTTTCTCTCAGTAGTATTACATTCTGAAGCTACAGAGAAGACCATGTGCATGTTTACTCTAAGCACGTATGGCAAACAATAAAACGTTTTTTTTTTTTGCAGCATGGACAGAGAGTGCGTATTTGGGCACAGATTGTTTTTGCACCTGTTTTTGTTTTATTGCGCCCAACCGAAGATGGATGTGAATGGCACTCCTGCTGTGTATGGCATGTAAAGGTATCACTATGTCCTACTTAGCAGAAATAATCAGGTGAGAAAACCTGATACAGACACAAATGTTATTTGAATTGAGGTGTAGAAGTTCAGTGAACTCAAAAAACATTAGTCTGTAAAGAGAAACGTTTTCTAGGATCTCCTGAAAACCAGATGGTTAGAGTTAAGGCTCAGAGAGAGAAGAAGAGTGCTTCAAGTCTTTGCATTTTGAAAAGCGAAGGGTGGACCACCGCCCCCTAGTTTACAAATCTTGGCTAAGACCAATAAGCAACACGAAGCAGAGTACAGAGCCCTGGCGGGTTGGTAGAGAGTTATTAGATTGTATATAAAGCAGGGCTGTTTTTATTAATGGCTTCATGCAGTGCTTAATTTGTGCTGGTGTTTGCTGGTGCTTGTCACCGCACTTATTGATTAACAACTGCACCTACAGCATGACATTGCACCACTTGGACGTGCTGACTGCCTAATTTTGTGTACAGCACACCAGTTTAACAATTAGAAACATAAAAAAAATTATTCCAGAACACCCATGTCATTTTTAGTCCTCAGGGCGCCAGGAATTGACAAACCTGTCACATTTATAAGAGTGTGGGGTTTAGTAGGGAGCATTTATACTAGCATGTGGCAACTATGGCAGTTCCCGTTGGTAGTGCAACATGAAGTGACCTCCTGGGCAAATACCTCTGGCCATTACATTTGTTTATTTACAAGTTGAGCACTGGCTTTATGACAAATACACAGCTCTTAAATGTGTCCTGTTTGCCTATATTATGTGTTATTGCACATTACACCTCGGAGTAAGGCCTAAAGAATTGGTTCAGTGCGGGGAGGAATCTCAGGTAAAATATAAAGAAATATAAAGAATATAAAGAATGTATGTCACATAAAACACAGTGTGTAGGCGAGTGGTGGGTAGAGTACAAGAATGGCGAATTGTAAAGTGTCTGGATATGGCAGTGCCTTTTTACAGTAAATCTTATTTTTTTTTAAATAAACACGTGATGAATATAACAAAAATGTCCAGGAGAAGAAAAGTCTGTCATTGCCCATATCTAAAGGCATCTACAGCATCGGTTCAGAGGTTTAACAGCAGCTAAGCAAATATTCCTCAAATTTTACCTTTGAAGTTAATTGGTCCCAAACATTTTGATATTCGATTTAATTGAAGACATGTAACAAATCTTATTTATTTCTTTGAAACAAATTGTTTTGTTCTTAAAACAAATGGAATGCGCATGATGCATTAATACACCCACGGTCATATTTAACCCGATTGCACTCAATTAAAACGTACTGAAAACAGTAATAATGTTTAGATGCCAATCTGCTCAGACACCAATAGAAAATGTAAGAAAACAGTTAGAACAACCACACATCTTAACGTCAAGTCACAGCGAGAAAATACATGGATTGAGTTGTAATTATTCCTTTAAGGAATCCCCCAAGCATACAATCAGAAGTCACAGTACTACTTCGAAAATAGTTATTTGAACATCTGCCTGACTGTACTCTTCGGCCATTTACGTTCAGGCTGGTTCATCGTTCATTTTTGTTTCTTTCTCTATGCCTGTTTCTATTGTTTAATGCTGCTTCCTTCTTTTCATAAGGTCCTGGCACACTGCTTACACTGTAAGAGCATTATTTCTTAAAAACCCAATGTGGTGTTCAATATTACCAATAGCGCTCCGTCCAGCATCTCCTTGTGTTTGCTTTGTTCACTGAAAGTTGGTGGAGTGCGTGCTTTGTTCACTGAAAGTTGGCGGAGTGTGCCCAGACATGGGTCCCGTGCTCACTTTGCCACTGGATTCAAGCTAGCCTGGCTGATGAGGGGTGTCACCTCAAAACTGTCCCTGGATGTTTGTTTCCGATTCAGGGAAGACCTGGCTTGGCAGTTTGGGCTGGACTGTTCCCATGAGGCACAGGGTCAAGACTGATTTGCATATAGCTGGGTCTGAACTCAGGTGGCAAAGTGAGCTAAAGAACGATGATGGATTCAGACCAAATCTGTGACTGGGGGTGAGTGTCTGAAAAGTTTCAGCGCTCCGTCCATTATTTCCTTGTGTTTGTAATATTACCAATAAACAAGCACATATGCATTTGCCCAACCACAAAAAAAGTTTTGTTGATTGTAATCTTTTATTCTTTTCTAAACATTTTACAACTCTATAAAATTGGTTCATATTTGAGGGGTTTTATTTGACTGCTAATGGTGGTGTCAGTGTTAGCATCGCATATTTATCGTCTTCAGTTCATTTATGTTTTGAATGCCAGTTAATTTCCTCTGTGAATGGTTTGAGAAGCAACACTGTGCCAGAATATTTGCGGTTCAGAAGTAGAGTTATTCTTCACTAGTACCTTGGAATATTTAAAAAAAAAAAGACCCTGATTGTATCCTCTCTGTTATGTGTTAACGGTCTAGTAGCTGGGTGGGAGGAGTTAGGTGGGCAGGCGAAGGAAGAGGAGGAGTAGGGACAGGATGAGAGCAGATAGTGTAGGGACAGGGTAAGAATAAGAGGTGCACAATAAAGCTCCTTCATACCAAGCCTAGTGTCTGTCATCATTGACCCCAGACACTACAACTGGCGACGAGGGTGGGATGTGACACTCCCCACCGGTAGCGGAACCCCGACGAGACGCCCTGTCCTGCGTAGCGCTCGAGAAGAGGAGCGCTGTTGCCGAAGCCAGAGCTGCTGCCCAAAGTAAGGAGCCAGCAGCCGGTGACCCTACTCCCAGACCAGCCAACGAGCGGGAGTTGAGAGGGGCCGAAGGAGCGAGCGTAGGGAGCCAGGAGCCCTTTTGTCTGGTGGTGCCGAAATCGCGCCTCACGCCGGATGCGTGAGGTTTAGCCGGGCAGCGCTAATCGAGTGCGCGAAGCCGCGGAAGCGAGGAGAAAGAGCCCACCTGACCTTGCCTAAGCCCCGCTGCCGAGGCCCTGAGTGTGGGCACTAAAGAAAACTGTGATTACCCCTGAAGTCAGCGACTGGTGAGTCCAATGTGCTTAATGAGGCTGAATGGTCTGAGAAGAAAGCCTCGTGGGCAGCCAGTGACGGCGGCCATCTTGGAGTCAGGCAGCTGCGGGGACAGACCCCACGATCTCTGTGGGGCTGCCATCTTAAAGTCAGGCAAAGCAACAAACAGCCAGATAATGAGCAAATAAAAGAAAATAAAGTATAACAAGCCACAGAAAGCGCAGCGAGAGTGAAACACAAGCAAACAAGCACGAGCCAAGCCAATCAAACAGACATTCGGAACAAAACTGCGCAGAAGCTTGAAGTCAAACAGCGCCAAAGTAACCAGAAGTAACGAAAGCAGGACTTTGCGGTACCACGATGTCGACATCACCGCGATGAGATGAAGCCAAGCCCATCATCGCAGGAGGGTCACACCTGAGGGCTCCAGAGCCAGTCACCCTAACGACAGGAGGAAGCATGGGCCCCAAGTGGCAGGAATGGCTCGAAGACTTTGAAGACTACATCGCGGGATCCAAAGTGACTGTTGATAAGGACAAGCTGATCGCACTTCGAAATCTGGCGGGGCGCGAAATAAGCAAACTAATCAGGGATCTCCCTGCCGCCGATACCGGAACGTATGACAAAGTACGCGACGCACTGAACAGGAAGTTCCTCCATAAAAGGAATGTCGACTATGAGCGTCATGCTTTTCATCAGGCCCATCAAGGGAAAGACGAGGCAATGAGCACATTCATCACCCGCCTGCGGCGACTATCGAGGCACTGCGAGTTTGACAATTTTTCAACGGACGCTGCCATCAAATCGCAGATCATAGAAGGGTGCCACTCGGAATCCCTCAGGAGGCGACTGCTGAGAAAGCCGCAGGAACTGGACGACCTTGAAGAACTGACTCGCGTCTACGATCAGGCTGAGGAGCATGCCGCGACCATTGAATCTGGGCGCAAGATAAGCCACGAGCAAGCACATCGAGTTCAAGACCATGGTGGCGGGCGAAGAAGCTCGAGAGACAAACAATGGAAATCCCGACCGTCGTCTCGCTCAAGACCCTCAGAACACAGAAGGCGGGAAACCGGCCGGAGAGAGAGGAGACCAGAGAGAGCAAGACGGTGCTACAGGTGCGGATATGATTATCCCCACGTGGACGCCTGCCCAGCCATGGGCCAGCGGTGCAGAAAATGTGGTCGGACGAACCATTTCGAGGCAATGTGCGGCGAGTACAACAAAGAGAGGAGAAGTGGAACCGGGAGGTCGTCCCGGTCAGACACCAGAAAGCACCACATAACAGCCGTCCATGAAAAAAACACAGGATCCTCTAGCTCGACACACTCCAGCAGAGAGTCGCACAGATCGCGATGGGAGCGCAGATCTCGTCCCGAGGCTCCAGATCTTCATCTCAAGACTCCGAATACACGACTCACCATGCAAACATGATCGCAGACCCAGATCAACTGAAGAAGTATCCTCGGTTACACATAAAAGTGGGGAATCATGACACTAAATTTGTGATGGACAGCGGAGCTTCGCTGAACTACATCCCCGTCACTAAGTACGAGAGGATGCGACCCAAGCCCCCGCTTGCTAATGCACTCGTCAGGGTCTTCACTTGGAAGTCCAAGAAGCCGCTGCAATGTCTTGGCAAATTCCCGACTACACTTGCACATGACAATGTCGCTATAGATGCAGTCATTCACGTCATCAAGGGCCCCGAAGCTGACTGTTTGCTCAGCCTGCCGACAGGCGGAACGTCTCCGTCTCGTTGAGATCCTCTTCAAAGTCTGTGATGACCAGAACATCGTCAACCGTTTTCCTCGCCTTTTCATGGGGCTAGGGAAGTTGAAGGACCGTCAGATACATCTGCACGTCAACAAACAGATTAGACCCGTCGCTCAGCACCCTCGGCGTGTTCCCTTCCATCTTCAAAAGGCCGTTGAAGATGAGATCAATGACCTCCTGTCTGCCGACATCATTGAACGCACTGACTGCCCGACCCCGTGGGTTTCGCCAGTGGTCGTTGTTCCAAAAAAGGGTACCGCCAGCAAAGTAAGACTGTGTGTTGACATGCGAGTACCCAACACTACGATAGAACGTGAGCGCCATCCTGGGCCACTTCTATGTGACATGATCTCAGCCTTAAACGGAGCTAAGGTATTCTCTAAATTGGACTTAAACAAGGGCTACCACCAGCTGGAGCTGGATGTCCAGTCACGCCCCATCACAACTTTGCAACACACCTAGGACTCTTTAGGTATAAGAGACTAAGCTTTGGCGTATCATCGGCTGCCGAGATTTTCCAAGAGGCTATTCGGCAGATCATCCAACACATCCCCAACACGCTCAATTACAGCGACGACATCCTTGTATATGGCTCTGACACCCGTGAGCACGACATTGCACTTAACCGTGTCTGCCATGCCCTGCTAGATGCGAACTTGACACTGAACAAGGACAAGTGCGAATTTCACCAGTCCACATTAAAATTCTTCGGCCATATCTTCTCAGGAGCGGGAATGAAACCTGATCCGGAAAAAATGGCACCTTGAACAACGCCAAGTGCCCTCAGGACGTCAGTGATCTAAGATCTTTCCTGGGGATAGCCAGCTATTGTGCCCGCTATATCCGAGACTACGCGACCATCAGCCACCCGCTCTGCACCTTGACCAAGCAAGGACAACCTTTTGAATGGACTCCCCAGTGTGAGCAAGCTTTCACAGAGATCAAGCGGGCCGTGGAGTCCGCCGATAACCTTTCTTACTTCAACCCCAGACGAATGACTGAAGTCACCGTAGATGCTAGCCCTGTAGGGTTGGGGGCTATTCTGGCACAATACGACAAGGACTCTGACCAGAGACGTATAGTTGCTTATGCCAGCCGCAGCCTGTCCGACCCTGAGAAGGCGTACTCACAGCCCGAAAAGGAGAGTCTTGCAGTGTTCTGGGCATGTGAACTTTTTCATGTCTTCCTCTACGGCAAGCACTTTACCCTGATCACTGATCACCAGGCGCTAGTCACCATCTACGGCAACCCCCGATCTAAAATGCCCCCTAGAATTGAGAGGTGGGGCCTGAGGCTTCAGGAGTATACTTTTACGATCGTACACAAGCCGGGAAAGTCTGAAAACCCGGCGGACTACATGTCTCGGCATCCGCCTGCATCAACCAATTCTTGTCCTTCAATTGCAGAGGAATATATCCATTTCGTAGCTGATCAGGCGCTACCTCCTGCCATTCCCATGGATGAAATCCGAGACGACACTGTGCAGGACGGCGTCCTGCAAAAGGTACTCCGCAAAATTCGAACCAACAGGTGGAGGCATGACCCTCATGATGAAGACAATGACCTGGACACCAAGCAAGAGCTGCAAGCAATCCGGCACGTCCACGAGGAACTGTCAGTGACCTCAGATGGAATCATACTACGTGGACAGCGGATTGTGATCCCCAGCAACCTACGGCAAGGTGTTATCGATCTTGCTCATGAAGGCCACCGGGGAGTCGTGTCCATGAAGCGAGCACTCAGGGAACGTGTGTGGTTTCCCCTACTCGACCAAATGGTGGAATCCACCCTGAAAGACTGTCACCTGTGTCAGCTGACAAGCAAAGGTGATCCCCCGGCCCCATTGCAAATGGCCACCTTACCGGCTGGAGTATGGCAAGAAATTGCTGTGGACTTCTATGGACCATTACCTTCCGGCAAGTATGTGATAGCCATAATCGACGAGTACTCTCGTTTCCCGTTCGCACAGCCTTCCACTGGTGCCTCCAGTACCCTTAAGGTGTTGGATGAACTATTTGCAACCTGGGGTGTCCCCAGAAAGGTGAAGACAGACAATGGTCCTCCCTTCAATGGACATGAGTTTGCACGACACTTGGACTTCCATCACAGGAAGGTCACACCCCTTTGGCCACAAGCAAACGGCACCATTGAACGCTTCATGGCCACGATCAAGAAAACATTCCAGCAGGCCTGTGCCGAAAAGAAGGACCTACAGATAGCTCTCAACGAAGTCCTCAGAGCTTACCGGACAACTCCCCATTCAACCACCGGCAAGTGTCCCGCCACGCTGATGTTGGGTCGCCCCATGAGAAACCGCATCCCAACCTGGGATGGAGCACTGCGAGCTGTATCACCCACCCACAACCATCTAGAGATGACAGACTTTTTCAGGGCTCATGAGTTATTATAGCATCAACCACAACAAACTAGAATGGGTAAAAATGTTATTTGATTATTTTGTCATTGAGCACAACAATATAAAGGTTTTGAAATCAGTGTGTCTCTCTTACAGCTGTACAAATAAAAGATTTTGATGTAGCACCACAGCTGGAAAAAGCTGATTGAATAAGCCTGCCAAGGGTTTCTGAAGAATCCATTGCAAGTGCAGAAACAGACAAGCAAAGGCAGAACACATGAATGAGTAATGTTTCAGAAACGGGTAATTAGTTCATACCAGAAACTGTAAAAATTAGAGGGGTGAAAGGTAGCTTAGCTAAAAAAATCAGCAGAGGAAACCATACTTTTGACTAATCGATTGTCAGCCTCATTCTAAATGCCATTTGTATTGTGGCTTGTTGCTATATTAGTGTAAACAATCAAGATGTCCAGATAGACCATTTATAATATATTAATGAATAAACGTGACTTTAGACTGTAATTCCAAAGTCTGTGTGATTTATTTAATTTAGTTTTAACATTTGTTGAAAACATGATTATGCCATATTTGTCATGTCATATATCAGACAACACTTCATTTGCGTAAGCATAGTCATGCAGTGTTCACTTATATACAAAGAATTTTTTTTTTGTGAAACATAAACACATTATGATACAACACAGTGCAAAATAGTAAAGAAACACAGAAAACATACAAAGTCTGACAAAAAATATTGACAAACTGTACAAGTGACCAGTCCTTATTTCTAAAAAGGCACTAGGTGGACATTCAAAAGTTACTACACATAAGGCTACTGCCTATTGTCCTGCCTGTGTCATGAGTTATGGGGTTACACATTTCAAGATGGGGTTGTCTAAGTGGAGAAAACAAAATTGTCAAATATTCCTTCGAGACATGCCCTATGTTAATTAACCCAATCGCTGGAGTCAACGCGTTTCAAACCCCATCTTGCTAGCGGGTTCTCCTCAGGACTAGGACTTGGTCTTGAGAGCTAAAAATAATAATGACAAATATGTGTTTTAATACAGTGACCCTGTTCTGCATGTTTAGTTTTCTCAGAATAAAGGATTCTATGATTTGCTACCTGCTTAAATGCCAGAATCTCAGGGATTATTTGTTCTTAGAAGAGTGCTTCTTTGTCGTCAATGTAACTGCAGGTTTAAAAAAAAAAAAATTATTGAGTCCTGTGACTTGTGGGGTACACAATACACATGGCTAATGTGCACTGTGGACCATTTTGTACCTTAATTAGAATGGAGGCACAAGGAACGTTCTGAACTGGAGCCGGTCTCAGTATTATTAATGAGGAAACCGTTTGAGTCTTCTTAAGTCTGGAGGAGGAAGACAACATTACTTTAGTTGCTGGGCTGGCATTTATGGAAGCAGCTTGTGTCTATAATGAAGGCATATTTGAGCCTACCTGGAACCAGAATTTTACCGCTGCACGGCTCTGAACCTCATTCCGATAACCTAATGAAACGGAAAGCTGAATAAAAGTTTTAAGACCATTTGCCTTCTACCAGTGAGTCATGCCTCCCTTCAAATTGATTCCACGCATCAGAGTTGTGGGTGCAGCTTCCAATTCAGCTGTTATTTCCTGCCTTAGGTTGAAAGTTCAAATGAGTGTATTTGAAAAACATTGCATGGATTTAGTTTGAGGAGAGCTGTTTGGTGAAACATTGGTGATGATTAACGGCACAGTTATTATACTTTGGCAACTTCAGACATCTCATGCAGCCCCCACCTCACCCCAAGGGACATTGTATCGTTGAAGATGCTGTCCTGTCGTCACTGAATGTTTTAGAAAAGGAAAGGGTGTACATTAAAAACAACATCTCACAGGATCAAAAGAAGGCCATAACTTTTCTACAGGACCAAAAACCAGCAGTCCTCAGGCCGGCTGACAAAGGCGGACCTTGGTCATTTGGGCCAAAGAGGCCTATCAAGCAGAAGGCAGAAGCCATTTCCAAAATCCGCTGCGGTACCGCTGCATCCAGCAAGATCCAAATAAAGAGATTGCAAAAGAAATATGGAGGACAGTCTCTGCAGGGACCAATCAGGATATTTTGGGACCCAAGGAATCCGAGTATCTTATCAAGAAGTTTCCACTGAGTCCCATATTGTAATTTTTGCCTAAAGTCCATAAAGACGCAACCAAAACCCCCAACAGACCAATTGTGTCTGGGTGCGACTCTATTTTAGAGCCGCTGTCCACATATGCGGGTGTCTTTTTTAAGCCATTTTAATTGGATATTCCTTCTTATCTACGCAACACCATGGACTTTATCAATAAAGTTGAAGGATTTGCCTTTGAACCCAATACACACATCCTAGTAACCACGGATGTCTCGTCTCTTTACACTCAAATCCCCCAGCAGGACGCGTTAGGCGCTATGGAATTCTATCTGGAACTAAGACCAAGACCTCATCAAGTACCAATGGAGTTTATCCTCAGTTTGGCATCTATTTTGCTACAAAGAAACTTTTTCCGATTTGATGAGGATTTCTTCCTTCAAATCAAAGGGACAGCCATGGATTGTCTCTGGGTCTCAGAAATGGCAATAATATATATGGCCCAGTACAAGCATCATTTTATCTATCACAACAACCCGTACATTGACCACTTAATACAATGGTATCGATACATCGATGAGGTCTGGTGTATATGGAAAGGCTCTGAGTCATCACAGGAGGAATTTCACGTGTGGCTGAACAACTGAAGTCCTGACATCAAATTCAGTCTGGCATATAGTAACAAGAACCTCCCTTTTTTGGATATGGATTTCAAATCAACACCGAATGATTTATTCATGACACTCCATATGAAACCGACGGATAAAAACAATGCCCTGCACTTTAGAAGTTACCACTCTAGAAACCTGAAGAACAATTTGCCCTATGGACAGTTTCGATGCATAAGGCGTAACTGTACCAGACGTGAGGACTTTGAACTACATGCTGAGACATTGGAGAACAAACCCAAAGAGAGAGGTTACCCCCATAAACCTCTGAAACAACCATTGAAGAGAGCATGGCTCACGCCCAGGGAACATCTGTTGACACAAAAAAAAACATCCACTGATCGCATTGCCTTTGTCTCAACCTTTGGACCTCAAACTCATTCTCTAAAGAAGATTGTTCGGAGCAATCGGCATCTGATTGTGGGCTCCATTCCAAATACCTCCCCCCACTAATTGAGCTGAAAAAGAGTCTCAGCATTGGGCAGCCAGTCGTACTCTCCACTGTACCACCCAATGAAAGAACAGACACCCTCCGCAGTATGAATCTAAAACCCATTCTAGGGCACCAAAAATGTGGGAACTGCTCATCTGCAGTTCCACCTTGGAAGGAACTGTGTTCACTGATGGTCAACAACACTGGTGCCACAATTAATTTACTAATTGTGAAACCCGAAATGTGGCCTATGCCATCGTATGCCCTTGTAAAAAACCATACATAGGGAAAACGGACCAAGAAGTGAGATAAAGGATTGTCAAACACCGCTCCAGATTGAAGAAGGAAGTCCTAACCGCACCTTTAGTGGACCACATCATTTCATTCAAACATTCTGAAAATGATTTCACTTGGACTGTTCTATGTGTTATAAAACCAAACCTGAGAGGTGGCGACCCTGAAGCCCTGTTATCTCAAAAAGTAGCAATCCTGATTATGAAATTCGACACAGCCAATGGTCCACAGTGCACATTAGCCATTTGTATTGTGTGCCCCACAAGTCACTGTACTCAATATTTCTTTTTTTTCTAAAACCTGTAGTTACATCGACAACAAAGAAGCACTCTTCTATGAACAACTAATCCCTGAGATTCCGGTGTATAAGCAGATCCGAGTACTGTGTTGGGCAAAAGTACTTCACTGCTGTGCATTTTTGTTGCTAAAGTCCTCCAGATTTAAGCTGAATTGTTTTGGATAATGTTGGTCACTAGTGGATATAAATGAGTTCATTGCATGAGGTAAAACTACATCCACACGATATTCACCATTATAACTTGTTGAATTCAGAATCCTTCAACGAAAAGGCCCGAGAAAACCCACAGGGTGCAAATATGTATTTTTCCCTAAGGGAGAAATGTATGACTAATTTCTCTCTCAAGCCCTGGAATGCTGATTCAGGAATTTCAAACTAAATCATATCTATGAACAGGAGTATGGTGGAAAATGTCATAACATTTATTTCATAGCAACAACATTTATGAGCTGCCCTATATTTCTATGGACAAGCAGCAGGTTGGTCTCACCAAAGAATCTGCAAGTCACAGATCTCATGTTTTCCTGGAGTAGCAAACCCCGATCACTGTCTTACTTGAAAGCATTACATTGTAATGTGTTCTGGTAAGGCCTAAAAGGAAAAGTTGCCATTTTACATGAACACAAATCATTCTTAAAGTTACCTTCCCTTTTCACCTCGACTTTTGACACACATTGGCGACACATTAGGTATGTGTCCTAGATACCCCAAACTTGCTTACACGAATCACTGACAAAATATCGATTACAAAAATATCGAGGTACAAAAATATTGTGACAAAAATATCGAAGTCAAGAATATCGAATTCCTAACTACATCGTGGTAAGTACAAAAATATTGAGAAAAAAACTTCGATGTCAAAAATCTTGTTGTAAAAAATAATGTAAAATAAATTAAATAATACATATAATTAAAAGAAACATAGTTTAAATTATTAAAACATGTTTAAAAATAACTAATACATATAGGGGCTGATTCCGATTCGGTAAAACCCCTTTACAAATAGCCGTACGGAGCATATTTCCCGTACGAATCGTACCCGTAAACGTCCCCGTACATACGATTAAGTACGATTCGAATCCAAAGCAGATCTCCATACGAATCGTACTAAAAACCGTACGACAAAAAAATACGTGCAATTTGTATCCGGAACACGCAGTACGCCACGTCTGTACGTAATTAAGCAGCAGTTTTCGGCCCAGCAAGTACGATTCGTCTCTGAGAGCTCAAAACGTCCAGAAAGACAGAGTCTGACACGTATAGCACCATTTAAATAGTAATACCAGGCACACACACGCCTTGAATGCCGGGGTACGGTGCATTACACACGCTCGCGTATGGCTCCATCACAATAGTGATACGAGGCGCACACACGCCATGAATGCCGGGGTACGGGGTTTGCGTGCGCGTTGTTCAGTGTGGGATCGTCTCGTATTTGATTGTGTGGCTCGCTCATACGCAACGTTTTCTGTATGAATTGCATTCTGATTCCCCGGTCTGGATCATACTTGTGGGGTCGTACAGCATGTTTACGATTTGTACGGTTCACTTTGAGGGTCTGTGTTGTACGGATTTTCACTTGCTATTCGTACGGTTCGCAACGATTCGGTCGTATATTTTTTCTACGAATCGTACTACGGGATTCGGACAGTAATTAGACGAGTCGTACGGAAAGGGCTACGGATTTGATTCGGTCGTATGGATTAGATTACCGAATCGGAATCAGCCCCATAATGTTAAAAATAAATTAAAGATATACATATAAAACATAATATGCATACTTACTTAATAATATTCATGTATAATTTTTTTAATTAACTTCTAAATTGTCAAACCATTTAAAAAATTATAAATACATATATACACATGCAAAAATAATGTAAATAAAAATATAAAGAATATATATAACAAATTAAAAAAATTCTTTATTTTTAATGTTTTTAAAATAAATTAAGCACAACATTAACTAAAACAATACAGAAAGATATTGGATTGCGAAGAGAAAAAAATTACTATTCCCACTCCAAAGAGTGCAACAGTAGGGAAAGTGTTGGACAGCATAGGGGTAAAAATGACAATTTCAACTCCAGAGAATGCATCAGTAGGGAAAGTGTTAGATAGCTTAGGGGTAAAAATTGCTATCCCCACCCCAGAGAGTGCAACAGTAGGCAAAGTGTTGGATAGAGTACGGGTAAAATTACTATTCCCATTCCAGAGAGTGCAACAGTAGGGAAAGTGTTGGATAGCGAAAGGGTTAAAATGACTATTCCCACTCCAGTGAGTGCAACAGTAGGGAAAGTGTTGGATAGTGTACGGGTAAAAAATACTATTCTCACTCCAGTGAGTGCAACAGTAGGGGAAGTGTTGGATAGCGTAGAGGTAAAAACCTACTATTCCCCCCTCCAGACAGTGCAACAGTAGGGAAAGTGTTGGATAGCGTAGGGGTAAAAATTACTATTCTAACTCCAGAGAGTGCACTAGTTGGGAAAATGTTGGATAGCGTAGGGGTAAAGAATTACTATTCCCACTCCAAAGTATTGCGGTTGAAAATAACATACTTATCAATTAAATAAAATAAAAAAATAATGATCTATTAATAAATTAACAATACATTAATTATAAATGCCAATAAATAAAAATTATGAATTACTTTAATAACGTTAAATTACTTCCCACCCTATTCCGCTATAAACACACAACCCACTCCTAAACTAAATTAACCCAATTAATATATTTATCAATTAATTATTAATTAAATATGTATTACCAATTCCTAAGTATTAAACATTACATTTATTATCAATACCAAAAAATAAATGATATTAATTAATTTATTATAATTAATTTACTTCCCGCCATATTCCCCTAGAAACCCACAACATGCTCAAATAAAAAATGTATACAATTAATATAATTATCAATTAATCAATTAATACAAATCAAGTACCAATTGTTTATTAATTAAAAAATAATTAATTTTCAACACCAATAAATAAGAATTAATAATTACTTAATTACTATTAAATTACCTCCCACCCTATTCCCCTATAAACCCACCACCCGCTACAGAACTAAAATGCTGAATTCATTAAAAATAATTAATAATTTCTAAAAATTATAAATTAATTTACTACAATTAAACTTCTTCCCACCCTAATCCTCTATAAACCCACAACCCGCTTCGGTACAACATTTCTTTTAACAAAAAAAAAATACTAACTTCAAAACAATTAATTTATATATTTAATAAAAAAATTAAAAATGTAACAAAACATGTGGAACACATACATATATAAAACATACTAAAATACATAACACTAACATAAACATCGATATTACTAACTTTGATATTTAAAAAAATGATTTTTTTTACCTTCAGGTCGATATTTTGGTCACCGATAATCTTGAATTCGATATTCTGTCCCTACGAAATTTTGAACTCAATATTAGGGTAGGTCGAAATAAAAAAACTCGATATGTTGTCTGTGCGCTGCTTACACAAACCAACTTTGCAGGAACACTATTAGATTGCCTTGGCCCTATGTACAAGGCCTCCACATACGTTGTGCTAATATGGTTGTTATTGTTGTGCATAATGCAACACAGCTATCTGTAACACACAAACAATGGTAATCTGATCACAATCTCAGCACAAGTAAGAATGCCTTTTTCTAAAAATAAACATCTGTTTCCAGGGGTAGTCAGAGGAGGCACTTCTGCTGTCTTTGAGACGTCTCTCCATTCTGATACTTTCGCCCAACAACTGATTGACATCTCCACAAGGGGTGTCCAACTCGTAACCAAGATGAGGGCCTACATTCTTAGCCACCAGGTAATGGGGTTGGATCATCCAGTAAGGGAATTATTGGCAGAACATACACATATACTTTAGACATATAAGTTAGGGTTTCTCATAGTAGGCGTACGTCAGATTGTTATGTTATTTCATATCTTGCATATATACGTTGTTTCAGCATGATGGTGGAACTTTTTGTTTTGTTCACTATCCTGATACTTATTATAACTTTAATATGCCTCCATCTATTGATCATTGCAGCACATATATTTTATACAAGAATCACTTTGGTTCAATCAACATTGAAAATGCCTCTCTGTGTATTCTTTGAATATTTCTCTGTGAAAAAGAGCATGAGTGTATTAGTGAAAGGTTTTAGATCTCTCATCATCGTTCCTGAGGGAACAGGGTTGTCATGTTCAGTGGTTGCAAGAATTGTTTGCTCCCTGTCTAGGTTTATTGGGGCTTATGGTGGCACTGTGAGCTAGCTGGTCTATGGGACAACATATCCTGTGGGGCTGCCCAGTTATTACTGATTAGTGGAAACTTCTTGACAAAATAGAGACTGAGAATGGCCCAGTGACTTTCAGAAGGATGACTATTAAGATAGACAAAGCTTGGCGTTTTAGGCTAACACAATGTGTATTGCACTACACTCTTCTGATTGTTCTTAGTTTTATTGAACTGTAAAAAGTGTCTTGGAGATCCATTGTAGCTTTTTCTCACCTCATTTCCCAAAGAGAAACAAAATATTCAAGAATGTATTAGGCACTTGTGATATCTGTAGTATCAACTACATGAATATCTTAAATCGCAAATGACACCGGTGATCCTGGAGACTTAAGAACCACAGGTCAAATGAGAAAGAATGGGAGAACCGATTTGTATGATAAAGTTTCTATAATCTTGACTGCTACATTAGCTTGATGCAAGACTCAAGCACATTGATGGAAACAACAGAAAAACCCAAAAACATCAACTCTGCAGCTTCATCCCAAGCCAGGGTATCTGTCAATGACTACGCCAAACACAGAGCTTAGTTTTACACATCGTTATTTGTATGCTTGTAACTGCAAACTCAACATTCTAAAACAGGCTTCTGTCCATTCTGCTCTAACACTTATGTCACACTTCTACGGAGTCCCTCAGGAGCCATAAGGTTCCATCATTTCCAACTAGCAAGACACCACATCTCCCCCTATGTTAAATAAAAAATGTATATTTCTTACAAAATATATAGGTAGATAGAAATATACAAACAAATCTCTTCAATCAATCGTTATGGTGCTTTAATTTGTCAACTTGATCCTGTTCCCAGAAACTGGGAACTGTCATCACCAATGTCCAGGATCTTCATCAGCAGTGAAGTAATAACAGTAATCACTGATGGTAGAGGCCCAGTTTCTCCGTCAACAGTTAGATCCAATGAAAGATTAGTTACAGTTCGAAAATGAGAAGCGTGTCTGAATAGATGTCACATAGCGCTGGGCAGTCACCATGTGTTCTTTGATAGATATCACCTGAAAAGGTTCTGCATTGGATGGCGGATCAGATTTTCTTCCCTGCTTCTGTCAAGCGAGCACTCAATCTCCTTTCCTAAAGATAATGTTCTTCGCAAGTAGTCTATGTAATTAAGTACTCTCTATCTCTTTACCCATGCTGGGTCGAGATTGTCAAAACGACTAACCTTGGAAATATATGTAAATTAAGCATCTAAGCACAAACTTAAATCATGCCCTAACTTTTTTGTCTAATATATCTGCAAGGCAACCTCGCATATATAGATCTAGCTAGCTGCTCTTCATAGGGAGAATCAGAATTATTGACCATTCCTGTGTTAAAATCAGTTCATCCTTGAAAATTTTATATTTTTGATATTCACCATCACTGGTGTGTGGTCTAGGGTTTGGTTCCACGACTGATGTGTAATTATGTCCTTCAGTTTTAACATGTCACTATCATGGCTTTTAGCAGTGATAATCTGCGTGAATGAAATAGCTACTGGTGTATTTTATTTTACAAAGAAATTGCCATAGGTCTCAGCCATCTTGAGGGAGCACTGTAACCTTGTATAGGTAATCTGGAAAAGAAGTCAGCAGAGTCCTGATGTTTCCCTGGATGATGCATGATGATGTAATCATACTTTGCAACTGTATTCCCCATCATTCAATGCGAAGAGGCATTTTGCCCTTTCTACTTCAAAATATAGTTAGTAAAGTTTGATGATACATTACTAGAATAAACTGCTTTTCATATAGAAAAACATGGAAATGTTCAAAGCCCTTACCATAGCTAAGCTTTCTTTTTCAGGTTGTGAGTAAGCATGTTCTGTTTAAGACAAACTTCTATTTGCATATGCCACATTATGGCTGGGTTTAAACTGGAATGGCATGGGGAGCAAAAACACAATGAATTTAGGCCTGGATCTCTGTACTTGAGTGTATGCTTGACATTATGGCTTTGAGCATTCGAGTGTCTGCTGTGCTGTGTAACGATAGAGCTCAAAGTGGCTGGCATAGCGTCAACACCAAACTCTGTATAAAGCATGGATTGAAGTACACCATTTCCATAGCATTCTCAATGGCTTGTTAAATTCTTTTAAAGTTTTTCTCACATTCATGTGACCAGTGGAATGAAACATTCTATTTTGTCAAGTCTCTTAACGGAGCACTTACAGTGGCAAGATCTTGTCGTTATGTAGAACAGTAACTGGCCATGCCAAGAAATGAAAGCAACATAGAAACTTCTTGTGGGGGATCAGCATTTGGCAGTGCTTGTCCTTTAACAGGGTCTAGTGTCATAATCCCATCAGAAAAGCTATGGCCAGAGACATTTAGCTGTGTTTTATGGAAATCACACTTGTCTGCATTCAAAGCCAAACCTGCTTCAGCAAGAAACCTACATTATTGTTTAAGAGCTTTATCATGCTCCAAAAACCAATGTTATTGCTGTAATTGAAAGAATTCATTACAGGCTGTATGATACTTTGAATGATGTCTTGAAACAGTTCAACAGTGGATGACACATCGAAACTCCGTTTTTTCTATCAAAACATACCAAAAATTGGTAAAAAAGTTTGTAATGTACCTTCAATTTTCTTCAAGTTCTAACTGATGTTTATTTAAATCAAGACGAGAGAAGACCTTTGCACCTTTTTATTGCATTATCATGTCAGCAATATGTGGACCTGGGGCCATATTACACAAAGTGCCCCGATGGTGCAGCGGGCATTTGCAGGCATGTGCACCTCCTTTGCGCGCCCCAGGGGCACTTTGGTATTACCTTGTAATACCGATTGCACTGGTGCACATAAATCACCAACGCTGTGTTCAGATGTATTCCCTCATTTGCATGGCTGCATGCCCCATGCAAATGAGGGAATCCCTGTGCCTCCGGGCCGTATTACAAATGCGGAGGCAGAGGCAAAAAAGCTGTCAGGAGGTACACTGACATTGCGCCACCTAAAAGATGGTTAACTGTCAAAGCACCCCCAGAGAGCACCCCTCTGGAGGGGAGAAATGTGGTCCCATGCACCCACCTGCAAGGGGATCTTTAATCCCCTTTAGTCAAGTCAAGTCAAAATATGCTTTATTCGGTGTGCTGTGCAAAACCATATAAGCGGTTACAATTAAAAAACATTTAAAAATCATCACAAATCTGGGTACATTACTAACATTAAAAGGTGCAAGTAGCTGACAAATTACATAAATAAAAAACGAGTTGTTCCTAGAGGAAAATGATTTGTGCAAATTACGCATTAAAGTGCAGTTCTTCTCTATAATTCACACTGTGCAAATTACGCTAAATTCAGAAAAAGGTTTTGAGCATTCCGGGTAATACAAAAAATAAACAAAAAAGTGGGACTTTACAGGGATTAATTGCAGGGGAATGCAAAAGTTAATCTGGGATATACAAACAGCCTGATTCATCAAGGGGCGGTTTTGCGAGCCCCTAATAGCGAAACATAGCGAATCGTTATTAAGGACTCGCAAAACGGTATTCATGTAGGAATTGCTAAATAAATAGCGATTCCTACACATTCCTTATTTGCGAGTAGCAAATTGCTAATCGCAAATAAGGAAAAACTCCCCATTCATTCCTATGGGCCAAAAGGCCCATAGGAATGAATGGGGAGTATTCCTTATTTGCGATTAGCAATTTACTGCTCGCAAATAAGATAGCGATTTGAAGGGTGCCAGGGGTGTCCAAAGGACACCCTGTAGCACCCCTTAAATGCACATTTGAACAGGTGCTGCGCACACACATGTCCAAAGGACATGTGTGTGTGTAACATGCAAAAGAAAAAAATGCACTTAAGTGCTTTTTACACTATTTTCGCAATTTACCACCAAGTCAGACTTGGTGGTAAATTGCGACCAAATATTGCAATTTCGCAATTTCTAATTGGTTGATGAATTGCATTTAAGGAATCTCTATTAGAGATTCCTTAAATCCAATTCCTCGCAAATATGCGATTTCGGTAATAGCGATTTTTGCATTTGGGATGTTGAATCCCAAATGCAAAAATCGCACTCGCAAAGGGCCAGATTCTCAGAATCTGGCCCTTTGCGAGCGCAAATCAGCTTGATGAATCAGGCTGAAAGTTTACAGTTATTTGCATTCATCAAGAAGTCAATAAATTGCAAAAGGAAATCATTCCCTCCGGAAAATTGACCAATGAATATATAGCAGTGGAAATGGTAATTATCACAAACCAGGATACATTGCTAGCATTAGTACAATTGTGCAAATTACGGATTTAACGTGCAATGTTTCTTTCGCTTATACATTATGCTAAATGTGCTAATGGACACCTTGTGAAAGGGGGTTTAATGGAGTTAGACTTTATACGATTTCTATACAGGAGGATACAAAAACCCGTCAAAGAAAGACACAAAGTGAACGGTTCGTTGTATACCTTCAAAATAGTCAACAAAATGCAGGGTGGATTGTCCCGTTTTTGGTTCTGTTAAAATTATTATATACTGGCCTACTCTACAAGTTCTTTCTATGCCGAATGCAAAATTTTAAGAACCTTGCAATGCTGTTAGCAATGCCGTCTGATTCCATAAGCTGGAGAGTCATAAGAGCAGGACGGCACTGGCGAAGGCCCAAGAATTTTAGGATCGGAATCAGCCATCACTTTCTTGGTTCTGTGTAGAATTTGCAGAAGAGGGTCATGTGGAGAAGTGATAGTAAGGAGGAATCATCACACAGGCAACAGATTAACTGCTTGGACCATTCATTTTGTGTTGGGAAAGTTACAAGTCGGTGAAAGATGTTCAGTCTAAATCGAGTCAACAGGAATATATCGAAATATGTTAGCTTTAGGGTTAAGTAAGGCTGGATCGAATAGGTGGTTTAAATTAATAGTGAGCGCTTAACCAAAATTTTATTTGCTCAGCAGTCATACGGAGATCAGCTAGGTGTGCTAAACATAAATTCTTTAGAAACTTTCTTGAAATCCTGGTCAGATCTTGAGGATTATAAAAGTAACTCTCCATTTCCACATCTGTGAGGAACTTCCTAACATATTCCAGCCATCGGATCTTAGTGACTTGTTCTGAGTTAAGGCAGTCTGTCACAATGGCTTGAGTTAAGGTTAGTTTGTCAGACGTCCAGAGACGATGCCATAGCAGAACTGGTTGCACCCGGATGATGTCTGAGATATGGGGTGCACCCAGTTCTAGATGACAGCTGAATGTTGACGTACTTGGTGGTACAGCTAATAGGAATCTGAGGAAGTTGTTTTCTACCTTTTGGATGGAATCTATGTGAACGTAACCCCAAACCCCTGCACCGTATATAGCTGTGCTAACGCATTTAGCGTGATTGATGCGCAGCATCTCTTCGGCAGGTCTTTTCCCGAGCCTCTGGGTAAATTCTACTAAAGCCATGGAAGCTTTTAGGAACTGGAGTTTTCTAATCTCCACTGCCCTTTTCCAGGTGCCCTTCTCATCTATTAGCACACCCAGATAGGGATAAGTGGGAGTGTGGTCAATCCTGGAATTATTTAAAAAGATACCATTTCCCTTGCTCAGTTTTTTGCCAGATGTCATGAAGAATGTCTTTTTTACATTGATTTTTAGGTCCAAATTTGACATAAAATCATTGTAACGGTTTAGAGAGCGCTGCAATTCCTGTGGGGTGCGGGCGATGATGACCGCGTCGTCCGCGTATAATAGAGCGAGGATGGGGCGATTCTTGACAAATGGTAGGTCCTGACTTCCTTTCAGCATCGCCAATTTGAGGCCGTTTGTATACAGTGTGAAAAGGAAGGGAGCCAGGACACAGCCCTGTCTAACTCCCCGCTCAACGTTAAAAGGTGCAGATAGCTGGCCCTCCAGTCCATATCTCACTCTAGCTTTAGCATTTGAGTAAATTTCTCGGAGGTAATTAATAACAAGGGGGTCGATCCTCATTTGCATAAAGGTGTCCCATAATTTTACGTGGCTCACGCAGTCAAAAGCCGCCGATAAATCTACATATGCCATGTGTAGTCTGCCACCCTTCATGTCAACATATTTACCTCTAAGTAGAGATAGATTTAGGACCCGCTCAACTGTACCAAAACCGTCTCTGAAACCGTACTGGAGGTCAGATATAACATTGTGTTCCTCTGTCCAGCACTGCAAGCGCTCAAGCAAAATTCGGCCCACCACCTTTCCCAATGAATCTAGCAAGGAGATGGGACGGTAGCATGTTGGACTATTGCGTTCTCCCTTTTTAAAGATCGGGACCAAAATAGATTCCGACCAGGAATCCAGGAGACCCACCTTGCCAGTAGCTTCCAGTACCCTCAATAGCAACGGGGCCCAGAGATACATGTTGTATTTATAAAAATCTACAGGCACCCCATCCGGGCCTGGCGCCTTTCCTCCGTTGCTTGTAAGCAGGGCTAGATCTACGTCAGCCAAAGTAAAATCCAAAGTTGGTATATTTGGGGTTACACTTATGATTCCAGGTCCGGGAATACCTGGATTTCTAGTTGGATCCACCGTTAGGGCAAACATCTGCGAGAAGTAGTTTATCCACTCGGTTTCAGTGATTGCAACTTCAATCTTGTTGCAGTCTCTGGGACCTGACAGGAAAGTCGAATTAATAACTTACCAAAAAGCAGTGCTGTTTTTAGTTTCACATGCACTGTGTAAAGCGGCCCAATGTTACACCCTTAAGTCGATCTTCCTTTGACGGAGCGATGAATTCCAGATTTTCCTTAATTGGGAAACCTCGGCCCTGTCTCTAGGATCTCTTTTAAGGGCTGTTTTCAGGGCGGAGTGCGCCTTAGAGCAAGATGAATTGAACCAATCAGTCTTGGGGTTCTTTATCTCTTTATAAGTGATAGTTAAGGACTCTTTTACACAGTTGGTTATTATTTTAAAGTTATCTACAATCTCCTGGGGAGATGAATTTTCTGCCAAACAAATGTTAACTGCTGTTCGGGAGGTACTGACTACCTTCTTGGTTAATTTTTCAGGATCAGAGCGGGCCCATTTTATTGCGTATCGATTTGGTCTATTCATTGTGAGATGACAATCCTGGTACAGGGTCATTGGCTTATGTATGCCTTCTACCAGGTGCATCGAGATGGAATTCGGAAAATGGTCGCTATATGCACAATCGTGCGTTGAAAAGTTGGTATTCAAGTTAGACGCACCAAGAGCTATAAGGGTAAAATCAATACAGCTAGAGGCTCCTCTACCACTGTATATTGGACTAAAATTGACAGCAGGGACTAATAGTTCATTTGCAAAAGCTAGTTGAAGAAGTGGAATTATCTTGTTCATGCATTCCCCTTTGGTGGTTTGAGAAAAATGAGTGATGTTATTTTCTTGTGTATCTAGGAGGCCACACGTGATGGTGTTATTTCTCTCACACAGTGAGAGATTAAAATCGCCACCCCAGATAATTATTGAGTTTTTTCCGGTGGTTTTATTTTTATATTCCAGAAGGAAGTCCCGTATTTCCTTTAGGGTCTCACAATTTTGGATTCCTGTAAGTTTTTGTAGAAATTGACAATCAATATATGTGTTGGTTTATTTAAAATGACTGAAAGGGTCTGGTAATTTTCCTAATTTTTTAGGGATATTATTTCTTTAGCCCTTATTAAGTTTGAAATATAGATTGTCAAACCACCTTTTGCTCGCCCTGAGAGTGAGGTAAGCGCTGGGGAGAAGTATATCTTGTATCCATTTATATGGTTTGGTAATACCGCCCATGTCTCCTGGAAACACAGGATGTCATAACACCGCACAAATGTTAGCCATCCCTCGTGATTGATCTTAGAGTGGAGACCGGCGATGTTCCAAAACATTATATTAGTCGATGTCCTTCTCTTGATGTTGTCAACAGCAAGGAGAGGTGAATTTGAAGATCTTCTTTCTCCGTCCGTACTACTGGCTGAGGGAGTAACCTCGATTAGTTCTATGGGGTTTGTTGTTTTGGATTTTGATTGAATCCTCCTCTGTTCACAGTTTGGTGAAGCAATTTCCTGGACCTGTTCTGCATTGGTCGAGGCGAGATTGTAGGACTGAGTCAGGGGTTTTCCTGGAAGTGGATGATCTAGAAATGAATCACTGCCTAGGGTCTGGTGGGCAGTAACTCTTTTATACTCTAGATTGGGAGGTCCTGTCAGTGGAGTTGATTGTCGGTCTACCTCCTCAAGTGCTGACAGAAACTCAAATCTGTTTTGTGTTAGAATGGATCCATTTGGTTTCAAAATGGGAATGGAGACCGGCCTATAAAAGAAACCAAGTGGAACAGACTGGATTGTTGTAGAGATTAAGGAAGTTTCCTCCTTGTAAGCTAATAAAGAGCGGACCAATTTCGGAGAGTTAAAATTAATAATGATACAATCACCCTGAGTGTTTTTTTGTGATATGCCTACCCAGCCTACTCTACACACCATAAGGATTTGATTTGTTTTCCTGGGATGAAAATGTTTATATTTTGCTAACCAGTCCACCACTTTGTTCCTAAGGGACAGCCAGGACTCTGTCACTCCTTGCTTTAGCGGTGGAACACCTATCAGGGTGAGGACGTAGGGACAAGATGCGGGTGGCAAGTTTGGAATGCCGGTGTTTGGTTGGGTTATACTACTAACCAGAGAGGGTTTCACAATGTTTTGCTCATGATTGCCCATGTTCTCCTTGCTACCAATTGCCTTCCGTGTAGTGTCTTCTTTTGTGGGCAAGTGTTTCACTTGATGAGGTGTCTTGGGGATAACAGATCGGTCCTCTTTTCACAAATGGTTGGAGTAGTCCCTGGCTGATATTTCAGTGTTAGTGCCACTGGTGCTCATGTTGGGAGTTTCTAGTCGAGCCCTAACAGCATCGACATCCCCTTTCATTAGTGTCAGCTTATTCTCTATTCAAGCAAATTTTTCTTTGAAAAGGGAAGATTGGAGGGTAGTCATCTCTCCAATTATTTGTTCTAAGATGTTTTTTATGAGGTCTTCCATTTGCTTCTCTAGGTTTTGTGAGATTACTCCAGGCTTCTCATTGGAAGCGCCTACCTGGTCTACGGAGTTAGATTGAGTTTCTCCTAATTGGGTTACTGTTGTTCTTTTCCCAGCCCTGGTCGTCGCTTTCCCCTTTTTGGCCAGCTTGCCTCCCTTCTGCTTTATTCCCACTATGTGGTTTTTGTTTTATTGGTTTGCCATCGGGTCTGGGGGCCTTTCAAGCTTACAGTAGTGATAGAAGGCTCCCTGCCCCGTAGGTCGGGTGATTTTAGTGGGGTGTCTGTATCCGAGGGTGAGAATATTAGGGAGGGTGTATTATGCAATTGTGAGGGGCTATTAAAGTCCTCATCTCTGGATGGAAGGGGTTGTGATGGGTCAAGAGAGAATCTACGCTCTGCTAAGTGGATTTCCCCGATTGATTAGGGATTCAGCTCTTAGCAGGTAAGCATCTAAAGTACCCCTAGTACTCTTACATTTATCCATCACTGACTAATTCGCAATACACAATTTATAAGCAGGAACTCGTTAAGTTAAAATTTATGGATTGAAATATGGGTATCAACCCAAATACAATGCAGCACAACAAATAGTATTTAATTAAAAAGTCTTTACAAGATGCTGAGAATTTGGGAGACCGCTTTAGAGTCCACCTCGGGGTATGTTCTTTCCACGGTTTTTGGGTATTCCGCTGTTGAGAAACCGCATGGGGTCCGGGCCCTGCCCTGCCTTGGACTGCCCCGGACGGCCACAGACGGGCCCGCCCTTGGCCCGGGCTTCGCCCGGCGCCCGCCCGCGTGCGTCCCGCGTTGCATGATGGATGCTTGATAATATAATAAGGGGGAGGGGCCTAACGAGCCTCAGATGATCCGGGCGCTGTGCCACACACTGGGGCTGACGGGACTCGTAGTCCTAGAATCCCGGCAATCAGGAGGTGCGCGAAGCAAGGTGGCGTTCTCCCCCAGCAAGGTCTCCTCTCAGGGAGACAGGCAGCCTTAACAGGATGGTACAGCAGCACACTCCGCAGTTAGCCCCCACAGCGCAGCGGCACCCTTTAAAAGTGCAGGCGGTTTGCCACTTGCACTGTCTAAACACGGAGCGGCTTCAAAGCAGCCACTCCATTTTTCATATGAATATGCTGCCCCCAGGGCAGCGCAAGTATGCAGCTGTCCTGAGGGCAGCGCATTCATCATAATATGGCACATTTTGCTTTATTGCGCTGGGCGCATCTTTTGAACAGTGCGGCCAGCACAATGAAGGAACATGCGCTGCATGTATAATGCAGCCCCTGGATGTCGTTCTCGTTCAATTGCCTTGTTTGCTTAATGGACGTCAATGCATATGCACACAGCTCCTTTTTTAGGTACTACCACTATTGGAGAAACCCATGGCGCTGGATTAGTTGAACATTTCAATAATGTCATGCTTGAGTAATGCTTCAAGTTCTTTTTCAACAGCTTCTTGCAAATGAAAAGCAATTCATCTATGTCTCTTAGCAACAGGATGGACATCCTCATCAATATGCAACTTTACTATCATAAACTTAAGTTTTCACAAACCATGAAATAATGAAGGGCACTATTTCGTGGTGAGCATTCATGTTGTAATCCACAGAAATTAATCCCATATCTGTAGCTGTACTGAACATGAGTACACAGGCACTTGATGCCCTGCCCTGAAAAACATGGATGGGTGCCTTTACTTTTGGTTTCTTTTGTTTTATTGTTGCTACAAATTAACCTTTCCTTTTTATTGGGGTCAATGCAGCCCAAGCATGTACTTTGATTTACAATGGCATAAGTTTCGGCAATGGAGGCAGTTCATTGTATTTCTACTCAGGCATAATGTTTATCAATGCACCACTATCGATAATGAAAGGTATTGAACAACCTTTTATTTTCAGTGTAATCTTTGGACAATGTCTGAATGACTTTGGTGTTTTAACATGTCAAACTTTTCTTGATTTTCCTTTTTCTTCACAAGTGGTCAAACCAACATGCTCACACTTCTGAGGCAAACACCATCATAGCCCACCCATTTTTATCACTTTCACTTGATAATGATACAGAGAACTGTTTGACAATGAAGTGGATGACAATTCAAATCTAAAACACAACTTCTTTTTATATGTAGACATCACTATGTGTCCCTTAGTATTTTGTTTTACCTTGCTTTTCACAATCATGATGAATTTGTTTTGTTCACCTTCAGCCTTGATGTCAGCAGCTTGTCTCTCAGCACACTTCTTAACTCTGGCAGCCATTAGCACTCACTCTAGACTAAGAGTTTCTCTTAGCATTTCTCTGCAAAATCAATCCGACAAGCATCCATCAATAACTCTCAGACGCAGAGCTTCTTCATCATTGAATTCAATGAACTTTTAATGTCTAATGAGTGTGTCAGGTCTCTCCACAAATTTCTCAATGGATTCCCACATTTTCTGGCATTCTTGGTTGAAGATGTATAGTTCGTAATCAACATTTGGCACTGGATTAAACTTGATATTCAACACTTCTTTAACCTGATGCTATCTGAATTCTTCAACGGCTTGTAGTATTTTCTTTTATGACTTCCTTTACACCATCACCAGCCAGATTTTTGAGATAGTTGATTAACTTTTTATTTTCAGTCTCTTTAAGTGTATCGGTGAAGTCAGCAAATGTCTCTATCCAAGCAGTCCATCTATTGCCAATATTTTGCTTTTTGGAGGTATCGAACGGAGGTGGTGGTTTCAAGAAATTAGTGGCATTATAACCATTCACATGTTTGACTGTGCAGAGGTCTCTTCAACACGTTCTGCTGTCCACTACAACCTGCTTCATGTATACCATCTCGAAGGCCATGTGCTATGCTGGCCTCTGGCTCCTCTTGCTCAATCGATGGAACAGTGACCTCCCTCTTGGTCTCCAAAGAATATCTTCTCTTTTCTGGAGGCCCCTGGAGTTGTATTCTGAGGTGCCACCCGGCAGCTCTAATTGCGTGCTGCTCCAGATATGAACAGCTCTGTAAACACAAATGCGGGACCTTCTCTAGGGGCTACTCGCCTTAACGCTGTAACATGACTCTCAGAATTTAGCTCTGGTAAGCAGAGGATCGCTTCATGTATCTGACTGGCTCCGTTTTTAGGTGTCTCTTTGTACACCTGGTAGATCTCTGCCTCACAGCGCTTCTGATAGCAACGTTATCTTGCCATTTGTGACTATTAATAGCTGCTTTGTGAAAACCTGGTTGTATCTGCCTTTAGGGTTAATGCTCCTGATTACGTATAACTGTATATTGTGTAACAGCATAGTACCTTTACGTGCGGTCTAACCAGCAAGTTCTCGGTCAAGGATGTGTAGATTTCTTTGCAATGTTTTCAACTTCTACTCCACAACTGGAGATGCACTTTGACCCCACATGCGTCGATTCCGTACTTCAACTGCAACACATGTGGTATGCATGAACAGTTTGCTTGGACCACAGCTAATTCTCTGGGAGAGCTCTATTGATCTTCGGGTTACTTATCGCATCTCAGTTGGAGTGCCCTCCCCAGCTTGGGTACTCACCATGACTACCCCACACAAGGAGCTTAGTTTTATACATCTTTATTTGCCTGCATGTAACTGTGAACTCCACATTCTAAACCAGTCTTCCGTGCATTCCGCTCTAACACTTACATCACATTTCTACAGAGACCCTCAAGAGCCAAAAGGGCTCCATCATGTCTGACTTGAAAGACACTAGAAACTCTAGATGGGCATTGGCCATACATTTTCCATCTATGGTCACAAAGTGCTTACACAAAACATATCAAGCAGGAAGATTACATGAGAACTGGCTCACCTGTCAACTTTGCTATTAAGGTTAGTGATGAGGGTTGTCAGGTGTGTTCATTCGGGCCTGTGAGACTCCACTTCAATTAGGTAATAAAGTAGCTTACCTTGTGTGTGGTGTGGTCTGGAACATTTGGTTCAGGTAACACATGGATAAGACACATCAAAGTATAAGCTCTGGGTTATTTATCTCTGCTTTTACTAATTGGGGCTCTCCTGTACTGGGGGGGGGGAACATGACAGCCGGAAGCTAACGGCCGTGACAGAGCTCCTCCCATTCTGTGTGCGGCATCTGAATCCTGCTTGCTGGTAGCGGTAGCAGCGGTGGCTGCTTTCTTGTTCCTCTCTTTACCCTCCTTACCCCCTGAGAATGCCCGCATGAGTCGTGGTGTCTAAAGGCAGTGGCGATTACTCTTTTTTTTCCATTTGGCGTTTGCTCTTCCACGGAACTCTCCCATCGCCCGTTTTATTTTCCCGGCGCAAGAGCTGATGGTCTGTTGTGTTGGGGGCGGTGCGCTGATGGAGCCTTCTTGGTTCCGAGAGCCCGGAGCAGCTAGAGAGTGGCAGGGGAATCCAAGGAGATTGCCCCGCGCCTCGGTCTCGGCACAGGAGAGCCGGAGGTATATTTTTGTGGCGGACCGGTAGCGGTAAGATCGTCCCCCTGCAAGGTAAGCGCCGGGGGGGGCAAGGGCAGGGCGGTGACTCCAGATATACTATTGTTCAATGGTCTGCTGCCGCGGAGTCCTCCCGATGGTGGGGTTGAGGAAAGGCGGGCTCTGAGGCTGATTCTACTGATCTAAGGACCTCAGGGCTACAGGACTGGGGGGGATTCGCTAATAGCAGAGTTACGGTAAAGCCTGCAGGGGTCTCGCATTTCTTTCCTTCTGATGCTGCTCGGGGCTCTGTTTGCGAAAATCTGGAGTCCTGTATGGAGAGCAGTGGGAGTGGTGCCACTAGCCTTCACTCTAATAGCCTTCCAAGTATTTCGGACTGTCTTACGATAGCACCTTTGCCTGAGGTGGGGGTTAGTCGCTACACATTACGTAATAAGACTGCCAGTGTCCTACCAGCCCCACTTAATTCATCTGTGTCTCCCCCTATTATTGAAATTAAGGCTACCTCTAGGAAAGGGAAGGAGTTCCATATCAGTGAAGATACGCCCCCAGGTAGGGGAAAGGGTAGGAAAAAAGTGAGGGGGGCCCTTCTGCTACGCCAAAATGTACTCCTTCATTGAAGTCCTATTATAGGGTCCTCTCCTCAGCCACTTCTGATCAGGGCAACGATAAATCGATCAGTATGGCTACTGTCACTGCTACTGCGGTTGTTGAGGCCCCTGTTCCACCTACAGTCCCTCCTGTTGCACCTACAGTTAGCGCTTCTCAGTCCTCTCAGCCCTCTCAGCCCTCTCATTCCTCTCAGCCCTCTCAGCAAATAATTGTTCATCCATCGGTGGAGCTATCAAATAGCTTTTCAGTGCTAGATAGCCAATGTACAGATCAGGGAGAACTGGGAGACACTGGTATAAGTACCCCAGAAGGAGAGCTCGCCTCGCCCAACGATTCTGCGCCTATAGTAAAGGCTTCACAGCTATTGTCAGTGCCGGGGACATTGGCCGATATTCTGTTGGGTCTGAAGGAGGACATTGGCAGGAGATTTACAATCTCAGAGGCAAATCAGGTTGCTATTCAGGCATCGTGTGAGGCACTGGCCCAGAAGGTCGAGGAGGTCTCACAAGGGACGGATGTTTTGGAAGCAGAGATACCCAAGATCAAGGATGCCTTAAGCTCCTCCTCAATGGCAATGGATAAGCTGATACAGCAGAACCGGGAGATGAAGGATGATATTGAGCGTCTCGAGAATCACTCTAGGAAAAACAACCTAAACATTTTGAATGTTCCTGAAGACCTTGAAGGGGGTGATATAAAGACATTTGTGGCTTCTCCTGGTGTGGATTTGGACCTAATGGGGGACATTCAGAGAGTGCATCGAGATCCATATAGGAGAAACCCTGGGAGAGAGCGCCCTAGGAAAACCTTGGTGAACTTTCTTACCTATGCCATTAAGGAAATAATCTTGTGTTTGGCTTTAAAAGCAGGCCCATAAAGTGTACTTCCTTCTCAAGCCCTTTTTCCTTTTCTATTCGCTCAGATGTTTCTCATATAACCGCTACGAAACAGTGGGAGCTGGGTGAGAGATTGGTAATTTTGAATTCCTTAGGGGCCCGGGACCAGCTGAAATTCCCTGCATCACTTCGCGTAATGTGGGACATTCATATGTACAATTTACGCCAGACTGAGGAAGCTGACAGCTTAATTGATAAAATCAGAAAAGGCAGCAGAGGAGGAAGCGAGGATGGGTTGTAACTAGTAGGGACTTATTTGCAGTTTACCTATTAAGGCATATAAGTATAAAAAACACAATAAAAGAAATAAAGGGGCATATAAATTCAGATTAAATTGATGATCACATTGCCGACTACTAACTTGCAGACATTGTTCAGGATAAGCTTATTTATTTGTAATTATCTACACATTATTTGGTCGCACAAAGTGGGGGGCACCCATCTAAGAACTCATGCTCAGAGAAGAAGGGAGGGTTCCCCACGGAGGAGTGGGGTTCTTGAGGACACAGGGGGGGGTGGGAGGGGCAGGATGGGGGGCACGGGTAGGGTTGCAGTGGGAGAAAATATAAAAATGAGTCCTCATTTCCCATTTTCTTCATTTAGTTTTCTACTGAGTAACTGGGCTTCGGGGAGCTTAGCTAAAGTGGGGGACGTTGATGTTACTTAAATGACTAATATTAGGATAACATTTATCTCATGGAATGTCAACGGGCTTCGGTGCCCCCGGAGACGTAGGCTGGTAATGAAATATTTGGAACAATCCCCAGCTCAAGTCTTCCTCCTTCAAGCGACCCACTTAAGCTTTAGTGAGAGTAAGGAGGTCTTTGGAAAATTCAGATGGGTGGGATCATTCTGCTGTTCTGAGCAGACAGTCTTTATTAAGGGGGTCGCAGTCCTAATTAAGGCTGGGACTGGAGGCTCCATTAAGTCAATATCTACAGATCAGACGGGAAGGTGGATTTTGGTGCAGGCCGATTTCGGGGGGAGGGAGCTAGCTATCGTATCTTACTACGGCCCCAACATTGATGCTTATGCCTGTTTGCTTAGAGTGCAGACTAAATTGGTGGAAGTCAACTCCTCTGTAGTTATAGGGGGTGATTTTAACGTCCTCTTCGACCCTCGTCAGGACCGGTCAAATTATAGTCAGCACATTGCCGCTCCTCGATCCCGCGGGGCCATGATTAATTGGGGCTCTCCTGTACTGGTGTTGTGATAGGAAGCTCAAAGAAGGCAGCATATCAAGAGTGTCAACATTCAGGGTAGTCATCTTAATCTGTTCTCCTGGCATATACATTGCACAGGCAACAATCATAGATACTCTGCTTCTGCATGCAGCGTCCAAGCAGGTAAGGACAATCTAACAGATCAGAGTGCAATAGGTGGAGGGCTGTGGTTGGAAGAGTTTACCAATTTTAGTACTATCTGATTGAAGGTGACAAATTCCAATAAAGGTTGGGGTGGTTGTTTGCACAGTAGGGGGTCCATTGACTCTCCGAGCCTGCAACAGAAAAGTGGCAGAAGGCACAATTCCTACAAATTGGCATTCTCAAGGAAATACTGTGGCCCGGTCAAGCAGGTGAAACAAGATCAGAGGCCAAGCAAGCCAAGGGATGCTCCTGGGTGCTGCACAAAAAGGGATGAGGGAGAAACAGCCATGTGCAGTCTCTATCCTCAACAGTTGTTCACTGAGCTGACAAATGAATGTCTCTTCACTCTCACACTGGTTACAGTGTATCATGTTGGAAGGAGGAGAGATAGGGAGAGTGTTGCTCTCTGTTATTCATCATCCTTGGGACAGACTGGGTAGCACTAATATGTAACCAAAACTGGCAGCACTGGGCTTTTCAAAGGTCATCATGCCAGTTTGTGAAGAAGCTAAGCCTGGACTTCTGTTTTGAAATTAGACAAGTTCCTAACACCCCAGGTTGCCTCTCTCTACCTACTCTCAGGTGAAGGATTCACCATGTATTTTCATTAGCCCTGAAGTACATACACTTCTCCAAGCGTCTTATCTATTGTATATAAATTTCTCTTTATTGGTGTGCCAAGAGTTTTCAAGTAAAATGAAAAACTCTGAAGGGGCTACCAGGGTGAGATTCTATTCAGAAATGGTGGCAGTTGGGCCCAAAAGCTACCGGCTAGTACAACCCCAAATATTTGAAGAGAAGTAATCATTTAGAAGCTTATTTCAACAAAAAATAAACAAACTATCACAGAGTATACTGGGCCTGATTTATGAGGAATTGGCGTAGGGCAGTACCACAAGTCTTCTTGCTATGTTGCCCTACCCCACGGGGAAAGGGCAGAATTGCACTGTATTTATGAAATACAGTGCATTACTGTCCTTTCCACCCCACTCTGGCACACAATGTGTTGCCTAGCGTGAGAGTAGGCACCCTTACACAATGGTGCCAGGGTGCCTCCGTTGCAGGCAGGATTGATTTTTTGCAGGAAGCAGCACCTTTCTGAACAAAAACAACCCAGAGAGGCAGAATGCAGCACACATGGAAAGGTAAAAACAAAACATTTCTCCTTGTAACGCCGGGTCTGAGGAGACATAAGGTTTTTGAGCTTCCTCTGGTTTATGTGATTGTATAAATCTCGGGCAGCATTGAAATCATTGGGTGTTGCGTGGGAACACCCACTGCACCACCTATGGAAAGACTGCTTGATGCAGGGTAAGGCAACATAGCAATTTGTGCTGCCTTGCCTTACTTGATATCTATGAGGCCATGCAAAGCCATGCAGGGTGGCTTTGCATCGCCTCTGTGATATGATTGAAAGGCCTGCACCACCGGAGTATAAAAAAAATTATGTTTCAGCAGCGCAGGCCTTTTGCAAATAAGTGTATATTGAATGGGAATCATCCTTTACAATGCAAGGTTAACCATGCACTGCCTTTACCACATGGCTTTCACCATGCCTGCTTTTATCATGCATGCATGTTTTGGTGCTTTTACCATGCATATCTTTACCACACATGGTAAGTCTAGTTAAGGTAAGTAGGTAAGTATATACGTGTATATAATACGAATTATAAATATATATATATATATATATATATTCACAAAAAGAAACAAAGGTTAAAGTAACACTATAGTTAGGTGAATTTCTTAGTGACAACATTAACATTTTGAACTTAAAAAAATACAGAAATTCACCAGTTATAGTTAGCAGCACTAACTATAACTTGCTCCCCCGCCATGCACTGCTTATGACCTCACATATTACATCACTTATGACATGTTCCATGACATCATTTATGATATCACTGATGACATAATTAATGACATTAGTGACAACATCACTGATGACATCATCCAATGAATGAGTCAGTTTGTTTTACAGTTTATATAGTGGTGAGCAACTGCCATATTTCTATTCTATCTATGTTTGTACAGCCAGGGTCCAGATTATGGGTGTAATTGCTTATAAAGTGCATGTGCTACTAAAGCATTATAGGTGTGCTGAGGTATTGAAGATGTTTTAAATTTTGCATTGAAGAGTAGCCCTGTGTGCAGGTGACAGTTGACAATGTGTGTCCTTTATGTTCCACACAGGTGTTTAGGCTCTATAGAACAAGTTTGCAACAGGGCAAAGATTCTACAAACAACATACTAAGTATTGTAAGCACCATTTATTTATTAGACATAACTGTGTTAGCATGACAATTCCTACATAACATAGAAGACTGTGGGGAACAGGTATTAAGCTATGTGCATGTGCTTGTTTTGCTTCAGAAGATGGATGTCTGTAATGTTTTCACCTCTTTATGAAGGATCTAGGTAGTAGGATCTTTAGCACCTTCAGACCATGGTTATTTTCAGTAAATAGTCCCTCTTTGGACAAGTTCAGCTTAGACTGCACACTGTGCTTAGTAGATACTTTGGAAGAATCTGTGGTGTCTTTCTCATGGGAGTCACTGTCTGCAAACAGTGTTGTACAGAGTAAATGCTCTCCATAGAGTAAACAGTGTTAACAGTAACCCCTTTTCCACTTATATCCCCTTCATTTTTTCAATTTAGTTTGAGTGACTGTAAGGGTTTTGATTCTGGTAAAGACTGTCCATAGTAGGGTATTAGTTCTGAAACTGGACTTTAGTATCTGGAGGAACTTGGTTTTCCCTGAAAAGTTGTATACAGATTGAAGACCAGGTGCACTCTAGGTTACCCTTTTATCTGTGGTTCATAGTCAACATGAACTCAGCTACTCATGAAGTTTAAGGTATAAAGTCAATGTTGCAAATAACTCTAGCTTCCTTTACCTATTGGGGTTGTATGTATGTAGCATTAAAGGTGCTTCATATTATTCTGAGCTTTTTTGTGCGTACTTTCACGGCTCTAATGGTATACCGTTTAAAGAGCAATGTGTACAAAAGAAGTGTAGATCACTGATATCATCGGTGGTGTCATCAATGACATCATCAGTGATGTTCTCATTGATGTCACTGAACATGTTATGTTATGTTATTTGTATTTGTAGAGCGCCTGGTTATACTGACCCAGTGTATCCCCGCTAAGGTAACAGTCATAGAACCCAAAAGCCATGTCTAAAATAGCCAGATGACATATTAGATTAACCTACAGGAAACAAATAGGTCTTCAGACCTTTGCGAAAGATGGATTCAGATTCCTCCACCCGGAGATTCTGAGGGTATTCCATAGCTGGGCCGCCACATATCGAAACGAGCGGCCACCCATCCTAGATCTCCTAATCTTAGGGACATGCACTATTCCTCTCCCACGTGATCTAAGCAGTCTAGTAGATTCATAGGCAGTAAGAAGGTTGTGCAAATACACAGGGCCCTTCTTCTGTAAAATCCAGTGGATTACACACATGGCATTGAACTTCACTCTCTTCCTAATGGGAAGCCAGTGCGGGAGGCAATCGCTTTCTTTGCAGACGCTCTCCTTAGTAACATAAGAACAAGTCTTGCAGCTGTATTCTGGATACCCTGCAATCTCCGTATGGACTTGTCAGTTGCAGTCAAATACAGGAGATTGCAGTAATCCAGGCGCAAACTCACCAGGGCATGCACCATGATCTTTCTAGATGCAATGGGAAGGGTGTCCAGGGTCTTCCATAGACCTCGTAGGATGCCAAAACAGGCGCCTGTCACCCGCCTGGTGTGGTAATCAAAAGACAGCTTATTGTCCACCCATACGCCGAGGTTCTTTGCTTGTTCACATGGTGTCGGGGTAGAGCCCAATGTGTGAGGCCACCATGCCAATGACCAGACTGACGGAGCCTTCCCTATTACCAGTACCTCGGTCATGGTACCATTTAGCTTAAGACAATTACTTGCCATCCACTTAGCCAGTTCTTGCAGGCACGACATAAAGTTAGAGGCAGCATCGGACCTCGCCTGAGTCAGGGAGACCACCAGCTGAGTGTCATCAGCGTAGGACAGGGCGTTAATCCCAAACGTATCCGCTATTTTTGCCAGGGGGGCGACATAAAGATTGAACAAGGTTGGACTCAGAGTTGAGCCCTGAGGCACCCCCTGAAGCAACTTGATGTTCCAGGAATAGTGGGTCCCTTGCATAACTTGAAAGCTACGCTTGGTCAGAAAAAACTCCAGCCATTTCAGAGCCCCATCAATAACACCACCTCTCTTTAAAGCCTGCAGCAAGGTATGGTGGGCAACAGTGTCAAACGCGGCACTTAGATCTAATAAAATTAGTGCAGCTGTTAGTCCGTCGTCACGTGCTTCCGAATTATCTCAGTGGAATACAGTAATGCCTACTCGGTGCAATGGAGGGCGCGAAAGCCAGACTGAGAGGGTTGGAGGACATTGCTCTTACAAATGTGCGCTGTCAGCTGTATGTTCACAATCTTCTCTGCTACCTTAGCAAAATAGGGAAGCAGAGAGATGGGTCGCGCGTTGTCTAAATGCTCCATGTTAATATGGGGCTTCTTTTGCAAAGGAACCACCACTGCCTTCTTCCATCTTGTAGGAACCACTCCTGAACTAAACGACATGCTGATAAGATGTCTAATAAAGGGCTCTAATATGTCGAAACTCCCTCTAAGCACCCTTGGGGTCCCTGGATCCCTAAGTGACCCTGATTTGATAGTAATCGCTATCTTTTTAAGGGTGTCCGGAGCAGGCACCAGAAATCCATGGAGATATTGTAATATAGGAACATCCGCTTGTTCCCCCTCCCCTCCCACGCTTGCATGAGCAGAGTCAGGGAAAGAGGAGTAGATCTGTTCTACCTTCGTCGCAAAGTACTCTGCAATCCAACTGCAGGATTTCTCAGATCCCAGAATGGGATGAGCAATAGATGCCAAGGAGGACATTTCTTTAAAAACCATAAAGAGTTCCTTAGTAGAATTTTCCGCTGTTTGAATTCTCTCCTTAAAATAGGCTGACTTCGCCTTCTTAATGAGCGAATGGTATGACTTAATACAGCTTTTATATTCCTCTTCCACGAGGACGGAGAAATCTTTCCTCCATCGTCTTTCCAGATGCTTGCACCCTGTTTTGGCAGTCCTAAGTTCTTCCCCAAACCAGAGGGCATATTACCGATTTTTTGTGGACACCTTATTAGACCAGGGTGCAGTGCAATCAAGGCCGTCAGTAATGCGCCTCCCTAAGGCTTCGCACGCCCGGTATACATCTAAACCAGAGGGTGGTCCATCTCTCATAAGGGCCTGGTTCAAAGTCCCCTGAGATAAGCTGGCCCACTTCTTGTTTTTCAAACCAGTTTTAACTTTCTCCTTTGCTTTGGGGGCCGGGAGCTGTATTGTGAATGGTATCCAAAAGTGGTATGACCACAGCACCGGACATGGGGACTCAACCACCAGAGCACCCCAGTTGGCAAAGATGGGATCAAGTAAATGTCCCTGCTTATGTGTAGGGCATTCCAACTGTAGTGCTAATTGAAGTGTGGCTAATTCCTGATGCAACTCTTGTGCTCCGAGGCAGAGTGCATCATCAAGGTGCAGATTCAAGTCTCCCAGCACCAGTAGTTTGTCGTACCTTAGAGCCGGTTGCACCAGATAGTCAATTAAGCTAAAAGAAAACCTGTTGTGGGGCCCCAGAGGTTGGTAGACCAGTAGACCTTTAATAACATAGTTAGTAGCCGTTCTGAGATTAAATAGTCCAACTTCATTGTCCTCAATAGCAGCTGGCTCGAGGGAGCATTGAATAACATGTTTATAGATAATAGCGATTCCCCCTCCTCATAACATCACATGTCATGAGTGATGTAATTGGTGAATTCATACAGGTATACCTTCATCTGGTTGGATGTCACATGCAAAGCGACTGGTAGACTGGGCAACCACCCTGGGCCAGTGTGATGCCTGTAGAGCTTGGAACCCCGAGGTACACACTACACTCATAGTTCAGCGGCACACCATACACATGCATGCATCGATATGATCTCCATACCAGCCCCTGAATGCAGGAGAGTGTCTGAAATCAGCATCCTTCCCTGGGGTATCATAGACCACTCACCCCTTCTCCCTTATCTAGGCAATGCCTCTAACACACTCTGCCCCATATGTAGGCTGAACGCCTGGTTTCTGCAGGACAAGGATATCAAAAAAGCGATTGGGGAGGTACTCCGACAATACTTCCTTACTAATCAGCACTCTGTCCCCTCTCCAGGTACCCTCTGGGAAGCGAGTAAAGCCACTATTCACGGCTTTGCCCGGGGCCAACTCAAGGCAAAAACGACAAGGCCAAAACAGTCGACTTACTCTCATTGAGGTACAGGCATCTCGCCTGGAGAGGAGCTCAGCTGAGGAGATGGATGAATCACATGAGAAGCAGCTCCAGACACTAAGGGAAGAGATTAAACAAATCTAGTTAGAATCAGCTAAGCAGCTATGGAGATCCTCCATTGCCTGAGTGTATGGCTGGGGGAACAAAAACTGGAAAATATTACACAGACTGGCATCGTATCCTTTAGCAAACCAAATAGTCCCCGAAGTCAAGGACTAATTTGGAGTCACCCACAGTACACCAACCGCAATAGCCCAGGCTTTTGCCAATTACTATTCTCTGCTTTATTCAGCTCAAAGGACTGAAGCCTCATTTCCCGATTTGAATAATCTGGGATGTTTTCACCTTCCCCACCTCACTGCGAGCAAAGTGGCCGGTTAGATCTCCCCATCACCCAAGAGGAAATAGGTGATGCCATCTCCCTGATAGCAGCATGGAAAACACCGGGCCCTACAGTTTCCCGCAAGAATACTATGCTACTTATCAAGACATATTAGTCCTCCACCTCTTCGGCCTATTTAAAGAGGTCAATGAGAAAGGTGCATTTCCTCCCGAAACAGATGCAGCAACCATTGTCGTTATTCCCAAGACTCAACCACCCTCGCCCTCCTGCGCAGACAACCGTCCAATCTCATTCATTGACATGGAGGTCAAGATATATGCCACAATCCTTTTCCAATGCTTTCGACCATTCCTCAGGAAAATGGTCCATCCTGACCAATGTGGCTTCATGCTGGCGCATAGTACAAGACATTGTCTTCTGATCCCCTACCTAGAACTCCTCCTTGTTGATTTCCAAAAAGTCTTTGACACGGTTGATTGTCAATATTTGGACAATGTGTTAGCTGCAGCGGGTCTGGGGCAGCACTTCCGCCGCTTTGTCCGGGTCTTATATTCCAAACCTAGAGCGAGAGTGCTCATAAACGGAGCTCTCTCAGAAATGTTTCCAATTACAAGGGGAACAAGGGAGGGATGTCTCCTCTCTCCACTGCTCTTTGCCACAAGAGCCTCACAAGATTGTAACATTTAAATAAAAAGAATTCACCGTTCACTCATTACCGTATTTATGTCTTACACATTTCCTCTCGATAACAAGGACCACATCAGGAATTTCTATTAGTATATTGTATTGTATTGAAAACACACCTACTCCTTTTGACTATTCTCAATCTTACAAAAGTCCCACAAGATCATGAATTTACTTTTAAAACAATATATATTTATTTTCAGCAAAACAGTTGATATGCCTTAGAGACATCCTCTTCAAATCTAGGGAGGCATGATGCTTTTCTGCTGCCAGTTAAACAGCTGTTTCACTTAATTTACATAACACAGTAAACTGTAGTTGTTTTCATTTCATTTCTAAAACTCTAACAGCCAGCCAATTAGAGTGCTCGTTCTTGCAAAACTCACAGGATCCTTCATGCTCCCATGACATTGTGAAGGCTCACGGGAAAAACTGGCCCCTTGCTCAAGCACAGGGCTTAATTTTTAAATTTGTGCTATCAGGGGATGCTCACGAGACTCTACAGAGCCCAACCGTTCAAACATCTATATATTTTTTTACCCTTAATTTCACAAAAACATAAACATACTTACACCAAACTACAAAAAGCACAACCTGCCGGCCAAGACCTAGCTTCCTGTTGAATTTAGTGAAATTCCGTTCAACAGTTTTTACTGTAGCTGGTCAGTATATGAAAAATGCAGGGTCTTTTACAATTTTAGGGCCCCCCTTTTTTCTTGCCGCCCTGGATGGATCACCCTGAAACTTTCTAGGAATGGTACTGAGGTGGATGAACTTTTTTTTAAAGTTTTGTGTGGATGGGTTGAACTGGGCCAAAGTTATTAGCAAACTAAAGAACACTCTTTTTATTTTAAAACATAACCAAACCAATATATATATAGGAGACTTACCAACCGCCTCGCACGACGGAGGAAATGAAGAAAACGCTGCCAATTGACGGGCCATACTGTAATGGAGAGATGCTGCTTACTTCACCGGCATCTCCGGCTCCATTTTCGAAGGAACTGGGAGGCTGGGAGTGTGGGCTACGAATGCCATACAGAGCCCAGAACAAATGTTTAATTCCCACCTGGTCAACGCTGCAGATCGGCATTCCAACATGGGAAAGCAAGAACCATGCCGACAAGCGGAGTCACTAACCAGCAACACGGCAATACTGCATGCTGGGGAATGCAGTTTCACTGAAGAAACGTCCGTGACTCCATGCAACGTTTTACCTGGAGCCCAACACTACTTTAGTGCATTGGACACTACAAACGAACTGAATGGGGAACCAAAAGCAACAGAGGCACTTGAATTACTGGAAGGGCATTTGATAAAGGACTACTTCCGAAATGCGTCATGCCCGTAGTTTTAATAAATGGTGTTCACCTAAAGCCCCGCTGTGTCACCTCTAATCGACTTCAATGGAGGAAGATTACCTTCTGCGGCGGTGAATCCTTAGACCGGGTCGGCCGATTTAAATACAGTTTCACAGGTGCCCACAAGCAGGATGCACTCACTGTGAGCAAATCTCCAATCTGCCTGTGCCCCTGTGATTTTTAAATATTGGATTGAATGGACTGCCTGCAGCCCACTTGGGTTTTATTATAACAAATTATCAGCCCATAATGCAGTAGTTTGCTCACAGTGAGTGCATCCTGCTTGTGGGCACCTGTGAAACTGTATTTAAATCGGCCGACCCGGTCTAAGGATGCACCGCCGCAGAAGATAGCGGTCCCGCTGCTGGTGCGTTGCATCAGCGGAGCAGGACTGTTCAGCAAGAAATTTGAACAGGGATGAACTCTGCCTGTGCCCCTGTGTATGTATAAATTGCGCTATTTACAAGGGTTTAAGAGGGAATCTGTAGATAGTACAATGATCTTCATTCATAATGAATTATATTAATGATCTGCATTTCAACTTACATTTTATAAATAGTAACTGCGACAATAATAATTCGTTAAAGTGCAAATGCTCATAATTGTAACTTGATAGATTCTTTTTCAATATTACAGTGAAATTAGTACTACATAAACAGATATGCCCGTTATAACCAACTTACTGACAATTTATGTCAGACAAAAGCAATAATCACGTGGGCTTGATGTCAAACAAAGTGCAAGTGTCTAAAATATTTTTAAAGTGCATCGTGATTGTGCGTAATTTATATGCCTAAAATAAGCAAACAAATACATCCAATCATCAAAAATTGATCAAAATAGTAAAATGTAATAATTCATATATGTACACATAAATAAACACTGAAGCACACAAAGCTGATTACAGGAACCTTACTAAAGCCTTAGTGACTACTAGTATTTTTGATCTAATTTAAGACATTTTCAAGGTTTCATTTTTATCCGGTTTTGGAGAACCGACATTAACTATATACAAATGATAATCAAAAGGCCTCGTATTTACAACATTGCGGAAAAACTGGACTACTTAAACCTGAGAGCAATGAGTCTGTTTCTCTGGCTCAAGCTCCATATCTAGAACTGGCATCATAGGAGTCACCCAGGTTCAGATAAAATAGATGCTGGCCAATATACAATATGGAATCGCAGAATATTACTGGGAGAGCAAAGATACACATCCCTAGAGAAAGACCTGAAGATCTTCCCCCCTATCCAATCCATTAGGGATTCTGGTATCTAGAAGCAATATGTACTTGCTTTCAAGTTGCCTTAAAAGGGTTTCCCGATGCCCTCCCCGTATATTTCTAGGCACAGCATCGATAATAAAATATTTCAGGTGATTCAGATTTTTTGCATGCACCAATTCAAAGTGGCGGGCAACTGGGTATGTAGCATCCGAGTTAACAATTGCTCTCAGATGTTGCAATATTCGATTAAAGGCTTGTAATTTGGTGCTACCCACGTATTTTAACCCGCAGTAGCATTCTAATACATATACCGCAAAATCTGTGCGGCATGTGTATAGTTCCTTTATTGGTGTGGGTGTAGGATTAAATGCTGAACAAAATTCTGAGGTATTAACCCCGAACTTACATGCCATACTCGAAAAGCACTTGTGAAAGCCCTTCTTGTTGGAGACCCTTACTTTGCTGTTTGTGACTTCTGGACTAGTTTTAACCAGAGAGTCCCTCATGGAGGGCGCCCTCCTAAAAACAAGGGAGGGTTCTGCAGGAAGTATTGGAGCTAGGCTAATGTCTGTTTTCAATATGGGTCAATGTGTCTTTAAAATGCCCCTTATCCTACGTTCCTCTGGGTTATAAGTGGTTATCAGATTGATGGTCCTTTCCTCCCTGACCACTGCATCAGTGCCACCAGTGTCACTGTTCTCAGCTAGATTAACCAGGTAATCTTCCCTGTTTTTGCTGTTGGCCTTCTCTTTGGCTGCTAGAAGGTCTTTGGCTAAATAGCCTCGTTTCAAGAATCTTTCGATGGCCTCATTTTGGCATGTTTCTAAATCTAGCTCTGAACGACAAATTCTGCGCATCCGTATGAATTCCCCGTAGGGGATGCTTTTTATTAGATGTCCCGGATGGCCACTAGTGGCGTGCAAAATAGAATTGCCTGCTGTGCTCTTCCAGTGGAGTTTAGTTTCAAGGGCGTTATTCTTAACATAGATTTCAACATCTAAGAATTGTATCTTGGTGGTACCTATTTGGGAGGTGAATTTCAAATTCAGAATGTTATCATTAATGGCTATTACAAAGTCCCTGGCAGAACTTTCTGTCCCTTTCCACACCATACATATATCATCTATGAACCTCCAGTAATGAATGATATTATTGGTAAAGCTAGGAGTTTGCCTGAGGACATGCTCCTCCCACCACCCCACATGTAAACACGCATAGGTTGGGGAAAAGCATGCCCCCATGGCAACTCCCCTCTGCTGCTGATAAATTTCATTGTTAAATAGAAAATAATTATTCGTTAAGCATAACCTTATCATTTTCAACAGCATTTCATTATGGTTTTTAAAACACATATTACATTGGTTCAAGAAGTGCCTAACCGCATTAAGGCCATCTGTATGTTCTATGCTGGTGTATAGGGTGCATATGTCTAGAGCCACAAGAATATAATCTGATTCCCATTTAACATCTTTCAATCTCATGAGGAAATGTCCTGTGTCCTTGATATAAGAAGGGAGTTCTACAACAAAACTCTGGAGGAAATAATCCACGTATTTGGAGATGGCTTCCAACAGACTACCTTGGGCAGAAATGATGGGGCGCCCAGGTGTACGAAATACAATTTTAAGAATTTTTGGAATGAGATAAAACGTTGGGGTTAACGGAAAATCTTTTTTCAGAAATGCCAATTCTTGTTTTGTTAACAATCCCTCTCTTTTCCACTGATTTAGTTCTTTATGTACTGACTCTTTCAGGTTACGGATCTCATTGAAATTCCCTTTTCTGTAGCAAGATGTATCTGCCAAGTGCCGATGAGCTTCTTCCATGTATTGTGTTCTGGGCCAGATGACAATATTACCTCCTTTGTCGGCTTTGTTGATAATTAGGTCAGAATTGCTTCTCAGTTTTTTCATCAATACTGAATATTGTCTTTCCATATATTTGGCTTTTTTAAGTTTTTCTTGATGTTTTTACCTGCAATCCTTTCAGATCCTTAGTAACCATATCATTAAAAGTGTCAATGGCATCCTTAGGCATAAGGAGTATAAAGGTGGATGATGCCTTAAACGGTGTTGCACAAGGTGCGTTGATGTTAACCCCCATTCTATCGCACCTAACTTGAGTCGAGCTAGCCTCAAAGTCCTCCTCTAATGCCAATTCATGGGCAGTTTGCAAAGCTCCAATGTCAGTAACTTGGAATCTGGATGAGGGTTGAGATTCACTGATGATATTTGTCGCTCGGTCCTATGCATTAGTTAATTTGAAATGTTTCTTCAATTTTAACTTCCGAATGAATTTAAAAACATCAATTCTAGTCTGCACATAATTGTAGCGATTTTTGGGACAAAAAGAGAGACCTAGCGACAGTAACTGTGTTTCAGCTTTAGAGAGGACAACATCCGAGAGGTTAACTACTGTTGTATCTATTTCATCATTAGCGAAGATGGTATTTGCTTCAGGTGTTTGGTCAATATCTGGCATATATATATACACACACACATATATATATATTTACTGGGAAAAAAAGTTTGCAGGGACATTATAGTTAGGAAAAAGAATGAAAAAATCCTTAGAACTTCACTGAAGAATACACAGGTTACCGGGAAATTATAGTTAGGCTCAAATTTCACTCGTACATAACAAGTGAAATTCAACAGATATAGTTAGGTAAGCTAACTATAACATGCGCCCCTGCAATGCACTGCTTATGATCTAACATATTACATCACTCATGACATGGTCAGTGACCTCACTGATGACATCATCCAGTGACTGTGAGTGTTTTTTTAAAGTTTCTGAGTGTTATATATATATATCAAGGTGTATTGGTGAATCAGTGGGTGTATGACTGCCCCAATATGAATGATTCAGTGAGTGCATGCCTGATTGAATAAGTGAGTGACTAGGTGTCTCAGTGAATGTATGGGTGAGTGACTGGTTGTGTAAACGTTTATATCAGTCTGTCAGTTGATGTCTAAGTGGTTGTAGGGTTGTGTGTGTAGGTATGTGAGTGGCATCACAAATGAATCACAGGATTACACATATGCAGCCAGACACCCTAGCAGGAATGTCTGGCAACATACCCCTACTTTGCTTATGACATCACCTTACACACGTTCCTCATATTACACCTGTGACTTTCAGTCCCTCTAAAAGAAATAACATTAGTAACTGCATTTCTGGTGCAAATACACCTCTTCACCTCCAGGGGATGCCTTTCTCCAGACATCCTTACCTTAGCTCTTTATCCCTTTTGGCGCAATCTCCTAGGCACCCACAGCTGAAGAAAAAAGTTCCAGCCAACGGGTGCTGTTGCCGGGTGTGTTGAGCCCTTGAGGGGTTATTCTTTTAAGTCCCCTAGAAATTTAGGGTGGGACTAATCCTCTTTGTGCTGGGGAGGCTGTGTTCCTCCTGCAGCTCCCCCTGCCCCTCTTCAGCAAATGGGGGTGGCCCCTCTCTTCTGTGGGCCACCAAACGCCCAAATCAGTAGCATTCCTCATGCCTTGCAAGGCATTATGGGGAGCTCCATGTTCTTTGCAGTAAATATCAGAACAGCGGCTCTCCCACTGTGCCGGGGAGTGCCGTGCAACCAGCATTCCTTCATAGGGCCTGGTCCGCATAACCAGGCTTGTGGGGGGGGGGGGCGGTAAGTGCTGGCACCTTAGGGAGCCCACCCCCAGCTGCTCCTGCCCCTGGCACCTCCTTTTTCCTTTCAGGCTCCAGGTCCCACCGGGACCCCTGCATTGTCCCCACTTCAGGAACCACCCAGGGAGCCAACCCCCAGTGGCTCCCGCTGGCTCCCTGCATGGCCAGCACCCTTGTGTGCTGCAGTGGGAACCGGCACTGTAGTTCTGGTCTGCCCACTCTGGCGGCCAGACACTGAGGCCAGCGCTGGTCCGGCTGGCCTGGGGGTGTGCGGTGGCACTCCCCTCCTAACTGCAGCTGTGGGGAAGTGCCGTCCTCCTCCTCATTTTTAAGGGCCTAGGCCCCCAGGGTCCATTCTTCACAGGGAGCGCGACAACACTCCCCGACTTAGTTTCATGCCACGTGGCCCAGAGTTGGGATCCTGGGCTCCCTCCAGGGTACCTTCTCGGGGAGCAAAACAGCACTCCCCAACTTGTTTTCTTTGGTGGGCACGATGGTGCTCCCCCTCCCTCAACAACACCGGGGGCCAGGGTGGGTTCCTGGCCCCTCTCGGGCAATTTCATTGGGAGAGCAATGGCACTCCCTGACTTCACCTGGGACAGTTCAAAGGTCACCTACCTTCTGGGGAGCATATCTCGTCCCCCAGGTGGCCTATTTTCACAATGATCGCCTCTTCTTGCTCCTGGTGGCACTCTCCAGCCACTGGAAGCACTCCACTTTGCTCTCCCTGTCTCCCGGAGGCTGCGCTCATCAGGGAGTGGTCTTCACTGGCTCCCTGTGCCAGCCTTTCACCTGGCTCGCCTCCTGGGTCTCTCTTCTCCTTGCACAGAGGCCCAGGCTTCTGCTGCTCACTGGTCCTTGACTCCTCTCCAGGTGCAATTCTTGATCCTGGTACTGTCAGGGGGTTCCTCCTTCCAGCTGCCCATTGCGCCAGGCTCCAGCACCATCTGCCTCAGTAGACCACACCCCAGAGAGAGCTCCTCTTCCTGTGCAAGTTCTTTTTAAAGATTTGGGGAGGGGGCTGGCAAGAAACCTCTGTTTGCCCTATCACACAATGACACATCACTTCTCTGCCCCTGCTCCCTCCTTCCTGCCCGGGTCTCTGGGTTGGTTCAAGATGGCATCGTCCAGTGTCTTCTGCCACATAGTCTCTGAAAGCCCCTTCCCCCCAGAGCTGCCTTCTACCTTGTGCAGCCTGGTGCCTGGCACCCAGTGACAGCTGCTGATGGATGAGCCTGTAGCTCCACCCATCTTCTCTTTCCTTGAAGAGGAGGCCTTAGCTATTGAAAGAAAGGTTATCAATCCAGCCTGCTGAGGTCTGCGCCCAGCCAGGCCCTGGTTATGGCTGACACAGAGAAATATGACATTTCTGGATGACCCAAAAGCAGTTCAAATATGACTTTGGACTCTGCAGAATACTTCTTCTCACACCCGTTACAGAGGACTTTAGTGCATGTCTGGAATCTGTAGGCCTTAGGAAAATTAATCTAGCCCAGGAGCTCCACATCCCCATAGGAGAATAATGAAGTGAAAACAGTAAAACACACTGACTTTCCCTGGCATGTTTCTTCCCAGTGTATAAAGCCTATTCCATGTCACCACCCACTTCTGCATAAGTCCTGCCACACCATTCATTTTGTAGCTGCTCCTGGGCTGCGCATGCCAGGAATCTCCGCTGCGCAGGCCGTACACGTTTGCACACGCATGTACACATGTGTCTGCATGTAACCGCCCCGTGCCCCTTACTCCCGCTGCTGCGCAGCGGCCTAGTCAAGCTAGGGGGACACCAGTAAAACCCACATGCAGTCTCTTTCATCATGAGTTCACTGTGGGTGAGTCCCAAATTATGAGGCCCTCCACAGTAAAAGCTCAACAAATAGGTGCTCAAAAAGTGAAAAATCCCAGCGGCCCAGAGTGTCAGAACCACCTTCTAACACTATGTAATAAACCATGGTCACTAAGTACAAGCATTCGGCCTGGCCTCCTGCTATGAGAGTTAGAATTGTTGCCCTCTCTTTTTCCTTATCAAATTGATAGCCAGTTTGCTGGATTTAATATTCCAGATTTTCTTCATTAATTTTAGGTATTAATGGTGTCATGTATAATGATTATTGTTCTTTATTAGTGAGAAATGTTCCTTCATTGTAAGATTAAGCTATTGTTCAGTACAACATATAACATTATGCAACTCTCAATGTTCGGTGGGTTGGTGCATAAAGGTCAAAATATATCTTTCCTTTAATCAGTGTAAGAGTGTAATTCTTGGAAACAAAGAATCCATTAACAGATCAATAGGTTGAGAAATGAAACGTTAGTTCTTAGTTAATTTATCTAGAATTTCCATTGCAAAGATCAGATCTTAAGGTAGCACTACTAAGTAAATGTGGCAATGCTTTAATCATTGTGAGATAGTCAACAGAAGGGCAGAAAGACACCTGCATTTGGTGACTTATTGTCCTCGGACTGATTTTTCACGAAACCAAAATTCAACTAAGTGCAATCAAATGCATTTCAAAAGTCTCTGCAAAGTAATTTACAAAATTGTGAGTATGCTGTTTGGCCCTCCGCATTTCATTGCATTAAGGATACATTTGCCTTCAAATGTGGGTTCAGTCCCTGGACCCATACTAATTTTCTCCATCGTGCATGAATACACATATTGCTATTGCAAGCCATGCTGTGCAGCCCTACCTATGTACCCTGTTTTTTTTCACTGGGAATGGAAGGCCTTGTAATATGATGAAGCTGGGTCTCTGTGTGAAAGTTGACCACAGAGAATTCAAAATATTCTACATTTTGCCCTCTTTAAAGGCACCTGGTTAGTGTAAATTACAAGTTTTCAAACAAAGGCTCAATAGCCTGGGTATCTCACATTCTACACCTCCCTCCAAAGCTACATCGCCTTACATCATTTCTTTGAGGCACACTCTTACCAAATAGGGTATACCACTCCAGAAATGAACCTGCAAGGCACCCACACATTCAATATTATAGAAGTGAAATTATGACCCCCTTTATAAAAAGAATATCAACTGACATCACGGATGAGAGCACAATAAGCTATGGGGGATATTCTCAAGAACGTGTGATAACTATCGCAAAATTAGTGTAACACAACTTTCAACATCGCAGTCTATTGCTGTGTTAACGTGGTATTCTCAACACTGCGGTACCATGCGATAGTCCCACAATAAAGCATCAAATGATCATGTTAAAATCAATGTAATGCCGCAAAAATGTGAAACACGAACGAAAAGAAAGTTGCGATGAGGCCAATCGCGATACAAAAATCAGCGAAAACCAGTGACAGGCCTGCAATTCACACATGTCAAGCCGGAAAAATCACCATAAAAGTAGGAAAAAAAGAGACAAACAAATGCAAGAACAACAGCGAAGCATAATGGATGTTGCCGGAGCAAGTACAAAGGACAACCAGAACCACACAAGCCCCCCGGAGGACCAGCCTGGGACCTCAGGTCAGGGAAGGCCAAGGAGAAGAAGAGTAGGAAGAAGCGGTTCAGTCCGCAGGAAAACAGGATCCTGATAACGGGGGTGGTAGAACACCATCAACAACTGTTCGCCACCTCCACGTGTCATTGGCAACAAAAAATGGATTATGGCAGCCCATCGTGGACAAGGTGAATGTAGTCGGAGTGCTGAAGAGGACAATGAAAGAGGTCAAGAGGCGCTGGAATGATGTCAAGCGCAAAACCAAGCTGAAACTCTCCAACAACCGGAAGGCAGCAATGCAGACAGGAGGTGGGAGTCTTGCGCCACAGGAGGAGCTGGACGATATGGAGGAAATGGTGTCCACGGTCATCAGTGGGGAGACGGTGGCAGGAGTTGGGGGACCGGATACTGCTCAACATGACCAGACACAACGGCACCAGGGTGAGTAACGACCAGGGACTGGGGGGACGGGGGGACGGGGGGACGGGGGAGATGGGCACAATGTCACACATGTACAATTGAGTTGAGCACATCTGTGGACAAACCATGCCCCAGCCCCCAACTCCCACCAAGAGACCAATGTACCCAAGTATGCAACATCTCACACTGCATAAGCACAGTAGTCAAAGGCACACCGCATGAAAGTGATAAGGGGCAGCAAAATCAAAGCTGCAGGAGCGACTTCCCCGAAATGCAGCACATACACATAACATGCAGAGCACATCAACATTGACAACAATGTGGTACAAACCGCAACACGTCTATAACAGAACACAGGACACAACTGGTGCCACTTGTGTGTAGAAACTGGCCAATCATATTTGGCATTGCAGGGAAATGTGAGTTGATAATGTACAAGTACAAATACATATCCATTATGTTGTCGAAATGTCCACTGTCCCCCATCAAATAGGCACCTCCTTTTAAACAGACACAATGTACACAGTCATGCAATGTGACAACATACATGTGAACACATTGTTAAACTGCATCTCCCCTTCATATTGCAGAGGGAAAATCAACACCTCCTGCAGAGCAGCCCGAACCTCTCTTCTCTGATGGCGAAGAGGACCACCACAGTTCCGACTCTGACGCCCTCCAACAGCTCGTGGAGAGCCACTGCAGCCCATCTCCAGGAGCAGGGCAGCCCAGCTGCTATGAGGAGACCCCACCCCCTGCACAGATCACACAGCAATCAGCACACACCACCACAACTGCCTCCCAGGACCCCCACGAAGAACACATGGCCTTCCAACGCCATGTGTTGGGGTGCCGGGAGAATGTGGCTGAACAGCTGTGGGTGGGCCAAACTAGATGACATTAGTGGATGTCTAAGTCCCATCAGGGACCACTCACAGTCCCTAACGGACACCCATAGTCCACTCCATGCTCTCCAATGGACAATGGCTAACATCACTGGAACCCTTACTCAGAGAATAGAATAACTGTCAATTCAGAGCCTCCAGCGGTGTAACACGGGAGTTTTGACACATGTGGAGTTTAATGGAGCTGGAGCTGGTGCAGGCGGCAATAGCGGCTGCCACGGCTGCACACCAGCGAGTGGTAGCTGGGTTCCTCAATGACCTCAAGACAATCCTCATGACATTGCTGCCACAAGGCCTGGTGCTGATGCATGCTGCTGTTAAAACTACATCCACATCCCCGCCCCCTGAAGTGTCAGTGCCACACAGTGGGGCAGACATTCCACATCCGGTCCATGATGTGTCACTGCTGCACAGTGCTGGATAAAGGCCACCACCACCCATATGCGAGGCACATGAAACACCAGTGGACGAAGATGCGGATGAACCTGCCTTCCTGGTAAGAAGATTCAGAAAAGGGGGTGGTGATGGACAGAGCATCTGAGTTAAACAGAACACTCATACCCAGTCAAAATATCAGGGCTTGATCCATCACCGTTTTTTAGCTCACTGCACCATCCCAGTTCAGAACCTGGCTACATGCAAATTAGTCTGTACCTGGCCGAGTGCATCATGGGAACAGGGCAGACCAAACTACCAAGCCAATTCTTTACTGGAAAGGAAACAAGCTTCCGGGGACCGGTTTCTGGCATTGCAGCCGTCTTCGGCCCGGCTTGCTTGAATCCTGATGGTGCAATGAGCAAGGGACTCATGTCTGAGCATACCCTGCCACTCCTATAGTGGCCAAAACGATTCAGAAAAGGGGGTGGTGATGGACAGAGCATCTGAGTTAAACAGAACACTCATACCCAGTCAAAAGATCAGGGCTTGATCCATCACCGTTTTTTAGCTCACTGCACCATCCCAGTTCAGAACCTGGCTACATGCAAATTAGTCTGTCCCTGGCCCAGTGCATCATGGGAACAGGGCAGACCAAACTACCAAGCCAATTCTTTACTGGAAAGGAAACAAGCTTCCGGGGACCGGTTTCTGGCATTGCAGCCGTCTTTGGCCCGGCTTGCTTGAATCCTGATGGTGCAATGAGCAAGGGACTCATGTCTGAGCATACCCTGCCACTCCTATAGTGGCCAAAACGATTCAGAAAAGGGGGTGGTGATGGACAGAGCATCTGAGATAAACAGAACACTCATACCCAGTCAAAAGATCTGGGCTTGATCCATCACCGTTTTTTAGCTCACTGCACCATCCCAGTTCAGAACCTGGCTACATGCAAATTAGTCTGTCCCTGGCCCAGTGCATCATGGGAACAGGGCAGACCAAACTACCAAGCCAATTCTTTACTGGAAAGGAAACAAGCTTCCGGGGACCGGTTTCTGGCATTGCAGCCGTCTTTGGCCCGGCTTGCTTGAATCCTGATGGTGCAATGAGCAAGGGACTCATGTCTGAGCATACCCTGCCACTCCTATAGTGGCCAAAACGATTCAGAAAAGGGGGTGGTGATGGACAGAGCATCTGAGATAAACAGAACACTCATACCCAGTCAAAAGATCTGGGCTTGATCCATCACCGTTTTTTAGCTCACTGCACCATCCCAGTTCAGAACCTGGCTACATGCAAATTAGTCTGTCCCTGGCCCAGTGCATCATGGGAACAGGGCAGACCAAACTACCAAGCCAATTATTTACTGGAAAGGAAACAAGCTTCGGGGACCGGTTTCTGGCATTGCAGCCGTCTTCGGCCCGGCTTGCTTGAATCCTGATGGTGCAATGAGCAAGGGACTCATGTCTGAGCATACCCTGCCACTCCTATAGTGGCCAAAACGATTCAGAAAAGGGGGTGGTGATGGACAGAGCATCTGAGTTAAACAGAACACTCATACCCAGTCAAAAGATCAGGGCTTTATCCATCACCGTTTTTTAGCTCACTGCACCATCCCAGTTCAGAACCTGGCTACATGCATATTAGTCTGTCCCTGGCCCAGTGCATCATGGGAACAGGGCAGACCAAACTACCAAGCCAATTCTTTACTGGAAAGGAAACAAGCTTCCGGGGACCGGTTTCTGGCATTGCACCCGTCTTCGGCCCGGCTTGCTTGAATCCTGATGGTGCAATGAGCAAGGTACTCATGTCTGAGCATACCCTGCCACTCCTATAGTGGCCAAAACGATTCAGAAAAGGGGGTGGTGATGGACAGAGCATCTGAGTTAAACAGAACACTCATACCCACTCAAAAGATCAGGGCTTGATCCATCACCGTTTTTTAGCTCACTGCATCATCCCAGTTCAGAACCTGGCTACATGCAAATTAGTCTGTCCCTGGCCCAGTGCATCATGGAAACAGGGCAGACCAAATTACCAAGCCAATTCTTTACTGGAAAGGAAACAAGCTTCCGGGGACCGGTTTCTGGCATTGCAGCCGTCTTCGGCTCGGCTGGCTTGAATCCTGATGGTGCAATGAGCAAGAGACTCATGTCTGAGCATACCCTGCCACTCCTATAGTGGCCAAAACGATTCAGAAAATGGGGGGGTGATGGACAGAGCATCTGAGTTAAACAGAACACTCATACCCAGTCAAAATATCAGGGCTTGATCCATCACCGTTTTTTAGCTCACTGCACCATCCCAGTTCAGAACTTGGCTACATGCAAATTAGTCTGTCCCTGGCCCAGTGCATCATGGGAACAGGGCAGACCAAACTACCAAGCCATTTCTTTACTGGAAAGGAAACAAGCTTCCGGGGACCGGTTTCTGGCACGGTGATGGATCAAGCCCTTATCTTTTGACTGGGTAGGAGTGTTCTGCTTAATTCAGATACTCTGTCCATCACCTCCCCCTTTATGAATCGTTTTGGCCACCACAAGTGTGGAAGGGTATGCTCAGATGTGAGTCCCTTGCTCACTGCACCATCAGGATTCAAGCAAGCCGGGCGGAAGACGGCTGTAATGCCAGAAACCGGTCCCCGGAAGCTTGTTTCCTTTCCAGTAAAGAATTGGCTTGGTAGTTTGGTCTGCCCTGTTCCCATGATGCACTGGGCCAGGGTCAGAATAATTTGCATGTAGCCAGGTTCTGAGCTGGGATGGTGCAGAGAGCTAAAAAACGGTGATGGATCAAGCCCTGATCATTTGACTGGGTAGGAGTGTTCTGCTTAATTCAGATACTCTGTCCATCACCACCCCCTTTATGAATCGTTTTGGCCACCACAAGTGTGGAAGGGTATGCTCAGATGTGAGTCCCTTGCTCACTGCACCATCAGGATTCAAGCACGCCGGGCCGAAGACGGCTGTAATGTCAGAAACCGGCCCCCGGAAGCTTGTTTCCTTTCCAGTAAAGAATTGGCTTGGTAGTTTGGTCTGCCCTGTTCCCATGATGCACTGGGCCAGGGTCAGACTAATTTGCATGTAGCCAGGTTCTGAGCTGGGATGGTGCAGTGAGCTAAAAAACGGTGATGGATCAAGCCCTGATCTTTTGACTGGGTAGGAGTGTTCTGCTTAATTCAGATACTCTGTCCATCACCACCCCCTTTTATGAATCATTTTGGCCACCATAAGTGTGGAAGGGTATGCTCAGATGTGAGTCCCTTGCTCACTGCACCATCAGGATTCAAGCAAGCCGGGCCGAAGACGGCTGTAATGCCAGAAACCGGTCCTCGGAAGCTTGTTTCCTTTCCAGTAAAGAATTGGCTTGGTAGTTTGGTCTGCCCTGTTCCCATGATGCACTGGGCCAGGGTCAGACTAATTTGCATGTAGCCAGGTTCTGATCTGGGATGGTGCAGTGATCTAAAAAACAGTGATGGATCAAGCCCTGATCTTTTGACTGGGTAGGAGTGTTCTGCTTAATTCAGATACTCTGTCCATCACCACCCCCTTTATGAATCGTTTTGGCCACCACAAGTGTGGAAGGGTATGCTCAGATGTGAGTCCCTTGCTCACTGCACCATCAGGATTCAAGTAAGCCGGGCCGAAGACGGCTGTAATGCCAGAAACTGGTCCCGGGAAGCTTGTTTCCTTTCCAGTAAAGAATTGGCTTGGTAGTTTGGTCTGCCCTGTTCCCATGATGCACTGGGCCAGGGTCAGACTAATTTGCATGTAGCCAGGTTCTGAGCTGGGATGGTGCAGTGAGCTAAAAAAACGGTGATGGATCAAGCCCTGATCTTTTGACTGGGTAGGAGTGTTCTGCTTAATTCAGATACTTTGTCCATCACTACCCCCTTTATGAATCGTTTGGCCACCACAAGTGTGGAAGGGTATGCTCAGATGTGAGTCCCTTGCTCACTGCACCATCAGGATTCAAGCAAGCCGGGCCGAAGACGGCTGTAATGCCAGAAACCGGTCCCCGGAAGCTTGTTTCCTTTCCAGTAAAGAATTGGCTTGGTAGTTTGGTCTGCCCTGTTCCCATGATGCACTGGGTCAGACTAATTTGCATGTAGCCAGGTTCTGAGCTGGGATGGTGCAGTGAGCTAAAAAACGGTGATGGATCAAGCCCTGATCTTTTGACTGGGTAGGAGTGTTCTGCTTAACTCAGATACTCTGTCCATCACCACCCCCTTTATGAATCGTTTTGGCCACCACAAGTGTGGAAGGGTATGCTCAGATGTGAGTCCCTTGCTCACTGCACTATCAGGATTCAAGCAAGCCGGGCCGAAGACGGCTGTAATGCCAGAAACCGGTCCCCGGAAGCTTGTTTCCTTTCCAGTAAAGAATTGGCTTGGTAGTTTGGTCTGCCCTGTTCCCATGATGCACTGGGCCAGGGTCAGACTAATTTGCATGTAGCCAGGTTCTGAGCTGGGATGGTGCAGTGAGCTAAAAAACGGTGATGGCTCAAGCCCTGATCTTTTGACTGGGTTGGAGTGTTCTGCTTAATTTAGATACTCTGTCTATCACCACCCCCTTTATGAATCGTTTTCGCCACCAGAAGTGTGGAAGGGTATGCTCAGATGTGAGTCCCTTGCTCACTGCACCATCAGGATTCAAGCAAGCCGGGCGGAAGACGGCTGTAATGCCAGAAACCGGTCCCCGGAAGCTTGTTTCCTTTCCAGTAAAGAATTGGCTTGGTAGTTTGGTCTGCCCTGTTCCCATGATGCACTGGGCCAGGGTCAGAATAATTTGCATGTAGCCAGGTTCTGAGCTGGGATGGTGCAGAGAGCTAAAAAACGGTGATGGATCAAGCCCTGATCATTTGACTGGGTAGGAGTGTTCTGCTTAATTCAGATACTCTGTCCATCACCACCCCCTTTATGAATCGTTTTGGCCACCACAAGTGTGGAAGGGTATGCTCAGATGTGAGTCCCTTGCTCACTGCACCATCAGGATTCAAGCACGCCGGGCCGAAGACGGCTGTAATGTCAGAAACCGGCCCCCGGAAGCTTGTTTCCTTTCCAGTAAAGAATTGGCTTGGTAGTTTGGTCTGCCCTGTTCCCATGATGCACTGGGCCAGGGTCAGACTAATTTGTATGTAGCCAGGTTCTGAGCTGGGATGGTGCAGTGAGCTAAAAAACGGTGATGGATCAAGCCCTGATCTTTTGACTGGGTAGGAGTGTTCTGCTTAATTCAGATACTCTGTCCATCACCACCCCCTTTTATGAATCATTTTGGCCACCATAAGTGTGGAAGGGTATGCTCAGATGTGAGTCCCTTGCTCACTGCACCATCAGGATTCAAGCAAGCCGGGCCGAAGACGGCTGTAATGCCAGAAACCGGTCCTCGGAAGCTTGTTTCCTTTCCAGTAAAGAATTGGCTTGGTAGTTTGGTCTGCCCTGTTCCCATGATGCACTGGGCCAGGGTCAGACTAATTTGCATGTAGCCAGGTTCTGATCTGGGATGGTGCAGTGATCTAAAAAACAGTGATGGATCAAGCCCTGATCTTTTGACTGGGTAGGAGTGTTCTGCTTAATTCAGATACTCTGTCCATCACCACCCCCTTTATGAATCGTTTTGGCCACCACAAGTGTGGAAGGGTATGCTCAGATGTGAGTCCCTTGCTCACTGCACCATCAGGATTCAAGTAAGCCGGGCCGAAGACGGCTGTAATGCCAGAAACTGGTCCCGGGAAGCTTGTTTCCTTTCCAGTAAAGAATTGGCTTGGTAGTTTGGTCTGCCCTGTTCCAATGATGCACTGGGTCAGACTAATTTGCATGTAGCCAGGTTCTGAGCTGGGATGGTGCAGTGAGCTAAAAAACGGTGATGGATCAAGCCCTGATCTTTTGACTGGGTAGGAGTGTTCTGCTTAACTCAGATACTCTGTCCATCACCACCCCCTTTATGAATCGTTTTGGCCACCACAAGTGTGGAAGGGTATGCTCAGATGTGAGTCCCTTGCTCACTGCACTATCAGGATTCAAGCAAGCCGGGCCGAAGACGGCTGTAATGCCAGAAACCGGTCCCCGGAAGCTTGTTTCCTTTCCAGTAAAGAATTGGCTTGGTAGTTTGGTCTGCCCTGTTCCCATGATGCACTGGGCCAGGGTCAGACTAATTTGCATGTAGCCAGGTTCTGAGCTGGGATGGTGCAGTGAGCTAAAAAACGGTGATGGCTCAAGCCCTGATCTTTTGACTGGGTTGGAGTGTTCTGCTTAATTTAGATACTCTGTCTATCACAACCCCTTTATGAATCGTTTTCGCCACCAGAAGTGTGGAAGGGTATGCTCAGATGTGAGTCCCTTGCTCACTGCACCATCAGGATTCAAGCAAGCCGGGCCGAAGACGGCTGTAATGCCAGAAACCGGTCCCCAGAAGCTTGTTTCCTTTCCAGTAAAGAATTGGCTTGGTAGTTTGGTCTGCCCTGTTCCCATGATGCACTGGGCCAGGGTCAGACTAATTTGCTTGTAGCGAGGTTCTGAGCTGGGATGGTGCAGTGGGCTAAAAAACGGTGCTGGATCAAGCCCTGATCTTTTGACTGGGTAGGAGTGTTCTGCTTAATTCAGATACTCTGTCCATCACCACCCCCTTTATGAATCGTTTTGGCCACCACAAGTGTGGAAGGGTATGCTCAGATGTGAGTCCCTTGCTCACTGCACCGTCAGGATTCAAGCAAGCCGGGCCGAAGACGGCTGTAATGCCAGAAAACGGTCCCCGGAAGCTTGTTTTCTTTCCAGTAGAGAATTGGCTTGGTAGTTTGGTCTGCCCTGTTCCCATGATGCACTGGGCCAGGGTCAGACTAATTTGCATGTAGCCAGGTTCTGAGCTGGGATGGTGCAGTGAGTTAAAAAACGGTGATGGATCAAGCCCTGATCTTTTGACTGGGTAGGAGTGTTCTGCTTAATTCAGATACTCTGTCCAACACCACCCCCTTTATGAATCGTTTTGGCCACCACAAGTGTGGAAGGGTATGCTCAGATGTGAGTCCCTTGCTCACTGCACCATCAGGATTCAAGCAAGCCGGGTCGAAGACGGCTGTAATGCCAGAAACCGGTCCCCGGAAGCTTGTTTCCTTTCCAGTAAAGAATTGGCTTGGTAGTTTGGTCTGCCCTGTTCCCATGATGCACTGGGCCAGGGTCAGACTAATTTGCATGTAGCCAGGTTCTGAGCTGGGATGGTGCAGTGAGCTAAAAAACGGTGATGGATCAAGCCCTGATCTTTTGACTGGGTAGGAGTGTTTTGCTTAATTCAGATACTCTGTCCATCACCACCCCCTTTATGAATCGTTTTGGCCACCACAAGTGTGGAAGGGTATGCTCAGATGTGAGTCTCTTGCTCACTGCACCATCAGAATTCAAGCAAGCCGGGCCGAAGACGGCTGTAATGCCAGAAACCGGTCCCCGGAAGCTTGTTTCCTTTCCAGTAAAGAATTGGCTTGGTAGTTTGGTCTGCCCTGTTCCCATGATGCACTGGGCCAGGGTCAGACTAATTTGCATGTAGCCAGGTTCTGAGCTGGGATGGTGCAGTGAGCTAAAAAACGGTGATGGCTCAAGCCCTGATCTTCTGACTGGGTAGGAGTGTTCTGCTTAATTCAGATACTCTGTCTATCACCACCCCCTTTATGAATCGTTTTCGCCACCAGAAGTGTGGAAGGGTATGCTCAGATGTGAGTCCCTTGCTCACTGCACCATCAGGATTCAAGCAAGCCGGGCCGAAGACGGCTGTAATGCCAGAAACCGGTCCCCAGAAGCTTGTTTCCTTTCCAGTAAAGAATTGGCTTGGTAGTTTGGTCTGCCCTGTTCCCATGATGCACTGGGCCAGGGTCAGACTAATTTGCTTGTAGCGAGGTTCTGAGCTGGGATGGTGCAGTGGGCTAAAAAACGGTGCTGGATCAAGCCCTGATCTTTTGACTGGGTAGGAGTGTTCTGCTTAATTCAGATACTCTGTCCATCACCACCCCCTTTATGAATCGTTTTGGCCACCACAAGTGTGGAAGGGTATGCTCAGATGTGAGTCCCTTGCTCACTGCACCGTCAGGATTCAAGCAAGCCGGGCCGAAGACGGCTGTAATGCCAGAAAACGGTCCCCGGAAGCTTGTTTTCTTTCCAGTAGAGAATTGGCTTGGTAGTTTGGTCTGCCCTGTTCCCATGATGCACTGGGCCAGGGTCAGACTAATTTGCATGTAGCCAGGTTCTGAGCTGGGATGGTGCAGTGAGTTAAAAAACGGTGATGGATCAAGCCCTGATCTTTTGACTGGGTAGGAGTGTTCTGCTTAATTCAGATACTCTGTCCAACACCACCCCCTTTATGAATCGTTTTGGCCACCACAAGTGTGGAAGGGTATGCTCAGATGTGAGTCCCTTGCTCACTGCACCATCAGGATTCAAGCAAGCCGGGTCGAAGACGGCTGTAATGCCAGAAACCGGTCCCCGGAAGCTTGTTTCCTTTCCAGTAAAGAATTGGCTTGGTAGTTTGGTCTGCCCTGTTCCCATGATGCACTGGGCCAGGGTCAGACTAATTTGCATGTAGCCAGGTTCTGAGCTGGGATGGTGCAGTGAGCTAAAAAACGGTGATGGATCAAGCCCTGATCTTTTGACTGGGTAGGAGTGTTTTGCTTAATTCAGATACTCTGTCCATCACCACCCCCTTTATGAATCGTTTTGGCCACCACAAGTGTGGAAGGGTATGTTCAGATGTGAGTCTCTTGCTCACTGCACCATCAGAATTCAAGCAAGCCGGGCTGAAGATGGCTGTAATGCCAGAAACCGGTCCCCGGAAGCTTGTTTCCTTTCCAGTAAAGAATTGGCTTGGTAGTTTAGTCTGCCCTGTTCCCATGATGCACTGGGCCAGGGTCAGACTAATTTGCATGTAGCCAGGTTCTGAGCTGGGATGGTGCAGTGAGCTAAAAAACGGTGATGGATCAAGCCCTGATCTTTTGACTGGGTAGGAGTGTTCTGCTTAATTCAGATACTCTGTCCATCACCACCCCCTTTATGAATCGTTTTGGCCACCACAAGTATGGAAGGGTATGCTCAGATATGAGTCCCTTGCTCACTGCACCATCGGGATTCAAGCAAGCCGGGCCGAAGATGGCTGTAATGACAGAAACCGGTCCCCGGAAGCTTGTTTCCTTTCTAGTAAAGAATTGGCTTGGTAGTTTGGGCTGCCCTGTTCCCATGATGTACTGGGCCAGGGTCAGACTAATTTGCATGTAGCCAGGTTCTGAGCTGGGATGGTGCAGTGAGCTAAAAAACGGTGATGGATCAAGCCCTGATCTTTTGACTGGGTAGGAGTGTTCTGCTTAATTCAGATACTCTGTCCATCACCACCCCCTTTATGAATCGTAAGAAGGACGCAGTAGCATTCATCTCTGACATATGGCCGGTTTCTGCTTACTTCTGCCCTCTGCATCATCGCCTTCCACTGTCCCTGATACACTCTGAGACACTCAACTTGGACCTCGATATGGACTGCCATATGCTGTTTGATCACCAATGACACAGCATTCAGATTGCGGACTGAACTCGACCACTCTTCCTTTGGACTTGTCATTCCCTGACGGACTCCGGCTGGCCCTCCACGGGCAAACATTTTAATGTGGGGTTTACATGGCCCTGTACTGCTCCAGAAGCAACACTCCACTAAATGTGCATTAAACATTCATAATCACACAGATGTGTCATGTCTATGGTCTTTTAAGTGTGGAAGTATGGATGAATGTAGGCTCAGTGTTTCCCCCTTACGTCTATCTAGCTCATGTCATTGAACTTAAGTCACAGGGTGACACATTGCGGATAGCGGTCCGGGTGGCGCCGGCACTACATCAGGGACACACGCATTAGTTACTTCCTTGTCCAGCACAGTATGGAACCACACCCAGAGCCCTGGGGTCATTGTTCAAACCCTTACGCTGGTCTGGCATACGCGAGGCCAGCCCACTCTGCTTACGCTCAGAGGGAGGGATGACAATGCTACATGTCACAGGTCTTCCCTGTAGTGATCTGCTAGTCACAGGTCCAGTTGTTAGCATGCCACAGCGACTCTCTCATGGCTGCTTTACACCCAAATCACACCCATCCAGCACAAGCATCACAGGACATGTGACCCTGCCAATAAAAAGGGCGAGGCGCATGTGCTCAATGCCATTTCCACTCTCTCTCCGGGTGTATCTACGTGGTGTTAATGTAGGCATAATGGCCTAGGGCCCTACAACATCACATTCCACAGGGCAGGTGTGAAATGCTGTCGTCTGCACCACGATTCTCAATCATAGAGGGTCCATGACTTGCGAGGCACAGACTTGGTGGCACCGGACACACTGCGGCCGGCACAGGCACACCGCTACAGAATGGTGACTTTCGGTGCACTGAAGTAGGAGCACTTTAAGTGCTGAGCGGGTGTGCAGCCTGAGATTATGCCCGTCCTGGCAGTCTGAACTGGTTATGCACATTGTGAGCCCTGCTAGACCGCAGAGTAGGCCTGAGCCAGTGGGTAGTGTGTGCCTACTGCCACGTGGCATTGCCTCGCGGGTCACAGAGTTAGTTCCACCTCAAGGGCTGAGCAGGTGTGCAGCCTGTGATGATGCCGTGTGCACTGGTATGTCCTCTGCCAGGGCGAAATCAAGACCCAGAATCAAATGTGAGACCTGGTCGCCAGTGGAGTGGTGCTGCATGATATGGAGGGTGCCATGTTTGGGGGCCCTGGGCTTGGGGATTGCACCGGCTCGTTGTGCACCCTCTTTGCGACGCGCTGGCTGCGGAAGGTGAGCAGTGAGGCCTGGGTGCGCAGGGGCAGGCATGCACCGTGGGCAGCTGGAGGGGCTGAGGTGCAGCTGTCCGGGGTTGCAGGGGCAGGCATGCACCCTGGGTGGCAGGTGGGGCTGGGGTTCAGCTGCCTGGGTGCGCAGGGGCAGACAGGCGATGATGTTGTGTGCAATTGTATGTACTTTGCCATTCCTGTATCTGGACTCTGTTTCAGATGAGGGATCTGTTTTAGATGAGGGACCTGGTGAACTAACTGCACTATAAACAGGCACGTGGTTGGAGACACACCAGTGGCAGCAGGTAAGCAGAGGGTCCATGACTTGCGAGGCACAGACTTGGTGGCACCGGACACACTGCGGCCGGCACAGGCACACCGCTACAGAATGGTGACTTTCGGTGCACTGAAGTAGGAGCACTTTAAGTGCTGCGCTGGTGTGCAGCCTGAGATTATGCCCGTCCTGGCAGTCTGAACTGGTTATGCACATTGTGAGCCCTGCTAGACCGCAGAGTAGGCCTGAGCCAGTGGGTGGTGTGTGCCTACTGCCACGTGGCATTGCCTCGCGGGTCACAGAGTTAGTTCCACCTCAAGGGCTGAGCAGGTGTGCAGCCTGTGATGATGCCGTGTGCACTGGTATGTCCTCTGCCAGGGCGAAATCAAGACCCAGAATCAAATGTGAGACCTGGTCGCCAGTGGAGTGGTGCTGCATGATATGGAGGGTGCCATGTTTGGGGGCCCTGGGCTTGGGGCTTGCACCGGCTCGTTGTGCACCCTCTTTGCGACGCGCTGGCGTCGGAAGGTGAGCAGTGAGGCCTGGGTGCGCAGGGGCAGGCATGCACCGTGGGCAGCTGGAGGGGCTGAGGTGCAGCTGTCCGGGGTTGCAGGGGCAGGCATGCACCCTGGGTGGCAGGTGGGGCTGGGGTTCAGCTGCCTGGGTGCACAGGGGCAGACAGGCGATGATGTTGTGTGCAATTGTATGTACTTTGCCATTCCTGTATCTGGACTCTGTTTCAGATGAGGGATCTGTTTTAGATGAGGGACCTGGTGAACTAACTGCACTATAAACAGGCACGTGGTTGGAGACACACCAGTGGCAGCAGGTAAGCAGAGGGTCCATGACTTGCGAGGCACAGACTTGGTGGCACCGGACACACTGCGGCCGGCACAGGCACACCGCTACAGAATGGTGACTTTCGGTGCACTGAAGTAGGAGCACTTTAAGTGCTGAGCGGGTGTGCAGCCTGAGATTATGCCCGTCCTGGCAGTCTGAACTGGTTATGCACATTGTGAGCCCTGCTAGACCGCAGAGTAGGCCTGAGCCAGTGGGTAGTGTGTGCCTACTGCCACGTGGCATTGCCTCGCGGGTCACAGAGTTAGTTCCACCTCAAGGGCTGAGCAGGTGTGCAGCCTGTGATGATGCCGTGTGCACTGGTATGTCCTCTGCCAGGGCGAAATCAAGACCCAGAATCAAATGTGAGACCTAGTGGCCAGTGGAGTGGTGCTGCATGATATGGAGGGTGCCATGTTTGGGGGCCCTGGGCTTGGGGCTTGCACCGGCTCGTTGTGCACCCTCTTTGCGACGCGCTGGCGGCGGAAGGTGAGCAGTGAGGCCTGGGTGCGCAGGGGCAGGCATGCACCGTGGGCAGCTGGAGGGGCTGAGGTGCAGCTGTCCGGGGTTGCAGGGGCAGGTATGCACCCTGGGTGGCAGGTGGGGCTGGGGTTCAGCTGCCTGGGTGCGCAGGGGCAGACAGGCGATGATGTTGTGTGCAATTGTATGTACTTTGCCATTCCTGTATCTGGACTCTGTTTCAGATAAGGGATCTGTTTTAGATGAGGGACCTGGTGAACTAACTGCACTATAAACAGGCACGTGGATGGAGACACACCAGTGGCAGCAGGTAAGCAGTTAGGCCTGGGAGCGCAGTATCGCTGCTCTCTCTCCCTGTCCCTCTCTTCTTTTCTCTGTGTCGCTCTCTCTTTCCATCTTCCTCTCCCTCCCTCTCTTTCCATCTTCCTCTCCCTCCCTCTCTTTCTGTCTTCCTCTCCCTCCCTCTCTTTCCATCTTCCATCTTCCTCTCCCTCCCTCTCTTTCCATTTCCTCTCCCTCCCTTTCTTTCTTTCTTCCTCTCTCTCCCTCTCTTTCCTTCGTCTTCTCTCTCTCCCTCTCTTTCCATCTTCCTCTCTCCCTCTCTTTTTGTCTTCCTCTCTCTCCCTCTATTTCCGTCTTCCTCCCCCTCCCTCTCTTTCCGTCTTCCTATCTCTCTCCCACACTTTCCGTCTTCCTCTCCCTCCCTCTCTTTCTGTCTTCCTCTCCCTCCGTCTCTTTCCGTCTTCCTCTCTCTCTCTCCCTCTCTTTGGGGCCGATTCACAGAACTAACTTAAGACAAAATCCTAATCTTACTACTTTTGGTATTCACAGAAGTTAGGATTTTGTCTTAAATTTGTCTTAAGACAGACTTAAGACGGACTTAAGTTAGGATTTTGTCTTAAGTCTGTCTTAAGTCTGTCTTAAGACAATCTTAAGACAAAATCCTAACTTCTGTGAATAACAAAAGTAGTAAGTTTAGGATTTTGTCTTAAGTTAGTTCTGTGAATCGGGCCCTTTCTCTCTGTTTGTATCTCTCTCTCTCCTTTACTCTCTCTGTCTTTTGATGGCCGCATGACACAGCTTCTCATCTGGATTTTTGTCTTGCAGGCTGTGACCTACAGATTATCCCGAGGAGATCCGCCATGAGTCTACATTGATGTTCTTTTGAGTTATTTTGAAAACATTTTCTTCTGGTAATTCGAAGGTGAATGTGTGATACTCATTTTTGTGACGACACATGCTTGTTACATGTTGTGATTGTGTGACATCTGTCGAATATTTTGTACATGATTTTGTGAGGTTGATGTGACATGTCTTTGTCCAGGGGGGGTGCCCAGGGGGTCCTAGGGGTGGTGACGGTGAGTCTTGTGGCCCTGTTGAGGCTCCCAGCTGCATGATCAGTGGCTATATGTCATCTGTTGGCCTTCAGGTGTGGTCTGGCCTGGGCTCCCTTATGTGGTGCAGGCTATCGTCCGACTATACACCAGGTCAGAGCAGGTGTTAATTTCCTGCTGCCAACGCACCTTATTGCATGTTTTGTGATCTTATCGCCAATCTGTCTGGTCATTGAGAATGTTGCGGAGTGGTGTTGTTGCGACTGTTTGCACGGGAACGCCTACTCTGCATCTCATTAGCGATAGTTGCGGGGGTCATGTGTGGCGATAATTTGTGAGGCTGCTATCACAGGTAAAATGGTGCTATGGGCTGTTAGCACCAGCTTGTGAATGGGGTGATACATTTATCACCACTTTGGCTGTGATAAAGTGCTGTTAACTCAGCGATAGTTCCTTGAGAATATGCCCCGGTGTGTTCTTCCATCCCATTTCCCCAAAATGATGCACTGAAAAACACAGCCTAACATGCTCTAAGCATCTCAGAATCTGACAGCGTCAACAAAAGTATTCCACTACATAAATGTTGTTGGAGGAATAAGTTGATAACATTTAGGTTAGTGAGTTGGTAACAAGGATGATTACCGCTCTACACTATCTAAAAATGTGATTGTTTTCAGAATTATATAGAAGAAATTGTGAAAGGATAATGATATGGAGCTGCAGGTTCATCAAGCTTTTGTCTTTCAGGAAATGTACATCTTACTTAGGTATGGCATTTTACCTCCCTTTCTCTTTCACTTTGCCTATCTAAATGTCATGCATCTATGTTAACCTCTTTCTAAAGTAGATGTTTATGTTTCGCCTAAAGAGTTCTGTTGGTTGGACACATTTAATCAAAAAATGTATAAATAAAAATATTCAGAAGGGTCTTCGGGTAAGCCCTCTACATATATTGGACTTTTCGACTGTCCATCATGTTTTGCTTCCACCCACCACAGCATTTATGTGGGTCAATGGGTTTAACCCACCTCAGTGAGTGGGTCTCTTGTGCACTGTGAGTAACCATTGTGCTTGCAAACGTGCACATCTGCCTAAGAAGAATGCATTTCAGTGCCAATGCTGGTGGTGTAATACTTTCCTTTGCCAATGTTTTTTTCTCTTTCCATTCTTTATCCTGTTTTTGTAGCATTCTGGTGTATTTCAACTGTGCATTCAGGGTGCAGTAGTTCAAAGTCAGGAGCAACTTTTCTTTGCACCTATAAGAATACAATTTTCCTGTGATGTGATTTCCATGTCTATTCTTAGTACAACTCTTAGATAAGACACACCCATACTGCTCTGTTAAAATTATTTGCAATGGGGACTTTTCTAGATTTACATTTTTCTTCCAGTCATATGGCCGAAATGTTCATGTATTTTTATTGTCTTAATTTTTTTTTATGCTATACGTTGCCAGTAAAAAATGAAAAAGTAACCATTGCACCAGCTTCACTATGTAGTCTTTGCCTGTAGTGCTTGTTTTCTTTTGCTTTCAGTGATTCGATAATGCACTACTGTTTTCTTACATAATGGTGAAAACCAAAAGTGGTGTGACACTTATAAAGTAATTATACTCAATCGAAACACCATTTGTTGAAGAAGTTTGGAATAAACGCCAAATGAACTGTGCATAACATGTATATTTTACTATGTGGTTTTCTAGTTGTCACATACCAAATGTTAATTGCTATTAGCTATTTGTTTAGTGGTCGTGTCTGTCTTGAATTTTTGGAAATAATAACACAAAATTGTTTGTCATTTGCTATGCGGAATAACAACCGCAAAATTATCGCTAGAAAAGCTACAGTAACTCGGTTATTCATGCAGCAGTTAAAAGAAAACCCCACCCAAAAAGCACGTTATACTAGAACACCCCCCCACACACACACACACAATAAACAGAGCGATTAAGCATCATGAGGTGTTCAGATCCCATAAAAATACTAGACTTGTTAAATAAATTATGCGCTACTTAGGGGAAATTGTACAGTAAATGGAAACGAATGATGAATACCTAAAGTCATTTTGACTGGGCAGAGAACATATGATATGTACTGCTGCTGAGCTCCCACCGACTAAAACGCGCTACTTAGAATGGACCTACCAGCGATAACGCTCTCAGTCCTGCAATTTATTTCCCAATACAGATAATGTCTTTGCTGGTTGTTTTCTAGCCACTGATGTGGCGTTGGGACCTCATGATTGCTTCATGCAGTCAGGCAGCGTTGTTTTATCCTCAGAAGATGATAACCCATCCGTCTCCTTCAAGTGAATGTCGTCCAAATATGTTTCCAGCTGCAAACACACACTGAGCGCAAACGCCATCACCAGATAGCTCCCATGTAATTTGAAGCCTGGGTGACATTATTTGTAAACTCAAAGAGGATTAGGTCCTGTCCCTTGTCGAGAATGCAGTACATTGATCTTGGGGGAAATGAGTAGAGGTGGTTTAGAAACGTTAAATTTGTGCTGAATGGGATGCACACTGACCGATTTGATCAGTGTTCAAGGGCACACTTGAAATTGCAGGCACTCTGTGTGCAATTTGGAAAGCTCTTGCATCCCTAGGACAGGAAAAAGAGGGAAGGAAATCCTCTGACAATAAAGGGTTAGATTACACCAATGACTATGCAAATGGAAGTGTGGTTTAAAGTTGTGAACAGCAAACAAAGCATTATTGTTAGTGTGTGAAATGTGTATTTGTACATGCACACACACATTGGCCGTAATGAAGTGTGTATTTACTATTCTAACTCCACACGTGCTTTGATAGTGGGGTAGGTTATAAAGCAGATCGAATCAAATATAACAGCATTTTTAGTTTTCTGAGACACACACTCGAAAGTGCTTAAACACACTATAGGAACCGGACCTCAAAATGCACCGGTCCGCACACAGACAGTGTTTAACTGGTTCAGTGAGGGTTTACCCATGCTATGCAGACCAATCGGTCCTCACAGCATGGGTTATACATGCTCCTAACACACACACACATAGGTCACTGTGTGAAATGTGCATATATATAGATCTATATGTCTACATTTAGAATGTCATGGGTGATACAATATGTGAGGACATAAGCACTGCATGATGGGGACTCAGTTATAATTAGTTTAGTAAACTATAACTGATGTATTTCACTGTTTTTTGTGTTTTTTACACAATAGCTTATGTCTCATTCCAACACATCACTTTAACGTCACTATGACTGCTATTGTTTAGTAAAACAAATATATGCCGATAGATCGATGGCTACATAGATAGATAGATAGATAGACAGATAGATAGATAGATAGATAGATAGATAGATAGATAGATAGATAGATAGATAGATAGATAGATAGACAGATAGATATCTTAACATTGTAATATTTATAGTTAACCAAAATATCCATCACAATGTTCATCAGCAAACCGTTGTATTACGCTTTTGCTGTACCTCTTAAAATTGCCGAAATTAAATATGTGTGGAATTTACTTGCTTGTTGCCATTCCGCATGTATGTTCTAGAGGCATATCACAATAGTGTGTGAAATGTTGGCTCTATTTCTTATTGCATGATATCATATATACTGGATGCCAATGTGGGGATTAGCGTTTAGAGGTTTTGTGGTTCTTTTTCACATTGCTTTCAGTTGTGAGAAGTTCTGCTCTCTTTCTTTCCCTCTCTCATTCTCTCTTTCTCTTGTTTTCTCTTTGTCTGTGGTTGTGCATATGTAGAGTCTAGTTTTTATTTCATTAAGTTTGAACTGGTCTTTTTTGTGATAGTGCCATTGTACTGTTTAAGATACTGTGGGCAATATTCACAAGGAGCTATCACTGAATTAACTGCACTTTATCGCAGCCAAAGTCGTGATAAATGTACCCCACCATCCACAAGCTGATGCTAAGAGCCCAAAGCACCACTTTTCCCGCGATAGCAGCCGCAAAAAACATCGCCACAGAGCACCCCCGCAACTATTGTTAATGAGATGCAGAGTAGGCGTTGCGTGCACAAAGCCGCAACACCACACAAAACTTCACTATACTTACCCAAGAAAGGAATAATACTAACAACTAACTAAATATATATATATGGCTATTGCCGAGGTGCAAACAGCAACAACAACCAAGAAACAATACCAGTGATGACAATAACAACAACCCGGGAAACAACGCCACTCGGTAGAACAACACAAGAAAACAGGGGTCACAAGGTAACAACGTACCCCAGGGTATGAAAACCAACACAATACTGAGGGCCACAAGGTAACAACAATGCGAAACAATGCGGAACAAAGCTCACCCTGGTGGAACTGAATAAACACTGCACGCCCCACCTAACAATGCCTCGGGTCGGATTACTTATCAGTTTTGGCTTCCCTGGATGAGAGCGGAGACATCCCTCTCTCTACAATTGCCTGCAGGAAGGGAAACTTACCATCCTTCCGGTGCTACAGCACTTGGGTCAGAAGGGCCATGACCTCCCGTCCCAAGGAACACAGACAAATAATTATATGCTCTAGGGTGTCTTTATTACACAATGATAGAATGACAAAAGAAAAGAATAACTAATATGTCACGATAGGCCTTCTATATCACTTACAGGACCAACTTCAAACTACCAATTATATAAGCATGGGCGGATTTTGCGGATCCACGATTCACGGATTTGCGTATTCACGGATCGTGGATCCGCAAAATCCGCGTATTTGCGGATTAGCGGATTTGGGGCGGGGCTTCCATGCGAGTGCACATGCCTCTTGTGTGTATAAAAGGTCAGAGACCGATCAGAGCAGCGGATGAAGAAGATACAGAAGCTCCTGGCCACAGGAACAGCACGAGGATTGCGCTCGTGAAAGTCAAGGATGCAAAGGCCTCTGTCCAGCATCACAGCTGATTAGCGATCGTACATTTGGGAAAAGGGCACAGCTGCCCAGCCTTGACAACGCTCACGATTGTTTTTTGGGCCGATGAATGAGTCACTGAATTTAAGCTTCAACTAGGGCACATGCTTAAATGATATCTGTAAGTGCTTCTGGTTGAGGTTTAATTTTTGTGCCAGGACCATCGTGCCAGAATGAACCCTGCCCTTCATATTTATTCAAGAAGACGCCACCGTTTTGTGCCATAACCTCGTTGGCTAAATGTATAGTGCTTTCACTACACTACACTACAGCTGCCTAAAGTGCCAGAGAGTTGTCTACAGCGACCAGGTGTGTGTTACTATGCAATAGCGCCGAAGGGCGCAGGGGTCCCTTGAGTGAGCTATAAAAGCTCCTGGCCACAGGAACAGCACGAGGATTGCGCTCGTGAAAGTCAAGGATGCAAAGGCCTCTGTCCAGCATCACAGCCGATTTTCGATGGTATATTTGGGAAGAGGGCACAGCTGCCTGGCCTGTTAACTATTTTACGATGGCGCCGGCAAGCTGCCAGCGCCATCCTAAAATAGTTACTAAATTAGCTTCAACAGGAAGCTCGAATAGATAAAATAAAGCAGATGCACGAGCGCATGCTTGATTTTATCTATTAGTGCTTCCTGTTGAAGCTAATTTAGTAAATATTTTACGATGGCGCTGGCAGCTTGCCGGCGCCATCGTAAAATAGTTACAACAACAGGCCAGCAAGGCTTGAACTTTTGGCCTTGGAACCCGCCGCTCGCGGATTGCGAATTTTCTGTAAATTCGCGAGAGTTCGCGGATCGAGGATTTACCGAAAATTCGCAAAATCCGCGAGCGTAGCGGATTTTGCGCTCATGCTTACAATTATATGATCACTAAATGCAATCAGAATAACATATATATAGAACTTATATGTATACAAATATATGGAACCTGAAAATAGGGGACGATAGTTAGATAAGAACAGCTAGAAAATAAGAGTTAGTAGAACACCTCACCAAGTTTCTACACATCCCATTTCCACTTCGCCAGAGGGGAGTCCGTTTCTCCAGCCAAAACAGGATTCTCTGCTCCACCGTCACAGCTACACGTCGGTACTGTGATGAACTACCAGAGATTAGGTTTCAGATAGCTCCTTTAATAGAAGTGGAAACGTAGGACGACGCTCCTCTCTCTCTCATCAGATACCGTACCGCTCCGTGCCAAAGCCACAGCATAAGCTAGCTAGGCGTCTGTTGTGACTCCGGAGCAGAGTGTGCATATTCCTCTGTCATGAACTGGTTTCTACCAGCATGCAGAGTGCAGAAAACAAGTGAAAGCAAAATAATAACTTCTCACCTAGAGAGGCTCAAAAGATGGAGGCAGCTCATAAAATGGAGTCGCTTAAGCATAGGCCACTACTCCTGCAAAGAGCCAAAATTAGTATGCAAGATGGCATAAGATTATGCCAAAGCCAATAGGCAAGCCCTGTCATTAAGCAAGATAAAGTCAGAAACAGAAAGGGACATAATCAAACCCTACTTTGAAGTGTGGCAGGCCTACACATCACCATGTTATGTGACAGTATAAATTGCAAGGCAAGATGACATAGGAACAGGTCAAAGGCAATAGTCAGCACTGCCGTTAAGCAAGACAAACTCAGAAAAATGTCTCCACATCACTATATTGAAGCTAAATATACTGAGATTGTAGTGGGCAATGGTCATAATCGAGCCATTTATCCATAAAATAGCTCAGTCACTACATTCCACCCATGACCATTGTCCAACACCATCAAACCTATATAAACCTCAAACAGTATACAAACTATTACTGGAATAATAAGGAACATAACTGACAGAATGGGTAAAAGCAGCTCTGAAACACATTCAAAAGACTAGGCACACATTGAATGCAACAACATAATGCAACTGAAAATAGATGACTAAAAGGTACACCACCCAAGATAGAACAAAGCATCAGGTAACCACCCAAGGAGCTAATCCCACAATCCTTTATCAAGGGTCTGTTGAACTTCCGTTGACAATTATGCAAAGCAATAATCCATCAGGATCAGAACAGCATGTCTCAGCAGCAGGAAAACCAACAGCAACCCCATTCTGAAAAATAGCTTGTTAAGCACGACACATATCAAGCAGGAAATCAGATAAAGCAATCAAGGTGTGTTTAACAGATTTAACCATGAGAAAAGCCAGTCTATTAATAGCCCTAGCATTATAATTGTCAGTCCAGGAATCCCTACAATTGAAGCAGCTAAACGTATAGATTCAGATCCCAGTACCCATTCGTCCAACACAATGCGCAGGGTCTGCTGGAGACCAAGCAAGGACCACATGCCATAGCCGGATGCACGCACGTGTAGGGGGCAATCCACTGCACCCATGTCCCACGTGTGCCCCCTGGTGACACAGCACACAATCAGGGCAACAGGAAGCACACGTCACACATCAGTGTGCAGGCAACATCCGAACCTTCACACTAATGTCACCTCCAAATACACAGCCAGTGTGCATGATCCCTTCACCCTCCGACAGACCAACAGTAATCAGCCGTTCAAGGATGGCACCAAAGGAAATGCACAGGCCCTTGGCAACTTCCCAATTAACACCACACTCACCTCAACTCCACAACCATGCAATCCACAACTCTGGCAATGCACATGTCACAAGTCCACAACCAAGATGCACAACAACATGCCCACCCACCAGACATGAAAGAATAACTCACAATGGTAACCTGGGCAAGCTGTGAACATGACCAATCTACGGCAAGGCACCTCAGCCACACAATAGACGAATGTTGGGAGAGGAGGCAACCAGGCATATGTGAAGGATGCAGTAGAACCATGATTGGGAAAGTACACAATGCCAAGAGTGGCGGCAAAGTGCTAAACAAACCGCACTATGCAGAACACACCCATATCCACGGTGACATACACCTCTGGTGAATGGAGTGTGGTGGATAGTGGACGCAACCATGTCACCCCAGCCAGTGGGGGTCCGTGCGGAAATGTTGCCTGTTACGCCCCACCCGCAAGCAGAGTGGGATGGGCTGGCGTACGCCAGGCCAGTTTAGGGGTGTGAATAAAAAGCACGTAGCCCTGGGCATTGTCCTCTTCCGGAAAGCCCAACATCTCTGCCAGGGCGGTGCCTCCCACCCCACCCCGCCACGAGGCCAAAGCCATCCTCGTTAGCAGAGTTGCCTGAGATCCTGTGCGCCTGGCATGCCCCAGTCCGCTGGACCACAAACCTGTCAGGGCCGACCCTACGCAGCCAGGCCATTCTAAACTGCATCTAACACCGGTGTGTGTCATGGAGAGCCCACCACGTACCAGTGTAAGCTCCAAGCCCGAGGCCCGCGACCCAACTAGCCTTTCAAACCACCGCTGTCCCTCAGACACTGGCCCACATTACTCTTTTCTCGTTTACATATTCTACTGGCGACCTCTGAGGCCCAGTGGGTCCCATATATGAGACTGTGTCCTGGCTCCTGAATGGCAGTGACCCCAAATCCAGGACAGCGGCCACAGCACCAGACTCCCTTCAATCTGTGAGGCATAGTTCCATATGGACATCTTGCGACACATGCTGCCACAAACCCTGTCCAACGCCATCCAGCTAGCCGTGCTGCCACAAACCCTGTCCAGCGCCATCTGGCGAGCCGTGCTGCCACAAACCCTGTCCAACGTCATCCGGTGAGCCGTGCTGCCACAAACCCTGTCCAACACCACCCGTGGAGCCATTGATGAGGGACCAGAACAACCCTGCGGACCAGTAGGTCTCACATCCAGCACCTAATTGCGAATCACGAATATCTGAGTCCACACCAGTGGATGCACGGAGAGGAGTAAGAGGAAGATGTGGCTCAGTCTGGACGAAAGCCAGGTCACAGACACAGAGATGACCGAACACGTGGTGACACAGAACCTGAACTACGCAGGCCGGTGTGGCCACCAACCTATGCAGGCGACACTCAGTGAATGCCCTGTGCTGACCGCTGCCTCCGGCCTACACTGCTCTCGGCCTAGGCTGTGCTCGAGTTGGCCACAGATTTGGAACTGAACATCGAGTACGCAAAGGCAGATTACACATCATTGCACGCAAGTAGAGGTCTAAGAGGATGTAGCCTTGCAACTTGACAGAGAGAAAAGGATCATTGTTACTGAGGTGTTCGTATGCTAGTACCGACAACTGCCCTGGTGTCACTAGCGCGGTGCATCGCGAGCCAAAGACACGCGGATGTGGGCCACTGCTGACCGCTGCCTACGGCCTATACTGCAGTCCAGTAGGTCACAGAGTCATGATTCAGCAATGGCAGAGTCCATATCAGTGTACCGGCATCATCGCAGTCTGCTTCCCCACTTAGCCCCGGTGCCACTAAGTCTGTTCCCTGACATTCATGGATACTCTCTGGTGGAACAGTGGTGGCGTCTGAGCCTATGGACTAGGGGGAAGCTTTCAACCCCATGTAGCTGATACGGAATTGGTGGTAGCAACGGGCTGTCTTATTCCACTCCTCCATTCGCTGCTTACTGATAAAATCAAACCTTTTGGCGTCTTGCCCTGGAGAACAACTTCCACTGTCCCCCGAAACACTCCGACACATACACCTCACACAATGATGGTGATTCGCCCAGGTTGCATGGCCCCGTGGCTGGGCGCCTGTGCCGGCCGCATTGCATCCGGGGCAACTAACTCGGAGCTGGTCAAGCCGGGACCCGTTCTCTGAAGACATAGGCTGGCCCCTGAGACGTGAGCCTTGGGCTCATCAATGCCATGACTCTGTGGCCTTGCACTGTACACAGCCTCCGGGCCCAAATGCGTCCCACCAGGCCTTACACACCAAAGCGAGTCCAGACAGAGCTGGACGGCGCATCACTGCAGGAGGCACACGCCACCACCACAAGTACCACCTCCAAACGCCATCTGCCAGCTGAAGTGGTGGTCCTGGCAGACTTCGGGGTTGCTCAGGCATGTCGTGGATGTTATCATTGGCCTGATTCCCTGCTCAGCACTCCAGGTGCCAGTGACTCAGTGGATTTGCAGAAATATTTCTGGAGTACTTTCTACTGGCTAATAAGTAAGTGCCACCTCGTTGGGTAAATGTATAGTGCTTTCCTACGCTACAGCTGCGTAAAGTGCCAGAAGAGTTGTCTCCAGTGATCATGTGTGGGTTACTATGCTATCGACCCGAAGGGCGCAGGGGTCCCTTGAGTGAGCTGTCCATCATAGTGGGCAAATAGCAGGAAGACGCTGCACACCGCTAGTGTGTGGGCGGGGCCAAACGTGCGGGGCTTCTATGTGAGTTCACATGCCTCTTGTGTGTATAAATGGTCAGAGACCGATCAGAGCAGCAGACGAGGAGAAAGAAGCTCCTGGTCACGGGAACTGCACAGAATTGAGCTTGTGAAAGCCAAGGATGCAAAGGCCTCCATCCAGCATCACAGCTAATATTTGACTGTAGATATGGGGAGAAAGCGCACCTGCCCAGCCTCGACAAAGCTCACGATTGTTTTTGGACTGATTAATGCGTTACTGAATTTGAGCTTCAACTCAGGCACCTGCTTCATTTATATCTGTAAGTGCTTCCTGCTGAGGTTTCATTTTTGTGACAGTAGCATCGTGCCAGAATGAACCCTGCCCTTCATATTTATCCAAGAAGACACCACCGGTTTGTGCGATACCTCTACTCAACTGCGAAACTTGCGGGGCTTCTAAAAAAAATCCATTCGCGAGCGGATTTGCAAATTTTTCGGCAATTTCACGAGATTTGCGGATCGCAAAATTGCCGAAAATCCGCAAATTCCGCGAGCGGAACGGATTTTGCACCCATACTTAATCACAATGGAAGAGCTGGAAGCAGCCGTTAACGGATTAGCATTGGGGAAAGAGGCTGGACCCGACAAACTACCAGCAGAAATATATAAGTTGTTTTTTGGGGTATTAAAGGAAGATATGCTATGCATATTTACGGCAGCACAGAATGGATTGGCCCCTAAAACATGGGCAGAAGCCACTATTGTGTGGTTTTCGGGAAAAAAGGTAAAGATCCAGAACTGGTGGGGTCTTAAAGGCCAATTTCACTAATGAATTGTGATTGTAAAATATACTCTAAAATTTTAGCTAATCGATTGTCTCAAATCATTACTCCTTTGGTGTCCCAAAAGCAACATGGTTTTATCCCGGAGCGTAGCACACTATCACATGTCAACAAAGTGGTGACGCTCTTTGATATTGCACAGACGGAGAAGCAGGAGTTAGGTCTTATTTAATTGGATGCAGAAAAAGCGTTTGACCGGGTGGAGTGGGCTTACTTGTGGGAATTGATGTCAAGGATTGGTTTTGGTAGACGGTTTATAAATGCCCTACAAGTTTTGTACACTGCACCGGTCGCTAGGATTGCTTCAATGGGCTTACTCTCTGAAGAGGTACAAATCACTCAAGGTACATGACAGGGGTGCCCTTGTTCCCCACTATTGTTTGCTTTATTTATAAATCCGTTTGTCAAACAACTAGGCAATCATTTTTCGATCAAGCCTTTTATGGTTCACAATGTATCTTACTCAGTGTTTGCATATGCAGACGATATTGCTGTAACTACCTCTGACCCCGTTCTAGCATTATAAGAGATAGAGCGGCTTACACTTCTGTTCGGTCAGAGCTCTGGCTATAAATTAAATGTCGCTAAGACACAGGTCTTAATTACTGAACAGGTGATTATGCATGATCCACAAGTGGTAACAGAAGTGACTTATCTGGGTATTAAAATTAGATTATCAATGGAGGAATTGGTTAACGCTAATTGGAATTCGCTATTATGGAATATTCAACATTCATCAGACAAATGGTCCAGAATGCAATTCAATTTGATTGGTAGAACCAGCATTATTAAGATGAATGTCTTACCAAAGGCGATGTACATTATCCAAGCTGTCCCTGACTTTGCCCTTTATTTTTATTCTTGTTTTTTGTTAAGAATAAGGATCTTATTAACCGGTGAAGATGTGGGTAATATGGCGGAGGCTCCGCCTTTTTTTCAGATTTTGGTGGGTTCTGAGGCACGCCAATGTTTCTTCAAACAAATTGATGGTAGCTATTACAAACGCACAAGGTTTAAGGTCCTTATATCTGCCTTTAACGTGTGGAAAAGAATACGAAAGTCTTGTTCAGTGGAAAAACTATCTTGGTAGACCCCAATTAATGCTGTAAATATTCTTCCGCCTATATTCTGGGATACTATCGCTAAAGGGTGGAGGGCAAAGGGTGTAGCTTCACTCGGGGATTTCTTTTGTAATAACGGCTTCCTGATGTCTTATAAAGAAATATCCTGATAGTTTAATTTGCTTCAAAAACAATTTTTTAAGTATCTCCAGTTTAGAGATTTTATTTTTTGAAAAAAAGTTAGAGCGGACTTTAAGCCAGTAGTTACTGCCGTTCAACGACAGGTCAAAATTGGGGCTGTGTATCAAATATTGTTATCCTATAAAAAAGACGATCTTGACAAATTCAGTACTAAGTGGGCTGCGATACTGGGCATTGAGCACTTGAGTTTAAAAGATGCTATTGTTAGATCCAGGGAGACTCTTTTGTCAGCGAACCTGAAAGCTCAATGTTTTAAAACTTTTTTCAGTTTATATTATACACCGGCTCGTATGATAAAATGGGGAATCGGGCAAGATGGAAAATGTTTTCAATGCCGGGGGGATAATGCAGCTATGTTGCATATCTTTTTTTCTTGTGTTTGTCTGGCAAATTATTTTCGATTCATTGAGCAATTTTTGTCAAGATTACTAGGGGTTTCTATACCTATAACACCAGTAATGATACTTTTGGGAATTTGACCGGAAGTTGGCAAGGGTACTCCCCTATATAAATACAGACATTTTATGTTTATTGCAATGACTGTTGCTCGACTTTGGATTGCAGCTGAATGGCTACAGGTTGAGCCTCCATCTTTTGAGCAATGGAGGACTAAGATGTATAATTTATTATCATTAGAGTTTAGTATGTATTCGGTTAAAGGGATCAAGAAACGTAAGATTGGTTTAGGTATCTGGGGGATGTTATCTGATTAAGTGTCTGATTGAATTGACGATGACTTTCTAATGTATGTATTGGTCCATTGAGTTACTGTGGGGAAAAAAAAGAAAGTTTTCATTGGCTGCAATTCTGAGACCACTTTTGAGATTATTTTGAAACATGTTGCAGTGGAAGTTGTGATTCTTGTGGGGTTTTCCTTACTCCTTGGCATGTGATTTTCCAAGTTAGCAACTTTTGCAAAAGCATTTTTATAAATCTTTTTGTTTTCTGGATTTTCTTTCAAATTCATTTTGCTTTATGATGTGAATTACTGTGTTGCTCGTGTTGGATCTGTGAATTTTGCATGCTTTTATCATTAACATTTTCTTTCAGGAATTGCCAGTTGTTCATAAATTAATTGTTTCCTAATTGAGACGGCCGTGCTCCAGGATAAAGGCGAACCCAGGATGATAGCAAAGAAGCCACCAATTGTAAGTAATGGCTGGCTTCTAAACTCCTTGTGAGGTAACAAAAGGTCTCGCAATAGATTGCACATGGGCTGTCCTTGGTGAGACCTACACGTTTAAATTGTAATGTCTTGTCATTAGGTGAACATTTTTAAGTGTTTTTTGTGTGTGTGTGAAATGCAAATTTTAGCAATGTTACTGAATAAAAGTAACATCAAAGCTGATTGGTGATATGTCTGTATGTTGTTGATAGCATCACCTGTGTGTGGAATCGGTAAGTGGCACTGAGTTAGTTATATCTGGCAATATATGTATATGTGGAATTTGGCCACCAGTGTGTGAGTTGGTTTGCTCAATATGTGTGTTCATGGCTTTTGACTGGCAGGGAGTGTGTGTAAGATACAAACAGGGTATTCAGAGATGAGGACGTGCTGTGGAAAGAAGTCGCAATAGAACCTGCACTGGAATTCCCCTTGAGGCCAGTATATAGTGGCCCGGGCACCAGTACAGCTAGCCTAGAATGTCAGGGGGTTAGGGCTTCCAGGTCAGACGTGGCAGTAGTACTTACAAATTATACACTTCCCTTGGGAAGGTGCCTGACAATTTCTAATGTTGTATTGGCTCCTTCGCTGTTGCTGAACTGCACTTGCTATAGTTTGTTCTCTTTATTACATGTCATATACGTTTTGCATAAGAAATAAGGGCCTTATTCACAAAGGTAAACTAACAGTTTTGTGTAAGTTTACATCTATTTTGGAATTCACAAAACTGCATTTTAATAGTAAGTTTACAAATGTGGAAGCTCCTCAGTCTGGTCAGAAAACTCTGCACACAAAAAGATAAAACATGACTAACTTTTTATGTGAGGAGTTCCACGCCCTAACTGAGGAGTCTACCCACTCAAAAATCGACCATTAAATTGAGGTTTTGTGAATTCCAAAACAAACATAAGCTTACATAAAAGTATAAGTTTACCTTTGTGAATCAGGCCCTAAATGTTGCTTATGTTCTGGAACTTTTTCGGCACAAGTCTATTACTTTCTGTCCTTCACTGCCAATGTGCATGCTGTCTTCTAGGACAGCAAAGATACAAAGTGTGGATAGATAACGTTTGAGGTGTCAATCCAAAATATGTTTCCACTCTGACATCACTATCACCAGTGGAAAGGTCACTGCAGGTGATTTCCCAGCAGCATTGTTGGAATTAGCTTCATTGTTTTTGAAATCAGTATCCTTAGCCTCATGGACGTCATTTGAGAGTAGTGAAGGGTCGCAGCTGTGACCTGCTACTCTTTGCACTTTCTTTGCGACCCCTAGCATCAGAGGGGGCAAAACACAGCTGCGACCCCCTGACTAATCTCAAATGATGTCCATGCTAATCCTGCCTTCCAAATATCAATTCCAAATTTCTCCATGATGGCCTGTATCTAGCACCTAGAGAAATCAAGAGTGGCATGGCTTACATAGATCTCAACACATTTTTTACCCAAGATTTCCTTTAAACGTCAAAACTATGGTTAAAACGCCTATTTTGTCTCCAACTTTCAATGGGGATGGCTGTGGAATTTTGGTCCGGGGTTACCTATCTACTAAGCAACTGTAACAACCTATGATAGTTCTGAAAACTAGACAGCCAGATAACGCTAGATTAGAATGTTTGAGGTGGATCCCAGCACGTTTTCTGACTCAGAATGCCAAGCAAACTTTGAAGTATAGGTAAGAAAAATAAATGCACTCACAGGTATATGAAAGAAAATTCCAGAACTTCCTGTGAATGGCAAATGCTCTATAACCAACCACATGTTGCAGCACTTCTTCTGATAACAATGAAACCCAACATGTGCGAGTCCACGCTCAAGGCACTTTGTGCTTTACTCTTCAGCAGAAGCATCTATTTAATTGAAACTTCTGTTCTCCCAAATCTAAGTGCTGTACACAACAAGGTGTGTTAAGAAGGGACACCTGACAGATTTATCGATTTAACAATAATGTATCAGCCTAAACAAGAATGAGTGAATATCATTTCGGGAAAAGTTTTGATTTTCTTTATGAAGATTATGGATTATAATAGAAATGAAGTACATGAATGCCATAAATGCAGCCAGAGTTTGTGTAATTTGGAATCTGCACAGTTCTTCAGATCATTTACCTAACTTGGTGAGTTTCCATTCCCACTATTATGCATAATTTCTTTTACTTCAAAAATATGTTACATAAAACAATATTTTTTTAACCTACTAGTTTTTGTTGAAACTCTGCAAAGAATGTTTGGGCATGCATGTAGACTGCGGCTCCTCCACTATGGCGGAGGAGCGTTACCCCCCAGAAAAAAAGGTCAGGAAAGGAAACATTATAAAGACTAATTTTATTTGTTCTTTCCTGCTGAGTCTTGAGGCGGGGTCTGGGGGATGACAGACACTGAGGGGAGTGGTAAAATCAATCCCTTCCCTGCGTATGACAGTTTGGCTCAGGTCGGCCAAACCATCATGTGCAGTGAAACCTCTCTTTAACCCAGCAATGCTGCTGGGTTGGAGAGCTTATATTCAGGGGATAGATTCAGTTCAGGACCCTAGAGGTTAGAATTTATAACCATATATTAGAAAAACAAGATACCTCTGGGACCATAGATTCTTGGATTACTCAATGCCAAGGGTATAACCATTTACCCGGCAATTTCAATAAACGAAAAGTGCAACTTGCAGTTTTTTAACATGTAAGGTAGGTATGCAACACCACAATCACTTTTTCTTAAACATCAATAAACAACACAGCTCGACCATTTCTCTTCAAAAATTCTATTTGTCATTTTACTTTTTCAAAAAATGGATTATACTTCAGATTCAAAACAACACAGTTTGATTTCTTTCTATACTCTATTTGTACATACAATCCTCACGCATAACTTTTGTGGTTGTTGTTTCAAAGTTATGAACAGTATTCAAAACCAGCACATATCAACATATACAAAAAATTTCCATATATCATATTTAGGGGCCGATTCCGATCTCGGTCGGAAGGGCTCTGAATCGGGTTCGAGATTAGCGGGTCGGATTCGGAGGCTGAATTTCCGTCCGGTTCGTACACAGGTCTGGACGATGAAGTACAATGCAAACAAGTGTGAAATCTCCGGTTTCCGGGTCAAAACCGCTCCGTACGTCTCGACCGTAAGCTAACCATGGCGTACAATGGAGGCGAATTCCGACCGAGCCAGTATGAAGCACGATTCGAACAGCCGGATCGAGTCGGAGCTTCCAGCTCGCAATAGCTCCCGGAGCTGGTCTTTGGAGGTCCGCATCAGACCCCCCTGGTACCCGCAGCCTTACAGCTCGAACACAGGGGGAGACCCATGGGTCTCCCCAACACAGGCATGTATGGTGCGGATGGCACTGACGCGTACACACTGTACGGGGCGCACTTGTCCGGAACGTACCCATTCAGTCACTGGGAGCCCATGTACGCGTTGTACGACCGGCTCCCATTGACTTCAATGGGAGTCTGACCGAAACAAGTCTGACAGCATACGGCCGCATCGTACTCGCTCGGTCGGACTCCAGGAGTCCGGATCGGTCGGAAAACACCCCAGATCCGGCTTGGTCGGACTAATTTCTGACCCAGATCGGAATCGGCCCCTTTGTCGTAATCCTACTTTTTACCAGGATACATCCAACTATTATTCCTTGATAATTTTTAGTAAGTGGTCCTTAAAAAGACTAGGCACAAAGAATCATTTAGATAGTATTTAAAATTTAGACCATCCAATTTTTTCGTTAAACTTATTGAATCCTTTTTAATATTCCATATTGATGCTGATACTCTGAGTCCTGTGAAAGTGAAAGGTGAGTTATGTGGGTGCCGACGCGTTTCAACCTTCGTGCTGTGGACCAAGAGGGTTTTTAAGAAGGTCTTCCTCAGGGCTGGGACTGTGAGAGTAGGATTAAGTGATCAAATGTGTTTGGGATGTATGGGTTTGTGTTCCTCCATCCGATCACTGCAGATCCTGGAGTCTCACATCTTCGTACACTTTGAGTCTTTTGTTCTTTTATTCCTCTGTTCGTTGTCTCAATTCGGAGGGGCTGTACTGGAACCTGACTCCTCGGATCCGTTGCTTCTTTCCGTGTCTCTCCTGCTTTGTCAATATCGTTTTACGAGCTATTCACTGGCTCCATATATGGAATAAACGTCTTACGTCAGTCTGAAGCGTTCACCTCACTTCCTTTAGTGCCGTTTTCATGACAACAAACTAGATTTCATGTCTGGGTTGGAGCGAGCAGGCACAGACTCCCGGTCTGTCCTGGAGCGCACATCGAGGGCACTCAGGCCAATCCTGAAGCTGCTCTCATGGGTGAGAGCAGCTTCAGGATAGTCCACTGGGTATTTTAGGAGCCTGTACCACCAGGAGAAGAGGAGCAGAAGAGAACGACGCAACCGTCTGCAGGTAAGTTTTATTATTCATTTTTTGTATTTTTCCCACCTGTGTCTGCTATCACCCCCACGGACCCGCCCGTCTAACGGCTGGTCCGGCACACCAGCCGCTTCTGTCGGACTTTTCTGCCTGTAGGCATACATCTGTGCGGTGAATTAAGGGTCAGAGCCTTTCTACTAGAAGCCAATTTCTGGACTGAAGTGCAGTTGCTGATTCTTGCTGACCCGGATGCTGGTAATGCTCCACTCAAAAGACTGGAGTAATAAACGGGGTCATTTTTATAACCAAAAGAACCAGGGTAGTACAAACATATCAAACAATGGGTTTACCCAGAAGAAGATGAAAAAAAAGAAGATAAATTAAATGAAATAGGTAAACCAAAATCTAGTAAATACAATAGTTAAATGAAAAGGTGTACATAACAATCTCCACTGTGGCACCCCTGAAAGGCATCTCACAAGTTGTTTAGGGCATGAAGTATTCAACTACTTCACCCGAATGATCAAAAGCTACAATCACTGCATCCATCATCTTCTTCGAGAACAGCTGCATCACCTACTAGGTACTCAGGAATGATATACCAACACCCCCAGCCACAAGACTAATAATCTTAGGCAGACAGCCCTACAATAGGAGCCAGGTCATCCACAGACTGTAAAAAAAGGTGTAAAACTGAAGACAAACCTTCAACTCTACCAAAACTTGGAATTATATCCTCATCAACATCAGAACTGCTCCAACTCCCTGAAATTCACAAAGATGCTAAAACACACACATTCAAGAAGTTTTATCTTATATAACCCTGGGCGAAGTACTACACTACGCTCGCATAGTTTGCGCAGTTTGCGCTACTTAACACTATGCAAATTGCACGTAGCACAGTGCAAACACACGTAGCGTAGCGTAGCAGTCATTTTTTGCTTGCTCGCGGTCCTCAACGTCAAGTTGACGACCGCGAGCAAGCAAAATGACAACCCGGCAAGACTTTTTCCTCATTCGCAATCAGCAACATCAAGTTGCTAATCGGGAGCGCGGAAAATAAACCATCCGGCGTGATTTTCAACACGGGGAGGTCAGGTTTATCATTGCGAGTGGTCGCGTATGCTCGCGACTGCTCGCGATGAGGAACTACCAGTCCGCGTTGAGAAATATTCTGTTCGAGTAGAAATCTACTCGAGCGGCAGAAAACGACCGCTTGCACTGTGCAAGATGCGGTTTGCACCGATTGCACAGTGCAGACAAGCATCCGGCTCTGTGCAATCAGTGCGAACAGCATTTTGCACAGTGCACTACACAGTTCGCATGGCTGCGCGTAGCTCGTGTAGTGCGATGTGCTCTTCGCGTAGCTACGCGTAGAGCTACTATGCAAACTATGCCCAGGGTTAATCTTATATCTGTATCTTGGCCCTCTCCACCCCTGTTCAGCACTCCTTTGCATCCCAGCTTGGTGTGCTATGGCAGTGTCACTGCAAACATACATGTATCTAAAGGATCAAAAATGTGTCTTGACAGGAAGGTACACAGGTTTGTCCAGTCGTGCTTGTTAATGACAGGTGGCCATTTATCCAGCCTGTAATCATTTCTTTGGTAAAGTAATCAGCAACATTGTAAATTGGGTTATAAAAAAACTTGGTGTCAAATTGTTGCACATTTTTCCTGATCTGTATGTGCTGCTATCTTGACTATATAAAGATAGGTAAATAATTGTGGAAATATATCCACATTTCTGTTACACCTTATTTTAGGGAAATATCTTTTCTTGAGGAAGCCAGAAGACATCTCTGTTCATGCTCTGACTAGAAGCTGCTATGCTGCAAATATTGAATGGAAAAATGGTCGAGTTTTTTTTTTTTAAATCATTAGTACCACACTGTGAAAAGCTCTGCCCAAGTACGTTTCTAAATTAATTTCCTTACTATTTTACTAATTTTAAATGCCTTGTTATAGACTATTTAGTGAATATTGATTTGGTAAACATGAAATCTTCATTTCTTTATTCGGCAAATGCTGCCATAAACGTTTGTGTAAATACAATTGACATAAAAAACTTTAAAAGCAATAAAACCCATATAATAAAAAATAAAAGCTGTCATAAGGCCATTTTGAACAATGCTTAATCAATAGATATTGCTTGTCTTAGGATTTCATAAAACACGCTACAGCCATATGCCTTATACTTCTGGATTCTAGTACCTCGTTACGGACGGCCTTTGGGTTTAAAGGTGTAACTAGAGGTCACATTGCCAACAGCAGTGGTGGGCAGTGCAATACAGTATTCACGACCCTACACTGCCTGTCTGATTCTCCATACTCCTATTAAGAAGTAGGACAGAGCAACACAATCAAGTGTGATGTATTAGCTCTAGGGATTTTGGAGACAATGCTAAAATCTCCAATAGCCATGCTCCGACAGAGGGGTATTATCCACTTCTTCCTGTGATTATGATAAGCGCTGACAAAAGAACAATATGTAGTTGATATATTCCTTGATCTGGGAGAAAGGGCAGAACAGGACTAGGTTAATATCATGTTGCCCCCTTTTATCAGTAAAGGTGCATAACAATAGGGTCCCAAATCCGAATTCAATGTGCAAGGTTTTTCATAAAGGAGGTTCGATGGAATCCATATATTCTTCTGTGAGGAAAGAATCTTTGAATTCCAGGAAGGCTAGTGTCATGGTACCCAAACTCCTGTTCCTGCTCAATTCTCTGTCTGTCTATGGAACTCTAATAAGCCTACTTAAATGCTGTTTATACTCACCAGAAATGGCTCTGGTGTTGTTCGCAGTCCAACCTTGCCAAGTAAGTCTTAATGTGCTCAAACCAGGGAATCCTTGAAACTCCAGGCCGCCTGAGTACCTCCTCCAAACCCACCTGATATAGAAGAAGGTCCACTGAGGCCCATAGCCGTCTCCGATTGAGCAGAGGTCTAAGGGCAGCTTCATGAGCAATGGGCCTGTGGGTCAAATCCATCCAAAATGTGTACACTGACAAAATATTGACACTCAAAATATCCCCATACAAAAATATTGTGACCATAATATCCATGTCAAAAATATCTACATCCTATACTTATAATGGTAAGTACAAAAATATTGAGAAAAACATATCTATGTCATAAGTTTAGTTGTACAAAATACCGTTTTTTATGTATATAATATAAATTAATAAATATTAAATATATCAAAGAATAAAACTAATTAAAAAAAAGAAATGAGATTTAATATACATTTTAACAAATATAACAAATTAACATAATTTTAACAAGTTAAATACATACATATAAAAAATTGTAGGGAAAGTGTTGGATAGCAGAGGGGTAAAAATTGCTGTTCCCACTCCAGTGAGTGTAACAGGTGGGAACGTGTTGCATTGCGGATGGATAACATGTACTATTCCCACTCCAGTCAGTGCAACAGTAGGGGTAAAAATGACTATTCCCATTCCAATGAGTTCAACCGTAGGGAAAGTGTTGGATAGCGGAGGGGTAAAATGACTATTCCCACTCCAGTGAGTGCAAAAGTAGGGAAAGTGTTGGATAGGGAAGGGGCAAAATGTACTATTCCCACTCCATTCAGTGCATTAATAGGGAAAGTGTTGGATTAGCAGAGGTGGTAAGAGTTACTATTCTCACTCCAGTCATTTCAAAACTAAAAACAAACAAAATATCAACAGAATGAAAAACTTATTTTTTAAGTAAGTAAAAAATATATAAATATGTTACAAATTATTATACAAATAGATTTAATATTAAAAATAAAAACATATTATAATGTTAAATACATATCACAAATGTATCACGTAATTTTCATATTTAATAGGCAATTAATTAATTGAAACATTAATATTAATTAACAACTAGTTAATAACTAATTACACATCAATTACTTCCCATCCTTTACTCCTGTAAATTTCACAACCCGATCCTAAAATATACCCCCAAAAAATAAAAAACAAAATTAGCATTATAAAACCTCAATTAAATAAACATTAATAAATACAAAATATTCATTAATTTATTATAATTAAATTAGTTTCCACCCTGTTTACCTATAAACCCACTACAGAACTATAAAAGACATAATGTAATTAAAATAAAATTAATAACTGCTAAAAAAGTAACACATACATTAAAAAACATAAACAACACTTATATAAAAAAATCCTCACATACATTTATAATATATACTAAAATACATAACACTAATTAAAAAATCGATATTTTAAACAAATATATTTTTGCACACAATATTAATGACTTCTATATTTTTAAAATCGATATTTCTTACCTTAAAGTCCATATTCTTGACCATAGTATTCTTGCTTGCGATATTTCTGTGTCACAATATTTAAAACACAATATTAGTGTAAGTCGACATTTCCAACTCAATATTTTCACTGGATTGCACAGTAATTGCAGGCGAGGGGTACTAGTTGGAGATTCGTCAAAGATCGTAGAAATTGGTTCTCACTCACGTCCAATGTGGTAGTCATTTCATATCTCCATAGTTCTCTCCCTTACAAGGCCCTGCCTGCTGTTTGTAGGTTGACAATTTGGTTGGCCGGATATGCTGGTCAGAAGCTAAAACCCTTAAAACCCCTCAGGATGCCCCCTGTATAACGTTCAAGCTTCAACTTCTTCTTATAGATCTAGGCAAACCAGCCAAAATTCTCTGACAAGGTGAGGCTCAAGTACTCAAAGGTGCAGATACTTTGAAGGGGAACACCATTCAGAGATGGGTTAGGGCAGGTTGTGTGGCTGGGATTGAAAATCATATACTTCATTTTGTGAAGGTTTATTTCAAGCCATCTCTGCTCTCAGAAGGTGCCAAAACGGTCCAGGGGATCTTGAATACCCATAGTGGATTTGGATACCAATAGGGTGTTGTCTACGAACAGAAGAGCAGGGATCTTCATACTCGCTAAGCTTGGGGCATCGTGATTACACTTCTCTAGCTGGGCTACCAGATAGTTAATGTATAGAGTTAGGGCTACAACACAGCCTAGTCCTACCCCTGTCGTAACTGGTATTGATGGTGTTGGCTCCCCGTGTTGCCAAATTAAACCTGCATAGTTCTTCTGGTGCAGCCTATTAATGATATCAACAAGATAATATGAGACACCCTGTTCAGTTAGAACTTTTCATAATGCCTGCCTTGGCACAAGGTCAAAGGCAGTACGGAGGTCAACAAAAACTACATAGAGCCGACCACCTCCCAGAATGCATTCTTCCAGTATATAAGTTGTAATCTGAATACTTGGTCGATGATACTGGCCCCAGATCTAAACCCTGCTTGGAGGGAAGTCATAAGACCCGCATCCTCAACCCACTAACACAGCCTATCCAACAATATAGGACAAAAACACTTTTGGGAGCTGTCAATAAGGCTGATTGGCCGATAATTTGATGGCAGCGACCGTGAGCCTTTCTTTTTTAGATTTTTTTTGCATATATAGCGCAAACACAACCCAGAGGTATTGGAGCGCTTTACACGAGTACCAGTTATGTTAGACAAGGACACATTCATTTTTTTTTTGTTAGGCACGGGGAGATTAAGTGATTTGCCCAGAATCACAGGATGTGGACGCGACTCCGAGGTTTGAACCTTGGTTTACCAGCTCCAAAGTCGGCAGTCTAGCCGTCAGACCTATACAATCTCGCCCCTACCCAAGTGGGTGGAGTAGATAAGCCTTTCAAAATACAAGTAAAATACTTGGTAAAATACGGGCCCCAGATTGTCTTATCTGCCTTTAACAAATCCCCAGGCACCTTGTCTAGCCCTGGCAATTTTCCTGGAGTGATTCAGTCTATGGCATAGGGGGAAATGAACCTAGTAAATTCAGGTTGGGCCTTCCTAGGAGGCACTGGGCTCCAATGAATGAAGTGTGAGGCCCAAGGCATTGTGATCACTATCTTGCCACTATATAACTTCCATGTCAACAGCTAGGGGCCAAAACCTGATGGCCAACTGAATGTAATCTATTTGGCTCTGGCACCCCTGCCGGTTGAACGTGAGCTCCCCTCCTTGTCTGATGGAGTTCTTCCATACAACGCTCTCAGACCGTTACCCAGAACAAAAGCATTCAGCTGTAAAATAGCAGCTGACCATCTCCTAATTGGTGGTAGGATGAGAGCCGGTATCTCTCATAGTTCATCCTCTTCTCCACTAATAGGACCATACGTGGAGAAGTGTGGCTCACTGGTTAGAAGCGGCAGACCCTGAAGCAGAGATCAAGCCCGGGACCAGGGTTCAATTCCCGACGCGGCAGGGTCTTGGGCTCAATGTCCGCGGACTCGATAATTCTCGCCTCGGCGCCTACTCTAATCATCGGTCCCACGCTGCAACTCAGGGCAATAGCTTGCTTAACCTCCACAACGGCCCCAACAATGCTGGGATGCCTGGCTTCACCTTGGGGGTGCCCAGGAGGGGCATCTCACAGGGAGAGCCAGGAAGGGTTCCACAGCGGTATACAGCGCCGGGACGCCCCGTTGCTGGGGCATCTGTGCGCTTTACAAGTATACTACATTTACACATTTACATTTACCCAGCATCGGTTGGTAAACTGTGTTTCTTTTTGAATGTAGGCTTCTTGACTAGCTGCACTTTACTAAATGTAAATTCATTGCCGGTCAAACCTGGATCTTTTCAGAAAATATCATGGCCAAAATTAAGGGAGCCATTCTGAAAAGCCTCTTATCATTCACACTGAAACCTCTGCTCACTAAGGGGCCCATTAGGATGGAGTAACGATCTCCACCGCCGAGCCGGGGTTGGCGACTGGTACGCCATTGTAACATGAAATACCCCTGCCATATTACGATTGCCGTCGGTATCGTGGCGGACGCAAAGTCTGTCCGCCCCATTTCCGCCGGTCGGCAATCGTTACGATTGCCCGCCGGGCAGAGCTGGTCCAGTAATATGGTGGCGGTGCCTAGCAGGCACCAACAGCCCTGTTATGATGCAGGTGGTGAAAAGCCTTTCCATGGCAGCAATGCCACCACGGAAAGACTAGCGGGGATTCGCTTTCGAGGGTCCGTTGGGGGCCCCCAGGGTGTGCACTTGGGGGTACCCATGGTACCCCCCTGCAGTTCCCTGCACCAAGTGGCAGGCACTGCGTGGTGCCTGCCAAGTGGTGCAAGGAAATGCTGTGCATGCCCTTTTACCATTGCAGATGGTGCTGCAGCCAGCTGCACCATCTGCAATGGTAAAAGGCATCCTAATTGGGCCGGTGGGACTGCCGCATGTCTGGTGGTCGGTCCTATCACTGTTATGGTTGCAGACGGATGTCCGCCCACCATCATAATGAGCCCCTAAATTCATACTTGGGAAATAGCTTCTCCTGTTTTAGTTTGCCTTTATGAACTTCAACAACTTTTCGATATGGTGAAGAGATTATTATTGTGGCTGAAAATGTAAAACCTCCCATTTTATCTTTTACTGCTTACGATCAAGGGAACCTTATGCAAGGAAATGTTAACATAAGAAAGGCTTGGTCTTTCTCTGTAAAATCAGGGTAAATACACTTCAACAATGGTGCGAAACAAGTATATTTTATCAAGTTATATACCAATGGTTTCTGCTTATTCTTGCTGGGGGTGAATGTACCAAGATATTGTGACCAGAAAATCCATGTTCCTCTATATAAGCACACTTTTATACTATTGGCAAAGGCAAAGATTTTGAATTGAATTGAAATTTACAAAGCAAATTAAAAGTGGTGCAATGTGTTAAAAACAATTTGGGATGTAAAAACATGACTGAATTAAAAGGTTCCCACAACTCAAAACTACCAGACTGTTTTTGTGTTCCGGGATTAGACAAATCATTGCTATTGCTGTTCCCAGCATCTGCAGACAATGTTCCCAGAGACACCCAGTGCATTAAGTCCATAGAACAATCATGTTCCAGTCCATTCCCCTCAGAGGCCACCGAGGGAGAAACAGCTAGTGTTAATTCCACAGAATAAAGCCAGGATCCATATCCCAAGCATACCAGGTGTTCTCATAGTATGAATTCAGGAGCAATGGCAAGTGTGAAGGACAACAGTACAAGTGAGCCGTTAACAGAGCCACCAGTAGGTAAATGTTTGGAGATTGAACCAATTATGTTCTGTTAGACCTGGCATCTTTGGCTTGGTCTCCACCTATCATTTTGCCTCTACCCCTGTATTTTTGATGCTGTGCTGGATTTCGTTTTTGCTGGTTTAGATGCTTTGGGCACTTTGCCACTGCTGTTCAGTGTCAAAGTGCAAGTGCTCCCTGTGTAAATTGTTATTATGATTGGTTATCCATGATTGACATATTTGTGTCACTAAGAAGTCCCTAGTAAAGTGCACTGAGTGTGTCAGGGCTGGTGATAACAAATGCTACTAGTGGGCCTCGAGCACTGATTGTGCCACCCACATGAGTAGCCCTAAAATGGTATCTCAGGCCTGCCACCGCAGTGCCTGTGTGCAGTCTGTGAACTGGCATGTCCTCCTGGTCAGTGTCTCCACTGGCCAGGCCTAACCCTTCCTTTTCTGTACACATTGGTCACCCCTATGGAAGGCCCAAGGTACCCCCATGGGCAGGGTGCAGTGTATGTGAAAGGTAGAGCATGTACTTGTGCCAGTGACAGGCTCTGGTAGTGAATTACAGCCATTTTTGTTTTTCACTATTGTAAGGCTATCTTGCCCCATAGGCTATCATGGGGGATGCTGGCTACAGTGGCTACCAGCATATCTTCCCATAGGAGCAAGATAGGACATAAAAGTCTGATATCCCTGAACTCAGAATTTAATAACACATCTTTTAGGAAAGGTTGTTTTTAAATCCTGTGTTTGAGAACCACACTTATAGAAAGTTGCTGTTCTCTTGTCTGACCTTTCTGTGTGCCTTGACCTGTTTGTGAATGGATTGTCTGGTTTGTGAGTGACAGGGGCTGGGTGGCTCCCAGAGTCTGAGTGGGCCATCCTGGGCTGAATAGCTCCATCTGCATCTAGAGTAGTGGGAGGGGGAAGCACCCGGGCCTGAATAGAGCTGTGCCTGCCTTCCACAATGCTGGTTCCACCTCCTGCTGGGCGGCTGACGACCATGCCTCTCTCTCTGAAAGGAAAGGAGAGGCCAGGAAAACAAAGTGCTCAGGGAACACCCAGAACTGGTTCAGACCAGGCTCAGAGCCCTCCTGCACAAAGGGAACAAAGACTTTTAGGGGTAGAAGTACAGGACCCGTGACTACAGAAAGTTAGATCATCCTGGAAAAAAGAAGGAACCTCTGCCAAGGTGAAAGCTGGAAGGCTGAAGAAGAAGGACTGCCCTGCTGTGTGATGCTGGACTGACCTGCAGTTGAATTGCTGCCTAGGAGAGGGGAAGGACTTTGTTGTTGCGTTGTCCCCTTACCTGAAGGAATTTCCAAGGGCCTGTTGTGAGCTGGCTCCCTGTTTTGAAGTCCCAGGAACAAAAGGACTTCACCCCCAGCTTCCCTGAGCTCTGCTCAGAGAGCTGTGTCCTTCCTAGAGTGATTGGGCCAGTTGTGGTGCCTCTGGAAGTTGTACCTGTGCTGGGAAGCTGGAAACCAAGATTTGAGAGTCTTTTCTACAGAAAAGTTATTGCATCGCTCGCTTGCGGAGCGCATCCCCGACAGTGCGAGGAAATTCCCGCCGCTACCAAGGCCGAGATCGTCGCAGCGCCTGTTACTGCTGCCGGAGACGTTGCATCCTTTGTTTGCGGGAAGATCACCATCGCTGCGAGCATCGTTGCAGAACCTGTCATCGCTGGGTGAGATCGCCGCACCACTTGCTACGGATCGTATCACGTCACTGCGAACATCGTCGCAGAGACATCGCATTGAGGACTCTTTTTCAACAATATTCTTGACCTGTGTATGTTGGATTTTTTGTAATTTTGGTCTTGTGTACTTTAAATTAAATACCTTTATTTTTATAAACTTTTGTGGAGTCAGTTTGTGGTGTTTTCACTGTGTTACTGTGAGTGTTGGTACAAATATTTTACACATTGCCTTTGGATAAGCCTGACTCCTTGTGCCAAGCTACCATGGGGGTGAGCAGAGGTTATCTAAAGAGTGTTCCTCCTTACCCTGACTAGAAGCAAGGGTCCCTATTTGGACAGTGGTACCTACCTCTGCCAACTAGAGACCCCCAGTTCTAACATGTTTTCAAGCATATGTCGAGAGCACACTCGAAAGTGCATAGCAGAGAGTTGAAAACGGGCTGTACACAGTGTAGCCTGACAGGCTGAAAAGACAAAAAACAGTAGTCATTAATATCCTGAAGCAACAGTGCCCCAAAGTACTGTATCATGTGTTCACAACACAGAAGCATGTGTGTAAGTTCTGTCTCCATTTGGCCTCATGATGGGCCATCCATTTAGAGCAGAAAAAATAAACCCCCAGTCCTGACAGCTAGGAACAGAACAACCGGTAAGCCTCCAAAAATGCTTCTAAGCACAGAGTGTATCAATGATGGAATATCTCTGCAGACCGTCTGAAAGGTGCCAACCAACCAGGAGACAATTATCTTAAAAATAGTGAGCTATCTCCTCAGTACTAGACATGCTAGAAATGCGGTGTACAGGCTCCCCAAAATGGTGCGTAAAATTAGTGTGGAGTAACAACTGTATCTGAGAAGAGGAGCTTGCAGCTTGAACATCAAATGGCTCCCTTGCAGATGTTAAGATTACATCTTTCTGGAACAATAAGGCTTTCAGTCTGCTTAAAGCATTAAAGTGCATGTTTGTATGCTTTATTGAAGGCCAAAGCATTGCATCTCTAACTGTGTGGGCAGAAGGAAACAGTACTTGTGTTCAAAAAGGTCACAACAGGAGAGATCGTTACCAAATTGACAATTCCCAGTCTCTTTCCACAGTAGCCTTGACCATTCAGCATCGAGTAACTCCCATTAGAGAGTAATCTGAAAGCTGGATGAATCACAGCAGCAGGAGAACCCTTCAAATAACATGAGGAGTTTTCCTTAAATGCATTACATGTACCATGAAGCAAAACTTCCCTGCAAAATAAGCAATGTCCCGTGGTACTCTCGCAGTCAGTCCTGCTAAGAAAAACCTCAGTCGAAATTTGTAAGGTGAGATCCTTTGGCCAAAGTTTTACTAAATAAGGCGTCCGGGCTGGACAGGATCCTAGGAGACCTGTTCAGAACTGAACAGGTAGTGTAGGCCCCATACTTGCAGACCCTTTTTAATGCAATATTTCATGGTCTGGCACCCCCTTCAACTTGGGCGGGAGCTGAGATCATCCCTATTTATAAAAAGGGGTCCCCACTAGAACCAGCAAATTATATGCCAATTAGCCTAAAAGATGTAACACAAAAGATTTTTGCCCGTGTCATTTGGGAAGATTGCAGGATTTGATGGATGGTCATAATATAGTAACTCCCCTACAAGCAGGCTTCAGGTCCAAAATCTCAACCATAGATCGGCTGTTTAGATTACTACTGATCTATTGGAAAACCATAACGTTGGAGGGAGGCTCTCTCTATCTAACATTCGTGGATCTCAAATCCGCGTTTGATATGGTAGATCGAGATCAGTTATGGGGCTTACTGCTTGACATGGGAGCTCCAGCTTTGTCAACAGCTGAAACGCCTTCATGAAGGCACCTTTGCTAGAATAAGATTTGGAAAAAGCGGGGGACTAACAGCTCCTTTTCCCGTTGAGAAGGGAGTGAAACAGGGCTGTGTGCTCCCACCCACTCTCTTCTCGCTCTTCTTAAATGGGTTAATCGAGGTACTTTTAGATGTTAAGGACATTGACTCTCCAAGACTTGCGAACTGCAAAATACCAGCCCTAATGTTTGCGGATGACACGCTGCTCCTCTCTAAATCACCTATGGGGATGCAGCGTGTTTTAGAGGTATTTAGTCAGTTCTGTAAAAAAAGGAACTTGGATATAAATATACAGAAAACTAAGTATATGGTTTTCCATGCTGATTCCACTAATTGCCCTCACCCAAAGATGGACCATCGGGCCCTAGAGAGGGTGCCTATATTTGACTTTTTGGGACTTACAATTAATAACAAAATGGAGTGGGTACCGCAAATCACTAAGGCAAATTTAAAACTAATCCAGGCAACGTGGGGGATATTAAAAATCTATAAGAGTTGTTCCACAAAGGTCATTGGTCCCCCCGCAGAAATATATAAGGTCCAAGCTAGGGGGGCCTCGTTGTATGGTGCAGAACTTTGGGGTCACTGTCCTATTAACACTATTACAGCGACTGAAAATAATTTCCTGAGACAACTTCTAGGTCTCCCAAAAAGTTCCCACTTAACTACATTGTTCCCATTACCGAGCTGATTTCTTTCCGACCGTTTCTTTACTGGTGACGGCTATGGTGTATGCCAGAGTTAGGTAATTTCAGGGAGGAATTAAAATCCGTTACGTCCATCCTGAGGGCGGGTAACATATCCTGGTTGTCCTACATTAGGAATGTATTTGGTGCTGTAGGGAGGAATGATCTGTGGTCTGCACCGGAGGTGACATGTCCTGCCACATCCAAAAAATTATTAATATTTGCCTTGAAAGAACATAGATTGGCAAGTATTCTCCAGTCAGTAGACTCATCCAATCTGACCTCCAAGTTCTTGGATGTAATTCAGTACTACAGTCTGGAGTTGGTTTTGGACTGCATTCAACCCCTTGCAGCTAAGAAATTGTTTACACAATTCAGACACGGGACGCTCCCGCTCTATGCATTCACTAATAACTGGGCGGGAGTCACTAAATCACTTTGTCCTGGGTGCTCCGAAGTGGAAGAAACTGAGATCCATGTGATCTTTTTCAGTCCCGCATATAGTCTGCCTAGATCTAAATGGGCCCTTCAACTTTGTAGAAACCTGGGTATAAGAAACTTTAGAGAGGTTTACAGGTTATTAAAATATGATACTTACATGGTATTCGCTGTTGCAATCTCCAAGTTCTTATTGTGGTGCAAACGTATACACCTACTGAAAAAATAGAGTATAGAACTTTTGTAGTCTTGCTTTATTTTAGATCAATCCTTGATTTTAAATTATCTTAATCATGGGATTAGCTCTTCTTAACTTCTTTTGTTTAACTTATATTTTTAAAATATTGATTGAATTAATTGATGGTATTATCTAATATTCATTCAAGGCGCCCTTGGCAGAGATTTGTACTCATGTTTTATATCCCCCATCTGATATATACTTGAGGATGGCGGAACGCCCTACCTACTGAGGTTTGAAAACTCAAAGGGGTTTCAAATGTTAAATTGCATCTATATTTTCTGTTTGTAGGATTGTGTTTTTTTTATGATGCTATTTTTATAATGTTACATTCTCTGTGCTTTTATGGCAGTAACAGCCAAAATAAAGATATTTGACTGACTGAGATCCATGACTCATGTATATACTCTTCTTCTAGCGCCTAATATCTGTCTACTTGATGGTGTTGTACGCAGTATTGGAAGGGAAATATCAAAATTCTCAGTGAAACAAACCTTTGTATTATCCAAACCACGAAGGAGTTTCAGCAACAGTGAATGGTAATTTCTCTAACATCTCTATGTGTACCATGCTATTTGTTGTGTCCCTTTTGGTCATAATGGTTTGTTGTTTTGTGAGATTGTATGGTAAAAACAACCTAGTGCCATTAAGGTGTTTCCATGGAACAAGACCAGCCCACAGTGTCTGTACAGTCCATCACAGTAACATGATAGCCCTAAACTGTGACTGCCCATGCTTTAAAGAAGACAAATCACTCTGTATGATAACAATTGCAGAGGACACACTGTTCCCCAGAAAGTAAATTCTGGTTGATATTCTAGTCATACTATTATCTGCTGCTGCCAGAGGCCTTTCTAAATTTGCCCTGGCAATTTTCAGCATCTCAGCTGCTTCCTGCTTTGAAATCTTCCACACTGCATTCTATATAGCATACAGAAAGCACTTTTGACATGGTCTTGAAGGACCTTGTAAAAAGCCTTGTTATCTCGTCATCACAAAAAAAGGGACAAGTGTTGTTTGATCTAAGACAATGTTGTGGTTTTTAGCCAATCTAGGCATAGCTTCCCAACACTGTAAGTTGTTACCAGCCCGAGTGTTGTGTCTGTAGATTTTGTGGGTTGGGCCTACTGATCTTAAACCCATAGGTGTCACCCAGAAAACAAGCCTGATATATGTTACTCTCTTACAGCCACATTAACAATCCCTCTTGATTGGTACCTGAAAAATTGTATGCACCATTGCGAAGCATGGTGTCTAATGTTTCCTCCATGGAATTTGTGAACTGTTGCTGGTTCGTAAATCGTGCAATTGTGGGAATGTTTGGTGTGTTTAAATGTTTTATCTTGGCAAGGCCAATGCAGGGCATTTGCTGCAGAATTCTGTTCAGGAAAATCATTTGTTGTGGTAGAAGTCATGCTCTAAATAAAGCCTTGTTCCCCTGAACCTGCCAATCTTTACTTCCCCAAACAGATTTCAAATCGGCATTGTCTTTTCAAAAGTCAAACCCTTGTACAGACAGTTGGGAAACCAAAGATGCTGAATAAATCAGCTTAGTGTCAGTTAGAATAGGTTTCTTAGCCAACAAGGGTGTCAGTTTATAAAAATCTGGGTCAGCTGGATTATGATCTAAAATATATGCAAACTTCTGTGCAAATGCTTCTGAGCTACCCCTTGGTGGTGTAGGACAATGTTCCCTTTGTGTGTAATTAAATACTACACATGGAGTGCTTTCTTTATGTAGGAAATGGTGACCATAATGGCAAAATCAGAACATTTCATCATAATTAGACACGCCTTCATAGATTACATTTCCATTAAAAACTGTTGAATGCTGCAGATCATTTAGCATTTGATGCACTTTATCAATGTTCCAGTCATCAGAGATAGTACTAGGAGTGATATAGTCATGCAAAGACATTTTAAACACATATGGAATTTGAGTTAATTAAGTTGGTCCAAATATTTCATAGGATACCTTATCCCAAACAATGTTATCAGGAACTGGAACAGCAGAAATGTTCACTAGAGGAAAGGTCTCTGCGCATTACGCGATGAGGATTAGGGTTCAACAGCAGAACGTTCTGGGAGATAGTGTCCATTCAGAATCAAGAACAAGATGGCACAAACCTAATCCAAATAAAGAGGGAAAATAATGAAATTCTAATCCAAATGTATATCCGTAAAGTATGCCTTTTTGTCAGCCAAAAGTAGAATTCATGCAGCTTACCTCGGTGCAGCAGTGGTGGCGGGTCAGATGAATCCAAAGAGAAATCGTCATAATCAATGAAGTAGCCAGAGGCTGTCTGATCTATTTTTGACAACACTGGAGGCTGTGTAGAACTGAGTGTTGACTCTTGTGGTGGTATGCTGTGCTGACACCATCTTTGTATGCTTAATTTAAATCTGAGTTTCTGTGCATGATGTTTGTAAGGTGTTTGTTGGTTTAGCAGAAAGAACTGATACTTCATTGTTAGCTGTCCCCTGCAGGGGAGAAGAATCTTCATTGCTAATCAAAGCTTCCATAGGGACTTCCTGTCAGGGTGTGAGAGGACACAGGTAACTATTAACACAAATCACTTGTTTTTGCAACCAGCAAGAGGTGGTAGAAGTACAGTTCTTGTACATTCAACGGCCAGGACAGGCACAGGAATTCCTTCTTGTCCACATTTTTCTGACAAACTAGTTAACCAATCTTGGGGATCCAACCAAGAGTTGCTGCTGCTTCCCTCACTTCTCCAGTGGCATAACATTTCTTCTGGATGTTGCTCTGAGCTTCTTGAAAGTTGTTCAGGTCCTTTAAGGCAACCAAACTTTCATTGATGTTAAATGGTGTTTCAGCTGGCACTGTACTGGGAATGTAGAGGTTGGGAACCCACATCTTAACCCCAAACAGGATATCATTGGGAGTCTAACCACCCAGGGATTTTCTAAGAAGATTTTTTAGGGCTCTCTGGATCCCGTACAGGTGATGATACGAAAAGTGACCCGAACCCAACCCAAATTCCCTTACTGTTAAAGACTGCTTTAAGTCCTGGTACTTCCTCTCCACTACCTTAGTTCCCTCAGGATGAGAGGGGAAGGAGTACCATACAGTCACATCCATTTTCCCATGGTGTCTCTCAAAGCCCTGGAGGCAATCGCCTGTCCCTGGTCTGAATGGAATAGGGCTACTACATATGTCCTGATATGGACTTGACATCTTTTATAACAGTTTAGGTATTAGCTGATCTCTGTGGCCAAACCCATAGGAATTGAGAATAGGCATCCACTGCTACCGGAATGTATTTGTAAGCCCCATCAGATGGTAGAGGGCTGCAGTGGTCCAAGTAAACACAAACAAGAAGCTTGTCTGAGATCATTAGAGGTTTTCTGTGGTATACACACCATGGTGGACACCTTATCTGCTGGCACATGACGCATTTGAGAACAAAGTCCAGGGTTTGTTTCTATAGACCTGCCCACATATACATTGCTGCAATAGTGAAATTGTAGCTGCCACCCCAGTGTGAGAAGATGCTAGACCAGGGGTCTACAAACCGGTCCGGAAGGTCCGGATCCATGCCAGATTTTTAAAATAACTATATATATCTAAATAATAATAATAATAATAATACTGAGCTTATAAAGCGCCTGGTTACACTAGCCAGTGTGTCCCCGCGCTGTGCCGCTGAAGAACCCGTCCTGGCCTGTTCCTGTGAGGTGCCCACTCCTGGGGATCCCAAGGTGAAGCCAGGCATCCTACCGGTAGGGCCGGTGTGGAGATTAAGCTAGCTATTGCCCAGAGTTGCAAAGTGGGACCCATGATTAGAGTAGGCACGGAGGCGAGAGAATTATGGGGTCCGAGGACATTGAGCTCAAGACCCTGCCATGACGGGAATTGAACCCTGGTCCGGGCCAGAGTCTGCCGCTCTAACCAGTGAGCCATACTTCCCCACAAATGGGGATATGCACAAAATCTGGCATGGATCCGGCCCTCCAGGACCGGTTTGGAGACCCCTGTGCTAGACCCTCATGTGCTGCTAGGATTAACCCTCTCCTTTGAAATGAATTAGGTATCACTCAATCCCCCTCTCTGGGAATCGAAGCAAATTGAATGTTTTGAGCTCTTAACTGGTATGAGTATTTTGTTGGAAAATATTTTAGTAGGTGGGTGCCATCGCACATAGCAATGAGAGTCACTATGATGTCTTGATCTATTCTCGTACTTGAATGAGTAATCACAGCGATTGCAGCAGCTTGCACATTGCTTTTTCCACTTCATCAGTCATGGAATTCCCTGCAATATGTATTCCCACATGCTGATGACTGAGTGTATTCATGAGTCTGTGGCAAACGCTCTGAGTTTTGCCACCTGTCCTGAAATCTGTTTGTGCTCTATGGTATGCCCTTTGGAATCTCTGAATCCATTCTGGCTCTAATAGTTTAAGTACTCATTGTAAGAAAAGACATAAAAATATGAATCACAACCAAAAAGTGTGGGGCTCCATATTATCAAGTGCCAGAACTAGAGCTCTAAGTTCAGACAGCCACGATCTGTAATCCCCTTGTCACTGTGTGTAGGTTTTATGATGGCGAAAATCACCATACTCCATTCTACTCTTAACAGCAGAGCATGCCGCAGAGTATTGTTACTTCGTCCCTATGGCAGACTGTCTTGGACCGTCAGTATAAATTATGTAATCATACTGATATAAAGGCATGATTTCATTAGGCAGAGGATATTCATTTTCATATTGCAGGTATGCTTGTGTTTGTGGTGTTGAGTCAAATCTGCTATATACATCTGTTGCAGGGAGAGAGTTGGCCCACTGTATCCATTGTGAATATAAAGATTTTGCGTTGGGAACTCTGGCCTTTATGACAGCCATGTAGGCTGGAACTGGAGTCTTGCAATAATGTGTTTCTCCTAAGCAAAGGATCTTTCTATCACTACAGCAGTCTGTACAACCGTCAAGATCTTTTCTGTCGCTGCAAAATGCATCTACGCATTCGTGTTTAAATGCAAATTTATATGCAATTGGCACAGTGCCTCCTTGTTTGAAAGTGACATATGTATACCCTAATGCCCCAATAATTACAAGGATCACCTGGTTCATGGTGTTTACACATGTGTGTAAGTATTTTGAAGATAGCATGTCAGATTCTACTGAACATAGTATTTGTGTGTGTTCAGCTCTCCAATGTGTGCTTGAAAAGTCTGGCTGTAACAAGTCGTAGAATGTTTTTTCCCATTGTGCATAGTCTGGAATGTATGCTCTGCCATAGTTCATGAAACCCATTATTGATTGGACTTTCTTTAGTGTGTTTGGTGGTTGTAGAAGCTCACAATTCTCAAGGGAATGTGTCTAGAGACTTCTCTCTTCACTTGACTACTCATATTTTAAAAACGGATTGAGGTGGACATTTTTTTTTTTATTGAAACTTTATCCCATGTGAGCAAATCCCTAAACTATGTGATCTACTTTGACCAAATGAGTTGAAAGGTCATCATCCACTAGGTATATATCATCAACTTAGGACAATGCCTGGTCATCATAATCTTGCAGAAGTTCTGTAACCCGGGCTGAAAATCATCCACGGCCATGTAAGGAAAATAGAGACAAGGGGCAAGGATCGATAATATGAGATTATTAGCTTGCATATAGACCAGGTGTCACATGTAATTCTGCTGAATTTCTATAATAATGCTCCCCCTGAGATGCTTGAAGACATATTGAAACGCCTCAGTAATGATCTGCATAATCTACAGAGCCATATAACTAAAGATGTTTTTATTATTTGAGGAGGGGACTTTAATTTCCCCGTCTGAAAATATATGGACAAAGGGGTCTGCGGTATTCAGTACGAGAAAGGTAGTGATTTTGCCCATTTACAACACACATGCCCTGGGGATTTTTTAAGTGACAAATTGTTTACACATGACCTAGGTTTTGCAAACTCTCTATGTTCGCCTATGTTCCCTTTCTGCCCTACTTTCAATGGCCGAGGCACCTTTTCTACTTTAGATTTCATAATAATATCAAACAGATATGCTTCACACATTAGAGACTTTAGAGTACATGATATTTTCTTAAGCGATCACTTTCCCCTTAGTATTACCGTGTCCATGCAAACTCAGGATTTTAATACGAGAGATGGTACACCACATTTTGTGGAAAATGTAACTTTGCACAGACAGAACGGCTATGCGCTTAGATGGGCGATGGCGGATTCTGAAGTATTTTCCAGTACAGTTCTGTTGAAATCTAAAGATAAATTTCTATCCAGTTTGAACGAGAGGGCATCACCTCAAGAAATCTTGGACAGTTTCTCTGTAATTTCTAGTCACATCAAAGAAACATTGTTTATAAAAACTAACAAGAAAGTGAAACAAAAAAAGGCTGATTTGACACTAATTGTACTAAGGCTTACTCGAGGCTTAAACACACTCTTCATGTGGAAGAAAAAAAACAGGAAAATATATGAAAAGCCAGTAGAGTTTATAATAAGGCTTTAAAAGATAGAAGGGTGGCTATGAAAGAGGAAGCATGGCACACGTTACGTGAGGTCTCTGAGAATCATGATTCTTCCGCCTTTTGGAAGGTGGTAAACGCACCCTTCCTGGAGGAGGGTGATAAAGCATGTTTAGAGATAGCAATCACCGAATCAGAGTGGATATCGCATTTTTCCAAATTGTGTAACAATACTATGTTGACTGAGTCGGATTGGAGTATAAATGTGGAGGTACCTGAGCCTTTATCACCTTCAGTGGCTCAGCCTTTGCAATTTACCTTAGGCGAAGTTAATAAGGCAATTAACTCAAGCCGAGGGGGAAAGGCCCCGGGGTGAAATGGAATCCAAGTGGACCTTTTTAAATCTAATTTAGAACTCTGGGGTCCAGTTTTAACACAGGTTTTTAATTCATATGGTACACAGGGCCTCATATCGACATGGTATGATTCAATAATTGCTCATATTTTTTAAAAAGGGGGATAGGGCCAACCCCGCCTGTTATTATCCAATCTCATTGCTGGGCTCCACAGTTAAGATTGTCGGAAGAATTATATTGGACAGGCTACAGGTTTGGACAGAGGAGGGTGCAATAATAAGCGATCTACAATATGGTTTCCACAAAGGCCTTGGAAAAATTGAACAGGGACTTAATTTCCGTATTCTTTTAGATAAATACACTAAAGCAAAAATGGATACGTTATTTTTAACCTTTGTTGATCTGACTGCGGCATTCAACTGTGTGATTCATGATAAGCTGTGGCATACTTTAGAGGGATTAGGGATGGATGTTTTAATAGTTTCTTTCTTAAAACAGCTTTACTCAAAAGCACAGGCAAGGGTTCGCTTTGGGCTGGGTGGAGAAAGCACCAAGCACTTTAGAGTGATGAAAGGTGTAAGACAATGATGTATCCTTGCTCCTTTCCTTTTCACACTTTATATAAATGGTTTAGAAACAACTTGATCCAGGAGTGCAAGGATTTGCCAACAGTAGTGAATCGTCCAGTCCCCACTTTGTTGTACACGGATGACGCGGTTTTAATGGCCCGAACGCCATTAGCTCTCCAAAGGGTGGTTAATTCATTTGCAAACTTTATGTCAAAATTGGGCCTCACATTTAATATGAACTGCAGGGCCAGGAGCAATACGAAAATTAACACTCTTTTATAGAATCAAAGGCGATCGAGCACACTAGAACTTTTTTCTATTTAGGAATTTTATTTGAGCAGATGGGATCATGGGTACAGGCGGTGAAAACACGTAAGCTTCTTTTTAATACATTTTGATGGTTTTATCTCATTTCAGTAGGAAATTAGGAAAACGTCCCCCAGTTGAACTGCTTCAGATTTATAGCGCCAAGTGTGTAGCTATTGCCACTTATGGCGCAGGAATATGGGGGTATGCCAATGTAGGTTCATCAAGTTGTAAAAAATAAGCTTTTCAGGTTTCTTTTGGCAATGCCTGATAGCACCTCAACACATGTTTGCCACTTGGAATTAGACATGCCCTATTTGGAGGACATTATTAAGATCCAGCCAATTTTACTTTGGCATAGAGTATGGTCTGCCAATTAAACTGTTTTTAATCACCACATCTTGAAGAACACCCTGGGCATTGATGGGGCCAAAATACATAAGATAGTTAGGGTATGTAAAAATATTTCTTACTAAATTTGGACATGCAGAATATTTTAGCGACCCAGATTCTATGCGAGAAGTCTTCAGGAAAGAACTTAAAGCTAGTTGTTTTCGTTTTTTGGGTGAATGCAGAATCACCATAGAAAGATGTAAATCAACTGTCCAAACCCATTATATTATTATGGCAACTCCAACATTACAACCATATATTTTAGTAGCCACTGGAAACTATGACAGATTTTTGCTATCACGTTTTAGACTTAATATTTTATTTAGATCCCTAAGCTTTCTGGAACGGAATGATTGGTCCAAAATCTTATGTAACTGCCCTTGTGATGATATCTCGGCACAGTCAACTATACATATATTGTTTTTTTGTACATTTTATACCATGCCGAGAAGGAAATGTATTATCCCGGTACTAAGAAAACTTGGCTTGAGACAATGCCGACCTGCATTTGTAGCGTTACAAACCTTAGAAGAGGAATTCAAAATTGTTTCTGTGACAGCTTTTTAAAATATATTTTTAAAGTACGTAAAACCATTATAGTGTAAATCCGAGAGTCGTATTTGTATATTAGATTTAGATTAAGTACTTGTTGTATTGTGTATGGTACTTTTATGGTCAACTTTAATGTTTACCGAATAAAGTTTTCTGACTGACTGACTTGCTGTTTCAGACTCTCGGGTTTGACAGTCCTGGAACCTCTTAGCACAATGTCTTCTTTAGTGACAGACAGTTCATCTTGCACATTTCGATACTTTTGAAGTTCATCATCGTCACTCCAAGGCTGAACACCCTATCTCCATGACTGTGCTGAAACAATGTTTTTAAGGGCAATACTGTCTTTATCTGCATTTGTAGCAGCAACAATCATTTCAATGAATAAAGCAGCTGGCGTGCTGAAGCTTACAATGAAGTTGATGAATTTCTCAGCAGTTTTCGGTGTTGAGCTGTGCAGCTGTGGTTGTACTTGTGAGGAATAATCTGCAGCGTTTTGGTTCTTGCAAGGCTTATGTACAATAGTTTACTTTTGCTTAGACAGCTTTAACCACTCATGGTCCAACCTGCGTGTGCTTAGAAGCTTCTGTCAATTGTCCTAACTTCGTTTTAAGGGATGCGGGGATAACATCCTTCATCTTTTGAGCACCGAATCAACTAACATTTACACTCTAATATTTGTGTCTTATGTCCTGACCGTCAAATTTGCTTATTCTCCCCTTGGCTAGCAACCTGTGACTTTGATAACACTAGGCCATGTGTTCGAGTCAGAGTCGGAATGCAGTGGGTGCCACTTGCTACTTTGAATGAATTGACCTCGTTAACAGGTTTCGGACATCCTTGGGACTTATAGATTGTTCTACTTTCGCTGGTGAGTATATCTCTGTTACTCGTATCTGGTTGTTTCTGCCTTTTGTGTTTTGGTGTATGAATGATGGCTAGATGTTGTCAGCACCGCATTCTTCTTCAGCCTGGCCGGCAAGTTTCAGCAGGCTGTTCCAAGGGCACTCCTCACCTAGACCGTCAACTTCTCTGTGAGGCATTGTACGGGCCAGAGCGGAGCTTGTACTTCACATATGCCAACTACAGGGTCCTTTGCACCGGCTTGGGGTGCACTTGGCACGCACAAGCAGTTTGCTGTATACTTGCAAACTCTTAGGGAGAGCAGTCTTGTTTCTGTGGGCAAGTATCCCCAGCCCGGGAACACACACAAGAGCATGCCACACACAGAGCTCGTAACCAACGTCTTTATTCATAAGCATACAAAATTCACACTGAACTTCTCATTATCTCATAACCAGTAATGACCACACCTTAACACCCAAATAATTACATAATTCTTTCATTGAGTCCGTCCAGTGCCGCGAGGTCCAGGAGCTTACAGTCTTGACACACTACACTGTAGAGTCCAGGACACCAGCTACAAGGGAGATTATTACCAGTTACATGGTCTGATCATTTTCTTATAAGGTTTTCGTGGGCCATGGGGAAGCCTTTTTCTACTTCGGCCTTGACTCATGGCCCGCCCTCCTGGAAGATTAACATTCAGGTGCTATCTGAGGCTCTGTTACACACGCACCCGGCTCCTGTTTATGATCTCAGGGGAGGTGGATTGTTTCAATGCCTGGGTTAGTCAGGGGGTTGACTCTTCTTCCAAACCACAAAATCAAGTGGGGAATGGATCACTTGTCTTGCTTACCCTAGCTTTAGAGGTTCCTCGTGTTCAGTGTCCCAATAAAAACCCCTCAATCATGTGTACAAGATGGGATTGGCGGTATATCTTGATTCTCCGCCTCTTAATCACGTGACAGCATAAGCATGGGGTTAGTGCTCATGCTTCCTCCACCCTGAGGTGAACCCCTGAGTCGATTTATTAAGTCTGGATTTGAGATATAGTTTTAAAAAGTAAAGTTTTGTGCGTACTGAGATTTGAATATGGATCTCTCACACATTAAGAGTCCTTTAAAATGGTCGACATGTTTCAGCCCTTGGTTTGCCTCTATAGGTCAGATGGGCTTTCTTCAGGAGCAGGGTAAAAAAAAGTGATGTGAGACTGTGAGTGTCTTTAAGTGTGTGCCCCTCAAAAATAGTTTATTCTTGAGGAGAAGTGAGAAAAAGATATATTAATCTGTTTCTAGGCAAGGTCCGGCGGTACCTGTGAACAAAAAAAAGAGGGTGGGGAATGGGAAGGAGAGGGGGGACATAAACGTAAAGAAGGGTATTCAATTAACTCTTCTTACTATTAATGCTGTCTGTTAGTTCGTGTGTTGAAATATTTCCAAAATCAAAATTAAAATTAGCAACTAGTAAATGGCAATACTTTAACAACCAATCTCTTATTCTGGCAAAGGTCTCTCTACAGGTTCTTAAAAGATAGGGAGTTTCGGTATGTACATGACATGTCTGCGTTTCATAATTGGCAAAAATTCTCTACTTGTTCTGTTGACATGAGTTAATTAGAGGGTAGTTACGCTGTCCTAAAACATTGCGTGTCCCTTTTCTGAATCGAAGTGTCAGTAATGCATACTTATGTGCCATGTCTTCATGCTGCATTTGGAAAATGTTACTTAAGCATGTTGATGAACCCAAACGGACCTCATGGTGCTCATCGTGTGTTTTGACCATGTCCGACTGGTAACCTGCAGCGGGCGGCCGCAGGGTGCTTAAATCATACTAGTTGCGATAGCAAGTAGATTATTTATTTTGACGAGTACTTCGGTAGATATTATCATGAAGTGCATTTGTGTCCGCATGGATAATATGTTATGAGCGGGACATTCCTAATCGAGATAGAAAGTTTGTGTTCTTACGTTTAGTTTAAATGATCATATGCCCCGATTAGTATGTGTTTATGTGTTCCTGTGGGGTATTTTTCTTAAGTTTACAATGTGGGCGCAATGTTTAATTACGTAATGGGGCGAAGCGCCAGTATAACGGAGGTCACACATACCGTCTGCAATTTTGCTCAATGCTTGAACGGGCCGGCCAGTGAGCCTTTGAAGCCTATTAAACAAATGATATGACTCCAGTTAGAAAGCTAAAAACTACATTACGGTTTGAAGTGGATTCCGCTCCGTGCTGTAAGCTCTACCTTCGGCTTGGTGTCAACACAACTTCTGCTGACTCTTCCACTCTGGGCCCGGATGGTTCACTGTGTTTCCGGGTGTGTGTTTGTATGTATTGGAATGGTAATAGAAAGCGGAGATAGACTGTGCTTCAAAAAAATAGTCTGGTTTCTAATAATGGATTAGAAGTGTAGTGCACTCTTAAATGTTATTAAATCATGTTAGATAGCCTGGTTTTACAGGGGACTGAACTTTGAGTATGATAAAAAGCAAAAAGAAATTTTGATTTACATTCAAAGATTATGGACAGTCAGGAGGTTGTACTCATGTTGGTATTGAGAATCTAATGCTGTCAGATAGTTTTCGTGATTGGATCATATTCCCTCTATCCATCATATGTGTTCTTCGCTTGTTGGTCAGTTGTACTCCTAGGGCTTGTTGTTTTATGTTCACCGGAAGGTTTTTATTGGTTTGGGCTTTAATTGGGCATTGCTTTTATTAAAGTTTGTAAGTCTTTTTAAGTTGCAATATGTCTTTCCAGATCATTCAATTATTCAGGCTCGCCAAGGGATTTGGTCATTCAGCCCTGAGGTATCCGTTTTCAATCTGTGTACCCATCTTTGTTCTTTCTCAAAGAGGATTCTTTCTGCATTAGGGGTTTTGGTTGTGAGGGTCACCAGAATTATCCACTGTAAATCTTCCACCATGTGTTTTGCTTCTATGTAATGGTTACTCACCAGTTCCTCTTGCATTTGACGTTGCTCCTGTGTTCGCATATCCTCTGTTTGGCTCTGCGACATGTCATCCCTATGTAGCGCATTTTCGCACGGACAAGTGATCATATAGATGACATGTGTAGTATTGCAATTTGTGTGGGTTCTTATAGTCCACTTGAAATCAGGTAGTAGTTGGATGACTTTGGTTGTTTTAGTGAGGTCACACACAGAACATTAACCACAAGGATAGTGGCCTGTTACAGGGGGATTGTTCCATAATCAGGGAATTTCCTCTTCGTGTCTTTTCTGGGCAGGTCTGGTATGTACTAGCATATCTTTGAGGTTGCGTGTTCTCTTGTTGCAAATCTTGGTTTAGGCCAGTTTATGGGGGCGGAGGTCAGAATTCGTCACTTCTTATTGACTATCTTTTTTACATTGTTGGAGGCTATGTTGTACGTTGTCACACATGTCATTAGATCTTTTTCCGGTGTTTTTGGTGTGGTGTCTAATAGGTTCTCTCTGTGTTGATTTCTCACCCTCTTTTTGCATTTGTTAATGACTCTCTGGGGATAATCTCAATTTTTCAGTTTTTCACTGAGATCGTTTGCTTGTTTTTTGTATTCTTGAGTCTTGCTGCAGTTGTGTCTCAGTCGTAAAAATTTACTGTAGGGGAGGTTTTCTCTAAGAGGCTGGGGATGAAAGCTTTGGTAGGAGAGCAGACTGTTCTTTGCCGTAGGTTTGAAAAAGGTTTTTGTATGCAGAGTATTTTCTTAGGCATATATTGTAATATCCAGAAAGTCAAGTTTCTTTTTGTCTGCTGTGTATGTAAATTTCAGCCATTCGTCTCTGGTGTTTATCCATCTATGGAACTCTTGAAGACGTTCCATGTCACCCTCCCAGATGAGGATGATATCGTATATGTATCGCTTACAAAATAATATCCTGTGGTGGAACGGATTGTTAATATTCTGTATGTGAGTTTCTTCAAAATCGCTGACGTAAAGTCTGGCCACACTTGGGGCAAATGTGCTGCCCATGGAAGTTCCATGACATTGTTGGTAAAGGGTGTTATCATATTCGAATAGGTTTTCAGTTAAATCTAACCTGCAGCATTCAAAGATGAAGTGTCTCAGGGTTTTGAAATCCCATGGTTTATTGAATAGTAGTGTTTTCAGGTTGTCTAGGGTCTTCTGTTGGGGGAGACTAGTGTAGAGGTTTTCTACATCTAGCCCCACCAGTATCACGCTTTCTTCTGAGTAGTCCTGGTCTTTCAATAGGTTAAGAAGGTCTCTGGTGTCTTTGAGATATGTTGATGTTTTCTGTGTCATAGGTTTCAGATAGTGATCTGCGAATTGTGGAAGAGGTTCTAAAACCAAACCTATCGCCGAGACGATTGGTCTGCCGGGTGGTGGTTTTCGATCTTTATGAGTCTTGGGGAGCGAGTAAAAGTATGGCACTCTTGGTGATTTGGTCTGTAGGAATTCTGCCTCATTTTTGGAGATCCAGTTATTCACTTCCGCTTCTTCCACCATGAGTGCGATAGACCTTTGTAATCTTTGTGTAGGATCAGTGGTAATTTTCTTGTAGTATTTCTGGTTTTTAAGTAGTTCCATGCACTGTAGGTCATAACCTTCTTTACTTAGTAAGACGATCCCACCGCCTTTGTCTGCTGCCTTGATTATGATTTCACCGTCATTTCTTAATTCATCGAGGGCGTGTTGTTCTGCCTTTGAAATGTTCTTAAATGGTTTCTTGATATTGTCATTCAGGTTGTCTACTTCCTTCATAGTTGCCTGTTCAAAGGTTAGTATCTCAATTAGGATTTGGGTATTGAGGGGGCAGAATTCTGATTTTCTACGCAGTGACGTACATCTTGAGTGTAATCTTCCTGGTTATTGAAGAAAGCTTTAAGCTTCAGCTTCCTGCAGAATTCAGCCATTTTGCACTTTAGTTTGAAAATGTTCAAGTTCAGTGTAGGGACATATCCAAGTCCTTTATTCAAGACTTTTTCTTGCTCATTTGTGAGGGTTCTATCTGTTAAATTTACAACAAGGGTGTTGTGCTTGTCCCTGGTTTTGCCCCTGTCATGCTCCTGGTGTGGACCTGTCGCTCCTGTCCAGGTGACCCCTTTCCGTCTCGATCTCTGATTCGTCTGGCCTCTTCTTAAAAAAGGGAGCCGTTGTTGGTAGTTTGGTGCCATTTGCTATTGCATGTGAGGGGCCATTGGTGGTGGTCCTTGAACAAATGGGTTCATCCAGCCATGGAAATGTGGGTTAAATGGTTGACAAGTTATCCCTTGCGGGTGGCTATTGTAGTTAGGTGTGTACCATATGTTGGGTCTTCGACAGTTTGCCCTTCCGTTTTGACCTCGATTTCTCCTTGGTGTTGGGAACTCATTCCCACTCCAGTCTGATCCTTCTGTGGACGACCCTGTGTTTGTAAATGTAATCTGAAGCATTGTCCTTTGCTGTGTAATCTTCTGAACTATACGGGTGTATACGTTCCAAGGAGAATTTCTTTAACTCCTTCCCTAGTTTTTGTATTTGTTTTGTGTGAGGTATTCTTTGGTTTCACTCATCTCCCGCTTGATTTCGTCCAGTCTTTTTTTGTACACTGTAATATGGACCATGTTTTTCAGACCTGGGGCTTTGCTTTCTATAATCCCAGCCGCTCTCTGTGTTCTGCTTCTCTTTGCCGGATGACTACTCCTCGGTATCGTCGCACTAGGCTGGGGGGCCAGTCTCTCTCGGTAAAAGCATCTGTCTTATGGAACAATCTTCCTGACGAGCTGCGGCACACCCAGAACTTCTGTATTTTTAAGAAACTGCTTAAAACTCACCTTTCCAATCAGCCCAATTAAATAATCTTTACACTCTAGGTCACAGTCTGCTTACGCGCCAGGACACTCCAGAATATTTGTGCGCGTTACAAATCATGTATAACCTAACGTAACATTAGGTTTACAATGACTTAGGGTGATACATGAGCCCACTTTAATCCTATCCTTTTGTTAGAAACATTTATATTGTTCTTATTTGCAAGGTTTTCAGAGAGTCTGGGCAATGGCAAGAAGGCTTGGGAGAGTAGGTGGACAATTAAAGGGTTGTGGTCACTTTCTGGACGTTCTTAACCAAACAAGTCAGTTCGGGTAAAAATCTTGTTGTGGCACCGGAACCACCCAAACAAACAATATGGGAGCAGCACATTTCATGCACCTTTACTTTCGAGGCACTGTATTGTTTGAAACAAAGGCTCTATGATTAATCATTTGATTCTACTTGTTTCCATTTATATGAGTTGAATTAAGTGAAGAAGTGTAGTTTGTTTTGTTAAACATATCTACGTTTTTTTCAACCAACCCTTTAAGACCCACAGCGGCACTTCCTAACCTACAAAGCTGGTTGTATAGTCTTTGATTACTCAATGTCTTAGCTGAATGCAGGCAAAATAATCTGTCAATTTGTGCTCTGAAAAAACTATTAACTATGAGAAGGCCAAATCAGTTCCAGGGCAGGAACATTTTTTAATAATGAGCTACTTTAGATTTTGCAATGACCTTCACTAGAGTGGTGTTTATAAAACGCTATTTGCGGTATTTATTTTAGCCCAGTGACGATTTTAGAATCGTTTCTCAGCTTTAAATGAGTTCAAGCATAATGAAACTGATGAGGAATGTAAAGGATTAAAGGAGCATTTTGTATGCTATTATATGCAATTATTTGCCATGCATTTTTCTCTGATTCATTAAACCGGCAGTCATTTTACACATCAATCGCACTTATATTAAGCTAACGCTATAGAATATTTGATCAGCTAAACTAGACTGAATCCTTTTTGAATATTATTGTAATAGGAATTTTAAAAATGTCTTTCTAAAAGGCAATCAGGCTAACAAGTATCTTTGAAAAATAATGTTTAGCAATTTTATTCTAAAAATAAATCTGAAATACATTTATTTTTGCATTATTAATAACTGACAACAAAACCAGTGAATGAGTCAATAAAATCTTCAAGATTATTGACCTGCTCCTATTGGTACAGATAACCCTCAATCTGACTAAAGATACGTACAAAATATTTTCTAAACGACACATTGGGACACATACCAAAATAAATGTGATTGGATTGTTGAAACCTGGGCCCGTATTTATGGGAAAGTATTGCAACACAGCACAGCAAGTCACCTTTCTGTGGGGTATTACAAGGAAAGGGCAGAAATGTGCCATATTTAAAGCTATACGGCACATTCCTGTCCTTTCCTAAGCACTAGTGCACAATGGACTGCCTTGCGCCAATGCAGGCACACTTGCACCATGGTCCACGGGTGCCTGCATTGCATGCAGGATTGTTTTTGTGCAGGAATGGGCACCTTCCTGCACAAAAAGAATCATCCTGAGTGGCTTTTCCTTCTTCCATGTATGTTGCAGAATGCAGCACACATAGAAAGAGGAAGAAATGAGGAAAAATAGATATTTCTCCTCATTATGCCTCTCCTGGGGAGGCGTATCTTTTGGTGCATTCCCTGGTTTACCTGTTCATGGGAATGCATCAAAATGCATGGATGTTGCATGGGAACACCCTCTCAGGTACAGAGTAATACAGCACAGTGATTTGTCCTGTGCTACATTACTTGAGAACTAGGAAGTCACGCAGGGCCACCCAATGTGGCCTTGCATGGCTTCATAATCTCATTTGTCATTTGTGTTGCACTTGCAGCATGTTCCTTGCTCATAAAAACGTCCCCTGGTGTGTTGCTGACAGATAGGGAGGTCTTACTTTGCAATTATTTGGACATAATTCAGAGTTTGTAGGGCCAGTACTCCATCACAGATTTGTTGGATATTCCATTCACCTGATTACAAGTACATTAGGAAATAATGCACTTGTAACAATGCAGACAGGATATCTGTCTCTGTTGTGATGGAGTTCCTATGCACAAAACTCTAAACCAGGCCCTTCGTTCTTTCTAATTCGGGGGCTTATTTAGAGTTTGGTGGAAGAGTTACTATGTCCCAAACCTCATGGATATTCCGTCTGTGTTATTACAAGTGACACAGGACATAATGCCCTTGTGATAAAGCAAATGGGATATGTATCAAGTTTGTAACTCATCTGTCAAACTCTAAATCAAGCCCTCATTCTACAAAACTGCTACAGTTAGATTGATTGAGTCTTGTCAAACATAATTTGTGCTAGAAAGTATGCCTGAAGTAAAGCAAACTAGAGCTTTGCACTACTTTTCACTAGCTTGAAACAAGGCAGCATTTTATAAGAAGGAATCATGCATCAAAGATATCCTCTACCACCAATCAAAGTCCGAGAACCCCCTGCTACTGTAATTAAGGTAACTAAAGGGAATTAGCTGAAGATATCCCTGGTATTGTATATTTCTTGGTATTGTATTGCTGGGTCTGTTGACTTAGTAAACTAATGTGTCCACTTTAAGGGCTTGTGTTTGACCTCCTTGTCATAGGCTCAAATCCTATTAGCTCCACTCAGTCTTTCATTCTTCTGAGACTGATTAAATGAGTACCATTGAGTTGGGTAACAATCCATTTCTATTACTCAGTGCCAAGATACCTTCCTGGGTGAATATGCAGTTTACAAATATACTTGTTATGATTATATCAACATTTCAGTTTCTTTTAGTGGAGTAGAAAGGTGACATTAACATGAAGAGAATATGTGTTGATTTTGGAAACGTATGTGGTGTTATATGGTTTCTTTCAAGAACCCAGTCTTGATCAGGATAACCATATTATCCTTGGAGACACCAACACTAGGGGCCTAATTATGGCTTTGGCGGCGCAGTGCTGGATCGGCCCCACTGCCACACCGTTAAAGCCATAGTCAAGCCACCCACCAGATTAAGAGTTTCCTCCTGTCTGTTGTGCTTTTTTTTTGGAGTTCCTACGGTGGAGCTTTGAAAAATGGGCACCGCAATAGAAACGCCAAAAACAGTCCCTACAAGGCATGAGTGAAATTTTCAGGCCATTCAGGAACTGGGGTGTATTGACACAGGGGGGCACATGTTGTGCCCCCTGCATGCACCCCAGGAAGCAGAGGTACAAGGGGGCCTTGTAAGGCCGCCTTTATTTCCTCTTCTCCAGGGTTTATATAGAGGAGGAACCTCCATGAAAACCATAGTGGAGAGCAAACTCATAATATGCTTGACGGGACCGTGGTAATCTCGCCAAGCATATTGATGCTGATGTGGTTTCCTGGCGGCTGTGGAGCAATGGCGGTCATACTACCCTAATCGTAATAGGGTGGGCGTGAAACCGCTGCCACCGCACCCCATGAGTCTGGCGGTCCATGGACTGCAAGACTCGTAATCAGGCCCTATATGTTACTGTCCTCAGGTCCTGAAAAATTTGCCATCACTTCATAACCACTTCGAATGGATATAATATTCAGTTTTAATATGTGCCTGAGAAGACAGTAAAACAGTTGAATATGTTGTCCTCATCTTCCTGATTACAGAACATAAACCCACACCAGTCAGATAGCCACCAACTCAAGCCAAGAAAGTTATCTTACCAATAGAAGTACCATTGAAGTCTCCACATCCCTGCTATTCTATAAATTGTCAATAAATTGGGTGGAGAAAGTCCAGGATCTTCTCCAAAATGGGTATAGGCCCTTTAATAGAGGGATTGCAGCAATGATGAAAAGCTCAGAACACAGCAGTTAATTTTCTGAGGTATCTCCTTCTTTACTTATTTGAAGCATAGGTTTCAGTTGTGATATAAAACCAGGAGAGTAGCCTCACAAAAAAAGTAGTACACCCATGAGCATTTGAACTATAGAGTTTTTCAAACCAAAAGTATGTTAGAAATAATGTTTTTACTGCATTCACATCCTGAGAGCGAGTTTGACTATAACAATCAACTAGGGCTTTTTTGCATATATCATTTTGGAGAATATCAAGCAAAATCCCTTGCAATGGTCTATATGCATACCTTCCTGGAGGGGAAGATGAGACACTAATAAAACTTTTTCTGTTCTTCTTCTTTTTATTAAACAAAGAAATTACAGCACAGTCATCAAATACAGGCAGGCTACTTCAGTATCACAGCCATATCATACAGCATTCAGAATACCTTGTCAGCATTACATAAAACAGATTAGGGGGAATCACCAGTATCTGTATCCAAATGGCGAATATCATCTCTATAGTGGTTCCATGCTCCCCATACTTTAACCCACTTCCCGGGGCATCCCCTCGCGATGAAGACTGATTTTTCTTTATACATACACCAGTCTTGATCTTCCTTCGAGTTCTGCAATTGGGGCGATTGACAGGCCCCCCATTTCTGTGCGATATTGCATTTGGCTACCATATATGCCAAGGTTGCCCATTGCGTGGTATATGTATTGAGCTCAGTGGGTTCCCAGATATTTAAAAGGCATCTACGGGCTTCCGGTTGTAAATCTACTCCTAACACAGATCTCAATACCCGGTGGATGTCACTCCAGTATTGCTGTATCCACTGACATTGCCATAGTATGTGAATGAACGTTCCCAGCTCCCCACACCCCCTCCTGCAATCCCCACTTCCAGCTCTCCCCATGCGAACGAGACCAGGGCCCGTGACATATATCCTATGCAATATTTGTATTTGTATTAGTCTCAACCTGGCAGGGATCGCTACTACTCGTGGGGAGTAGACCGCTTCCTGCCAGTCCTCATCGTCAACTACTAAACCATTCCCTGTCTACTGCTCTCTGAGGGCCAGCAACGGGTCTTCCATATTGTTAATTAACTTCCTATATATTAAGGAGATAGTTTTTTCCAGAAGGTGTCCGTCAAGGACTCTTTCCTCCAGTGGTGAGGCTTCCGGAAGCGTTGTGCCACTCGGTGCATGGGCAAGCAGGGCATGACGGATCTGAAGGTAACGGAACCGCTCAGTGTCTGCCAATTTATACTGGGATTGAAGTGACGCAAATAATTGCACCGCTCCCTCTCCCCATATGTCCTTGATCCGGGAGATCCCAATAAGATCCCACTTGTTGAAGCCCTTGGATTTCCAGAGGCTTGCTAGTTTCTCTGAGCTCCACAATGGTGTGGCGAGTGTGAGTCTGTTGAACCACTTTAAGTGTTTGGTAACAGTGTGCCATACTTGGACAGCGTGCGCAGTCGGTCCAGTCAATGGGTACCTAACGCTCTAGCATAGTCACCCCCGGGGAGCTGCCATTAATCCATGGCGTATCGTGGATCTCCCGGGGAACCATATATCCCATGGTTGATAGCTGCCAGATCAGACGCCCAGTAGTACTTCTTCAGATCTGCAAGACTAATCCCCCATCATACCAATTAAGTGTCAGTTTGGAAAATGCTATTCGACGTCTGCCCTCCCAGAGAAGCTGTCTCTGGAGACTTTCAATTTCTTTAAAATAGGTCCATTGCGTTTTGGAGCACATAGAGAAAGCGAGGCATGGCCATCATTTTAAACAGGACTGCCCTGCCTAGCATTGACAGGGGAAGGGACCTCCAACGCGCCACATCAGCCTTAAGCCTCTGCAGAGGTGGGTCCAAATTAGGCATATAGCGCAGCTTTGGATCTAGTGTCACAAAGAGTCCAATCGGGATCGGGCAACCTCGAGGTATCATTGGCGGCTCACCCCTGAGGACAAAGAGCACTGATTTAAGCCAGTTCACAGTAAATCCAGAATAACTGCTGAATATGTTCAGTACGTCCAGTAGGCAGCTCAGTGACCCTCTAGGATTCGTAAAATATAGCAGAATATCATCCGCATAAAGAGATATCTTATCCTCACATTCCAAAGACCACCTCATCCCACAGATTGATCTATCTTGTCTAATCCAGGCCGCCAAGGGCTCCACCACCAATGCAAAGAGGAGGGGCGACAAGGGACAACCCTGCCTGGTGCCCCTACCCAGCTGAAAGTCGGAGGACTTGCGGTTGATTACTACCACCCGGGCCATCGGAAATGAATACAGGAGACAAACCCAAATCCCAATTTGCCTAATACAGCAAACAGATAGGGCCACTCCACCATATCAAATGCCATGGCGGCATCCAATGACACGATGACAGCCGGCTCCTCTATGGTACGCACTCTACTCAATACTCCATGTAGGCGGAGCAGGTTAAGGGCTGTGTTTCGGTGTGGCATGAAGCCCGACTGGTAAAGGTGAACAAGAGTGGTGATTACTTTAATCAGGCGTGAGGCCAACAATTTGGCAAGGACCTTAGGCTCCACGTTCAAGAGCGATATCGGGCGATAAGAAGTGCAACTATTTCTGGGCTTGCCGTCCTTATGGATGACCACTATATTAGCAACCCACTGATCATATGGTAGCAAACCTTGTTCCTTACTCTCAGTGAACATAGCCCGGAAATGAGGAGCAAGTTTATTAGAGTTCAATTTGTACACTTCAATCGGAATGCCATTGGCCCCCGTTGCTTTACCGGAGTTGAAACCACGGATGGCCTGCACCACTTCGTCATCAGTCAGGGGAGAATCCAAATAGCTCTTATCATCTTCCGAAAGTGTAGGAAGCATAATGTCTCTCAACATTTCGGCATTGTCTTCTTCCGCAAATTTACCTGTTGCTTTATATACCGTACGATAATGATCTGCAAAGGCGTTGGCTATTGCCTGCAGGTCCGTAATAGGACTGGTATCCTGCCCCAAAATCTCAGGCACCACTCTTGACGCCAGCTCACGTCTATCTAGCCACACAATCAACTTCCCAGCCTTGTCTCCAAGCTCATAAATTGTATCGACAAAGTCGGGGAGTCCCCTTTGAGCTGGTCTAAGCGCACGAGGGGGCTGAGGATCCACATCCCCAGACATGACAGCATTGAAGTCACCCCCCAATACCAAGACTCCCAAAGCTAGCGTTAGGAAAATTGACCCCATATCTTGAAACGTGTCTGCCTGCAGACCTGGAGGGACATAAATCAAAACAAATGTGGCTGTTTTCTCCTCCCATTGGCCCGAAACCCCCACATAACTGCCTCGATTATCTGTCCAAGTGGCGTGTATTGTGAAAGGAAAGGAGTTCTTAATCAGTATACCTACTCCCCTTGACCCTGAGGTAAATCCCGCATGTGCAACAAGTTTATACCCTCCCCTGTGCAAGGCCATACATCTGTTCCCTATCAGTTGCGTTTCCTGCAAAAGAATCACTTCAGGAGTATGTCGCCTGATAATTTGGCTAACCATTCCCCGCTTTATTTTGTCTCCCAACCCATTAACATTCCAGCTCATCACCTTGATCCCTGACCTCTGTCTATCCCTCAACATCATGAATCAGCAAAATGTTGGGTAGCCCTGCTATGACCTTCGAAGCTGTTTCAGAAATAAGAATCATCAACAACCAAATTACAACATTGAAAAACAACCCCACCCTCACCCAACTACCCCCCCCACCCTGCACCCTTGCTCTTGGCTTTCGCCCGTCCTCAACTGGCAGAGTGCCTGTCGCCCTACACACTAAAACTATAAATCAACTAAGAATAGTAAAGAGGAGGAAGCCAGCACCCCGCCCCACCCCCAGAGCCTGCGCCCTCTCAAACATTTTCCCCTTTTGGAGCCCCTATCACTCATAACGAAGTCATTATGACCCAGAAGAGAGCCCGATATTTCACCCCGGGGCCAATGCCCCTGTACCTGACAATGTTCGGGCAGACTGTATGAGTGGGAGTCAAGTCTGAGTTCTGCTCCTGCGCCGCCGGTTCTTCACTTCCGTACCTTGATCCGGCACCCCCGGGGGGTTGGCTTTCGAGCCAGTCAGATGCCACCTCAGGATTATCGAAGAACAACGCTCTCCCCTCCACCTCCACGGGCAGATGCGCCGGGAACATCATAGCGTATCGCACACCTTTGTCCCTGAGTTTTTTCTTTACCGCCAGGAAGTTCCTCTGCTGTTTCTGCACCAGCTGTGTGAAGTCAGGAAAGAAAGACAGAGTGATGTTTTCGTAATGTAAGGGGGAGTCCTGACGAGCAGCCTGCAGAATAGCGTCTCTAAAGTTCACGACTCTGGCGATCATCGGCCGGGGGGGCGCACCAGGCTTTGGCCACCCGCCCGGAACTCTCTAAGAGCCTGCTCGATGGTGAAGTAGTTGCTAAGTCCTTTGGGTTTAAGGTGTTTCAGGACCAGTTCCTCCACAGAGAGATCAGGTGCTGGGCCTTCCGATTTCTCAGGCACTATGCGAATATTATTGCGCCTGACTCTCCCTTCGTAGTCGTCCAGCTTACACTCCGTTACTTCGGGGGAAGACTTAAGCTCACGCATTTCCTGCTGAAGCTGTGCCATGTCGTCAGTCAGACTGGTCGTCTTAATATCTAGGGTCTTGACCTTCTCGTTAACTTTAGTGAGGTCAGCACACATAAGATTAACATCAATGGAGACCGTGTCGATCTCATGCTCCAGTGCCTCAATTTTTTGCCCCGAGGACGACTTGACCCCATTTATAGCTGCCATAACGTCATGCAGGGTCAGATCTGATGCCGGGCCCGTGGACTCCCCCCCCCACCATAGTAGCATGTCTCGCCTCCGCCGGCCACCCCTTGGGCAAAGTGTATTGATCCAGCTTGTTTGTTTGGACCTGCTTCGAGCCCTTGGATGTCCTGGCGGGAGCCTCTCAGAGTCCAGTTTGGTCCCCATTGAAGGAAATGCGCAATACACAAGCAAGCGGCGCAGCCTCGGAAGTCCTATTGTAGCAGGGAGCGAGCGGCGGGAACAATGCAAGCGCCCTCCCGACCGCTAGTCCACCGTAAAGATAAAGTCAGGGGATTTTGGCGCAAGGGAGGTTTATACTTCACGATTTGCCCAGTTACCAGTTACTGACAGGGAGACATCGCCGCTTTCACAGCACACAACACCACAATCCTGGGGGGCCGTTCCTCTTCAGGATAGATCCACAGCTCACCACCTGCAACCCACCCTTCAGTCCGCTATCTCTCCACTTGGAATCAGCTGCTCCCAGCCCGCCCAGCGCCGTCACAGCATGCCACCAGTGATGACCAGGCCCCTTCACTAAAGTCCAGCGCCGAGGGCGAGAGAAGTCTGATACAGACAGCTGAGCAGCAATCCCTTCTCTCCTGGCCCCTCCTGCCACACGTGCTTCCTGGCCAGTTAGACAATGACCCTGTTGCTGGCGTCTCACTCCTGCAGCAGAACCAAATCACAAAACCACTCCTGTATCCACACCAGTGCCACCCCACTACCCCCCTGGCCAGTCTCAGCAGCAAGTCTTCCCTTTTGGCCTCTGGAGGCTAACCTGCTGGCACCCTCTCTCAGTATGGCAATCCAACCACCAGTGGTATATAAAATGAAGCAGCCGTGCACCATTAACCAATGAATGGCCCCACAGGTGCAGCGCAGCCTGATGTAGCCCGATGTAGACTACAAGATCAGTCTGGCTCCCACGAGCAATGCGAACAGAGGGGGGGCCATGATGAAAGGGGGAAAGCCAGTGAACACTCACCCCTCCACAAAAGTCCGTCCAGCCATCGACTCTGCCTGAGCCCCGCACACTCTCTGCTGTAGCCCCCACCTCAAGCCATCGCCTCCACACAACGGAGCCAGTGAGAGAAGGGAGGGGGGGATTCACACTCCGCCCGTCGCACTGCCGAACTCGGCACAGGAAAGAGCACAGCCTCCCTATGGATATGTGGCAGGCCGGCGATTTCCAGTCCCACCCTGCCACTGTTGTGCAATTCGGGGCTGACCTTTCAAGTACGCCAGTCCCCGGACTTGAAGCCACGACAGGCCACAAATCACAGAGCTCAGCGCTCTGACCTACGTCGTCACCGTAGGGTCGGGATGGGGTCCAGCTGCTCCGCTTCCATTCCTCTTCCTTTCCCCGGGCTCCCCGGGCAGGATCAATGACAGGATTGCAGGCTCAGGGGGTATTGGCGGCGGAGCCGAGGTCTCACGCGGCCATCCCTGTACGGCGCCTGGCTCCTCCCTCTAATAAAACTTTGTTGAACCCATGTATATTATAAGTTATTGTCTATTATCTTTCCTGAAACATCTTATAGAAATACCACTAAAACGTTATCCAAGTATTATCAACCGAGAAATGCCTAGCATTCCTGTATAGAAATTAGAGAAGCAAAGCAAACAAAGGTGAAGTAAAGTTTCCAAATATCATCCAGTATGTGAAAGCTTTAAGATAGAATCAACTGGCACATGCTGTGGCTTTATTACCCAATCAATCATTTGTAAGCACACTATATACCTGCAAGGGTCTCAAGGCACTGGGGGAGGGGGGGCGCTACTGATCGAACAGCCAGGTCTTGAGTTTCCTCCTGAAGGTCAGAAGGTCTTGGGTCTGTCGTAAGCTCAGTGGGAGGGTGTTCCATGTCTTGGCGGCGAGGTGGGAGAAGGATCTCCCACCGGTGGTTGTTCTTCGGATGAGCGGGACGGTGGCGAGTGAGAGGTCTGCGGAGCGTAGCTGGCGGTTGGGGATGTAGAAGGAGAGCCGTATGTTGAGGTTGGCTGGGCCGGTCTTGTGGAGTGCCATGTGTGCATGGGTGAGGAGCTTGAAGGATATCCTCTTGTTGACGGGGAGCCAGTGCAGGGTTCTCAGGTGAGGGTGATGTGGCCGTGGTGTGGTATGTCAAGGATCAGTCGTGCCAAGGTATTTTGGATGCGTTGTAGTCGTTTGATGAGCTTGGTTGGGGCTCCCGCGTAGAGGGCGTTTCCGTAGTCGAGGCTGCTGCTGACGAGGGCCTGGGTGACTGTCTTTCTTGTATCTGTCTGGATCCATCTGTAGATCTTGCGGAGGTTGTTGAAGCAGGAGGAGGAGACGGCGTTGACTTGCTCAGTCATTGAGAGCGTTGAGTCGAGGATGATTCCCAGTTTGCATGCGTGGTTGGTGGGTGTCAGGGCTGCCCCCAGTGCCGTCGGCCACCAGGAGTCGTGCCAGGCTGAAGGGTTGGAGCCGAGGATGAGGACCTCCGTCTTGTCCGAGTTCTGCTTCAGACGGCTGGTCTTCATCCAGTCGGCGACGGCCTTCATTCCTTTGTGGAGGTTGGCTTTGGCTGTGGTGGGGTCCTTGGTGAGGGAGAAGATCAGCTGAGTGTCATCAGTGTAGGAGATGATGTTGAGGTCGTGCTGATGGGCTACATGTGCGAGCTGGGCCATGTAAATGTTGAACAGCGTTGGGTTGAGGGAGGATCCCTGTGGTACGCCGCAGATGATCTCGGAGGCTTTGGAACGGAATGGGGGAGGCGGACGCTCTGGGTTCTGCTGGAGAGGAAGGAGGTGGTCCAATCCAGAGCCTTGTCTCGGATCCTTGCGGCTTGGAGGCGTGCACGTAGTGTGTGGTGGCTGACGGTGTCAAAGGCGGCAGAGAGGTCTAGGAGGATGAGTGCTGCGGTCTCGCCGTTGTCCATCAGCGTCCTGATGTCGTCGGTGGCGGCGATGAGGGCAGTCTCGGTGCTGTGGTTACTGCAGAACCCTGACTGGGTAGAATTTAGGATTCTGTTTTCTTCGAGGTATCGGGTTAGCTGTCTGTTGACGGTTTTCTTGATGACCTTGGCTGGGAAGGGGAGCAGAGAGATGGGCCGGAACTTCTTGAGGTCTCTTGGGTCTGCCTTAGGTTTTTTGAGTAGGGAGTTGATCTCGGCGTGTTTCCAGATCTCTGGGAAGGTCGTGATCTCGAGGGAGAGATTGATGACGTTGCGCAGGTTGGGTGCGATGATGCTGCTTGCTCTGTTGAAGACGTGGTGCGGGACTGGGTCCGACGGAGTGCTGGAGTGGATTGAGCGCATGGTCTTGATGGTGTCATCGATGTTCACACTGGCACAGGCTAGCAGGGCGTCATGGTCGATGGTATACGGAGGGTATGTTGTGTTGCTGTCTGTTGGGGCTGTCTGGGTGTTGAGGCTGTCGTGGATGTCTGCTATCTTGCCGTGGAAGAAGGTGGCGAGGGAGTCGCACAGGGCTTGCGATGGCGGGATGTTGTTGGTGTTGGAGCTGAGGTTGGAGAGTTCCTTAATGATGTTGAAGAGCTCCTTACTATTGTGTGCGTTGTTGTCAAGGCGGTCTTTGAAGGTGGCCCTCTTGGCCACCCTGATAAGGTGGTGGTGGTGGTTGCGGATGGTGTCCTTGTGTGCTGCGTGGCTGTCCGGAGTTTTTTCACTGTGCCATTTCTTCTCTAGTTTCCGGCAGGCTTGCTTGGAGGCTAGGAGTTCTGGGGTGAACCAGCTGGCCCTCTTGCTGGTGTCTCTGTGAGGGGGTTTCTTCAGCGGGGCGAGGGTGTTGGCGCAGTCCTCTATCCAGCGTCTGAGGCTCCTGGTGGCCGACCGCTCTAGGGACAGCACCGACACCAACCGACCACGCACGCAACCTAGGATTCATCCTCGACTCCTCCCTCTCCATGTCCAAGCAAGTCAACGCCGTCTCCTCCTCCTGCTACAACACCCTACGCTTGCCCCGCCGGATCTACAAATGGATCCCGACCGAAACAAGAACAGTGACACAGGCCCTCTTCAGCAGCAGACTGGACTATGGCAACACACTCTACGCAGGAATCCCAGCCAAACACCAATGGCGGCTACAACGCATCCAAAAAGCCTCCGTCCGACTGATCGTCAACACCCCCCACCGCAGCCACATCACCCCCTCCTGAGAGACCTGGACTGGCTCCCCATCGGCAAGAGGATCACCTTCGAGCTCCTCACCCACGCACACAAAGCACTCCACAACGCCGGACCAGCCTACCTGAACAGCAGACTCAGCTTCTACACCCCCACCCGCCAGCTCCGCTCCGCCAGCCTCGCCCTCGCAGATGTCCCCCACATCCAGCGGCAGATCCTTCTCTTACCTCGCCGCCAAAACCTGGAACACCCTCCCAACCCACCTACACCAGACCAAAGACCTACTCGCCTTCAGAAGACTCATCAAGACCTGGCTCTTCGAGCAGTAGCGGCAACCCTCCCTCCCCCAGCACCTTGAGACCCTCACGGGTATGTAGCGTGCTTTACAAGTACCCTGATTGATTGATTGATTGATTGATTGAGGCTGTGAGCAGCGTCGTCTGTGTTGGAGGGTTCGGTGGGTGGGCTGAGAGCGAGGTTTGTGTGTAGTTGGTCTTCGGTGATTTGCTCCAGTAGCGGCCGGGGATCTGTTGGGTGCGGTGGTGTGTGGTGGGTTTCTGGAAGGCGAAGTGGATGCAGCGGTGGTCAGTCCAGAGGAGTTCGGTGGTGCGGCTGATGGAGACGTACAGGCTTGAGGAGAAGACTGGGTTGAGCGTGTGGCCGGCAGAGTGGGTGGGCGTTGTGACAAGTTGCTTCAGCCTGAGGTTGGCAAGGTTATCGATCAGGGTTGTGGAGTTGTGGTCGTTGTTGTTCTCAAGGTGAAAGTTCAGGTCTCCGAGGAGGATGTAGTCGGTGGAGATCAGGGTGTGCATGCTGATAAAGTCGGTGATGGGGTCGCTGAACTACAAATACAGGCAAATGGAAATCAAGTATAAGATCTCTAGTATTATTCATTCACTCTTCATTGGCATCCTACATATCATGTAGTATCCTTCCTGTCATTCAAGTGAAGATACTATATAATTCATTCAGTAATTTTCATGCAATATTTCATAACCATGTAAAATATTGTGAAGTATACATTCTGCTAACACATGTTCCGTCTTCTGTGATTGGTGCCCAGAAGATTTAATCGAGACAGGAAAGACTATTATCGAGTGATATGAATCACCTGTTCTTAGTTATATAATTAAATGCATTACCCCAACCCCACACCGCAGGCAGCCTTTGGCCAACCCTTAGGGGAGATACAACGCCTCACTGTGAGTCATGTGGGGTTGGCCGCAGGGCCTGGCCTGAGGCAGGTCCTGTGAATAACCCCTCTCAAACAACTAACCCCATGCCTTTGGCCATGCGCAGCGTGGGATTGGATGCAGAGCCTGACCTGCGGGAGGCTCTGTGGCCAAACCAACGTTGGCAGCCAAACCCACACTGTGCATGTCCTATAGCTATGTGCATTTTGGGGTTGATCATGGGCCAGGCTCTTTCCTAACACGTCACTGGTGCCCAAGCCCCCTGCTGCACACAAGCCATATGTAGGGGGAGTTGGGCGCAAGACTAGTAGTCCAAATCCCTGCAGGTGACCATGGCTGAATATAAGGAGGGACATTTTAATTAACGCAGAGCAGCTGAATTGGTCAACATGCCAGAACACCAAAATATAAAAAGTGGGCAAATTTGCTTTAGGAAGAGGTCACCATTTCAACATTTATAAAGCACACCTATTTTCTTTGTAAAAAAGTACCTATAATTATTGTTTATATTATTGTTTCTTGTGGAGTTTTGTATAGCGCTAGCCAGAACTGAAGGTATCGGAGCTCTTCACAACATGGGTTAAAGCAAAATATTTAAGAAGCCATACACACATTGATTCAAGGCATAATTGCAAGACCTGTGTTTATGATTAACAATTACAGGCAAGTAAGACACAGGTTAAAGCAACATATTTAAGAAGCCATACACACATTGATTCAAGGCATAATTGCAAGACCCGTGTTTATGATTAACAATTACAGGCAAGTAAGACACGGAGAGTCACAGTAATAAGCACATGCAAGGAGTGGACGAGGTAAAAGTCTTGGTAAGGTATAATTATAAACACTTGTATATTTTGTAAATTCACACATTGCAAAGTTTAATAAAAGAGATTGACTTAAAAACATGAATAAAGTCTTAATAAAAAAATATTAACTTGTCTTTGAGTCTTTTTTAACAGTTTTCAGGCTACACAATGTAGTGATTTATCTAACAACAAGGGGGCTCTGCATTCTAGAAAAAAATATGGTAAGCTTCCCTGTGGTAATGGATTTATTGACCCAGAAGACTTACATTTGCTTAATGTTTGCCGGGGATGCTCCGCTCCTTGCAACCCTTCACCCCACAACATTTGCAAAAGGTTTGGTGTGCACATTAATCTTTATGGGGCACTACCAAGCTCCTAACAATATGAACAAAAAGCCTGTGCAGGGCATTATAGGGCGTTGCTTAGAGGAGTAGTGAATACAAATTGTGTCTTTTGCAGCTCATGTTAGTTTTTTTGTTAGGTTTTTAAATTATGTTTTTGGGGTGCCCCAGTTCCTACCTGAAGCACCCACACCTTTTGTTTTATGTTGGGGCTGCAGGGGGTGCCCAAGGACCCATGTGGCCTGGGCCGACTGCCTAGCCACAATTGTTATTTTATGGTGGGTACCCATGTGCCCACCCATGGCAACCATATGCTTAATTTTGTTGGCGGCTGCAGTGGGAGCCCAAGGGCCCCTGCATCCTCTGCAGGCTCCCCTGGTGGGAGCCAGCAGTATTTTATATTTTGGGCACTACACTGCAGGGGTCCTTGGCAGTAGCAGCACCTCCCCTGCCTAAGTGGCAGGGCAGGCTGGAGGAGGGAGCTGGGGAGGGGTGAGGGGACAAAATAGTAATAAATAAATGTCAAATACCTTACCCAATCATTGCTGTCCAGTTAACAGAAGGTTTTAAGACTTTAGTTACATTATAAATCTTTTGTTGATGGTACCACACTCATTTTAGGAATTGTGGTGTGTTCTAAGGTGATTTTACCATGTGAAAAATCCTTCTGCTGGGATCTCATAAATCATGTTTGAGAGAAAACTATTGTCTCATGCTTTTCCCATAGAGGTTTGAAAGGGGATCTATAAGCTAAACTGAGAGCATATTTTCTGTAAATTCTCATTATCTTTCTCAGTCATGTGAGAATGAAGTCTGACATTCTCATTAAAACATGTACCTCCAACAAGGGCAGAGACTGTCAGTTGATTCCTTTGTGTTGTACTGCAGCTTCCCAGAGTGTTATAAAGAACAACTAGAGCACTAACAGTCCTACTTATGTCAAACGTATTGCACACCTGGAGCCATCTTGAGTGGAATAAAGTGGTAACTCTTAAAACATTTAATATAAAAAGGAGCAAAATGAGGGGTTTCATTTTGCCATAGAAAGTATGATTAGTGCTGCAGAAAGAAAAACTATGGCTCATTTTTACATTTTTTGTGACTTCTCAAATCCTCTTCTATTTCATGAAAATATTCTGACATGCAGACTGAAACATGCACTTTCAATATCAGCAGCAGACTTCCTTGGTGAGCAGTAGGTTTACTACAGTGATCTAATAAGCAACTAGAGTGCTAACATTCAGAATTCATGGCAAATGTGTGACACATCTGAATGCCTTCTTGATGGAATCAAAGTAAAAAACGGAAAGTATTTGATACTGAGGAGACTGTAGTAAATGAGGAAATTAGGAAACTTCATAACAAATAAGTCTCCCAAGATGGCCACCAGAGACAAAAGAGCCCAAAATGTAGCATAAATATCACCCAGATGTAGCCCAAATATAGCCCAATGACAGAATGTCTCAGAGTGTTCTTAAGAACAACTAGAGCACTAACAGTCTTACTTATGTCAAAAGTATGGTACACCTGAAGCCATCTTGATTTGAATAAAGTGGTAACACTTAAAACATTCAATTTTCAAAGGAACAAAATGAGGGGGTTCATTTTGCCACAGAAATTATGATTAGTGCTGCAGAAAGAAAAAATAGGGCACATTTTGACTTCTCAAATCCTCTTCTATTTCATTAAAAAATTCTCACATGCAGACTTAAACATGCACTTTGAATACCAGCAGCAGACTTCCCTGGTGAGCAGTAGCTTTACTACAGTGATCTAATGAGCAACTAGAGTGCTAATATTCAGAATTTATGACAAATGTGTGACACACCTGAATGCCTTCTTGATGGAACCAAAGTAAAAAACTGAAAGTATTTCCTACTGAGAAGACTGCAGTAAATGAGGAATTTAGAAAACTTCCTAACAAATAAGTCTCCAAAGATGGCCACCAGAGACAAAAGAGCCCTAATGTAGCACACATATCATCGAGATGTAGCCCACGTATAGCTCAATAAACAATTTTGTATTTTTTGGTTTTTTTTTTTCAAAAAATGCGCAAAAAAAGAATGAATAAAACAGGAAACTTTTGGAATTACTTATCATTCCAAAAATACCCAAAAAATATGAACAATGATGGTTCCGTTGCGCAGCACAAATTGCATTTACCGACTGCTCACCGAAGCATATACGTTTCTTACACTTCACACAATGTTGCTTGAGAAAGGCGAATTCTGGCCGAATGTCCATTGCAGGTATTCCTGAGGACGCTCCAGACATTCTTGTCATATCAGGTGAGGGGTTCAAAGCAGCTTGCCTCATTTCCTCCCGAGCAAGATTGAGAGGACTTGTGGTCCGGAGATGCTTGTACATAGAAGCAGTGCCACAAGAGTATTTTTTTTCACTGCCTCTTGACAGGACTCAGTCTCAAATTTTGCACGTCACCTTTCTTACATTTACTTTTTTTCTTTCCAGGTGGAAAAGTGAAGAATTTCCACATGACACATTCCAGCCTCTGTGGATGTGGTGCCTCCTGCAAGAATTCTTCTTCAGAACAAACTTCTTCCGAGTGCTGCTGCTGTGCAGATGCCATTTTGTTTGATATTTTTTGAAAAACACCCAAAAAAAACAAGCAAAAACAGTTCTTGTAGGAAAAGAGATGTCTCTCTCTAAAGATGCTTCAACAAGAAAGATTCAAATGGGTGGGGTCCTTCAATAGTTACAGTAGGAAATGTTATGAACCAATGAAATCTTTTTTTTAGGTCACATGGGATCCACGCACTCTGTGCTCACAGAGCTGATTTGCATATAGCCAGTGTCTAACCCAGGGTGGGGTGGAGTGCAAAAAAACAATGGATTTAGGCCCAGATCCTTGTACTGGGGTGAATGTATGACATTGTTCTACATTCTGTCCATCAACTGTGTTTTTTGCTCTGTGCTCACAAAGCACGCACCCAACGTGACTTCGCGAAAATATATTTAAAAATAATATAAGATTATTATAAGTACAAATATATTATTTTTATGAATATCTTAAATAAACTCTTGCCCTAATATGTATATTAAAGACCCAACATATCATTTTAGAACATAATTTTTTTTTTGCGGGAGTCGCGTGCCCCAGCACGTATATGATGTTACGCGGGACCCGCCACCGTGCAAGCATCGCATACCGTAATGTGCATGTGTCGTGAATGCGTGGGAGCAGGAGTCGCGGACTGGTCACATACCAATCGCGCACATCACGTAATAATAAATGTATATGATGTAACTGAAAAACACGCAGCCGTCGCACACCATACGTGGATCCTTCACGACTTTTCTAAAATGGCGGCTACAATCTGCGCACCCACCGTGATGTGTACACTTTGGGTGCCCGACTCCGAAAAAAATTGGCAAAAAAAGAAAAAAATATAAATATATTAAAATAAAAAAATAAAACAAACACATTTAGCAATATTCCAGTTTGAATTTTGTAAACATTTTCTTGGGCAATTTTCTGAAAAATATATCATGTTATTTAATGAATAAAATATTTTTAAATAAACAGTTAAAAAACTAGAAAATCAGTACAAAAAATAGGTATAACTAATATTACACTTAAAAATTTGCATTTAAAAAACCTTTGGAAATCACTGAAAAACCATAGGTTTTAGAAACGTTATAGTTAGAAATTAACATTTAAAAAAGCTTTGAAATTCACTGAAAAAAACTATAGGTTTCAGGGGTGTTATAGTTAGCTGGACATTTCACTCGTACAAAACCATAGACATTCCTCCATTATAGTTAGTTCTGCTAACTATAACTTGCGCTTTCGCAATGCACTGCTGATGATGTAACATATTACATCATTCATGACATGGTCAGTGACATCACTGATGGCATCTCATATGACATCACTGATGACATCTCTGATGACATCATCCACGTGACAATCTGATACACCTCATCATACACTAGTATAACCTTTCATCACTGACTGTAAAATACAGAGTACCATATTTGAAACCATTGACACACCAATACCAGTTACTACATACCCACTCACTGATTTGTAAGACTACACACACAACTACCCATTCAACAACAGAATCACTGATACATGCAGTCACTAATTAATAGAACTCTATCAAATGCACTTATACACATATATATAGACATTGACACATAAGCAGTCATATTAGTCGGCTATGCAGTCATCCTACTCACTCATGAAAAAATTAATCACACTTACATTTACTCACTCATTTATTCAAACACATAGTAACTCATAGTTAATATGTTAAAAATCACCATTACAATTATACACTCATTCATATAGTTACGCTCACAATCACTGACTCTTACATATACTTATTTATATACACCAACTCTCACATATAATGCCTTTTATTATTTTACTTTGTTGAAAATGTACAACTAAAACATATATTCGCTCACCAACACACAAAAAAATGCAATCAGTTACCCAAACAACTGTTTCCACATGCACTCTTAAACCTATACACCTAGTCAATCAACCATCCACACATTTATGCATAGAGTTTCACACAAACTCAGTGTCCCATACAAATACTCACCTAACTAATCAATAACTAATATACACACTCTTGTAGTTAGTAACTAACTTATGCAGCATGTTATACAACAACAGAGACAGTGATGCACACATTCACGTAGTTTAGTTACTAATCAATGTATTAAGTGAGACACTTTTAATTACTCACTTAAACAGACAGACAGCTCCTAAATCCTCCATCCAGACAGTTATATATCCACTCGTTCTTCTATACAGATTGGGATATATATAATACATGCTTAAATTTCAAACTAAACCACATTCACTGGATGTTGTCATCAGTGATGTCATTTGAGATGTCATCAGTGATGTCACTGACCATGTCATGAATGATGTAATATGTGACATCATCAGCAGTGCATTGTGGGTGCGCAAGCTATATTTAGTAGAACTAACTATAGCGGAGAAATTTCGATGGTTTTGTACGAGTGAAATGTCCAGCTAACTATAACCCCCATGAAGTGAACCATTTATTTATTTTTTTTTAGAAAAGTTTTGAGTGGCGATCGTTTCGCATCACTCAGAACGGCCCCCCTAGGGTGAACGGGCTGGGTGCGCGGCTCTCAGTGCGACCCCCTAGTGTGAACGCGCTGGGTGCGCGGCTCTCAGCGCGGCACCAGAGTAATTCACAGGTCTTTAAAAGACCATTTACCTCTTATTGAGGCTATGTTGTGTTTTCACCCCTTCTTATAGTCCCTGCATCTCCACTCTGCCTATGACTGGAAGAATTAGCCCCTCCCAATATTTTTATCAGCCTACCCCGAAATTTGGCACTAGTTGCGCCCCTGACTTGCGTACACCGGCTCTGCCCACTCCGCTTGCGCTTGCATAATTCTGTAGATTCTATCCGCCGTATGTCAGTGATCCAGCTGTGGGGCTGGGAATATCCTGTAGACAGGATTCTGGACCTTTTATTACCCGTGCTCCACAGACCCAGCAGCTCACTTTAGGGGATCCACTGGAAGGGACTCCGGGGATCCAACAGTCAGAATCCCTTGATCCTGAGATCAACCACATGGGAGGGTATCCACTGAATGAGAATGCAGTATACCACAATGAGAATTCCAAGCTCATGGACTTTGTTTTCCAGGCATCCGTGCAGTATTTCTGCTAGCCAGTGGCCCAGATTTTAGTGGCTGAGAACCCAGGGTACTAGAGCAAAGGCTGTGGGAATCCCGTAGCAAAGAAGGTGAGTGCCTCAGGAACCGGTGTAGTGCCTACTCACTCTCCATGTGTAGGGCCAGCTCTCCTGAGGCTTGGTTTGCAATCCTGATGCTCCGCCGGGGTTGACACTAGTTGGCAGCCAATTAGAGCCAAGCTCGGGCTCGAGGTTAGGTTCTGCCAACATATGTACTTATCCAATCACTCCGCCAATTCCCAAGCACTTATAAATTCACCATACACTCTCCTTACAGAACTCTAATCATCCAGTCTCTACCCATGTACTCATAGAATCACCCAGACAAGTTATAAAAACACGGTCTTCCCCACTGACAGAGGTAACATGGTTGTGTGCGCAGTCCACAGCACAATGTAATGTGGTAGGGCCCAATGCCAAAATGCATACATAATGAACACACAAACTCAGTTAGATAGATAGTGGAACTGGCTACGGGCATGTGCTCTGGTCTCCTTTTTATTACCAGGGTCACATGTCCAGTGACATCTCTGCTAGATGCGTGTGGGGTGAGTGTAAGCCAGCCCTGCGGGAATGGTTGGCACTGGCAACAACTACAACAGTGATCATCGGATCAGACTCAGAGATTCAATCATAAAGGGCCCATGACTTGTGGTGCTCTAATGTAGGGGCACCAGATCTACAATCACACACAAAAGATTGCATCGTAAATCGTCCATGACTTGTGGTGCACTGAGGTAGGGGCACCAGAGAAGAGTGGGCTGATGTGAAGAAATTGTTAATGTCCCTTTGGGAAATTCCTGCTGACCGAGGTGACATTGTTGCATCCGGTGACTACAGCACAAAACTCAATCATAAAGGGTCCATGAGTTGTGATGCACAGAGTTAGTGGCACCTGAAGAGCTCAGCGTGTGCTCAGCCATCGATGATGGCGTGTCCTTGCAGGACAGGATTGGATTGGATATGTGTGAGACCTGCTGACTGAAGTGTAGGCCAGAGGCAGCGGTCAGCAAGGGCCCACAACCACATGATGTTGACTTGTGGTGCACTGAGTTAATTGCAACAGTGGCGCTCAGCGTGTGCCCAGCCAGTGATGATATGTGGTTTGGGTGGGCCGCACTGGCAGCAATGACTTTTGCCTAATGAATTCTGCCTCAATAAGGGACCGTGGCGGTGACTTGTGGTGCACTGAGTTAGTGGCATCAGAAGCATTCAGTGTGTGCGCAGCCAGCGATGATGCATGGTGCGGGCGGGCCGCAATGGGAGCAATGTCTGTTGCCTACTGGACTGTGTCATCTGCAATCACGACTCGATCTGAATTGTGAGCCCTGCTGTCCGCAGTGTAGATGGAAGGCAGTAGTCAGCACAGCCATTAAAGGAATGCTTTTTATCACTTCCTCTTGACAAAATCCGAGGACATAGAGTACAATTCTCTCTGCAATTAATAAATGAAGACTGAATTCAAATTGTGCACACTGCTGACTGCAGTGTAGGCGTATGGAACAAAAGATGAAATATGTATGGAATATATTGTCTGAATATGTAGGCTTAAGGGGCGTTATAGTTAGTTGCCTACTGGACTCTGAAATTAATGACTGAAGACTGAATTTGATTTGTGAGCACCTGAAGCACTCAGTGGGTGCACAGCCAGCGATGATGCGTGGTCTGGCCGGGCCGCACTGGGAGCAATGTCTGTTGCCTACTGGACTCTGCAATGAATGAATCGCAACTCTATCTGAATTGTCAGCCCTGCTGACCACAGTGTAGGCCAGAGGCAGCGGTCAGCAAGGTCCCACAGGCACGTGGCATTGAGTTGTGCTGCACAGTTAGTGGCACCTGAAGCACTAGGCATGTGCACAGGCAGCGATGATGCATGGTCCGGGAGGGCCGTACTGGGAGCAATGTCTGTTGCCTACAAGACTGCATCATCTGCAATCGTGACTCGATCTGAATTCTGAGCCCTGCTGTCTGCAGTATAGGCTGGAGGCAGCGGTCAGCAAGGGCCCACAGCCACCTGGTGTTGACTTGAGCTGCACAGAGTTAGTGGCACCAGAAGCATTCAGAGTGTGCACAGCCTGCGATAATACGTGGTCCAGGCGGGCCGCACTGGTAGCAATGTCTTTTGCCTAGTGCATTCTGCCTTAATAAGGGTATTTGGCGATGACCTGTGGTGCACTGAGTTAGTGGCACCTGAACCACTCAGCATGTGTGCAGCCTGTGATGATGCGTGGTCCGGGCGGGCCACACTGGGAGCAATGTCTGTTGCCTACTTGACTGCATCATCTGCAATTGTGACTCGATCTGAATTGTGAGCCCTGCTGTTCGCAGTGTACATCAAAGGCAGAAGTCAGTACAGACATAACTCTGCAGTGCTGTGCCACTGGTTTCGCAGGGGACCTGTGTCGAGGAGGCCGGCGGTCATGGCGGTGGTCTCATGTCAGGGTGAGGGCTGCTGCTCTGGCAGACGCATTGTCCTTCCCAGAAGTGAACCACGCCCAGAGCCTCGGCCTATTTATTCACACTCTTTCACTGGAGTGGCATACGTTGGACCAGCCCACTCCACTTCTGCTTCCACTTACAGTGGGGGACGACACAGCTACATGACCAAGATTTTCCCCACTGCCTGAGGTAACATGGTTGCGTCCACTGTCCACAACACTACAAGCACCAGCAGTATATGTACACATGGAGAGTCTGTGCTCTGCATAGTGAGGTCTGTCCAGCACATCATTGCTACACTTGGCATTGTGTGCATTCTTATTGATGGGTGACTTGCCTCCTACACACATAGATGGTTCCCACATCTCCCAACATTCAGTTATTGTGTGGCTGAGGGGCCATGCCATTTTGGGAAGGTCCGCTGTCCTGTTCTGCGCTGCTTCAGTGGGAGTAGGGGGGGTGGTCGGGGGGGAGGTCCTTAGCTGGTGGGTGTTGTGGCCTTATTGGGTGTTGGAGCAGCATGATCAGTAGCTCTATGACATGAGTTGGTCTTCAGATGAGGTTCTGGGCTGGGCTCCCTTTCATACTGTAGGTAGTCGTCCTGCTTTACACCAGCAAAAGACAGATGTTAAATTCTTACTGCTAAAGCAGTTTATCGCCTGTTTTTGGATCACATCGCAGATTTGGCTGGTCGTTAAAAATAGCGGGAAGTGGTGTTTTTGTGTTTTTATTGCACTGGAACACCTACGCTGCATATCATTAGCGTTCGTTGTCGCTCTCATTCGTGGCGATGTGTTTTGCGGAAGCTACAGCTGGAAAACTGGTGATATCAGCAGTTTTCACCAGGTTGAGAATGGGATGATAATTCTTTCGCCACTTTTGATGCGCTAAAGTGCAGACAACTCAGCGATACGTCCTTGAGAATACGCCCCATCATTTATTTTTTATTTTTTCATCCGGATTTATGCACCCAGCCGCTTTTTATATAAAATAGTAATCATTTTTGGGCCCTAGGGATTTTTGTGGGATCCCCTGAGCAGGCCTAGGGGTTCAGGGTGTTTGCACCCTGCCCACTTTTCTTGTTTTTTCATATTATTTTTTTGGGGTTCGCATGTAGCTACAACAAAGTCCTAATAAACATAAGGGCTTGTTTTTGAGTCACCCTATAACACAACAGTGAGGACTTATCGCCGAGTTATAGGCACTTTAGCGCAGCAAAAGTGGTGAAAGAATTATCGCCCCATTTTCAAGTTGGTGCAAACTGCCACATTGCCCACAGGCTGACGGTACCAACACAGCAGACAATTAACATCCTTACGCATACAAAGCTGCTGGATGTGCTTCACCTGTTGGCCTCTGATACCTTCCAACTAACAACAGTGAGAGTCAGAGGAGTCTCACAGCCAGCTCTATTAAACTTCCTCACACGTCTTGGATACATGTGTACACAAGAGTCGTAGGGCCCCTGTATCAGCACCACCCTCTCCTCCCAATTCGTAGTATTCCTGCACAACCAATCCCAACCCCATCTGTTGCTTGACGCCTCTGTTGCTCCAGATCCAAGATTGTAGTCACTGAAATGGGGGTGTGCCAGGTCATGAAGTCTAGTTCTCAACAGTAGTGGAAAAACAGTACTTTATTAGAAAACATAAATGAACAACACAAAAAAATCAAACAATGAGTGACATTGCCAACGGGGAACATCAACTTGTGGATCAAAATAACTGTAGATTGTCCTGGAAATCCCAAAACTCCATATTCAGAAACCTGTTGGATAAATGAAGACAATGGTCAAGCGTTAGTATGGTCAAAAATATACTATGATACAATGTATTGCACTTCGAGAAACCGGAATGCTTACAGGTATGATAAATCCTGCAAAAAATGACCTGAACAGAGGTTTGTGTAGTCGTAACCTTCATAGGAAAGAAAAGGAACGTTACAACCACACAAACATCTGTTACAGTGTCATTATGCAGGATTTATCACACCTGTAAGCATCACAGTTCTTTTCAGCTTGATACACCTGCATGTTCACTTCACCCACACTGTGCAGGAACAGCTGGAGACTAAGCAAGGGAACCATGCCATAGCAGGCTTCCTGCATGTGTTGGGGTGACTGACTGCACACATGTACTACTTGTGCACACAATCACTGCAACAGAAACCACACACATTCCAACAATGTGCAGGTAAAATTGGACCACCGGGGCCTGTTCCACTAATGTGGAATCATGCAGTGTGCATGATTCCAACATCTTTCGCAAGCATCCCAGCCCTGGTCCCCAGACCAGTCCTCCACCCAGTAATGACTGCCCGACCCTGCGCACCAAGACCTCAATTCCCACCTGCCACCACCGGCGTGTCTCCAAGAGGGCCCATCACGTGCCGGAGCAACCTCCTCAGCTGTCGTTGGATTCGGCAGCACAGGCCCTCAGCACATCCTGCTGCACCATGCCGAGGAGTCATGTCGGTACAACCAGTTGCCTTTGGCATACACACTGTCCAGCAGAGCCCACGATTCAAATCGGGTCTTGATTGCCAGGATGATGTATCGAGGCCTATGCATCATCGCAGGCTGTATACCCGCTCAGCTCTGGTGGCACTAACTCAGTGAAGGTCAAGTAATTGCCACATGACAGGAGGCCTGTGTCACCAAAACGCCTCGGCTGCCACCAACTCTGGGCACCTCAAGTCGTCGCCAAGTGGCAGGAGGCCAGTGTCCGGCAAAGTGCATCGGCTGCCACCAACTCTGTGCACCTCAAGTCATCGCCACATTGTGGGAGGCCCGTGTCGGCCAAAGTGTCTCAGCTACCACTAATATAATAGGCACACAGATACACCCAGATAGAGAGTGGAAATGGCATCAAGCATGTGCGCCTGACCCTTTTTATTAGCAGAGTCACATGTCCTGTGATGCCTGTGCTGCATGGGTGTGGTGTGGGTGTAACCCAGTCATGAGGGAATGGCTGTGGCATGCTGACAACTAGACCTGTGATCAGCAGATCACTACAGGGAAGACTGGGACACGTAGCATTGTAGTTCTCTCCCTGTAAGCGTAAGCGGAGTGGGCTGGCAGAAATGTGCATCCTTCACGACTTTACCAATATGGCGGTTTGAATCTGCACACCCACCAAGATGGGTACACGATGGGTGCGCAACTCCACTTTTTTCTCCCCAAAAAATAAATATATATATATTAATATTTAAGACACAGACGACATTGTATTATTTTAATAGACAACATTGTATTATTTTAATAACATACAAAAAAATATTAAAACTAGTTTTAGGGTATTAAAGTTACAAAATATCACATCAAAAATTAAAAATTTCTGAAAAAAACATAGGTTTCATGAGCATTATAATTTGAAATTAGCATTTAAAAAACCTTGGAAATTCACTAAAAAACATCGGTTTCACGGGCGTTATAGTTAGAAATTAGCATTTAAAAAACCTTCAAAATTCACTGAAAAAACCATAGGTTTCAGGGACGTTATAGTTTGTTGAACATTTCTCTCGTAGAAAATCATAGAAATTCCCGCTTTATAGTTAGTTCACCTAACTATAACTCACGGCCCCGTAATGCACTGCTGATGACATCACATATTACATCATTCATGACATGGTCAGTTACATCACTGTTGACATCTCAAATGACATCACTGATGACATCATCCACGTGAAAATCTAATCCACCTCCTCACACTCTAAAATAATCTTTGCTACACCCACTGTAAAATACAGACTACTATTTTCTAAACGATCGACACACCAATACCAGTTACTACATACACACTCACTGATTCCTAGGTCTACAAACACATCCACTCATTCACCCATACAATCACTCATACATGCAGTCATCACTCATCAATACAACAATATCATAAGCACTCATTGACCTATACAGACACTCACGCACAACCACTCATCCAGAGTTACTCACACACCTAGTCAGTCATGCAAAAAATTAATCACAGTTCCATTTACTGACCTGTACAGTTATACACATACCACATCACTTATTCAAACAGAAACAAATACATACTTACTCTCTTATACAATCACTGATACAAGTACACACTCATCCATACAGCCACTCTGACAATCACTGACTCTCATGTATAGTCATTTATATACGTCAACTCTCACATACACTGCCTTTTACATATGTAGTTACTTGAACATGTACCATTGAGACATCCATTCGCTCACCAACACACCCATACACATACTCCCCCACCAATACATCTGTTTTCACATGCACTCTTGAACCCATAAACACAGTGAATCAACCACTAAAACATCTATTCACCGAGTGACACACCTCCCACCCACCCACACACACACCCAGGTACCATACAATACTGAGGCAACCAGTTGATAACCCATAAAGTCACTCATGTAGCTACTTGCCAACCAATGCAGCAGCTTGTACAACAACAGACAGACTGATACAGACATTCACACAGTTTAGTCACTAACCCAGGCATTCAGTAAGATACATGTAATCATACACTTAAACAGTCAGTCAAGCATGTACTAAATCCTCCATTCAGACACTTATACACCCACTCATTCTTCAATACACCTTGGCATATATATAAAACATATTTAAACTTTGAAGAAAAACACAGTCACTGGATGATGTCATCAGTGAACTAACTACAACGGGCGATTTCTATGGTTTTTTAAATGCTAATTTCTAACTATAACGTGACTGAAACCTATGTTTTGTTCAGTGAATATATATATATATATATATATATATATCCATCAAACACTGCCACAAAGTGAAGACGCCACACCATGAAGAGTTTTGCCTTTTAATGAAGGGCCGTAACAACGCAGGTTTAACAGTCTCTCTTGCAATTTAGATGATGCTGGCCCAACGCGTTTCGAGCATACACTGCTCTTGGTCACGGGCTGCTCGGCAAAAGGAAGAAGGTCGGCATTCACACAGGAACAGCTGATTAATACACCCATGATCCCGCCCCAGTGGGCGTGTGCACGCACAGCATGCTGGTGCTTGAAGTTCCTTATTTGTTGTTTCCACAGTGGGTGCCTTCGTTTTCCCTAAAATCATGCCTATTTACACCCGTGTGGGTTGAAAAGTAGCTGCCAACTCCCGCCGTTACTTTTTTCAAAGTCCTTTCACATGGCACTCTTCATCCCGGTGAGTTCGTGAATGTGGACTCTGGGACTGTCTGATAGCAGCAGGGCGTCTTCGCGACCAGACCGGCCGCTTAAAATCCATCAAACACTGCCACAAAGTGAAGACGCCATACCATGAAGAGTTTTGCCTTTTAATGAAGGGCCGGAACAACGCAGGTTTAACAGTCTCTCTTGCAATTTAGATGATGCTGGCCCAACGCGTTTCGAGCATACACTGCTCTTGGTCACGGGCTGCTCGGCAAAAGGAAGAAGGTCGGCATTCACATAGGAACAGCTGATTAATACACCCATGATCCCGCCCCAGTGGGCGTGTGTACGCACAGCATGCTGGTGCTTGAAGTTCCTTATTTGTTGTTTCCACAGTGGGTGCCTTCGTTTTCCCTAAAATCATGCCTATTTACACCCATGTGGGTTGAAAAGTAGCTGCCAACTCCCGCCGTGTCTTTTTTCAAAGTCCTTTCACATGGCACTCTTCATCCCGGTGAGTTCGTGAATGTGAACTCTGGGACTGTCTGATAGCAGCAGGGCCTCTTCGCGACCAGACCGGCCGCTTAAAATCCATCAAACACTGCCACAAAGTGAAGACGCCACACCATGAAGAGTTTTGCCTTTTAATGAAGGGCCGGAAAAACGCAGGTTTAACAGTCTCTCTTGCAATTTAGATGATGCTGGCCCAACGCGTTTCGAGCATACACTGCTCTTGGTCACGGGCTGCTCGGCAAAAGGAAGAAGGTCGGCATTCACACAGGAACAGCTGATTAATACACCCATGATCCCGCCCCAGTGGGCGTGTGCACGCACAGCATGCTGGTGCTTGAAGTTCCTTATTTGTTGTTTCCACAGTGGGTGCCTTCGTTTTCCCTAAAATCATGCCTTTTTACACCCATGTGGGTTGAAAAGTAGCTGCCAACTCCCGCCGTGTCTTTTTTCAAAGTCCTTTCACATGGCACTCTTCATCCCGGTGAGTTCGTGAATGTGAACTCTGGGACTGTCTGATAGCAGCAGGGCGTCTTCGCGACCAGACCGGCCGCTTAAAATCCATCAAACACTGCCACAAAGTGAAGACGCCACACCATGAAGAGTTTTGCCTTTTAATGAAGGGCCGGAACAACGCAGGTTTAACAGTCTCTCTTGCAATTTAGATGATGCTGGCCCAACGCGTTTCGAGCATACACTGCTCTTGGTCACGGGCTGCTCGGCAAAAGGAAGAAGGTCGGCATCCACACAGGAACAGCTGATTAATACACCCATGATCCCGCCCCAGTGGGCGTGTGCACGCACAGCATGCTGGTGCTTGAAGTTCCTTATTTGTTGTTTCCACAGTGGGTGCCTTCGTTTTCCCTAAAATCATGCCTATTAGGCATGATTTTAGGGAAAACGAAGGCACCCACTGTGGAAACAACAAATAAGGAACTTCAAGCACCAGCATGCTGTGCGTGCACACGCCCACTGGGGCGGGATCATGGGTGTATTAATCAGCTGTTCCTGTGTGAATGCCGACCTTCTTCCTTTTGCCGAGCAGCCCGTGACCAAGAGCAGTGTATGTTCGAAACGCGTTGGGCCAGCATCATCTAAATTGCAAGAGAGACTGTGGCACTTTGTGGCAGTGTTTGATGGATTTTAAGCGGCCGGTCTGGTCGCGAAGACGCCCTGCTGCTATCAGACAGTCCCAGAGTTCACATTCACGAACTCACCGGGATGAAGAGTGCCATGTGAAAGGACTTTGAAAAAAGACACGGCGGGAGTTGGCAGCTACTTTTCAACCCACATGGGTGTAAATAGGCATGATTTTAGGGAAAACGAAGGCACCCACTGTGGAAACAACAAATAAGGAACTTCAAGCACCAGCATGCTGTGCGTGCACACGCCCACTGGGGCGGGATCATGGGTGTATTAATCAGCTGTTCCTGTGTGAATGCCGACCTTCTTCCTTTTGCCGAGCAGCCCGTGACCAAGAGCAGTGTATGCTCGAAACGCGTTGGGCCAGCATCATCTAAATTGCAAGAGAGACTGTTAAACCTGCGTTATTCCGGCCCTTCATTAAAAGGCAAAACTCTTCATGGTGTGGCGTCTTCACTTTGTGGCAGTGTTTGATGGATTTTAAGCGGCCGGTCTGGTCGCGAAGAGGCCCTGCTGCTATCAGACAGTCCCAGAGTTCACATTCACGAACTCACCGGGATGAAGAGTGCCATGTGAAAGGACTTTGAAAAAAGACACGGCGGGAGTTGGCAGCTACTTTTCAACCCACATGGGTGTAAATAGGCATGATTTTAGGGAAAACGAAGGCACCCACTGTGGAAACAACAAATAAGGAACTTCAAGCACCAGCATGCTGTGCGTGCACACGCCCACTGGGGCGGGATCATGGGTGTATTAATCAGCTGTTCCTGTGTGAATGCCGACCTTCTTCCTTTTGCCGAGCAGCCCGTGACCAAGAGCAGTGTATGCTCGAAACGCGTTGGGCCAGCATCATCTAAATTGCAAGAGAGACTGTTAAACCTGCGTTGTTCCGGCCCTTCATTAAAAGGCAACACTCTTCATGGTGTGGCGTCTTCACTTTGTGGCAGTGTTTGATGGATTTTAAGCGGCCGGTCTGGTCGCGAAGACGCCCTGCTGCTATCAGACAGTCCCAGAGTTCACATTCACGAACTCACCGGGATGAAGAGTGCCATGTGAAAGGACTTTGAAAAAAGACACGGCGGGAGTTGGCAGCTACTTTTCAACCCACATGGGTGTAAATAGGCATGATTTTAGGGAAAACGAAGGCACCCACTGTGGAAACAACAAATAAGGAACTTCAAGCACCAGCATGCTGTGCGTGCACACGCCCACTGGGGCGGGATCATGGGTGTATTAATCAGCTGTTCCTGTGTGAATGCCGACCTTCTTCCTTTTGCCGAGCAGCCCGTGACCAAGAGCAGTGTATGCTCGAAACGCGTTGGGCCAGCATCATCTAAATTGCAAGAGAGACTGTTAAACCTGCGTTTTTCCGGCCCTTCATTAAAAGGCAAAACTCTTCATGGTGTGGCGTCTTCACTTTGTGGCAGTGTTTGATGGATTTTAAGCGGCCGGTCTGGTCGCGAAGAGGCCCTGCTGCTATCAGACAGTCCCAGAGTTCACATTCACGAACTCACCGGGATGAAGAGTGCCATGTGAAAGGACTTTGAAAAAAGACACGGCGGGAGTTGGCAGCTACTTTTCAACCCACATGGGTGTAAATAGGCATGATTTTAGGGAAAACGAAGGCACCCACTGTGGAAACAACAAATAAGGAACTTCAAGCACCAGCATGCTGTGCGTGCACACGCCCACTGGGGCGGGATCATGGGTGTATTAATCAGCTGTTCCTGTGTGAATGCCGACCTTCTTCCTTTTGCCGAGCAGCCCGTGACCAAGAGCAGTGTATGCTCGAAACGCGTTGGGCCAGCATCATCTAAATTGCAAGAGAGACTGTTAAACCTGCGTTGTTCCGGCCCTTCATTAAAAGGCAAAACTCTTCATGGTGTGGCGTCTTCACTTTGTGGCAGTGTTTGATGGATTTTAAGCGGCCGGTCTGGTCGCGAAGAGGCCCTGCTGCTATCAGACAGTCCCAGAGTTCACATTCACGAACTCACCGGGATGAAGAGTGCCATGTGAAAGGACTTTGAAAAAAGACACGGCGGGAGTTGGCAGCTACTTTTCAACCCACATGGGTGTAAATAGGCATGATTTTAGGGAAAACGAAGGCACCCACTGTGGAAACAACAAATAAGGAACTTCAAGCACCAGCATGCTGTGCGTGCACACGCCCACTGGGGCGGGATCATGGGTGTATTAATCAGCTGTTCCTGTGTGAATGCCGACCTTCTTCCTTTTGCCGAGCAGCCCGTGACCAAGAGCAGTGTATGCTCGAAACGCGTTGGGCCAGCATCATCTAAATTGCAAGAGAGACTGTTAAACCTGCGTTGTTCCGGCCCTTCATTAAAAGGCAACACTCTTCATGGTGTGGCGTCTTCACTTTGTGGCAGTGTTTGATGGATTTTAAGCGGCCGGTCTGGTCGCGAAGACGCCCTGCTGCTATCAGACAGTCCCAGAGTCCACATTCACGAACTCACCGGGATGAAGAGTGCCATGTGAAAGGACTTTGAAAAAAGACACGGCGGGAGTTGGCAGCTACTTTTCAACCCACATGGGTGTAAATAGGCATGATTTTAGGGAAAACGAAGGCACCCACTGTGGAAACAACAAATAAGGAACTTCAAGCACCAGCATGCTGTGCGTGCACACGCCCACTGTGGCGGGATCATGGGTGTATTAATCAGCTGTTCCTGTGTGAATGCCGACCTTCTTCTTTTTGCCGAGCAGCCCGTGACCAAGAGCAGTGTATGCTCGAAACGCGTTGGGCCAGCATCATCTAAATTGCAAGAGAGACTGTTAAACCTGCGTTGTTCTGGCCCTTCATTAAAAGGCAAAACTCTTCATGGTGTGGCGTCTTCACTTTGTGGCAGTGTTTGATGGATTTTAAGCGGCCGGTCTGGTCGCGAAGACGCCCTGCTGCTATCAGACAGTCCCAGAGTTCACATTCACGAACTCACCGGGATGAAGAGTGCCATGTGAAAGGACTTTGAAAAAAGACACGGCGGGAGTTGGCAGCTACTTTTCAACCCACATGGGTGTAAATAGGCATGATTTTAGGGAAAACGAAGGCACCCACTGTGGAAACAACAAATAAGGAACTTCAAGCACCAGCATGCTGTGCGTGCACACGCCCACTGGGGCGGGATCATGGGTGTATTAATCAGCTGTTCCTGTGTGAATGCCGACCTTCTTCCTTTTGCCGAGCAGCCCATGACCAAGAGCAGTTTATGCTCGAAACGCGTTGGGCCAGCATCATCTAAATTGCAAGAGAGACTGTTAAACCTGCGTTTTTCCGGCCCTTCATTAAAAGGCAAAACTCTTCATGGTGTGGCGTCTTCACTTTGTGGCAGTGTTTGATGGATTTTAAGCGGCCGGTCTGGTTGCGAAGAGGCCCTGCTGCTATCAGACAGTCCCAGAGTTCACATTCACGAACTCACCGGGATGAAGAGTGCCATGTGAAAGGACTTTGAAAAAAGACACGGCGGGAGTTGGCAGCTACTTTTCAACCCACATGGGTGTAAATAGGCATGATTTTAGGGAAAACGAAGGCACCCACTGTGGAAACAACAAATAAGGAACTTCAAGCACCAGCATGCTGTGCGTGCACACGCCCACTGGGGCGGGATCATGGGTGTATTAATCAGCTGTTCCTGTGTGAATGCTGACCTTCTTCCTTTTGCCGAGCAGCCCGTGACCAAGAGCAGTGTATGCTCGAAACGCGTTGGGCCAGCATCATCTAAATTGCAAGAGAGACTGTTAAACCTGCGTTGTTCCGGCCCTTCATTAAAAGGCAAAACTCTTCATGGTGTGGCGTCTTCACTTTGTGGCAGTGTTTGATGGATTTTAAGCGGCCAGTCTGGTCGCGAAGACGCCCTGCTGCTATCAGACAGTCCCAGAGTTCACATTCACGAACTCACCGGGATGAAGAGTGCCATGTGAAAGGACTTTGAAAAAAGACACGGCGGGAGTTGGCAGCTACTTTTCAACCCACATGGGTGTAAATAGGCATGATTTTAGGGAAAACGAAGGCACCCACTGTGGAAACAACAAATAAGGAACTTCAAGCACCAGCATGCTGTGCGTGCACACGCCCACTGGGGCGGGATCATGGGTGTATTAATCAGCTGTTCCTGTGTGAATGCCGACCTTCTTCCTTTTGCCGAGCAGCCCGTGACCAAGAGCAGTGTATGCTCGAAACGCGTTGGGCCAGCATCATCTAAATTGCAAGAGAGACTGTTAAACCTGCGTTGTTCCGGCCCTTCATTAAAAGGCAACACTCTTCATGGTGTGGCGTCTTCACTTTGTGGCAGTGTTTGATGGATTTTAAGCGGCCGGTCTGGTCGCGAAGACGCCCTGCTGCTATCAGACAGTCCCAGAGTCCACATTCACGAACTCACCGGGATGAAGAGTGCCATGTGAAAGGACTTTGAAAAAAGACACGGCGGGAGTTGGCAGCTACTTTTCAACCCACATGGGTGTAAATAGGCATGATTTTAGGGAAAACGAAGGCACCCACTGTGGAAACAACAAATAAGGAACTTCAAGCACCAGCATGCTGTGCGTGCACACGCCCACTGTGGCGGGATCATGGGTGTATTAATCAGCTGTTCCTGTGTGAATGCCGACCTTCTTCTTTTTGCCGAGCAGCCCGTGACCAAGAGCAGTGTATGCTCGAAACGCGTTGGGCCAGCATCATCTAAATTGCAAGAGAGACTGTTAAACCTGCGTTGTTCTGGCCCTTCATTAAAAGGCAAAACTCTTCATGGTGTGGCGTCTTCACTTTGTGGCAGTGTTTGATGGATTTTAAGCGGCCGGTCTGGTCGCGAAGACGCCCTGCTGCTATCAGACAGTCCCAGAGTTCACATTCACGAACTCACCGGGATGAAGAGTGCCATGTGAAAGGACTTTGAAAAAAGACACGGCGGGAGTTGGCAGCTACTTTTCAACCCACATGGGTGTAAATAGGCATGATTTTAGGGAAAACGAAGGCACCCACTGTGGAAACAACAAATAAGGAACTTCAAGCACCAGCATGCTGTGCGTGCACACGCCCACTGGGGCGGGATCATGGGTGTATTAATCAGCTGTTCCTGTGTGAATGCCGACCTTCTTCCTTTTGCCGAGCAGCCCATGACCAAGAGCAGTTTATGCTCGAAACGCGTTGGGCCAGCATCATCTAAATTGCAAGAGAGACTGTTAAACCTGCGTTTTTCCGGCCCTTCATTAAAAGGCAAAACTCTTCATGGTGTGGCGTCTTCACTTTGTGGCAGTGTTTGATGGATTTTAAGCGGCCGGTCTGGTTGCGAAGAGGCCCTGCTGCTATCAGACAGTCCCAGAGTTCACATTCACGAACTCACCGGGATGAAGAGTGCCATGTGAAAGGACTTTGAAAAAAGACACGGCGGGAGTTGGCAGCTACTTTTCAACCCACATGGGTGTAAATAGGCATGATTTTAGGGAAAACGAAGGCACCCACTGTGGAAACAACAAATAAGGAACTTCAAGCACCAGCATGCTGTGCGTGCACACGCCCACTGGGGCGGGATCATGGGTGTATTAATCAGCTGTTCCTGTGTGAATGCTGACCTTCTTCCTTTTGCCGAGCAGCCCGTGACCAAGAGCAGTGTATGCTCGAAACGCGTTGGGCCAGCATCATCTAAATTGCAAGAGAGACTGTTAAACCTGCGTTGTTCCGGCCCTTCATTAAAAGGCAAAACTCTTCATGGTGTGGCGTCTTCACTTTGTGGCAGTGTTTGATGGATTTTAAGCGGCCAGTCTGGTCGCGAAGACGCCCTGCTGCTATCAGACAGTCCCAGAGTCCACATTCACGAACTCACCGGGATGAAGAGTGCCATGTGAAAGGACTTTGAAAAAAGACACGGCGGGAGTTGGCAGCTACTTTTCAACCCACATGGGTGTAAATAGGCATGATTTTAGGGAAAACGAAGGCACCCACTGTGGAAACAACAAATAAGGAACTTCAAGCACCAGCATGCTGTGCGTGCACACGCCCACTGGGGCGGGATCATGGGTGTATTAATCAGCTGTTCCTGTGTGAATGCCGACCTTCTTCCTTTTGCCGAGCAGCCCGTGACCAAGAGCAGTGTATGCTCGAAACGCGTTGGGCCAGCATCATCTAAATTGCAAGAGAGACTGTTAAACCTGCGTTGTTCCGGCCCTTCATTAAAAGGCAAAACTCTTCATGGTGTGGCGTCTTCACTTTGTGGCAGTGTTTGATGGATATATATATATATATATATATATATATATATATGTCCTTAAATTAAGAAGATTGGAGTTGCGTTATAATATAGACTTGCAGACAAAATCACCGAACGGATTGAATAGTGGGGAGGAACTCACTGTTCATTTGGGAAACTGATGTATCATCTATTGTCTATCATTGCTGAGGGGTTAGTTTGTTTCTGATAAATACTTTGTGTTTTTTCTGTTTTATGAACATCTATGCATTAGCCGATACATGACGTAATTTGTGGAAAGATAGGGGTTTTTATGCAGCCTTCTTAATAGGCTGAATTTCCGATCCACGGCAAGATCATTATTGCCTTTTGGTCTATTTACACGTTTTATGTGAATTTTCAAATTATTTGAATTGTCATGTGTATATACTGTTTTGACATACATATCAATTTCAAACGTGTAATTTGACTGTTGTAAATATAGATTCTCTCTCTAAGATGGCGCGTGTTATTCTGCGCATCGGTCCCCTTTCGATCTTTATGTATTTGCACAATGCACTTTAAGCGTTTCACGTAACGTGCACTGACGAAGGAAATAACTCGGAAACTTGTCTGAATAAACACCACTGCTGCTACCCGAAGCCCCGTGAGTGCCTTTTCTTTTTCTATTAACTAGAAGGGAATGGGAGCGAAAATATTGTGCGGTGCACCACCGCAATTACGGCACCCGTATCGCGAGTGCCCCACCTCTGGTGTAACAAGGAGCGGTATATATATATATATATATATATATATATATATATATATATATATATATATATATATATATATATAAATGTAGCTCCTCCTCGACTTTCTCAGCGTCTCAAGCCGCAGCCGTGCACGCCAGCAAACGAGGGAGACGGACCACCAAGAATCAGCATAAGTTGTTTTTATTTCAACCTTACAGAGACCAGCTACGCGTTTCAGGCAAGTTTGCTCTTGATCACGCTGCAACAGTGAAATAGACGAATGCTTTTTTTATATGCATTTGCAGTGTTGGGTGTGCACCCCTTCACCATGACATCATCTACCATGTGACTAATGAAAAGTGAAAAGATACTATTGCAAAGCGTTGTGAAGCCTAAATTGCACACATGAATATCACCGGATAAATCCAAACATTCAATAAACATCAGAAAAAGGTGTCGTAAGAAACAAATAAATACATTTCACACGCTCAGGTCAAAAGATAACTGTATAAATACATTAATTCGGTCTTGCTTAATGACCCAAATACTGATGGTGCCTACTGATACGGCAATGGTACAAGAAACTTGTTATAATTCATAAGTTGATTGTGTGCAAAACTTAGCCAAAGCAGCAATAGATAATAAAGTGCTAAATAAATGTGCAAATACATGTGCAAAACACGCGAGAAAAAAGTGCAATACTGTCAATCATCAAGAGATAAAATCATCGAGACATAAGAAACTTCTCAGATCCCTGAGATAAGTAAACTGTATAATATCAATGAGTAAAATCCATCTCTTAAAACCAAACAGTAGAAAAATATATCAAAAGTTTAAAAGCTCACAACCTAATATGGAATTCATGGATAATGAATAAATACAAAAACAACCAATGAATATTATATCCGGAAGGATAATAATAAAAAAAGTTGATAATAAATAGTCAGAAATTCATCCTATCTATAAATATACAGTCAATACAAAGATATCAAGGAATAAATAAGAACCATCATAAATATATCACTCAATGGGAAAATATATACATGTATATAAAAAAACATATACCTAAAATTATACATATAAATATATATACATGTGTAGAAACACGCAGTCCAGTTACAAAAGGAAGAATATATGGTGTAGGAGGACAGATACAGTCTAATAGATAGCCAGGTCACTAGCTCAACCTCGAAATAGGAAACCTAACTAGGAGGGAGTCAATAGAAAATGTAGTGCACAAGTCTGATCTAGGGAAAGAATAACAGAATGTTTCTCCACTTCTATAAAAAGTGGTGCATTTCCTCAAAGTTATTCAATCCGTTAGGCCAACGGCTGTCGAGTTCAAGAATCATTTTGGTTTCAAGCTGTCTCAATAATAATTCCCGGTCTCCACCTCTTTTGAGATGGGGAATAGCACCAACCACAAAATATTTGAGACAAGATAGGTCGTTGTTGTGGGCACTCTTGAAGTGGCGGGCAACCGGGTAGGCCGGATCATTATGCAAAATTGCACGTAAGTGCTGTTAAATCCTGGGGCTTGGTGCTACCCACATATCTTAACCTACAGGTGCACGTCAGGACATAAACAGCGTGATCAGTTTTGCAATTATAGTTTCCATAGATCGGCCTAGGATCCGCAGCAAAAGGAGTGGAATAGTGTGAAGTATTGATGCCAAATTTACAAGCACGACAGCTTGAACACTTGACAAACCCCTAGACGGTTTTAGCCAAGGAATTTTGGATTTGAGTTCTGGGGCTGCTTTATCCAAAGTCATGCCCATACTCCTGGCTCGTCTAAAGGTGATGATAGGGTTGGCCGGTAATCTAGTGTTCAGAACATGATCATTTAGAACAATAGGCCAATTATTTTTCAGTATGGCTTTAAGTTTCCTGTCCTCACTACTAAATGCAGTAATCATACGTGGACACTCATCCTGCGATTAAGTACTGATTTCCACATCAGAATCAGAAAGAGCCTCCGGAAAGAGACTCTGCCTAGACCTAGACTTAGACTTCTCAACAGCCTGGCTCAGGATGGCGTCAGAGTATCCTCTGACCTTAAGTCATGCCAACAGATCTTTCAGGCAAGATTCATAGTCAGATGGAGAACTGCATATCCTTTTTAGCCTAAGGATCTCTCCATACGGTATCCCCGCGATGGTATGCTTGGGGTGCATACTAGCTGCATGGAGAGTAGCATTCCCAGCTGTAGGTTTCCTGTGCAAGGTAGTATTAATCTAAGCATTAGCAATATATACTTCAACGTCCAAGAACTGCATAGTGTGTTTGTCAATATGAGCTGTGAAATTAAGATTCATGGAGTTGTCATTGATGCTTTGGATAAATAATAAAGCCTCATCCTTAGTGCCCTTCCATGCTATAAAGATATCACCTATATATCTTAAATAGCATTTAACATGGTTGTTCATCCAGCTCCCATGTAGTGCGGTGAGGACCTGCTCCTCCCACCAGCCTACTTGCAAGCACGCATAGCTGGGGGAGAAACAGGCCCCATCGCTACTCCTCTCAGTTGTTTGAAGATGTCCTTCCCAAAGAGAAGTAATTATTGTGCAAACACCATTCTATGAGACACAAGATGACTTTGTTGTGCTCATAGTAAGCCATGGGTCTTTTGGAAAGGTAATGTTTGACAGCAGAGAGGCCTTGTACATGATCGATGCTAGTATATAGTGCTTCTACATCCAGTGAAATTAGCCACATATCTTTATCCCATTGGATGTGTTCAATTTTGGACAAAAAATCACTGGTGTCGCGCACAAAACTAGGTAGATTTTTTACTATGTCTTGAAGAAAAAAGCCTATATACTCCCCCACTTTCTCTCCCATACTTCTAATAGCAGAAACAATAGGCCTGCCAGGCACCGGTTCAACACCTTTATGTATTTTCGGAATTAAATATAGTGCTGGCAGAACAGGGAATTCAATGTGCATAAACGTATATTCTTCAGACGAAATGAGACCTTCTCTTTTCCATTGTCCTAGCATTTTCTGTAATTTACCTTTAGCATCCATGTACTCTTTTTGTGTTGATGTCTTGTAGCAAAGGGGGTCGGACAGTTGGCGTTTGGCCTCTTTGATGTAGTCCGGCTTAGGCCAAATAACCAAATTACCCCCCTTGTCTGATTTTTTAATCACTATTTCATGATTTTTCCCGTTTTTTCAATAATTTCACATATTCTCATTTTATATGAGTGATTTTCTTTTTAGTTTTGTTGTTGGTCCTTAAATAAAGTTTTTTAATGTCATTAGTGACACATTTGTGGAACACATCGATGGCATCCTTAGGCATTAGGGGAATATATTTGGACTTACTTTTTAACGGGCTGAGCCCTGCTCCCTTTTGAGAAATGGAAATTTTCTTCAACCTAGCTTGTGTAGCCACATCAGGGTCAATCTCCGGGTCATAAGTAGAATTATGTAAGTCATTAATGTCGAGGAAAGTGTGGGCATCAGAGGCAGTTAATAAATTGATATTATCATTAGCGTCCTCCTCAGGAAAATAACTCAAAGTGGTTGCGTCTTTGGCAGATTTCAGAGCAAAGTGTTTTTTCAGCTTTAGCTTTCTTATGTAGCAAAACAAGTCGATCCTGGTCATGGCATAATTGAAACTTTGTACAGGACAATAATTAAGTCCCAAAGATAACAACTGTTCTTCCGCCTTGCTTAGGGTAACGCTCGAGAGATTTACAATAGTGTTATCGACTAACGGCGTTTTCCCCAAATTTTCTTCTTTTTGTTTTGTGGTTGAGTGCTGTTGCCGTTGTAGCTGCTTGCATCTCCTTTCTTTTCTCCGCTTGTTTCGCCTTTGCCTGCTTGCTCTTTTTGCTGCCTCGGCCGCAAAGTCTGTAACCTCTCTTCTACAACGAAATCCATCTCTTGCTGTAGATTGAGTTTCGCCAGTCCTACTAAGTTTAAATCTGAACGGGAGGCGGAGGAAGAAAAAATGGTTGAGTTGTTGCTGGAGTCACTTGTGACTGAATCTGTATCTAGGCTCACTTGTTCAATAATGTTGTCACTTTCAAGGTTAGATACGATACTGCTAGGTTTCATTCCTGCATTTGATATTGCTATTGCATTCATATTAGTGCTCTTTTTACTGTAAGCTTGTCTTTTTGCTGTATTGTATTTTCTCGAGAAAGTGAAGATTTTACCATTGCGGTAATCATCCGCATCACGAGTAAACTTAGTGGCCTTGCAAATTTTAATTCGTTCTTCATGTTTTCTTAAACGATCGTTCATTGTTTCAGATAGTTTCTTTATTTCATCAGACTCTGGTCGCAATTGTAATTCCAGTTCTATAGATTTTATCTCTCTCTCTCTCTCTCTCTATATATATATATATATATATATATATACACACACAAAGCTTCGCTGTAATCACATTATTGTATTACTTTCGTATTGGAAGCAATTTTCAAAAACATTTGGATTACATGCTCCTGATTGTGAGATTTCAATGACGCATTCAGAGCCGTTCTGAAGAAAGACTTCACTTTCCTGATTGAAATCGGAGCCAACATGCTTCTTGAGTTACCCCATTACTTGTAAAGGTGTACTAGGCAGTTAAGCATTTTAGATTTAAGGAAACCTGGGTGCAAGATTGTAAAAAGAAGAAATACTACACAGAGATGTATTTTATTTTTCCAGTTTCTTATCTTGTACACATATGCACTTTTGCTTTAAAATCATCATAAGGTCCACAACATTCTCTACATTATTAAATGAAAAGGACACTCTTTGCACACCAGTTCTAACCTGCTGTCTTTGATTCATTTGTGAAGGTAGAGAGTATAATGGCAACATTGAAGGTTTCTGTTTTCTGTACTCCATGGGCATCCTGGGAGGGAAGAAAAACCAAAGGTGGTGACTGACGGAGCGTTGACAATACAAACACTCACCCCCAGTCAACTGATCTGGGTTTAATCCATCACCGTTCTTTAGCTCACTCCGCCACCCCAGTTCAGACATGGCCATATGCAAATCAGTCTGACCCTGTGCCTCATGGCAACAGTCCAGGCCGAACTGCCAAGCCATGTCTTCCCTGGACCGGAATCAAGCTTCCCAGGACCGGTTTCTGGCATTACAGCCGTCTTCAGCCGGGCTTGCTTGACTCCAGTGGCAAAGTGAGCAAGGGACTCACGTCTGAGCATACCCAGCCAACTTAGGGCGAACAAAAAAAAAACAAAGGTGGTGACGGACGGAGCGTTGACAATACAAACACTCACCCCCAGTCAACTGATCTGGGTTTAATCCATTACTGTTCTTTAGCTCACTCCGCCACCCCAGTTCAGACATGGCCATATGCAAATCAGTCTGACCCTGTGCCTCATGGGAACAGTCCAGCCCGAACTGCCAAGCCATGTCTTCCCTGGACCGGAATCAAGCTTCCCAGGCATCACTTATGACATCACTGATGACATCATCCAGTGAATGTGTGTTTCTGTAAAGTTTTAATATTTTTTCATATATATTTATGCCAAGGTCTATTTAAGAATGAGTGGATGTACAAGTGCCTGAATGGACTATTTTGTGGATGCATGACTGACTCTATAAGTCACTCATTGAACGTATGTTACTGAATGCATGGGTTAGTGACTAAACTGTGTAAATGTCTCTATTAGTCTCTCAGTAGGTGTATAAGCAGGTGCATGGATTGGTGAGTAGCTACATCAGTGTCTCTATGGGTTATTGATTGATTGTATGAGTATCTGTATGGGTGTCTGAGTGTCCATGTGGGTGGGTGGGAGGGTATTGTCTGACTCTGTGCATACATGTCTGAATGGCTGATTCACTGGTTCTATAAATTCAAAAGTGCATCTCAGAAGGGCTGTATGGGTAGCTGACTGTGTGTACAGGTGTGCTGATTAGTGAATTGATGTCTCATTTGTATATATGTGAGTAACTATATATGTTTTTAGACAGTATATGTGAGTGTTGGGGTGCATAATTGACTACACGTGAAAGAGAATGAATGTAAGAGTGTCTACATACATGAATGTGTACTTGTATTAGTGATTGTATAAGAGAGTAAACAAGTGATAGTATAAATAGAGAAAGTGGTGCGTGTATAAATAAGTCACATGGTGTATATATATATGCATAAGTGAGTACATGGGTGTGTGATTGATTTTTGGCATGACTGAGTAGATGTGTGAGTAACTATAAATCAGTAGCATTGTGTGAATATATGTATAGGTGTGTAAGTTGATATAGTACTGATGTAATGATGAGTGACAGCATGTATGAGTGACTCTATCAGTGTATGTCTGGCTCACAATATATAGATAGTAATCAGTGGTTGAGTATCTAGTATCTGGTATTAGTGTGTCTATGGTTTCGAAAATGGTAGTCTGTATTTTAGAGTGTGTGTATCAAAGGTTATATTAGAGTGTGAGGAGGTGTGTCACACTTTCATGTGGATGATGTTATCAGGGATGTCATCAGTGATCTCATTTGAGATGTCATCAGTGATGTCATGAGTGATGTCACTGACAATGTCATGAGTATTGTAATATGTGACGTCATCAGCAGTGCATTGCGGGCACACAGGTTGTAGTTAGCTCAACTAACTATAACAGGCAAATTTCTCTGGTTTTATATGAGTCAAATGTCCAACTAGCTATAACTTCCCTGAAACCTATGGTTTTTCAGTGCATTTCTAAGGTTTTTGTAAATGCTAATTCCTAACTATAACGTCTGTAAAACCTATGGTTATTTCAGTGAATTTCAAAGGTTTTTTTAAATTCTAATTTCTTAGGTGAACGTCCCTGAAAGTTATGTTTTTTCTATGAATTTCAAAGGTTTTTTAAATATCGTACTACTATTGTGTATTTGTCTTTAGTAGTGTTTTTTTGATCTTTTCAACTACATAAAAACAAACTTCAAAAGTGCGCTACGTAACATAATACATTTCACAAAGTACAATGAGTTTTTAAATAAACCAAAACAATTTAACATTCAGATAACAATTGTTCTCCCTTATTTTGCTGGCATCAGCTACTACTTAACTTCACTATTCACAGTGATGTCAGTGCAGTTTCATCATAAACAGCAGGGGAAAAAAACAATCAACTAGATTGTTGGACTTGGCCCTTTTGGCAGGTTCGCCCCTGAACTTTTTGCCTTGAACTCTGACATGATGTTGGCTGATATCTGGTCTCTGCGCACTTTAGCACTGTGGCCCAGTGTAAAGTGTGTGCACTCTCTGAGTGTGTGTGGTGAGACTGGCCTGCCCTCCCACAGGAATTCATGGGGGATATGAGTGTACTTGGTAGTTCCTCATATGTGGGGAGTGCAGGGGCGAGTTTGGTATGTGCAAACTCATGAGATTGAATGCTGCGCAACGGTATGCACAGATTTAATGTGTCTAGTGGAGAAGTGCCTCTTTTAGAAGTCGGCATGTCTGTGCAGTGAATGTGAATTCGATGTCTGGCTTGTGATTGGCTGGAGCTGGTTGGTGTGCTTGGCTCCAGGGGTCAGGATGGGTTTGCCCGTTGGTTAATGGGGAGATCTGCATCTAGATAGGAGGGAGGAGTTGCACCTGGGACCTGAATAGGGCTGGGCTTTCCCTCCACAATGCTGGCTCCACCCCCTGTGGTGTGTCTGATGTCCCTGGCCGGTCCTGTGAATAGGCAGAGGGGCTGAGCAAAATAACGTGCTCCAGAACCAGTTGCATCTGGTTCGCCCCTTGCCTGCACCTTTGGAGACAAAGGAATTTGTGTATAAAAAGGGGCTGTGACCCCATGTAAAATGTTTTTGTTCCTCACTTAAACCTACCATGGGAGTGCTACTGCTGGGGCCCAGGGGAAGGCTTGCCTCTCTGGACCCTGCCTTGCCCCTGGATGCCTGGAGGACTTTCCCTTTTGCCAAAGGAGCTGGGTGCTCCCTCTTTGATGCTCCAGGACCTCTTGGATCCTTTTTTCCCCTTTTTCTAAGCCTTGTGGATTTTAGGCTGCCCTTGCGCCCTGTGAGTGCTTTGCTTGCTTTCTTTGAATCAGCGAGGGAGAGCCTGGGGGCTGAGCAGTGCTGCGCTGCAGCCCTTACCAAGGGAATCCCTTTGTAGGGATTACCCTCTCCTCCTTGTGCCTTGCAGGTGCTAACCCGCTTATAGGATTGTTCATGGCGTGCAGGTGCCCACCATGCGTCTTGCCAGGTTTATATTATGGTGCCTTTGCTTTGTTAATAGCGTGAGCCTACTCCGCTTTATAGGGCTCGTATTTAAATTGTGTGGGTGCCCAACCCGCTTCATATTTTGAAATAGAGGGAGCCTACCCCTCGTTTGCCTCGAAAAGTCACCGCCGCGGCCCGGCCGAAAACCGGAAGTCAGGCAGGCCCGCCCAGGATGTAAGCGGGGCCTGCACCCAAGCCAGAAGAGGCCAGCGTGAGCTGTGGCATTGGGCTCCCATGCTCTAGGGAGAGCCACGCGGTTGCGGCCGATGAGAGAGAGCCCCGGGTCCCAGGAGGGGGCCTGGGTGAATCAGGAGTGGCGGCCGAGGCCACCAACGGCAGTGTGGGGCTCCCAGGAGTCCAGGGGAGCCCTGCAGGAGAAGTGTTGCCGCATCCCGAAGGAAGGAGTTCCCGCCCGGACAAGCCGGTGCGTACAGCCGGCTGGGGGAAGTGAAGTGAAGGCACCACGCCGGTGCCTCCCTCAGAGCAGCCCGCTTGGCAGAGGGCTGCTCCAGCGTGGGACATGTTGTGGTCCCGGAACCCATGCGTGCTCCAACGATGGGGCATTTATTTCTTTAAGGAGCCTGTGTGCTCCGTGGGGCAGATGCCTGCCAGAGCCTTCGTGGCTCCAACGAAGGACAGTGTAGTGGGTGCATTTAGAGCGGCCCGGTTGGCAGCAGGCCACTCCTACCTCGTGGGCATGGTTAGTTCTAGAGCCTAGATGGCTCCAACGCAGGTTGTGTATATTTTAAGGGCCCGTGTCCTTTACCCCGCAGTTCCCTAGGGGACACCTGTATATTGCCAGAGCCTGGAGGGCTCCAACATTTGGTGCAATTTATTCCTAAGGGCCAGTAAAAGCCCATGCCACATTTGTGACTTTTTACAGATGCCCAGCAAGTAGTGGGCAGCTGCACCGCTTAGGACTTTCCTTTCAGGGGACATGTTCTTTGTGAATCTAGGAGTGGGACGCACTCCTTCGCCCTACCTTGGCCTTCACAGCTGCGCAACACTTAGTGCCAGCTGCATCGTTTAGGCCTCCCAGTTATTGTTCTCAGCTTCCCAGCAAATAGTGGGCAGCTGCAACGTTTAGGTTTTGGCGCAGTGGTGCAACCTTGACTTTCGCTGCGTAGGCAGCAGCCCTGACTCTCTGGACATAGGGCATTCGAGCCCCCTTTTTAGATGGTCATTTGTCCAGGGGGATGGTTACTTTTATAGGGTGTCAGGCCCTAATGTGATTTATGTGCTAAAGTGATTTATGTGCTAATGCTTTTGGTGCTGGGAAATGTATTGTGTAGAGTATGTTTTGCGCACCCTGTTTGATACCTCTAGATATGGTTTATGCATAGGAGGTTGTTTTACCTCTTTAAGTTTGTGTTAGGGAGATTATACTTCCCTGTGTGATTTACGCCCCTAGTGTAATTCTTACTTAAATGGTTAGGGTCTAATGTATTTAGACTTGTGGGATATTGTGCCTGTTATGATTTATATTTCAGGTTGACGCTGAGAATAGTGTCTGCCAGTGATTACTGGCTGTGTTCTAAGTTCATGTATATTCTGTTACTATTTCTTTACCAAGTTCACTCTGTGATGATTCTGACAGTGGTCCAGGTGGCCCTGTCAAGTGTACATAATCCCTTGTAAATATTGCCCCATGCCAGTTTATTTATTTATTTATTTTATTTATTTATAGAGCGCACTGTCACCTTGCAGGCATCCTGGCGCTAACTCACTCACGGGCAAACAAGTATCAGGCAGGGCAAAACCACACAATAGGTCACTTAGGAAACAACCAGGTTTTAAGCTTTCTCCTAAATGGGAGAAGTTCCGTGGTTTGCCTAATCTCAGGTGGGAGCAGATTCCATAATTTAGCGGCGGCCACCTCGAAGGATCTGCCACCTGCTCTGACCTTCTTAAATCTAGGTATTTTCACCAGCCTGGCCGCAGAAGAACGAAGAGGCCTGGCTGGTTTGTACCAGGTAAATTTCAATTGCAGAGAGGCAGGACCAATTCCATGAAGAGCTCTGAACACCAGACAAAGGGCTTTGAATTGTATCCTCTGGCGCAGAGGTAGCCAGTGCAGCTTCGCAAGGGCAGACGGCCAATGTGCTCTTCTAGGAAGCCCCAGAGCCAGCCTAGCAGCTGCTGATTGCAACCTTTGAAGCCTGTCCAACAGAAACTCAGGGGAGCCCAGCAGAAGGGCGTTGCAATAATCCAATCTACTGAGGATTGTGCACCTTGCCACTTGAGCACGTGCCTGGAATGGTAAAAGTGGCAAAACTTTCCTCAGAGATCGAAGAATAGCAAAGCAGCAGGCGGTCATTTTTTTTACATGAGTCTCCATACTGAGCTTTTGATCAAGCATAACCCCTAAATTACGGACTGAAGCCACAGGCCGTACTTTAGTCACTGTTTCAGGAGGCCAAAAGTTTTCTGGAAACGGACGGGAGATCTTATTCCCGGCGCTAAAAAGCACCTCCGTCTTACCAGCATTAAACTGAAGAGAGTTATCCTTTAGTCACCGTGACGTATCACGCAGACAGTTGTGGAAAACTTCCACAGATGTTGAGTCCTCTCCCTCAAAGGAGAGGATCATCTGCGTGTCGTCAGCATAGTTCACAGTCTTGATGTTATAAGTTTTAATTAGCGAGATCAAAGGTTTTAGATAAAGATTAAAAAGTATGGGACTTACTGCTGAGCCCTGTGGGACTCCATACGGCACCTGATTGAACGCCGATTGAAAAGGGGGCAGAGTGTACATAATGTGTTTACGATCTGATGTGGTTTGAGAATACAAAGGCTATTTTTGATATAACCTTGTGTGGAGTTCTTTTTGTGGGGGGCCCCGGGATGTTGTTGCTGGTGGGTGCGTGCGCAAATGCTTTACACATTGCCTCCGGGATAAGCCTTGCTGCGCGTGACATGCGACCAAGGGCGTGAACTGGGGTTATTCTTGGCGTGTAACTCCCTTGCCCTGTCTAGAGTGGTGGTCTCTGCCTGGCTTTGGCGCAAGTTTCAGCCAACCAGAGATCCCATTTCTAACATAGATTGTTAAAAAAAAAAAAATTCTCCCAAACAAAATACAAAATCAACTCAAATAACACATCCAAACTACTTCAAATGTTCAAATCTTACCTTTACTTCGTAGTTTCTCTGCATATTTTTCCAATACACCAGATAATCTATCAGAAATTTCGCTTTGAAAGCATCCAGTATGAATTCCTTAAAGATCTTACGTAGCTTCTCTGCACATTTTCCCAATACACCAGATAATGTATCAAACATTTCGCTTTGAAAGCATCCAGTATGAATTCCTTGAAGATCTTACGTAGTTTCTCTGCACATTTTCCCAATACACCAGGTAATGTATCAAACATTTCGCTTTGAAAGCATCAAGTATGAATTCCTTAAAGATCTTACGTAGTTTCTCTGCACATTTTCCCAATACGCCAGATAATGTTTCAAAAATGTCACTTTGAAAACATCCAGTATCAATTCCTAAAAGATCTCACGTAGTTTCTCTGCACATTTTCCCAATACACCAGATAATGTATCAAACATTTCGCTTTGAAAGCATCAAGTATGAATTCCCTAAAGATCTTACGTAGTTTCTCTGCACATTTTCCCAATACGCCAGATAATGTTTCAAAAATGTCACTTTGAAAACATTCAGTATCAATTCCTAAAAGATCTCACGTAGTTTCTCTGCACATTTTCCCAATGCCCCAGATAAGGTTTCCAAAATTTCGCTTTGAAAGCATTCAGTATGAATTCCTTAAAGATCTATAAACCTTCCCAATAAAGCCGAATGGTGTATCTAAAATCTTTGTTTCAGAAAAATTAAGTATGAGCTGGGTAATTCATAAGGCAATCTCGGTTTCATTTCCAAGTGTGTATCATTGCATTGACTCCAACCATTATTACACTTTAAATCAATCAGGGAATTTGTAAAGCGCACTACTTACCCGTGAGGGTCTCAAGGCGCTGAGGGGAGGGGGTGCTGCTACTGTTCGAAGAGCCAGGTCTTTAGGAGCTTCCTGAAGGTGAGCAGGTCCTGGGTCTGCCGCAGATGGGTGGGGAGGACGTTCCAGGTCTTTGCGGCGCGGAACGAAAAGGATCTGCTGCTGGATGTTGCTCGTTGGATGCGAGGGACGGCTGCGAGGGCGAGGCTGGTGGAGCGGAGCTGGCGGGCGGGAGTGTAGAGTTGTATATAGCGCTGGCTAGACCTGGAGGTATCAGAGCGCTTTACATGAGTATCAGACAATAATTGCAGGTTACATCTTTACAAAGGTTACACAGTTATTAGAGTATGGCAACATAGTGACAAGTAAGTTGAACAAACAATTGGTTCTGTTGGGTAAAACACAATTACTTTTGACACTGCTAGTACATGCAATCTAGGGCAGAAGCTCTCCTGCACTCATGCACTTCAGAAATGTACGGCACCGTGGGGTCGAAACGTCAACGCTTGTCCTGGGGCTCAGCACGCCAGGATTTCAACTGAAAGAAAAAGAATCCTTGGCTTTAAAATCAGTAGCTGGCCACCAAAAAGAACACTTGTATATACCTATAAATTGTTTGCACTGTATATATCTTTCACCTCTTTGAGCACCGGACACAATTGTCACTCAATTGCACTTTGCCACTTATGCTGATGTCATACAGTCTACCCATGTACTGTATGACATCAATGAATGACTTAATTCTGATAAAAAAGATACAGTACAAACCAGTTGATCTTATGATTTATTTGCTAAATTTTAAATTTCTGAAGTAAATGTGTGCAGGAGAGCTTCTGCCCTAGATTGCATGTACTAGCAGTGTCAAAAGTAATTGTGTTTTACCCAACAGAACCAATTGTTTGTTTAACCATTGATTACCCAGGATCTGAGGGACACAGGGTTACCCATTTTCTTTAATCGACAAGTAAGGTTGAGACAAACTAAAACGAACATATAGGTAAGGGAAAAAGCAGGAAAGAGGAGATATTCTGGGGAGTGGGGGGTAAGAGCAGGGGCAGTAGACAGAGAATGGAAGAGGGAAAGAGGAGGGGAGGGTTAGAGACACATCATGGCAAGAGGAGGGGGAGGGTGACAGGGACACAAACCGTTAGATGGGTCAAAGCTGCGCCCAAAGTCCAGTAAGCTGTGATCCCAGGGGGAGTGGTATCATTTCCCCATCTCTTTTGCGAGAGGCTCCCTAAGTGCAGTGGACACTCTCAGAGGGGTCTCCGAGACTACGAGGCCTACTTACTGGATCCATCCCCAAAGAGGGGAGAGGGAGTGGTTTGGCAAGGGGTGCCATACCATACCTCAATTGTGAGTGGCTCCCTTGGCACTATGGACTCTCTCAGCGGGTACGCTGAGACTCCAGCGTATACATCTTGGATCTTTCCCCAACAAGAGGAGAAGGAGTGCTTAGTCAAAGAGCACAAAAGGACAGTGGGCTAGGCAGTGTAGCGGGCACAGGGTAAGATTCAGGTGAGAGGGGATAGGAGCAAAGGAAGTAGACAAAGAACAAAATAATGCTGAGTGGGAAGAGATAGATAGATAGGAGACAAGGAAAAAGCAGACTAACAGAAATACGATGAGGGGGGCGAGACAGGGAGACGGGGAGAAAAACTGTGCCAAAAGTCCCGCTGGGTAGGTGACGGTCAGAGGATGAACCAAGGCCGATCTCCTCAATAGCTGAACAGAGCAGCTCCTCCTGGCGTCGGACTTAGTACTCAGACTCCGCTGTCAGGATGGAGATCAGGAGTATGCTCAGAGATTGTCATTGTGCGTTGATTAGATGGTGGTCACTTCCACCCCTCTTTCACCTCTGCTCCATCGCTGCCTCTTTCGTCTGTTTACTCTGCCCCAGGGTCCCAACAGGTGCTCCGGTCCCAGGCACATTCTCTACCTAATGACGGTAGAAGCAAAATATTGCAAGATCTTGTTATTTGAGGCTCTTTTGGGTGGCTTAAAGTGAGCACTGTCCGGTCAGCCACTGGCCGCCCTTCGTTCTTTGTGTATCAAAGGCGCTTTCTTATCTGCAGATCCCCAGAGGGGCAAATTAGGAGGAGGAGGGAGGAAAGGACATGAAGTTGTCTACCTGGCCACTCCGATCGACATCTTATGGTGCACCGAAGGGCACAAGCTCAGTTTAATGAGTGGCAGCAGCAGTGGATCGGCTGGAGTCAATTTGCACTGCTTGTGGTCATATAGTACTGTACTTTGGATTTTCTACCTCTGGCCCACACACAAGCACCACAGTATTGAAGCCACATGGCTCAATCGTGGGTGGGGGTAGCTTGTCAAATCTCTCTGACCCCCATGAGGGTTCAATGCTTGAGCCACTTTGTTCACATATGGGTGAGGACCGTGGGGCAGCCTCCAGCTTCCTTTCTCTCCTTGTGAATACAGGGTCTGAGCGCTCCACCTCAGACCAGTGTGAGGGTGCCTGGCTCTTCTACATCTTTCTGGCCTTGAGGGTGATGCGGAGTCTAAGCCACACAATGATGTTCTTTTTGTGAGGGGCTGCACACGTTGCAGGTGCTCTTTTCTCTTTGTCTCTACAACTTTTGCCAGGCCCAGGTAGTCTGTCTAGATACTGAACGCCATTTGACATCTATAATTGGCCGTCCTTGCAGTCACTAGGGTCATGATTTCAATGTTGCAGCAGGTGCAGTGACACCGGGCTCAACGCTCTAGGAACCCGGTGTCCCAGTAACAGAAGTGGATCAACTTTGAGTATGTATACCGATGACTTTGAAAACATAAAACTTGCTGTCTCAAGCTTCTATCTCCTCCTTCTCTTTGAATCTCACATGTCACATACTGTTCGAAGAAAGACAATACTGTTTCATCAGAATCATTTTCAAATGTAGGTGCATCCTTGATCCACAGTAGCATATGTATATGAGGTGCACCTCTTGCTTGATACTCCTTTCTCCAAAAGAAATCAGTATCTTCTCCAAGAGGTGGATTCTTTTTATTACAGATAAAACACATCATAGCTTGAAACTTATGATTAAAATGTCTGCACACATTTATAGGATCCAATGAACACAGTTCACCAGGAGTCTTTATTTCAACATTTTTTATATTGGAATTCGCTTCTGTTAGAAACTCAAGCAAATCTTCCCATGCATACTCTCCACAGCTAAGTGCGACAAACCATGTTGGTGTACCTAGGTTCCGTAACATACACTTGAGTTCTCCATGACGCGATACTAATACTAATTTGTTCCACGTTGACATGCCATCAAATTAATTAACTGTGCTTCTAAATTTTCATCTGTTTCTTTAACTTTCTCCACAAATTCTTTCGCAGAAAGAAGTGATTGATAAACTCCAGTTTTAAGTATATGATTCACTGCAAAGGAGAGAGAAGACAGATCACTTTCAAACAAAAGGTGAAATATGTATGGAAATCACTGTCGAAATTTAGGATCTTCAGAATATAATCCTGTTGACCGATATTCTGAAGCTGGAATCTGTACAAGTCGGTCATCATATCTTCCACCTTCTCCAGTAGGAAAAAACTGTGGAAAACAACGAGCTTCCAAGCTTTTATCCCATACACTAATTGGAGTTCCCTGTGCTTTTTTCATTTGAAATAACTCAATGCTAAATCCTATCACTTCTTTTGAATGCAAAGGACATATTGTGTAATGTTCATAAATCTCTTCAGTCCTTGACTTGGCCACTTTCTCTATTCGACCACTTGAAATTTCAGATTCAGCTTCTGAACGCATAACCTGTTTATCCACATTTACATTTTTGTAATAAATATTGTTCTCTATAAGATATAAGGTAGCCTTTTCAACTTTATTAACATCCACACATTTTTGCCATTTTTTGTTCGTACCCCATTTACTAAAATAACTACTGCCTGATTCTCCACTTTCTCTCCAGCAATAGTTTCAATGTTTTTCTTAAAATCCAAAGGTAAGTACATCACTCTTCCTTTCAGCCCTCTTTGCAAGTCTGTTGGTGGCAGTTTACATGTTTTAGGCTCCATCTGAATTATAGTTTGAAAAGGTTGAACAGATTGAATTAGAACCGACTCATATGTATTCAATTTGGCCAGCTCCTCTGGAATAGCTACTAATTCCAAGTTATTATGTACTGCTCTAGCAGGCATTTTGTTCTCTTCTAATTTGTTGTAACAATATTTACATATACCTTGATCACTACCTAACTCAAATCGACCTTCAACAAACAAGTAAGTTGCAAATTCTTCTCACTTACCGTTGTTCTCCATTTCACTTTTCAAATATAAATCAGCATTCCTACTTTGACTTTTATAATGAGTACGTCGACAACAAACAAAAACATAGGGGTCCATTAGGTTAGTGGGCGGATCGCCACCGCCCGTATGGCGGTGGCAATCTGCCCGCCGAAAACCACCACCCGTTCTGCATTTCCCCCCCCACATTACCATGGCGGGGGGACCTCGGCGGTCGGAAAGATCGTCGGCCGGTTTTCCGCCCGGTCGCAGAGTCGACCGGGCGGAAAAGCAGCTAACATGGTGGTGGTGTCTGGGAGACACCACTATCCATATTAGCATAAATGCAGGGTTGAGCCTTTCCGTGGCGGCAATGCCGCCACAAAAAAGCACGCGATTTTTGTCAGTGGGGGCCCGTAACGGGCCCCCAGGGATTCTACGGGGTGGGGGGTACACATGGGGACAGCCCCCAGGGATTCTGGGGGGTGGGGGGTACACATAGGGGGTAGCTATGGTACCCCCCTGAAGTTCCATGCACAACATGGCAGGCACCACGCGGTGCTTGCCATGTTGTGCATGAAAGTGCATGACATGCCTTCCTGGCATTGCGGCGGGTGGTGCTGAGAGCACCGCCCACCGCAATGTCAGGAATGCAGGATGCGCCCGACAGTGTGGCAGGCGTATCCTAATGTTTGCAACGGGACCACCTCAACAATGGCGGGCTGTCCCAATCCTTGAAAGGATGGCGGGCGGCTCCCATAGTTTGGTATTTCAGAGCACACTACATTAAACTTTCCAATTTCTTTTTCAAACTGGTCTGTGCTAATCACTTTCTCATCTCCTCCAACATCTATAATTGTCAAACTTTCACTTTCTATGAACTGCTCTTCTGAACCAAAATATCACATTTGAATATCATCACACTTTTTTGAACATCTGATAAAGAACCATATACAAGACTTGCATTCAGTTCACTTAAACTTAATGCAGGACTTTTTACATAGTACAGTTTCTTTACAAACTTTTGCATGTCTGAATGGTGTACTGTTAACATCCTCAAATGATGAAAAACATTTTGACAAACTTTTCTTGAAAGACAAGCCAGAGAAGGCCCATACTTCTCAGTATATTTTCTTACATTACATGGATCTAGTTCTTGTAACAGCTTAATCTTCTGTTTTATACTTTTCTGAGTATATTCTAGTAGCAAATTTTGCATTATATCAATGGTTTCCTGTCGAATACTACAAATACTACTACAACTCCACTTATACACAGGAGCTTGTGGACGTTTCCCTTGCACTTCTTCAGCTATTAACTCTTCTACACTTTTACCAACCATTTCCTCCTTTGGAAGAGGACAACCATCCTGAACTTCGTAGCAACGACCTCCAATATCAACTGCAAATGATGAACTATTTTCCTGGAAGTAACTTTTCTCATTAAAAAATGTCCACTAAATATTTTACAAAAGTTGGTTCTGTTCACAAGTCTCTTTTTTCTACTTTTGTCTTTCAATACTTTGACTATTTAATCCAATAGTTTCATTCTCTTTAAAATCAAAATGATTAACTTCTGTTTCAAATTGAAAGCAGTATCCACTATAATTTCAATACGCTGCTTCTCTTTGAATTGCAAGATTTTTCTTTTATATTTGCAGCATTTTTTCATTAAATTTTGAATCACTCTAAATCAAAGAAGTCTCTAATGAATTTCTTAAAATTGCTTTTGTCTCCGAGTAGCAGATACTATTTCTTTATCATGTTTCCTTTTTCTCGTATTTAAAATTGAACTCTGCTACACCTTACTTGAAAAATTATTCTTTTTGCTTTGTGTGATGTTTTTCTCATTAAAAGCTTGTAATATTTTTTTCAAAAATTGTCTTTTGCTTTTAGTCGAACAAACAGTTTCTGTACTACTTGCATTTTTTTCTACTTCAAGACCTTTCCTTTTCGTCAAATATATATTTTTCTTCTCTTTTCTTTTTTCACTTCTTCTAGGCAGAGTCGACCGGGCAGAAAAGCAGCTAACATGGTGGTGGTGTCTGGGAGACACCGCTATCTATATTAGCATACATGCGGGGTTGAGCCTTTCCGTGGCGGCAATGCTTTTGTCTCCGAGTAGCAGCAAGTATTTATTTAGTTATTTACTTACTCCTTTACAATTTATATATAACTGCACAACCTCATGCTTTTCACCTCTCCGCCACACCCCACCACCCCACAGCACTTTCTCTGCAACCCACCGCAAACAACTTTATAAATAGTATTTTTAAAAAATTTAATCTACAAACTTAGGATGACACTTAGGATGACACAAAAATTTCCATTATTTGCCTAACAATTTTAACTACAACTTCGCAAACATAAGACTGCACCCAGGGCTTTAAGTGGAGGGTGTGTCTGTGGGGATCTGACCACCAACACTTTTTTGGGGGCCTTGAAACTGGTCTTTCTAGGGCTCTATTTTCGAGCCTCACAAATGTAATCCATTTTTTTCTTTATTGCATTGCAGTGACACTGTAAGAGCATGCACATTGCTCACTCCTTAGAAGTGCAGACATCATGCCAAGTGACTCGCATTGTAGAAGGGAAATCCTTTAAAGAGAGACATTTTCTCTCAGGATTTCCCTTCTCTTTTTGCAACGCAGGAGCAACATCATCGTGGGGTGATTAGTAGACACACCAAAAGGCGCGCAACGCCCATTGCTCCGGACTCTCTGAAACAGCTTCCCGGGTGCACACACAGAGCTGCACCCGAGTACTTCACCGGTCTTCAAAACATAATTGTTTTGTAAAGGAGACTTTGTCTTTTTCACCCCTTTTTACAGCCCCTACATCCCCACTCTGCCTATTTCTGAAAGAATTAGGCTCCCCTGAAATTTCGCTCTGGTTGCGCCTCTGCAAATGACCACAAGCAGGCAACTCCAGCATGAACCTGCTCTCACCTTACACACGGTTTTGTTTTAGTGCTACGAAAACACACACTTTCCGGCCTCACTTAGTTCTGACACCCCCTCTTTAATATGAACATAAACGCTTTTCAATTACTTTTATATTCCTATACTGTATTTCACATGGCTATATAGAACTTAAGGTTCTCACCACCCCAAATTGGCTCTCTGGTATACTTTCTCAAATATTTGAAGTATGGGTATGCGGTATCTGTCAGTCACTGCCACTTTAAAAAAGGTGTACCTATAAACAACTCGACAAGACGTTATGTTTCTAAATTAACGTCTTACACTTAAAAGCTCCTTTACATTTCTTTCGCTAGAAGTACCTTTGTTTAAAATACCACCGGAGAAGGGTGGTGTAGTATGCTCCACGAAGAGCAACTCAAAGCTTTGTTATTCTTTATAAAAAAATCTGCCTGTCAATGCTTTTCGCAAGCCATTTCTATGCCTTAAGAGGGTGGGTGGATGAGTATAATACGTCGTATTTAGAATCGGGGGCGGACGATGCACGGAAATAAGAACGTATAGTTGAGTAAAGGGTGAATGGATGCATGGCCATATGCATCAATGCAAAGATACATAGACGGATGTATCAATGTATGGAAGGATGGAAGGATGAATGAATGCAGGGAACAGCATTTATGATAGACGGGTGGGTTAATAGATGCTTAGGATTGGTTCTGGGTCAGATATATCTATGCATATATAAGCGTATGGCTGCATGAATGGCACAGTGCTTACTATAGGTGAGTGCACTCATAGAAGCTTAAGATAAGCGAATGAACACATGTATGTATGTATGTATATAAGTAGGAATATATGCATCAATTAAAAGATGGTTGAATGGCAGAGTGCTTAGGATAGATGGATACTGCGCTTTAATTGGGCCGGGTATGAGGACCACCACTTATTTTCAGGGAGCTTCCAAACGGCTCTCTATCAGGCTCCATTTTCGGCCCTCTCAAAGATAGTAAAAAAAAATTCATTACACTGCAGTGACAGCATGCACATTGATGTCCGCATGCTTATTCTCCTCACTACTGAGAACTGGAAACATCACGCTAGGTTACCCATGTTGTAAAAGAAAGAGAAATCCTTTAAAGAATGTTTTTTACGAACGTAGGATAATTGGAGAGTATTTTCAAAAGCACACAATGATACTTATCTGATTTAGACCATGGCCCATCTTGCATAGCCCAGACCCCTTTAAGAGTTTTGCCCCTCCCCTTTTAGAGCACCCCCACTTTTTTTTCTTCCACTTAGAACCCTAACTACACCATAGTAACAAACAAACAGTATAAGCTTCAATTGAAATCTACAATGGCACCAAGTTTCATAATTTTCCATTAGTGCTATCAGCCTTCTATCACTGTACAAGAGTGTCCATCAGCACGAAGATTTCTTATCCACAGAAATGTTGTGTAACTTGTGTACCAGTCTGCCGGAAAACTAACCACCAAAAGATATTAAAACATGGTAATTTGCCGTAAAAACATATACCACACCATTAAGCGATTCATAAATGGGCACACTGCCACTGCACAACCCTCATTGCCATCCTTCCTTAACTTTACAAAATTAAAGAGCACACCAAACCTAGTAGACACACTATAGCAATACAGTAACTTAATTTCAACAACTATCTATCGGAACGCTCATGAGCAAAGCGTATTAAAACATACAAATTTGCAGGTAAAACATATACTATGCCATAGGGCACTTTACAAGTGCTCCCAGTGGTACTACTGCAAAAAACACAGTTGATGGACAGAATGTAGAACAATGTCATACATTCACCCCAGTACAAGGATCTGGGCCTAAATCCATCGTTTTTTTTGCACTCCACACCACCCTGGGTTAGACACTGGCTATATGCAAATCAGCTCTGGCCCTGTGCCTCATGGGAACAGTCCAGTCCGAACTACCAAGCCATGTCTTTCCCAGACCGGAATCAAGCATCCAAGGACCAGTTTCTGGCTATCAGCCTTCATCAGCCTGGATAGCTTGACTCCAGTGGTGTGGAGAGCCTGGGACTCACGTCTGAGCATACCCAGCCCACTCGGGGTGAACATTGCAAAAAACACAGTTGATGGACAGAATGTAGAACAATGTCATACATTCACCCCAGTACAAGGATCTGGGCCTAAATCCTTCAGGTTTTTTTGCACTCCACACCATCCTGGGTTAGACACTGGCTATATGCAAATCAGCTCTGACCCTGTGCCTCATGGGAACAGTCCAGTCTGAACTACCATACCATGTCTTTACCAGACCGGAATCAAGCATCCAAGGGCCGGTTTCTGGCTATCAGCCTTCATCAGCCTGGATAGCTTGACTCCAGTGGTGTGGAGAGCCTGGGACTCACGTCTGAGCATACCCAGCCCACTCGGGGTGAAAATTGCAAAAAACACAGTTGATGGACAGAATGTAGAACAATGTCATACATTCACCCCAGTACAAGGATCTGGGCCTAAATCCATCTTTTTTTGCACTCCACACCACCCTGGGTTAGACACTGGCTATATGCAAATCAGCTCTGACCCTGTGCCTCATGGGAACAGTCCAGTCCGAACTACCAAGCCATGTCTTTCCCAGACCGGAATCAAGCATCCAAGGACCGGTTTCTGGCTATCAGCCTTCATCAGCCTGGATAGCTTGACTCCAGTGGTGTGGAGAGCCTGGGACTCACGTCTGAGCATACCCATCCCACTCGGGGTTAAAATTGCAAAAAACACAGTTGATGGACAGAATGTAGAACAATGTCATACATTCACCCCAGTACAAGGATCTGGGCCTAAATCCATCGTTTTTTTGCACTCCACACCACCCTGGGTTAGACACTGGCTATATGCAAATCAGCTCTGACCCTGTGCCTCATGGGAACAGTCCAGTCCGAACAACCAAGCCATGTCTTTCCCAGACCGGAATCAAGCATCCAAGGACTGGTTTCTGGCTATCAGCCTTCACCAGCCTGGATAGCTTGACTCCAGTGGTGTGGAGAGCCTGGGACTCACGTCTGAGCATACCCAGCCCACTCGGGGTGAAAATTGCAAAAAACACAGTTGATGGACAGAATATAGAACAATGTCATACATTCACCCCAGTACAAGGATCTGGGCCTAAATCCATCGTTTTTTTGCACTCCACACCACCCTGGGTTAGACACTGGCTCTATGCAAATCAGCTCTGACCCTGTGCCTCATGGGAACAGTCCAGTTCGAACTAACAAGCCATGTCTTTCCCAGACCGGAATCAAGCATCCAAGGACCTGTTTCTGGTTATCAGCCTTCATCCGCCTGGATAGCTTGACTCCAGTGGTGTGGAGAGCCTGGGACACACGTCTGAGCATACCCATCCCACTCGGGGTGAACGTTGCAAAAAACACAGTTGATGGACAGAATGTAGTACAATGTCATACATTCACCCCAGTACAAGGATCTGGGCCTAAATCCATCGTTTTTTTGCACTCCATACCACCATGGGTTAGACACTGGCTATATGCAAATCAGCTCTGACCCTGTGCCTCATGGGAACAGTCCAGTCCGAACTACCACGCCATGTCTTTCCCAGACCGGAATCAAGCATCCAAGGACCGGTTTCTGGCTATCAGCCTTCATCAGCCTGGATAGCTTGACTCCAGTGGTGTGGAGAGCCTGGGACTCACGCCTGAGCATACCCAGCCCACTCGGGGTGAAAATTGCAAAAAACACAGTTGATGGACAGAATGTAGAACAATGTCATACATTCACCCCAGTACAAGGATCTGGGCCTAAATCCATCGTTTACTTGCACTCCACACCACCTTGGGTTAGACACTGGATATATGCAAATCAGCTCTGACCCTGTGCTTCATGGGAACAGTCCAGTCGGAACTACCAAGCCATGTCTTTCCCAGACCGGAATCAAACATCCAAGGACCGGTTTCTGGCTATCAGCCTTCATCAGCCTGGATAGCTTGACTCCAGTGGTGTGGAGAGCCTAAGACTCACGTCTGAGCACACCCAGCCCACTCGGGGTGAAAATTGCAAAAAACACAGTTGATGGACAGAATGTAGAACAATGTCATACATTCACCCCGGTACAAGGATCTGGGCCTAAATCCATCGTTTTTTTGCACTCCACACCACCCTGGGTTAGACACTGGCTATATGCAAATCAGCTCTGACCCTGTGCCTCATGGGAACAGTCCAGTCCGAACTACCAAGCCATGTCTTTCCCAGACCGGAATCAAGCATCCAAGGACCAGTTTCTGGCTATCAGCCTTCATCAGCCTGGATAGCTTGACTCCAGTTGTGTGGAGAGCCTGGGACTCACGTCTGAGCATACCCAGCCCACTCGGGGTGAAAATTGCAAAAAACACAGTTGATGGACAGAATGTAGAACAATGTCATACAATCACCCCAGTACAAGGATCTGGGCCTAAATCCATCGTTTTGTTGCACTCCACACCACCCTGGGTTAGACACTGGCTATATGCAAATCAGCTCTGACCCTGTGCCTCATGGGAACAGTCCAGTCCGAACTACCAAGCCAAGTCTTTCCCAGACTGGAATCAAGCATCCAAGGCCCGTTTCGGGCTATCAGCCTTCATCAGCCTGGATAGCTTTACTCCAGTCGTGTGGAGAGCCTGGGACTCACGTCTGAGCATACCCATCCCACTCGGGGTGAAAATTGCAAAAAACACAGTTGAGGACAGAATGTAGAACAATGTCATACATTCACCCCAGTACAAGGATCTGGGCCTAAATCCATCGTTTTTTTGCACTCCACACCACCCTGGGTTAGACACTGGCTATATGCAAATCAGCTCTGACCCTGTGCCTCATGGGAACAGTCCAGCCCGAACTACCAAGCCATGTCTTTCCCAGACCGGAATCAAGCATCCAAGGCCCGTTTCTGGCTATCAGCCTTCATCAGCCTGGATAGCTTGACTCCAGTGGTGTGGAGAGCCTGGGACTCACGTCTGAGCATACCCAGCCCACTCAGGGTAAAAATTGCAAAAAACACAGTTGATGGACAGAATGTAGAACAATGTCATACATTCACCCCAGTACAAGGATCTGGGCCTAAATCCATCGTTTTTTTGCACTCCACACCACCCTGGGTTAGACACTGGCTATATGCAAATCAGCTCTGACCCTGTGCCTCATGGGAACAGTCTAGTCCGAACAACCAAGCCATGTCTTTCCCAGACCGGAATCAAGCATCCAAGGACCGGTTTCTGGCTATCAGCCTTCATCAGCCTGGATAGCTTGACTCCAGTGGTGTGGAGAGCCTGGGACTCACGTCTGAGCATACCCAGCCCACTCGGGGTGAAAATTGCAAAAAACACAGTTGATGGACAGAATGTAGAACAATGTCATACATTCACCCCAGTACAAGGATCTGGGCCTAAATCCATCGTTTTTTTGCACTCCACACCACCCTGGGTTAGACACTGGCTATATGCAAATCAGCTCTGACCCTGTGCCTCATGGGAACAGTCCAGTCCGAACAACCAAGCCATGTCTTTCCCAGACCGGAATCAAGCATCCAAGGACCGGTTTCTGGCTATCAGCCTTCATCAGCCTGGATAGCTTGACTCCAGTGGTGTGGAGAGCCTGGGACTCACGTCTGAGCATACCCAGCCCACTCGGGGTGAAAATTGCAAAAAACACAGTTGATGGACAGAATGTAGAACAATGTCATACATTCACCCCAGCACAAGGATCTGGGCCTAAATTCATCGTTTTTTTGCACTCCACACCACCCTGGGTTAGACACTGGCTGCATGCAAATCAGCTCTGACCCTGTGCCTCATGGGAACAGTCCAGTCCGAACTACCAAGCCATGTCTTTCCCAGACCGGAATCAAGCATCCAAGGACCGGTTTCTGGCTATCAGCCTTCATCAGCCTGGATAGCTTGACTCCAGTGGTGTGGAGAGCCTGGGACTCACGTCTGAGCATACCCAGCCCACTCGGGGTGAAAATTGCAAAAAACACAGTTGATGGACAGAATGTAGAACAATGTCATACATTCACCCCAGTACAAGGATCTGGGCCTAAATCCTTCGTTTGTTGCACTCCACACCACCCTGGGTTAGACACTGGCTATATGCAAATCAGCACTGACCCTGTGCCTCATGGGAACAGTCCAGTCCGAACTACCAAGCCATGTCTTTCCCAGACCGGAATCAAGCATCCAAGGACCGGTTTCTGGCTATCAGCCTTCATCAGCCTGGATAGTTTGACTCCAGTGGTGTGGAGAGCCTGGGACTCACGTCTGAGCATACCCCGCCCACTCGGGGTGAAAATTGCAAAAAACACAGTTGATGGACAGAATGTAGAACAATGTCATACATTCACCCCAGTACAAGGATCTGGGCCTAAATCCATCGTTTTTTTGCACTCCACACCACCCTGGGCTAGACACTAACTATATGCAAATCAGCTCTGACCCTGTGCCTCATGGGAACAGTCCAGTCTGAACTACCAAGCCATGTCTTTCCCAGACCGGAATCAAGCATCCAAGGGCCGGTTTCTGGCTATCAGCCTTCATCAGCCTGGATAGCTTGACTCCAGTGGTGTGGAGAGCCTGGGACTCACGTCTGAGCATACCCAGCCCACTCGGGGTGAAAATTGCAAAAAACACAGTTGATGGACAGAATGTAGAACAATGTCATACATTCACACCAGTACAAGGATCTGGGCCTAAATCCATCGTTTTTTTGCACTCCACACCACCCTGGGTTAGACACTGGCTATATGCAAATCAGCTCTGACCCTGTGCCTCATGGGAACAGTCCAGTCCGAACAACCAAGCCATGTCTTTCCCAGACCGGAATCAAGCATCCAAGGACCGGTTTCTGGCTATCAGCCTTCATCAGCCTGGATAGCTTGACTCCAGTGGTGTGGAGAGCCTGGGACTCACGTCTGAGCATACCCAGCCCACTCGGGGTGAAAATTGCAAAAAACACAGTTGATGGACAGAATGTAGAACAATGTCATACATTCACCCCAGCACAAGGATCTGGGCCTAAATTCATCGTTTTTTTGCACTCCACACCACCCTGGGTTAGACACTGGCTGCATGCAAATCAGCTCTGACCCTGTGCCTCATGGGAACAGTCCAGTCCGAACTAACAAGCCATGTCTTTCCCAGACCGGAATCAAGCATCCAAGGACCGGTTTCTGGCTATCAGCCTTCATCAGCCTGGATAGCTTGACTCCAGTGGTGTGGAGAGCCTGGGACTCACGTCTGAGCATACCCAGCCCACTCGGGGTGAAAATTGCAAAAAACACAGTTGATGGACAGAATGTAGAACAATGTCATACATTCACCCCAGTACAAGGATCTGGGCCTAAATCCATCGTTTTTTTGCACTCCACACCACCCTGTGTTAGACAGTGGCTATATGCAAATCAGCACTGACCCTGTGCCTCATGGGAACAGTCCAGTCCGAACTACCAAGCCATGTCTTTCCCAGACCGGAATCAAGCATCCAAGGACCGGTTTCTGGCTATCAGCCTTCATCAGCCTGGATAGTTTGACTCCAGTGGTGTGGAGAGCCTGGGACTCACGTCTGAGCATACCCCGCCCACTCGGGGTGAAAATTGCAAAAAACACAGTTGATGGACAGAATGTAGAACAATGTCATACATTCACCCCAGTACAAGGATCTGGGCCTAAATCCATCGTTTTTTTGCACTCCACACCACCCTGGGCTAGACACTAACTATATGCAAATCAGCTCTGACCCTGCGCCTCATGGGAACAGTCCAGTCCGAACTACCAAGCCATGTCTTTCCCAGACCGGAATCAAGCATCCAAGGACCAGTTTCTGGCTATCAGCCTTCATCAGCCTGGATAGCTTGACTCCAGTGGTGTGGAGAGCCTGGGACTCACGTCTGAGCATACCCAGCCCACTCGGGGTGAAAATTGCAAAAAACACAGTTGATGGACAGAATGTAGAATAATGTCATACATTCACCCCAGTACAAGGATCTGGGCCTAAATCCATCGTTTATTTGCACTCCACACCACCCTGGGTTAGACACTGGCTATTTGCAAATCAGCTCTGACCCTGTGCCTCATGGGAACAGTCCAGTCCGAACTACCAAGCCATGTCTTTCCCAGACCGGAATCAAGCATCCAAGCACCGGTTTCTGGCTATCAGCCTTCATCAGCCTGGATAGCTTGACTCCAGTGGTGTGGAGAGCCTGGGACTCACGTCTGAGCATACCCAGCCCACTCGGGGTGAAAATTGCAAAAAACACAGTTGATGGACAGAATGTAGCACAATGTCATACATTCACCCCAGTACAAGGATCTGGGCCTAAATCCTTCGTTTTTTTGCACTCCACACCACCCTGGGTTAGACACTGGCTATATGCAAATCAGCTCTGACCCTGTGCCTCATGGGAACAGTCCAGTCCGAACTACCAAGCCATGTCTTTCCCAGACCGGGATCAAGCATCCAAGGACCGGTTTCAGGCTATCAGCCTTCATCAGCCTGGATAGCTTGACTCCAGTGGTGTGGAGAGCCTGGGACTCACGTCTGAGCATACCCAGCCCACTCGGGGTGAAAATTGCAAAAAACACAGTTGATTGACAGAATGTAGAACAATGTCATACATTCACCCCAGTACAAGGATCTGGGCCTAAATCCATCGTTTTTTTGCACTCCACACCACCCTGGGTTAGACACTGGCTATATGCAAATCAGCTCTGACCCTGTGCCTCATGGGAACAGTCCAGTCCGAACTACTAAGCCATGTCTTTCCCAGACCGGAATCAAGCATCCAAGGCCCGTTTCTGGCTATCAGCCTTCATCAGCCTGGATAGCTTGACTCCAGTGGTGTGGAGAGCCTGGGACTCACGTCTGAGCATACCCAGCCCACTCGGGGTGAAAATTGCAAAAAACACAGTTGATGGACAGAATGTAGAACAATGTCATACATTCACCCCAGTACAAGGATCTGGGCCTAAATCCATCGATTTTTTGCACTCCACACCACCCTGGGTTAGACACTGGCTATATGCAAATCAGCTCTGACCCTGTGCCTCATGGGAACAGTCCAGTCCGAACTACCAAGCCATGTCTTTCCCAGACCGGAATCAAGCATCCAAGGCCCGTTTCTGGCTATCACCCTTCATCAGCCTGGATAGCTTGACTCTAGTGGTGTGGAGAGCCTGGGACTCACGTCTGAGCATACCCAACCCACTCGGGGAGAAAATTGCAAAAAACACAGTTGATGGACAGAATGTAGAACAATGTCATACATTCACCCCAGTACAATGATCTGGGCCTAAATCCATCGTTTTTTTGTACTCCACACCACCCTGGGTTAGACACTGGCTATATGCAAATCAGCTCTGACCCTGTGCCTCATGGGAACAGTCCAGTCCGAACTACCAAGCCATGTCTTTCCCAGACCGGAATCAAGCATCCAAGGACCGGTTTCTGGTTATCAGCCTTCATCAGCCTGGATAGCTTGACTCCAGTGGTGTGGAGAGCCTGGGACTCACGTCTGAGCATACCCAGCCCACTCGGGGTGAAAATTGCAAAAAACACAGTTGATGGACAGAATGTAGAACAATGTCATACATTCATCCCAGTACAAGGATCTGGGACTAAATCCATCGTTTTTTTGCACGCCACACCACCCTGGGTTAGACACTGGCTATATGCAAATCAGCTCTGACCTTGTGCTTTATGGGAACAGTCCAGTCCGAACTACCAATCCATGTCTTTCCCAGACCGGAATCAAGCATCCAAGGACCGGTTTCTGGCTATCAGCCTTCATCAGCCTGGATAGCTTGACTCCAGTGGTGTGGAGAGCCTGGGACTCACGTCTGAGCATACCCAGCCCACTCGGGGTGAAAATTGCAAAAAACACAGTTGATGGACAGAATGTAGAACAATGTCATACATTCACCCCAGTACAAGGATCTGGGCCTAAATCCATCGATATTTTGCACTCCACACCACCCTGGGTTAGACACTGGCTATATGCAAATCAGCTCTGACCCTGTGCCTCATGGGAGCAGTGCAGTCCAAACTACCAAGCCATGTCTTTCCCAGACCGGAATCAAGCATCCAAGGACCGGTTTCTGGCTATCACCCTTCATCAGCCTGGATAGCTTGACTCCAGTGGTGTGGAGAGCCTGGGACTCATGTCTGAGCATACCCAGCCCACTCGGGGTGAAAATTGTAAAACACACAGTTGATGGACAGAATGTAGAACAATGTCATACATTCACCCCAGTACAAGGATCTGGGCCTAAATCCATCTTTTTTTGCACTCCACACCACCCTGGGTTAGACACTGGCTATATGCAAATCAGCTCTGACCCTGTGCCTCATGGGAACAGTCCAGTCCGAACTACCAAGCCAAGTCTTTCCCAGACCGGAATCAAGCATCCAAGGACCGGTTTCTGGCTATCAGCCTTCATCAGCCTGGATAGCTTGACTCCAGTGGTGTGGAGAGCCTGGGACTCACGTCTGAGCATACCCAGCCCACTCAGGGTGAAAATTGCAAAAAACACAGTTGATGGACAGAATGTAGAACAATGTCATACATTCACCCCAGTACAAGGACTCGGGCCTAAATCCATCATTTTTTTGCACTCCACACCACCCTGGGTTAGACACTGGCTATATGCAAATCAGCTCTGACCCTGTGCCTCATGGGAACAGTCCAGTCCGAACTACCAAGCCATGTCTTTCCCAGACCAGAATCAAGCATCCAAGGACCGGTTTCTGGCTATCAGCCTTCATCAGCCTGGATAGCTTGACTCCAGTAGTGTGGAGAGCCTGGGACTCATGTCTGAGCATACCCAGCCCACTCGGGGTGAAAATTGCAAAAAACACAGTTGATGGACAGAATGTAGAACAATGTCATACATTCACCCCAGTACAAGGATCTGGGCCTAAATCCATCGTTTTTTTGCACTCCACACCACCCTGGGTTAGACACTGGCTATATGCAAATCAGCTCTGACCCTGTGCCTCATGGGAACAGTCCAGTCCGAACTACCAAGCCATGTCTTTCCCAGCCTTCATCAGCCTGAATAGCTTGACTCCAGTGGTGTGGACAGCCTGGGACTCACGTCTGAGCATACCCAGCCCACTCGGGGTCAAAATTGCAAAAAACACAGTTGATGGACAGAATGTAGAACAATGTCATACATTCACCCCAGTACAAGGATCTGGGCCTAAATCCATCGTTTTTTTGCACTCCACACCAACCTGGGTTAGACACTGGCTATATGCAAATCAGTAAACAAGAAAAGAGTTTTGGGCGTTTCACACAGACCACAGTAAGGAGCAACTTGAAAACGGTTTTTACGGCCAAGTTCAGGACGTTTCAGGAAAGCCCTCACTCACCACCTAGTGATGACATGCTTCATCATCGGGCCCCACCAAAGAGACCGAGTGTCTCTTTGGTGTGCTGCGACGCCAGATTTACTGCGGAGCAGGATAGTGAGATTCGGGCGTGTTGTGTAAAGTAAATTAAACTAGTGAGTGGTGAGGAATTAAAAATAGTCAGTAGTGTATCACAAACAGCTTTATTTATTGATCACTAAGGACAGGTTATTAAAATTATGTGTTTGGAAAAGAGTCCACAATTAATTGAGTGGTAGTTTCCTTATAAATCAGTCGACATGTTTCAGCCATGAAACAGTGTAATGTTACCAGGCATTCTTCAGGACTTATAGGTGTATTAAACCCTGGCGGTAAGGACACGCTAAGGCCCACCCTTACCTAGGGACGTGAAAGTGAAAATAATAAAAAAGGTGTAAAAAGTGCAAAAAATTAGGAAGAAAGATTTACTTCCTAATAACTCCTGGTTTAGGAGGCTTCCAACTTTATGGTTTCTGCACTTTTATGGTGTCGATAAAGTACACCATGGGTCACAGGAGGGGGGTGGGAACGTAATTGGCACACCAGATGTCATCTTCGGGGTCCAGTTGAGGGTGATGCAGGTACACTGAGGGTGCCGAGCGTCGAGGCCGTAAAAACTTGGCCGTAAAAACCTTTTTCAAGTTGCTCCTTACTGTGGTCTGTGTGAACCACCCAACACTCTTTTCTTGTTTATTGATTATAACCGGGGACTAAGAGTGTTGCTCTACTCTCCCTACCTCCCTCCTTGTTGAGTACATATATGCAAATCAGCTCTGACCCTGTGCCTCATGGGAACAGTCCAGTCCGAACTACCAAGCCATGTCTTTCCCAGACCGGAATCAAGCATCCAAGGACCGGTTACTGGCTATCAGCCTTCATCAGCCTGGATAGCTTGACTCCAGTGGTGTGGAGAGCCTGGGACTCACGTCTGAGCATACCCAGCCCACTCGGGGTGAAAATTGCAAAAAACACAGTTGATGGACAGAATGTAAAACAATGTCATACATTCACCCCCGTACAAAGATCTGGGCCTAAATCCATTGTTTTTTTGCCCTCCCCACCACCCTGGGTTAGACACTGGCTATATGCAAATCAGCTCTGACCCTGTGCCTCATGGGAACAGTCAAGTCCGAACTACCAAGCCATGTCTTTCCCAGACCGGAATCAAGCATCCAAGGACTGGTTTCTGGCTATCAGCCGTCATCAGCCTGGATAGCTTGACTCCAGTGGTGTGGAGAGCCTGGGACTCACGTCTGAGCATACCCAGCCCACTCGGGTTGAAAATTGCAAAAAACACAGTTGATGGACAGAATGTAGAACAATGTCATACATTCACCCCAGTACAAGGATCTGGGCCTAAATCCTTCAGGTTTTTTTGCACTCCACACCATCCTGGGTTAGACACTGGCTATATGCAAATCAGCTCTGACCCTGTGCCTCATGGGAACAGTCCAGTCTGAACTACCATACCATGTCTTTACCAGACCGGAATCAAGCATCCAAGGGCCGGTTTCTGGCTATCAGCCTTCATCAGCCTGGATAGCTTGACTCCAGTGGTGTGGAGAGCCTGGGACTCACGTCTGAGCATACCCAGCCCACTCGGGGTGAAAATTGCAAAAAACACAGTTGATGGACAGAATGTAAAACAATGTCATACATTCACCCCAGTACAAAGATCTGGGCCTAAATCCATTGTTTTTTTGCCCTCCCCACCACCCTGGGTTATACACTGGCTATATGCAAATCAGCTCTGACCCTGTGCCTCATGGGAACAGTCAAGTCCGAACTACCAAGCCATGTCTTTCCCAGACCGGAATCAAGCATCCAAGGACTGGTTTCTGGCTATCAGCCGTCATCAGCCTGGATAGCTTGACTCCAGTGGTGTGGAGAGCCTGGGACTCAGGTCTGAGCATACCCAGCCCACTCGGGGTGGGCTGGGTATAATCAGTACTACATCACCTTCACTAGCTCGACATCTGCACGTTACCAAATTCTGTGTTTCAATCAGCAACATAACCACCTCCCCCACACCCACCCCCGCCCTTGGTTTACCGTACGAAATCAAACAGAAACCCCCACCATTCCTAGTAGCACCACTATACTCATACACAGGGTTAAATTTAACAGGTGTCTACCGGAACTATTCAAACATGCAAATTGGCGGGTAAAATATAAACCATCCCATAGCATGGTTTATAAATAGACCCAGTGACACTACATTACCTTTACTAACTACTCATGCCCACGTTACAAATATCCGTCTTATAATCAGCAACATACGCATCTCCCCCACCCCCACCCATGCCCTTGCTTAACCTTACGAAATCAAACAACGAGCCCCAGCACTCAAGTTACCGCCACTATAGCCACACATAGACTTAAGGTCAACAGGTGTCTGCCGGGACGCTCATCAGCAAAAGCTGTTAAAACCTGCAATTTTACAACTCAAACATACACCATACCATAAGACGGTTTATAAATAGTCAAAGTACCCCTACATCATCTCAACACCCACCCTTGCTTAACTTTACGCAATAAAAGAAAGAGCCCAAGCAAACGTAGAAGCACCACTATAGACATACAGAGGCTTAATTTCAACAAATGTCTCCCAAAAAACTCATCAGCAAAACGTGTTAAAACATGCAAATATGCGGGCAAAACATATACCATGCCATAGGGCATTTTATAAGTGCTCCCAGTGGTACTACATCACCTTTAATAGCTCCACATTGCCACATTACTATATTCTGTATTGCAAACAGCAACATATCTACCTTCCACACACTCACCCCCGCCCTTGATTAACCGTACGAAATCAAACAGAAACCCCCGCCCTTCCTAGTAGCGCCACTATACCCATACACAGGGTTAATTTTAACAGGTGTCTATGGGAACACTTATCAGCAAAAACTATTCAAACATGCAAATTTGTGGGTAGAACATAAACCATCCTATAGACCGGTTTATAAATAGGCCCAGTGAAACTACATTACCTTTACTATCTACACATGCACGTGTTACAAATATCCGTCTTATAATCAGCAATATATGAACCTCCCCCACCCATGACCTTCCTTAACCTTATGAAATCAAACGAGCCCCAGCACTCCAGTTACCGCCACTATAGCCATACATAGACTTAATGTCAACAGGTGTCTGCCGGAACGCTCATCAGCAAAAGCTATTAAAACATGCAAATTTGCAACTGAAACATACACCATACCATAAGACGATTTATAAACAGTCACAGTACCACTACACCACCTCAACAACAGCTCTTGCTTAACTTTACGCAATAAAAGAAAGAGCCCCAGCAAATGTAGAAGCACCAATATAGCCATACAGAGGCTTAATTTCAACAGATGTCTCCCGAAAAGCTCATCAGCAAAATGTATTAAAACATGCAAATTTGGGACTAAAACATATCCCATGCCATACAGCACTTTATAAGTGCTTCCAGTGGTACTATATCACCTTTAGTAGCTCGAAATCTGCACATTACTATATTCTGTGTTTCAATTAGCAACCTAACCACCTCCCCATTCCCATCCCGCCCTTGGTTAGCCATACAAAATCAAACAGAAACCCCCACCATTCCTAGTAGCGACACTATACCCAGACACAGGGCTAATTTTAACAGGTGTCTGCTGGAACACTAATCAGCAAAAACTATTCAAACATGTAAATTGGCAGGTAAAATATAAACCATCCCATAGCACGGTTTATAAATAGGCCCAGTGAAACTACATTACCTTTACTAACTACACATGCCCACGTTACAAATATCCGTCTTATAATCAGCAACATACGCACCTCCCCCACCCTTGCCCTTACTTAACCTTACGAAATCAAACAACAAGCCCCAGCACTCCAGTTACCGCCACTATACCCACACATACTTAATATCAACAGGTGTCTGCCGGAACGCTCATCAGCAAAAGCTATTAAAACCTATAATTTTGCAACTCAAACATGCACCATACCATAAGACCGTTTATAAATAGTCACAGTACCACTACACCACCTCCACGCCCGCCCTTGCTTAACTTTACAATCTGCTTTCCTATTTGGAAGATGGAGCAGGTTTCCTGCTCTCTCTTCCAAATAGGAAAGCAGTTTGCAATGGCAGGGTAGAGCCGCGAGGCTCCCGCCCTGCCATTGCAAATGGCAGTGTCCCGGTAGTGGGCACCCCGGGACACTGCAGGAGGATGGCCCTGGGGGTGGCAGTCCCCAGGGCCATTGAGGGCTCAAGGAGGGGGGCCACGCGGCCCCCCTCCCATCATTTGAATAGCCCTGGAGATGGTGGTCCCCGAGGCTTGGGGGTCCATAACGGACCCCAAATTAAAAATGTAGTGCCCCAGGGAGGTGGCGGTCCCCGGGGCATGTGGGGGGGGCTCAGGCCCTCCACACACAGGTTTTTTAATTAAAAAAAAGCTCTGGGGGTGGCGGTCCCCGGGGCTGCGGGGGGGCCATGTGAGCCACCCGCATACATTAAATTAGAGCCCCGGGGACTGCCACGCCTGAGAGCCCCCCCCACCCATTTTAAAAAAGCCCCTGTCCCCGGGGCTGCAGGGGGCCCCATGAGCCCCCCGTATACATTAAATTAGAGCCCTGGGGGGTGGCAGTCTCCGGGGCTGGGGGGGCCTGAGAGCCCCCCCAGCTAAAGTTTTAAAGCCCCAGGGGGTGGAGGTCCCTGGGGGGGCCTGAGAGCCCCCACCCATTTTGTACAAGCCCCGGGGGGTGGCGGTCCCCGGGGATGTGGGGGGCCCCATGAGCCACCCTCATACATTAACTAAGAGCCCAGGGGGTGGCAGTCCCCGGGGCAGTGTGGGGAGGATTGGAACCCCCCACACTTTTTTTTATTAATGCCCCCGGGATTTGGCTCACCCAGGGGCTAATTACCACTGAAGCCTGCGCTTTTTAAAAAAAAAAATGTTGTCCAAAGTGCGCAAATCTCGCCGATTTAAAAAAAAAAATGCTTTTTTTGGCCCCAGGGGTCCTTGTGGGATCCCCTGAGCAGGCCTAGGGCGTCAGGGTGTGTGGTGCGGATAGGGGGTGGCTCTGTAAATGAAAGAGCTGAATTTTAAAGATGGTGTGACCCGGCAGGGGGAAGCCAATGGAATTCCATGAGGATGGGAGTGATGTGATCGTATTTATTCTCCCCTGGATGAGATATGGTGCTGCATGTAGGATGGCCTTTTAAATAGAGCCAGGCTCTAGTCCTGAAGGCCATGGAGCAAGGCCATAACCCAATCCAGCTGCCAAGGTTTGACGGCTTGGACTGAAGTTCTGAAAGCAACAGTTTACTTCCTTTAGGGTGAGTTTGATGTCAGGGCAGGGGTGAATCCAAGTGACTTGGCATTCAGTGAATATTTGGTGTCAACGGCATCAAGGCCATTGAATCCTGTTTGTACTGATTCTTGTTTGCAGTCTTTGTAAAATTACAGGTGTTCTGTCTCAGATGGGTTGGGTTTCAGGTAGGTGATTGAAATCTAGGTCTAGATGAATTGCAAACAGTGTTTGAGGTGTTGTATGTCTGAAGTAGAGGAGACTTTAAGTAGAGCTGTATCATTGGCATATTGATGAATCTTGATACTACCTGAGAGTAGAGAATCAAGTGACTCCATATGGAAGTTGAAGATGACAAGGGACAGTATGGAACCCTGGGGGATTCCACAGGTGTTAAGGATGTTTTTAGCCCTGCAGATGCCCAGGCAAACAAACTGGTGTTGATTGGCAAAGTAGTAGGAAAACGAGTAAAGAGCATTATTAGTGAATCCCATTTGAGACTCCATTGTGCATATGAGAGTGTGATGACCAACTCTGTTGAAGGTAGCTGGTCAGGCAATATCAAAAGACAAGGGTTATTTTTACCTCTGGTCAGTATTACATTATCTATGATATGTAAGGCAGCAGTCTCAATGCTTCAGCGTGATCTGACGCCAGGCCTGTAGTTGTGCAGAAGATGGCTAGCATTAATGTGATCCTTGAGTTGAACATAAACTTATTTTTCAATGATATTGCTAACAAATGGTATGTGAGTAAAGGGACTAAAGTTTGTAGGTCATCGGGTATAGTGTAGGTTCTTTAGGAGTGGGAGGATCCGGCTTAGCTTGAGAGTTTCTGGAAAGATGTCTGGAGAGTTTGAGGCATTGACAGTGGTGAACAGAGGTGGGAGAGTATCTCCAGAGAGTGTTTTGTTGAAGGATGTAGGTAACAAAGCATCTGCTTAGAAAGTAGCCAGGAGGAAGTTGAATATGACTGCAACAACTGCAAGCGATAGGGTTGAGAAAGATGATCAATTTGAGATTTTATGGGAACGGGCGGGTATAAAATGTAAAGTAGGCTTGGAGTTGTCGGTTCTCTGTGGGATTTTCTGTATTTCTTCACTGCAAAAGTGGCTGATGGCATTGCACTTTTCTATTTAATGAGGAATAAGTGGGTCCGGCTGATGGTTGATTGTATTGAAAAGCATCTGCTTCTACTGCATGCTGGCTTTATTGATGGAGTTGGTATAGTTCTTTGTTTTGACTCATGACCTGTCTGCGTGTTGCTTGCAGAGACTTCAGTATCATGGGGTCAGCGGGGTTCAGTGTTTCTCCCATTGACTTTCATGTTTTCAGATGGATTTTTTATTATAAGCATGGAATTAAGAATTCTATAGTGCTGAAAGCTTTGGTTTTCACTTGGTTGTTTTAATGGGAGAATGCATGTTCACATATTATTCACCAAAAATGTTGAAGTTCCTTAGAGGGGTGTTGGCAATCAGACGTGGAGTTTGTGTGAGTTTAAGTATTACATTGTGTTTGGAGAAGTCTTTGAAGAATATGACGTTTTTGTCTTGTCTGGTGTGGGTGGTTTGCATTCGATTGTTGGTGATGTTGAGAAGGCACGGCTGAGGATGTGACCTTTGTAGTGTGTTGGTTGTGTGACATGCTTTACCCCATTGACCATGTATAGGACATGGAGAAGGATGTCTCTTCTGTTTTATGAGCTTGTGTTGTCTGAGAGGTTGAATGCACCAAAGAGGGTGGTCTGGGCATGTCGGATGGACGTGATGGAAAGGAGATCTAATAAATTCTCAATTAAGTCCTTGTTTTACCTAGGAGGCCTGGAGACAAGATGGAAGGAGATGGAAGATGGGAAATGAAATACTCATACCTGGATTCTTTTTTGAAAGATGATATTGGTAGGAAACCTGTGATATCACTTACTGTGGAGTTGGAAGATGGGAAATGAAGTCCTCTTACCTCACTTCTTTTTTTGGCAAATTTCATTAACTTTTCAAACATACAGTACTGGAGATTTGTGAGACATGAGGCAACACATCATTGTTAAAGAATATCTAATATAAACATTAATCCTCTTCTCACCATGTTCAGTCTGATTTAAAACATATTACAATTAGGCTAGAGTTCACCTAACTCTAACAATGCCCCGTGCCTTCATACATTATAGTTTGGGTCACACACATCACCAAATATGTCCATGAGTAGAGCTGCATCCTCTTCATTCTTTCACATACGTTATAATCTCGGTATCCAATTGACCGTCCGCTGCATTGTGTCTTTAGGGGAATTTTTCTATAGGTGGCCCACCTTATCCAAATTTTGGTGTGCTTCTGTGGGCATCCTTGGGTGATTAAGACAGGGAGTTGCAACTCCATAGTGAAATCCATACCTGTCTTGCAGAGCGATACTCGGGTGGAGTATCTGCCTTCAATTGAATGGTTATGGCTTGTTTAGCTAATGTGAGACCTAAAAATAAAAGGTGTCTTTTGTATCCATTAACCCCTATGCCATCTGTACTATGTAGTAGTGTTAATTTTGGGAATCTCGGCATGCCCCATGCCAATACCTCTGTCAGACAACTGAGCACCCCTCGCCAAAACCGATCTAGGAATACACAGGTCCAAATGTGTGTAAAGGGTGCCGTCTTCTGATTGACACCGGAGGCAGAGCGGAGTCACAATTAGTCCCCCCGTCCACAGTCTATGTTGGGTGTAATACACCCTGTGTAAGTATTTAAATTGAATAGGGCAGAGTCAGGTAGAGATTGCTGTCTCGCTTGGCAATTGAAGTGCCTCTGCCCAATCATCTTCATCTATTGGTCCAACATCAGAGTTGAATATACCTCTTAAGGAATCTAAGGTTGTGGGGCTATCAGGGACTAGAGTTTGGTAGATCTTGGATATTTTGTGACCCCTAGGTCCCCCATCAGAAGTTTGCCTTCTAGTGTGTTGAATTCTGGTAGATTGGTCAGATCTTTAATGGATGGGAGAAGGACCTGTCTTAGTTGTAAGAATTTGTACAATTGAGCATGGGGAATGATTCTTTTAGAGGTCCTCAAAGGATTTATGGACCGTTCCTCTCATTACATCTCCAAGGGCTGAGATTCCTATTCGATCCCCGTTGCTGAATCCCTGGAGGTCCACCATTTGTGGGAACAACCTGTTTTGCCACAGCAGGGTTGCCTGTGTCAGGCTGCCCCACCAGCCGATTCTATGAAGGGTCTGTTGCCAGGTCAAGATCACTACCCTTGTTGCAGGGGGAAGATCTTTGGGTTCAGTCCTGCTATATAAAAATTAGTGAATGGAGGGCTCCCCCATAATCCATTGTTCGGGTCTATAAGTGGAATCATCTCTGGACCCATACCACCACTCATTCAGTATCTGCAGGTGTGCAGCGGCATGATAGGATTGTTTGTCTGCAACAGCTACACCCCCTCAGTAAGTGGATTGTATCCATGTGCGTCAGGCCACTCAGGGTGTGCTGCCCCCAACAGGAAGGGTCCCAGAGTGGCGATGATTTGGCAGAACCAGGTCAGGGGGATTGGATAGGAGTGAGAATGTAGTTGATATAATAATCTGCGCAAGGAGACCATCTTGAAGATGGCTGATCTTCCGTTCAGGGACAGGGGAAGTGTGGACCAGTTTTTAACCTCCATTTTGCCCCTCTCTGTTGTTTCCTCTAGGTTATGTTTCCAGGAAATGGTTTGGGTGTCAGATTTGTGAACCCATGTGTTACCGTTGTAAGTCCCTCCACCCATTGGCCATTCCCCAGTGACTCTCTTATAGGCCAAACCAGCGATTTAGAGGCATTCATGGGTAGTCCTGATGTTTCTCAAAAAAATTTCCATAATCTGTAGTATTCTGTGGCCTGATCGGTGAGGGTTAGTTAGAAAGAATAAGATGTCATCTGCATATAGAGCAATACGATCCGAGATTTTGAGGGGTCTACTCAAAGCTGCAATAGTGTGCATCTATTCTCACCCAGGTTGCGAGAGGCTCCATGGCAAGAGCGAAAAGCAGGGGGAGACGGGGCAACCTTGTCAATTCCACGCTGAATTGGGCCGATGTAGCCCCAGCCACCCCGATTGAGGCCGTAAGGACTGTATATAATAGTCTAACCAATGCTATATATCGGGACCCCATATTCAAATGCTGCAGTAATATGAACATGTAGGTCCAGCTGACCGAGTCGAATGCTTTATCCATATCTACTAGTAGTAGGGCAGCTGGTCTATCTAGCTTAATGGTGGCTATCCCAGTAAGCACTTTACGTATGTTGTGCTGGGCCCCTCTTTGGGGAATGAAGCCTGCCTGATATGGGCGAATCGGGAATTGAAGATGTGGGATCAGTCTATATGCCAATATCTTGGCGAGTAACTTGGCTTCAATATTAAGGAGAGGTATTGGCCGGTAGGATGAACATAGTTTGGGTAGGTGTCCCGGATTAGGAAAGACCACTATTTCTGCATATTTCCAGTTGAGAAGCAAGCATTTGTTCTCAAGGGCTTCATTAAGCGTAGCGAGGTATCGCGAGGTAACAATAGTATTGTAGAATTCATTTTAAAGAATTCACTGAGAAATCCATTGGGGCCAGGTGATTTACCCAATGCTATTTCTGAGGCAGCTGAAGTTACTTACTCAAGTGAGATAGGAGTGTCTAAGGAGTCTCGTGCAGCAGCGGTTAGTGCCCTGGGTGGTAAATCTCAAAAGGAGTCCCCAATCTGCGATTCTGATAGGACTTTGCGTTTGTTTTAAAGTGCTTGATAGAATTCAGCAAAGGATCTGGCCACATGCTTGGGATTGGCAATCGTCTCTCCTGTGCGTGATTTGATAATAGGTAGTTGTACACCTTTTAGAGAGAATTGGCCTAATCTATGTAAGAGCTTCCCTGATTTATCTCCCCATTGATAAATCCTACTTTGTGTAGCCTGCCATACATTTTAGGCCTCATTCAACTGGATGCTTTGATATCTCTTCTGCAGTTTTCCTAATTGTCGGTGGGCGCTACTTCCATCTTGCTCTTGTGCTAACAGTTCAGCTTGCATGATCTGGGCTTCAAGTAGAATTAGGTTCTGGTTTTTTTGGAGTTTGGCCGGGTGATGGAGATAGCCACCAATGAAACGGTGTCCGTCTAGGCCCCATCTCTAGCTGGACGGGGGGGCGGGGTGATCTGATAGGCCTCCAGGTAGGATATTCGCCTTGACCAAATGGTGCGTGTGTTCCCTGGAGATAAAAATGTGATCCAGTCTAGAGAACAACCCATATATGTTCAAGAATTTCGTAAAGCCCGCATCTTCTGGATGAAGCAGCCTCCAAGTGTCAGACCATCCTAACCCCTCTACCATTTGCCCTAGGCGTCACTCTCTTTGTACGGTGTTATGTAACTGTGGGGCGGCACCTATAGCTGCCTGGGTGAATAACATCATTCCAGTCTCCTCCAATCAGTGCTAGGGTGTCAGGTAAGGATCCCCAAATTTCGAATATACGTTTGGTAAATTTATGGCTGAGAGGCAGGGGAGCATACACACTTCCCAGCACTTTGGCCTCCCCACTGATTGCGCCTTGAATGAATAGGTATCTGCCTGACATATCACCCCATGTGCATGTATGTGTAAATGACAGTCTGCAGGGGATTAAAATGACTACTCCCCTGGAGCCCCACATGAAGCCAGAATGAACGATGTGTATAAAGCCAAAGCAAGCCAGACATGGGGCTTTGGTCCCCATCAAGTGTGTTTCTTGTAGTCGCAGGATATCCACTCCCAGTGGTTTTGCATGTCTAAGGACAGCCCCCCATTTGATCTTATCAAGGAGGCCTCTAATATTCCAAGTGACCATGTTCATTTCCCCTATCTGATCTGTTTTGTTTGAATGTGTAGTCATGGAATGCTGCAAGACAAGTTACGGAGAGTGTGCTACGAATACCAAGAAAAATAGTGGCATTTTCGAACCTCTGGGTCCAATAACATTGATAACTGTAACTCCCTCCCTCCTCCCTCTTCCTCCCCTCCCTCCCAAATACCTCAACGAAAGATGAAGTATCTGTCACAGAGTGTAAACAGATCTCACCCCAACAGGAGATAAAGGTAAAGGTTGAAACAGTCCAGTGGTTCCCTGAAAGTCATATCCCTAATGAGTGTCTCTGGGATCTAAGATGACCAGTTCTAGTAAGTTAGCCCTTAATGATGCCAGTGAGTGGAATCATTGTTTCCCCAGCCCTGATGACCATATGGTGCCAACTTGAAGAGGTTCATGCATCAATGATCTGGTTTCTCAGCTTGCTTATCGCCCGGAACGCGGAAGCACCTGGATGACCTCGATCAGTGCCTTTGTTTGTCTTTTTTACTATTATCCTGATGAAGGCATAGGTTCCTCAGGGAAGAGTCTGAGTTCCAGGGTGGCAGTGTATGAGGCTTGACTGGACGGTGCTCCTCCGTCCATTGGAAGACCTCCTCAGCGGCATCGAAGATTAGGGTGTTATTCTTGTAGCTAACTCGCAGACAGGCCGGGAAGAGCAGCATATATGGAATGTGCAAGTCCTGAAGATGTGAGTTTGTGGCTGTGAAGGATTGTCTGTGCTGCTGTAACAGTTTAGTGTAGTTGGGAAAGATCATTATTGGTTGCAGTGCAAAGGTGAGGAATTGTTGCGCTCCGACTTGTCTCAGGATGGTGTCCCGGTCTCGATAGTTTAAGATCCGTGCGATTATAGTCCAGGGACGAGTACATGGAGGGGGACTGGCAGTGAGGGTTCAGTGGGCCCGCTCCAGTATGAAGCAGGGAGACAGATTTCCATCAGGGATCCAGGATTTGAGCCACTGGTTCAGGAATGAGCAAATGTCTCAACCCGCGCATCCCTCTGGAAATCCCACAAAACGCAAAATGTTTATGGCTGGCCCTCCCTTCTGTGTCCTCCACACGTGTGGCAAAGCCCCTTGTGAGAGTTGCGAGGACAGCTACCTACCCTTTTAGAATGGTGATGTCGTCTTCTGCCCAAGAGATTCTAGTTTCAGCCTGTAGTATGCGTTCCACAGCAATGCGTAGGTCCTGGGGCAATAGCATATTGTCTGCTCCGACTGTACCGATTTTGGCGTCCAGCATGTCTCGTGATTGGGTTATCTAGGTAAGGATTGTGGCGGTGTCTGGTGCAGTAGTGGCAGTATCATTGGAGGTAATAGTACTGGTGCCTCCTCCTGTGAATTTGCCCATTGTACTCAGTTTTGTAGCGAGACCGGCTGATTGGCCCTTAGACATGGTGGCTGTGTATTGTGTGCAATCTGGGGGAGACAGGAATGGTGATTTATTCTGTGATGGTATGAAGGATCTTTATGTCTCCATGTGTGTACAAGAATCTCAGGGCTATCGCTTTGTGGGTCTGGGGCAACACCCCTTTTTTGATCTCACAACAGGGGGTCAGCCACATCCACAAGCCACACCGGGACCTGGCCCGGCTGCTTCAGCAGAAGAGGTAACATCCCCACCTCTAAAGGGCGATCCCCATAAACTCTTCCTGTTCCATTGCAAGGCCCCAGGGAGGTTGTAATTATGTGTTATGGGTTCACACAAAAGAGTAGTTGTCCCTTGATGATAAGAGGCCGGCAGCACTCCGTGCACCGAGGACTAATTGCGTTTGCTACCTGGTCCTGTGGCATTCACCATTTTATTCCCCATGGCGCTACCTCCACGTTCCTGTGCTGGACTGCTCCATATATAGTGAGTCTCCTTGGTGTATCTGCCAGTTCTATACATTCCACTTGCTTGCTACTGCGCCGTGCTGTCTGGGCCCATCTGTGACCTTGAAGAAGCTAACTCCGGGTGAGCAGAGGTTTTCTGCTCCTCACCTGATCTCCATTTGTTATCTGGCCTCTGACCTGCTGATTCCCTGCATGCCATGGATATTATGTGTAGGAGGGCCGATTATCCTCTCCAATGCCCTTCACACCACCAGATATTCGGATGTAGTCCCAGTCCCAGCCCCAGGTAGGGAGCTTCTCTGAATGCCTGCCTCCCAGCTGCAGCGAGGACATAGGATCCGGAGTCTCGCCTGACCCAAAATGTAGGCAGTTCATCTGCGGGCCTAAGCATCGCCGACACCCAGGCCCCAGCTACGTCTCTCGGGGACGTGCGCATGGCAGGGCGCGGTCTCGCTACGCGACATTTGAAATGAAATAAAAAGAGAATTTATAAAGCGCTAACTGCCACTCCTAACGGAGTCTCCTGGCGCTATCAAACAACAGATCTGGTGGGTGACAAGAGTCTAAATAAGCTTTTGGCAACAAGCCAGTGGTAGACCAAAGATCTACGTCTTTAGCTGTTTCCTGAACCGCCCCTCCTGTTCCATGGTTCTAAGCTCATTAGGCATGCTGTTCCAGGCTTTAGCTCCCAGAACGGTCGCTGATCTTCCGCCTCTGGTAACTAGCCAAAATGCTGGAACACTGAGCAGGTTGGCCGTGGTTGACCTTAGCATTCTTGCCGTGACATAAGGCCTAAATCTTGCTGAAAGATATCCTGCGCCTAGGTGACGATGGGCTCTAAAAGTTATCAATAGGAGTTTGAACAGGACCCTTTTACAGACTGGAAGCCAGTGAAGGGTCTCCAGCGCAGCCGAGGCTGACGCCCTGCGTGGTAATCCTAAAACCAGTCTGGCCGCAGCGTTCTGGACTACTTGAAGTCTCCTCAGGATAGACTTGTTAGTTCCTGCAAGTAGACTATTGCAGTAATCCAGCCTGGATGAAATAAGGGCCACTGCTACCATTTTTATGGCTACTAGGGGAATCAAATAAAAAAAATTCTCAGGGTTTTTATGAAACCAAAACAGGTCCCGGTCAGTTTCAGGACGTGGGGCTTGAAGGAAAGGGTAGAGTCGAACGACACACCTAGGTTTTTGGCCATCTCTACCGTTGATGGCGGTGCTGTGGTGTCGTCTGGCCACCAATCCTTTGGACAGAAGGCATTATCTTTCCCTATCGGTAAAATTTTTGTCTTGCTGGTGTTGCAACAAAGATGGTTTTCCCTCATCCATTGCAACCCAGCCATCAGACAGGCTTTAAATTTTGCCTCTACATTAGTAGAGGCCTTATCCAGGGAAAGGATCAGTTGAGTATCATCGATTTATGACGTGATCTCAATCCCATAATTAGAGATCAGGGTGACAAGGGGGGGCCATATATACATTAAACAGCAGAGGACTCAATTAAGCCCCCTGCGGCACCCCTATGGTGACACCTTGTACAGGTGACATGAACAGTCCCAGCGCAATTGATTGTGTCCTGTTTGTCAAGAAAGATGTAATCCATGCCAAGGCCTGATCTGATATGCCACACGATCTTAATCTGTTAAGCAAGATTTTATGTGAGATCGAGTCAAACGCCGCTGACAGGTCTAAAAGGATCAACACTGCCCTCTTGCCCTCATCCAGGATGAATTTAATGGTATCTGATATTTCCAGTAATGCCGACTCAGTAGCGTATTTTGGTCAGAAACCAGATTGGCGGGGATGAAAAGCATGTGTTGCCTCTAGATAATTGGAGAGCTCCTTGTAAACAATTTTCTCTGTAATTTTACCCAAGATGGGCAGCAGAGATATGGGTCTATAATTTGTTAGATCTGATGAGTCAACGTTTGATTTCTTCTTTAAAGGTTTCACTATGGCGAATTTCCATTCGTCTGGGACTGTCCCTGTAACTAAGGAGGAATTAACAATTTCGTTTATCACCGGGCCAATGATGTCAACTAAATGATGTAAGAGCAATGGTAGACAAGCGTCCAAAGGGGAGCCAGATTTACAGGTCAGGATTGCTTCCTTAATCTGGGAGCGAGTGGCCAGTTTAAAAGCTTGAAGATCTGCACTACCCTCCCCATTCGGGGTTCCCTGTGCTTCCAAAGGCCCCAGGTGGTCGAGGGTCACAAAGTTCTTTTGGATGGCCTTAATTATTTCCTCGAAGTGAATTGCAATGTCTTCGCATAACTTTTGAGAGGGGGAATTTCAGCATGTACCCCCTTGGTGTCAGTGAATGATTTTACAATTGTAAAAATTTCTTTTTGATTGTGATTTGCCCTAGTGATTTGAGCATATAAATAAGACTTTTTTGCTGATTTAATGGCTGCATGATATTTTTTCCTACATTTTTAAAAAATCAGGCAATTGGATTCCTCATAACCCCTTCTCCATCCACGTTCCAACTACTTGGATACCTTTGGTCTCCCGACCCAGGGTTTCTGTCGTCTCCTGAACGCTAACGCAGCAAAAAGGGGCCACAATGCATCCCAAGGATCTGGGTAGCTTTGGCGTTGACTGGTCAGGGTGTGAAGTTGCTGCTTACTGGCAGGATGTTGTGGGGCTACAGGAGCCAGGCTAAGGTGCTTCCACCATGTTGGACCACTTGGCCACGCCCCCCTCACTTCTTCTTTTTAAAAAGGTTTTGATGACAAACCAGTGCAGGTGGAAGATTGGGAAAGCAGTTATGTCACTTCCAGTGCAGATGGATGATGGGGAATGAAGTCCTTTGGTCTGGCTTTTTATTTTATAATGGACATACCAGGATACTAATAATGTCACTTACTGTGAAGATAGACTCCTACGGTGAAGATGAACAATTGTTAATCTGCATAGTAATGTACTTATCAAGGCACTTGGTAATGAATCCACAACTAAATACAAGCAGTACTGTAATTCCTCTGTTCTCTGTTACATGGTTTGGAAAACAAAACACAAATATGAGTTATTCCATGTCAGGTGTATGTTGCAAAATCTTCCCAATATTCTCTTTTAGAACCTGGGATGCGTAGTCCTGGATTATAATGGAAATATCAGCATTGGATGTACCTGGCAGAGGATAGCTTAAGATGTCTGCTGCTCCAAGATGGAAACCGACTGAATGGTTTAGAATCATCGAATTACCACGATCCGCAAGAAGTAGTAAATACAAGCACGAGCGAGTAACTGTAGGATCTCATTCGTCTTTCCATTTCCTTCCATGCTAGATAAGGTAGATGCCTGTAATGGAAGCCCTGACTTGCTCTTTGTTACGCCTGGCATTGTGCTTGATGCCGCTGTTTGGGGGTTAATGAAGGTAGAAGAAGGTATTAAAAAGATCTATTTCTTTCGGTAACTTTCACTCATTGCTATTGTCTTAGCTCCTCGGCAGCCAATTGAAGAATGTTTATGAGCTAAGGGTTGTAGAGTGGGTCAAATCGCTGATGTAATAATGGGCTAACCGGTTAGTAATGTCACTTCCGCAATCATTGGCGTTGTGGTGGATCGACGTCCATATTAGGGAACGTTGAAAAACTCATTTACACTTAAAGATAAAATAAACATGCCCACACCGATTCACTTTACAGAGAGGAAGGCAAACGTTAGAACGCAGTCTTTCTCAACCTCTCTTTACCAGTTTTAATTTTACGGAGGCCTCAAACGAAATTTATATAGCAAAACTACAGCAGGCATTTATTTGATAACAACAAACTTTTGCTCGGCAGCGCTTAAGGTGCTGTTCCGTGGTCCTTTTGAAAAATTGCGCTGGCTTGCCAAATATCTTAATGGCTTTTCTCTCAGCAGTTGGTAATGGTGAAATGTTATTCCAGTAACCATAATATCGCTCATAAAACAATTGCATACAATGTGTACCTCTATTTCAGCAAGCGTTTCTCTCAATGTTGTACTGCAAGCAGCCATTTAGCATCTACAGCAAAATACTTACTAGTCCTTCCAGTGCAATATTACAGAAGCAGTTAGGAAATGTGTGATTAAAATGTTCTCTACAAGTGGACCATTTAGTATTGCCTTATGCTACAAAATAAACCTGCAGCTACATGGAGGATGTGAACCTTTTTCATATAAATGGCAATTCTATGTGGTCATTTAATTTTATGGTCTTAGTTCTCACATTTATGGGGATCATAAATAGAGTGATCTGCTGCAGAAAGGTCTGCTGGGTGCAATAAAATTCTGGAAACTTCAATGGTTTGAAATGGACATCCTTTATAATTATTGCTATAAAATTCCTTGACAATGCATTCCAGTGTCAGGGGCAAAAGGAAATTATTTTCAAGGCAATGAGTTTAAACAAGCTCATGCGTGCTTTTACTATTTCTTCTTTTTTATGTTGAACTGCAGAAGTGGAGAGATTTGAAAATATTAAAACAACTATTCACTTGATGTGTAGCATGACTATGGTGATAGGGTGATACACAAAACTTCTCGGTAGTATTTACAAAAATGCATTACATTATGATTACAGCAAATCCACTACCCAGTGAGATTTTTTTTTCTTTTACATGCCTGCATGAGATTGATATCAAAGCACCAATTCTCTCAGTATTTACTCCTTCTTAACGTATAGTAGACATGCTTTCAGCCTCGCACTTTACTCCCCGGAAACCCGCGGATTGATCTGCGGAATGCCTAAAGGTTCAACGCTCAGCTCCACCTTCTTCAAAGCATACATGATCCAACAGGTCAACATATCCTGTGCATATGACATCAACATCGTCTCCTACGCTGACAACACACAACTCATACTTTCCACCGAAGACAACACCCCCAAAACAAGAAGCAAATTCAATCCCTGAAATACAGAAAATACTAACTGGATGAAAACCAACTGTCACAAATTGTATTTCTAGTTGGCTAGGGCATACACCTAAGCCAGACTGAAACCACCACTCTAGTCAGGGCAAATAAGTTACACAGTAAAGATTAGCCCTGCTCACCCCCTTGGTAGCTTGGCAGAGCAGTCAGGCTTATCCCAGAGGCAATGTGTAAAGCATGTGCGCAACACACTCACACAGCAGCGATACACTAGGCACACCCCAATAGAGACTCCACACAAGGTTATGTATAAAAATAGCCTTTGTATTAGCCATAAAACACATTAGAACACCATCACACATATAAACTGTGCCACCAGGCATGGGTCACGACATTACATAGATTAATAAATCACTGGGCCAATTGGGCCATTGTCATCATAGCATAAGTAGGGCACTAAACTGAACACCTTATACACATGTGATCAGGACCACACAATTATGACACTGTACCTGTGTTGCAAGAACCCTGGCTATGTATCACCATACATAGTAGTGCCCTTCAAAACTCCTGTTGCAGTGTACACATTTCATAACAACAGCATTACTGTGCATATCCCTTTACGAGGCAGATCACCATTACGATGCCTAGGGTGCAACCCAGACACTGTAACTGTAATTACATAGAATCTTTAATGGCAATGGCAGGGTACAACATAGGCCCATTCCTCCTTAGGCCACAACTGTCTCCTCCTGTGTAGGCTCCGTGCTACCTACCAGCATACCACAGAGGATGCATGAATGCCCGGCACGGGAGCCTCAGTCGAGTTCTTGCCCCAGACTAACCCCGCAAAGATTGGCTCCGACGCCCAGCACACCAAGTAATGACGCTGCTACTCCTTTTCCTCGTTCACAGGAGTAATCCAAGAAAAAGCCCCTCCAATAGCGTGTATAATCGGCAGCTGCTGGATCATGCGGGGAAGCCGCCAAAGCCCTTCCACTCAGAGCGAGAGGCACAATGGATTCACTTTTCCCCTCTTGTGCAGCGAGGCAGCTCAGAGTCACTGGAGCTTGCCCTCGAGCTTGCGGGCCGTCTCACTGGGCGGGGCCTTTCTCGTCCTGGCTGCTCTTCCTGGTGTCCTGAGGTTGTTAGGCAGCACCTAGCACCCTGTGTAGGTAGAGCTGCTGCCCAGCGATCTCCAGGGTCTCCCGGCAACCATTCTTCCTCTCGCTGTCGGGCCCCACCCCACTGGGAAGGGTCAAATTCTTGCAACGGAGATCCTTCAATGCAGCTCCCTTAGTGGTTGCGGTATGTCGGGGTTCTCTTCACCTATGCTGAGCCGCGATGGGGCACTTTTGCAAGCCCTTCCCATGTTGTTGGGTAAAAGTAGTAACCTGCCCATGCAGCAATCGGGTACACAACCCTCACCACACTCTGATTGTAAGGAGAGAGCAGAGCACTCCAAACACGCTGATTGCTTGTACAAGGAAAAGTTATGCTCTGACTTTGCACTATGATTCCTTCAGAACAGGGGCAGTCGTCTTGTGCTGGGCTCCTTGGAGGGTACTGGAACATGCAGTCTCAGGAGAGCAGAAGGGAGGCCAGCACACAGGGTCCTTGGACATAGAGGCAGGCCCTCCAGTAGTTCAACACAACAAGGCAAGTCACAGTGGCGGTTCCCTGCCAGCACAGCAATCTTCTGGTCCCACACAGTGCCCTTTCTCCACAAATTCCAAGTAAGCTCAAAAACATGGGGTCACATCCGCAGTACTTATGGGGCATTTGTCTTTGTTCTCCCCTGGCCCAGGGTCCTGAGCCCAGTCCAAACCAGTTCTGGGGGGGCACTTGGCAAGTGCACAACACTCCCCATTGTAAGTGTAGGCCCTAGCCCCAGACACACCACAGGGGAGCGGAGTCATTATTATGGAAGGCAGGCACAGCCCAATTCAGGTGCAGGTGCCACTCCTCCCACCACTCCAAATGCAGACCAGGCCTATTCAGCCTAGCACTGACTCATTCAGACTCTCTGGAGCCACTGCACATCCCCAGCCCCTGTCCCTCCAAGGCCAGACAGTCAGTACACAACAGGCAGGTACAAAGACACATAGCACACAGAAATGTCTACTTCTAAAAGTGGCATTTCCAAAATAGTGATAATAAGTCAGCGAACACCAATATGCAGCATTTATCACCACTATTCCAAACATACCAAAGTTGATCACGCTACCCCTGTCATGGACTCATGTAAGGAATTACCACTGAAACACATACCAGGGAATACCCAATGCATTCCTATGAGAGGGCAGCCTCACAGCTGTGAGAAACCAAATAGGCTGTTTGTCACTACCATGACATGCCACACAGTTAAGGCACATGTCCTACCTTCTACCCACACCGCACCCGTCCCATAGGGCTAGCTAGGGCCCAGCTTAGGGGTGACTGATATGTAGTAAAAGGGTAGTCACAGATGTGGCAACCACTTTTTGTACCATGTCACAGCGGCAGTTAACTGCCCATGCAGACCCTACAGTGGCAGACGCCTGAGACAGGTTTGAAAGGCTACTTTGGTGGGTGGCGCAAGCAGCGCTGCAAGCCCACCAAAATAGCCTTTAATTTACTGGCCCTGGATATATGGGATACCACTGTACAAGGGACTGACAGGTAAATTAAATATGCCAAACAGGTGTAGACCAATCTTATCAAGTTTACCATTGAGAGCACATGCACTTTAGCACTGATCAGAGTCCTAAAGCCCCCAACAACAGGTCAGAAAAAACAGCAGGAGGAAGGCAAAAAGTTATGGGATGACCCTGCAAAAAGGGTCAAGTCCAACAGTTGCTGGCAAGACTGAAGTACTGATCTTAATCAAGAAGACCTAGCCATGGGACCCCAACTGGTGGCCGTCCAAACTCGGATCCACACTATGCACCCACGCCAGGAACCTTGGAATCATTGACTTTGACAGCAAACTGGACATGACTGTAAAAGTCAATGCAGTCACTCCATCATTGCTGGATCTGGCATGTTTAGAGGGTTTAGCCTACTCCCCTCTCTTTCTGCTTGTGACCTCCTATTTTTGACCCATTTTTCATTGGTTTCAGGACCCTGGCCACTTTACCGTTGCTAATCAGTGCCAAGGTGCTTACGCTCACGGTGTAAATTGTATTATTGATTAGTGTTTACATGATCGGGATATTTGATTTACTAATATGTCCCTAGTAAAGTGCACAGGTGTGACCAGGGCCTGTAAATCAAATGGTACTAGTGGGTCTGCAGCACTAATCGTGCCATCAACACAAGTAGCCTTTTCAGAGGTGTCTCAGATCTACCACTGCAGTGTCTGCACACACAGTTTTTATCTGCCATGTCAACCTCGCAAGTGTACTCACTTGGCAAGCATTAACATTCCCTTTTACTACATGAAAGGCACCCCAAAAATAGGCCCAAGTTACCCCCATGGGCAAGGTTCAGTGCATGTTAACGGTAGGACATGTACTGGTGTGTTTTGCATTTCCCGCCAGTGAAACACTGTGTATTTTGTTGTTCACTTTTGCAAGGACTAGCTCTCCCATAGACTATAATTGGAGCTGCCTTTTAACGTTTTACAAGTGTAACTTTCAATTGGGAACAGCTAGGGATTTGGAGTTTAGTCTCTCTAAACTCAGTATTTATTAACACACCTTTTAGTAAAGGTGGCTGTTAAATTGTGTGTTTGAAAATGCCACTTTTTGAAAGTGGGCATTTTCTTGCTTAACCATCCTGTGTACCTCTGCCTGCTGTGGATTCACCGTCTGGTTTTTAGACTGACAGGGGCTGCCTGTGCATTCAAGTTCAAGTTCAAAACGTCTTTATTTCGATAAAATTCATCATAAAAGACATCATAAAACATCCTTCTTCTATATAGAATAACTAGTCATCCAGATAATACATAGATAAAAACACAGTGGATTAAATACATAAAACAGGATTAAATTAGCATATTTAGACGTTCCTGAAAACAGTACATTTAAAACATCAACACCTAGATTCATCATCTGCATGTTTTGCGAGTCTGTAATAGCGATTATTAAGGAATCGCTATTACAGACTCGCAAAACGGGATTCAAGTAGAAATTGCAATATTTATTGCGATTCCTACAGCTTTCTTATTTGCGATGAGCTAATTGCTAATCGCAAATAAGGAATAACTCCCCATTCATTCCTATGGGCCTAATGAATGGGAACACATATCAATGTGCGAATCGCTATTAGCGATTCGCATTTTGAGTATGCGATTTCAAGGGTGCAGGGGTGTCCAAAGGACACCCTGTTGCACCCCTGAAGTGATAGTGGACGCTGGTGTTACGAACACACATGTCCCAAGGACATGTGTGTGTGTGACATACAATTTAGAAAAATGCACTTAAGTGCATTTTCTAAGTTTCCGCTATTTACCACAAGGTTTGACTTTGCAGTAAATAGCGGCCCAAAATTGCGATTTTGCAATTTTTAAATGTTTCATGATTGCATTCAAGGAATCTCAAATAGAGATTCCTTAAATGCAATTCCTCGCAAAATTGCGAATTCTATATTAGCGATTTTTGCATTTGGGATGATGAATCCCAAATGCAAAAATTTCCCTTGATGAATCTGGATGTATGTTATTAATTAGCTAACAAATATCAATCATTTATTTAGGTACCTAACTCTGATAACCCAGATCCACCCCAAAAATTTAGCAACCGCTGTAGCCACCGGAATTGATGTAATAGTCCTCAGCCTCCACAAAGCTTCCTGACCCACCCGTGTTCTCATGTTCTTACAAATTGGTTTCAACCATTTTCTCCTGGGGGCTAGGTATGCAGGGCAAACAAAAAAGACATGATCAATAGACTCTATCTGGTCACAACACAATGGGCAGGTGGCCAGACACTTTCCCCCCCATTTATGTGTAAAAGATCTTAATGGTAATGCCCCAACTCTAAATTGATGGTACAGTTTCCTGTCTAGGCTCTTAGTGATGACATCCCAGTAATTTTCAAACAGGGGGTCAAGCTTTTGAGTTAAAAACCTACTAGTCAGAGAGGCTGTGTCCGACTGGATAATAAGCTGATTTCTTAGAGCTGCCCACTATTGATCCTTGAATTCCCTTTTAGAAGGAAAAACATTGCTTCCGGGTTCCAACCACAACTCACTTAGGCCCATGATCTCCAGTGTGGTTTTAACACATTTGAACCACGGTATGTTTCCAGAGCCCACTATAGATCTCACATCTTGGATTTCCTTTGCAAAGGAAGAGAGTTCCGGAGTTGTCCATATCCTCCTCCACAGTGCAACAATCCTAAAACGTGCTGCATCTTCAATTGATTGGCAACCTAGATCTATTAACAGGGGTTTCATTAGGGTAGATTGGGGCAAACCAACCAAATAACGTAACAATTTATTTTGCACTCTAACTAGGGGAGACAGATCAGAGTAACCCCAAAGGTCCGCACCGTAAAATATTGCCGAACTTATTTTTGCATTGTATATTTTAAGTGCAGGACCAATTCTTTTTGTCAGTGAGGTTCTCTGTTCCTTAATGAGACAACCAGTCAGATGAACGAACTTTAGGGACAGAACATCAATCTGGGCTTTCCATCTAGCTCTATTTTCAAGAACAACCCCCAAGTAAGTCATTGTTTCCACCTGCTCTAAACCTATACCATTCAGGCTGACATAACCCGCCTGTGGCCTATTTTTAGTCAACACCATAAATTTGGTTTTGCTCACATTAATTTGGAGGTCATTTATCTTGCAGAATGTCTCAAATTTATTCAGTGCTGTTTGTAAGCCCTTTTGGGTTTTGGACAGGATAAGGGTGTCATCGGCAAAAATAAGTAGTGGAAACTTTGTACCACCCAGCACCGGAGCATCCGTCGGGGTGTCCGCAAAAAACTGCACGACTCTGTTAATAAATAATAAAACCAGAGTCGGTGCCAGAACACACCCTTGGCGGACAAAACGGGTAACCGGAAATCTCTGGGTAACCTGCCCCTGCCTTCCCCATCTGACTTGTGCAAAGTTCGCCCCATGCAGTCTTATAACCAAATTCAAAAGATCACTTGGCATACCCATATTGGACAAGACCTCCCATAACTTGACTCGGGGGACCAAGTCGAATGCAGACTTTAAGTCTACAAATGCAGCATAGATTGTTCCTCCACCCAGGGACACCACCTTCCAATAAATGAGAATAAATCTGAGCACCTGGTTGATGGTACTGACACAGGTTCTAAAACCGGCCTGCATAGGGGATAAGATGTTCTCGATATCCTGGATTTTAGCCAACACCATCCTAGATATAATGGCGTCTATCAGACTAATGGGTCGGTAATTCCCCGGGTTCGATCCGTCCCCTTTTTAAATATGGGAAGAATTTCCGCCCCTGCCAAGAATCCGGAATCGGGGCACCCTTCACTATTGCGTTCGCAAGAACGGTTATGTATGGCACCCATACCCCTGGAGCGTGTTTAAATAAATCTGCCGGGATACAGTCCATACCTGGGGCTTTACCGCCTTTGGTTAGACCCAACGCGTTCTCAGCATCCTTGGACTCAAAAACATCGGGGAGGCCCCGCAGCCTTGGCAATGAGGCAATTAAATCCGGGCCTCCGATAACCGCTGTTTCGGGACCCCTAAACTGCAACTCAAAGTGTTCTACCCATACGTCCACAGCAACATGATTAGTAGGGGTTTGTAAGTCCAAGCCACTACCCCATTTGACTATCTGCCAAAACTTATTCTGGTTATTAGACAGACTTGCCTCATATAGGTCCTGCCAGTGGCGATCGTCCCATTCTCCCTTTGCCTTGATCAATAACTTTTTATACTCTACTCTTGCCTTCCTAATGTCTATGGTAGCACAGCTTTTTATTGCTATAATCAGGTCACTATGTGCCTGACGGCGCTGTTTCGTATACCATTTATGACCTAATTTAGCTGTCGAGCTGTTTATAGGTTTAACATTTTTAGTAAAAAGGGCTTTCAGGGAGCTAAAGAGCTTACTTGCCCCAGGTTGTCCACAGAATTAGACAATGTTTGCATGACATGCTGGGTGTTTAAAACGATATGGGATATCTTCTCCAAGACTGCGTGGTCTTCCATAATCCTGCTCCACCTCACCCTTCTCTTATCGTTTGTTAAAAAAGCCTCTGCTGTAACACACTCGATGTCATGAGTGTGAACTGGGTTACTTTCGAGCTTCAAGGTGAGGACCAAAGGGCTATGGTCACTCTCCGGGCGAGCATGAACAGACATGTCCACCAATGATGACCAGTACTCAACCTTTAGCAAAATGTAGTCAATTCGGCTCGATCTAATGTTGTTGTCAAAAGTGACTCTACCAATTTTATCATAGTGCGATCGGCCATTTACAGCTCTCAACCCCCATTCGAGGCAAAAACCCAGCCAATGTAATGCAGCTTCAGTCCCTTTTTTATTTGGTGTTAATTCTAGGGGGGGAACATTCCAGAGCTTATCTTCTTCTATAGCAAAGTCCTCCCCACCACCCACATAAGGCTCAAAAGTGCAATTAAAATCCCCAGCCACAAAAACGAACTTATCCCTCCCTATCACACTAAGTAGAGAGTCAAGCTCTTTTAGAATAATCACCGGGCTCCGCCCCCCGGGTAGGCCACGGGCGTATACATTGACAATAAATATATCTCGATGGTTGGGTCTAGTGAGCTTTATCCCAACAATGTCAGGGTTGTGCACGATCACCTCAGTGTGCCTATATTTAACTGTCTGCCTTACCCAAATAGTAAGGCCTCCTGATGCCCTTCCTTTTCTCACCGTAATAGCTGGTTTATAAAAGTTCAAATATCCTAGGCGATGTAGAGGATTTATTGCCCAAGTCACCTGGAATAAGAGGATATCTTGTAGGTCCACGAAATCAGTCCACTCGCCAATTTCTAACCTACTAATTAACCCTGCAATATTCCATGAAACTAATTTAAGAGAGGCGTCCTGGCTAGCCAACAAAGAAGAGTCTACATTGTAGTCTAAAATACTGCCTCCCTCGAGACTTCACTACCTAGCAACTCTATATTACTACGGCCTGCAATTGTTGGCTCTCCCTGAATAACAATGGCTGCTTGTAAAATACCCAGTTGTTTAGATAGATCATTATCACCAGCTACATTAGGGAGTCAATCCACACCCGCTAAATCTGTGAGAGGATCAAACCTATTAGACACAGGAAAATGGTGTACCACCCGGTGCAATGGATTTGCACCAAGAGGTCCCCTAAATCGGAAAATAGGATGAGGAGTGTAACGGCCATTATTTGTACCAGGATAGCAATAATCAAGGCCCAGAAATTGCATATCACCTTCTCTACCAAACCTAGGCTCTCTCCGGATGTGATCTACCACCCAGGGATCCCTAAAATTCACTACAATACAATCCCCCTCTTAATCTTTAGGGTATTTACCCACCCAGTGCACCCTTCTAACTCCCAAAATCTCAGTATTTGAAGAGGGGGAAGAGTCCTGTTCCTATTTTACCAAAAGATGACCTTATTTTTCAACTCCCTATATGATTCCGATTTTCCTACCCCTAGAGCTCGTACATCCACCAGTACAATCGAATATGGTGCAGACTCGGGTGGGAGATTTATACTGGGAAGGTATTCTTTGCGGGCTTCCTTCACCCGCTGGGGTTGCCCATTGGTCCTACTACCAGCTAGCTAATGCACTAGGTGAGGGCTGCGGCCTAGGCCCCGTCTCTATCACTCTCCCACCAGACCTGGAAGAACCTACTGGTTGGATATTCTGGCTCAGTTGTACCGGTATACTGTTAGACTTTTTGCCTGGTGCCTGGGCGGCCGCCCTTACAATATTACCAAAACCCGGACCCTTAGTGGTAATAACCGGGGTATTAGAACTAGCCGTACTTTTAGCCAGATCGGCCAATATAAGTGAGTTGCCTGTGACCTGTTTCTCAATCTGGTCTAATTTGGAATTGATCATCCTGGTTCTCTCTAGAAGAGGCAGCATCAGAGATTTTACCAGGATTCAATTTTTCCCAGGAATCCACCCTCATCAATAGGACAATTGGGGGAGTGAGTAGCTGCTATTGGAGTCCTAGGTGAGTTAGGGGGCTGAACAACAACTGACGGGGCCGAGATAATCTTCTTTTGTATTTTCGCTTGACGAGCCTTCAGAGAGCTACCCCTCTTTTCTTGTTATTAGGTTTATTCTTAGCTGGTGTCCCCTTGTTCGAGTTTGGGGGGATAATGTAGATGCCCTTGAAGAATTATGTACTCCTATGTTGCCACTGTCAGAGGTCAGACTTGATGGAGACAAATTTACAATTGAACAGTCATTTTCTACTATATCCACCAACCTAATATCATCACCTATGGGATTGATAGGTACCGGGGAGACCACCGACCCAATACGACCTAAGGACGATCGCTTCCCCATTATTAGATCTAGAGACAAGCGCTTCTCGGCGAAGGCAATCTCTTTTTCGAGAATAGTGGTAGCTCTCTTAAAAAAATGGTCCAAGGTACCTGTAGCCACCCCACCTGAGGAGGAAAGTGTAACATGTCTATTCTTACCAGATCGTAAAGACATAATACCTTCTACCAACACTATGCAACAAATATTGGAATCGTATGTTATCGATACAAAACTTAACTGGGTGAGAAGGAGGGAACAAGTCGTAATCGGGATGCCAATGAAAGAGGGGAGGCCTTGCCCGGCCTTAGTCGTCCTTGGACGGCCTTAGACGGCCCGCTCTTTGCCCGGGCTTAACCCGGCTAGTCCCGCGTCGTGGGAAAATATTGCCGAATTTAACCTTCCTGGCGAGGGGCGTGTACACCGGGGGAAGAGGCACCAGCTGTGAGGGAGTGTAGCCTGCTGGTCCTCGCAGTCCCCCGGTGATTCCCTCCAATCAGCGGCAGTCAGCAGTCTCCCAGGCGTCACCCGTGGGGCGGGGGCCGAGAATGCAGGCAAAGTTTTAGGCAGAGTTCAGGGCAAGAAAAACACCACGAGTCCCAAATCGCCTCCAATCGGACATGCGACCTCAGGCAGAAAAGAACGCTGTGACCGGCTCCCACGGAGCGGGGGCTGCGAAAAGTTAATGAAATCACCTGGCAGGGGGCGTGTACACCGGGGGAAGAGGCACCAGCTGTGAGGGAGTGTAGCCTGCTGGTCCTCGCAGTCCCCCGGTGATTCCCTCCAATCAGCGGCAGTCAGCAGTCTCCCAGGCGTCACCCGTGGAGCGGGGGCCGAGAATGCAGGCAAAGTTTTAGGCAGAGTTCAGGGCAAGAAAAACACCACGAGTCCCAAATCGCCTCCAATCGGACACGGGACCTCAGGTAGAAAAGAACGCTGTGAGCGGCATTTTCTTGCTTAACCATCCTGTGTACCTCTGCCTGCTGTGGATTCACCGTCTGGTTTTTAGACTGACAGGGGCTGTTCGTGCATTCACTCCAGACACTGCCACAAAGAGAGCTGTGGTGAGCTCTGCATATGCTGATGGGCCATCCTGGGTTAAAGTGGTGGGAGGAGTTGTCGCTGACACCTGAATAGGCTGTGGCTGCTCTGAATAATGCTGTCTCCACCTTCTGTAGTAAAATTGTACCAGGGAGTACATAACTGGTTTTACTGAGCAAGAGGGACTTTTTTGAAAAAGAATTCACAGACAAAAAGGAGTATACATATTAGACCTAAAACACAAGAACTTTAGATTACTTCTCAAATGAAAAGGAAGAAGAGCTGAAGAGCTGTGAGGAGGAGTACAGCCTCTTTGCTGGGTGTTGATTTGCTGGGTTGGCCTGCAGTAGCTGCTTCTGCTAATAAGAGAACAAACACTGGACTTTGCTGTGGAAAACTGCTTGCAAAGACTCTCTAAGGGATTGTGTGTGCTTGCCTCCTTTTCTGAAGTCTCAGGTACACAACAACTTCTCTTACAGCCTTTTTGAACTCCACTGCTGGGAGTTCTGACCTGCCAATGGTGCCTGTTCCAGTTCTGGGTTCTAGAGGTTTTTCCTGCTATAAAAAGCTGTGAAAAACTCAAGAAACTGCAAAATCGATGCTTCACTCTTCTTGCAGTTGTTTTATTTGACACACAGCCCCATGCGAAATCAAAGCAGCACCTGTCAGTGGCCTGAAAAACTGGCTCACGCCTAGTCCCGTGCACCGATCTCCGAAGTCCAAGATCACCCACTCCGAAGCAGGTTCAGAGGTGCGCTTAAAAGAATTGAGGCACCGTTGGACCGCGGATGAAGAAGTCGATGCAGTGTCTGTGTGACCTCTGTCGCATCGACCTCCAGTGCATCCGCATCTCCATGCATGGCTCCTGGGTTCCACATCTATACCAACACCGGGGCTGTAGTAAAGAACCAATGAATCACCTCCTCACAGTAAGAAACCGGCACATCACCTCATCTCCAGTAAGGAACTGGCACATAACCTCCCCTTTGTGGCAGTAAGGAACTGATGCATCACTTTCCATGTGCTGCAGTAAGGAACCAACGCATCACCTCCACTAGAGCAAGGAACCAATTCATAATCTTTCCTGTATGCAAGGAACCAAAGCACCAACTTCCCTGTGCCTGTTCTTTTTTTGCAATTTTGACGCATCCCAGGTACTTTACAGCAAAAGTGACACATTCATGGTTTTCTATGGACAGACCTGTTTTTACCTTTTAAAAATCATATTTTGATGTCTATATGTTGGATTTCTGTCATTTTGGTCTTGTTTGGTTTAGACAAAGATATTTTATTTTTCTAAACTATTGTGGTGTCCATTTGTAGTGTTTTCACGGTGTTACTGTGTGCAATGTACAAATGCTCTACCCATTGCCTCTGAGATAAGCCAAGCTACCAAGGGGGTGAGCAGGGGTTATGGTAGGTGTAACTCCCTTACTTTGACTAGAAGTAAGGATTCCTACTTGGTCAGTACGCAAGTCGCTGCTAACTAAAGACCCCAATTTCTAACAATCCTGCTTCCATGCTTTCAGGATATTGAGGAAGATCTTTAATTGAGTCCCAAGCAACACTAGAACAAACTATCCTTCATGCCCTAGTCACTAACAAGTCAGAATACGGAAACACCCTCACACACTGATCAGCAAGCAACTCACCAGAAGCATACAAATCATACAGAATTTAGCCGCTAGACTATTTCCTCAACCTCCTATATCAAACTCACATTACACCACACCTCATGGAGCTCCACTGGCTCAAAATACACAAACTTCTCAATCACATTCAAGGCACTATACAACTTTGGCCCCACCTACATAAACAGTGGCAATTCATTCCACTAACCACTCAGACAGAACTCCTAATTGCACACATCCCACGCATACACAGAACCAGATCAGTAGAACGGACATTCTCATACATAGCACCTAAAGCGTGGAACAACCTTCCACTCCACATCAGATAATTATCTTCTTTTCCTGACTTTTGCAACAACCTGAAAACATTTCTTTTCAATTCTCCAACCTATCAGACACAGGACTGGGCACAGCTACTCTGTGCCACAATACCCTCACAAGTGATAGTGCACTTTACAAATAAACATAACATAACATAACATAACACCTGATTTGAGGTTACCGGCTGACGAGACCTGTCTATAACTTGAAGGTCAAGAGTAGTGTGTGTGTGTGTGTGTAACGTTTGGTGTATTGGGCCACTCTATCACAAAAATTGAGGATATCCCTTCAGTAGTATTCAAAGTGGCATAGGATATGATGCACTTGTAATAAGTAAGATGGGATAATGTGTTAGGGGTGCTTCCATCGCTACTGGTCAGCCCACGTAATCCTGAGGTGTTGTGGCTCGTTTAGTTTCTTGATGATGAATGTAAAATGTAAACAACTCTGAAATTCTCTGTGATTTGTTAATTTAATTGAAACTAGAGCCATATCTGTTCTTGTGTAATGTTTAGTTAAATTTGTCTCAGCCAATGCTTGTTTATATGCTGCTTGGTGACTTGGTGACAGTGTTTCAGCGCGTGTTGTGAAGTCATTGAGTCACGCGCAGCTTCACGTGGGCAAGTCTATTTAAGGAATCCTGGTTAACGGCTCTGCGCTTCGTCTGTTGTTGACGTGACGAGGAGCGCTTCAGTTTCCGAGCCGATCGAGTAATTGGTTTCCTGTAAACCCTTTCTTTCCCCTTTCAAGTTGGTACGAGACTTTCTTTTCCTGTGATTGGTGAACCAGTCACTCAGCTGACATTTAATCCCTGAAAAGTAATCTGATTTCCTTTGAAGAGCGCTCGAAGACTTCATGAGGTGAGCGAGCGCAGGCGGCAGGGGCTGCTTTCCTTACGCGACGTTTCATTCCGATCGGAGCTGCACTTTTCACCCGACCCAAGTTCTTCCTGGAAAAGGACAGTAAGATTTTAGAACTTAACCCATTCAGAGACTGAGTTTGGCTTCAATAGCGAAAACGAACTGTAATGTATTGCTAGTCTGATTTAAGTCTGGGTTTAAGGTTTATTGTCAGAAAGATCAAACAAGCCTTGGTAAAGCCAAATGGTGCAGTCAGTTTTGGTTTCATGATAAATCCATTAGGAGGTTAAAAGATTAAAGAGTATTAAGTCAAATAAGAATGTTGATTTAACTAGATTATATTTATGGAAGAGCAAGCTATTTAGGAGTAGTTGGCAGTTTGTCTCTTTCTTCTTTTCTTGTTAAATACAGAACCCCAATTGAGTAGACGAAGACTGGGACTTTCAGGTATGATTTGTTGCATGAGTTAAAAGTTTAATTAATCTAACAAGATTAACCTTATTAACTTTCAAGTATTTAAATGTTCATTCCTGATAAAACAAATTTGATCTTTAAGGAGTCAGAAAAGTTAACCAGCCAGCAACTTATGACTCAACTCCCAGTAAGAGTGTGAACAAAGGCCGTATATTCTTTTGGTCAGTATTTTAAGGTGTAAATTAAAGAACATTTAGTTAAAGAAATGTTTTAAGAAATTGAATAGTAAAATTGTAAATTGCACAACAGGATTACGTGAGTTCAGTTGGCGCAAGGAAAACTACGGCCTGGAACACTTCAAGAGAGACATCAGCAAGAAGCAATTGTTTGTTGTTGTTGTGTGTTTCTCACTCCACTTCCCCTTTCCCCCCCTGGGGGCTACTTAGCATAGTCAGAGTTTCTTTCCTGATTGTGTTGATTGATCCTTGAGGGAGTTGGGAGTTTGCGTCTTCAAGAGGAAACGTCTGAAGTGACCTTCGTTACATCTCAATAGAAGACGAAGCCTTAAAAAACTAAATCGTTTCCTCTTGGATTCGTAAATTCATCCTCTTGGATGTTACACAGTTGACTCAGTTAGTGCAAAAGTTGAATCTGGATATGGAGAAGATGCGGTTGGAGAATCAATCGCTTCGTCAAGAGTTAGATGAAACTAGGGCGGGGTTTTCGGTCTGGAGAGATCCAACTGAGATGAAAAAAACAATTCTCACCCCAACTAAGTTTGGAACAACCTCACATCAGTTACCCACCCAAAGAGATCAGCCTAGTAGTCAACCAGTTCAAGTCACTGTAGTCACTCCAACATCAGTTCCATTAGCAAATCCTGAAAGATTTTCTGGAGATAGTAGTAGGTACACTACTTTCATTAGTCAATGCCAATTAAATTTTATGTGTAAACCTCAGATTTTTAATTCTGATTCTGCCAAGATAGCGTTCATTATTTCTTATCTTGGAGGGGTGGCTGCAAATTGGGCTATGCCATCGGTTGATAATAATGATCCATTGCTTCACAATTTACAAGACTTTAAATTAGCCATGTCCAAATTATTTGCTAAACACACGTTTATTCAAGCGTCAGATAATGAGCTTCTGAGTTTACGTCAGGGAACTAGGGATCTTATTTCTTATATCACCACCTTTAATAGACTTTTAACAGAGACTCATTGGCCTGAGGAGAAAAGAATATCTTTGTTTTATAGAGGTCTTAAAGACGACCTGAAGGATTCACTTGCACATATCGTCAACTTGCCTGATGATGTCAAAGAATTTCAGGATTTAGTGGTTAAGTTGGATCATAGGTTAGGTGAACGAAGGAATGAGAAACCAAGGAGTGAATTTAGAAATTCTCAACATAGAGTAGATAAGAAAGAGCCTGAGGAAAGACATTCTTTGGTTGAATCAACTCAACTAGGTGGAATTAGGGGACCCTTGACTCCAGAAGAAAAAGAACGAAGACGAAAGGGTAATCTGTGTTTGTATTGTGGGAAGTCAGGGCACTTTGCTAGAGACTGTACAGTAAAACCAATTAAAAAGAAGACCTTGGTGATTGAGACCACTTTTCAAGTGCAGTCGGAAAACTAGGAATCTCAAAGAAAGTTGAGATTGTTTCTTCGAGTGATTCTTTTTCAAAGATCTCTCAGTATGCTACTAATGTAACTTCACTCATTCCAAAACATTTTACAATTAGGATGGTTTTTATTCTAACCACTTTACAAAGACATAGTTTTCCAGTACTTTTAGATTCCTGAGCCACAGGGAACTTTTTTGATTTGGAATTGGCTCGAAAATTAAGTTTAAAATGTATTCCCAAAAAAGAACCTGAGCCGGTAAGAGCAGTTGATGGTTCAGTTTTGACTTCAGGTCTAATTCGGTATAATACAGAGCCTTTGACCATAGTAACTGACAATGGTCATACTGAGAAAACTATCTTTGATTTGATTGACACTCCAACCTTTGGAGTTATTTTAGGAATTCCTTGGTCGGAGTTACATAATCCAAGGATAGATTGGATTAGGAGAACTGTTACCTTGGAATCTTCTTATTGTAAACTACATTGTTACCAGGAAACAAAGGATCCAGTTATGCCTCTATTCTGTGCAACTCTGAAATCTGAAATTGATAATTTACCGAAAGAGTATCAGAGTTTTTCAAAGGTTTGTGACCCAGTTGAAGCTACCCAACTCCCACCTCATAGAGTCTATGATTGTCGGATTGACTTAGTTCCTGGAGCAGTTTTACCTTGTAGTAGAGTTTATGCTTTGACTGAACCTGAGAATGATTATTTAAAGAAATATTTGGATGAACTGCTGGATCTAGGTTTCATTCGTCATTCAACCTCACCCGTCTCGTCGCCACTTTTTTTTGTTGCGCAGAAGACGGGGGACTTGAGGGCGTGCATAGATTATCGAGCAGTTAACAAAGCGACCATCAAAAATAGGTACCCTTTGCCTTTAATTCCAGTATCACTCAATCAAATAAAAGGTTCTAGTATTTACACCAAACTGGATCTTAGGGGAGCATATCATTGGATTCGTGTTAAAGAAGGCGATGAGTGGAAGACAGCTTTTCGCACAAAGTTTGGTCTTTTTGAATATGCAGTCATGCCGGTTGGTCTTTGTAATGCTCCCGCAGCCTTTCAATATTTTATCAATGAAGTGCTACACGATTTGTTGGACATTTGTTGTATCGTATATATTGACGATATTTTGATCTATTCTAAAAATACCGAAGAGCATGTGCAACATGTTCAGTCAGTTCTACAGAGATTAAGGGATCATTCTTTATTTGCCAAAGTAGAAAAATGTGTTTTCCATGCCACCAAGGTAGAATTTCTGGTTTATTGTTTGTCTCCTGAGGGTATTCACATGGATCCCAAGAAGATTGAAGCAATTTTAACTTGGCCAATTCCCACTTCCATTAAAGACACTCAAAGGATTTGGGGGTTTGGCAATTTTTACTGATGTTTTATTTCAAAATTTTCTGAAATTGTTACACCAATCACTCAGTTATTGAAGAATGGGAAAAAAAAATATTGGAATGAGGAGGCAAATCAAGCTTTTACTCAGTTGAAAAAAGCTTTTACCACTGCACCTGTTTTGGTTCATCCAGATCCTGATAGACCTTTTTATGTGGAGGCAGATGCTTCACAAACTGCAATTGGGGGTGTTTTGCTTCAAAAAGATCCAGAAAATGGTTATTTTCATCCAATAGCTTTTTATTCAAGGAAGTTATTGATTGCAGAACAGAATTATACCATAGCTGAACGAGATCTTTTAGCTATTAAAGATGTATTTCAGGAGTGGAGGCATCATCTTCTTGGGGCAAAACATACTATCACTGTGTATTCTGATCACAAGAATCTGCAATTTTATTCTACAGTGAAGGCTTTCACTCCTAGACAAATGAGGTGGTTACAATTTTTTAGTGAATTTGACTTTTTAATTACATATCGTCCTGGAAATAAGCAGTTGTTGTCTGATACTCTCTCGCGACCAGTTTGTGAAAGAAATTACAATACGATTAAAGAACCACAAAGTATTCTTCCAAAGGAGAGAATTGCAGCAGAAATTCATTCAGAAGGTTTTCTAGATTCTGTTAAGAAAGAGTTAAAGATTTGTAATACTCAAGAGTGGTTATCTAAGGAAGGTAATTCAATTAGAGAGGGTCTTTTCTTTCGTAACCATAAGTTATTTGTTCCTACAAGAGACTTACAAAATAAGGTGATGCTATGGAATCACGATTTGGCAATAGCTGCTCATCCTGGAATTAATAAGACTTTGGAGTTATGTCAGCGTCATTTTTGGTGGAATAATATGATTTCAGCTATCCAGCAGTTTGTTAAAGCTTGTCCCGTCTGTTCTCGTCAGAAGGCCTTACACTCAGCACCAATGGGATTACTTCATCCAATGGCAATACCCCCGCAGCCTTGGCATACAATCAGTTTAGATTTTATTACAGATCTTCCTAAATCCAATGGGTATACAACAGTCCTGGTTGTAGTGGATTTGTTATCTAAGATGGGACATTTTATTCCTTTGCAAAAAATTCCAACTGCAGCAGAATTTAGTACAGTTTTCCTAACTACCATTGTTAAGCTTCATGGTCTTCCCACCAAGATAATTTCAGATAGAGGCCCTCAATTTGTATCAAAGTTTTGGTCACAGCTTAGTAAACAACTTGGTATGAAGTTAGCTCTGTCTTCTTCTTTTCACCCGCAGACAGATGGTCAAACTGAAAAGGTTCATCAACATGTAGAACAGGGTTTACGATGTCTTTTGGCAACTTCATCAAGTCATTGGGATGAAGTTTTACCATGGGCAGAATTTTCCTATAATAATACTACACATTCAGCTTTAGGTTGTTCTCCATTTTATTTTCTTACTGGTCAACACCCTAGATCTCTTCCTATTCTTCTTCCTGATGAACAACAATCTTTGCCTGCAGTTTCAGATAGATTAACATCTCTGTTAGACATTCAGGACAAGGCTAGAAAACAGTGGATTAAAAGTAAGGAAACGATGAAGAGAACTGCAGACTCTCATCGTCAATCTTCGCCTTTATACCAAAAGGGTCAGTTAGTTTGGTTATCCACAAGAAATATTCAATTAGAAGGTCCAAGAAAGTTGAAACCAAGGTTTTTAGGTCCCTTTGAAATTGAGAAAATTCTGAATCTAGTGTCAGTGAAATTAAAATTACCAGATGATTATGCTATACACCCCGTATTTCATGTGTCCCTTTTGAAACCCTTTGAACCCTCTACTCGACCAGATAACCCACCACCTCCAGTGATTATTGGCGATCATCTTGAGTATGAGGTAAAAGCTATTCTTGATTCAAAAAGAGCGAGAGGAACTTTGTTCTACCTGGTTGACTGGAAGGGGTATGATCCATCGGAACAATCTTGGGAACCTGAATGGAATGTTCATGCCCCTAGACTCATTAGGACTTTTCATGCTTTACATCCAGATAAACCCAGACCTGTGAGACGACCTTTGGGGGGGGAGAACTGTTAGGGGTGCTTCCATCGCTACTGGTCAGCCCGCGTAATCCTGAGGTGTTGTGGCTCGTTTAGTTTCTTGATGATAAATGTAAAATGTAAACAGCTCTGAAATTCTCTGTAATTTGTTAATTTATTTGAAACTAGAGCCATATCTGTTCATGTGTAATGTTTAGTTAAATTTGTCTCAGCCAATGCTTGTTTATATGCTGCTTGGTGACTTGGTGACAGTGTTTCAGCGCGTGTTGTGAAGTCATTGAGTCATGCGCAGCTTCACGTGGGCAAGTCTATTTAAGGAATCCTGGTTAACGGCTCTGCGCTTCGTCTGTTGTTGACGTGACGAGGAGCGCTTCAGTTTCCGAGCCGATCGAGTAATTGGTTTCCTGTAAACCCTTTCTTTCCCCTTTCAAGTTGGTACGAGACTTTGTTTTCCCGTGATTGGTGAACCAGTCACTCAGCTGACATTTAATCCCTGAAAAGTAATCTGATTTCCTTTGAAGAGCGCTCGAAGACTTCATGAGGTGAGACGAGCGCAGGCGGCAGGGGCTGCTTTCCTTACGCGACGTTTCATTCCGATCGGAGCTGCACTTTTCTCCCGACCCAAGTTCTTCCTGGAAAAGGACAGTAAGATTTTAGAACTTAACCCATTCAGAGACTGAGTTTGGCTTCAATTGCGAAAACGAACTGTAATGTATCGCTAGTCTGATTTAAGTCTGGGTTTAAGGTTTATTGTCAGAAAGATCAAACAAGCCTTGGTAAAGCCAAATGGTGCAGTCAGTTTTGGTTTCATGATAAATCCATTAGGAGGTTAAACGATTAACAAGTATTAAGTCAAATAAAAATGTTGATTTAACTAGATTATATTTATGGAAGAGCAAGCTATTTAGGAGTAGTTGGCAGTTTGTCTCTTTCTTCTTTTCTTGTTAAATACAGAACCCCAATTGAGGAGACGAAGACTGGGACTTTCAGGTATGATTTGTTGCATGAGTTAAAAGTTTAATTAATCTAACAAGATTAACCTTATTAACTTTCAAGTATTTAAATGTTCATTCCTGATAAAACAAATTTGATCTTTAAGGAGTCAGAAAAGTTAACCAGCCATCAACTTATAACTCAACTCCCACTAAGAGTGTGAACAAAGGCCGTATATTCTTTTGGTCAGTATTTTAAGGTGTAAATTAAGGAACATTTAGTTAAAGGAATGTTTTAAGAAATTGAATAGTAAAATTGTAAATTGCACAACAGGATTACGTGAGTTCAGTTGGCGCAAGGAAAACTACGGCCTGGAACACTTCAAGAGAGACATCAGCAAGAAGCAATTGTTTGTTGTTGTTGTGTGTTTCTCACTCCACTTCCCCTTTCCTTTGGGGGCTAGTTAGCATAGTCAGAGTTTCTTTCCTGATTGTGTTGATTGATTCTTGAGGGAGTTGGGAGTTTGCGTCTTCAAGAGGAAACGTCTGAAGTGACCTTCGTTACATCTCAACATAATGACCATGTGTGCGGTGGAGTATTCCAACCGCCAAACCCTGAAAGCCAATAAAATAAAATCTTTGAAAATTTGAACAATTACCATTGTTGGACTTATCCCTGTCTTCAGGGTCAACCCCAATCTTTTTGCCTTCACCCTCCTATTTTGCTGAATTCATTCATGTTGGCCTTAGGACTTTGTGCACTTCACCACTGCTAACAAGTGTTAAAGTGCTTTTGCTCACTCCCTAAAACATGGAAACATTGACTTGCATCTGATAAGTATCTTCAATATACTTATAAGTCACTAGTAAAATTTTAAACCATATACCCAGGGCTTGTAAATTAAATGCTACTAGTGAGCCTGCAGCAATTATTGTGTCCACTCAAATAGCCCTCTAAATGTTGCCCCATCTCTGCTATTGCAGCCTGAATGCAGTTTTAAACTGCCAAATCGACCGAGCAAAATAACACCCTTGCCAAGTGTTAATCTCCCCTTGCATTACATTTAAGTCACCACTTATATAGGCCCTGGATAGCCCACTGGGCAGGGTGCATTGTAATTGAAAGGTTTGACATGTTTTTTAAGTTTTACTTGTCCTGGTAGTAAAAAAAACTCTTAATCAGTTTTCACTGCAGTGAAGCCTGACTCTCCCATTGGATAACATTGGGTAGCCTTATAACATGTAACAGGTGCTAACTTTTTATTGGGAACAGGTAAACATGTAATGTTTGATGTCTGAGAAATTGTAATTGAAAAACCTCTTTATTTTAAAGTCAGCTTTTAAATAAATTTTTTGAAATTGCCATTTTTAGAAAGTTGGCATTTTTTTCCCTAACTATTTGGAACTTGTAGGCTATTCCTGGGTCACATTACTGGATGTAGTTGGCAGTCATACTCTATTTCTCCCAGACAGCCACAAAATAGAGGAATTAGGTGTTCCAGTATGGGTCATCACTGGGAGGATGGGGTGGCAGAGCTGGGCACAGCCCCACTTGTGTCTGGATGAGTAATCACAGCAGGATGGGGGGCAGAACTGGGCACAGCCCCACCTGCAGACAAATAGACTATGCCTTGCCATCACTCAAAGGACGTGTCACCACTGCATTGTTCATTCAGCCAGCTTTGAGCCAGGGCAGGGGAGGCATAAAAACGTCAAGCACTTCAAAGCACATTTTCTAGACACTTCTCCTACTTTGAAGAAGGAACCAGGAGCTGTATTGCACAAAGTGCAGTGAGGGTGCAATGTGTGTGTGCTCTCGCTTTGTGCACTCCCATAGCATGTTGGTAATACAGAAAAGGGGTCACAGATACTTGTGCGTCCCCTTCTGTAATACATATAGCGCTGGTGCACATGTGCACCAGCGCTATCGTCAGAGGGCATCCCCTCATTTGCAAGAGGGCGTTGCCCCATGCAAATGAGGGAATCACCTTGCCTCTATATCTGCGACATATTATGAACACGGGCGGAAAGGCAAATAAGTGTCGGGAGGCACAATGACAGTGCACAACAAACAGGTAGCATGCTATTAGTGCAACCCCAGTAGACAGCTCTCAGGAGAGGGGTAAGGGGGCCCCAAGGGCACCCCAGGGACCCCCTTGAGGTGAGTGCAGTCACTGACCACACCCCCCTCTGCAGGGGGCTCTTGTCCCCTCATGAAAATGCAGTTGGATGCCTCCTGCACAGTGAAACACAAAGCGGCTTGTAACTTTCAGTTCAATGTCTTGCCCCCCGGGCAGCTCAAGTTTATGACTGCCCTGAGGGCAACACATTCACCATAAGATGGCACAGCTTCCCTGTTTGAACCAGGTGCACATTTCTGCACCATAACACACACATTGGGAAAGTGCACCCTGTGCCTAATACAGCCTCAGGTATAAAAATAGGACCCTTAGACCGACACTTAAGTTCACTTTCTGGACCGGTGGAAGGACTCTCACAGAAATTACTGCTGCTGTGGCCTGCTGTGTGCTTCAGAAGGCTGCTTTGTTTCACCTGGAAGTACTGCTTTGCTGCCACGGACCTGACTTGGACCCTTAAAGGCTTTTCCTGCTTCTTGAGCCCTGTTCCGTTACTTGAACCCAGTACTACCGGAGTGACTCCAAGGGCAATTTGGCAGGCCTCCTGATCAGAATCTCAGGGTCAAAAAAGGTTTGAATCATATTGAACCCACACCTGGGCCCAGCCTGAGTGAATCCTAACCTCCCAAGTGGTGCCCATCCAGTCTTGAGCCCCTGATGCTGGCGCTACAGGTGCCTCGATAGGCAAAAACCCAAACTTGGGACTTTTGTAAATTTTGAGCTAAAAACGGCTCTGATATTGAGAGGAGACCGTCTTGTCTATCTACTCAAGGTGCATCACCTCGAGGGTACTCCTGGTAGTAAAAAAAACTCTTAAAATCAGTTTTCACTGCAGTGAAGCCTGACTCTCCCATTGGATAACATTGGGTAGCCTTATAACATGTAACAGGTGCTAACTTTTTATTGGGAACAGGTAAACATGTAATGTTTGGTGTCTGAGAAATTGTAATTGAAAAACCTCTTTAACATTAAAGTCAGTTTTTAAAATAAATTTCTGAAATTGCCATTTTTAGAAAGTTGGCATTTTTTTCCCTAACTATTTGGAACTTGTAGGCTATTCCTGGGTCACATTACTGGATGTAGTTGGCAGTCATACTCTATTTCTCCCAGACAGCCACAAAATAGAGGAATTAGGTGTTCCAGTATGGGTCATCACTGGGAGGATGGGGTGGCAGAGCTGGGCACAGCCCCACTTGTGTCTGGATGAGTAATCACAACAGGATGGGGGCAGAACTGGGCACAGCCCCACCTGCAGACAAATAGACTATGCCCTGCCATCACTCAAAGGACTTGTCACCACTGCATTGTTCATTCAGCCAGCTTTGAGCCAGGGCAGGGGAGGCATAAAAACCTCAAGCACTTCAAGCACATTTGCAAGACACTTCTCCTACTTTGAAGAAGGAACCAGGAGCTGTATTGCACAAAGGGCAGTGAGGGTGCAATGTGTGTGTGCTCTCGCTTTGTGCACTCCCATAGCATGTTGGTAATACAGAAAAGGGGTCACAGATACTTGTGCGTCCCCTTCTGTAATACATATAGCGCTGGTGCACATGTGCACCAGCGCTATCGTCAGAGGGCATCCCCTCATTTGCAAGAGGGCGTGGCCCCATGCAAATGAGGGAATCATCTTGCCTCTATATCTGCGACATATTATGAACACGGGCGGAAAGGCAAATAAGTGTCGGGAGGCACAATGACAGTGCACAACAAACAGGTAGCATGCTATTAGTGCAACCCCAGTAGACAGCTCTCAGGAGAGGGGTAAGGGGGCTCCAAGGGCACCCCAGGGACCCCCTTGAGGTGAGTGCAGTCACTGACCACACCCCCCTCTGCAGGGGGCTCTTGTCCCCTCATGAAAATGCAGTTGGATGCCTCCTGCACAGTGAAACACAAAGCGGCTTGTAACTTTCACTTCAATGTCTTGCCCCCCGGGCAGCTCAAGTTTATGACTGCCCTGAGGGCAACACATTCACCATAAGATGGCACAGCTTCCCTGTTTGAACCAGGTGCACATTTCTGCACCATAACACACACATTGGGAAAGTGCACCCTGTGTCTAATACAGCCTCAGGTATAAAAATAGGACCCTTAGACCGACACTTAAGTTCACTTTCTGGACCGGTGGAAGGACTCTCACAGAAATTACTGCTGCTGTGGCCTGCTGTGTGCTTCAGAAGGCTGCTTTGTTTCACCTGGAAGTACTGCTTTGCTGCCACGAGCCTGACTTGGACCCTTAAAGGCTTTTCCTGCTTCTTGAGCCCTGTTCCGTTACTTGAACCCAGGACTACCGGAGTGACTCCAAGGGCAATTTGGCAGGCCTCCTGATCAGAATCTCAGGGACAAAAAAGGCTTGAATCATATTGAACCCACACCTGGGCCCAGCCTGAGTGAATCCTAACCTCCCAAGTGGTGCCCATCCAGTCTTGAGCCCCTGATGCTGGTGCTACAGGTGCCTAGATAGGCAAAAACCCAAACTTGGGACTTTTGTAAATTTTGAGCTAAAAACGGCTCTGATATTGAGAGGAGACCGTCTTGTCTATCCACTCAAGGTGCATCACCTCAAGGGGACTCCTGAGGCGGAAGCCGGGACCCCGTTAGCTTGATAATTTTAAATTACCCACAGTTTTACTCGAAAATCAGATTGCTTGATTTCACTTTTAAAAAATTGCATTCCTGCTCGTTTGTTTCTCGCACTTGGTAAAAACCTCACCTGCACGCAGAAATCCTACTTGATATCCCCGATCCTCCCGTTCCTCCGTTTCAGCCGAGCTTGGGGCTGGAGGGAGACTGGGAAGGACTGGGCAAGAGGGAGACGCTATCTTGGGAGGGTGCAGGGTCGGCGGACTAGCTGCTCGGGATCCCACCTGGCCGAGATTATAAATCGCTTGCTCCTGCATTTGCCAGTACCTCGAGGGGACTCCTGAGGCGGAAGCCGGGACTCCGTTAGCTTGATAATTTTAAATTACCCACAGTTTTACTCGAAAATCAGATTGCTTGATTTCACTTTTAAAAAATTGAATTCCTGCTCGTTTGGTTCTCGCACTTGGTAAAAACCTCACCTGCACACAGAAATCCTACTTGATATCCCCGATCCTCCCGTTCCTCCGTTTCAGCCGAGCTTGGGGCTGGAAGGAGACTGGGAAGGACCGGGCAAGAGGGAGACCCCATCTTGGGAGGGTGCAGGGTCGGCAGACTAGCTGCTCGGGATCCCACCTGGCCGAGATTATAAATCGCTTGCTCCTGCATTTGCCAGTACCTCGAGGGGACTCCTGAGGCGGAAGCCGGGACCCCGTTAGCTTGATAATTTTAAATTACCCACAGTTTTACTCGAAAATCAGATTGCTTGATTTCACCTTTAAAAAATTGCATTCCTGCTCGTATGGTTCTCGCACTTGGTAAAAACCTCACCTGCACGCAGAAATCCTACTTGATATCCCCGATCCTCCCGTTCCTCCGTTTCAGCCGAGCTTGGGGCTGGAGGGAGACTGGGAAGGACCGGGCAAGAGGGAGACGCCATATTGGGAGGGTGCAGGGTCGGCAGACTAGCTGCTCGGGATCCCACCTAGCCTAACTCCCCCATATAAGTATGACCCCTCGCAGCGGACGTGCGCAGTGGGCGCGCCAAAGGCAAGCCCGTCTGCGCCCGTCCACGCCCGTTCCCGACAGGAGGCTGGAGATGCTGCCCATTTAGACATCCCGATATGGAGTGACCAAACATCAGAGTCGTATCTGTATTCGGGAGCAGCACTAAGGGAAATAAAGCGAACTATGCCTAAAGAAACCTGTAAGGTGGGTAAATACTGCTGCATTTCTCCCGTATCATTGGAGGGACCTTTTTCATGCCGTACATGCAAACTTCAAAGCATGCAAGGGAGTCTGCCGATAAGGATCCCATCATTGACAGATCGACTGAACCACGAACGGACACTAACTCTTGCCTTGTGCAATGTTCGATCCCTGGCGAAACATCTGATAGAAATCTGGGATATGATTTCGACCCTCTCGCCAGACCTATGCTTTCTTACAGAGACATGGCTTAACCCGACTAATACACCAGCCATTAATATAGCGATTCCAACAGACTACAAATGTATACAACTTGACAGAAAGTGAAAGCTAGGAGGGGGCATAGGAATTGCACATAAAAAGGATCTGCAGGTACACTGGACATCATCTATAAATAACAAAATGATGGAACTAGGCATTTTTAAAGTGCTAGTATCCCCAACAATCTCCTGGGATGGAGCCCTCCTCTATCGACCGCTGGGCTTTAAATCTAAATCCAATTTTGCCACAGCCGTGACTGAACTCATTACCACGGTGAAATTGAAGACAACCCAGATGTGATGGGGCTCCTCTCAAATTTGAATGACCTGGGTCTTAATCAGATGGTGTCAGGCCCCACACATACTGCTGGCCACACCTTAGACCTTATTTTCACGAACTCAGAACAGCTGAAGGTACTGCAGCCACTTCCATTAGTTTGGACAGATCATTATCTCATCCAATTTTCTCTCCATCTTCAATCCGGACCGAACTATATGGTAAACCCCACATATAATAAGGACAAATATAAAAGATCTTGGCAAAAATTGACAATGGACAGCTTTGCCAAACCATATATTGAACATTCCATAAAAATCAAAATGACAGATCCGGATCCCTCCGCTATGCTCGCGAGTTTTAATTGTGCACTAAAGAAAACACTGGACGCAGTGATCCCCCCAAAAAAGGCGTCTTCAGTACAAAGAGGCCCATCAACCCCCTGGTGCTCGAGTGAATTAAAAGCCCTGAAAACCACCTGTAAAGTATTGGAGAGGAAATAGAGGAAGAGAAAGCTCACGGAAGATAGGGAAACATATAAAACAGCGCTATCCCATTACCAACACCAAATTAAGAACGCTCGGTGCCTTTATATTCAAACACAAATAGAAAAATCAAACAATTCTACTAAAGCCCTATTTGATATTGTTAGAGACTTTGCTTCCCCCCCAGTATGCAAGCAATTACCATCAGAATCCCAGGAATTATGTGACTCTATTGCACACTTCTTTCGTGAAAAAACTGCCAAAATCTATGCTAATTTCCCAGCCGTGGATATAAAAAATATCCAATTAAACAATGAGTCGGAAACTCCCCCAATAGCGAATAGGGCTATGCTCAGTCAATTCAATCATGTCTCATTGGCAGAGACCAGCAAATTGTTACTAGCCGCCAAATCCGGGTCCCCTCAGGATCTATGTCCACCTAGTACAATGGCCCTTGTCTCCCCACTATGTCCTCCAATGATCCAACGTATTTTTAATGCCTCAATGGAGACTGGTCTCATCCCGAGGACATGGAAAGAAGCCATCGTGCGGCCAATCCTGAAGAAGCCATCCGCAGACCCACTAGAATTAAGTAACTATAAGCCGATATCCCTGTTACCCTTATTAGGGAAACTACTGGAAGCAAACATAAATACTCAACTTAGCCAATACCTGGAAGCAAATAACATACTTGACCCTTCTCAATCAGGGTTTCGACGGGGTTTCAGCATTGAAACAGCTACGCTGGGGGTCACGGACTCACTAAGACGTACCCTCGATGCCGGGGGCTCCTCCATCTTGATTCTTTTAGATCTCTCCGCGGCCTTTGATACGATATCTCATCGGAGGCTAGCGGAGAGACTAAGTGAGTGTGGTATCAGTGGCACTGCCCTACAGTGGCTGAGAAACTTCCTAAAGGATAGATGGCAAACCATCATGCTTGGCCCCTTCGTGTCCAAAAAGAAGTTCCTACAGGATAAGGGGGTACCACAGGGCTCATGTCTCAGCCCCACTCTATTTAACATTTATCTAGCTCCCATAGCCAAGCTGATCCAATCCTTCGGCTTTGAGATTATCTCTTATGCCGACGATACGCAGCTACTATTCCCAATCGGTAAAAACATCACTGAAGAGAAACAACGTTTTATGGATGATATGCTGGCGATCGCAAATTGGATGAGGGAGCAATGCCTACAACTCAACCCGGGGAAAACAGAGCTAATGTTGTTAGGGAAGTCCGCTGTCCTTTGGACCCCAGACTGGTGGCCCCTTCAACTGGGCTCAGCACCAACACCTTCGACCTCAGTAAAAAGCCTAGTAATCAAACTGGGTGCCAAACTAGACATGAAGGAAAATGTGAAAAACATTGCAGGATCATGCTATCACAATCTACGCCTACTACGCAGAATCATTCCCTATCTACCCCGGACCACCGTAGAACTGTGGTATAGGCATTGACAGGAAGCAGGCTAGATTATGGTAATGCCCTTTTGGCAAAGGTAGGAATCACTACCCTATCAAAGCTGCAAGTAATACAGAATACCGCGGCCAGAATGGTCCTGAACTGCCCCCCGGGAACCCCTTCCCTTCCCTTGCTTAGACAACTGCACTGGCTGCAAATCCAAAAACACACCATTTTCAAGAAGTGGGTCAAATTCTCCTTGGAGGCTTTTAATGAAGCATTGACAAGGGAAGGCCAGCCTGGAGGTGAGGACATTGAATCTGCCGTTCGCAATTTAAACGGGCGGATTACAGACGCGCTAGATCAGACAGCTCCACTCTGCCACACATCCGCGGCCGGCCGCAAAGAAAGATCTGCTCCTTGGTTTAATGGAGAGTTGCGGCGGACTAAGGCAGATTGTAAGCGTGCTGAACGAGCATGGAGAGTATCGTATGATACTCAGGCCAGGGAAAGGTTCCTAGAAAAGAGGCGTCTGCATCATAGACTGATTAAGAAGTCAAAGGCGTCCTTTTACGCAGGGCAAATTTTAGGGGCAAAAAAATCAGCTAAAGAGCTCTTCGGCATCTACAAGTCACTGACTACTATTGACTTGTCTGCAGATCCGAAGAACTGTTCGATCGAAACGTGCGATCGCATCGCCAACTACTTTTCCACCAAAGTCGTGAAAATTTATTCGACCTTTCCCACCCTTCCTTCCATGGGGACTGAGCTTGAAGTAACATCAGATTGCATGGAGAGTTCGGGGCTCCTCACAAATTTTATCACTCCTCCTCCGGAGGAGCTAGTCAGAACGTGTCTTTCAGTAAAATCTGGCTCCCCTTTGGACCCGGTGTCTCCCAAGTGGTTGGGGGACAGTCTGGGAGTTTTGGAGCCTTATATAAGGCACGTTCTGGATATCTCTTTTAAGTCAGGAATGCTTCCCGCTGGGTGGAAACAAGCGGTCGTGCTCCCCCTCCGAAAGAAAGCTCACATTGGTTTTGAGGTGTTGGAAAATCTGAGACCTATCTCCCTGCTACCCTTCCTGTCCAAAGTGGCTGAGAAGGTAGTAAACACTCAAATCATGAGTTATGTTGAGGAGGGGGGCTTGTTACATGACACGCAGTTTGGCTTCAGACCGCGTCACTCCACTGAGTCCGCCCTTCTAATGGCAACAGAACATCTGAGGAAGGGTGTAGACGAGGGGCATACTATGGCCTTAATCCTGCTTGACCTCAGTGCGGCGTTCGACACTGTAGCACACTCTACCTTGCTACAGTGTCTGAGCAAAGGTGGCATTGCTGGTACCGCGCTGAGGTGGATTCGGGCATTCCTGACGGGAAGGAGTTTCCAGGTGAGACAGGGTGATTGTTACTCAAGTGGGGTACCTCTGGGCCAGGGCGTGCCTCAGGGCTCGTCCCTGAGCCCGACCCTGTTTAACCTGTACGTGGCTCCTGTGGCATCCATTGTGGAGAGTTATGGCCTCCAATTGGTATCATATGCAGATGATACGCAACTGGCCATCTCCCTGTCGCACGCGCCCTGTCTTGCTGCCGATGAATTCCGTTCGTGCATGAAAGAGCTTGCCGACTGGATGGCCATGAATTGTTTAAAGCTCAACGGCAGCAAGACAGAGGTGCTGGTGGTAGGGAGAGCCCAGTCGGCCTGGTCATCGGCCTGGTGGCCATCCTGTCTTGGGCCGACCCCCACCCCCTGTCGGGAGGTAAAAAACCTGGGCGTCTGGTTTGACGCGGGTCTCACTTTCGGGCCCCAGATTAACCGTGTGGTCGGAATATGCTTTGGGATCCTGAAAAGATTGAGGAAAGTCCTGGACTTATTGCCGGTGGAAGCTCGTCAAACCTTGGTACATGCTCTGGTTACCGCAAGGATGGACTATGCGAACCTGCTGTATCTGGGAGCGCCGAGTAAAAGTGTTGGGCGTCTCCAAGTGCTGCAGAATGCGGCAGCACGCTTGGTCCTTAGGTTGCCCAAAAGAGCACCTTCGAAGCAGGCTTTGCAAAAACTACACTGGCTGCCTGTGAGGAGCAGAGTTGAGTATAAAGCCCTCTGCACCTGCCATCGGATCTTGAATGGCAGGGCACCGCGACCTCTGCAGAGCTTTATCAAAGCGTATGAACCTGCTAGAGCACTTAGATCCGGGGGGGGGGGGACTGCTGTCGACCCTCAAGGTGAAGAAGGCTCGCATGGGTGGCAGATCTTTCAGGCATCTAGCACCTTACCATTGGAATAAACTTCCAGTGGCTCTTCGCTTGGAACCAGTAGAATCCAGGTTCAGAGCTAAATTAAAAACCCATCTCTTTGTCTGATAAGCAGGCCCACGTTGGCAGCCCTATTTCTCTGTTGAGGCCCCCTCATTGTTAGCGCGGGGACACGCCGGTGTGCGTAACGCAGCGCTTTACAAATGCCCCTATTATTATTATTATTATTATTGCCTGTATTTCAAGGCTTTAAGAGGTGAAGGTCCAGCCTATCTCAGGGATAAACTTTTCAAGCACACAAGCGAGTGCAACCTAAGATCTAATGATCTAGCCCTCCTGAACATTCCCCGGATACGGCTAACCCGCACAGGTGGTAGAGCATTCTCATTCGTAGCACCAAAATACTGGAATGCCCTCCCAGTGACGCTGCGAAAATCTTCAACCTACCAAACCTTTAGGAAACAACTAAAAACCTGGCTGTTCTGAACCTTCCTAACCACAGGCTACCCCCCTCTTTCTGGTGAGCGCTGAGATGCCCCTGGGTGAGTCATGCGCGATAGAAGAGTCATTAACATAACATAACATCACTGGTCAACCTGATTTTGCTTCAGCTCTTGCTACTTTCTTCTCTGCAGCAGCAAATCATGTTTAGTGGTCCTCTACCAAAGGGGTATCCAGCATCATGGAACTCTTGTCTGCAACAGCCTCCAACTTTATCCCAATGGAGTTTTTCGCCTTACAAAAAAGAGACTACGTCCAAACTTAGAAATCTTCACAGTGACTTTGTCCAGTGGTTCAACAACGATGATGCCTTCTCCTCGGACACCACCTGCAGCCTTGCCCTGCGGAAATGCTACTTACGCAGATACTTTTTCTTCAAACTTCTTCTAAGTCCAAAGATAAGAGCCCAGTCCCAATCCACTTTTTATATCCGACACCGGACCCATCGGGGCCAGCCATATTTTTTGACTATGACCCGGTCTTCCATGACCAGATGTCAGCGGTTGCTGCTTTGATCGTTTAGGTGCTAGTTTTTACCTTAAATGTTAAAAATTCATAACTCCAGTTCTAATTTATTAACATTTACTATTTTTCTAAAGTTGTGTGGGATTTTTCTTGTGTTGTGTTTTCACTTTATAACTGTTTGAGTTTTGTGTAACAATTTACACATTTCCTCTAAGTTAAGCCTCACTGCTTTGTGCCAAGCTACCAGAGGGCTAAGCATGGGATGATTAAGTGATTTTAGTGGTTCAAAGTGACAGGGATTGGAGCTATTGCTTGCATAGGGTTAACAACAACTCAACCAACAGTGCATTTTCTGACATCTCTTACAAGCTATAAGTGACAGTTCAGATATATGTCTGCCACTTGAAGATAACAATCAAATCACTGCAGCGGATGCTTATTCCCAGCAACTATATAAACATTTTTTTTTAATTTTTGCTAGACAAAAATAAAGAGATGCATTAGTAATATGAATGATTTTTTGCATGAGTTGTTTTACAGCCTCATCGAGACTGAACCCATATCCCCTTTTGTTTAGCCTGATCTTTCATGTGTGCTTCAGACACCACAGAACTCAGAATTGTAACTGTTCGAGGCAAATACAAGCAACAGCCAGCAGGTCTTACTATCTGCAAAGAGCAAATTCATATGACCTTGAAAAGCTACAGTTAGCACTTTCCTGATAAATAGTGCAGTACCTTAAACAAGAGTAGATGTGCCTTAGGGAGCCAAAAGAGGCTGATGTAACAAACGGTAGCATCTTAAATTGCTACTAGAGGTTTCTTGATTCAGACACAAGCCTTCCATCTACTGCCCTCCTATTATTAGATTTCAAGAGAGTTACAAACAGGTCTGATATCCTTAAATGTTTCCATTTGTGGAAAGTAAACATCTAAATAAAAATCTTAACTGTCCTTTTATTTGGAGCAGACAGAGCACAGAGTGGGCATGGCTTCAACATGTAACTCTGCACATTCACTTTAACAATACTAATGGGTCCATTACGATGTCGGGCGGATTCCGGTGGAAATCCGCCCGACATCCACTGCCCAATTACCCCCCCCATATTTGGATGGCGGGGGGGACCGCGGCCGTGTCAAACACCGCCTGCCTGTTTTCCCCCTCGGTCGCCTTGCGGCCGGGGAGGAAAATGAGTAACATGGTGCCGGTGTCTGTTAGACACCGCCCGCCATATTACAATGGGCATTTACAAATGCTTTTCCGTGGCGGCGAAAGGCATGCGGAGACTCCCTGCGGGGGCCCCTTGCAGGCCCCCTGGGAGTCCGGGGCTTGGGGGGTGCACATGGGGGGTACCTATGGTACCCCCCCACATTTCAAAGGGCAACATGGCAGACACCGGGCGGTGCCTGTCATGTTGTGCCTTGAAATGCACAACGTGCATTTTTACCATTGCGGCGGGCGGAGATTTCAGCTCCGCCCGCCGCAATGGTAAATATACAGGATGCGCCCGCCTGTGTGACGGGCGCATCCTAATGGCAATATCGGGACCCCCGCCCTGTAGGCGGGCGGTCCACATTACCGAAAGGGTGGCGGGCGGGCTTTCCTAATAAACCCCTAAGTATTCTTGCTTGGTTTCCTTGGCCTACATAACTATTGCAACGACTGCAACTTACACCTAGAATTTATGGGCCTACCAAGTGTCTATGGTAGAGTCAATCAATCCATATGTTGGTACCTTTATTGGAGATGCATCTTGATCAAACATGTGTCACTTTTTGGAGAATTTGAACACCAACTTAACTGTAAAGGTGAGGTTTGGGGAACTCCCTGAATCATTTTGACTACAAAGAAGAGTACGCTAAGGGTGCTTTTTGGCCCTTTTATTATTATTGTATATATCAATAAAGTACATTTTTATTTTATTGGAACGATGCACTGAAGTCCCAATAATCAAAGATACCCCAGTGCCTGTGTTATATGTTGATGACACAGTGTTACCGGCCAGCACACCAAAGGCTGTGGGTAATTTATGTGTTTATTTTACTGATTTCATGTCTAGTTTAGCTTGAGTAAAAATTTCAATATGTCACAAATTTTGTCATATGGTACTGGTTGCTCAAATGTGCAGACAGTCTCTATTTATAACAACTCAGTCTTTAGTAAAGGTTTCCAAATTTCCTTATTTAGGATTAGTTTTCAATGGTAGCTTAGCTTGGAAGAGTAAATTGGTATAAGATGTCAGAAATTCCCCTTTCCTGTGAGTTCTCTGCCAAACTTACCATCTAAGCGCAGGGAGAAACCTCTGTTTTCCTTGTTGGAAATTTATCAACTCAGCTTTGAGTTTGGCCTCTACCATCAGGGCTCAGTAAGTAAGGAGGAATTAGCAAAACTGTGCTAGATGCTGAGAATGGTCGATGTGAACTCGTTCTCACGCCAGTGCTGGCTGGAACTCGAAAAGTAGTCCCACACAAAAAAACTCATTGTTCTCTGTCATCCAGCATGCAATCAAAGCATTGCAAAATACAGGACGCTTGATGGCACACCTCTATTGAATAAGCTGCCTTAAATTAATCACCAACAGAGCAGCCAAGCTTTCATAAAACACCTCAGACAAAGCTGCATTTGTGTGCAAATGGCATGCTTGGGCAGTCATGTCATCTTACGCGGACTGGGCCAGCACTACTTGTCCTCCCACTTCCCTGTGGCCAGGAAACATGGCCTGTTGCTTATCTGCCTTGGCATCTTCCCATCCAAGGACCTTGCACCTCACTGGAGCAGTCCTGGCTCAACAACCAGTGCCATCTCTGCGGGTATACCAACAAAACCCTGCTCCACCTACTATGTGAGTATCCAGCCATGTTCTACCGCAGGCAAAATCGCTTGTGTCCAACCTCACGATCTATACAAGTAAGGTTATGTCGGGTTGTAGTAATAACCCTGCTAAGAAGGAATATGTTTCAATCATCATGCAAGGCGGTGCGGGTTCTAAACAACATGTCTAAGATGCTGGATGGGCACAGCATCTGAACCACAGTGCTCCACAAAATTGATTTGTCACCTGTCCTCCGTGGGATTCTCTTAGCAGAACTGTAACATCGTTTTGGCAGCAATGTAGCCTTGTTTTAACCTGACCTTGGTTCCATGCTGTCATATTAGAAAATCAAGCACTGTTTTCCCGGACTGGCCTGGCATCGTTATATCACTGTAAAATGAATTAAACACTTTATCCCAGGATTGTCCTTCCCAGCTCCAGCACTCCACCCCCAAGGAGGCTTTTTTAAAAATCTAAACACTGATTGTTTATTTATGTGAATTATACATGCGATGGGAATAGTGGTCCTGGACTGGCTCCAGTATTTAACGCCTCAAACAGGTGTTATTCTTTTATTGATTGCATGTTTGAGTTTACTAATATAAATTGAAAATATTTTAATTAATCAATCAATTTACATTTATCTGCACCCACTATCACTCTAGACTCTCTGTGCCATGAGGAGCTTGGTTTACAGTACTTAGAGGATCTTATCAAGTTAGCTCCATTATTAGTTTGGATTTTTATTTGGATGAACTCAGATGCCACTTTAAATTGACCAATCATCATGGGCTGTTTGACTTGTGATAAAGGGTTATCGAGAAGCACCTTCAAGCTTCTCACCCACGCCCACAAAGCCCTCTACAACACTGGACCGGCCTACCTGAACCACCGTCTCTCGTTCCAAGCACCCCAAAGATCTCTCCACTCATCCCAGCTCTCCCTAGCCACGGTTCCACGCATCAAGAAGACCAGAACGGGAGGTCACTCCTTCTCCATCCTCGTGGTCAAGGCATGGAACACCCTCCCTCTCTACTTCCGACAGACGCCAACACTCTCCAAGTTCATGAAGGACCTCAAGACATGGTTCTACGACGGGTCGCAGTGTAATTCCTTTAGCTGCGCCCCCCAGTGCCTTAAGACCCTCTCAGGTGAGTATTTGTGCTAAACAAACCCATGATTGATTGAATGATTGATTAGTTATCCATACTATAGCTCCAATACTTAAACTTAATTTAGCCAGATTGGGATGCCACTGTTATTTGCTGATCCTTTAACAAGGACAAAAAGGATGGAGCATAAGTGAAAGATTGTTTCCTTGATGCCTGTGCTCTGATAGAAAAGAGTTAAATGCCTGGTGTCAGACAGTATGTGAATAATCAATCTAATATTACTGTGGAGCCATATTTGTCCTTCATTTCTGGGTACCGGGAGCATGCTTTACTTTACTGTTTTAGGAGTGGTAAAGTATGGATACTTGTATGTTTTCCCTTGGGCCAATTCATTTCTGCTAAATTTCGCTTGTGCCCTTGTGATAGTATTTCTAATCAGACTTTATTGCATTTAACTTTTTTTTGTAAATTTTATGTTTGGTTTACCAGACGATTCTTAATTCCCATATTGAAAATGTTTAGTTTTAAACAATGCTGAGTGGTGTTAATTTGGCTACAGAGACTTTCCAATAATGTGTACGTCTCGTCATAGGTGCGTTCTAAAAATCAGCTCTTCACTGTTGTAGATCAACATTTTTTAAATTGTTTCTATGCATATTGTTTTAATTGTATTGCACTTTTTAAGCCTGATTATGGCACCCGAAATAAGGTTTGGATAATGGGAATTAAATCAATGATGAGTTAATATGGTGGAAGTCATTTCTGAGGTCCTGAGTGCATCTCCCTTGCGTTTTTGAAGGATCCATTGTAATGTTTTTCACTTTTTACGATGTGCCACCTGACACCTGCATCTCATCAAACTGCGAGGCACATGCACTCTGAAGACCTGGCAGAGGTGAGGGGTTAAAGCAGGGCTGATCCTGGTCAGACTTGATGGACAGAATATGAGTGCATTGTCATTCCAGATAATATGAGTCAATAATGTTTTGACGCTTCCAGGGCCAAACTACATCACTACACTCTCCAGCATCCCCGGTTTTATTGAACAGGCACTGAGGGGTTATAAGCTGAGAGATGAGGAGAGAGAGCGAGAGCGAAAGAGATGAGGGCTAGAGAGCAGAAAGAAAGGGAGAGAGGACTGAGATCAAATGTGAGAAGAGAAAAGAAGAAGAGGTACAAAATATATTTACAAATGAGTGGATGGAGGGGAAGGACGAAAGCGGCAGACTGTTCCGAAGAGTTTTGCCAGGGCTGCTCCTGGTCCGGTTCCTGCCCTGATGATCAGGGAGGGCGGCACAGCAGTGGACACCAGAAGGTGTGTTTTTAGCCAGACACAGTTGCCCAAATCACAAAGGGCCTCCACAATCATGGCAGAGGCCCAGCTGTCGTGCTGGGGGGGAGGGGCGCACTCATGGCGGGACCTTTGCAATAAGAAACTGGGGTGCAGGCCTCACGCCACCACTGCCGGTTCTCCGCCACAGTGCGGAGGACCTTAGTGGATCGGGCCCTCAACGAGGACGGTAGAAGCGTCATTTGCGCTAATGTTTCGTTACTTACTGGTAATCTTTATTACCCTGATTAAGGTCCTCCTCATCCCAGTCCTGTTCAGGTCTTGTTGATAACAGGCATGGTGGTGGGTGGGAGGGGTTTATATAATAAGCATAAAAGAAATTCTAGTGTTGAGATTAGCCTATCAGGAGGCAGGATTGTCTCACTTCTGTAAGGACTGGGACGAGGAGGACATATGAGAGGGTAATGAATTGCTCAAAGTAAACTGCTATAGAAACATAGTAGTAGGAGGCTACAATCTACCCAATCAAAGCACTCTGACCAAAATATTCCAGAGCCAGGACAAACACAAGAATGAGGGAAAGGCATTGAATCAAGAGCAGGGGCATGAGAGAGAAAAGACATCAAATCTTGAGCAGTGAGGGAGTCTGGTGACCACTCGAAGTACGCGTTGAAGTATTGGTAACAACAAATGCTGCAGATAGCAAATTTTCTGTAGCAAAACCTAAAAAGCTTGAGCAATTGTAAAGGCTGAAGCTGCTGGGCAGCGTGGCACAAGGACCACACTGGCACCTGTTTCCTCACAGCATGTCCATGACATCCCGGGAAATGTCTCAACCTTCCTGTATACTGCCCCTAGAGTGAGCCTACTGCCGTTTCTGTTTCCTGACATTTTTATAATATCTCAAGGCTTGTTATTGCTGGTTCATCCTTGTTATTGCTGACTCATCCATACTTTGGGCATTAGAAGCCGTGGTATGCTGCCAGTGTAGACCTAACCACTGGCGGGTAATTAAGAGAGAACACTCCGTCTATGGTGTACCAGTGCTTAATTTGTAAAAAATGAAGTGCTGGGGCTGAAAATGCTACAGCCCACTTCTACCTCCGGTGTGCCCAACTTTCAACACCCGCACTGCCTCAGTCTCTATCTTGTAACCATGCTGTGCTGTCCGTCCCATAAGTCATGCAATTTACTTCTTTACCTACACCGACAGATGAGTGCGAAAACAAAATGTATACAAAATGAAAATGCTTTTTTTGAACATATTAATCAGTGTGGTCTGACTGGGTTTGTTGCAGGTCAGGAGGCTGCCTAGAGCACAGCAGGTCATGTCACTGCTAGTGCTGCCTGTACTTAGTTTGGTCCAGTTATGACAACGGCATAGGCATCCACTGCTCAGCTTGCTCTGTCCCTGCCTGCTACAGCAAAAGCACTGTCCCCAGCCGCAATGCTGCAATGCAGGTGAGATGGGAGTATGGCTGTTGCACCTACTAGGCCCCAGCACACTCAGCAATTAGCATGCTTGGAGGCAGCGCACGGAAACTGCAGGTGACTCCATAGCAGCAGACTCGGGGAATAGAATGCAAGCTTGTTGTAAAATACAATGTCATCAAAATAGAATACGGAGTCCATCATGAATGTTAGACATTCTAATGTAACTTAAAGGAGCTAAGTAGAATATAACAAAGCTATTAGTTAACGGTGACTTCTTGGATTCATGACAAGCGTGACGATATCATCACTAAAGTGATGATACACAATCATGCTTATGCAGATCAAAGAGAGAGAGAGGACTAGGTAGGCTAGCCCGTATCCCCTGGGTTATATGTATAGATCAATAAGGACTAGCTAGTTGAGAAAGAGTGTAGGAGACTCAGGTACGTCAGACAATAATAATAAGGAAAAAACACTGTTTTCCTTATAAAGCCCTCACCCACCGACCTAGTCGGTGGCATGCTTCATCATCGGGCCCACCACAGTGGCACCGAATGTGCCCCGGGTGTGCTACAACGCCAGGTGACTGCGGAGCTGGTATATTACTGAGTGTGCAGTGACAGGGTGAGAAAGGTGCAGTTTAAAAAGCTATACAGGAGGTCCCAGCACCCGAGGGTTAACAAGTTTTAATAAACTGGGCCTCTGTTAGCAGGTTAAAAAGGCAAAGGGACGAGAGTGGGAGTGCTATGATGGCCTCCAACGTCCAGTGTGGTCTACATGTTTCAGCCAGTGCCTTTTGAATTCTAAGCTGGCTTTCCTCAGGACCAATAGGATATGTGAAAAAGGTGCAAATTAAATTATAATAAACTTAAATTAAGTGTTTGTGTAATTCTTTGGCTATGTGTAGCGCACGCTAAGGCGCTATAACTGTTAGAGGGGGATTCCCTCAAGCTTTACTACACAGAACACATAGGACAAAGACATGACGTACAGGGTAGAGTCATATTAGAGTGGTAAGTCTTTAGACCACTAATTGCCGACTTGTAAGGTGGTGTACGACCTATATACGGCTAGTGTGAGCTCATGGCAACTGCATGAAACTGGTGAGGGTCTAATAAACCGTTAGTGAAAGGTGGTGGGCTAAGAAACGAAATCACAAGGTGAGGTACAGGTAAGTATGGATACTAGGTCCTCACTCTGTTATTTCTTCTAGCCTCAAGGGTCGCCTGGCAGAGAAAGAGACCCTGTGGAGATAAAAAAGTTGTACAAGGCTGTCTAACCTGTAGGGAGAAAGAGTTGGTGCTTACCCCATTCGCAGGTCTAGTGGTCTTGTTTACTCACGAGTAGTTCGGTCTGGTCCTTGGACCTATTCGTTCTTCCGCGGCGCCCGATATGAGGTGAATGGGCAGCCTGGTTTCTTATTTATGCGGCTCGCTAGATACGGATCACCTGTGTTAGGTAGAAAGAGAGGGAGGGGTGCGCCCTAAACGCCGTATCATGGTAGCCCTTGCGGCGCATATGCGAGAGGGTAGTGCGCGTAGGTGCGCATGCGCAGTGGGTCTCGGTAGTGTTGTTCGTGATAGGTCACGGTGCGCTTGCGTTGGATTCTAGACGCATGCGTATTGTGAGGCGTTAAGTTGATGCTCAACGTGAGGGGGATATCACGTAGGTTTTGTTGCCCGTTAAGGGCGCTATGAGTAGTCAAGTTAATTATAACTCGAATATTCTAGCAGTGATGTTGACCATTAGGTAGGTCAAGTTACATAGTAAAAGAATGAGGTTTAATCATAAGTGCACTTGAGTGCACAGGGGACACACAATGGGAGAGAAGGGAGCAGAGATAGGGGCGCTCATGCAGGGGTATCTAGGCACAGTTATAGCTCCATTATGCAGTGTTACATTGTGGAAGTTAAACCACTGGGGTTGGGCTAGGTGGGCTTATTTACACAGCTAAAGTATTCCATGGTATGGCGTCATTAAGGCCATGGATGTGTGTGGATAATCGATATATCCAGCGCTGTTCTTTTTGTAAAAGGAGTTTTTCATTGATGGAGTTGTCAAACTTTTCAATGACAGTCCAAGAGAAATCGTTGGGTGTGTGGTTGTGGGTTAGGAAGTGGTCTGTGACCTTGCTTATATTTTTCACACATCTTATTGTGCTTCTGTGTTCCGTCATTCTTGTGCGTACTTTGCGGGTCGTCATGCCAATATATCTTAGGCCGCATCTACAGGTTATCAAGTATACCAGATTGGTGGAGTTGCAGTTTGTAAACTGCTGTTGTGTCCAGGTTTTATCTGGTTCCAGGTTTAATGTTTTGGAAGGTGACGTTAAGTGGCATACACTGCAATTGTTGCACGGTTGGTGACCAGTGATTTTAGGCAGGCCCCATGCGTTGACGATGGTGTTATCTTTGTTCCGTGTGTTTGTTCGCGGTCTGGTGTTTACTAGTTGGTCTCGTAGATTGGTGGCCCTTTTGTAGGCAAAACGAGGTTTTTCCCATTTTCTGGTGCCGGAATAGATGATTTTCCAATTGCGTTGTATGATGTTGGATACTTGGTTAGACGCTGTATTGTAGGTCGTCACACATGTTAGAACTGGTTCTTCCTGTGGTTTGTCAAAAGGTTTCCAGGAGTGCTTCTCTGTTCTGGTTTCTAGCTCTTTTGCAGGTTTTATTTATTATCCTTGAGGGGTAGCCGCGATCCATGAGCTTGTGCACTAGATCAAGGATTGTTGTTTGTAGTCCTTGATATTGGTGCAGTTGCGTCTGATGCGTAAGAATTGCCCATAGGGCAAGTTTTCCCTCAGGTGCCGGGGGTGAAAGCTATCAAACCTTAGTAGAGAATTTCTTGCAGTAGGTTTGTAGAAGGTGGTGGTAGTGAGTTTTCCATTCTCCGGCCTGATGTTCAAGTCAAGGAAGGGCAGTTCGGTGGAGCTGCTAGTGCATGTGAAGCGTAGGTAGGAGTCTAGTTGGTTAATCCAGATCATAAAGTTATCCAGTAGTTCTTGGTTGCCTTTCCATATCAGAAGGATGTCGTCGATATATCGACGCCACATTCTTATGTTGGCAGAGAAAGGATTAGTGGGTTGTTGTATGTGTGTGTGTTCAAAGTGGGCCACATACAGGCCTGCCACACTAGGGGCAAAAACACTGCCCATGGATGTACCATTCTTCTGCAGGTAGTAGGTGCCCTCGTATTCGAAATAGTTCTCTTTGAGAGCCAAAGCGGCACAGTCCAGGATGAAACTGCGGGGGGTGTTATACTCCCAGGGATTTGTCATTAAGACATCATGCAGTACTTGTAGTGTTGCGTCCTGTGGTAGGCTAGTGTACAGGCTTTCTATGTCTAGTCCTACCAGCAATTCGGTAGTGGGATCAAAGTTGAGTTCTTTGATAACACTTAGAAGGTGTTTTGTATCCTTAATGTAGGAGGGGGTCTTTTGGACCAAGGGGTTGAGAAAGAAGTCACAAAACCGGGATCATGCTTGCCTGAACAGATATGCCTCCCTATGAATACATACCAGCCCGTCACCATGCAAGGTATGTAGTTCTTTTTATTTTAAATTGGGCAATTAATATTGATACCACCATCTGCAGGACCATAAATCGTAGCCCCGGCCCTGTTAAAGAAGTGCCGGTGCTGAGCACCTGAAAGCAAAAGTGTGCACACTTCCGTAGCTCATCAGCGGAAAAAAAAACTTCCATGTCTGCGACTGCAAATATACGAACTAAGGAGCCAGTATTCTGAATATAGCTGCTTTGACTTTTATTAAATATTATTTGGTTTTACCAAGCCATGGTCTTCGTTTTAAGTTGTTGTTTTATGTCCTGTTAACACAATGCAGTGCATTATAAATTGCAACAATCAATGTGCCTTCGTATCTATTTATGGGACCTTTTACTCAATAAAGACAGATATTCAAACCCTGTAAAAATGCGCCCATCCCTTCATTCGATTGAATTTGTGTAGGAACTCCTGATTTGCTGTGCAAAATGAACTAAATAGTTTTTAGCATTATAAATCAAATAACCGACATGTATATGTATGGGATGTAGTGTCGTGCTGGACAGGTTCTAGTGTCTCAGCAGATACTTGGTTAGTCAGACACTCCCTCGTGGGAGTGGACAAGCAGGCCCCCCCACCCATCCATCGCAGGCATCACTAGGGAAGTGACCATGCTAATAAAAAAAGGCCCAGGTGCACATGCTCATGGCCAGTTCCAGTACTATACCCAAGTGTCTGTGCCACTTACTTACACAGTATGTAAGCCTAGAGCCCATAACTTTATATGGGAATCCATTCACAATGGCATTGTGTAGTACGTACGTTGGTACTACTTTAGTTCTCTTTCTCATAGATTTATGAATCGCCCCTAAACATTTAACGTGTTGATAAAAAGTGAACATTCATGCAATATTCATACACAATGAGTACAAATAGGAAGGAGCAGGCCTTTTTGCACTTTTTCTAACAGGGAGTTGGACATTTCGGGCCGATTAAAAATCTTGTAAGAGTATGTTAAAGAGTGCTCTAGCAGTAATACTTCCGTTTTTAATAAATGCATTTGCGAATTGGCACTTTGTTTTGTTTTTGCGTTTTTCTACGGACACCACTTCATTGGAATAAAAACCTCCATGGGACTTCAGAGCTCAAGACTAGGTAACCTCTGTTTTACACACGTTTAACAGACCCTCCTCGGTCCCAATACATATTCACACCTAAATCAGGAGGCCACAGAACCACTTGTGCAAAAGCATTGTTTAAGGGGACTGTTCAGTAAACTTTATTGTTTTCAAGAAATAAACTAATGGCCTGAAATGAAGGGAGATTTTTTTCTGCATGTGGAGTGAATCATGGGGCATATTATCAAGGGATTTATCTTCACTTTTTGGCTTTAAAAGCCAAGAAAGCGGAGATAAAATTATCTCCCTATTACCTAGCTGTCACTAACACCAGTTAGCGACAGCTAGTAGGAGATAGCGACCATCTTGGACCCCGCTTTGCATGTCAGAGAAATTTATCACTAATGACATGCAAAGTGGGCGTGCCAAGATGTTAGCGACTGGAAACAGTCGCTAACATTGCTATCTCCTATTACCAACTTTTGGAGATATTCGCGCTAAGCGCGAATATCTCCAAAAGCTAACACCTGCCATGAGCAGTTCTTAGCCATGTTATCCAATGAGAGGTGGATAACATGGCTAAGAGCATTCGCTCAGTAATGCATGAATATCGCTGACTTTACAGCGATATTCATGCATTGCGGACGATTTTTATCGTTTCAGAGATAAACCTTGCTAATAGCAAGGTTTATCTGCGATAAAAATCGTCGCAGCATGGCGATAAATTTTTCTCGCTAACCAAGCAATAGCGATAATTATCGCTATTGCTTGGTAATATGCCCCCATATTCCTGGGAAAATGACAGCTATCCAATCTAAACAGGAGTCGTGTTCTGACTGGACAGACCACTGGTTCAAGACTTACCACTACCTGAGCCAGCGAGCTCCCCGCTGTTCGATACCCAACAGTTTCCCCAAGTTGGAGGGCCTGCTGCCTTTGTTAGCTACCCCCAGCCTTTTGCTGCTATCAGCAAATGTCTCCCAACTTTAAATAGAGCAAGGAAACTGTGGTTCCACCTGATCCACGAAGCCTCAAGTAAGGCACCAATTTAGTTGTATTAAATCTAAATGCTCCTGAAACAATAAGCAATTTCAAGGAATATCCGTAATCGTAATTGGTGCTATAGGAAATTAAGTTATTAGTTGCCATTGTAGTGCTTGACTCTCCCATGCTAGCAAAGCAGAACAGTCCAAGGCCTACTCAGGGCAGGTGGCGTGGGATAGTAATCACCATTCGCTGGCACACACTAATAACACTTGTGCATTTATTACACACACACTATTAAACATTGTGCATTAATTTACAAATACATACATTTGTCAGATTGAAATACCAAAGCTGAACTTAAATAATCACCTTTGACCCCTAAAGGGTCATACAAACATATAAGATAGGTCTAGTGGCAGTTAAAGGTTCAAGATCAACAAACCACATGTTAAAAACACCATCATTTTTGTGAGCAAATGCAAAAATCCATAATACCATGTGTAAATGCACTTATTAACATTAATAAAGCATAATCACCTTGATCAATAATTACTATCAACATTATTATCTTATATTAAGCATTTTAAAATGAAAACCTTTCTGTGTCCTTTTTATATACTTTCAGGCCATATAAAATGCAATAATAAAAACAGCCTGTTAGACCTGTCGGCCTTGTGGTGGTCTTCTCCCAAATGTTTTGCCTCTCCTCCTCCTTTTTGCTGCACTTATTTTTGTTGGCCTAAGTACTCTGTGCACTTTACCTATGCTAACCAGTGTTAAAGTGCTTGCACTTTCTCCCCTAAAATATAGTTAAATTGACATGTACCAAATTGGTATATTTAATTTACTTGTATGCACCTTATGGAGTGATATACCATATACCCTTGGCCTCTAAATTAAATGCTGTCCGTGGGCCTGCAGCACTTATTGTGCTATCCACTTAAATATTACCTTAAAAAATGTCCAGGTCTGCCACTACATCCTGAATGCAGTTTAAAACTGCCATGTCAATTTGGCATTCATACCCCCTAAGGAAGGCCCTAGGTAGCGCGTAGTGCAAGGTTCTGTGCAATTACAAGGTGGGACGTGTACTATTAAATCTTACATGTCCTGGTAGTGAAAAACTCCTAAATTTGTTTTTCACTACTGTGAGGCCCACCCCTTCCATAGTATAAAGTTGGGGCTTCCTTAATACATTTATTATGATTCAATTTTCAATTGGGAGCAGGTAGCTAAGTCATGTTTGGTGTCTATGAAATTGAAATGATAAATCTTCTTTAATGGTAATGTCACATTTTTCATTACAATTTTGAAAATTGCACTTTTAAAAAGTTGGTGTTTTCCTGCCCAGAGCCCTTTTGTGCCTCTAGCCTGTCTCTGGTCACATGACTGGGTATAACTGATAGTTGGGCCATCTGTTGATAGTATTGGGGTGGGGGTCAAAGCTGAGCACAGCCCAATTTGCTACTGAATAGTTTGTGCTCTATGTTCGCACAAAGACCCTAACAACATCTTCTTCAAATCTTTATTTCGATCACATGATCATAAAAGATGTACAAAATTATCACATCAGTTAAAAAATCCGAAGTATCATTATATCCTTAATATAAAATACATTGAAGTTTAAAAGAAGAATAATAATCACAAATGGGTACCGATGCATCAGGGAGTAAAAGTCTATCTAGAGTCTACAGCCCTCTTTATCAATCGGGTTCGGGCATACCACATTGCAGATAAGAATTTTGCCAGAGCAAACACAAATGGCGGGGATAAATCAGTCTTTAAAACTCTGTATGCGGGTAGGAATGTTCTGAATCCCATGTTTTTAAGGAGAGGGACAAGCCAATATTTCCTGCTTTTCTGATAGGCTTGACAGAAGAAAACCACGTGCACATCATTCTCCTTTGTGTGTGCACATGCAGGGCACATCTCTGCAGGAACCCGACAGGACCATCCTGCGGTGAAAGACCCCAACGGAAGAGTCCCGTACCTCCATTGCAGGAATAGTTTTCTAGTTAGCACTGGTGTCATGCCATCTAAGACTCTTTCGAGATTATACGAATCTTTGGTTTTTATAAAGTGATGAGTCAGAGATCCTTCACGAGTGCTGTCCAGGGCTCGGAGGAGCGTTTTGTCATAATATGCTCTGGACAGCGCTTTCCTCTGTATCTTGTTGCTTGTAGTTTCCGGATCTGACCATAGTTCTGGTAATCCAAGAGTCTCGCAGGTTTTCTTGATGTAATTTAACCAGGGCGCCTTAGTGGCATTGGGCAGAGATAAAAATTCCTGTAACTCATTTCTATAGGTAACGAGGTCCTGACTGCTCCAGAGGCGACGCCAAAAGGTTAGTGGTTTTAGCCCCAATTCCTCTGTGATGGGCCTCAGACCCAGATCCAATCTTAAGGGCAGGAGTGGAGTACTTGAGGGAAGAGCTGTCAGCTGCCTAAGGAATTTATTTTTTGTGGTGAGCAATTTGGGTGATGGAATATGACCCCACAACTCTCCCCCATAAGTAACTCCTCCCCGCGCCTGGGCGTTGTAAATTTGGATTGCCGGGCTGAGTCACATCACATTGTCACTGCAGCCAGCTTGGAGCCAGGGCACGGGAGGCAGGAAATGCCAAGGTCTTCAAAGCCACTGTCTAGAAGCTTCTCCCACCATCCAGAACCCAGTGCACTTCTGGACCTGTGATACTCCGACAGGAAGAAGACGTGCTGTGCTGCCAGAGGGACTCTCACTCTGCTGGACTACAGCTGTTAAGGTCTGTTGCCTTCCTGGACTGCTGCCCTGTGAACGTTTTGACCTGCTGGTTTGACAACTTCTACTAGAGTGTGTGAGGGTTATGTATAAAAAGGAATTTTCTCCTTCCCCGCACAAGTCATGCAGAGCTAGCATACCCATGCAGGGTAACCCATGCCTCTAGTACATATACAGTGCATTATACATCACAACCCCCATGAGCCCTGGTGGGATACCTTTTGTTGAATTAAGTTGTATTGGGAGGACGTATCCGTCCACCCCCTTCGCATTCAAAGGGCGCTCTCAACCCGTCAGATCCAGCAGGTTTCCCTTGTCTAGATCCTTTTTGTTTATCATGTACTGGGAGGGTAGCCTGTGGAAACACATGCCCACAGTGGGGAGGAGCATACTCCTGAATCTAGAGGCAGAGGGTTAGAACAGCTATGCCCCCATGAAGGCAATCTTTGCTGATAAGTTTGGGCTGACCCCAGAGAAGTACTGTCAGAGGTTCAGCGACGGCCACAAGCTGCAAAACTATTCCTGGGTGGATTTCCTAGATTAGGTCAGCAAGCCACTGAAGGGCTGGTTGAGGGGCAGCAAAGGGAATGATTTTACTGGGCTGTACAACCTAATACTGAGGAAGCACAATAGCTGTTTTATAGAGCTGCGCTAAAACATAGTGGATAGCAGCCTTAGTGATCCCAGGAAGATTGCTGAGGAGGTAGACCTCTGCATCAGCATTCGAGTGTTTGTAGGAAAGTGCCCCTTTTTTTGCATTGTTACCTCCTAAGCTTTTGTCAGATACATGATGCCAACTTGATGAGTTTGCTCTGGGTCCCTGCCAATCAGGTTCCCAGGGCCTGTGTTCTTTCCCAAAACTGTAGCTTTGTCTGCACAATTGGCACACCTCTGAACCACATGTAAGTCCCTTGTAAAAGGTATCCCTGGTACCAAGAGCTTTGTGATGAAAGAGGGCCTCTGAGGCATGCAGCATTTATTATGTCACCCTCAGAGAGCCCTTGCTTGGACATCCACACACTGCCTTTGCAAGCTGCATGTTCTGGTACAGACTAGACTGAAGAGTCATCATGGCACCCATCCCTGGATGCCATGCCAACCAACTTTTCCTTTAGCATGGGTAAGTGACCCCTCAAGCAGGCCTTACAGCCTTAAAGGCAGAGTGCACGACACCACTGATGAGGGAACAGTTGCATGAGCAATATGCCCCTACAGTGTCTGTGCCATTCACAGGCATTGTAAGTGCAATGAAGCCATTTTGAGTATAGGGGCCGGGAGTTTTTCATTACAAACTCCATAGCCCCAGAATGGCCCCAGTGAAAACTGGGAACTTTGGTACCAAACATCTCACACATTAAACCCACACTGGCGCCAGTGTGGGATTTAATGAACAATTCACTCAGAGGGCATCTTAGAGATGACACCTGAAAACAACCGGCCCTGGTGTGGTTCCTGACTGGCTAGCAGCCATCAGCCACCACCAGATAGATTTCTGGAATCCTGGGCAGAGAGCCTCTGCTCTATGGGTCCATAAACAAAGCCCATCCTTGGCAGAGGTGTCATGCTTACTCCCCCAGGATGGACATGGTCCATGAAGGGGAAGGTTCAAATGCCTGATGCCTTTGTTAGCTACCCTCAGCCTTTTTCTGCTATCAGCAAATGTCTCCCACTGGTTCCGACACCCACTTTGGGGGGCAGAATCAGTGGGAAACAATAGCCAGGAAGAGAAGCGTGCCCACCTTTGCCAACCCCACACTTCAAGTGGGAGAAGCGAACTGAAGCAGATGTCTCACCCCTGAACCTTGCCTCTTCAGATACAATAACCTAAGTAGAAGGACTGAAGAGCCCTTCAGGAATGGAGAAGAAGATGACGACTAACTTGGCCCCAGCCCTACCTACCTGTCTCCTCCTCCAGTGACTCTGCTTCCAGAAACCGGCGTGGCTCATAGCCAGCAACCTCAAAAACCCCAGTGGACTGGTGCTGTCTTGGATAAAGACTCTTGTCACCTGTGGATACCGGATTTGCCCAGCAAAGAAACCAACACCATGCTCCGAATCTTGACGGATCCCTGACACTGCACCAGTCTGCACCTGATGCTCACGGCCTGAGTTTGAGTGACTCACCTACCCTGTGATTTCTCCCTGGCAATCCTGATCTCATCTGCATCGCTGCCTGGCATCTCCAGGACCCACCCCCGAGGTAAACAACCTTTACAACGCAACTTTTACAACACACTACCATTACAACAAAACATTTACAACGCAACATCCATTACGTCGCATGCCATTACAATGCAACCATTACAACGCATGACACTACAACGCATACCACTGCAACACATGTCATTACAACGCATACCATTACAACACATAACATTACAACGCATAGTAACCTTACACTATCCAACACTTACCCTACTGTTGCACCCCCATGGAGTTAGAATAGCAATTTTTAACCCTACACTATCCAACACTTACCCTACTGTTGCACCCCCCTGGAGTTGGAATAGTAATTTTTACCCCTACACTATCCAACACTTACCCTACTGTTGCACCCCACTGGAGTTAGAATAGTAATTTTTACCCCTACACTATCCAATACTTACCATACATGCAATGTAATGTTATGCGTAGTAATGGTATGCGTTGTAAAGGTAGTATGCGTTGTAATGGAATGCATTGTAAAGGTAGTTTTAAAAAAATTGTAATGGCACGCGTTGTAATGGAATGCATTGTAATGGATGTTGCATTGTGAAAAATGCGTTGTAAAGGTATGTGTTGTCGAAGTATGCGTTGTAACGGCATACATCCCCCCCGATGCCTGCAGCCTCTGTTCGAAAGGTTCCCCTGACCGGATCCAGCTAAGGAAACCTGACACCAAAAGGCACCCCTGCATCCTCCACCCCGGACTTTGGGGTGCCCAGCCAGCAGTGCTCAGGTGCTCCCCAGGTATCCAACTTACCTACCCAGCCATTGGTCACCCTCGCCCAACCTCCTGGTCCAGGCCTGCAGAATTTCTTCACAAACAATGTTCTCCTATGGTTTGCCTTGGAAGTCCGATGCCTACTTTGCACTCTGCACCTTACAGCCTGAGTGCCACCGGAGGTGTGCTTGTGGTGCCTAGTTGTGGCCCCTTTAATTTTTACCTGCCTTTGATTCCTTGTACCTGACCCGAAACCGCAGCTACCTACCTGTGACCAGTGCTCTTCAGAGTACCCCCTCTCTCCATAGCACTTCATTGGACCCAACCTTTCCTTTGAACTCCGCACCCAGCCACTCCTGTGCCGCTGAGGGTGCACTCTCTTTACCTACCGGACCCCTTCCCTCCATAAGTGCTACCAACCCAGAAATGAACTACAAAACCGAGTACTCACATGTAATTCACTAACCTTGTTTTCCTCCACAGGAATCAATTGAACTGTAACATTATATTGCCCTGCATAGCGTTATCATTGCAAAATCTGACAAATGTAATTGATTACCAGGGCCCCTTCACTGGGTTTCCAGGTATTAGAAGAGGCACGATACTATTCAGGACGAAGTACGATAGCTACTTTTTCTTTAATTATTACTTTTGGCAGTGACAGGCTGAGTAAAGTATACTCCCTCTGCATTCTGCCTAAATTAAATAAAAGCAGCTGTAATGCAGCCGTTTGAAGTCACCTCGGGGTGGAAAAAATGTTCACTTTACCGATGGGGGACATCAAATAATTTTGAAGGCTCTCTGTGAATTTTCAGAGTGCCTGGGAATGGTTACCCTAATAAAATAATGGCTTTGACACCATTCTGACATTGTGCATGTAATATCACTATGCACTATATTTTGCTCTTACGATGAGCTTATTCTATGTCAGTGTGTGTCATTATGTGTTATTTTTTATTGTCTTCTTCTTTCCCTCTCCACAGGTTTTTTACGCTCCTGCAAATCGCAGTGAGCTACCACAGCGACTAACCATGAACCATACCATATGGTCTAAACTTCAAAATAATTTTTCACATTTAGAGCCTCACGGGAGGGTGCGCCATAACGCGCGTACACCACCGGAGGACTTAATTTAGGTCCTGACGAATGCTGAGCTAATTTGCAGTTGTAACAGCAGAAACATGTTGACGAGTTGTTTGTTTTAAAGGACACAGGTTTCCCGAAACAGAACCTTGGAGTCCGCCACTTTGTTTTTAATCTAATACAGGTTGACCGGTATTAAAGATTTTTGTACATGCCTCAACCTTGTATTTTTAATTTTGCACCCACAGTTACACTCACACCTTAATTTGGGCACTGTTGCACTCACCACATCCCGCTCCGCTGTAAGTCAGGCGTTGTAGCACGCTGGGGAGGCATTCGGCCACCCCAGCGGGGACCCAATGATGAAGCATGTCACCAACTAGTGGTGAGTGAGGGTCTTTTTATAAAAAAGATATGACCCTTTTATAAAAAAGATTTGATTTTTCTTTTCCCCTGGAAATCACACAGGGACATTGGTTCCCCTTGGGAATATTTTTCTCTAAAGGGGCCTCTCTTTTTTCTTGATGGGGGTAGTCAGAGGAATATATAAAAAGAAAAAGACACGAAAAGTTTTTTGTTGAATTATTCTCTATTCATTTGCACTTAGTCACTCCTTATTTGTTGATTAAATATTAATTGGGGTACAGGAGTGCCTGTTCATGCCCTTTCTCTCTAGTTGTTAATTGAAACGTAATTGATTGACATTTACAGAAAGCTTTCTCAAAACTGAATTTACTGCATTTACAAAACTATACTGCGATCTTAAAAAGTGTTGCCTGTCTTACAAACTGTATAACCTACCTGCACTGAGTGAGTTTTGGTTCTAGAGAATCTCCCTGCCACTAATGTCCAAAAAGCGAAAATCTCAATCTTTAAGGGGATAATGCATTCCCATGTGCTGACCAAATCAGACAGGGAATACAGGAAGTACACCTCTGTACGGAAATTGCACATTATATATATGTTTTATATAAAATGTAAACACTTAATATAATGTTGTTTCAATAAATAGAACATAATCCAATGTACCTTTTAACCCCTTTAGAGCTTGTAAATAAACCTCCCCAGTGCTGCGCTGTCCATTGGAACTAGTGCTGAATGGACGTCCAACGGTCGTGCGCAGCACTGGGGAGGTAGTGGCCGTGACGACCGTTGGCCGACGGCAGCAATTAAGGGGTTAAATCAATAATATAAGCAAAAATCAGCACAAGAATAAAGATCATTCTACTATCCTCTGATAAGCTTAACTGTTCAGCCCAGATACCACTACATTGAGATAAATGTTCAATATACTTATACCTCTGTCATACCTTCGGGGATATCCTGGACTCTGTGCACACAATACCTCTTTTTGATATAGTATATACAGAGCCAGCTTCCTACAGTGTCTAAGAAGGCATCTGAAGGGGACTCCAAGAAGGGTGGTCAGGGTCTCCAACAGAAGAATGAGGGAGAAATAAACATAACATTAAAGAGTTGTCTCAAAGCCCTAAAAGCAGTTTACAGGGGAAAGAGGCTCAGTTTGAATGTGGCCACCAGAAGAAAGACTACATAGATGAGAAAACTGAAAAGTTTGTCCCTAAATGCTATAAGTGCTACCAATATGGCCATGTCACAGGAGATGCCAAGTGTTCCCAGAGGCCACCGCCCCCCAAAGGTGGGCAGTCATAGGGAATGTCCAGAGTAGAGCTTGGGGAGTGATACAGAGATGGAGCCCAAAGCTCACATTACCTCCAATACTTCAAGGTATAGGCAGTGGGTCAGCATACATGGGCAGAAGGTGGAGACTCTGGGGGACACAGGAGCCGGCATGACTACTGTCAGGTGTCATCTGGTGTCCTCAGAGCAGGTGATGCCCAATACATTCCACCAGGCTGTGGTAGCAGACATCCAGGAGAGCCACCAATCTGTGGCTTTTGTTCCCTATTATCTATTTATTTCGATTTAATGAATTTGTAGAGCGCATGGCTGGCCAAGGGCTTCCCACGCTAAAAGGAATACCGACAGTGGCGAGCTGAGCCAATGCCTAATTAATGTGGAAAAAGCCAAGTTTTCAGATTTTTCCTAATGGTCAATTCATGAGGGGCAGCATGAATTTCCAGTGGGATGGCACTCCACAGCCTAGGTATCAGATGGCGAAATATCTGCCTCCCCATCTGGCTCTTTCAACTCTAGTAGTCTTAAGGAGCTGTTGATGGGCGGATCTGAGATGCCTGGAAGGGATGTTCCTGGATATAAGGTTTCTCAGTTTTTTCGGGCCCAGAGTTGTTAATAGCTTTATGAGCTATGCAAAGAGTTTTACACTTTCCTCTAGCCTCAATAGGCAGCCAGTGGAGCTGTTTAAGTGCTTCTTTAATGGAGATGCATTTGTGGATATTCAACAGAAGCCTAGCAGCCACATTCTATACCCCTTGCAGTCTCCTAGTGACATACGTAGGTGAACCCAGATAGAGGGAGTTTCCATAGTCCAAATGCAAGATGAGGAGGGATTGGATCACCAGTTTCCTCAGGTGCTCAGGGATTATATTAATGATTTTGCTTAACATCTTAAGCAGGGAAAAACATAACCCTGAGAGTTTCCTGGATTGAAACTCCAGTGTCAGCGAGTCCTCCAGCCAAATCCCCAGGTTTTTTATGGCGGTTTTGGCAATGAGAGGATCTCCCATGCATTTGGGCCAGTGTATCAGAGGTGAGTGGATGCCCGGATCTCTGAGCAACATGAGCTCTGTTTCCCCCCGTTCAGCTTCAGGCAGCTGTTGGACATCCAACTCACCACTTTCTCCAGACAGATAGGTAGTTGGTTATTTCTAACTTCAGAGCCATTACAAAAAGACACCACTAGCTGGGTATCATTGGTATATGACACTACAGATATTACAAATTCCTGTACCACCTCAACCAACTGATGGACATAAACATTAAACAAAGTCGGACTGAGGGACGAACCCTGCGGGACACCACATGTGCTAGGGTGGTGTTTTGAGACGCAGTCCCCTTTTATCACCTGGAAAGATCTATTATCCAGGAAGGAAGCAAGACACTCCAAGGCTATTACCTGAATTCCCTATTGCCCCAATCTCGCTTTTAAAATGGTATGATCCACAGTGTCAAAGGCAGCACTGAGATCTAGCAGGAGGATGGCGGTAGACCGACCCTCGTCTAGTGTAGATTTTAGCTCTTCAGTAACTGTCAGTAAGGCTGACTCTGCTGTATGCGGCTCAAAAACCCATCTGGGTAGGATGGAGAATATCATTGGACTCCAGGAAGTTAGTCATGGAGTGATTAACAAGCTTCTCCAGGAGTTTACCCAGGTAGGGTAAAAGGGAAATGGGGCGGAGATTATTTAACATTGTCGGATAAAGGTTGGCTTTCTTTTGGAGTGGCTTGATGATAGCATGTTTCAAGGTTTTTGGAACTAGCGCTGAATCTAGGGAGAGATTAGGAAGTTCAGTCACTGAAGGTGAAAGAATATCAAGCATGTCCAATAGGACACGAGGGTGTACTGGGTCCAATCGAGAGCCCGATTTGATTGTCCTAAGAAGCTGTTGGACCTTCTCTTCCTCTAATCTGGGAAAATAAGCCAGGGAAGAGATAGGGGGCAGTTTAATCGCTGTAACAGTGGAAGGTTCCTGGGGGCGTGGCTTGGCTGCAGAGCGGAATGGCTGCCTGAAATAGCAACTCCGCCGATCGAGCTAATTAATCCGGTAATTATCGGCGATTCTGGTGTTTAGACTCGGACCTCTCGGCCCCAGGAGTAGGCGCGGGATACTCGGTCTGCCTGGTGAAAATCCGGGACCTGTGGTGGGAGCCAGTGTGAAGTTAGAACCGACGTGCTGTGAGCGGTGGAGGGGCCTGGCGTGATAGTAGAAGCCGGGGGCTGGCGTGAGACCCAGCCCGGGGGCGAGCTGCACTGCAGTGAAACGGACTGCTGCTCCGATTGACCCTGTGGCCGCGGACTAGCCAGACAACACCCCGCTAGCAGCGACATCGTAAGCAAACGGCGAGACAAGCGCCACGGACAACTGGTGACCGTGTGGAAGTTGAAGTGCGGGGTGGACTCTGCAAAACACCGCGCTCCGAGGAGTCGGACGGTACGAAGCAGACATGCGGTGAGAGTCTGAACCCACGGAATATGGAAGCTGTTGTGCCGCGACCTGAGTAAGTGCCATACCCGTAAAACGCAGAGTGCGCTACAGCCCTATAATAGCGGGACAGTAATAACCACGCTGCGGCATCGTGGCCCGGGCCGGTCCCCGGGAGAAAGAAAAGCGGGCAGCCATATTGGATGGGGCAGTGGCGTTGCTAGCGGCTACACGCAGGAGACAAGCAGAAGCCAGATCGGCAACAGGAACTGTAAAAGGGGTCAACAGATGCATTGAGGCGGAAGAAAAAGTGACATTCTGGCATACCAAGTCCCCTTGCAAGGCGGCGCTATCATCTACTGCGGCACGGTTCAGACTCATTCAGCGCTAGGGTCTAAAAGCACGAACCTCCATTTTGATTTACGCCCAGTCCGATGTGGAGGTGAGCAGAGGCTGAGCGCATTGCCATAGGCGCACTGGTGGGTTGCGCCACTGTGCGTAGAGAGAAAGAATTAGAGCTGCTGCGCAGGGGGCAGCCTGTGATCAAGAGACCATACTGCGGCTGGCCCACGATAGCAGGTAAAGACAGTTGCTGTGCAGAACCACCCTGGTACAGAAGGAATAGCCCCACAGGCTGTTGAAAACAACTGCCCTTCCCGCTGACTACGCGCCTGGAGTGGAGTGATCTACGACACGGCAGGAAATTTCTGGTGCGCTGCAGAGGTACAGTTGCGCTTGCTTTAAGATCGCACTGTGAAGCGGCAATGGGCAAACCAGAAACGAGGCTGTCGAAACTCACCTTTGACAAATCCAAACAGAAAACGGCTGGCCAGGAACAACATGACGATGACACATCGTGGGAGGACCAGAGCGGCTCTCAGCAGCTGACATAAAATCAATGTTCCAAGAATTAAAAACGAGCTTGCAGGGCATAGACAACAAAATGGACGCCCTGGCTGCACGTATGGACAGCATCACAAAGAGAATGGACAAACAAGAAGGGAGAGTAGGGGTGCTGGAAACGCGAGTGACTGAAACGGAAGAAAGCCAAACTGACCTGGACAAAAAGGTACGCGGCATGGACAAAGTGCTGGCACTAATTCAACAAAAGAATGAGGACTTGGAGGCGCGCTCGAGGCGCAACAACGTCCGCGTCACGGGTGTGGCAGAATCAACAGACATTACCAACATGGAGCAATATGTTGAGCAGATGATGAAGGACCTCTTTGGATCAGGACTGTCGCAGATGTTCCTCGTAGAAAGGGCACACAGGACATTGGGACCCAAGCCGAAACCGGGTGCGCCGCCTAGGCCTATCATTGCGCGCGTCTTAAATTATAGAGACCGTGACACGATCCTACGCATGGCATGAGACATGAAAGATGTGCAATATAAAGGCAACCACATCGCCATATACCCGGACTTCACCCCTCAAGTACAAGCCGCTCGCAAAGAATTTATCCCATCAAAGAAGATCTTCCAATAAAGGGGGACAAAATATTAGCTAATTTATCCTGCGAAGCTTAGAGTACAGGGCCCAGGCAAACCATCTTTCTTCGTGGATGCAAAGGTGGCTTTGCAGTATGCGAAGCAACTGGCAAGAGACCAAAAGAACCAGGCGCATTCAGAGGGACCGGAACCGCAGGACAGGCTAAGTGATATTGAGTGACTGCTGATGTTAAGGTTCAGACTTTGCAATGTAGATAATCTGTCATAACCGAGATGGGGCCAGAGTGCCCAACTGGAGTATCAGGGGTCACTTACGTATGGCGGAGGGAGTGTGTAAGTGCGTGCGCTTGGGGGTGTGGGAGGTCCTCGAGCTGATACACTCAGGTCAGCGCTCGATCACCCTGTCAAGAGTACGGGGATAGTAGGAGACCAACCTGCATACCCCAGGGGATGATTCCCATTCATTGGTTACCGAGAATGACTATAGGTACAATTCCTGTAGCTGGGGGGGGTGGCTAGGGGGAAAATGCACAACCTAATTAGGGGGTTGGAGCGGGTGGGGATTACGATGTTTCAAGTTCGGGGAGTTCTGATGTTGAAAGTTTGTTTAGAAGCGATGTGTCGGATGAAGCGTGTGGTTACGTTGCGCCAGGTACTGAAAAACATGGATCGCCCAGTCGGCAACGACCTCATTCATTGAGCTATGGCTGGTTGTGTATGCTGTGGCCCGCAGGGCCGTTACGTTGTGGCACACAAATCGTAGGGGGACGGCCACATGGGGAGTTGTATGGATTTGGCTTGCTGTTAGAACAATTTATTTCAGTACCCCTGCAGACGTGAAGCAAATAAAATGTCTTACCTGGAATGTGCGGGGCATGAATGACAGATGCAAAGCCAGATTGGTGCAGGCCTTTTTACTAAGAAAAGAGATAGACGTATGCCTTCTGCAGGAGACCCACTTGACTGCTAATGCCACACAATTGCTCAGACACAATAGGTGGGGAGAGATAATCCATGCCTCATACTCAAACTACTCAAGAGGGGTGGCGGTAATGATCAAAAGAGGCCTACAATGGAAAACACATGAGGTAGTCAGAGATAATGGAGGCAGATACATACTGCTAGTAGGGACGCTGTGCGGTGTGAGACTGGTGCTGGTGAATGTTTATGGCCCGAATGACGATAACCTCGATTTTTATTGTGAATTATGGCACAAGGTACAGGCCCGTGGCCCGGCAGCGATTATATGGGGGGGTGATTACAATGTTGTGCTTTCGGACACTATGGACAGACAGGGGTCAGCTAGAGAGCATCACCCTAGGGCGGCAGAAGCGCTGGGCGATATCATAAAGGATGCAGAACTGGTGGATTCCTGGAGGGCGCTACACCCCGGGGATCGCACAGGCACATGCTTAACAGTGCATAGAGCTGCATGGTCCAGGCTGGATTACTGGCTGCTGTCCAGAGACATTCACGCTTCGGTCCTTGATGTGACACATCTACCCAGGTCGTTGTCTGATCATGCCCCGGTCTGTTTGATATTGACCACGCCATCACAGTATGTCCAACCATTTAGTTAGAGGTTCCCCTCCCGGGCACTGCGAGACCAGGTGTTTAAGCAGGAATTGCGAGAAAAATTGGAGGAGTACTTTGAATTTAATGAGGGCACAGTGGATTTGCCAGGCACGCTATGGGGGGCTTGCAAAGTGGTGACGAGAGGAACTTGTATGTCGCTGAAAACAGGGGTGCTAAGATCCATAAGAGACGCCTTATGCAAACTAGAAGTAGAACTAGCTACGCTTGAGTCTCCATTAACAGAGGCGCCAACGAATGGTACACGTGCAGAATTTGGATCGAAACTTACTCAGTATCAGGAGGAGGCGGACAGAGAAGTGGCGTATCTGACTAAAGATAGCCAGGCTAGACGATATGGAGAGGGCGACCGAGCTGGGCGCACACTGGCGAACATGCTGCGAGCGCCAAGAGGGATGGATTATATCTTAGAACTCAGGGGTGAGGATGGCGATATGGTTAGAGAGCCCCCAGCCATACTTGACTCCATGACAAACTACTATAGGACATTATATACTTCCAGGGTGACACCAGATGACCAGGTATTACAAGTCTATCTGGATACTATAGCTTTGGCGTGGTTCAACACTGGGGCCAGACAGTACATGGACCTACCATTTGCACAGGATGACATAAGAGCGATAATAGCTAGTTTGCCGCTTGGCAAGGCACCAGGCCCTGATGGGCTGACGGCGGCCTTCTATAAAGAATATGCAGACATCCTGGTCCCGAGGCTGCACAGGGTTTTTGAGGAAGCAGTAGAATCAGGCATACTCCCACAGTCGATGCAAGAAGCGATGATTATCACGCTGCTTAAACCTGATAAAGACCCCACTAACCCGGATTCTTATCGCCCACTTTCACTAATAAATCTAGATGCCAAGATATATACGCGAAGTTGCTTGCAGATCGACTAAAATACATGATGCCAAAAATAGCGCTCTCTGATCAGTCGGGATTCGTATTGGGGAGGTCCACTTCGCATAACTTAAGAGTATTGTTTGGGCTCCTGCACTACCTGGACATTAAGGTGCAGGCCACAGCCGCATTATTGGATGCGACTAAAGCATTTGAGTGGAAATTCCTGCTGACACTTTTTACCCAAATGGGATTTAGTCCGCTATTTGCTAGGAAAATTGGCATACTTTACAATAACTCGACTGCCAGAGTACAGGTAAATGGACAGATTTCTGCTCCTATCTCCATAACAAGAGGGATTAGACAGGGGTGCCCACTGTCGCCGTTACTATTTGCTATCGCGACGGAACCCTTGGCGGCACGCATGAGGCAACATCATACTCAGCGTAGCATTGGCTTCACGTCACGCGGTCTGCTCATATCCATGTATGTCGACAACATTACCATATATATGATGAACCCGTCAGAGACTTTTGATCCACTGATGAGAGAAATGGTACGATACAGTGGCCTCACTGGTATAGAAATAAATTGGTCGAAATCAGTAATGCTGCCACTGACAGATGGTACAATCAAGTGCCACACTGAATTCCCAATAGATTGGGTCACGGACGATGTCAAATACTTAGGTATAAAGATAAGCCGCACTATTCAGGATATATGGCTGTTGAACTTCCGAGTGGCCATGGAATGGCTAGAGAACAAAGTAAGGTAATGGAAAAAACTGCCATTGTCTTTGACGGGCCGCATAGCTATCATAAAGATGGTAGTGGTGTCCAAATTTCTTTATCTTTTTGTAAACATTCCCTTGCCATTAACAATGGCGTTCTTTCGCCAACTCCGATCTGCTATTATTGAACTAGTTTGGGCGGGCAAGCAGCCCAGAGTAGCCTGGAACCTCCTTACACTTCCCTTCCACCAAGGGGGTCTGGCAGCCCAGGACTTTGAGCTGTATGCCTATAGTGCGCAGGCCCAATACATACATTACTGGCAACACCCGATCCCCTACCAACCTCACGTGGCAATAGAGATAGACGTGGCGGCACCCTGCCCCCTAAAGACAGCGGCGTACCAGAGATACAAACGGTCGCAGGAAGACATTGACACCGTAGAGGTGGTGCGTTGGGCTTGGTCGAACATTGCAAAACGAACGGGCGTAACTGAACTATATGCCCCGAGCAAGCCGTTGGAGGGCAATCCACTACTGGGACCACTGACGGACGCGGCAGTGGTGCGGCGGGCACATGACTGTGGCCTGAAGGTAGCGGGTGATCTGTATCCAGATGACACTTTCCTCACAATACAAAATATGGTCGCATCGCCCGAGCCGACGGCTTCGGAGCTCCTTCTATACTATCAACTGAGGGCGGCATGCAAACACAGATATCCTATGTTCCCTGAAGCTCCACCGACGTTGGCAGCTCTGGAGGACATACTTTCGAATAACTCCTCGCGTAAACTGATAACGCGCATCTGTAAGGCTACACAGAATGCAACCCCTGTTCGCATGTTGACTCGAGATCGCAGTGGGAGGTTGAAGCAGGCATTAGTATCACAGAGAAACAGTGGACATTTTGCTGCACTCAACTTGAAAACCTTTCGCCTAACTATAGATTGCGGCTGATACACTTTAACTACTTACACAGTACGTACCGCACACCCAAACAGCTTTTCAAAATGGGATTGCAGGCTGATGCGACTTGTTGGAGATGTGGCGAGAGAGAGGCTACGTTTTATCATCTAGCATGGGTATGTGGTTCAGTACATAGATTTTGGGAGACAGTCTTCCATAACATAGGGCAGATAGTAGGAACAACAATAGACCCAGATCCGCTTGTGGCCCTCCTGGGATTTGTGATGAACGTGCCCAGTGCATCCCGGAGGTTGGTGGCTCTTCTTTTATTGCTAGCCAAGCGGCAAATAGCGATTCACTGGAAGCAGAATGCTCTGCCGAAAATATCAAGCTGGGTGGGATCAGCGGTGTACTGTAAGGACCAACTGATTGCCTACTGGGATCTGATGCCGCAGCGATCAAGGCCGGCGGACATATGGTAGCCTTTGGTGGACTGGCTAGCAGGGGCAGAAGAGAATGACAGTGACTGAGACTATGAGACTTTGAGTGATGGCTGCACTGTGATGAAGCTAAGTTGGAGTTGGGCTGCGTCTTGGGGTGGAAATGCATAGGTGACGCTACTGTCCCTTGCAGGACGATGGTTGGGCGTGACGGCGAAATGACTTAATGATAGTAGTGATGTGGTGATTCGACTGAGATATGTGTGTGAATGGAATATCATGCGTGAACAGCCATAGTGAACAGCGGACACTGGGAGATCAATACATGGACGCTTATTTTGGGCACTGATCACTATTCTACGATAATCGTTTACAGTTGTTTTGTTGGTTACTAAGTTTCATACAAATGTTGGGAATTTGCACAAGTGTATGGCATTGATCCGCATTAGCGGGGTAACGCTACGTAAACAAGCTGCCTGCCTCCAGGTTGTTGGCTAAATAGCAGAGTACACCTTGACGGAACAAAATAAAGGTTTTGAAAATCAAAAAAAAAAAAAAACAGTGGAAGGTTCCCTGTTTTTTGGGGATTGATTGTATATTTATGTCACCTTGTTGGAAAAATAGGCTGCGATTTCATTGCATCTTTTAATGGAAGTAAGAGGGGCATTTGAATTTTCGTGTGGGTTGGACAGGGTTTTTACTACCTTGAACAATTCTTAGGGGAGTTTACTGCCCGAGCAATTTTTTCCCCATAAAATTTTGATTGGGCTGTTTTTATTTCATTATAGGATAGGATAGGATTGACATTTATAGAGCGCACGAATGCTGAGGCGTCTTGTCGCTAGGGTAAAAAAGAGAGGGAGGACCAGGGTCCGCAGAACCAACACCTTAAGCCCTGGGGAACAGCCATGTTTTTATTAGCTTCCTAAACACTGTCCTGTTTCGTTGGAGTCTCACTGTGATAGGTAGTTGGTTCCACAGCCTAACCACACAGTGAGTGAAACTCTTACCACCCCATCTGGCTCTATGAACTTTTGTGGTACAGATGAGACCAGAATTAGCTGGATCTAAGACTTCTAGTGGGAGCGCACCAGTGGAAGATTATTCGCAGGACAGCAGCCCCTCCATAATAAAGTGTCTTATGAACCAGACATAATGCCTTGAATTCTAGACATTGCTGTATTGGAAGCCAATGCAGTGACTTAATGGCATCAGATGCGGGTGGACCTTTAGGAATATTCAGTAGTATTTTGTATGGACTGTAATTTAGTCTTCTGTACCTTGGCTATGCTTATGAATAGAGCATTACAGTAGCCCAGACGGGATAAGACTAAGGGCACTACCCGTGTTTTCCTTAACTCCTGCGGAATAAAAGGAAACACCTTCCTGAGTAGATTCAGAATATAGAAAGAAGTGGAGGTTACATGATTGATCTGGGCTGAAAATCCCAGTTGCTCATCAAATAAGATCCCCAAGTTATTAACTTTAGAGGATGGTGTTGGACATGTGCCAGCCTCTGTCGGCCACCAGGTGGTGTCCCACAGGGACGGACCGCCACCAAACTCCATCACCTCCGTCTTATCCGTGTTTATTTTCAGATAATTGTTGCTCAGCCAGCTCATGATGTGAGTCAGACATGCATGGAAACTCACAGACGCAGATGCCACCTGATGTGATACAGATATGATAATCTGTGTGTCGTCTGTGTAAGACACAAACGAGAACCCATGCCGTCTGTTGAGACTGGCGAGTGGGGTGACGTAGATGTTGGACAGAGTAGGAGACAGTGCCGATCCCTGTGGGACTCCACAAGGCAGAAGGAATGTTTCAAACTGTACATTTTCCAAGTGCAGTCTGTTCCCTAACCTCTAAAACAGACGATAGGAGGGACAGAGCCAACTCACCAATCCCCACTGCCTTCAGGCGCCACACTAACACCATGTGATTCACGGTGTCAAATGCTGTCGATAGGTCAAGGAGGATGAGGATCGTCTACCCCCCCCATCATCCTGTCTAGGAATATCTTCTGTTGCCAGACTAATGCAGTCTCTGTCGAATGACCTGACCGAAATCCATGCTGACTTGAATCCATCAGGTTGTTGGTGTCAAAATAGGTCGACAGTTCCTGATTTATTGACCTCTCAAGAATTTTGGCTGCAATCGGCAGACAAGAGCTAGGTCGATAATTCTTAGCCTCCCGTGGATCAAGCTGGGGTTTTTTAAGAATTGGTCTGATGCAGGCTTTTTTTCCTGACTGACAGATAAATCCCAGATACTATCACTTGATTTAAGATGGGAGTTAAGTGTCTGCTAATAGACCCAGACATCATATGCATGACTGTAGGTGGACACGGATCCCTCGGAGATTCTGACTTAGTAGATAGCAGGAGTTTATTTACTTCAGTATGAGACAATGTGCTGAACGTGTTAAACTGACAGTGGTGCGTCTTGTCCTCTTTTATGGTAGTTTGACCATTGTTGTTTGCCTGCCTGTTATTCCGAAGGTCATCATAGATTGTTTGGATCTTAGTCTGGATTGAATTGCGTGTTCTGATGTGGTCTTGATAGCACTTGAATATTTTTAAAAAGTTCCTTAGTGGAGTTGTTGTCCTCCTCTATTCTTGTTGAATAGTACATCTTTTTTTGCTTGTATAATAGCTTCTTTATACAATTGTAAAGCTCTATTATAAGATATCTTATGCTCCCTACTATATTCAGTTCTCAATACACGCTCGGCTTTCCTGCATGTAACTTTCAACTTTTTCAACTCCATACAATACCATAGCGATGAACCCTGCGCTCTTCTTAGTTTAATGACTTTCTCAGGGGCCACTCTGTTTACCGCAGCGGCTATCCAGTTATTAAACTGGCAGGCCGCCTCATTGTTATCCGGATCCTGTATAGGTGGACGGATGTTTAGGGCTTCCTCTAATTCAGCCCCTTGGATTTTATTCCAGTGTCTAATTTTAATGCTGGCTAGTTTATTTATATCAGATTGGACCGATGGTGAAAACTGAATATTGAAATAGATCACCGAGTGATCAGTCCATGGGAGGGGAACCGTGTTAGTGGGTGTAACATCCAAATTAGTGGCAAAAATGCCATCAAGTGTATGGCCCGCACAATGTGTGGGACCCACCACCTTTTGTTGAAAACCATAACCTGCTAGATTATCAAGCAGCCGACTAGTATCCCAGTTGTTGATGAGTTCCAAATGAGAGTTAAAATCCCCCAAAATAATGAGTGAATTGGAATCTATACATGATTCTAGCAAAATCTGTAGTGCCTGAGAGAAAGGGGATCAAGGGCCCGGTGGCCAATAAAGAAGTATTTCATGTAGGGTGGAGAGGTTGTTAATTTTCAATGCAAAGCGTTGGTAATCTGATTAACAACTTGTAATCAGATTTGAGAGAGGTATCACAGTTTTTCCTACAGCCTCTCTAATTTTTTGCATTTCTTTTTAGTGCAAGAAGCTGCTCATTATAACATGGGGTGATTTTAGAGAGAAGTTTGCTATTAAAGGTTCTTTTTGGTGCACAGATATCGGTGGAGTGGGTAATCTAGTGTTTTCACTGTTGGTATTTCTTTTCTAGGTTCCCCAAGAGGATAGGGGAATTTTCCTTGAGGGTGGTTTGCCATGTTTTAGGGTCCACTTTAGACCAACTCCTCTTAGTAATACTTTGACCCAGAGGTGTTTGCACTTGCAGAGGCCTAGGTAAAGTGAAAGTAATTAAACAATCGTCTGACCAGGGTACTGGCAGGCGTTTATAGACTATGAGTTGTGGATCGTTAGAAAAAATAGGATCCAAAGTATGGCCTTTCTTGTGGGTAGGTAGAGTTACAAGTTGGGCAAATTGCAATGCTTCCATGTCGCCATGCAGCTGTCTAATATGATTGGAGTTGTGCTTGTCTGCATAAAGATTAAAATCACTAAGGATTGTCAATCGAGTATTCTCTATTGTAAGACTGGATATTTGATCAGGTAGTGCCTCTAAAAATCTTCTACTAGCACCTGGGGGCCTGTAGATCAGTACTCCTGAAAATGTGTGGGTGGGGGATAAGGCTATATTAAATTGGGCGCTTGCACAATCAGGAAGCATAATGTTAGATAAGGTGCATTTGTATGCATCTTTATAAATGAACACAATGCCACCCGACTCTATCCGTACAATCCTGTCTTTATAGCTGATAGCCGGGGTGAAGGGCAAGATGGATATCAGGGCCTGAGCTGGTGTTAAGCCAGGTTTTAGTCACAAAAGTATGTCTAGAGGCTCTTCCTCCAGAGTGATTCTGATATCAGATAGATGTTCCAACATAGAACGAGCATTTATCAGTCCCATCTTCCAGCTACCTTCTTTATCTGTATTGACCCGCACTTGGCTTGTCAAGCTAGTATCAGTGGTGGTCTTATAACCACAAGTGAGGCAGGGAACCATGGAATTGACTATTCCTACCTGGGGCGCACAGGGTTGATATTGTTGGGACCTAATTTCTAGCAGCTGCTCTCTAGAGTATATGTAGATACCTGTGTTATATGAACCAGAATTTCTAGCCTCTGGTCCTGATTGGGCGCGGATGGGCGCAGACGGGCATACCTTGTGGTGGGCCTTTGGCGCGCCAGCGGCGCCCTGCTCACTCGTCTGCTGCGCGCCTGGCCCGGATTGAACATTTAAAGGGGAACGTCCTTTACAACTGAACTTTTACAACGAAGACCCGTTACAACGCAGGTTTAACAACGAAAGTCATTACAACGACTTTCGCTGGAGGGTGCTCTAGGATACGTAATAGTTTAATTTACTATCCAACACCTTCCCTACTATCCACGGGGACAGGAGTTGGAATGGTAAATTAAACTATTTACTATCCAGCACCCCACAACGCAAGTCGTTGTAACGACTTGCGTTGTTAAACTTGCGTAGTAAAGGTACGCGTTGTAACGGTACGCGTTGTACCGTCATACATCCATTCAAATGAGAGGTGGAGAGGTGGAGTCAGCAACTAGACCGCCGACCTAAAACCTCAACCAAAACTAATGGTGAGCGAGTCCCACTCGCACTCTATGGTTCCTGCAAGGGGAGGAGTAGGATCCCTTACAAGGTGAGCAAAAGTCAAGTTGCAGTGCAAAACAGACTCAAATTCATACAGGCGTAAAAATTATTCTGTTAAAAGGGAGTGCACCCGCATAAAAGCTAATTCCAAGTTAAAAATATATTCACAAATTACAAATGATTAAAATAAAGAGTGAACTGTGTGCAGGGCAGAGCTTCACTGTCCGTGCTCTTTGAACGGGCTTTCAGGTCTGCTGAAAGTTACTGTGAACCCAGCTATGGCCGTAGACTGTCTGTTAGGAAATGACTTGGAGCACACTGCCTGGAATGATGGCTAAGGGGGCAAGATGGCGGATGTGCTTGCATTCGAGTGAGCAGCGGAACCGTGCTCGCTGCTGGGTCACTCTCATCTGCTGCTGACGGGTGCTCACTCTCCCCGTGGATATCGAGAGAGGTGCTGAGAGAGGCGCTGGCGGGTCTCTCACCTATAACGCGCTTAGCGAAGTATGCGGCAGGATTTTTTATTCAAGTATCGCCGGTTTCTGCAAGCCGTCTGGCGTTCTGTGGCCGTTACCTCGGAGCGGTCTTTGTGGCGGAGCCGCTGGGACGCTGGAAAACTGCTGTGGTGCTGTCAGAAGCCTTCGGCGAAACCCGGTTCTACAGGCATACAGCCCAAAGGAGAAAGAATACTGGGGAGACGCTCACGGTGTCGAGGACCAGCGATGGGTCCAAAGAATCAGAATCCCAGTACAGCGCTCAAAGTGCTCAAGCCAAAAACTCGGGCAGTGACTGCTGCAGCAACGACGACGGGTAAGCCGGGCAATGTTGGAACTGTCCCGATTGCTCCGAATGTAGACTCAGAGCTGTTACCAGAGGGAAGTACTTTAATCTCAGAGGCTGCATAGGCTTTTCAGGTAACTCCCCTCAAAGAACCTGTACTAGTGCATGCTGGGAGTCGTAGTGGTGCTATACCTAAAAAGATACCTGGCATGTTTAAAAAGGGCAATAAGGCACTAAATATGGAGAAGACTACTGGTGACTTATCTGGAAACTCTGACTCCCTGCTGGCACACCCTAGCAATAATCCTATGGAAGTCATCAGCGGCAGCGAGAACATGGAGGTTGTGGCTCCCCTTTCCGAGTTTGGTCCACCTCAGTTGGTACAGGTTGCTACTCCCCATACCGCAAGAATTATCAGCAAGGCTACAGCTCCTGCCGGGGTCCAGGGGTCAAATCCCCAAGGCAGCACATCTAGCGGCACACCTGGTAGTACTATTCCTACTTATTCTCAGGAGGAAGCTGATCTTTCTGGGGATACTCAGTCGGTTGACTCGGCAGGGAACTTTTATTCAATGTCAGATCTATCCAATGCATTGGAGCTGGAGAGTAAGCATGAGCGTAAAATCCGTTACGCTCGCGGATTTTGCGAATTTTCGGTAAATTCGCGATCCGCGAACTCCCGCGAATTTACCGGGAATTTGCAAATCCGCGAGCGGCGGATTCCAGGGGCAAAAGTTCAAGCCTTGCTGGCCTGTTGTAACTATTTTACGATGGCGCCGGCAAGCTGCCAGCGCCATCCTAAAATAGTTACTAAGTTAGCTTCAACAGGAAGCTCTAATAGATAAAATAAAGCAGGTGCTCGAGCACCTGCTTTATTTTATCTATTAGAGCTTCCTGTTGAAGCCAATTTAGTAACTATTTTAGGATGGCGCTGGCAGCTTGCCGGCGCCATCGTAAAATAGTTACAACAGGCCAGGCAGGTGTGCCTTCTTCCCAAATATACCATCGAAAATCAGCTGTGATGCTGGACAGAGGCCTTTGCATCCTTGACTTTCACGAGCGCAATCCTCGTGCTGTTCCTGTGGCCAGGAGCTTCTGTATCTTCATCTGCTGCTCTGATCGGTCTCTGACTTTTTATACACACAAGAGGCATGTGCACTCGCATGGAAGCCCCGTCCGTTTGGCCCCGCCCACACACTCGCGGTGTGCACCGTCTTCCCGCCATTTACCCACTATGATAGCTCACTCAAGGGACCCCTGCGCCCTTCGGCGCGATTGCATAGTAACACACACCTGGTCGCTGTAGACAACTCTCTGGCACTTTAGGCAGCTGTAGTGTAGTAAAAGCACTATACATTTACCCAACGAGGTAGCACTTACTGATTATCCAGTATAAAGTACTCCAGTTGAGTAGAGGTATGGCACAAAACGGTGGCGTCTTCTTGAATAAATATGAAGGGCAGGGTTCATTCTGGCACGATGGTCCTGGCACAAAAATTAAACCTCAACCGGAAGCACTTACAGATATCAATTAAGCATGTGCCCTAGTTGAAGCTTAAATTCAGTGACTCATTCATCGGCCCAAAAAACAATCGTGAGCGTTGTCAAGGCTGGGCAGATGTGCCTTCTTCCCAAATATACCATCGAAAATCAGCTGTGATGCTGGACAGAGGCCTTTGCATCCTTGACTTTCACGAGCGCAATCCTCGTGCTGTTCCTGTGGCCAGGAGCTTCTGTATCTTCATCTGCTGCTCTGATCGGTCTCTGACCTTTTATACACACAAGAGGCATGTGCACTCGCATGGAAGCCCCGCCCCAAATCCGCGGATCCGCAAATCAGCAAAATCTGCGGATTTTGCTGATCCACGATCCGTGAATACGCAAATCCGTGAATCGTGGATCCGCAAAATCCGCCCATGCCTACTGGAGAGTCTTGATGGGGAGTGGAGAGATGACGCCAGCACCTCTAGTCTAACTGGTGGGGTTCAAGAGAGATCCTGCTCATCAATGGAAGATGGTGGTGATAATGGTGAATCTTCCTCAGCTCGAATGGAGTGGGGGGCTGAAGAGAATAGGGTTCGTAAGAGGGGAGTTGCTGGTAACAGGTCTGCCCAACCAGATTTGGAAGCCGGCAAGAATCAAGGCTCTCCTGTTCTCATCACCTCTGTTGAGAATGCTCCTGAAGAGCTTACAGACTCGTCTCAGATGTCTCAGGTACCCGAGATTACTCTGGATATGCTGTATCAAGTGATGGTTCAACATCGAGAAGAAACTAGAGCAGAGAACTTGCGTACGCAAGGAGCAGTACGCAAGCTCCAAAATAATCTGAGGCGAGTGGTAAAAACCTGTAACGAAACTTCTGCTAGAGTGCAGGAGGCTGAGCGGAGGATCTCTGCAATCGAAGACGCAATGTCACAGCAAAGCTCTCAGCTCTCCACTCTGGCTAATCTAAAGGATGATGTTAATTGGAAGCTGGTGGATTTAGAGAACAGGTCCAGGCGTAACAACCTGCAAGTCTTGGGTATTCCTGAAGGGAGTGAAGGTTCGAACGTCAGGCAGTTCATTATTGAGCTCTTCACTGAAGCTTTCCCGGAGTTAACCCAGTGGCAGTGGGACAGGGAGCTTCAAAGAGCTCACAGATTCCCTTTTCAACGGAATAAGAACTTTAGAAGTGCCTCTAACAACCAACCAAGAGCCATTATGATCTCCCTGAACAACTTCCTGGCTCGTGAAGCACTGTATGACCTAGCCAGGCCAGATCGAAAACGAAAGGGGAAAGGACTAGATTTCTTTGTCCGTCCTGACTATTGTCTCTTTACTGTTCAACAACGCTGGCAGTTTCGTCAACTTATTCCTTCATTCCAGGCAAAGTGTGCCCATGCCTTTCTCCTTAACCCTTCAAAACTTAAAGTTATACATAAGGAAAGAACTCATTTTCTAACTTCGGAGAGTGCAGCAAAGGATTTATTAGCCAATATGTGATTTCTCAATTTTTCTGTTTGTCTTTATTTGTCTCAAGGCTGAACCACCTGAGGATTTCAGTGTTATAGCGATTTAGTCTAGTTTGGCATTTTTTTCTGCTCAGGTTAAATCTTTTTCTGTGGAAAATTGGGATGACTGTTAAGCAGATGGGAGTGCGCAACGTGACGCATTATGCTTCTCAGGCCATCACCTTTAGGGACTGCTCAGTCCCTTTGCCTTCTTCTTTGGGTGGGGTTGGGGGTGGGTGGGGGGTTCAGGGGGAGGGGGGGTGGTGGTGGGGCAAGCAATTACAGGGTTATTACGAGGATGGGTTTTTGTGAATTGTCTGGTGAATTGTCTGGTGAAGTTAATACTGTTTATTTGCATCTGATAGACTTAAGGCAGGGGATGTTACTTAAAAGCGTGACACAAGCTCATATAAAAAATAAAAAAAACTGCATTAAATGGGTAAATTAAGCATCTGTTCCTGGAATATTTGCGGCCTGAATAGTAAGCAAAAAAGAGGTATGTGTGCACAGTTTATCCAGAGTCTGAGGATAGATGTACTGTGTTTACAAGAAACACATTTGATCTGGAATAACAGAAAATGGTTCAATTATCTGGATATGCAACTTTTGGGTTGTATTAGGCAAGGTACTACTACTAGGGGGGTGGCAGTACTCATGAAAAAAGGGATGGGACGCTCTAATCGTATAAAAACTGATCAGTATGGAAGATGGGTCATAATAGAACTTTCTATAGATGGTAAATTGTGGACTATTTGCTCAATTTATGGCCCAAACTCCGACGACTCCGAGTTATTAAATTTTCTCAGTTTAGAATTAGCTGGATGGCCCGCTCCTTTAATACTTTGTGGAGACCTCAATATTCATATTGAAAGAGATTTTGATATAGGGTCAGAGACTATCTATGGTGGGCTTAAGAAGAAGACTTACAAGGCACTAAGAGGGCTAGTTAGAGAGTTTGGTCTATCTGATGTGGGATTTGTTAACAGAGATGTGGTACCCAGGTATACGTTTTATTCAGCCCCACATCAAAAAATGGTATGTTTAGACTATTTTTTCGTTTCCTCTGTACTTATAAATAACATCACTTATGAGATCTTCCCAAGAATAATCTCTGATCATAAACCCATATTAATAGAGATTAAGCCGGAGTCAGGTACCATGCCAAATATAACTTCATGGACATTTGAACGTAAACTTTTGGCAGACCCATTATACATTAAATATATGTCTAAATGGATAAAAGAGTTTTTTTATATCAATCGAGGGTCTGCCTCTACTCAAATAGTTTGGGATTCATTTAAGGCCGCGGTTCGGGGAGAGACTCTGTCGTTTTCCATTAACAAGCAAAGGTCCTCTCGGGCTAAACTCGCTACTTACTATAAGGCAGTACAAGAATGGGAGGCAAAATTAGTTTCAGCTATCAATGCTGCTCAAGATATTGAGCATATTAAATCAAGGCTCGCCCTACATAGGTCTAGGTTGCATGAGGTCTTTGCTAGGAGACTGGCATAGCAGGTTGCAGTGTTTCGCTCCCAGGTTTATGAAGTGGGGGAAATGTCAGGGCGTATCTTGGCTAAAAAACTTAGGCAGCAGGAAGTATTCAACACTGTGAATGAGATCCAGGATGAGATGGGACAAATTTATAGACAACCTGAAGAAATCTTGGAGGTTTTCCGCTTATTCTACAGCAAATTATATACGGAGGAAAATGTATCCTACTCATCGGAGTCCATGCTAAATTTTTGTGGGACTGATAACATCCCTAAGTTAACCGCTGCCGGGGGGGCGGAGCTAGCCGGCGTCCATGTAAGACGCGCGAGCGCGGAGCTCCTCGCCGATAACCCGCCAAACTCCGGCATACTTATCCTAAACTACCCTGCTGGCGTTCAAAACAGTGGCGGACCTCAGCACAAAGCCCCGGCGGGACGGCGACCCCTTTGTCCGGCGGGGAACGGGAGCGGTGAGACTTGGCGACGGAGCTGACGGAGCAGCGGCAGCCCAGGCCGCGATCCCCGACCTCCGCTGAAGAGCTGCCCGGGTTACGTCGCAGTACGTGCGGCGAGTGTGATCGAGGCGGTCCCGGCCACCTACAAAGACACCTTGCTGGTTGGCGCGCACCCGGACGGTGCTGGAAGCAACAATAAGGACCGGCCCGACCCGGTAACCACGGTGTGCAGGAGCACACGGAGTGCGGAGCACACATTGGCGGTGGGAGCGTCCCAGAAGGCGAGAAGCACAGCTAGCCACCACCGCGCGGTGAAGGGCCATTGGAGGGACGGTGAGTGCTCACTCCCAGGAACCGGAGCAGCTCCGCCATCCGCTAGAGAAGCGGCCAGCGGGGGGCACTGCACGGGGGTGAGGCCCACGAGGCGACTGCCATCTGCAAGCCGGTGCTCGCGGCCGCCATTTTGGGCGCCGGTCCCGCTGTGTACCACCCTGGTCGTGGGGATCCCCTGACGCTTCGCCCACCGCAGAGCCTGGTCTCTAATCACGTGTGGTGGACCTCACAACTCTGGCCGGACGGCTGTATGTCTACTAGAAATACCATGGGGAAGGGGGACAGATCGCAGCCCAAGCTCTCCTTCGATCAGAGGAAAGCGAAGGGGGCCGAGGGGACAGCACAAACCACCCCTCCGCGCCCGGCGGCATCTGAGAACTCTCTGTGCACGGAGATCCGGGACATGCTGGGAAGCATGGAAAGAGGTCTGCAAGGCAGCATGGCGGAGATCAGCACCAAGATCGACGCGTTGACGTACCGGATGGACCGCATGTCCGAGAGGGTGGACAAGCACGCGGAGAGGCTAGACATGGCGGAGAGACGACTTACAGAGGCGGAAGAGGCCCAAACGGAGTGGGATAAGGACCGCAGACAGTTTGGCCGACTGCTTCAGGTGATACAAGATAAGACGGAGGATTTGGAGGCGCGCTCGAGGCGCTCCAATCTACGCATTACGGGAATAGCGGAATCCACAAGTACCGGTAAAATGGAGCCGTTTGTGGAGAAGCTCCTTCAGACCCTGCTGGGGGAGGATGTCTTCTCCCCTATGTTCATTATTGAGAGGGCTCATCGCACCCTGGGGCCGAAGCCACAACCGGGCCTCCCCCCGCGACCGATTATAGCGAAGCTATTAAATTACCGGGACAGGGACTTGGCGTTGCGACTGGCCAGAGAGAAGGGGAAACTACAGTACGAGGGCATGAACATCTCACTATTCCCAGACTTCACGGCGAGAGTACAGGAGGAAAGAAAGCGGTTTGCCCCCTACAAGAAGCAGCTGAGAGACCTAGGCCTCGACTACGCCATGCTGTATCCTGCGAGGCTTCGCATCAACAGACAGGGTCACTCCCATTTCTTCACCGACCCCGCTGAACTTAAGAAATCCTTGAAGGACTGGGAGAAGGACATCCGCAATAAACAGAGGAGTCCGCGGGAGGACTTGGAGGACACATCCCGCTTGGATGAACAGGAGTAGCCGGACTCGAGAGCGTCGCTTCTGACCTGGAGGCGCAAGGAGGAGCTGGAGTGGCACGCTGTCACTGCGGCCCCGTAGAGATATGACTTTGGGGTGAGATCTACCTGGTTCTTACCGGGATGGTTTATCTGCGCTGTGGTCTGGGGGGGTGGGGGGGTTGCCTGATTTGCGGGAGGTCGGCTGCGGGGTAGTCCGCCGCACATAAGGGTCTGGACTTAACAAACTGCGAAGACTGGAGCTGGCAGGGCTCAAAGACACTGGGCGGGGGGCGGGACGGGAGCGCGCGTGTGGTTACTAGCTCTGGTCTCACTGCTGAGTAGTTGGCTGGCTAGATTCCTCTGCCCCTGCGCTTTTGGCTTTTAGCTCCCTCGGGGGCTACTTGGGGTTCAGTAGAAATCATTGTTGAGTAGGGAGGGATGGCGGGTGGTGATGAGGCCTGTCTGACCGGGTTGGGGATGGTCGGCTGTGGGTGGGTGGGTGGCTGTTCTTTGGTTCACCTGTTTGGTCTGTTGTGTGGGACGTATGTGGGTGGTGTTCGGGGGGGGTTTTCGTGTGTTCATAGTTGTGGAAACGCTCACGGCAAGGAGTGTACATGGTTCAGGGGGACGCAATGTGTAACGCTGTGTGTTGCTGCTTATCGGATGCCCTTGGTGGCTGCCCTTCTGGTGGGGAAGACTACCCCTGCTGCCCGTGGTCTAATGATTGAACAGTTGATTTGCAATGTCGAATGTCGCCCTGACTGATCGCACACATGCCCCGCACTCTCTCAAACTGATGACGTGGAATGTACGGGGCCTAAATGATCACCGCAAACTGAGGAAGGTTACCAGTTACCTGCATCGCCATAAGGTGGATATTGCCCTGTTGCAGGAAACTCACCTACCCATTCATAGCAGGATGTTACAGACGCGAGGGTTGGCGGGACACATAGTGGCATCTGGCTTTACAACACACTCTAGAGGGGTACTGACCTGGGTTAACCCGTCCTCACAACTGAAACTGTTCCCGGTGGAGGTAGACACTGAGGGGCGGTATGTCCTGTCCAGATGTGTAGGCAGAGGGCTTGATCTCATGCTTGTTAATGTTTACGGCCCTAACTATGTCAACGCTGACTTCTATGCAGCCCTGTCTGCACTATGTAGGAAGCACAATCACCCAGGGTTGTTGTGGGGAGGTGATTTTAACTTTATCTTTGACCCCGAGAAGGACCGCTCCTTAGGACCAGCCCGAAGGCCGGTGGCCTCAGCTGTCTATATGACCACCGAAATGCTTAAACTAGACTTGGTCGATGTCTGGAGGGAGAAGCACCCCTCGCTCGGTGGCTTCACCCACTACTCGGCCTTCCATAATGTCCACACACGTATAGACTACTGGTTGGCGTCATCTTCGGTCCAGCGGAGTATCGACAAATGTGAGGTGCTGCCACGCACCCTCTCTGACCACTCTCCTGTGTTGTTGCATATCACCACCACCAGGAAAGGTATTCCAGCATTTACCTGGAGGTTCCCCCCCTTTGCCCTGCTTGACGAGGTGTTCCGGGGTGAACTGGCGGAGGATATTGAGGGGTTCTTTGCTGCGAATCTGGGCTCGGTAGATCACTTCTCTACGGTCTGGGAGTCGTTTAAGGTCTTCACCAGAGGCATGGCTATGTCCAAACACTCCAGTACACTGCGCTCTATTAGAAGGGAGTTGACTGCGCTGGAGGCCAAATTGGCGGACTTGGAGGATAAACTGCTCAGAGACCCTGGCCCAGAGGCTGACTCAGGATTCGCTCCTCTGTTAACAGAATACCAGGAACTGGCGGACAGAGAGGTCCTCTTCATGGGGAAATATGCTACGGCCCGCGCCTACGGTGAAGGGGACAGGCCAGGCGCACTTCTGGCACGCATGGTGCGGAACTCGCGCAAACCGCTAGTTGTAGAAGAACTGACCACCCCCGAGGGAGGCGTGGTCACGGATGAGGTGCAGATCCTGACGACTTTCCGCCGATATTATGCGGACCTCTACCAATCCAGGTCCCTGGGCGTGGAGGACGCTATAGACGACTACCTGGGGCATATAGCTATGCCATTTTTGCGGAATTCCGACAGAGAGTTCCTTACGGCCCCCTTTCATGGGGACGAAATACTGGAAGCCTTGGCGGGCATGAGGGCGGGCAGCGCTCCGGGTTCTGACGGGCTCACGGTGGGCTTCTATAAAGCCTATGCTGAGATCTTACTTCCTCATTTGATCACTCTCTTTGATGAGATTTGCGAGGATGGGGAAATGCCCCTCACGATGCGGGAGGCATTGCTTGTTACAATCCCGAAACCGGGGAAGCCATTGAACATGTGCAGCTCCTACAGGCCCCTCAGTCTGCTGAATGTGGATGCTAAAATATACGCGAAGGTACTGGCCAATCGGCTAGCCCTCCTAGTCCCGGAACTGGTAGCGCCTGAGCAGTCTGGGTTCGTACCATGTAGAAATCTGACGTACAATATACGCACAGTCCTGGGTACCATGCAACATGTGCGACAGGAGAATAAAGCACTGGCGATTTTCCTGGATATGGAAAAGGCATTCGACTCTGTCGAATGGCCGTTCATGGTCCGGGTGCTTCGGAAGCTAGGTCTGGGTGAACCATTTCTGCAAATGGTTGGCGCGCTGTATCACCGACCGTCAGCCAGACTGAAACTGGGGGACAGGGTGTCCGCACCGATCCATATCGGCAGAGGGACGCGGCAAGGCTGCCCCCTATCACCTCTTCTTTATGCGCTGGTGGCGGAACCGCTAGCTTGTGCCATCAGGGAGTACCACAGCTTGGAGGGGATCAGCTTCCCCAGCTATAAGATAGGCATATCTACGTACGCAGATGACACCTTGCTATACGTCCGTGACCCGGAGGCTAACCTGGCATCAGTCCTCAGAGAGGTGGTTCGATTCGGCGCGCTCTCAGGACTACGTGTGAACTGGGACAAATCTATTGCATTCCCCCTCACACCTGTGACGCAGCCCTTCCCTGTGGAGTACCCGCTAAAGTGGACGACTGACTCGGTGAGATACCTGGGCATCCACTTACACACCGACCCGGAAATTCTTGTCCGTGATAACTACGGCGTTGCCTTCGCCAAACTGGTGGAGGATGTGGACGTTTGGTGCAGGCTCCCACTGTCATTATTGGGCAGAATAGCTATAATGAAGATGGTTGTCCTGCCCCGGTTTCTGTTCTTATTCACGAATCTACCGGTGGTGCTCTCGAGGGCCTTCTTTACACAACTCACGCAGGTTCTCATTCGGCTGGCGTGGGCTGGCAAACAGCCCAGGATACGATGGGCGACACTCATTCTCCCTTGCGAAATGGGGGGCCTGGGGGCCCCTGACATGGAACGATACTATCGCGTAGCACAGGCTACCCACTTGCACTCCTGGGTTCATGGAGAGGCGCGTACACCGCACTTGCTCCTGGAGCGACTGTTCGCGGACCCACTCCCAATGCCAGCAACGATTAGTCTTCCGCTTGATCGGTCGGTCGGGCGCCTTGACTCCCTTAAGGCGACTAACCATGCATGGCATGCACTGGTGCGCGCCCGTGATTGTGATCGATTGTATTCACCCCTGATGCCGATTGAATGGGCGCTGTGGTTGAGCCCCTTGAGAGAAAAGGGCGTTGTAGAGTCCCTCCGTTCTTTAGGCCTGGAAAGGATGGAGGATCTGTTCGAGGAGGGCACACTTAAAACTTGGGGTCAGTTAGCTTTGAGGACTGCGAGCCCCACACTGCTACAACAGTTTCAGTTCCACAGACTGCGATCGGCTTACCGAGACGAGTTGGGCCCGTCTATGGAAGAGCCTGAGGAGATCCCAGAGTTGTCCTATATTATTAAAACTAAGTCCTCGGCTAAACTGCTCTCGTCGGTCAACAAGTTAGGCGTAGCACACCAGAATCTGATGCAGTCTAAAGCCAGAGAGGCATGGCAGGAGGATCTGCTATCACCCATAGATGATGCCATGTGGGGATATTGCTGCTCCAGCACCCGCAAGATCTCACTCAATGGCAGGCACAGGCTGGTGCACTTTAAGTTCCTCCAGAGGGTGTACTATACCCCAGAGCGACTGCACCGCTATGGCCTGCGGCCCACGGCGGAATGTGAGCGCTGTCGCACCCAGGTCGCTGACTTCTTCCACATGGCGTGGCTCTGCCCCGGTGTGCGAGACTTCTGGAATGCGGTATTTGCGGAACTTGATCAAATGCTGGAGGAGACGCTCCCCAGGACACCGGCGCTTGCTTTGCTGGGCTTTTCTAAACCGCTCCCGCCATCACTTCGCCGACTAGCGGATATGGCGTTGTTGCTCGCCAGGAGAGTAGTTGCGTCCTGCTGGATGCGCGGACCGCTGCCCACCGTGGCGAGGTGGAAGAGGGATCTGCGCTATTGCTGTACCCAAACTGAGCTGTACAGTGAACTGTTGCCACCTAGAAGTAGGCCAAAAAACTTCTGGGACCTCTACAAGGAGTACTTACGAAAGGGGGAGGAAGGTGATTCCGACACATCTGAGGTGGTGGATCTCCAGGACCAAGTTTTGGAATAGAGGGCTGGGCGGACGGGGGGGCTCCCCTATGGGTAAGACAGTGGGGAGATTGCTGAGGGGGGCGCTGGGACACACAAGTAGTCACCTACGTGGGAGGGCTTAACAGGGGGGGTCACTAGAGGCTTAGGCCATTGATGACGTGGGTTGGGAAGTGACACGGGACATGGTTTTTACACGACACGTTTGCCCGGCAGGTTTACTCTGAATCAGACTGACTGGGCATTCCACGGAACACACTGGGGCGGGAGGGTAGAGTGGGGAGTTGGGGTTAGGGTAGGTCTATGGGTATTTTCGTTCTACTATTGACCTTGCACACATCAGACCTTCCCTGCGAGCTGTTGTTAATGAATAATCAGAAGTCGTGCTGTGATTAGTGCTGCCTTGATGGGGAATTTACTATCACTACAGCTGAGCTGAGTCCACTAAATGACGCCGCCGGGCCCCCGGGATGCCGGCAATCATGGCTGTGTAACATCTTTGCCTGAGAACTTGTTTGGTCCCGGTAGCCACGAACTGTATGCTTGCTAAGGTATTTGTAACGACGCTGGTATTGTTGCTAATAAAGGTCTTTAAAAAAAAAAAAAAAAAAAAAAAAAAAAAAAAAAAGAAAATCAATGCTAACTTACAGCATATACATGTTTATTTAGCTTTAAAATGTTTGCATTTCACCATTTCTGCATTTTAAAACATATGTTAGATGGAGCATGTAGTTTGTTTTCATTGTGTTGCAGGTGCTTAGGAGCGTACGTGGAAACCTACATTTTCACACAATAATGTGTTTTAAACCAAGGAGGTCAGCAGCATGCTTTGAGTGTGCTTTCAAAAGCCCCTCAGAAACAGGACCTGTGGATCGAAGGGTAGGAGTGGAGAAGAAAACTGTATGTGATTAATCTAAACTTTTGACTTTGAGTTATTTCTAATATGCTTTGAACAACTATGTAAAGTGGCTTCTGTAAAAGTGTACATTTTGACAAGGTAGACCCTGGTACGACCGTGTAATTATTACAATGTTTGTGTGAAAAAAAAAAAAAAAAAAAAAAAAAAAAAAAAAAAAAAAAGTTAACCGCTGCCCAATCTGCGGCACTAGATGCAGCAATCACATGGGATGAATTAGAGGCAGCTATTCTTTCCCTGGGCACCGGGAAAGCTACGGGACCAGATGCTATACCCCTAGAGTTCTATAGAACGTTTAGACATGTCCTGAAACAAGATCTTCTTCAAACCTGTGTAGAGGCTCAAAATGAGATAGCGCCTGCATCATGGAGTCAATCTACTGTTATGGCTTTTCTTAAAAATGGCAAACCCCCTCTTCTCCCTTCTTCTTTTAGACCGATCTCACTAATCAACGCAGATAGTAAGATCTTTTCAAAGATTTTAGCATATCGCATTTCGGGTGTAATCTTTACAATAGTTTCACCTCTGCAGCATGGATTCATTCCTAATCGGGATACTTCGGATCATGTCAGGCGCGTAATCACCTTAATGGACCGGCCCGAAGCGATGAGATCTGATCTTGGCATTACCCTGTTGGATGCCGAGAAGGCATTCGACAGGGTAGCCTGGTCGTATATGTGGGAGGTGCTGTCATTGAAAGGTTTTGTCCCGCAGATTATTCTAGCATTAAAGTCTCTCTATGTGCTACCTACATCTTGCATAAAAATCGGTACTCAAATATCTGGCTTTCTTTTCTATTTCAAGAGGTACCCGACAGGGTTGTCCGTCCTCCCCACTTTTGTTTGCCCTTTATATAGACATATTTTTGAATAAACTGAATCTAGCAACTGACATAGCACCAGTACATGTTGCCAACACAAATTATAGATCTCTTGCTTACGCGGACGATATAATAGTGCTTACAACTAATATTCAGAAAGCTTTGCCAGTGATAGAGGACCTGGCTACTCAGTTTGGGGCTTTCTCCGGCTACAAGCTGAATATCGCAAAAACTCAAAATGTATTTGTTGGTCAGACCCCTCCTCTACTGATTAAGACAGTACCTGTAGCAACATACTTGGGAATTAAAATGACATCCCCCGTATCTGCTACCCCAGATTTAAATTTTAACCCAGTTCTTCAAAAAGCAAAATCTACACTCGAACGCATTGATCATTTTCATTGATCCTTATTTGGCCGGTACAATGTTTTAAAAATGATTATACTTCCCAAATTTCTTTATATGTTTCGATCAATCCCTCTCGAGTTTCCCCTGAGTTTCTTCAAACAACTGGAAAGAGTGATATGTAGGTTCATTTGGGGCTATAAAAGACACCGTAGATCATACAAAAAGATGATTCTACCAAAATCTAGGGGGGGGGGGGAATTCCACATTTTTTGTACTTTTATGCTGCATCTGTTTTACAGTTTATTCCCCCTCTGATTATTGGTGAAAAAGCAAGGATCCTGCTGAGCCATTCACCATCAATATATGAACTAATACTGGGAGAGGAGTGTCGAGGCTGCTTTCGCAAAAATACCGAGCTAAGCTATTATAAAAAAACTAAATTTAAGACGCTGAAAGCAGCCTTTGGAGTATGGAAGATAGTCAGGCGCCATCTGGGGATCATGAAAGTGCTGATATACACACCTCTCTCTGCATCTAAAATACTTCCCCCTGTGTTTCAGGACTCAGTTATGTCTCGATGGCGAAATAAAGGGATTCACTGTGTGGGTGATTTATGGCAGAATAGTCGGTTACTTACCTTTTTGGAACTAACAGACAGATATAACCTTACAACTCAGGACTACTTTAAATACCTCCAGATCCATAGCTTTTTCAATACCCTCTCACCATTGGTAGTTTCTGGTCTTATTAGGAACCCACTCATTGACAATTTGTTTACTAAAAGATCGATCGGCCATTATTACAGAGTCCTTTTGGCCGCATGTTCAGATGATTTGGCATTTCATGCAGCAAAATGGGCCGAGAAGCTAGGTACTGAAACTGTCTGTCTAGAAGAATCTATTGCTTTGGCTAATACTATTTTGATTACAGGTAGATCGCGCACACAGCACTTTATGGCCTTATATGATTTATATTACACGCCCTTAAAAATTTCAAAATGGGGGGCGACGGTAGGAACAGCATGTAATAGATGTGGCTTACAGGCCGCAGACTCTATACATATGTGTTTCACCTGCCCTCTGCTAGCTCCCTTCGTAGCGGCAATTCAGACATTTCTGACTACAGTGTTTGGGTCTACAGTCACGCTAACGGGGGAACATGTTCTAATTGGTGTAACTTCGGACATTCTACCAGAGGGGAAAAAAAATCTTTTATTTTTATCTATGGCAATAACCAGGGCGTGTATTACACAAGAGTGGATTAACCCTTCTCCTCCTTTGTTTGATGTATGGAGAGCACGTCTTCTAGCCTCTTATAATATAGAAGAAGCTATATATAGAACGAAAGGCAGAAGAAAATGATCTCTTGGAATGAAAATTTGGGATCCTGTTCGGCAATGGATTCAGGGGGAGTAGGACTGACTATAATACTTCATATTTAATCTTGCTTGATTATTCTTAGGTATCTGCCCATTTTCTCTCCTCTTTTTTTTATTTTATGCATAGATTGATGAATGCTTTTCTGTTTGTATACACTCTATGCTGTTCTCTGAATTTTTTTCCCCTGCTTTATTTGTGTCTGTTGTTTAGAGTATCTGTTAAATCTTTTTTTCTTTTGTTTACTCGATGTATCGGTAATCCTGTATTGCTTGCAAAAAAAATAAATTAAAAAAAAGATTAAAAAAAAAAAAAAGTTACAAATGATTAAAATAAAGAGTGAACTGTGTGCAGGGCAGAGCTTCACTGTCAGTGCTCTTTGAACGAGCTTTCAGGTCTGCTGAAAGTTACTGTGAACCCAGCTATGGCCGTAGACTGTCTGTTAGGAAATGACTTGGAGCACACTGCCTGGAAGGAAGTGGAGCTCAAGCCACTCCTGGAAATGTTAGGGTTGCCTGTGTGGATCTGTGCGACCACCAGGTCCATGGCTGCCCATGACGGGAGTGAAGTCAAGTAGGTCTGGAGCCTTGAAGAATGGCCCAGACAGCGGCCAGGAAATGGGAATGTCAAGGTACTTGGGAAACCAGCTACTTAATGCCACACATTACAGATGGATGAGGTGCTAGAGGAGACTGCCATGGAGCCTACTGTGGAGGACTTTACCTCCCTTGGTGACCTGCCAGAACTTACTGACTGGCAAGTGGTAGGAAGATCCACCAGGGAGGAGTTATGCATGACACAGAAAGAGTGCCCAACCCACGATGGCCTAAAGCAACAATCTGGAGCCCAGGCAGCTGGTGACACCTCCAGAGATAACCACATATATTGGGAGAATTACCTCCTATGTAGTGAGCCTAAGGCACCTGAGTATGGGGCAGCTGAGTATTGCTAATTCCTGAATGTTACAGGGCCTTCCTACTGGGGTAAACATATGACCTATCACTGGCAGGATATCTGAGGCAGGACGCAACCATTGACAGGCTTGTCCCCCACCATTCTGTAAGACTTGTCTTACTTGCCAGGCTAGTGGGAAGACTGGAAAAAAGCTAAAGGATCCCCTGACTCCCATGTTTGTTGTTGGCACACCCTTTGAGAGAGTGGGAATTGATATTATAGGACCCTTTAATCCCAAAATGCCTTAGGCAATAGGTTTATTCTGGTCTTGGTGGACCACAACGCTAGGTACCTGTCACTGGATCTGTAGTGGCTTGGCCTCAGATGGGGATTTTTATTAGAGTGGATTTCCCCAAAGAAGTGATGTCAGACAGGGCCACCGACTTTATGTCTGTGTGAAGTCTATGAAGAAGGAGTATGGAGTTACTTATAAGTTCTCAGCATCATACTAGCCACAAAGAAAACCGTCATTTTGTCTGTGTGAAGTCTATGAGGAAGGAGTATGGAGTTACTTATAAGTTCTCAGCATCATACTAGCCACAAAGAAGTAGGTTTGTTGAAAGTCATGATTATGAGTCTGTCTGAGCTCATGCGGCAGAAAAGAGGCATCCTCTTACCATGCCTGCTTTTGCTAACAGAGAGGTACCACTGAAGGGGGTGGGCGTTAGCCCATGTGAAATACTGCATGCCCATCCTGTAACCAGACCTCTCATTCTGGTCAAGGATGTGTGGGAGCCAGCTCCCAAGAACCACCCCCCCCCCCAGGATGTCGTTAGCTACATGCTAGCCCTCAGGAGCCAGATGGTCAAGGTCTGGAAGATGACTTCTGAGAACTTGAATGCTAGTCATGAGGTAATGAAGCAATGATATGCCCAAGCGGCTACCATGTTGGAGTTCCAACATGGGCAGAAAGTGTGAGTGAAAGATTCAGTGGAGCCCAGGGTCCTCCAGGACTGCCTGACCGGCCCCTAGGAGAGAGTAGAGAGGAAGGGGGAGTCCACTTACCTTGAAGATATCAAGATACCCAGGACACCCTTAAGGGCACTCCATCTCATCCGCCTCAAACCCCACTATGAGAGGTTTAAGGTCACCATGCTGTTGGTGACAGATGATGGGGAAGAGCAGGAGAGTGAACTTCTCCTTGATCTCCACTCATATGAAGAAAAGGGTGGGTCAGTGGAAGGTGACAGCCTCTTCCCTACCCTCATCCCAGAACAGCAGAGGGACTGTGGCCAGTTACTGGAACAGTTTCCCCCCTGGTTTCCCTCACTCCTGTGCTTACACACTTGTGTACCTATTATATAGACACTGGGGACAGTCTGCCTTTCAAAAATAAAATGTACAGACTGTCTGACAACATGAGGGCCATCATCAAAACAGAAGTTTCCAAGATGCCTGAATTGGGGGTCTTTGAGCCTTCTGGTAAAGCCCAGTCATGCTGGTACAAAAGGAGGCCTGCTGGACACCACCTCAGAACGTAGGCTTTGCATTGACTACAGGGGACTCAACTTAGTCACAAAGACTGATGCGCACCAAATCCTCGAGTGAATGAGCTCATTGATAGGTTGGGGGGATGACAAGTTCCTGAGCACTTTTGACTTACTTTCAGGGTACTGGCAGATTGCCCTGACCGAGGGGGCTAAAGAGAGATCAGCCTTCTCTACCCCAGAGGGCCACTTTCAATTTAAAGTGATGATCTTTGGACTCAAGCATGCCCCAACCATTCTGAAAAAGTCTACCCTGGCCCCTATTAAGATTGAGAATCACAGCTCAATATATTTGGTCCTACACATTAGCAAGATGATAGAAAAAATTGTAAATGGCTATTTGACCGAGTTTGTGGAGACATACAACCTGCTGCACCAGACACAAACAGTCATTTGTTCTGGGAAAAGAACAGAGACAACCCTTTTATCTGCCTTGGAGGATATAAAAAAAATATTTGACCAGAGAGGGACAGCTGCGCTAATTCTTCTTGGTTTGAGCACAGCTTTCAACACTGTCTCCCATGTCATCCTCCGACATAGATTTGGGGTGAATGAATGAAGGAACATTTATAGAGCACCTGCTTACTCAGGGGCATCGCTAAGACGCCAAATAAGCTGCAAGGAGATTAATGAAAAAGAGAATGAATGAAAGAACAGGTGGTAGTTATTACTGGAAGAGCACTAAGGTGGCTGACTTTGTTTCTGGACAATAGATGTTTCCAGGATTGGGAAGGGACTTGTCTGTCAGGGGCTCATCATCTTAGATGCCTCAGAGCTCATTGCTGAACCCCACTCTTTTTAATGTCTATGTTTCCCATTAGCAGACATGATCTGTTAATCAGACCTAACCATGGTGTTGTAGGCTGATGACACCCAGATCATTGTCTCCCTATTAACCAATGCCAACCTAACATTGGAGAGACTCTGTACATCTGTCTGGATAAAGGTGAAACACTGGATGACAACTAGTTGTCTTAAATTGAATGGTTAAAAAAATGAAGTTATGGTTGTTGGAAACAATCCTCCACTGTTGCACCACATTCTCTGGCCTTCGTGTCTGGGCGACCGCCCTTCCCCCAACTTGCTAGTACTAATGGATAAAGATTTGGTCATGACAACCCAGGCAAAGAAAGTGGCAGGGACATGTATTGGTCTCCTGAGAGCCCTTAGCAAGATGATTAAATGGCTTCCTATGGATACTTGGGGAGTAGTTGTACAAGGTCTTGTACTTCCACACTTAGACTACAGTACCTCTCTCTATCTAGGCAGCTCTGCCTATGTCATTTGGAAGCTGCTAATGATTCAAAATGCTGCAGCTCGATTACTGCTGGGCCAACAAAAAACACAGTCTAGGTGTCTGACTTTGGTAAGCCTTCACTGGCTGCTGATGAGCAAAATAATTGAATGTAAGGCCTTATGCATTGTGCACAAGGTAAAATATGCACATGGCTCACACATCCTTTGCCACCTTGTCACATCAAACAATAATGCAAGAGAGCTAAGATCTAACAATCACTCCCTCCTGGTCATCCCCCAAATCGAAGGAGCGAGAGGCGGAGGCTGAGCATTAGGTTATCTAGGGCCAGATGTAGGTAGAAAAGATTTACCGATTCTTAATTACCGAATTTTACCGATTCGGTAAGTAAGAATCGGTAAATCTGAGGGGTGGATATGTAGGTATTCCAGATGTGCTGGAATACCGAATCGGAACAATTCGGTAAATACCAAATCGGTAATGCCCATTCATTCCTATGGGCTTTGAAGCCCATAGGAATGAATGGGCATTACCGATTCGGTATTTACCGAATCGGTAAATACCGATTTTCACAAGGGTGCAGGGGGTGTCACTTTGACACCCTCTGGCCCCCCCAAAACAGGCTCGGTGCCATGTGGCAGGCATACATGCCCTAAGGGCAGGTCTGCCTGTCATATGGCATAGGTGTGCATGCACACATATGCATGCACACCGGAATCAGTATTTCACCATCAAATTGGATTTGAAGGTAAAATACCGATTCGGTAAGGCTTTTGGGACTCTGAAGAGTCCCACCTACATATCAGATTTACCGAATCGGTAAAAATACCGATTCGGTATTTTACAGAATCTGTAAATTTACCGAATCTGTAAATTTACCGATTCTGTAAAATAGTGCCCCTACATACCGATAACCCATTTACCGGTCGGTAACGGCCGAAATCGGCCATTACCGGTCGGTAAATGGCCTGAAACGGCCACCTACATCTGGCCCCAGGTGTCTAAACTCTGGAATTCCCTGCCTAGTCACCTCCGAGCTAACAGTTATTTCTCAAGTTTCAGGAAGCAACTGAAGACTCCTCTCTTCCCATAAGCAATGCTCTTCATCCGCATGATTCCTGCAGCACTGGGAAGTCCGTCTCCGGTTAGCTATGGACTCTCTTAGACTTTGCAACATAGTATCTTCCAGAGGCTGGTGAACCAGGTCTTAGCAGGGATGGAAGCCTCCCGTGCCGCAATTTAGAGTACATAGCTGTCTTCAGTAGGACCACCTTTTTCACCCGCAGAAAGTGCTTCAGGCCCTGCAATCGGCAGGCCTGACTATCAAGGCCAGCTAGTGTCAAACAGGGCAGGGATCAGTGGTGTTCTTGGTATACCTCATGGGTGAGGGTAATGCGTACCCACTCCATACCACAATGGGGACTATTATGGCCTGGGAGCCTCTAAAAACTCAAACCGAGGTGGGGGCTTTCCTTGGCCTCACTGGCTATTACAGGAGGCTTGTCAAGGAATTTGGAACCATTGTTGCCCACTTGACTGAGCCGACTTCCAAGAAGCACCCCAAGAAGGTGATCAGGACAGAGGGTTTTCAGAAAGCCTATGTCTTCCTGAAAGAGGCCATGTGCAGAGCCCCAGTGCCCAAGGCCCCTGACCTTCCCCTTGAGTTTATTGTTCAAACAAATGCCTTGTAACATGGCTGGCATAGGGGCAATCCTATCATAGCAAAATGAGGAGGGCCTTGGTCAACTGTAGCATTCATCTCTAGGGGGCTACTTCCCAAGGGACAAATGTGGAGTGCTGTTAAGAGAGAAGTCTTTGCTGCAGCCTGGGCACTTAAGAAGCTGAACTCACTTGTTTGAGACTCCCTTCTGGGTTCAAACAGACCACAAACCCCTCAAGTGGCTAAATCAAAGGAGGGGTGAGAATCAAAAATGGATGAGGTGGTCCATCTGTCTACATGGAATGGACTTCACAATGGAGAACCACCCTGGGTCAGACCACTCTAATGTTGATGCTCTTTCAAGGAGTTTTTGCCTCAGTGAAGAGAACTCACAAGGGGGTTGGTAGTTCTCCCCACTTTCAGTGGGGGTGGGGGTGGCACCTGTTAGACCTGTCACCCTTAGGGTGGTCTTCCCCCAAACTGTTTGCCTCTCCTTCTGCTTTTAGCTGCACATAGTTTTGTTGGCCTTAGGAGTCTGTGCACTTTACTACTGCTAACCAGTGATAACATGTTAGTGCTTCCATCCCTAAAATATAGTTCAATTGGCTTGTATGCAATTGGCATATTTAATTTACTTGCAAGTACCTTGTAGAGTGATATACCATATACCCAGGGCCTGTAAATTGAATGCTTCCAGTGGACCTGAAGCCCTTATCGCGCCACCTACTTAAGTAGCACCTTAAAACATGGCTCAGGTATGCCACTGCAGTCTGAATGCAGTTTTAAACTGCCATGTTGACTGGCCATTCAGACTCCCTTCTCTAGCTTTAAACTCCACTTTTATGAATTATAAGCCACCACCAATATAGGCCCTAAGTATTCCGTAGGGAAGGATGCTGTATAATTAAAAGGTTGGACATGTACTTTTAATTTTTACATGTCCTGGTAGTGAAAAACTCCAAAATGTGTTTTTATTACTGTGAGGCCTACCTCTCCCATATGATAACATTGGGGATTCCTTATTACATTTATTAAGCTATAATTTCTAATTGGGAGCAGCTATGTCATGTTGGGTATCTATGGAATTGTAATAACAAATCCTCTTTAATGGTAAAAATGAATGAATCTTTCATTTAAAGTTTGAAAATGCCACTTTTAGAAAGTTGGCGTTTCCTGTTCTTAGCCATTTGTGCTTGCAGCCTGTCTTGGGTGATATGACTGGGTGTAACTGACAGTAAGACTTTGTGAATTCCTCCCAGACAGTCACAAAATAAATTCATGAGGTGTACCTTAATGGGCCATCTTCTGGCAGGATGGGGGGCGGAGCTGAGCACAACCCCACTTGCAACTACATAGCCTGTACTCTGCCTTCACACAAAGAACTTAACAACCTCACATTGTCAATGTAGCTAGCTTGGCGCCAAGGCAGAAGAGGCAGGAAATTCCATGCACTTAAGCCACTGTCTAGAAGCTTCTCTCTCCTTTCAGAGGCAGGGCACAGGGATATAAAATAAGGACTCCTGCACTAACTCTTCAGTCCACACCTAGACCTGTGGATACTCTAGCAGGAAGAAGGACTGCTGTGCTGCAAAGGACTGCCACTGACAGAGCACTTTGCAATTTTAGGTCATCATCCACCAGGTCCAAGACAAACGGTTGTGGGAGCAGCATATACCATCTCTCCCCTGTATCCACCACACTACCATCAGTAGAAGAACGCAATGGTGTCAGATGGACACAAAGGAGAGGGGCTTAGGAACAAACAACAAACTAAAATACCAAGCAAAAATAAAAGGATGAAACTATTTAACAAAATAACAAACCTGATGATCCACTATCCTCCAGAGGTCCCACTTTGACCTACAGAATGATTATTCATAAGGAAAATGTTAGTACAGATATATCACCCAAATGGAAACTGACAGATGCTACCTAAAGGGTACTTAGCCCTTGCTAAAGGGAGGGTAGATATTGCGCCAACTATTCAAGCACAGTGGAGGAGGAGCAACACTCTATGACCTAATGATGATATACATAAACAAGAATATCACAAGTATATATACATTACTTGACAACATTATATATCACAACGCAACTCTAGTAGCGTATCAACCTTCATACCTAGTAGATATCTGATCTCCACTAGTACAATGACAAAGTGCACACCAATGTTTAGTGCTTCTCCTCACACAATAGCATGCCAAATTGCACAAAAATAAAGAGTTCCTAGGCAGGATGAAAAAGAACACAATATACACAATAAGCAACAAACTTAGCTGTGCACCTATATAACCCTAGCGTACCTGCTTCTTTTAGAATCTTTGGCAGTTTGAATGCACAGAATTCTCACCGGCGGTGAGAGGTACCAAAGCTTTCCGTTATCCAGGTTTGGGGCCAGAGTTCCAAGAAAGGCAATCAAAGGCCCTAACAATGGGCACAGCGGCCACAGGACTCAGTGGAGAAGTGTGGCTCACTGGTTAGAGGAGGCAGACCTGGAAGCAGAGGTCAGCCCGGGACCAGGGTTCAATTCCCGGCTCTGCGGGGTCTTGAGTCCTAAAATGTCCATGGACTCGACAATTCTCGCTCCGGTGCCTACTCGATTCACGGGTTCACACTCTGCGACTCTGGGCAATAGCTTGCTTAATCTCCACAACGGCCCCTCGCGGTGGGATGCCTGGCTTTCACCTTGCGGATACCCTGCTGGGGTTATCTCATAGGGGAATACCAGGACAGGTTCCCTAAGCAAGCGCTTAGAAACCGCTTGGTGATTTGCGCTATATAAATTCCTGTACATTTTACATTTACATTTGACTAATGTCAAAATGGGAGAGCTCTAAATAGAGTACTTATCGTATCCAGAGGGAGATGTGTAATCCAAATTCAGAGGCTGGGCAGGAGACGTGTCATGTCTAGATTCCTTGATGCAAAGTATTGAAGGTTCAGGAGCCAGGCTACTTATAGTTTAAAGCTTTAAAAATGGCAGGCAAGACTTTGACATCTTGCAAGATCTTAGCCGACTGTCTTATGTTGTTCTTGTGGATGACACAGCAGCCAAGGATGGCTCACTATTGTTGTGGATGACTCGGCAGCTGAGGATAAATCACCAGTATTCAGCTCCCTGTCTCATGTTGTGGTTGTGGTTGACTCGGCAGCTGAGGATGACTCACTTCTATACTGACCTACTAATGTTCTGCCCAAAAGGTGATCTAAGCTGTCGAGCTCTATACCCTACATACTGTTTATACCCAAGGTCATGATGAACTGAAAGTGTGCACAGAAGGCCCAGTGGGTGCAAGCACATAAGGTGTGGATAAAAGAACGGAACGTCAAGGAAGGTGCCAAAAGAACAGCAGGTTTCTAGGGAAAAGGCCACCATGGTGATTCCCTGGCAGTAAGGATGTTGGCTACCTCTGAATCCCTGACAGCCACTCTGTTGGACTGTTGATCTGCTGCCTTGCTGAATTCCTGTTTTTTGCCCTGCTACCCTCTTGCCTGGGGAAGAAGAACTGGACCTGCAACATAATCTTGAAACTAGGGCTACCAGAGTGACTCAAGGGGCTAGTCTGCTGGCCTCCTGATCTGAGCCTCAAGGACATAAAAGGCTCCCCAAAATCCTGCACCAGCACCTGGACTCAGCTGGAGGGAGTTCCTGACCGCCAAAGGGTGCCCCTCAGTTCCTGGACCCTCGGGGTAGCCTCAGAGAGCTAGTTTGAAGTTTTTGGGCTCATTGTGTTCATGAACTGGCCAGTTTGCACCAAGGCCTGGCAGTACCACCATTCAACTGGAATCCCGGCAGCTGCTTGTTCGCACTACAGCAGATCAATCGTGGGGACTGCCAACACAAAGTTTCAGCAAGTCCTGTCCACGACGCCTGGCCTACTATTTGAACTACTCCGGCAGCCTCCTGCAATGCTTTCCCTGCACATCGATTCCCTCTCCACTGCGAATGGGACTTGTGGCACTAATATGAGAAGGTACATCTTTGCCAGGAATAATCTAGTGACTGTAGCCGACTTGAGCTCCATCACAGTAGATCTGACCTTGTGACTTTGACCATGTCAAGCACAACCAGATATCTATAGTTGGCGCTTTGTGCTTTTTGGCACTATTTTAACGAAAATCTTTAAAGATTCATAATCCTGGGTCTACGGATTGGATTTTTGTCATTTTGGTTTCAAATAATTTCTTAAAACGTACCCTATTCTTTTGAATTGGTTTGGCATTTTCCTTATGCTGTGTTTTCACTTCATTACTGTTTGTATGCTGCATAAATACTTTAGACATTGCCTCTATGTTCAGCCCACTGCATTTTGTGCCAAGCTAGCCAGGGTTAAGCACAAGTTAATTTAGTGTTTTGTTATGGTTCACCCTGCAAGGGATTGTGGCTATTGCTTGACCAAGGCTCACACCCCAGACAACCAGCAACCCAATGTTTCACAGTTGATATATCTGCCCTTTTATCTTTTTTGTAAAAGTTAGAGAATAACTAGCAAAGAACATGCCCCTTTCTCACATGGGTTGAGGTTACCCAGCATAAGGTTTTGGGCAGTTAAAAGGCATAGAAATCATTATTTGAACGATGTTTTCGGCCATAGAATAACTCACTGTTTTACTAATGTTATCACTAATACAGGCACTCAACATAAAGAGAGAAAGTAACATTATGAAAAGAGGACGAGTCCAAATGCGGAATATTTCATAATCGAAAGCACATTGCAAGGCAGGATGCCAACGACGCCACTAATCTGCCAACGTAAAAAGTAATAAATGTCAGTTCTTTGCAGCGAACATAAATTTACCTAGATGTCGCGTACTTTAAGAATGCTTAACAACATCAGCATGAAAAAATCGTCTACCTGTTTAATCTGATTCATATGCAGAGATGCATATTTAAAATTCTGAAACTTGCTCAATTTAAGGTGCACTTCAAATGGCAAAGAAACACATGAAAGGGACATTCTACTTTCTGATTGAAGTTCTCCAACAAAATATTAGCTTTGAAGAAGAACTCCTGGCGGTCGAAAGACTTTGAAAGCCTAGAAAGCAGATACTTGTAATTAAAAAAGGGTCCAATGTCCAGCAGAGCTGGGAGGACACCTGAAAACGGATGTGCATACAAGAAATGTATTATGGGGTGAATATACTCACATAGCCATGTTCTACTGTACTTTAGTAAAAAGTTAAGAATAAAAGAGAATGCATGTTTTTATACTCAGTGACCTTTAACTGCCCCCATTTGACCCATATGATTCTTCGGATTGGTCCTCGCATTACCAGTGTGAAAAAGGTAATTACATATAGATTTTTTTTTAATTAGAATAAATCCGAATGCATCACTTAGTTACTCTTTCTACTTTCCCACATAAGTATTCCTAGTTTATTGTGTAGTGACTTACTAGATATCAGTTTTAAGTATTGGTGAACATTGGTAATTACACAACTCGCACAGTTGCACATATCGGAATCTGGTTTCAATACATATTCATAGTGAAAAATATTCAGATCGCAATTTTACCTCGTCCCACATTATAAGCCGGGATACATTTTTCATGCACTTTCAGGTTTGGATTTTTTTACTTAAAGTAAAAGTGCATCTACTCTATGGGCCTTATTTACTAGTAATTAACGCAGCGTGTGCCTGCAAACCCTTTGCCTGCACTGTGTTAATCCCACATCAAAGGGATGCGTCATATCTACAACAATATGACGGATCCCTGTGCACTCCCCTGCAATGGCACACAATTAACTGCCATGCGCTAACGTAGGCATCCTTGCACCATGGTGCAAGGGTGCCTGCGTTGCTGGGATGATTGTTGTTGTGCAGAAGGGACGCCTTCCTGCACAAAAACAATCACAAGAGGTGATTTCCTCTTCTTATGTGTGCTGCGCAATGCAGCACACATAGAAAGAGAAAAAAACAAGGAGGAATGAAAATATTTTTCCTTGTTGCGCCTCCCTACGCCTCCGGTGTGTAACATTCTGGCGCATTTCCAGGTTTAACATTTCTCGTAAATCTGGAAAAGGAGCAGAAGCCATGGGTGTTGTGTGGGAACACACACAGCAACACCAATGGCACGCCCCTTTCAAGTAAAGTGTTGCGTGTAAAGGGACCATATTTACAAGGTATACAACCTTTACAACGAAACTTTTACAACGAACTACCATTACAACGCAACTTTTACATCGCAAACTATTACAACGCATTGCTCTGGGGGGGCGCTCTAGGATAGGGAATAGTTTAATTTACTATCCAATAACCTTCCCTAGTGTCCACGGGGACTGGAGTTGGAATAGTAAATTAAACTATTCACTATCCAACACCCAAAAGCGCTATGCGTTGTAATGGTATGCGATGTAAAAAACGCGTTGTAAAGGTATGCGTGGTAAAAGTATGCGTTGTAACGTCATACATCCATTTACAAGGACATGAAAAGCCAGGCTTTACTTTTTCTTGTATATGGGGTAGCAGGTTGCACCGCAGTTGTGGCACAAAAAGTGACGCACCGGCGGCGGAAAGAGCTTTCAAATAAGCTCTAAGGTTTAGAGCAGCTCTTTGCGCCTGAAAAGTGCTGGTAATCTCACATTAAATGTACTGCAGCCTTGCTGGGAAATGCAGGTACTCGCCCATTCAAATGAAACAAATGCAGGTACTCGGTACCGGACGGTACCTGCTCCATTTAAAGCGCTGCTTAAACTAAGAAAGAGCTATTTGAATGAGTATTTTTATTTTGGATTTGGCAGGGAAGAATTTTGAGGATGTTACGTTAGTACATTTGAATAACGGTCAAAAAAATGTCAGTGGCTACTTCACGGTCATTTACACTGGGAGCCATTACATTGTATGTAATCACATCGGGAGAACCTTTACATAACATGCATTTACTTCTCCAGTGCAGTACTTCTCAGGTAAATAGGTAAGTATTACTTTAAAATAATTTTCACATAAAAGTAACTTTACAAATAAAAAACTCAATTTACAAAAGTCTTTAAAACCCATCATAAATGATAGCAACTCTTAAGACGATATTGAGGGACATTTTTTTAAAGTATTTAGTACATTTGAGTAGAAAGGGACAAAGCGGTGATGTTCTCTGTGGTCAATTCATATTTCAAAGTTTCACTACATCTGAACGGTCCTTTACATGCGGATAGCTGTAGGTATAATGTTGACTGTGTATTTATGAGACATGTTATACTTGCTGACTTGGGGGAGAAGGGTGGGTGGGGGGGTGGGGTTAGTCTGTAACCTTAAATGATCCATGTACAATGCCAGAGATGTTCTCTGAATTGCTGTATACTACGTTTGCAACTTCTCAAAATTAAATTAAAAACAAAAGTCTCACTTCATCTTGAAATTCCTTTTTGCATAAATATTGGCTTTACCAGTTTATATCTTTCTATGTTCACGTCTGGGCCACAGCAAATAAGGAGCATTCATGTTTTATTATTATATTTATGTAGTCTAAAATTCGGTGGTTCATTTAAATACTTATGCCAGCTAGAACAGGGTCACCAGCACGAGATTTAAGGAAAAGCTGAGATGTGGCCCTTACTTTAAGATCAACTTTCGACTGAATATTTTCCACAATATCTTCATGTCCAAATACCTAAGGACAAGACCCAAATATTTTCCCTGCATTTTCTAGAATCCACATATTCCTGAAAAATAGTTTGTAGTAAATCTTTCAGAGTATCTGCTTTTGCATATTTGATACTACCGTAACAGTATTTGAAGAAGATCGCTTTACAAAATAGGGGCATGATAAAAGTTCAGCGGGCTGGTTACTCCATCACAAATGTGAATCTGGGATGTGTGAACCCTGCGGAAAATGAAACACTTTCCTGTAAAATTTATACTGTAGGTGATGTACACAGACACTATTTTCTGATCCATCCACCCACCCACCCACCCGCCCGCCCGTCCGTCCGTCCGTCCGTCCGTCCGTCCGTCCGTCCGTCCGTCCGTCCGTCCGTCCGTCCGTCCGTCCGTCCGTCCGTCCATCCATCCATCCATCCATCCATCCATCCATCCATCCATCCATCCATCCATCCATCTATCTATCTATCTATCTATCTATCTATCTATCTATCTATCTATCTATCTATCTATCTATCTATCTATCTATCTATCTATCTATCTATCTATCTATCTATCTATCTATCTATCTATCTATCTATCTATATTACCCAGTGGAGGAGGCCACTAGGTAGTTGTAGTTAGGTCTTCTTTTCCATAGACAGAGTATTTTTGGGCTTGCTAACAGCTTTGGTTCCGTTTGATTAAGCTTCACAAAACATTACAGAAAGAAAAGTGAACCCACCTCAGCTGGTTTCTGAAACGTTTAGGGGTGATCTATGAAGCAGGGGGTGAGAAAAAGGGGGCTCCCAAAACAAAAAATCCCTATTCATTTTCCATAGACTTGTTTAGACAAGGTTACAGCAAACACTGCTGTACCTAAGTGCACCAAATTTAGCAGGAAGCTAGACCATGGTCCACAGATTGTTATTGCAATTTGGTGTAAATCTGTTCGCAGTTTTGGAGACATTAAGGCAGAAAATATATAGATATGTGGACGTTTGGGCTTGTAAGTCTCACGAGCGTCCCACCTGAACGCAAATTAAAAAATTGAGCCCTGTGATATGGCAAGAGACCCCTTTTTCCCTTGGGCCTTCATGCTCTCGTGGGGGCGTGAAGGCTCTGGCAAGTCACGCAAGAGCGAGCAGACTGATTGGCTGTTAGAATTTTAGATTTGAAATGTCCGCCATTACTGTTTACAGTGACAAATTGCAGGTTTTGCAGAAATGAAGTTAGAAAACTAAATAAGAGGGCAGCAGAAAGAATGCTTTCCCTCCGATATTTTAGAGAGGCCTCTAAGGAATAACTACTGTGCTAAAAATAAATGCATATTGTTTTTAAAAGGGTTTTAAAATCTTGTGGATCTCTCGCTGGATCCTGAATAGTTGCTCCATGTTATTGGGAGGAAGTTTATGAGAGATAAGTAGTGTGATGAGTAGAAGGTCAATCTTTTTTAAGTGTTACACTCTCACAGGAATGTGAAAAATAGGAAGGAGTAGTGGCTCTTTGAATACACTGTAGTATGCACATTTGTTACACTGCGAAGGACTACTGGACATGGTCTTTATCAGAGTAGTATTATTTAAATTGAACCACAAAAGAGCTGCTCCCAGCGGAAAAAAGGGGGCTAAGTGTAAGTGTTTCTTAATTTTTAAGTGTTGGCATCTTACAAAAAGTGTAAGACTGGTCTCACACACCACCTGGTGTCATGCTTCATCATTGACCAGTCCTCTCTAAGTGGGGGCCCAAAGAAAAAAGTGAGTTAAAAATCCATTACAGGCGATATATTATTTTTAATGTTACAGGCGCCAGTAACATTAGAAATAATATGACGCCTGTAATGGACTTAGCTTAGAAGTGCATCCCTGTCGTCAGGTGTATGCCATTCCTCCATCAAACCGAGTTTTTGGAGGTCGAGGACTGGTCAATGATGAAGCATGACACTAGGTGGTGTGTGAGACCAGTCTTACACGTTTTGTAAGATGCCAACACTTAAAAACTAAGAAACACTTACACTTAGCCCCCTTTTTTCTGCTGGCAGCAGCTCTTTTGTGGTTCAACAATCAGTCATTTGAGACAGAGGTCTCAAAGGAAAGGCAAGTCCATACATACACTCTATTAAAAACATTTGTCATCTGACAGAGAGATCTCAAAGGAGAGGTCAGTTCATCCACACACCCTACTATGCATACTTGTCATCGGAGAGACAGTTCTGAAAGGAGAGGCCAGTCAATCCACACACCCTACTATGCACACCCGTCATCTTTGAAAGAGATCTGATAGAAGATGGCAGTCACTAGCCATACACCCTACTATGCACAACCATCATCTGAGAGACGTCTTGCTTGAAGGAGAGGCCAGTCCATACCCACACTATACTACAAACACCTGTCATGTGAGAGAGAGGTCTTTAAGGAGAGGCCAGCCTAGCCACATACTGTACTATTCACACCTGTCAACTGAGAGAGAGTTCTCAAAGTAGAGACCAGTCCCTCTGCTATCACTACTACATGCATCCATCATAGGAGAGAGAAGCCTCAAAGGAGAGGCAATTCATCCAAACATCCTGCTTTGCACACCTATCATCTGAAAGCAAGGTCTCTAAGGAGAGAACAGTCACTCCCCATGTACCCTCCTATGCACACTCATCATCTGAGAGAGGTCTCAAAGGAGATGCCAGTCCATCTACACACCCTACTACTCTCACCTTGTCTTAGAGAGATGTCCCAAGAGAGAGGCCAGTACATTCGCACTCACTACTATGCCCACACATCATTTGAGAGAAAGGTCTGAACGGAGAGGGTAGTCACTTCTGATACACCCTAATACACACTCCCATCATATGAGAGAGAGGTCTCAAAGGAGAGGACAGTCCATCCCCACTCACAACTACACATATCTATTATTTGAGACACAGCTCTGAAAGTAAAGAGCAATTGCTCACCATGTACCCTACTACTTAGGAACAGACCACTTCATTCACATAGTCTACTATGCATACCCATTATCTGAAAGAGTGTTCTGCTATGCACAACTGGCATCCAAGGGAGAAGGTTCTGAAAGGTGAAGCCAGTCCAATCCCACACACTAAAATGCAGACCCATCATCCTAGAGAGAGGTCTGGAAGGAGAGGGCAGTCCATCCACACACCCTAGTATGGACACATGTCACCTGAGAGAGAAGTCTGAAAATAGAAGCCAGTCTATTGACAAACCCTACAACACACATCTGTCATCTAAGAGAGAAGTCTGAGAGGAAAGGCCAGTCCATCGACACAGCCTACTACACACTCACATCATCTGAGAGTGACGTCTGAAAGGAGAGGGCATTCACTCCCCATATACCCTAATAAATACATCTGTCATCTGAGAGAGAGAGGTTTTGAAGGAGAGGCCAGTCCACCCACACACCCTACTATGCACACCTGTCATCTGAGATGAAGGTCTGAAAGGAAAGACCAGTCCATACCACACAAACTACTACACCCATTCATCATGTGAGAGAGACATCTGAAAGGAGAGTAAAGTCACTCATCATACACCCTACTACACACATTTATCATCTGAGAGAGAGGTCTTGAACGAGAGGCCAGACAATCCGCATAGCCTACTATGAACGCCTGTCATCTGGGAGAGAGGTCTTGAAGGAGAGGCCATTCCATCCGCACACCATAGTACTCACACCCATCATCTACAAGAGAGGTCTCAGAGGACAGTCAGTTCCATCCACACACCTTATTACATATGCCTGTCATCTGAGAGAGAGGTATGAAAGGAGAAGCCAGTCAGTCCACACACCCTGCTACACAGACACCTGTCATCTGACAGAGAAGTCTCAAAAGAGAGGCTAGTCCATCCACACACCGTAGTAAACACATCCTTCATCTAAAAGAAGGGTCTCAAAGGAGAGGTCAGTAGCTTCCTATAAACCCTACTATGCACACCCATCATCTAATACAGATGTCTCCAAGCAGAGGCTAATCCATTCACACACCCAACTACATATACCCGTCATCTGAGATAGACTTCTGAAAGGAGAGGGAAGTCATTCCCCATAAACCTATTATGCACATCTGTCATCTGAGAAAGAGGTCTTGAAGGAGAGGCCAGTTCATCCACATAACATACTATGAACACCTGTCATCTGAGAAAGCGGTTTCAAAGGAGTACCCAGTCCATTCATACACCCTACTATGCACACCCATCTTGTGAGAGAGAGGTCTTGAAGAAGAGGCCAGTCCCTCCTCACTTACTACTATGCACACCCATCATAAGAGAGAGAGAGGTCTCAAAGGAGAGAGATGTCAATCCACCTACCCTACTATGCACACCCATCATCCGAAAGAGAGGTCTTCAAGGAGAGGCCAGTCACTCCCCATATACCCTACTATGCACATCCATCATCCGAGAGAGGTCTCAAATGAAAGGCCAGTCCTTCCACACACCCAACTATGAACACCTGTCATCAGAGAGAGAGATCTGAAAGAAGAAGTCAGTACATCACCACTCACTATTACACACAGTCACCATCTCAGAGAGAGGTCTGAAGAGGAGGGCTTTCACTCCCCATCCATCCTACTACACACACCTGTAATCTGAGAAATAGGTCTCAAAGGAGAAGCCATGCCATTAACACACTGCTATGCAAACCTGTCAATGGAGAGAAAGAGGTGTGAAAGAGAGGTCTGTCAGTCCCCACTACTATGCACATCAGTCATTTGAGAGACAGGTCAGAAAGGAGAGGCCAGTCCTCTTCCACTCACTACTATGCACATCAGTCATTTGAGAGAGAGGGGTCTGAAAGGAGAAGGCAGTTGCTCCACATATACCCTACTACAAAAAAAACTGTTATCTGAGAGAGAGGTCTTATAAGAGAAGCCAGTCGATCCACACTCCCCACTACAACACCCATCTTCTAAAAGAGAGCGAGGCCTTGAGAAACAATTCAGTTCCTTCCTTCTCACCACTACACACACCGTCATCTGAGAGTGAGGTCTCAAAGCTTTGCATCCACTAACCCTACTACAAACACATCTGTCTTCTAAGAGAGAGAGAGGTCTTGATGAACAGTCCAGTCCTACCCGCCTCACTACTACGCACGCCCATCATTTGAGAGAGTGGTCTCAAAGGAAAGGCCAGTCCATCCACCCACCCTACTTTGCACACTGATCACCTGAAAGAGAGGTTTATGAGAAGAGGTCAGTCACTCCCCAAATACCCTACTGTGCACACCAGTCATCTGAGATGGAGGGCTGAAAGGAGAGGCTTGTCCATATACACACCCTGCTTCACATATCTGTCATCTGAGAGAGAGGTCTGAAAAGAGAGGCCAGTTCATCCCTACTCACTACTATGCACACTTATCTTCTGCGAGAAAGATGTCTCTCAGGAGAGGCCAGGCCATCAATCCACACTAGTGCCCATATCTATCATCTGAAAGAGAAGTCTGTCAGGAGAGGCTAGTGGCTTCCCATACACTCAAATACACACACCGGTCATCTGAGGGAGAAGCCTGAGAGGAGAGGCCAGTCCATCCACACACCGTACCATCTGAGAGATGTCTCAAAGTAGAGGCCAGTCCAACCAAACACCCTACTAAACACACCTGTCATCTGAAAGATCTGAAAGGAGAGGCCAGCTCATCCTCACTCATCCGTCATTTGATAGAGACATTTGGAGGGATAGGGGAGTCACACCCTATTATATAAACCTGTCATCTGAGATTGAGGGCTTGAAGGAGAAGCCTGGCCATCCACACATCCCACTACAGACAACTTTCATCTGAGAGAGACGTCTGAAAGGAGAGGGCAGTCACTCCCTGGACACCCTACTGGGCACACCCATCATCTGAGAGGGTGGTCTTGAAGGTGAGGCCAGCCTCTCCACACACCCTTCTACACACACTAGTCATCTGAAAGCGAGGTCTTGAAGGAGAAGCCAGTCCATCCACACGCCCTACTATGCATACCTGCCTTCTGAGAGAGAGCTATGAAAGGAAAAGCCAGTCCATCCACACTCCTCACTATGCACAACTGCCATCTGAGAGAGACATCTGAAAGGAGGAGACAGCCACTCCCCCACAAAACCTACTACCCACACCTGCCATCTGAGACAGGTGTCTTGAAGGAAAGGCCAGTCCATCCACTCATCATACTACGAACACCTGTCATCTGAGAGAGAGGTATCAAAAATAGGCCATTCCATCCCCACCCTACTATGTATACTCATCTTCTGAGAGAGATGTCTTTAAGGAGAAGCCAAGCCCTCCCCATTCACTACTATGTTTCCCTGTCATTTGAGAGAGAGATGTCTCAAATGAGAGGCCAGCCCATCCACCCACCCTACTAGGCACACCCATCATCCGAAAGAGAGTTATTTAAAGAGAGGCCAATCACTCCCCATACATCTTACTATGCACACCCGTCACCTGAGAGCGAGGTCTCCAAGGTAGGGCCAGTCCTTCCACACATCCTACTATGCACACTTGCCATCTAAGAGAAAGGTCTGAAAGTAGAGGGCAGTCACTACCCATACACTATACTACACACACCTGTCATTTGAGACAGAGGTTTCAAAGGAAAGGTCAGTCTATTCACACACCCTACTATGCACACCTGTTAGCTGAGAGAGAGAGAGAGGTGTGAAAGGAGAGGGCAATTCATCCCAACTCACTAATACACAAGCCCGTCATTTGAGAGAGAGGTATGAAAGCAGAGCGCAATCATGCTCCATACACCCTACTATGCACATCCGTTATCAGATAGAGATGTCATAAAGGAGAGGGCAGTTGCTCTCTATACATCCTTCTACAAACACCAGTCAACTTAGGGAAATATCTTGAAGGATAGGCCAGTCCTTTCTCAAACCCTACGATGACACACACCATTTCAGAGAGAGATCACGAAGGAGAGGTCAGTCCATCTGCACACTCATCCCCTGAGAGAGAGGTCTCAAAGTATAGGCCAGTTTATACACACACCTGTGATCTGAGGGAGAATTCTGACAGGAGAGGCCAATCCATCCACACACCCTCATACGTACAACCGTCATCTTACAGAATCGTCATAAAAGAGAGGGCAGTCGCTCCCCATATGCTTTTATACATACATCCATAATCTGACAGAGAGATCTTGAAGGATAGGCCAGTACATTGTCACACTTTACTATGACATCTGCCAGCTGAGAGAAAAGTCTCAAAGGAGAGGCCAGCCCATCCACACAGTCTACTATGCACACTCATCTTCGAATAGAGAGGTCTCAAAGGAGAGGCTAGTACCTCCTCAAACACCCTACTACAAACAACTGTCATTTAAGGGAGAGGTCTCAAAGAAGAGTTCAGTCCATCCATATACCCTAACACGCATACCTATCATCTGAGAGGTCTCTATTGAGATGTCAGTTGCTCTTCATTCACCCCACAGCACACCCCCGCTGTCAGAAAAAGAGAGGCCTCATAGGAGAGGCCAATCCATACACTTATCCTACTACGCACACCTGGCATCTGTGGCAGAGAGTTCTGAAAGGAAAGGTCAGTACATCCTCACTCACTACAATGCACACCCGTCATACTTTATTCATTTTTATTTATTTAACATGTTTTATATAGTGCTAGCTGGACCCTGGGGTATCAGAGCGCTTTACAGGAGTAATTTGTTGCAATATGGTAAAAGAAAACAATGAGGTAGTATTTAGAAATCAATACAAATGGTAAACAGCCTATAAGATATTGCATAGTCTAAACGAAAACAAAGGCGGGAGTAGGGAATGGGGATGGGGGAGGAAGGGAGTGGGATAATTGGGGGAACATAATACAGCAATACATAGATAGGATTAATTGAATGTAGCGGGATAACAGTGAGGTAGAAATCAATACTCAACAGGAAGGTCAAAACAGTCCTATAATTAACATTGTCAAAATATATGAGTAGAGAGGGATTACCACCTAGTCCTGGGATATTTAGCTTGGCATGGGAGGGAAAGCATGGAGAGGAGGGAGAAGGGTTGTTGAAAGGTGGTGAGCTAGGTTGAGGAGGGGGGTGAGATTTCGATCATATCAGGTGAAACGGGGTGGGTCCTATAGGGAGGACATGAGGGAGTAGTTATTAGAGAGAAGTTCTGTGAGAGAGGGGGTAAAGCAATAGGAGGCGGGGGTGGGATGAATGCTCATAGGTGGATTTAAGGGCCCCAATATTTGTTCAGCAAGAGAATTTTGAGGTATTTTTTAAGCTGGCGTGGGAGGGGTTGCAACGAAGATCTTTGGGGAGCGAGTTCCAGATGATCGGAGCATTTCCAGAAAAGGAGCGGGATTGTGTGGTTTTCTTGTTTAATCGAGGAGTTACAAGAGCGAGGGTGTTGGAGCTTCTCAGTGATCTAGAGCTGCCGGCTATGTGAAGTTTGTCAGTGAGGTACTGCGGGGAGCATTTATGAAGGGCTTTGTGCACAATGCACGCTGTCTTGTATGAGGTTCTTCCTTCAATGGGCAGCCACTTGGGGGCTTTAAGGGCGGGGGAGATATGATCAAATCGTTTAAGGTCGCTAATGAGCCTAGCAGCAAGGTTAAGAACAGATTTGATAGGGGTGAGGTGGGCTTTTGGAGTTTCGGTGAGGATGGCATTCCGGTAGTCGATATCGATGGAACCAGTGATTGGACGACTAATTTAAAGTCGTCAGCAGGAATGAAGGGTTCTATTTTCTTTAAGTGATGGAGTGTGTAGAGAGCGCTTTTGGCTGAGTTTTTTATTATGTGGGGGATAAGAGACAGCTTCAGGTCAATGTTAAAACTAAATGATTTAACAGAGTTGGATATGGTGAGAGAGCAGTTGAGTGCAGTAAGGTCTGAGATCCAGGATAGAAGGAGGAGCGAGTTGTACTTGGGGGAGAAGAGAATAATTGTAGGCTTTTTTGGGTTGAGTTTGAGGTGGTTGAGGTGGAACCAGGATTTACTTTTACTCAAGGTATCATTGAGGTGAAGGACATCCGAGCGGGATTGAATTTTATAGTAAAGTTGGGTGTCATCAGCGTAAAGGTGGTAGTTGATTCATGCTTCTTTAAGGATGAGGGTAAGGGGGTCTACGAAGAGATTAAATAAAGAGGGGGAGAGGATAGAGCCTTGAGGGTCACCAAAAGAGATGGGCATAGGTTTAGAGAGGCAGTCCAGGATTCTAATTTGCTGCGTTCTGTGTTTTAAAAAGGGGGTGAACCATTTAAGGACTGAGCAGTTGAGGCCAAAACGATCTTTAAGTGTGTTAAGTAGTGTTGTGTGATTTACAGTTTCAAAAGCAGCGGAGAGATCAAGGAGAATGAGAAGGGAGGAATCGCCTTTGTCAAAGGCGTGTTGGATGTCATCAATTGTGTTAAGCATTGCTGGTTCTGTACTACAGCCCTTTCTGAAGCCCGATTGGAACGGGTCTAAAAGATTGAATTAATCAATCTGTTTATCAAGTTGTAACTGGGTGCATTTTTCAAGGGCTTTTGAGAGAATAGGAAGGTTAGACATAGGACGAAGGGTATTTAGGTCATTGGGATCACCAGCAGAATTTTTGAGGATGGGAGTGATTTGTCCCAATTGGAGGCAGGCAGGCACACAACCAGGGGCAAAGGAGGAGTTGACGATGGAGGTCCAGTAGGGGGTAATGATATGTTTAAGTTCTTGGACAAGGTTGGATGGAAGAGGATCATTAGTGTGGGAAGATGGTTTTGGTCTGGAAATGACGTTTAGGATATCAAGTTCAATGACTGGATGGAAGTCGTGCCAAGAAGAGTTATTTCTTAGTTCCAGGATGATGGTGTCGGATTCAAGAATCAGGACGAAAAGAGGGAGAGATAAGGAGTCAAGAGGGAGAGTAGAGGGTGAAGGAGAATTAGAGGGAATGAAGAATGAGGGTAGTAGCTTAGGGAGGGGAGTTAGGGCGAAGGATTGATCTATTTTGGAGATTTTTTCAACGAAGTAGTTTGCAATTTCCTCACATCTCTCAGTGGAGGCGATCACCTGGGGAGCAGAGCAAGTCTGTTTTTTACAATGCAATGCTGAAGAGTTCCCGAGGTCTGTTTTTGGCCCGATCGAGTTGTGAGCAGAATAATGATGTCTTGGCTTTGAGGATGTGTTTTTGTAGTTGGATCTAGCGGATCTGAGGAGAGGTTAAGGGGGAGGGATTTTGTCTAAGCATGGGCGCAAAATCCGTTCCGCTCGCGGATTTTGCAGATTTTCGGCAAATTCGCAATCCGCAAATTCCCGCGAATTTGCCGAAAATCCGCAAATCCGCGAGCGGAACGGATCCGGGGGGGCAAAAGTTAAAGCTTCAAGCTTGTAACTATTTTAGAATGGCGCCGGCAAGCTGCCAGCGCCATTCTAAAATAGTTACTAAGTTAGCTTCAACAGGAAGCATTAATAGAAGCAGGTGCTCGAGGTTAACTGAATTCGAGCACTTGCTTTATTTTATCTATTAGTGCTTCCTGATGAAGCTCACTTAGTTACTATTTTAGAATGGCGCTGGCAGCTTGCCGGCGCCATTCTAAAATAAAACAGGAGAGGGGCAGAGGGCAGAAGGGCACAACAACAAGTGGGGCAGAGGGCAGAAGGGCACAACAACGAGTGGGGCAGAGGGCAGAAGGGCACTACAACGAGTGGGGCAGAGGGCAGAATGGCATAACAACGAGTGGGGCAGAGGGCAGAATGGCACAAAAACGAGTGGGGCAGAGGGCAGAAGGGCACAAAAACGAGTGGTGCAGAGGGCAGAATGGCACAAAAACGAGTGGGGCAGAGGGAAGAAGGGCACAACAATGAGCGGTCTCGCACAAAAAAAACCCTTGCCGGCGCCATTCTAAAATAAAACAGGAGAGGGGCAGAGGGCAGAAGGGCACAACAACAAGTGGGGCAGAGGGCAGAAGGGCACAACAACGAGTGGGGCAGAGGGCAGAAGGGCACTACAACGAATGGGGCAGAGGGCAGAATGGCACAACAGCAAGTGGGGCAGAGGGCAGAAGGGCACAACAACGAGTGGGGCAGAGGGCAGAATGGCATAACAACGAGTGGGGCAGAGGGCAGAAGGGCACAACAACGAGTGGGGCAGAGGGCAGAAGGGCACAACATCAAGTGGGGCAGAGGGCAGAATGGCACAACAACGAGTGGGGCAGAGGGCAGAAGGGCACAACAACGAGTGGGGCAGAGGGCAGAATGGCACAAAAACGAGTGGGGCAGAGGGCAGAAGGGCACAAAAACGAGTGGTGCAGAGGGCAGAATGGCACAAAAACGAGTGGGGCAGAGGGAAGAAGGGCACAACAATGAGCGGTCTCGCACAAAAAAAACCCGCAAACACGCAAAGCGCCCCGCGAACACGTAAAGCGCCCCGCGAACACGCAAAAATAAAAAAATCCGCAAATTTGCACAAATTCACGAATTTTGTGGATCACGAATTCGCAAATCCTCAAATTCGCGGATTGCGAATTGGCAAAATTCGCCCATACTTAGTTTTGTCTCCAAATGCGTTCCGTAGATTTGAGTGCGCGTCGCTCATTGTTGAGATCTGGATTGAACCAGGATTTGGAGGAACTTTTCTGTCGTTTTAGTTAGGTCATTGGCATTTTTAGGGAGAGGGGAGAGTTGAAGTTGAGCTTTGACTTTGGCCTCAAGTTTGCCTGGGGGAATAAAGTGAAAATTCCTTGTCAGTTTCATTTGATTGGTGGTTTTGGGTGGAGGAGGTCGAACCGCATTAGTGATCGTGAAGAGAATGAGGTGGTGGTCAGACCAATCAATGGGAACTATGGAGGAGAGGGAGGCCAACTCATTGTTAGTAATGATAGCGTCAGGAGTGGCTCCTTTGGAGTGAGTGGGTGAGTGGCATAGTTGTTTTATGTTATTGATGTCCAGTAGGTCAGTGAGGAGGTTGATCATAGGGTCATCCTTTTTGTTCCAATGGAATGAGAGTGAGGTCTGAAAGAAGAGGATAATGACTCCCCATACACCTTACTACACTCACCCATCATCTGAGTGAGAGGTCTTGAAGAGTCCAGCCCATTCACACACCCTACTACACACATCTGCCATCTGAGAGAGAGGTCTCAAAGGAGAGGCCAGTCCATCCACATGTACCCATCATCTGAGAAACAGGACTGAAAGGAGATGCCAGTCTACCTCCACTTATTGCAACACACACCCGTCACCTGAGAGAGACTTCTGAAAGGAGAGAGCAGTCACTCCCCATACACACTATTACATACACCATTCATCTGAGAGTGAGGTCCTCAAGGAGAGGCTGGGCCATATCTATATCTACTAAACACACCCTTCAAATGTGAAAGAAGTCCGAACAACGAAGGCAGTCATTCTTTTTTCACCCTACTATGCACACCCATCATATAGGAGAGAGGTCTTGAAGGTGAGACCAGTCCATCCACAAACCCTACTACAAATACCTGTCATCTAAGAGTGAGGTCTCAAAGAACAGGTCTGTCCATCAACAGAACCCAGTACCCACATTTGTCATCTTAAGGAGAGGCCAGTTGCACCCCATAAACCCTACTATGCACAATTGTCGCATGGTAGAGAGGTCTCAGAAGGAGAGGCATGGCCATCCATACACACTACTATGAATGCCTGTCATCTGAGGGAGAGACATGACAGGAGAGGCCAGTCCATTCAAACACCTGATTAGGCACACCCATCAACTGTGAGAGACATCTGAAAGGAGAGGGCAATAACTCCATATATAACCTACTATGCACACTTGCCATATGGGAGCGTGGTCTGGAAGAAGAGGCCAGTCCATCCAAACACCCTGCTATGCACAGGCATCTTCTGAGAGAGAGATCTTTAGAGAGAGGCTGCTACCTCCCCACTAACTACTATGCACACCCATCGTTTGAGAGAGAGGTATCTCAAAGGAGAGGCATGTCCATCTACCCTCCTTACAAGGCATAGACATCATCTGATAGGTGGGTATTTAAGGAGTATCTACTCTATCCACACACCCTAACATGCACAACTTTCATCTGAGGGAGAGGTCTGATAGGAGAGACAAATGTATCCATGCACCCTATTACGCACCCAGTCTACCTCCACTCATTGCAACACACACCTGTCATCTGAGAGAGACTTCTGAAAGGAGAGAGCAGTCACTCCCCATACACACTATTACATACACCATTCATCTGAGACTGAGGTCCTCAAGGAGATGCTGGGCCATATCGACATCTACTAAACACAACCCTTCATATGTGAAAGATGTCCGAACCAAGAATGCAGTCATTCTCTTTTTACCCTACTATGCACACCCATCATATGAGAGAGAGGTCTTGAAGGAGAGACCAGTCCATCCACACACCCTACTACAAATACCTGTCATCTGAGAGTAAGGTCTCAAATAACAGGCCTGTCCATCAACAGAACCTAGTACCCACGTTTGTCATCTTAAGGAGAGGTCAGTTGCACCAATAAACCCTACTATGCACAATTGTTGCATGGTAGAGAGGTCTCAGAAGGAGAGGCCTGTCCATCCATACACACTACTATGAATGCCTGTCATCTGAGGGAGAGACATGACAGGAGAAGCCAGTCCATTCAAACACCTGATTAGGCACACCTATCAACTGTGAGAGACATCTGAAAGGAGAGGGCAATAACTCTGTATATATAACCTACTATGCACACTTGCCTTATGAGAGCGTGGTCTGGAAGGAGAGGCCAGTCCATCCACACACCCTGCTATGCACAGGCATCGTCTGAGAGAGAGATCTTTAAAGAGAGGCTGCTACCTCCCCACTAACTACTATGCATATCCATTGTTTGAGAGAGAGTTATCTCAAAGGAGAGGCATGTCCATCCACCCACCTTACTAGGCATAGACATCATCTGACAGATGGGTATTTAAGGAGTATCTACTCCATCCACACACCCTAACATGCACAACTTTCATCTGAGGGAGAGGTCTGATAGGAGAGACAAATGTATCCATGCACCCTATTACGCACCCAGTCATTCGACAGAGAAATCAGAATGGAGAGGGCAGTCACTCCCCTACACCCTTCTGTACACACCCATCATCTGAGAGAAAGGTCTTGAAGGTGAGGTCAGTTCATCCACACACCCTACTCTGAACACCTGTCATCTGAGACTAAGGTCTCTAAGGAGAGGCCAAACCATCCACGCACACTACTAGGCACACCCATCATCTGAGAGAAGGGTCTTGAATAAGAGACCAGACCCAGTGTGGCAGAATCGATCTAATATGCTAAATGATGCCTTGTGGCAAGCCCAGGAGGATCCAAACTCAAGCTACAGTAAATTCTTGAAAAAGGCATTAGATGACACCGAGACGAGGGATCTATGGACGAAGAACCCTTCATTCCAAATCTTCCGTAGCTTAACAAACAAGACGGCAACAGTGCAATCATTATTGGCAGACAAAGGTACCCTAGCAAAAAGATCCCACGGCTGGATGGTTTTGCAATCCTATACATCACTTCGACCGGCGGAATACCTCGGAGCAACATACTCGCCCCACTTGAAACGCAAGCTAATGGCAATTAGACTTGGGATATTACCAAGCCTGACTGAACAACCATCGTGGAAGTATACTGGCGTCAAATCTTGTGGTTTATGTGGTGAAGCCTGGCAAGACATTATCCATCTAATATGCTTCTGTCCCATCCTAAAAACGCAACGTATGGTATTACAAAAAAGGCTTTTAATGACAGAGGAATTCGAACATGTAAAGCTGCAATTATTAGAGGACTTGTAAAATAATGACATTTTTACTGTATTATGAGACAAACTATGTGACACTTCCTAAACAATAATGTTTGGAGTTTTATGGTAATTTTATAAGAAATGTAAAAAAAAAAAAAGTTTTATATGTTACTATGTGAAAAAATCATAAATCGATAACAATATGATGTCGCAGAATTTTGTACAAACTTTACACTGGCATCATGAGAGGGACACTGCTTTTGCTCTTTTTGAATTATATAATTAACATGCTTGTTCTTGCTTTTTAAATACTTTTTAATCATTTTATAGGGATATTGTATCTGTATTATGACATTGTTATGGTTTTAAATAACTTAAACAATAAAGATACCATTGAGAGACCAGTCCCTCTTCACTCTCTACTATGCACTACCGTCATTTGTGAGAGACTTATCTACTCCAGCCACACACCCTTAAGGGCCCACACATCATCTGAAAGGGATGTCTCTAAAGATAGGCCAGTCTCACCCCCCACACCCTACTATTTACACCTGTGAGAAAGGTCTGAAAAGTTAGGTCAGTCCATCTGCACACCCTACTATGCACACCTGTCATCTGTGAGAGAGGTCTGAAATGAGAGGGCAGTCCCTTTATACCCTGATATGAACACCTGGCATCTGAGAGAGATGTCTCAAAGGATAGGACAGTCCATCCATACACCCTACTATGCACATCCATGTTCTGACAAAGAAGTATTGAAGGAGAGGCCAGTCCCTCCCCACTTCCTACTACACACACCCATCACTTGAGAGAGAGGACTCAAAGGAATGGACAGTCCATCCACACACCCTACTACGCTCACCCATAATCTGAGAGAGAGGTCATCAATGAGAGATCAGAAAGTCTCCATACATGCTGCTATGCACACCTCTCATGTTCAGTAGAGGTCTCAAAGGAGAGGACAGTCCATTTTCATACCCTACTACAAACACGTAATCTGAGAGAGAGAGGTGTGAAAAGAGAGACCAGTCAATCCCCGCTTACTAATACCCTCATCCGTCATTTGAGAGATAGTCCTGAAAGGAAAGGAAAGGGTATTCACTCTCCATACACCCTACTGCCAACATCCGTCGCCTTAGAGAGAGAGGCCCTTCCATCTACACACCCTACTATGCACACTTCTCATCTGAGGGAGATGTCTAAAAAGAGAGGGAAATCCAACCTCCCACCCCACTAAGCACCTCAGTCATCTGATAGAGACGTCTGAATGGTGCGGGTTGTCGCTCCCCATACACCCTTTTCGGCAAATCTGTCATCTGAGAAAAAGGTCCTGAAGGAGAGGCCAGTCCTCCCACACACCCTACTAAGAACACTTGTCATCTGAGAGAGAGGTCTCAAAGGAGAGGCCAGTCCATCCACGCATCTTTCTATTCACACCTGTCACCTGAAAGAGAGGTTTGAAAGGAGAGGACAGTTGCTCCCTGTAAGAAGCCGGCTCTGTATGAACTAATCCAAAAAAGAGGTAGAGTGTGAACGGCGTTCAGTGAGTCCCTGAAGTGTGAAAGAGGTCAAAGTAGATAATACCTTACTCTCAAATTAGTGGTAGCTGGGCTGAGTAGTTAGGCTTATCAGAGGGTAGTATGCATGCATTTGGTGTACATACTCATACAATGCTGGATCACAGACTCAACAACTGACTCCAGGTTAATGTTTGTAGAAAAAATACTACTTTAGTTACTTTTTATTCGTAGGACCCAAGTTGAACCCAAGTACAGTTAAGCGATACTTTGAAAAAGGCAGTTGGATTTTTTATGGTCTTGGAGGAACTTTGGTATTGTTTTAAAACAGTAACCTTCAGTACTGGTACAAGATAGACAGTTTAAAGGTAATCAATAGACTTCAATGCAATCCTAATGAAGGAAAACAGTGTTATGCATCACCGGATAAGTATACGACTTACCTTACCAGTCTTTGAGGGTTAATCCGACCCTGAACAAGGATCAGTTTTGGCTGGGCACTGCACCACCAGCGGCATTGGGGCAGCTGGGTCAGAGTTCAGTATCCAAACTGCAGCAGTTGATACCGGCAATGATGTTTAATCTTGCAGTCAGTGGAGAACAATAGAGATGAATGGGAGTCAGTGTGCCCCCAGTGCTGGTATCATGACCGTCGCTATCATCATCAGTGAGTCACTGTAGGTTGAAGAGAGGCACCACCAGCACAGCAGTTATGGTTATGGTCTTTGGGATGGAGATGTTCAGGGGATGGACGAGTTCCATCAAAGTTGGGCTGTCTCAGAGAGGCTGCGGTAGAGCAGGTGGGGAGGAGGAGGCCGACAGAGCCACTTGGAGGAGGGTACAGGCTCTGGGGGATGGACCTGTGATCAGTTTGAGTTGTGAGGATCCCTCTAGGTCATTGGGTCATGGAGGCAGTCCAGCTGCTGCCCTTTCTTCCAAAGGGCAGAGTTGCATCAACACAAGTGTCAGCCCTCTACCACTGCAGTCTTGTAGTTCCTTTTGGAAGTGGCGAGCTACATCGACATCAGTGTCAGTCCTCAACCACTGCAGTTCTTTTACTGGCGGATGCCGGGGACTAGACTCTCTAGTCCAAAAGGGAGGTTCTTAGAGACTGGGTAAAGGCTGTAAGGTCTCTGGGGTTTCTTGGTGATCTACCAGGATTTCTGGAAGGACAGCTGGTCCAGTTGTCGAACCACCTACAGGTGGCTGGGTTCTTGCGGGGTTCTCTCAGCAGCGGTTGAGTTTCTGGTCCGGCAGCGATATTCTTCTGTCTTCTTTCGGTCCATCAAATCTGAGGAACAAGATTCAGTTAAGCCCTTAATTAATGAATTTAGGGCCAATTTAGTGAGGTCAGGGGGCAGTAGCCAATGACTACTATCCCCCAGGGTGACTACAACCTTTGGGCGCCCAAGCCATTTGGGTATAGGGCACATCCCTGTTGCTTTGGGCCTAATTCTCCAATTCAAAATGGAGGATTTGTAAGAGAGGGGTTCACCTCAGTTCCTGGCAACCCTAGGGGTGTAACAGGCTTGGTGGAGTCTCCTACACTGCCTACTAATTTTCCCGCCGGTTTGGCCCCCAAAATTGGGGTCTGGACAAGGAGGCGGGCATCTCCACTAGTTGGAGCTGCCCAAATCAGCATATCACAGGGTGTGAGAGACTTTGAGGCTCCCCAACAAGGGTTGCTGTTCCAGCCAGGGGGAGGTGTGTCACACCTCCACCTACCCAAAAACAACAGTTGATGGACAGAATGCAGAACAATGTCATACATACACCCCAGTACAGAGATCTGGGCCGCAATCCATCGTTTTTTTGCTCACCATGCCAAGCTGGCATGGTGTGCATAAATATTTGCTCACCAGAAGCCGGTCCTAGGATGGTCTTAGGATGCTTGATTGCGGCCCAGGGAAGACATGGCTGGGCAGTTCGGGCTGGACGTATCCCCTGAGGCACAGGGTCAAAACTGATTTGCATATAGCCATGTCTGAACTGAGGTGGTGTGGTGAGCAAAATAACGATGGATTAAACCCAGATCTGTGACTCGGGGTGAATGTTTTGCCATTGTGCAACATTCCATCCATCAATTGTTGTTTTTGCATTTGTCACCCTGAGTGGGACGGGTATGCTCATATGTGAGTCTTGTGCTCTCCATACCACTGGAATCAAGCTATCCTGGCTGATGACGGCTGATAGCCAGAAACCGGTCCTAGGATGCTTGATTCCGGTCCAGGGAAGACATGGCCTGGCAGTTCGGGCTGGACTGTTCCCATGAAGCACAGGGTCAAGACTGATTTGCATATGGCCATGTCTGAACTGGGGGGGTGTGGTGAGCAAAATAACGATGAATTAAACCCAGATCGGTGACTGGGGTTGAATGTTTTGCCATTGTTCAACATTCCGTCCATCAATTGTTGTTTTCGCACCTCCACCTACAGCAGGTTTGTATTCTGACCTCCGGAAGCACAAATGCTCTCATCCCGTGAGGTCAGAAACTCGACTGGTGGTGGCTGGCTGGCGGAGACCAGTCAGTCAATGCACTAGAGGTTGGTCGCTTTTAAGGCAGCATGTATACAATGCCCTCTGAGTGCATTTTATAATAAATCCAACACTGACATCAGTGTGGGTTTATTATGCTGAGAAGTTTGGTATCAAACTTCCCTGTTTTCAGGAAAGCCATAATGGAGCTGTGGAGCTCGTAATGACAAACTCCCAGCCGATGTACTAAAAATGGCTGCACTGCACTTACAATATCTGTGAATGGCATGTACGCGATAGGGGCATATTGCTCATGCATTTATGCCCTCACCTGATGTATGGTGCACCCTGCCTTTGGGCTGTAAAGCCTCCTAGAGGGGTAACTTACCAATGCCACGGGTGGTTGTTGGGGGCATGGCACACAGGGAAATGTGCAATATCAGATCTTTAGTTTGGTTTGCACCAAAACACACAGCCTTCAGTGGCAGTGTGTGGATGTTAATGTGAGGGCTCTCTGAGGGTGGAATAATATATGTTGCAACCCTCAGCTGCCCTCTCGGGTCAAAAGGCCCCTGGTACCAGGTGCACCATTTCCAAGAGAATGGCATGTAGCTGAGAGTTGTGCCAATTGTTGAAACAAATGTACAGTTTTGGGAAAGAACAGAAGTGCTGGGGGCTGGTAATCAGTGTCCTGGCACACAATCAAGTTGGCATCTGGTATCTGGCAAAAAGTTAGGGGGTAACCATGCAAAAAGGGTCAATTCCTACACTCCTCATATATCCTACTGCACATAACCATAATCCGAGAATTGTCTGAAAGGAGAGACCAGTCCATCCACACACCCTACTGCGCACACCCGTTATTTTACAATACAAAGCCATTCTCTTCCAAAATAATATCCACACACACGATATATTCTTCAGCTATTCTACCATACATACACTCCAAAAAACAATTAATTTTCTTTAAACAACCTAGGAATTCGCTAAAACAAATAATAGGTTAAAGTAATATTATAGTTAGGTGAATTTGTCAATGACAACATTAAAGTTTTAAACAAAAAAAACACAGAAATTCACCAGTTATATTTAGCAGCTCTAAGTATATCTTGTGCCCCACTGTGCATTGCCTATGACCTCAGATATGCCTTCATTCATGACATGCTCTTTATGATATCATTGGTGAGATCTCAAATGAAATATTTGATAACATCACTGATGACATCATCTATCGCAAGTGCTAGTTTGTTTTTAGTTTACATAGTGGTGGGTAAATACCATATTATGTGTTTACGTAGTTTTGTACATACGCTTGCAAGGTAATGGGTGTAAGTGAGTACAAAACACATATGCTTCAACTGTACCATAGGTATGTAGAGGTATTCAACTTGTTATACATACTTGCACACAAGAGTAACTCTGTGTGCAGGTGACAGTTGACTTCTGTTAATTATGTTCCACACAACATTTTTGGTTCTCCAGAAAGTTTCCAACAGGAGAAAGATTCTATGTGGTAAACACAAACTTTTGTAAGCAGCCATGAGCTATTAATCAAAATAAAGTGCTTGAAGTAGAATGTTTAGCCTGGCACCCAGGCAGGAAAACCTTCAATTCTGGCGCCGCTCGGGAGAAGGAAGTGTATGGCAGCCGGCAGGTGAGTGTGTTTAGCTGCCCGAGGGTAGGCACCGGCAGCCGGTCTCAGAGGGAGAGAAACGCCGGTGCCACGGGACGCCTGCCGCGGGTGACAGGTCCCTGTGGCTGTAGTCTCGCCCTGAGGTGCCACTCCTGCCTTTCCCTGCGTGGCCGGACCGGGAGAGAAAGAGGAGGCGGCGGCTGCTGCACAGCCACGCACAGACGCTCGCCCTGGAAGGGAACTTTGGGACTTCTCCAGCTGTATTGTTTGAGTGGGATACCGTGGCTAGGGGACCCCGGAAAGGCTGCAGGTGTAAGCAATCAGCCGAGGACGAACATTCCACTTCCTGCTCGGACCTACAGATTATTTCCTCTGCCACGTGGCGAATTCAACCTGTCCGGTCCAAGATGGCGTATTGACATCGCCAGTTCGGAGAACGGTTGCTGAAGGGTCCGGTCATGTTTGCTGCAGCTTATACTTTTTGATCGGCCTGCAGTTAAATTAAACTAAACAATACTTTTTAACTAAGGATACCTTTGTGGCTGACGAAGTGGAGCTAGTGTACGGCGGTTGATCAAGAATCGGCTGAGGAGCAGGGCTGAGCGGAGCTGGATGCTGCGGTTGATCGAGAACCGGTTGATGGGACTGCTCCGGTCCGTCCGGCTTCCACGTTTTACTCCTGCAGTCTCAAGGGGCTGGACGGTGCTCAGCTGGCTCGGTCTGCCTGCTCACTGGGGTCTGGTCCATCATCGGCGGCGGAGACTTCTGTATGGCGCCAAAACCTCTAACAAGGAACACTCGAACAACGAAGCTGGCGGGGGCAAATATTGGCCGAGAAATCCAGCTCCGGTGTTTCCAGATACCTTCGCGGGTTACTGGGATATCGAGTCCTGAGAAAGAGATACAAGACCTCCTGCTTTCTATTACCCAGGTACGGAACTGACTAAACCCTTACAGAGAATTCTTGAGTCAGATTCTTGGCAAAACAAACTTAACTTAAACTGCTACTTACTTACTCCTTCCCACGTATTAGGCTTAGGTCAGGGTCACCGGGGTAGGCGTATTTAGAAGCACCAGTTGAGTACGATTAGTCAATGTATATATGTATGTATATATTTTATCTATTTTAAAGTATCATATGGCTAAGAAACCATATCAATGCTTTTACAGTATTATTTTATAATCCTCCTTTTACTGTACGCACTTTACTTTACCATGAGTATTACAATCGTGGCAATTCATTTCTCTTGTATGAGGAAGAAGACTGCTCAATAAATAACACCTTTTATTGAAAACGCCCGTCTCTCTTTTCTCTGCATTCTGGTGAAACCAAGTACGCACATTTGACTGAGTGAAATAGCTGTCTATTGTTTTCACACGACTCTAGAGATACACTCTTATTCAGGGAGAGCAAAGTTGACATGTTTTATGGTTGTCAGAAGCTAATCCCTTCTTGTCTATCCAGGGAGGTTAAACTCCTCCTCGTTTATTTGTGAAAGTTTCTAGTGCCCCCTGAGCTAGCTGGCAAACCTTAAGTCTAATATAGTCAGTAGAGACCTAGATAACCTCAGTCCTACGTCTACACTGCTGAGTACATTATTCCAATGCGCAGAGCCTATTGGGAATATAGGAACTACACTACATGGCGCCCAACGTTTGGTAAGGCGATAAATCTAACGCAAGACGTTAGAGTAACTCAGTCGTGCTTTTTCACACAGACCCTTTTTCCCGTAAATACTCCAAAAGGCGTCTGGAGTGGGTAAAAGGTTAAAAATCCGCCGGAACTTAGTAGGAAGAGATTTCTATGTATAGTTTTTGGTTTAGTCAACGTTGAAGGATACAGTGTTCCAAAAATATTGTGCACCTAATCTTTGTTTCCTTGAAACTTGATCTGCAACAAAAACCTTTCTGTCAGTAAAAATGCCAGAAAGTGACGACGAAAGGGAGGCAGCAAGAATAGCCGCTCGACTCCTAGAGGATGACACAAGTCTCCTACAGAATGACCCGAATGCAATACTCATTCCGGTCAACATAAGAAAAACTATAACTCTTAAACTTATAGAAAATGGACTAACATCGAGAGGTGGTACAGTCATATTCGTAATTGAGGCACATGAATATCGGCAGACAGAGGTATTCTATTCATGGATAAACTTTCCAGCAGCAAAGGCTGTCACACACGAATTCCACTATTACAAAATAGAGGAACCTCCGGAAGAGTACACCCCTTTCGAGGAGGTGGAAATCCCATTAAAATACCAAGAGCACCTGCTCTGGTTTAAAGGCGCCCTAAAACATAATAATCACATCACCAGGCTCGGTCCACTAGGTAGACCAGGAGCAACGTGTCCAGTTCTAGCCAGCTACACACCACATCCAGACATTGAAAAAATGTCAGTACCAGAACTTTTAGTCCAGCTAAAAATAATAATTAAAATACATAGACAATTAGTCCAATATGTAATGCAGACTTCAACAGTCCAACCAACTGTTAACATTCCACAGCTGACCCCTCATCAGGGGAACACAAACAAAATTACACCTCAGAACATACAATCATGTCTGGGTAAAGTACCCATAAAACGGGAACAAATTCCATTCTGGTTAGCACAAAAAATCACTCAAATAGAGGCAGTATTTCAGGATACTACCCCTACTGAGAAACACAGAATTCTGACTATCTGTCTTCCAATGGGGATCACACGACATGTAGAGGACTGTGACACTTGGGGCACAGTCTTTGCTTCCATTTACACAAAAACACATGGTGTTCCGTCCATGGCGGTAATACCCGATGTGCTAAGACAGATTCAAAATGAATACGGTCCAGAACCTGCTTTAACTCTGGGTATGAAATTACTAAAAGACTTCAAGCAGGTCACGGCTATATTATTAGCCAACATAAAAGGGGAAGCAGCATCTGTGGCGATACGCCAGAAATTGAAGGAAACAGATATAGCAGAACAACCATTTGAACTTGCCAGAATCATAGAGAAATCCTATGAAGAACTAGGAAGAGATAGTTTGGGTGGGAAACCAGTAAAACCCCAACTAACTGAAAATCCTGAAAAAATATTTATTAAAAATAATCTAAACACTCCAAAAAAGAGCTGGGATGGAAATAAACAATCCACTCCCAAAGAAAAAAGATTCCAGTCCAGAGGAAGGTCTCCTCGGCGGAGAGAAAGATCTCCGGACCAAGGACACAAGTCTCCCCAGAGGGAGCCCTCTGAGAAAAAATACAACCTTAGAAATAGGGATAATCTAAAGAAACCTGATAGATATCAAGATATTGATACACGTCCCTCTCGATCTTTTCAGACTTCCTCGCAGAAATCGGAAAGAAGAGGACAGTCAGAACAAAGGGAAGAGCACGTCAAGTCCAAAGACAAGGAACCTGCTCATCAAAGTAAAAAATTACAATTTCCAAGAAAGAAGGTAGCCAGCATTAAAATAGTTAAACATGCCGAGGATACTGAGGACACAGCTGAAAAACGGAGAGTGGGCCCAGACAGTGCTAGACAGCGCAGCAGAAGTGACCATAGCTCGCAAGATCCTGATGAATCATCTGGAGACAGTGGACACGAATGAATACATTCAAGTGGAAACTGCAGACAGCAGAGTTAGCAACTCTCATAAAATATACAAGATAAAACTACGTATAGAGGGAGATAAGACTAGGAAATTAAGGGGTCTATTTTGGGATAACCTTTCCAAAGGCTATGATATCCTTTTAGCTGAGAAAGACTGGCCACCAGAGTTTGTCAGGGAGTGCCCTCATGGCGAAGAAATGATTATGCCTGCCTTCTCAAATCACATTCCAATTCATAAAAAATATACACTTGCAAGAAAGTCGGCAGTAGCCCAAGCTCCTGCATTATATAAAAATCATGTAGGATTGGATGAGGACTCTCCTCCTCACAAAATCCAATTAAAATGTCAACCAACTGCACAAAGGCAGTACCCAATTAAGCAAGAAGCTAAAAAACAGGTCAGGGAGATCTTAGATCAACTTGAATACCAGGGGGTGATTGAAACATGCACCTCACAAATGAACAATCCTTTGTTTCCTGTCTCCAAGCCAGACAATTCATATCGTCTAGTTTTGGACTACAGACACCTTAACTCATGTTGCAAGACATTTGCAGTACAAAACTCACACAGTGCAGCACTAATGAATAACATCGTGCGCAAAAAATACAAAACAACATTAGACATCTCTAATGGATTTTTTTGTCAAAATATTGCACCTAAAAGCAGGTATTTGACCGCTTTCTCAATAATGGGCTCGCAGCAACTTTCTGTCGACTTCCACAGGGGTTCAAAAATAGCCCAGGATAATTCTCAGCAAGAGTAACAGAGTTACTACAAATGTATGATGATGAGGCATTATCTTATGTCGATGACATCTATCTAACAGATGATGACTTGGATACTCACTTGAAAAGAGTGAACACCATAATACTTGGGTTCGCAGCAGAGGGTTACAAATTCAACTTTAAAAAGTCACGAATTGCCCATCTGACTGTCCTGTTTTTAGGATATGAATTATCAAGTGAAGGCAAAAGCCTAGCAGACAATTTCTTAGAGAAGTGTGCTGTACTCCAAGCACCTAAAACGCTGAAGAACTTACAATCAATACTAGGTTTCCTGAATTTCGGAAGAACTTACATTCTAAATTATGCGGAGAGGGTTAAACCTCTCTATGAACTAATAAAACCTGATTTTAAACAAATCAATTGGACTCAAAAACACACAGAAATTTTGAGATAATTGCAAACAGACATGTTAGCAAAAACAAAATTGCAAACTCGCAATAATACACGCAACCTTGTAATCCGAGTCATCCCAGGAAGATGCGGATTCACATACCTGACCTCTAATGAGGGAGAAAAGGTACCAATAGCATACAAATCACACTTGTACTCACAAGCTGAAAAAACATTCAGTCTCGCGGAAAATGTTGTAAATGCGGTTCAAACAGCTATAGCAAAAGAAAGAGCCCAGGCCCAATGCAGACGGATTACTGTTTTAACAACAGAATCAGCCTTCGAGGCATTAACAAGCCCACGTAATTTAACTACCGTGGCATTAGATCCAAAATGGATACAATGGGAGAATTCTCTTGCTACAGAAAAAGTGAAATACTATTTTGACCCGGAAATGAAAAAATTGAAATATCTAACGTATGAAAAAGAATATCCTCTGCCAATCGAAATTCTGCCCATACAACTTTACGCCTGTGTAATATATACAGACGGATATGCACAACCCTCAGTTTGGGGAAAACAAGCTTATAAAGCTACGTGCGAGGTTGTCAAATGCCGGTGGAGCGGAGGTAAATTGAGACCACTGGTAACAATGTCACAATCTGTAAAAGAACAATTCAGGTCAACAAACTGAATTAATAGCTTTAAAAATGGTGCTCGACATTGCCGATCGCGAATTCCCGACACTAATAGTGTGCGATTCGCATTCCTGCGTCAAATCATACAATAATGACTTGCAGAAATGGGTTCAAAACGGTTACAAAGATGACACAGGTGCCATAATCAAGCAAAACCGCTTTGGGAACAAGTAGTTCTTTTGAAGAAAGAACTACAAAAGACTCACGTGATACATACACTGAGTCATCAGCGTGATGGCGTTCACGCTGCAGGGAATTCATTGGCTGAGACAGCCACAGCGGAAGCAACTAATCCGGCTTCCGTAGCCACAAAAAAGCGTTCAGAAAAATACATAGACGGGGAAACTATGCTGGCGGTAAAGACGTCTTCAAAAGGCGACTGTGCAGCATTACCCTTGAACTATCCACTCAGTTATACATACATAATCGATGCAAACTCCGTTCCTTTTGCTCGAATCCCTGGAGTGGGGGATAGAGTAATTCCAAACACGAACAGGAGAATCTTCTTAATACAAGAAGCACATATGGGATTATGTCTAAGGCATCAGATGATCAAAGAATCTCTGAAAGAATTACAATCAGAATACTGGTGGCCGGGAATGAGCTTGGATAATCACAAATTTGCAAAAAATTGTGAAAACTGCAACAGAGATCGCAGTGGCGAACCGGCTGAAGTAGTGCCAGAACACCTAATAGAAAGCATAAGACGATCTATACGCAAGATTAAACAGGAAACATGCGTCCCAATGTATATTATTTAAGACTAGATTCACTTAAAATGTAGACACCAGCGCTCGGCTGACGCCAGAACTGTTATAAAAGATTTGCGAGTCTATATCGGCACATACGCAATTGGCATGCTACATTCTGACCAGGGTCCTGCTTTTAGGTCTCGAGCTTATAAGGAGGCCATGACCAGCATGGGCATTGCATTGCGGTACTCTTGTCCCTTCCATCCTGAGGGAAACGGGATTGTGGAAAGAAAAAACCGAGACATAAAGCAATCTATAAAGGCGAGGGTATTAGGTATGGGTGATGGGTGGGTCCAACATTTAACAAGTGTCCAACGTAGTCTTAACAATCTACCAAGAAATTCTCTAAAAGGTTTCAGTCCGTATGAACTATTGTTCGGTACTAGAATGCATATTCAGGACTTAGATAGTCAGACTTCAGTGGTAGAAGAAAAATGCTTTGATATCAAAGATCGTTTGGCTATTTTACAGGACTTAAATGAAACAAGTAAAGACCTGAGCAACGTAAAGCTGAAACAACAGCCAACAGCCACTGAAGAGAAACCACCTGTCCCAGCAAGACCTGTCTGGATTCCAAAGATTGGGGATCTGGTCAGAGAGAAAATCGCGGTGAAGAAGGAATTTGGGCCTTCTTACAGAAAAGCAGTACCTGTCTTAGCTGTCAACGGAACAAGATCAGTTGTACTACCGCCCCTTGCTGGTAAAAAGGAGAACCGAGTTGTATCCATCGACCTGGTAAAACCACAATCATGTGGCCAATAATAAGTAGTAGGCCCAGTTGACTCCCAAAAAATAGCAGAACACCAAAGTTTTCTACAATACAAGAGGTTCAAACTGAGAGACTAATCACATTTGATAAACCTGCAGTGAATAAAAAAGGACTATGCAACAATGCCATGGAACTTATGCCTCTTGAAACCCAAATTGCAACAGTTCATCAAGAAACACCTGTCTACAACGATGTAGCCTCAGCCTATGCTAATGAAACAAAGAAAATTCCAAAAGCAAATAAAACTCCGGAAGCGATTCCGACAATTGACAGAACTGCATCTGGCTACTTCATCAATTTCGATGACTTTTCTGAGGATCCAAGCGAACCTGAAGAACAGCCAACAACTATATCTTTTAAAGACCAAGTAACAGAACTCTTTTATTAACTCAAAGAAACATATCTGATTTCTCCATGGATTGAATTTTGGATTGTGTTAGGTGTACCTTTCCTCCTGCTTTGGCTCATCATGGTTCTTTGTTTGGGAAAATTCATTGAGGGAAAATATAGTACAATGGACACAGCAAGTCAGAACATCAACTTGGTCCTAAAGCCACACAAGTCATCTCACATCGAGAAAAGAGAACTATCATCCGTGAACGTCACAGCCAATCCAATACCCGGTGGGGTAGCTTGGGACAAAACAGATTATGAAATTTATGGCCCGGTCGAGCTTTTGAAGTATCCACACCAGTTTAAGATTTCATTGAGTGACTTTGTAAAACCGAGCACATTCTCTGATGATTGGGACTTTGAAAGTATTAATGATATGATGTCAGATTTAGTAATGTCAGCAAAATGTACAGAACATGATTACTTGCAGGGTTCATCTAATTATGAACAAATGTACTGCTACAATCACTTTGCACATCACTATTTGCATAAATCTGCTCAACCTAGAAATGTTTTAAATTATAATCAATGGGAACATTGTGCAACTCCACCAAAAGGCAGTTCAAAAACATTTTATGAGAAATTCCCATACATCTCAGGGTTAAACACAAGTGAAGCAGAAGCCTTTTATTTCAAAATGTTAAATAAGACAGGAATGAAAACAATGCTGACAAACACTAAATTAATCTATTCAGAAGCATTTTATGAACAAATGACTACATTTGTTTTTGATTTTTGGAAAAACAATATTGAAACAAAAACCATCTGGGGTACCAAAGATTGGCAAGTCCAAGGTATAGAATCATTATGTAGAGCCTGCATGATCCCAGAACAAATTATATTCTTGAATGACACAATTCAACAGACAATCTGTCTTGGCCTAGCCAAAATTAAAGACTTAAACAAACCGTCTATTCCAAAGCCAACACCTGACAGTAATAGCACTACAGATGTTGAGATAGACGTATCACATATTTTTAACCAAAACAGAACACATCCTGATTGGAAAAAATGGTTGATCTGGCCCACAGACACAAATAACTGTCATGATAGATTCCTGAACAAATTACAGGGGTTCAAATTGACCAGGCCAGACCCTAGATACTCCCAGAGACAACATCCAGGGATAGTTACAACATACAGTGTAGGAAAACTCTGCCTCGAATGGCTACAGAAATCCACACTGGCAGAAATTAAGCAACACTTGACTTTACTTAAAGACGGTGCTGACGTCCGTGATTTCATAATGGGACCACGCAAACAGCGTCAAAAACGTTTCATAGCGGCCGGTATATATGCAGCTTACAACGAAGCTTGGAAAGAAACGCAAATTGAAACAGCAGAAAAAATACGGGAAATTGACCGTATTAATTTGGAAAAATCACTTTCTGTTGAGGACAGTGGGTTAATGACTCTGTCTTCCAGAATATATTCACTGGACAGTATTGTAACATCTGCTATAGATATAATAGAGCAGGACTTACTAATGCAACATGGTCAGTCCCATTTACGTTCTATTGTACAGCTTGGCTGGACGTTACAAAATCTGCGTTCAGGCTACGTGCCTTGGCGTTTAATCAACACAACGTCATTATTCTCTATCTTTAACCTTACAGATACACAAATCAGCTTGGCACAGAAAGGAGCGGAATATACAATTCTGAGCATTGAAAAACTTGAGAGATTGCCATTGACAATGTCAGAACGACCTGTCATTGAATGGATAATACACGGAATAATAACTATTCCGATAACAACTTTCCGATTTAAATACTGTCAAGAGTATATACCAGCAGGCCAGTATGAAAGGTTGGGTAAAGGGTACATTAAGTCATCATGGAAATTACCTTACACACACACATGTTATAGTGAAAAGGAACAGAATGTATTTCTTAGTGGTAATAATTGTAAAAGGTCACTAAGTGGTATACTTCTGTGTCAAGGTATTAACCTGCATGGGGCCTGTGAGGGGACTTCGAATAACCTTCCATGTCACCAGCATGGCACACCTGCAACTCGAATAGAGCCTATTCTTCAGACGGCTTTTTAACGGGAGCTATATTCTAATAGTGGACCACAGATGTTGTGGCACGGTGCCAGGAAAAGCTTATCTCGTGAGCGTTAGTTCCATGGTCACTTGCTGTATGCAAGTATTATTTCCAAACAGCACTCCAGACAGGGAGGCAAAAATGTGGCCCTTTTTGAATATCTCTTCTATTCGAATTGATACTTTAAGCAGAATGAAGTCTGTCCTTTTGCAGACAACTGTGCCCTTGACGTCATCAAAAGAAACGTATGATCTACAAGTTGCAAGGACAACGGCAGAGATACATACACTTTTATCAACAAATTGCCCCCTACATTTTGCAGAAATGTTTAGCCAAATCCTAAATATGTCTGATACGAGCGGTATCCCACATGTATTTAAGACAATTTTTTCGGGACTGTTAACACCCTTCACAACAGTTCTGGGCATTTTTCCTAATTTTGTCCATTCTGTCCTTGGCGGCCTACCACTCCTGTTGGGACTCGTAGCAGGCATTTTATTTTTGATACTTCTGCTTCATTATGGCAAGCCAAAACGCAGACAAAACTCCAGCAACAATGGAAGAAACGATCCTAGCTATACGCTATCGGGACCGCATAACTAAAGTCCTTGGATTAGCCCGGCTAAGAGATCTGAATATGACCTGGTTTCTTTCGTTCAGACCCATCTGGCAGAATTGTATCTTACCTGTGCTTCGATGTATGCTATGCGGAGAAGAATGCGTGTTGGACGTCTGTCTTACACTACAATCAGCAGCACCATTGGATACAGATACTTTGCTAAGACCTGTAACGGCTCATGCATCGTGTTGTCCCCAGCGGTTACCAATCCTGATGACGGCATTCGTTGAGACTTCACCACTGCAATTAAAGGGTAGTGAAGTACGAGATGAGAGCAACATCACCCAGGTACGACCTTCTGTGAGCATTGCTGATCCTGTCATCGATGATAGCAATCATTCTCATGACTGCACAGTTGCGGCATTTTCCAACTTGGTCGAACTTTCACCTGAAGCGGTAAACCACTTTTTTGAAAGTCTGTCTGAAGTGATGTTTTCCCCCGAACAAAAAGAATAACTTTTAAGCAAACTAGTACACAGCGTTCCCTGAACTCTGAATTCGGCCTTCGGCTTTGATAAACAAAAGCTACTGAACATATTTGGAACTATATTTTTTTTCTCTCTCCCCTGAAAGCGAAATTATTTTTTTCCCCGATTCCAAAATATTTACCCTTTTTCTGGCACATGTACACTGCTAGAAGTAGAACTATTCTTAGAGAACAGAGCTTCTATTTTAGGAACTCTAAAGACAATATATCACGTCAGCCTCTAGCACATTTACAGCAACTGTATTTATATGTGATGGAATGGTCTCGACCTTTTTTTTCTGTATTAAGAGCCATTTCATGTGTAAATTTTGCAAATCATTCATGCCAATATATATATGCATCCTTTTTAATGAATGATTACACTGCTTGAAAAGCGTACAGTACCTATAATCATTTTCATGTATTTCACATACACCATTTCAAATGCAAAAATGTATTTTGGGGTAGGTTGGTATACACATGCACCTTTTATGTTTACTATTGCTTAAGTTTTAGTAATGATGGACATTAATTCGTGGAGTGGGTGTAGTGTTTTATCTAGGAAACCTGCTCCCTCAGAATAAAGAGTATATCTCTAGAGTTGTGTGAAAACAATAGACACTTATTTCACTCAGTCAGTTGTGCATACTTAGTTTCAACAGAGTGCAGAGAAATAGAGAAACGGGCGTTTTCAACAAAAGGTGTTATTATTGAGCAGTCTTCTTTCTCATGCAAGAGAAATGAGTTGCCACAATTGCAATACTTATCATGAAGTAAAGTGCGTACAGTAAAAGGAGTATTATGAAATAATACTGTAAAAGCATTTATATGGTTTTTGAGCCATATGTTACTTTTAAACGGATAAAATATATACATACATAAAATCATTGACTAAACATACTCAACTGGTGCTTCTAAGATATGCCTACCCCGGTGTACCTGACCTAAGCCTAATATGTGGGAAGGAGTAAGTAAGTTGCAGTTTAAGTTAAGTTGGTTTTTTGCCAAGAATCTGAATCAAGAATTCTCTGAAGGATTTAGTCAGCTCCGTACCTTGGTAATAGAATGTAGGAGGTCTTGTATCTCTCTCTCAGGACTCGATCTCCCAGCAACCCGCAAGGGTGACTGGAAACACCGGAGCTGGATTTCTCGGCAGGAGAAAAGACAGCGTCTCTCTCAGTGAGTCAAATGGGAGGGTCGGCTTCCTTCGGCACTCGCATCAGCTGGACGTCGGGCAAGTAGATAGCCGCTCTGCTCCAAACCACCGTGTGTTTGCTTAAGGCAACTGTTGGTATATTTATACCTGAAAGGTGCCGAGTTTGACGTAAGGTTGGACATAAGACGTCACTAAGAACTAACAGTTCTTTCTGGACTCCAGGAGTTCTTGTGCAAATCAAAACAAAAGCAGGGGGATTTCCCGGGCTGCTGGAGGCTTGGTTTGTTTAAAGAACGCATTGTACTTTCTAGGAGTCTATGGGAGTACCCTTGCCGTATTTGGACTGCATGGGCTATGACTAGATATGGACATGGTTCCTATGCCTTTATAAGGATATGTTTTGTTATAACCACATAAGGGCATGAATCGGGGATATCTTGATTAGGGTCCTAGGTAGATTCACAACACTGTACTGGTCGAGCCGGCTTCAACTGCAGCAATGACAAAAGATTCCGGCTCTACTTTAACAGGGGCAGTTAACACCAGGGATATATCTCTTCTAAATGCCTCTCAGAATAACACAACTATTGAGTGGAATCTTCAAGGGGAGGTATCCTCATCATTTCAGATGATTTTGCAGTTGCTCAACGAGCAAAAGCACGAAGCACAATCTCACTATCAACAGATGCGGGAGGATAGCAGAAAAACTCAATCTTCATTGCATGAGATGGCTTGCAAATTAGGGGCTATCTCTCAGGAGGTTGAAGAGCTACAACAGAGAGTTGTTTTAACGGAAGAAAAATCAACTCACTCTGAAATAGTAGTGGACAAACATGAGTCCCAGATTAGTCTAATGCAAGCTAAACTCGAAGATTTGGAAAATCGGCAACGCAGACAGAACCTTCGAATCTTTGGAATTGTGGAAGGGGCTGAAGGAGCTGATCCCAGAGTATATATTGTGCATTTATTCCAGAAAGCATTTCCTGAGTTATCGGACTGGGATTGGGATTCACAGATACAACGAGCCCATCGGCTACCTCTGATCCAAAGAAACAAGGGAAGTCAGTACCCTCGCCCAATTTTGATCTGCGTTGGTAACTTTCTGCTTCGTCAGGCAATTTCACTAAAAGCGAGGCCAAATACTCCAGTCTCTATTGACTAGGTTACTTTTTTTGTTAGATCAGACTTAAGTAAACCCACTATGGAGCGGCGTTGGAAGCTGCGACAATACATTGATCCAATAAAGGATCTGGGGGGTCAAGTTTTTTTGCAAGAGCCTACCAAATTAAATGTTTTTAAGAATGGCCGCACATATTACTTCTCGGAAGAAAGTGAGGTTGAGCAAGCTATGGTTAAATGGAAATCGGAAAAAAAGGGACAATGAATTGTGCTACCTACATTTCTCTTATGATGAATGATGAATAATGAAGAATAATTCTATATATATGTTAATTATGATTGTATTTTGGCCGCTTATTAGCTGAATTTATGGAACACAAGATTCTATTATTTCTTTGATGTTTGATACTAGATATTACAAGATATGACACGTGGTTTTGAGTCCGTAGCATTGAATGGCCGGATCCTCGTGGCTGATTACTCTGTTTCTGCTGCCACTACAGCGGCAGCTGTGTTAATGGGGGGACTTGCATGGAGGAACAACAGAGATGGGAGGGGGGGCAGGGGGTGTGAGGTAAGGGTTGGGGGAGGGAGATTTTTTAGGGTAAAAAAGGCATCAGGGGGATAAGCAGTTTAATACTAGTTTAGCAAGGTTGATTTGTATAAAGATTTCAAGGACAGGAATACATATTACATAAAATGCATCAAGTAAAATGTTTGGTATGGAATGTGGCGGGTTTAAACAGTAGGATCAAAAGAAGTCTGGTATTTGAGGATCTTAGAATGTACAATCCACAGATAGCAGCAATAACGGATACTCATATAGCATATAAAGACAGAAAATTGCTTAAACAATTGGGTTATGACATCCTAGTATGCACTGACTTGAATACTTCAGTTCGTGGGGTGGCAATTCTAAAACATGAACAACTTAAGGCAGAAATTAACAAAACCTTAACGGATAAAGCTGGCAGGTGGGCAATAGCACAGGTAACAATCGAAGGCTGCAAATATACAATCTGTGGTATTTACGCTTCTAATTTAGACAAACCTAAAATTATTGATCAAATTAATATGGAGCTGCTTAGTTGGGAAGGGGAGTGCATAGTATTGGGAGATTTTAACTGCATTATGAATTATAATATAGACACGACTAGAAGGGATTCATTCCAGAGAATGCAGAAGACCAGGGCTGCAATTCTCGATCTCGCAGCCATCCATTCAATTAAAGATGCTTGGAGATATCTGTACCCTAATACAGCTGGCTATACTTACTACTCTGCCGTACACAAATTATGCTCACGCATAGACATGGTCTGGGTCTCGGATTCTATTCTTGAGACTAGTACAATGATAATATGCCCAAGAGTCACTTCAGACCATAATCCTATCCTTCTATCGTTTGATATAGCAACAGAAAGACGAATCCCTCGGTCTTTCTCTTTCCCCAGATACTTATTTTTGGACTCTATCTTTTCAAATCAATTAAAAGACCACATAAAAGAATTTGTAGATATAAATATGCACTCAGCCTCACCAATGATAGTTTGGGATGCATGCAAGGCAAGAATCCGGGGGTTTACACAGCAATATATTTGGCGAGAAAATATGGAACGCAGATGCCAAAATGAGAAAATGATTGCAGATATACTCCACATTGAAAATCAACTAGCTGAAGCTTTATTGACACGGGCGGCTAACACGGAAGCATTCAGCTATAAATTAATAGAGCTAAAATCAGCATGAAAAAATCAAATCTATTCAGGGAAAAAAATATTGTTAAATTAAATAAAATCAATTAAATCAGTATTAAAGTGGTGAAAGGATAGGTAAAATTCTAGCGTATAAATCTGCTGAAGATCGGGCTCAAATGGCTATTAAGGAAATTAAAGGGGCAAATAACCAAACGTTTCAGGACCCTAAGTCGATCTTGCAGCAATTTGCCCAGTATTATCAAGATCTCTATACACCGGAAAGTGAGGTTACTCAGGATGAGATAATAAGATATATAACCTTAAATAAAGTTAAGAATATGGATGAAGAACAATCGGATCAATTAATGATAGATATTACAGCGGTAGAAATTAGAACTGCTATTAATTCCTTGGCATCTGGTAAAGCCGCAGGAGAAGACTCGATCCCGCTAGAATTATACAAAATTTGCATGGAGGAACTGATACCGATATAATCTAAGGTTATTCAAGCTATCGGGAATGGGGAGCAAGCGCCAAAGTCCTGGAACTCTACTCAAATTATTTTCTTTTTGAAAAAAAAAACCAGCTCATGAAAGAGGATCTTATAGACCCATTTCGCTTATAAACAATGATGCTAAAATATTTGCAAAGGTTCTAGCGACTCGGCTGGCACCATTAATGTCACAATTGGTGTCACCCCAGCAACATGGGTTCATCCCTAAGAGGGATACTACGGCACATATTAACATGGCCATTACGGCGTTCGATGTGGTGGGGCTTCCTGTGGGCCACACTACAGGCTTTTGGTATAAAAGGTCAATTTCTGAAGTGGATCCAATCCCTGTACGATAAGCCTATTGGTAAAGTTTGCTATATTGGAAAATGTTCCTCTACTTTTTCGATCTAACATGGGACGAGACAAGGGTGTCCTTTGTCACCTCTGTTATTCGCCCTTATAATGGAACCATTCTTGATAGCACTGCAGAATCAAGACCAGATTTCTCCTTTTTTATTTGGCTCGAACTCCCTTAAAATAACTGTCTACGCTGACGACATAGCAATTTATTCCACCAATGTGTCAGAAGCAATGAAGGGCATTGTAATAGAGGCAGGGAAATTCGGTTTGGTCTCTGGATACAGGCTTAATACTGGTAAATCCCAAATCGTTATGAATTATAAGTCACTTATTCCATTGATGGGGGTATGTGAGGTAACTACCTATTTAGGGGTAAAAAATCTCATCGAATATCAATTTAATATCCGCCTTAAAATATGAGTCGTTATTAAAAGAAACTATTACATAATTTAAGAAATGGCATAAACTACCTTTAAGTATTATTGGCCGAATAAATCTGGTCAAAATGCAGATTTTGCCTAAATATTTATATCTATTTCGTTCTATCCCTTTACGGGTAAATAACTCTTACTTTAATAGATTAGATGGTATTATTAGCAGCTTTATCTGGGGGTATAAGAAAGCTCGCAGGGCTGTTACACTACTCAAACTCCCTTTTAACCAAGGTGGATTGGATTTACCAGACATTAGATCTTACTACTGGTCAGCTTTCTTGATTCGCTTCCGAAGTTTGATGTTCCCTGACAAATGTTTGTTTTTTCACAAATCTATGCTAGGCGAGGATGTAAATATGTTCGTTTACAGGTTAAATGACCCTAATTATTTTAAACGGGTGAAGTTTAAGACAGCACGGGACACTATTAATATCTGGCGTTCCATTCTTGTTAAGTGTTAGGACTCTCTATTTCATTACAGAACCCCCTTGTGGTTCAATCCGGGTTTTTCGGGAATCTTTCATGATCCAGCTAGTTTAGCGCTATCAGATTTCGGTATAAAAAAGTTGGGAGATCTATATGACCACAGGGGTTTCTATACATTTGAAAGGTTGAAGGTGTGTTATAATCTTACAGAAGGGGCCCTGTTTAAGTACTATCAGATCAGGGATTATTTTGTTCGGAAATTAGGACTTACTAGTATTTTGGACTCTGATTTATGGAACTGTATTTATAGGGAAGCTGATAAAGCATTGATTAGTATTGCATATAAAATCTTCACTGGTTATAGAACTAACGACTCTGCAAAGCTAGCAGAGAAGTGGAGTAGGAAACTGGAAACTGACGTGGCCCCAAACTTGATAACCTATTCCTTAAATAGCTTAAACCGATCTGTTCACTCTTCTAATCTTAAATTGCAGCTATTTAAAACTATATACCAACTCTATCACACGCCAGACAGGATTCTTAAATGGGCAACTAATAATAACAGTAGTGAACGTACGAAATGTCCAAAATGGGATAAAAGAGCAGCTGATATTACTCATATGTTTTTTACGTGCCCGCAACTAATTGAATTTTGGAATGGAGTAACTAAAGTTCTATCTTTGAAACTGGCACGTCCAATTATATTCACATCCGTTGGTGTGTTTGTGGGCACGTCTGGGGGGAGCAGTGTCCAATGTGATCTGTTGAATATTTTAATATCATGTGCCAGACTAATAATAGCTAGGGTCTGGATTCAACATAACCCACCGACGGTTATGGAATGGTGGAGCCTTGTAAAGGAAATATATATTATGGAACACACTTTAGCATCAACAAGGGGTCTGCAAACCAAATTGAAAGTGGAAAGAATTTGGAGACTAATAATATAGTAAGATTTCTACAATTTCTTTTTCTTTTGCTATTTAGTGTCTTTATGTTTTATGATATACAGATTGCCTTGCTGATGATACTTTAATGTATAAGCTATCCCTGTTTGTATGTATGAATTTCACGTTTTGTTATATGCTTATTCCTCATGATGCAAATAAAAATACAAACAAAAAAAAAAAGAAGTAGAATGTTTAACACATTCAGATCTTGGTTATTTCCAGCAAATAGTGTCTTTTTTTTACAACTGTTGCATAGAGTGTACACTGTTCCTAGTAGAACCTTTCTTATACTCTGTGGTGTGTTTCTTATGAAAGTTCCACTGTTGGCAAACAGTGTGGTATAAAGTAACTTCTCTCTATAGAGTAAGTACCGTTTACAGTACCCAGTTATCCACTGATATCAACTTCATTTCTCAATGTAGGTTTGGTGAGTTCTAGGTGTTTGATACAGATAAAAGCTGTCCATAGTAGTTTATTTGTCTTGGAACTGACATTCACTGTTCTTAAGAACTTGGCTTTCTCTGAGCAGTTGTATACAGACTGAATACCATACTCAATTAGGGTTTCCCAATATATCTGTGATTGATTGTTAATGTGATCTATGCTAGCTGTAACATGTGTGGTATACGCACAATAGTGCACATAATGCATGTTTGCTACACCTTAGAGAGTTTTGTCTCTGAAGGCAGTATTGATAATTGATATTTTCGTGAGCTATTTTTAATTTAATATAAAGTCTCTAATGCCATAGTAATGTATTGAGCAATATGCGTCAAAACGAAGCATGGATGATGTAATCAGTGATGTTATCAATGATGTCATCAGCAATGCATGGCGGGGTGCCAGTTATAGTTAGCACTGCTAATTATAACTGGTGAAAATTCGGTGTTTTTTAGCTTACGAAGTTAATGCTGTCATTGACAAATTCTCCTAATTATAAAGTTACTTCAGCCTTTGCTTTTTTATATATATAGTGAAACATGTGTGTGGTCTTAACCTTGTCTTAGGCAAATTTCTTATGGGACAGAGCTATTTCTATTGGGCACTTGCACTTTCAAGGAAGATGTATCTATTACTTATCTATTAGGCACTGACACTTTAGATAAGAATAATGTTGACGACTGGAACAACATAGAAACCATTTTTTGAGGGGTATTTTGTGACAGGATAAATATCATGAGAGAGGGAGTATAGACTTTGTTCTCAATCTCCCACCTCAATTATAGCTATAATAACAATGCACTATGCATTTTACATACAATTGCACCTTAATTGACTATGCAAATTCGTATGAAACTTTTAGCAACATATTTTACAATTTTTAACTTAAATTGAAACCTGGGTTAGACAATGAATTGTTCAATGTGTTCTTTTTTTCTTTGTAAACTTTTAATCCAAATTGTGGGAATTATACTATTGTTGATTAGGAAGAAACCGTCTTATGGACTTCCATTAGATATGCAATTATATTTCAATTGCAAATATCAATTTATGATTTTTTTAAGTACTTTACTGTAATTGTTTAATAAAAAAGGTCAATATAAAATTCATACCATTTATACAACAGAAGTTATTTATAATTCAAACTTTGGCAATGATTCAGTTCAATATGAATGAACAGAGAAACTTTCGTTACACAACAAATTGAAGGTTTCTGGTTAAAGCTGCTACAAGATGGGTGTAGGAATATAACATCTTGAGAGAATAGTTTCATGCTTTTTTTGCAACTGTAGCATTTTGAACAACATCCAAACAAGTAAAACATCAATAATGTGATTTGAAAATGGAATCCCGTACCCTTTCATAAAATGGTCGCTCTACATTACGTATTAGGGACTTGTACTTTAGTCCCTGATTGAAGATTTCTCTCTTCTCTTTAAATTATTTTCTCTTGATCCTTTATCAATTATTGGTAGTGTTTCATTCATGTCTCTCTTTTCTCTGAACATGTTATCAAAATTCTATTTTGCTTATCAATGACGTAATATAGATTACAGTGACGAAAATAGTGCATACCTAACGTCAGTAAGCAAAATGGAGACACACAGTCTAGTTGTTAAATAAAACAAGGGACTGCACTGTGGGAGCACTTTTAAAATGACAATCTAGGTGATGGATCTCTATGGTCCAGTTGAAGGCTGGGTGCCCGAAACATGTCAACTGTCCGTTTAACACACTGATAATGGATAAAAATAAGAAAAGGTCTTTAAAAAAGTTTAGGAGTCTGCAGTGCTGTATTTTCTAGTTAGAGGCGGTTGCCAGTAGGTAGCTATAGTTAGTACCTAGTTTCCATAGGAAGAGCGTTTTTTAATTTGTCAATAACTTTGGCGTTGTTTGATGAATCCGTTGCGAAAGTTTCAAAACTAGTTTGACGCTCACTTCAGCTGGTGTTTTGAAAACTTTAGGGTGATCCATTAAGCAGGAGCTGAGAAAAAGGGGGTCCCAAATTGCTGAATGGAACTAAACCAAATTTGGCAGGAAGGTAGCAGTTGACCCAGAAAGCGCCCCTTTTGTTAAATGGTGTATATCCATTCTGCATTTCTGGATACATTTAAAGGTTTTTCAGACATTCAAATGGGGACGTGGAAGATTCGCAACCCCTCCCGAGTTCTCATGCTAAGATCTGATTAGCTGCCAAGACTTCAAACCAGGAAGTGTTGGCAGCCATCTTGTGACGTGGTTGAATCGATTCACAGGAAAACATTTAAAACAAGTAATTGCAATTCAATAGGACCCGCATTTGCATTAGGCCTATTGCATTGCAAACAGGAGTGCGGGCGGGGGTGTAGGGGGCAAGAAGGTATGGACAGCGGGAGTGTGGGGTGGGGTGGGGCAGGGGCTGAGAAGGCAAGGACAACGGGAGTGCGGGCGGGGGATGGGAAAAAATAGTGCTCTAAATAACACGTACTGTACGGTGTAACACTCAAAGTAAAGGGAACAATAACCTTGGGAGGGTACAAATAACGACATGGCATAATAAGACGGGACTAACAAGCCTCATAATCAATCAGAAGACAGAATTTAGGAAGGACAAAGACAGCAGCCAATGAAAAATATGGGCGGAGAGTGAGGGCAGCTTGTCTCCCATACTCTACTTCTGCATGCCTCGCAGAGCAAGAAGTGCATGTGAGCTGCCGCTAAAGCTCGACCTAAGGGGGCAGGGTAGAAACACCTTGACCCCTAGGCCTCTCAGGGGGGTCCCACAGGGACCCTACAAGGCCCCAAAAAAATGTTTAAATTTTTTTTCAGCAGAAGTCATGCTGGATCAATGATTCCCACCAACATTTAAAAATAAATACAAAGTTCTTTGCTTCTCCTTGGCCCCGATGTGGGCCACGTCCTAGGGGCATTATAAAATAGGAGGGGGTGCACAAGGCCCCCCTCCTGGGGCTCATTGATGCCCCAGGGACCACTCCATCCCAGGGGCTTCTTTTCTAAACAAATGTAGGAGAGGCCTGCCCCGAGGACCACTACCTCCCATTTAATAATGGTGCGTCTCTTGGACCCAGCCAGACCCGGGGACCGCCACCTCCCCAGGGCTTTAACATGAAAGTAGGCCAGGGCTGCGGAACACCCTCTGCAGACCCAGGGACTACCACCTCCCCAGGGCTGAAGTCAAATTAAATGTGGGGGTTCTACTCTGCCCCCCTGCAGCCCTGGCAAACACCACCCCTCCGGGGAAAATCAAAAGGAAGGAGGGGGCCCATACATGTGCCTGGGGCCTGCTATTGGTTGCTGCTATGTCCTGAGGAGCCCACCCCCATGAGATAATTGTTTGCTAGGTGTTGGTGGGAGCTTTTCTGCTCACACCAAGCCATAGCAAACTGTGCTCCTCTTTGAGTAAGTTAGAGCAATTTTCTCTCATTTGCTACAAGTGGAGCACACTTGCTTTGACACAGAGAGAGCTGCATGATGCTTTTAGTTTACAGATTTTTTGCTGTTATTTGGTGTAAATCCATTTAGTAGTTTGCGAAATATTAACGAAAACCCAAATTTAGATGTCTACATATGTGAATCCTTCGCAAATAAAAACAAGTGTTACATTATAGGTAGGAAATAGAATTTAAAAAACCTTAGAAATTCACTGACAAAGGTTACAGGAACTTTATAGTTAGACTCAGATTTCAGTCATATAAAACCAGTGAAATTCAGCAGTTATAGTTACATGAGCAACCTATAACTTATGCAATGGCAATGTATTGCTTATGACATTACATATTACATCACTCATTACATGGTCAGTGAAATCACTGATGACATCTCGAATTACATCACTGATGACATCATCCATTGAACCACTCACACACCCACTCACACCCCTATATCACCTCTTGTATACCCACTCACATACATGCACATCTACTGACATACCTGTTCACAGACCCATTCACATCTCCATACAAGCACTCACACATCCACTCACTCACCTATACAGCCTCTCACCCAGTAGCTCATTTAACGAAACACCCACTCAAACACCCATCTAGCCACTAACATACCCAATCACTCATTCATTTAGCCATTCAGACACCCACTCACTCACCTATACACTCACTACAGACCTAGTTACCCACCCATGGAGCCACGCGTACCACGGCTCACTTACCCATGCACCCTGTCACTTAAAAATAGAGCCACTTTGACAGCATCTCACTCACCTACACAGCTACTCACATACGCACTTGTACACCCATACAGCCACACACACACCCATACACACAAAGATACATACTCTCAACAGCAACTCACATTGTATATGTTAAAAGTAGAATCAGTCAGTGGTAGTGCACCTAGTATACTAATTTAACATTTGGAGTAGGTTAGTATATATGTTTAACACCCATAAAGTCTTAAAACCACTTACACTTATGTGATGGGTTCGAGAGAAATGGGCAATAAGCGGGTCTTAGTTAGAACAGGTTTTATTGTGTCATACAGATGATCAGCACACGTTTTTCTTAGGGACACAGATCGACGGGGAGATCGACTTCTATTGGACCTCCTATGGCGAAGCTTAGTTGGGTCGATTCGACGATAGCCTTCAGGACTCCGTCGGGGCGTTGTTTCCTCCGTGTCCGTCTTGACTCTCGAGACTAACAGACAAAGAAAACGTCTCGTGAGAGTGGTGTTCGGAAATGTACAGGTGATGGGAAAAAAGGTGTGAGGAAGCAATAACCCGTGCAACACTCTTTTGTACAGGGTACTAAATGTGAGGGGTAGTGCTCGGGGAAGGGTAAACCGGGAGAGGGGGATACCAATTTTACACTGTGGACCCGCCCTTACGTCCCACCCAGCCTCTGATGGTATTGCGTACCTGGGTTAGCCACACACCTCCCCCGGTTGTGTGGCAGGGCGACTCGTGAGGACGTTGGCCTCCTGGCTTCGCCTCCGTCACAGGCGCCGCTACTCCTCCGATCTCGATGTCCTCCGTTCTTTCCGTCTCTTCTTCAACTCCGCTCCGCACCTTCAGGACTCCGTCGGGGCGTTGTTTCCTCCATGTCCGTCTTGACTCTCAAGACAAACAGACAAAGATAACGTCTCGTGAGAGTGGTGTTCGGAAATGTACAGGTGATGGGGAAAAGGTGTGAGGAAGCAATAACCCGTGCAACACTCTTTTGTACAAGGTACTAAATGTGAGGGGTAGTGCTCGAGGAAGGGTAAACCGGGACAGGGGGATACCAATTTTACACTGTGGAACCGCCCTTACGTCCCACCCAGCCTCTGATGGTATTGCGTACCTGGGTTAGCCACACACCTCCCCCGGGTGTGTGGCAGGGCGACTCGTGAGGATGTTGGCCTCCTGGCTTCGCCTCCGTCACAGGCGCCGCTACTCCTCCGATCTCGATGTCCTCCGTTCTTCCCGTCTCTTCTTCAACTCCGCTCCGCACCTCTACACTCTTCCTCGCTGACTCCTCTTCGTTCCGGGTGAACAAGCACACCTGGTTCTGGCGTTCTTCCGTATAAGACGTCTCCGCCTCATCTGACAGACCCGCCCATTCTTCCGCTGTCTCAAAATTAAAGGGCCAGTGTATTGTTTCATCCTTCTGTGCGCTGGGTCCGGTATCGATGGGCTGTGAAGGGTAGAAGAGGGGGTTTGAAGGTGGTGAGACCCCCTGCAATGGTCCGTGTTCATGAACAGGAGTATACGGCGGGTCTACGCCGTTACAACTTACTTGACGATGTCATCAGTGATGTCATTTGAGATGTCATCAGTGATGTCACTGAGCATGTCATGAGTGATATAATGTGTGAGGTCATAAGTAGTACATTGTGAAAGCATACATTATAGTTAGCTAAGGTAACTATAAATGGTGAATTTCAGTTGCTTTGTTTCAAATATTATGTTTTATCTGACATTGGCACCTAATTATAACATTGCTTTAAGCTTTGCTTTTTCATTTTTTTTCTAAGATGGTTTTAAATGTAAATAATAATTTAATTAATTTATTTATTTATAGCACTTATAAAGCACCTGACTCACCCCAGATGGGGTATCTCTGCGCTAAGGACGACAAGAGGTGCAACACAGTGGGAGCATACATTACTAAAAAAGCAGAGTCTTAAGCTTTTTCCTGAATGCCAGATAGTTGGTATTTAGGCGAAGTTCCAGAGGCAATTGGTTCCATAGCATGGGAGCCATGTAGGAGAATCATTTTCCTCCTTATCTGGTTTGCTTGATTCGAGGTACGACGAGTAGGCCTTTTCCCTCAGAACGTAGTGTTCGAGATGGAGTATATTTGGCTAGTTTTTCAGCCAAATTTATAGGGCCCATATGATTGAGGCCTTTGAACACAAGGCAGCACACTTTAAAATGAGTTCTCTTCCGAATAGGAAGCCAGTGTAAGTTGTGTAGTAAGGGAAGAGATGGGGCACCAAAGGGAGCACTGGTCACCAGACGTGCTGCAGTGTTCTGCACTACCTGCATACTTTGTAGGTCAGAATCCTTGGCGGAGATTCACAAAGCATTACTATAATCCAAGCGACTGAGAACTTAAGCATGGATTAGTATTTTTCGTGTTCTGATTGGAAGAAAATGGAAAATCTTTGGAAGCAGGCTCAGCGCATAGAAACAGGATCTTTTAATAGTTGCTATATGATCCTCCAAGTTGAGATCTCTGTTTACTGGAACGCCTCGGTTTTTAACAACTGTCTGAGGTGTGGGAGCTAAACCCAGTTCTTCTGGCCACCATCTGGGAGACCACCTAGTAATAGCATCCTTAAAGAGCATGATTTCCGTTTTTCCTGCATTTTCGCACAGGAAATTATTCCTCATCCAGGAGGTAATCGTTTTCCTGCCTTCTGAGAACACATTCTGGATGTTGGGGGTGTATTTATTATATGTAAAAATCAGTTGCATGTCGTCTGCATAGGAGATTGGGAAAAACCAAATTTTCCTAAGAAACGCAGCTAAGGGGGCGATATACATATCAAAAAAAGACGGGCTAAGGCAATAGCCCTGCGGTACCCCTTTAGTAACATGGCTGATCTTAGATTGAAAAGGACCTAGGTTCACTATTTGTGTCCTATCTGTTAAAAAATCTAGTTCAAGGCAGTGTTCTGGACACCTATGGAGCATAATCTATCCAAAAGGATTTGATGAGATATGGTATCGAATGCGGCAGACAGGTCAAGCAGTACAAGAATTACTGCCTGACCTGCGTCCGCCAGCATTCGTATATCATCAGTTACCTTAACCAGGGCAAGTTCGGTACTATGTCTGGGACGAAAACCAGAGAGAGAATAGTCCAAACAGTTGGTAGATTCCAGATAGGCCGAAAGGTGGGTATTAACATGTTTCTCTAACAGTTTACTGTATAGAGGTAACAGGGAAATAGGACGATAGTTAGTTATAATGTTTGAAGCCAGTTTGGTATTTTTTCGGATGGGCATAATCTGAGCAACTTTCCATGCTTTAGGAAGTTTGCCTTCTTTAATGGAATATTTAAGAAGGGAACTAAGAGGCTCCATCAATTCAGCTGCTAATTTGTTGGCAATTTTAGCAGGGATTAAATCAGTTGGCGAGACAGATTTTGTAGATTTTAGTAAGAGTTCCATGTCCTGGCCTGTCAGCAATGGAAATTCTTTTAAAGTACACAGTCCAAGAAAGTCGGGGGATTGGACAATGTCAAAGTCACATTTATTATTAACAGAAGAAGTTATATTGTTATATATATCCTCTATTTTTTTAGAAAAGTGGTCTGCAATTTTATCACAGAGAAGTTGAGTAGGTTCCTCTTCTGTATTAAGGACTTTAGGATTGACAAAGGTATTAAGAATATGAAAGAGCATTTTGGAAGAATTGCCTGATTGTTCCAGTTGCGTGGTGATTTGATGTCTACGTGCAGATTTTACGTTTTTATGATATTTGTCCAAACCCATTTTATATTGTTCTTTGCTAGAGGAGTCCTTAGTGCACCGCCAATTGCGTTCAAGTTTTTTACAATTTCTATTCTCCATCCTGAGATCAGATGTATATCAGGCGGTCTGAATGCGGCTAGAAACCGTGATGGATGTTTTTTCCAGAATTAAAGCATCCAAGGTAGTTTTCATGATGTTGTGAAAGGTCGTATAGTGGCTATACACTGTGTCTGGTCCAGATCTCAATACAATTCATAACTATAACATCACTTTAACCTTTGTATTTTTCAATGGATTTTTATGTTTTTTAATGTAAAGTAAGATGTCCCTTGCCCTGGTTGATGCAGGGTTGAGTGCCCAGCTGCTTGCCACACACAGCCTGCTGCCGTGCCCGGCACACAGCCCCCAACATGTGACTAACACCCATCATGTGTCCTAGGATGCTGATTTGATCAGGCCCTGCATGATGGGGTCTCAGGGCCTCTGTCAGGCTCGGCGATGGGAGGCACACACCTCTTCTTATAAAACAAAAATTCAGCACCAGCGTTTGGGGTCCTCAGGGCTTCTGAGATTTTTGGAGGGGAGCCGCACACACCTTCCCCTAAAACAAAAACTCAGACCCAGGTGATTGGGTCCCCTGGGCCTCCAGAGCCCCGAGGATGGGAGGGGCATTAAACTTTCTCTTTCATTTTCAATTTTAATATTGGGCTGCAATTGATCTCAGAATAGTACTTCTTGTTCAGAACAGTCCCTATTTCTACATTTTCAAATATATACCTAAGGCCCGAAGGATCAATGTTTTCTCTGTTAAAATGTACTTACCCTTTATAGCACACAAATAAAGTTATATATAAGTGCTTTGTAACCCAATTCAGTTTTAATGTAATTGGTGCCAGCAAGTGAACATTTCCAAAAATAATAAAATGCCCCTGCCTTTTCTACCCCATGCTGTGTACATAATAAGTCAGCATGGGTAACTTCCAATCTTCAGTTTGTTGCTCAGCTGACATAGCCTCATTCGAGAACAATGTAATGATTGAGTAAGAAGATGGACTTATGGTTTGGACTGTGAAATGCCCACGATGACTGCAGGTGAACGTAGAATGCACCGTGATTGTTTTTCGAAGTCTCAAAGCAAAATTCCTGGCAGATCTGATCCAGGTGTAAAATGAGTTTATTCTCAACCTGTCCCAGTTTAGAACTTTTCCTTGACAAGATTTGTCTTAAAATGGCGTTATCTCTGGATTTTCTAGTTCCTAGGCATCCCTTGCTGATTTTGTTGTGTATAACCATGGAAGTTATTTTTGGTGGTAATTTCAACCCAAGCAAGCCATCATGAAGCCTGCAGTTTCAGTCCCTCTGCCGACCCACCTGGGACAAGTCCAAAATATTTACAGTGTTCTGGATAAAAGTGCAAACATTTTAGATTAGAATGTCATGCAGACACATATACAGCACTTTAATTTTAGGATGATTTCCAGAAGGGCAACCATAACAGAGGGAATAGAGGGTGTTATCTCTTAGAAACAATCCACGACCTTGACAGGCAGGAAGTGTCCTCTGTGAGCATTGGGGCCATTAGTTAATTTTACATGCCGTGCATGATGGTCCTGGGCATGAAAAATGTATGTTAAAGGCCCTCTTATGTTTAAATGTTTAAATATATTTTAGATAAAAACCAATGTGAAGAAGTACTTGCACACTTTATTTTAGCAACTTGCTTGTATAATGTATTGCTCAACAAAATCGATGAATTTATGGTTTTACATGTATCGTAATTTTTATTTTAGCTCTGGATGATTTGTTACATCAGAGCTTTTTTATCTGTTTATTCTTTATGAGGAACTCTTAGGAGTTCCAAATCATAAAAAAATTGAATTGAGACAGCCTCCCCATCCATCTATTGTTAACTTGTCTGTTAACATCTTCATCTATGTCTTATTCCTTCTCTCTTTCTGTAGTATTTTTAAGAATGTGTGTTCTAAGTAATTTTTGCTAACCGCTCCAATTAAAAAAAATGTATGTAAAAAAAAAGTGCCATTTAACATGAATTGCATTGTCGTATTGTTTCCTCACTCTGCATAGTTCCATTAAAAATAAAGATATGTTAAAATACCATTTTAACATGTCAGAAAGTAAATAAATCTATATGCCATATTTGTTCATTTGCATAGATACGATCTGGTAAAAAAAAGTTAAGACAATATTCTGCAATCCTCTATTCAGAGGGCACATTCTAAATATCATTGGTTTTGTCCTACCTCAAACGCAAAACACGTTTATAATACAGGGTGGGCCTACTGCACACTTAATACATATTGCATATATTGATAAATGAGAAAATGCATTTTGAAGGCAGCAATTTCAGCAAGTAAGGTGCTTTGTAACAGCTCTTTAATCTGAAAATGAAGATGAAATGCTGTGCAATGCTGATTGCACAGGCATACCAAGGCTAAACTAAGCTAATAAACCACTGACTTCGAGCTTAAATGGTTTTTTAAACTCTTTTGGAAATGAGCTCCACAGGTCTTAGCTGTATTTACAGTTTAGCACTCGCTACAACAATATTTAATAGTACACATAGTGAATGCAAATGAGAAACTGTGCAGGATGTGTAGAATTGTAGGAAGGATAAAGCTGTTTTAATGTTAAATGAAATCCAATTAACTGTGAAAAACAAAGTGTTTATTGTTAAAAGATGAGGACAAAATGAGATTATTTCACTCAGTATCTGCACCTTAACAGATGGTGCCAAATTTTACAATCCAAGCGCACACAATATAACGTGAACGTTAAAAATAAGTCAGTGAAATGTAACCACATGGCATTTGAAATGACCATATTTAAGGGGGATTTACTTATTTTTCACTTCAAATTTCAATTTGCTGCCCTCGTTATTTAACGATGGCAAGGTACAATATTACGATATAACAAACGTTTCCTTGTGTTCAATGAAATTAATGTAATAATCATATATTATGCTACATACCGAATGGCACCTTGGAAAACGTTTGCTACAATAACTCAATGTATTTGTACTCTTAGAGGACCTTGAAACGATGACTGAGTTGTCCACTGGTCTATCTCACTGTCTGTAATTATCACAAAGCCGCTGGCGTTTGCACAGATGCGTTAAGAATATATTTCCTGAAATGTTTGCCTTGGCTGTTTTTGCTGGTTGTACACCCCTGCTAACCCGTGGTAAAGTGCATGTGATCCTCCTTTCAAAGTGAAAAAATTGCTATATCCAATATTTAAGTTCTATTATATGATACAAAGTGTATCCAGGACCTGTACAATAAATGTCACTAGTGGACTGCAGTACCCATTGTGCTATCTACTACAGTGACAGTGTAAAACATGGCAGCTTTTAAACTTCAATTTGACCTGTTAAAATTAATTCTTTTGACAGCTCTAAACATTAATTTTAAATGTTGGTAAGTGATCACAGGAAAACACTGGGTTGCTATATTAAATGTAATATTGTTATCCCTGGCTAGGAAACAGCTCTAAATATTTGTTTTAAATGTTGATAAGTGATCACAGGAAAACACTGGGGTGCAATATTACATTTAATATTGTTAGCTCTGGCTAGGAAACAGCTAAGTCCATTTTTGGACTCTTCATAATATTTATTGAAAGCCCATTCACTGGTGAAGTTGGAGTTTTAATACATATTGGGGGAAAGGGTCTTTTAGAAAGTTACCATTTCCCTGCCTAAAATGCCTGTGGGCCAATTTGCCTTAGCAAAATTAGCTAATGCTAATTTTGCCACAGCCCTCTGAGTGCTTAACCCTCAATGAGATGTGACCACTGCTGCCAGAGAAGGAGATAAAGACTTGGCTGTGAGGAGGTTTTTCTGTTCCTCTGATACGATTAACATTTGAACAGTGCCTGGGAACTTAAATAACTTCAATGGGGCCTCGTCTGTCACAAGCAGGTGTCATATGACACCTGCATTGGCCCCGTCCTTTTTCTAAAGTCAGCCAGACTCTAATCACAGTGGGGAAGGAGCTGCCCTGGAACTGGTTTGAAATCACCACAGTGGTGGGGTTGCTCATTTCCCCAGCCGCACCTTTGGTGTGGGCACAGAGCCTCTGCACAAGGGGAATAGGGTTTAATTATCTTGGATTTAGGCAGAGTGGGCACTGTGGGATTGTTTGCTGTAGGACACACAAAAAATGACGCAAAGTGGGTAGGGTTACCCCTGGGAACTTTTCCCCAATTTGATATTGAGTGGTAAGGAGTCACTCACACCCACAAGCTAGCTGGTGCCAGGGGTAAAATTGCATCCCCAGGACCCTCTTCAGAACACTACTGACCTGAAAAGCAATGAACCTGCTGTATGTGACCTGAGAAGAGACCTGAAGGACTAGACCTAATCTCTTAAGCACCCAGGGAAAAGATGTGAACTAGAAGGGCCATAAAGCTGACCTCATATTCAAGTAACAGTGACACAACAATGCTGCAGGAGGCATTTTCTACAACTACCAAGCTCACCAGTGCCTTGGACCCTGACAGTGGTCTCTGCTGGAGTTTGTCTTGACCTTCAATTGCTGTCTCCAATGTCCTAGTCTCTTGTGTAATGTTATAGTCTACATCTCCCATCACCCCTGAAAACCTGGGATGTAGATTATTTTATTGCTCCAAAGGCCTCCGGAGGAACAGGACAAGCCTGCCAAGCCAGTAAGGCGAAGGTGCATTCCTGTGGACCAAAGATTGAGGTTTCTACCGCTCCAAGCTTTTCTGAAGCAGCAAATCCTTTTCAGTGGTATCTTGTGGAGACTGTATCTGCCCTCGTGGAGCCCTCTTCAGCTGCAGCTTGCAACCTTTTTGCCCCTGAACGAATCAGAGCCCCAAAAAAAGTGATTAAATCTGAATGTTGAAATCTTCACCAGGCGAAGGCGTCAAAAGTATTGTGCTGGCCAGGAACCTTCTCTGGGTGCAAATTTCAAGTTAATACAGTTCAGAGCTTTCTTGCCAAAAGTCAGCACTTAACCAGGACCTTGTCAAATGGTTATCCATCATTGTGGAGTCCTCTTTGGTCATAGCTGTTTCAGAGACCAAGCCAAAGATCAAATTTCTAACCAGGTTCAACCTGGGTTTCTGTTCTACCCGTACTCTATCGTGGTTTGCCTTAACGGGGACCTAGGTGTCAGTCAAGCACATCCAGATGACCGTGGTTGGCACTTTACATTTTTTGGTGCTTTTTTAAATTTAAACTTTAAAAATTCATATTTCCCCTTTGCCTATTAGATTTTCTTTATTTATTACATTTGTTCTCTATTTTTCTAAATCGGTTGAAGATTTTTCTGTTGTTGTATTATTTTATTTTTAACAAACAGTATTACGTTTACATTTTTTTTTAAATCACATACAGACATCTGCCTCAATTTAAGAGAAACATCAAGAATCATCACAACATCATATCAGTTATCGCAATATCATTAGTACAGAGTGTCTATCTGCTCAAGGGTATTCATAGTGTATATGGCTAAACACCATTTAACATATGGTGTCTGTAAAATGCATGCTACTAAAACTATGTATTCAGAACAACCCCTCCCCCCCCACAACTAGACATCTTCACCGAGTGTGTATGTCCCATCGTGTCATGCAAGGAAAGTGTTATTTATTTATTTATTTGTGTATTTTATAAAGCGCATAGCTGCCCCAACGGGGCGTCCCGGCGGTGATAGATCTGGAAACAGGGGGCGCATGAACAGAAAAGACATTATATGGAGAAAAGGTGAGTCTTAAGAGACTTTCGGAATGCCGAAGCTGCATGATATATGCTAATTATCACAGAGGTGTTCTGGTGTTTGAATTTGAATTTTGAATTTAAAAACACTTATAAAGCGCGCTTTTACCTGGCGGTTTCTTGGCGCTAGGACTTTTAGAACCCAGATAGCAGTTATAGGAGGGCTAAGCTGGGAATGCTTGCAGGAAGAGGTAGGTTTTTAAGGCCTTACGGAAGTCGTGGTAAAGTGAGATGGATCGAACATTGGGGGGGAGAGAATTCCAGAAAGTGGGGCCGAGGACCGCAAACTTCACCCCTCCCATCCTCATCTTCCTGAATCTAGGGACAGAGAGGAGGGATTGAGAAGAGGAGCGAAGCTCTCTGGCTGGTATGTAGCTGGAGATTGCCGAATTTATGAAGGCTGGGGCAGTTCCAGCTCGGGCCTGGAACGCAGTGCAGCCCAGTTTGAAAAGTGCCCTCTCCCTAATAGGCAACCAGTGCAAGTTCTTTAGTACAGAGGTGGCATGGTGGAATTTGGGGAGGCCATAAATAAGGCGTGCCGCTTGGTTCTGTACCAGCTGTAGGCGTCGGAGGGCATAGGCTGGGACGCTATTGTACAGGATGTTGCCGTAGTCCAGCCATGATAAAACCATTGCCATCATGATGAGTTTGAGAGCGGGAACAGAGAAAAATCTCGAGATTTTCCTAATTGTGCGAAGAGTGAAAAACCAAGAGGACACCACCATACTGATCCGAGAGTGCAAAGTTAAGTTTTGATTTAACGTGATCCCGAGTGTTTTAACAGAATGAGAAGGTGAAGGGGGGGGACCAAGTGAAGGGGGCCAAAACATAGGGGTCCAGGGACTGGATGCACCACCAGTCAAAACCAGCTCAGTTTTGTCAGGGTTGAGTTTGAGGTGGTTGAAATTCATCCAGTCCCTGATGAAAATCATGATTGATTGGAAATTAGAGATAGATTCAGGAGAGGGCGAGAGGTTAAAGATCAACTGGAGGTCGTCCGCATAATTGAAGCAGGTGACCTCCAGTTGTTGAAGAGCAGAAATAAGGGGGAGAATCTAGAGATTGAATAGAAGAGGAGAGAGGGAAGAACCTTGGGGAACACCGCATTGCACCTTACGTGAGGGAGAGGAAAACCCATCTAGATGTACGGCCTGGGTGCGGTCCCTCAGGAAGGAGGTGAGCCAAGTCAGGGGGGGCCCCCTGATGCCCGCTGCCCTGACATGGGTGAGAAGGATGGAGTGGTCAACCGTGTCAAAAGCAGCGGACAGATCAAGGAGGACCAAAGCCTGAGGTTGGCCCCCGTCCATTCCCTCCCTAAGGCTGTCCAGGACCGAGACCACGACCTTCTCTGTAGAATGGCAAGGGCGGAATCCAGCCTGGCAGGAGGCCAGGTAGCCACTGTCCTCCACAAAAGAGCTGAGGACATTGGCGACGTGGCACTTGAGGATTTTTCCCAAGTATGGGAGAAGGGAAATAGGACGATAATTCGTTAAGGAAGCAGGGTCAGCACCGGGTTTTTTCAGAAGAGGGATGATTATGGCTGATTTATGAAGCTTTGGGACTACACCAATCTCTAAAGAGTCATTCAGGAATGTCAAGGGAGGAGAAGGGCAAGCCCGAAAGATTTCTCTCAGGATGGGCGCTGGACAGACATCTAAAGGGGAGCCAGATTTAACTTTCGCCGCAAGAGAGGATAACATCTCTCTAGTCAGCAGAGGAATATGGTCTAGATAGAGCCTATTGGGGGGGGAGAGGGGGGAAGGTGGGGGTATGTTGGCTTTGATGGCTTCAATTTTCTGCACAAAATAGTTGTTAAGGGAGTCGCAAAGGGCTTGGGAGGGCAGAGGTTTTAGGGTGGTTCTGTCTGACATGGCCAGCTCGTGTACGGTGGAGAAAATTTCTCTGGACTGGTTTCCTGCTGATAGTATTTTATCGGAAAAGTAGTCGGTCTTGGCTAAGAGGATTGCCTTTGTATATACATTAAGCAGGAGTGAGTAGTGGGCTTTTAAGATAGGGCAGTAAGAGCGCCTCCATGCGCGTTCGGCCTGGCGGGCCGCTACCTTTTTACCCTTAAGATCATCAGTGAACCATTTATTTACATTGTGGGCGCGTTTCACAGCAACGCGTTTCAGGGAAGCTACCTGATTGCAAGACCTGGATAGCCAGTCATTGATAGTGGCGACCTGCGATGACGGGGAGAGTTCCTCCAGGGCCGGGTGGGAGTTTTGGAGAGTGAGGCAGAGGGCAGGAATATCTGCCTTGTTCCAGTTGCGGGCCCAGATGTTCCTGGGGAGGGCTGGTCGTTTGGGTCGGTAGAGGTTTAAAGTGAACGAAATTAAAAAGTGATTGGACCGCAAACAAGGAGTGATGATGGGGGGGGAGACCGGAGTATTCAAAGACCAAATTTGATCTAGGACGTGGCCCTTAGAGTGGGTGGGAGTGGATACATGAGGAATAAAATTAAGGCTAAGGAGGGAATCTGTAAAATTCCTAGATGCTGTGTCTTCTGCGGGGTCAGAGGGCCAAAAATTAAAGTCGCCGAGGACTAAAACAGAAGAGTTGTTGACTGTTAATGTGGCCAGTAGCTCCTCGAGCTCAGTTAAAAAGTGGAGAGCAGATCTGGGGGGACGGTAAACAAGGACGCAAGTAATGGGGGTTTGAAAGGACGCTGAGCGCATCACCAAGCACTCAGTTCCCTTGATGACCGGACAGGAAAGAATTTGGAAATGAAAGTCCGACCGGACGATCAAGGCAACTCCTCCGCCTGCCCTACCCGGCGGTCGATCGGCCGGCAGTACATAATAAGTGGTGGTGTTGTGGTCCACCTTCTGTTCCTGGGGACTCCAATGCCGGTGAGTTATAATGTGTGGGGGTAATATCATTTTTTATGGGAATCGGGTATCTTGGACTCTGCAGGTGTCTAGATTAGGGGATTAGGTGTCATTTGACTCTTGTGAATTAAAGGATTTTAATAGTGCATCTCATGCCAAGGCAAAAGGGTTTTTCCATTTGCCTCCAAAATCTCCTCTGTGTATGGATGCACTCTCTGTCGAACCCCACTTTTTTACCTGTTCTCTCCTTTGGGATATTTGAGGTGTGACAGTGGTTTTCCATCAGTGTGCTAAGAGAAGCTTGACTTTTAATAGTGTTAAGTCCGCAAATTGTGATAGTACCTCAGCGCCCTTGGGCCACGGACACAACCCCAAGGAGCAGTGTTCAAGTGAGTGACAAGTGTCTTCTTCAGCTAACTCTGTCAGTGCGGTCTATATCTGCATCCAGTAAGAGTAGATTACAGGGCAGGTCCATAACATATGGACTAGTGTAGTGTCTTGGGTATGAGAGCGGGGACATGCATGGGACACACTCAGGAACATCATATGGAGCATGTGTGGTGTGACCCTCTGTAATACGGTGAATTTGAAACAGGAATTTCATGAGACTTTCTTAGGGTATTCCAATAACAAGATTCATTCTATATTTTGAAGATCATGACCTAGGGCCTCGTCCCATTTAGTACTCAAAGGAGCCAGGGAAGTTGAGAGATGTGCCCGTAGTCCCCGGTACAGCCATCGGATTAGGTGACGTCCGTGGCCCATTGTATGTAGTGCTTGAACATATTCATGTGTAGGGGGTTCAGTATCATCTGGTGCCCAGTGTAGTCATATGTATAGTGTGATGCTGGCATGTGTTGTAACAGTTTATCCGGCAGGTCCTGGGCATGTGTGAAGTCTGCATGGTTCAGGAGGGTGTTATCTCTGAATAATGTACCTACGGTTGTGGCTCCACCTTCTGTCCAGGGGCGCAGTCGTCTCTCAGTAACAATATCAGCTGTTGTGGGGAGTCCCAGCAGGAGTATATTGGGAGCATATGTTATCACCGGAGTGGTGTATCGCAATGACATTTTCCAGTATGTAAGGGTGAGGCATAGAAATAAGGGGGCTAAATTGGGTAGGTCAGATCCTGGGTGGAGCAAATTATGTAGTCTGCCTTGGGTTAGTTTAACTGTGGTATAGCCGATTTCCCAGAGGATCTGGCTGGCCAACCAGTAGGAGAGTCATTGCAGTTGGCCTACCTGACAGTAGAATTTAAAGTCAGGGGCACCCATCCCTCCTCTAACGGAGGTTAGCTGTAGCTTGGGCAGACCAACCCTTCGTCCGCCGTTGCCCCACACTAGGTCTGTCAGTAGATTGTTCAGAGATTTTCAAAAGTGGTCCGGAATCAATACAAGCAAATTTACTAAATAATAAAGAATACACAGTAGCATGGCCATTTTGGCCAGTGCCACTTGACCAGCCACCGAGAATGGTAATGTAATCCGGGAGCTAATCTGTGACCTCAGAAAGCAGTTACTTTTGGATGTTTCCCTCAATAAGGTCAGTCGACTCCTGGTAGATATAAATCCCCAAATACCTAAATGTATGAGGTGCTGCATGGACATTTGTTTCTCCGAAGGTCAGAGACGTCTCAGTGTATGTTCCTTCAAATTGTAATTGTAAACGCATTTATATAGCACTTACTATACCTGATGAGGCCTCAAAGCGCTTTCGGTGAATACCACGCTTCTCCGGAACTTAAAAAGGACTAGTGAATTAGTATAGGGAATTATGAAATTAATTTGAGCAGTGGATATGTGACTCTGTTATTTGGTTTGAAAAGGATAGTGGAGGGATAGAAGAGGGAAGGGTCTAAAAAGTGATTATTTGGCGACCATAGCAGCAGGAGGAGGTTTGCGATGAGCAGAGGGTAGGGGACGAGTTAGAGGGAAGGATTTAAAATTGGCTTGTGTGGGAGGTCTGAATAGTAAGAGGTTTGAGATGATGTAATTAGGGGTAGAGGAGGGAAGAGTCTAGACAAGTTTAATTTGTGGATCATAGTAGGGGTAGAGGAAGGAAGAGTCTGGAAAGGGTTATTTTGGATAGCATAGTATTCAGAGAGTGGAGGTAGAGGATATACTGAGAGAGGTATAGGGTGTGTTATAGGGTAGTGCATTGGAGATGCTGAATGATAAGTAAAGTAATACATATAAAGATACATAAGCACATGGAAGGAATGAAGGTAATACATCTAGATTTAAGTTGTAATAAATAAACTCAGATGTTCAAATGTTGCTGTACTTTAATCTAATGTATTAGTTTTTTTTCTATAGCTAAATATATTTTTATTTTTTATTGTTTTTACTTATTTTATTTTCAATAGTGAAGCAATTGTAGATGAAGAGTAAAAATGTACTTATTTTGCAGTGACCTGTTTACATCTATATATATTTGTTTTGTTTAATACAGTTTTATTGAAAATTTTGCAGAGAGCAGAATACATGCCATAAGTGAACATATTATCATCATGAATAGGAAAAAACAATCAGGCATAGTATGAAACTATCAAGTATATCAAAAAGGGACGGGCAGGGGATGAGATAGGGCGAAGGAGGATAGAAGAAAGGAAGAAAGAAAAGAAGAAAAGAAGAAGAAGGAGAAAGAAAAAAAAGGAAGAAGAGAGAAAAGAAAAGAGAGAAGCGAATAAAACTCATCTAGCAGGGGTAGCAGAGGAAAGATAGGAAGTAAAGGGAAGCCATAAAAGATCAGATTTTATTTTTTGAGGGATGGAGGAGGAGGAGACAGTGGCAATCCTATGCTCATCACAGATAAAGTTCCACCACATGGGTAATGATAATTTAGAATTATCTTTCCATGACGATAAAATGACCTTAAAAGCTAGAGCAATAAAAAGGTCAAACAGCTTAGAATCAGTAGGAGCTATATCCATGTCAGAGGATAAGGATCCTAGAAAAACATGTATAAATGATATAGCAGTATTAAACTTGAAAATTGACATGCAAATCTTCCAAACTGAATTCCAAAATGAAGAAACAGCAGTGCATTCATATAATAAATGCATTAGTGTTCCTGTAGCTTTAGAGCAAGACCAACATAGGGGAGAGGAATGAGGAGAAAATGTGCTAATGCTAACAGGAGTATTAATCGCTCTATGATAGACAAAATATAAAGATTGAGTTATAAGTGCAGCTGCAGAAACTTTAAATAGCTTATACCAAAGTTTTTCCCACAAAATAATAGGAAAAGAAACAGATAAATCAGTTTCCCAAATAACTTCAACATTAGATTTGGAACGCATTTGAACAGTAGATAACAATATGGTATAAACAAGAGCAGCCTTAGGTCTGTGTGTAGAGAATAAAGGATATAACGAAGTTGAAGGTGTGATGGAGGGGAAGTCAGTTGGAAGGGAGAATGTAGCTAAATGAGATTGGATAGCTGTAGTAATAATAGTATATTCACTAAAAAGAGTGTCAGGAATTTGATAATGGAGTTGAAAATCTTGGAAGGGAATAATAGTGAAATTATTGAGGAATTGATAAACAAAAGATATATTCTTTTCTTTCCAATATTTGTAATAAAACGATTTACCTTTGTATTTAAGAAATTTATTGTACCAAATAATGGAGGATAAAAAGCATTGCAAGGGAGTTACATCTTTAGAAAAGGTATTTGAGATGAGAGCCTGTGAATATTTCAAAATGGGATATTGGGCTAGAAAGGAGCAATTGGACATAAAAGCAACATGTTTTAAGGGGAAATCCTTTAAAAGTGAGCGTTCAAAGAGAACCCATCTAGGGACCAGCATGGTTAAAAAATCATAAACTAGTGAAAACGATTGTTTGATCAGAAAAGCTGAATGATAAGCTTTAAAATTAGGAAATCTGACACCACCTTCAGCTTTAGGACGAGTAAGTTTAAGCAGAGCAATACAAGGGTGTTTATTATTCCAAAGGAATTTTGTACATAAAGAGTTTATTCGGGAAAAATACACATTGGGGATTTTAATTGGAAGCATAGACACAGTATACAATACATGAGGCGTAATCATCATTTTAATAGTGTCCAATCTGCCCCACCAAGAAAGACAAAGTGGGGACCATAGAAGGAGAAGAGATTGAAGTTTTGTGATCAAATTATTAAAGGTAAATTTGAGGGTATCTGTTAGGGTGGATGGAAAACCAAATACCCAAGTATTTAATTTTGGAAGGGCACCAGGTAAATTCAGTATCGGAGAACATAAATTGGTAGCAAACAGAGTTTAAGGGTAGGACTTCAGTTTTAAATAAATTAAGTTTATAGCCAGAGATGGAGAAGTAGAGTTGAACTTCATTCATAAAATGTGGCAATGAATCAACAGGATTGGACATATACACTAAGATATCATCCGCATAAGCAGAAATTTTTGTGTCGACAGAGGAAAATTTCAAACCTGTAATCAAGGGATTATTGTGAATACGTTCTAAAAATGGTTCAAGGCATAAAATAAATAATAAGGGAGAAAGGGGGAAACCTTGCCTTGTACCACTAGACAAAGAAAAGTATTTAGAAAACTGATTATTGATAAAGATACTGGCACAGGGATAGGAATATAATAATTTAATAAAGGAGATAAATGAGGGTCCAAAACCAAACCATTGAAGGGTCCGAAACATAAATTGCCAATTAATTCGATCAAATGCCTTTTCTGCATCCAGAGAGAGAGCAGCAAGGGGTCTTTAAATTTCTTACTAAGGGAAATAATATTAGCAAACATACGTGCATTATCAGATGCTAGCCTGCCCTTTACAAAGCCAACCTGATCAGTTTTAATCAAAAGGGGAATAATGTTATCAAGTCGAACAGCAAGAATCTTGGCAACAATTTTACAATCTTAGGTAATTAAAGATATAGGGCGGAAATTTTTGCAATAAGAATGGTCCTTATCTGGTTTGGGGATAATAATAATTAATGCGTCCATCAAGGATCCAGAAGTTTTGGCTTCAGAAATAAAAGAATTGAAAAGATGTAGAAGTTTAGGGGCAAAAATCGAGTGGAAAGTAGAATAAAATTCAATAGAGAGTTCATCAGGACCGGGTGCTTTAGATTTTTCCAAAGCATGAATGGCAGTAATTACTTCTTGGAGGGTAATATCCTTCTCTAAATTAGCAAATTCATCAGGGAGGGCAGGAGGAGGTGGAAGACCTGAAAAAAAAGAGTCAAGGTTTTGAGTAGATGGAAAAGTGTCATCTGAATAAAGAGACCGATAATAGTTTTGAAAGACATCCGCAATATCTTCATCAGATGCACTAATTTGTTGGTTGATTCATTAAGAATGGGACCAATGGTTTTACGTTCGGACTTAATTTTCAAATAATTAGCTAACATCTTGCCTGCTTTGTTTTGACCACCATGGTATTTAGATTTGATTTTAAGTAAAACATTACAGGCCTCAACAGTTGCTAATTTATTGAGTGCCGTTTTTGCTGCAATGAGGTCATGAAGGGCAGTGGGGTCTTTGGAAGTGAAGTAAGTGTGTTCAAGTCGTTTGATATTTTGCAATTGAACCTCATAATTAGCTTTAGCAGCTTTTTTCTTCCTAGAGACAAAGGATATAACAAAGGCACGCAAAGCAGCCTTCAAGGCATCCCATGTATTAGGAATAGATGTATCCTAGGGAACATTAAAATGAAAAAAATTCATTAATAAAGGTAGTGACATTTTTTATAAAAACTGGGTCAGATAATAGGAAAGTATTACATTTCCATCGACTAAATTTCGAGGAAGTGAGGGAGAAATCAAGTGTAGCATAAACAGGGGCGTGATCTGAAAATAGAACCAATTTCCGATTTCTGAATGGATGGAAGCAGGGATTTACTAACTAAAATTTAATCGATTCTAGATCTAGTATGATGCATATTTGAGAAAAAAGTATATTCAAAAGAGTCAGGAATGCACAATTTCCACACATCATAAAATGGACGAGAGGCAATGGCCGATTGGAATGATTTGTGAGTTTTGTCAGGTTGAAATTTACACTTAGATAATCTATCAGAGTAAGGGTCCAACCATTGGTTAAAATCCCCAGCCACAACAATATTAGGGCAATCGATTACGTACTATTCAGGGTCATTGGCCCCTGTCCGTGCCTATTATTAGGCACATCTCTGCTCTTGGCCTTGATCCTACCTCTCACCACATCATCCCTACCCACACGATCCCTCCGCTGTCCTTTGCTCCCGATCCTGGTTCCTTATCCCTATCCCCTCTTTTGTCCATTACTTTACTCAATACTAGGTCGGCAGTAAGGCATCACCAGGAGTTATTTGTGTTGCTCGATACTCACCAGCCTGACATGTTACTCTTAACAGAAACTTGGTTTTGTGAGTCCTCCCTGCCCTCTCTTTTGGCTGCCCTTCCCACGCCTTATGTAGCCCTCCGTGCTGACCGGTCAGCGGGCAAGGCAGGGGGTGGCGTGGCTCTTATTGCCCAATCTGAGCACAATTTTCAACTCCTTCCCTCCTCTCCTATTTATTCCACCGAGCACCTTGTGGCTCGTTCTCTTGCCTTTTCTCCCCCGCTCACCTGTTTATTAATGTATCGCCCTCCCCAGTCTTCCCACTTGTTTTTTCCAGCATTTCAGGACCTATTAGCCACTTTAGCGATTAATCATGCTTCAGTCCTAGTATTAGGGGATTTTAATTATTGGCCCTCAGACCCACATGAATGTACCGCCTCTAAGCAATTCTCTGACTCACTTGTATCCCTGAATTTTGTCCCTCACCTGCAGATTCCTACACATATTCACGGTCATGTACTAGACCAGGTTTGGTCTCTCAATATCTCGGTCTCTTCCATGTCCGTGTCCCCATGCCCCTGGTCAGATCATGCCTTGATCTCCTTCTCCCTCCGCCTTAAGTCGGCAGCAAAGATTCCGCTTGCCAAAAAAACCTGGGCGCGGAACTGGAATAGGGTAGACCTTCCAGCATTGTCATCCTCCCTTTTGAACTCTGTACCTAACCTAGAGGGTTTATCTTCTATCTCTCAAGCCGTTGCCATCGATACCTGGCTTGCTGGAGGCTGCGATACGGTAGCCCCATTACGTCGGATTTCAACCCGAAGAGCTAAGGAGTCAAATCGGTGGTTCGGCGATGACCTGAAGATAAAAAAGCTGACCCTCAGGCGGGCCGAGAGGCAATGGAGAAAGGATTACTGCCCTATATTAAAAACCCATTATATGACTCTGCTGAGCGACTATAAAAGGGCCATATTAGGCGCTAAAACTGCACACTTTTCAGCTAAAATTCTGGTGGCGGAGAATAAATCTAGGGAGATTTTTTCCATCGTTCATGACTTGGCCTATTCCAACAGGGCCACACTTAAGCCTCCCCCCACCCAGTCCCTCTGTAACTCTCTGAACTCTTACTTTCTGGAAAAAATTAGCAACATCAAAGCTAATATCCCACTTCCTTCCCCTACTTTTGCTGAGCCCCTTCCCCCGACTGTTCACTGTTGTCTCTCTTCTATCCCCCCGCTTACCGAAGAAGTGTTCCTTGCAATACTTCCCAAAGTAAAGTCTGGTTCCCCGGCGGACATCTGTCCAGCCCACATTTTGTAACAGATTTATTCTGCTTGCCCCAAACCGCCAATCTCCCTTCTCAATAGCTCGCTGGCCCAGGGGGTGGTAATCCCAGCACTTAAATCTGCCACCATAGTGCCCATCCTGAAGAAGCCTGGAGCGGATCCTTCTGCTCCAGCTAATTATCGCCCCATCTCCCTTTTGCCCTATTTGGGCAAGGTGCTGGAGCGACACGTAACATCGGTCCTCAGTGCCCACGTAGAAGCCAATGGGGGCCTAGCGTCCCGCCAGGCAGGCTTCCGGCCCAGGCACTCCACCGAGTCCGTCGTGGTGTCGGTCCTGAATAACCTCAGGGAGGGCATGGACCAAAACAACCACCAGGCTCTGGTGCTCCTCGATCTCTCGGCCGCCTTCGACACGGTGGATCATTCCATCTTACTTTCCCGTGTCGGAGCGGCGGGGGTCGAGGGCTCAGCCCTGGTCTGGCTATCGTCCTTCCTGAGGGACCGCACCCAGGCGGTCCGGTTGGGGGATTTTTCGGCTACCCAACTCAAGGTCACATGTGGAGTTCCCCAGGGTTCTTCTCTCTCCCCTCTTCTGTTTAATCTTAACATCTATCCTTTGATCTTCGCACTTCAGCAACTGGAGGTCACCGTTTATAATTATGCGGATGACCTCCAGCTTATCTTTAATCTTTCTTCTTCTTCTCATTCTATTTCTAATTTTCAGACTATTATGATTTTCATCAGGGACTGGATGAACCACAACCATCTGAAATTGAACCCTGACAAAACAGAATTGGTTCTTACGGGTGGTTCCTCCAGTCCCTGGAACTCTTCATTCTGGCCTTCTTCTTTAGGACCCCCTCCCACGTCTTCTTCCTCAGTTAAGACCCTGGGCATTAAAATTAATAACCACCTTAATCTTCATTCACAAATAAGTTCTGTTGTCTCTTCCTGTTTTCTTGTCCTTCGAACTATCCGCTCTGTTTCTCGTTTTTTTTCTCCTCTTGCACTTAAACTAATCATGTCCGCTCTGGTGATTTCCCGGCTGGACTACGCCAACGCCCTATACAACGGCATTCCAGCATATAGTTTGCGGATGCTCCAGCTGGTTCAAAACCAGGCGGCCAGATTGGTGTATGGTCTCCCCCATTCCCATCATTCTACTCCCTTACTGAAGGCATTACACTGGCTACCTGTCATGGAGCGATCCCTTTTTAAAACTGGTTGCATGGTTTTTCAGGCGCGCCAGGGTACGGCTCCTGCCTTCATTTCTTCCCTGCTAAAAGAGTATACCCCTGCTCGTGAGCTCCGCTCATCCACCCAATCTCTTCTCCAGGTACCCCGTTACAGACGTAAGAAATGGGGCGGAGCCAATTTTTCATTCTTGGCACCATCCTTTTGGAATTCCCTCCCCGATCATTTACGTCTGGCCAGACATTACTCCCTCTTCCGAAAAGATCTTAAGACCTTTTTGTTCACCCAGGCCTTTCCCAATGTAAACCGATTTTATATTCTGTTCCCCTCACTAGTTTTTTCGTTCCTACTGCTAAATTAGTCTCCACAGCGCCAAGAAACCGCACAGGTGACTGTAGCGCTATATAAATATTTTAAATTCAAATTCAAATCGATGGAGGATAGGAGAATTTTAATATCCGACCAAAATTTGGGATCTGGGCAAACAGGGCCATAAATATTCAAGAGAACTAGCGTTTTGTTCTGGACTACAATCTTGGCCATTACCCATCGTCCGTCATCATCATGTTCAGTAGATACAATTTGTACTGACAAAGCTTTGTGGAATAATATAGCGACACCACCTTTTTTGTTAGCAGCAGGGGAAAAGACAACTTGACCCACCCAATTCCGCTTTAACTTTAACGACTCCACATCAGAACAATGTGTCTCTTGGAGAAACGTAATTTGAGATTGAAGTTTAGATAAATGTGACAATACCTTTTGACGTTGGACAGGGTTTCCAAGACCACGGACGTTCCACGAGACAAGATTACACATAATGGAGGATTGGAGGGATGGAAAACATATGAAGGGAAGACACTTCAGGAAGGAGACTACAAAGGAAAACACAGCAAGCAAAATTGTTACAAAAGGGTAAATCATCAGGAAAAACGTCATAAGCAAGACAAGCAAATTCCGACACAAACAGCAGTATTGATAATAAAAAAAAAATGGAAGAACAAAGTGACCAATAAGTGAAAAAGAAGTAGGAAGCAGGGGGCGAAAAAAGGGAAGGTACGAAAGAAGAGAAAAAAAGGAGAAAAGCAGGAAATAGATAAGAAAACAGATCAAGGCAAAAGAGCCAGGTCTGAGAAGAAAGATGTAACCAAGACATCGGGGGTAGGTGACGCCAGTGAGGTCAGGATCTCACCGTGCACCAGCAGAGCAGAAACGGGCAAAAAAGAGGAGAAAAAAAACCATGAAACCTCAAGATAGGAGATGACACAAAAACAAAATCATGACATAGCTAGAGCAATCAAAGAACCAAAACAGTTTCAAGTATGCAAAAGATAATATCAACCATAACAGATTGAAGATAAGCGTGGAGTTTCTGAGGGTCATCAAAGGATCTAGTATGGCCAATATACGTGATCTTGCACAGACACGGATGGAGGATACCATATTGGATATTGAGCTGTCGCATTTGAGGGCGAAGATTCAAAAACTCCTTACGTCGGGCATTAGTTGCGTTGGAAAGGTCCTGTGAAATAAAAATATTATGCCCTGACCATAAGAGACGACGCTTAAGTCTGGCAGCTTTAAGGACATTCATTAGCTCAGTAAACTCAAGAAATAAAATGACGAGGCCGCGAGGCTTGGAAGCGTTAGAGGTGAGGCGACCTAAGCGGTGAGCACGCTGGATATTAAGAGGGTTGGACGTAGGCTGGAGGTCCAAAAATTCATACAAGAATTTTCGAACGAAGGACACCACATCCGAACCCTCAACATTCTCCGGAACACCATAAATGCGGAGGTTGTTTCTTCTATTACGATTTTCAAGGTCCTCTGTGTGGAGCTTGAGCAATTGAATCTCTTTTTCCAGTTTGGGGATTTTAGATGATATCCTGAATGTCACTGACACGTTGTTCAAGATTAAGGACTTTACCTTCCATAGTGACCCATCTCTCCTCTATCTGTTGCAGCTTCTCATTAGTAGCAGACATAAAAGGTTGTAGACCCCGAACCTCCTCCAGGATGGAATCCAAAATGGGATTCGGAGATGTGTGAATAGGGGAGGGGGGTCCTTTTTGGGTCACTTAGGTTTGGTGCCTGTGAGAGACGATTTAACATTACCCGCATCCTGTGACATTATGGCACCAGGAGGACACGACAAATTCCAGATGAATATGGAGACCACTAAGGTGAAGGATGCGAGACTAGCAGAAATCGCAGAGAGATGAGCACAAAAACAGAAGATTGAAGAGCACACAACGAAGGTACAAGAGTATATAGGTAGCTGCAGATCACTCCTTGAGTAAATGACCAAGAACCGCTGTGCACAGGACTAAATCCCACTCATGAATGGCAGGGAGCTCTGAATCAGCGATAATATCATGAAGAGGAGTAGAAATAGGAGAAAGTAGCAAGGTGAAGAGATTCCTGGCAGAGAATTGCAGTCATGGCCGCAGTTTGCGCAAAAATAAATACAGTTCCATTCCACATCCTAAAATGGCCGCCATAGCCTCAATGGAAGAAGCGCTGAAGAGACAAGTCATTATCATGGCATGCTGGAAGCTGCGCTCATTGTCATACCTTTTGTAGAATCAGGAAAAACGAAAATCGCCACCTTACTGGAATGCTGGGGGGAATAGCGCCGACAGTTGAAGAGAGCTGGAAGGCTGAAGAAGGAACACGGGCACAGCGGCTCAAAATGGCGGCCGCCCGCGTTCTTTGGTGAGACGAAAACTCCGGACTTCGTTACTGCTTGAAAACGGCACAGACATCGCCGAAACCGCTAGCAGTAGATGGAGCCCATATTCCGCCACATGTATCTCTTAAACTCAGGTATCTATCGGCGGTTTTGAGGGATCCATGGCAAGAAGACGCCCGGCGCTCTGCGGAGCTCACAGGAGATCCGTTGTCTCTCAGCGGCGCGTAAGCCACGCCCCCACATCTATATATTTATAAATGTGAATATTATACACATTTATACAAAGGAATATACTTATCTAGGTAAACATATATAATCAAAAAAACTGCTTATATACACAAGGATATGCTGTATGTTTATGTTTGAGTATGGTAGTTATGTGGGGAAGAGCCAACTTGAGTAGTCTTCTGAAGATAAGGTAATTATTCATGGATCTTATGTTTGGGGGTAAAGAGTTCCAAAGTTTGGCTGCTTGAACAGAGAACGATGTGCCACCTATGTATTTTTTTCTTGTATGGTAGGATTTTTAGGGGAGGTGCCAATATAGAGCGGAGGTTCCTTTGTTGAATATATTGGTGATTTTCTTCCTGATGAGGAGCTGCCCTGTTCCATGTATCACTTTGTGGGTGATGCAAAGCAGCTTGAATGTGGTTCTTCTGGCAACCAGTAACCAATGTAGGACCTTCAAAGCAGGGAAAATGTGGGTGTGTGGCTTTATATGTAAGAGTAGTCTGGCAGCAGAGATCCTTCTGAATCCGTTGTAGTCTTTTTATGGTTTTGAAAGATGATCTGTGGTAGAGGCTACTGGCGTAATCAAGTTTTGACAGAACAAGAGAGATAGTAGCCTGGACCTTGTGAGTAAATCCCAGGTGGGGGAAGATGCGTCATAGAGTTTTTATATTTGTGAAGCCCAATCTTGCTAGTTTGTCCACTTGGGCATTCATTGATAGCTTGAAGTCTATGGAAATTCCAAGGTTTCCTTCTTCCTTAATTACTTAGGCGAAGTTCCCAGATCATCTGGACAGCCGGCGAGTTGGTCATAGTTTTTCCAATCGATACTTGTCAGTATTTCTGTTTTGGAAGCATTCTATTTGAAATGGCTCCATATCATCCACTGATCAATGGCTCTGAGGGAACTGAAAATTAGTGACTTTCCAAAGTCTTTTGAGCTTTCAAGTTTAAGGAGTATTTGTGCGTCATCTGCATAGTTATAGCAAGTTAGGTGAAATTGATTGATCAGTGCCAGTAATGACTTCATGTACATGTTGAAAAGCATGGGTGAGATGATGGAGCCTTTAGGGAACCCTGCTTTTGTGAGGTACGGTTTGGGTGAGAAAGGAGGCTATGGATGACATTAGATCTATTTTGATAGGATGTGATCCTGTTGAGAGCAGCCCCCTCAATGTCTGCTTTATAGAGTCTTTTATTAGTGTGTCATGGTCAACTGTGTCAAAGGCAGCTGAGATGTCCAAGAGAAGTAGTGCAGCAACCTAATTCCGGTCAACTGCGTTCTTAAGGTCATCCCAGATGGCAATGAAAGCCGATTCTGTGCCTCTTCCTTGACAGAATCCTGTTTGGAAGTCTGAAAGTATGGAATTATCTTCAATGATTTGTGACATCTGGGTGAATGCTGCTCTTTCTATCAGTTTGAACAGGAAAGTTCATTTGTAATCGGCCTGTAGTTGTTGGATGGAGTTAAGCAGGACTAGGTTAGTATACTGTTCTAATAGGTGTATGAATTGCTTTTTAAGGTCTTCTGGAAATATTCTCATAGTTAAGGAATTGTTGATGATTCTTCTTACTGGTGTGGCACCGGAGGTAGTTGAAGAATTCTCTTGAAGGTATGTGGTGGACATGGATCAAAAGGGCTGCCGGCAGGCTTGCTTGCTTTGACAAGGTCCATACATTAATTGTGTGATATTTGTTGAAAGGAATGCAGAGGCTGGGTTAGCCTACTCAAGGAGGTTTTTTTTAAAACGTTTGGTGCTGGAGGTTTTTAGTTGTTTTAAATAGGAGTCCAACGTATCTTCTTCGGTTGTGCAATGATTTGTCAGTTTGTCCTTGAAATCTTGAGTAACGGGATGAGCTCCTTCTAGGCAATTTGGTTAACGAAATTCATTGAGAATTGTATAGAATTCCTTATTTGCACATTTATCATTTTGAATTCTGTTTGAATAGTACCTTTTCTTAGTTTTTTGATAGCTGACTTGTATAATCTGTAATTTTTTTGTAGGCAAAGTTTGTCTTGATGGGTATTTGTTTTTAGCTAGGCAAGTTGCAGCTGTCTAAATTGCTGTTTTATCTCCTTTATCTCTGTATTTCTCCAAGGTGCTTGTTTACTTTTGTTCTGTTGTGTTGTTTCTGGTGGAATTAGGATATCAAAAGCTTCCGGTGGCCGCTCTTATGGCTCTTCCATTTTGGCTCCAAATGGTCACCTATGCACAGGAACACATGGAGCACCTTCGCACCTGCCCGTAACTTCTGGTCCATCAGCAGAATCAGCGTATCCTTCGGGCAATCCCAGAGACCCTGAGTCCCTTGATGACAAATTGGATATTGTCCTGACAGCTATGGAAAAATCCTTGGTCTCTCTGGAATGCAACACAGACACTGTAGCGCATGACCTCACGCTATTGCAAGCTTATCACCGTAAGCTGGCAGACAAAGTTCGGGCTGCAGAACAGACAATTGCTACACTGCAGCCTCATGCTTGAGAAACAGAGGCACACTTGTATGAGCTCACGGACAGGATTCGGGTTATGAAGGAGAGGGCAGGGGATGCTGTTGGTCCCTCAAGTTGGAAAATATTTGAGTGATTGCCCCCCCATAACCATGGAAAAATAGGAAACAGTGGGTATGTGGGATTGTCCTCCACACGGCTCCATCATCATTCCAGCAAGGAAACCCCCCCACCCACCCACCCCTGGAGCCAGACCATTAGTATTTCATCTACTGTATTATGGACAGCTCACTCAAGGGACCCCGGCGCCCTTCGGCGCGATGGCAAAGTTACACAAACATGGTCACTGGAGACAACTCTTCTGGCACTTTACGCAGCTGTAGTGTAGGAAAAGCACTATACAATTACCCAATGAGCTAGCACTTACTGATTGGCCACAAACAGTCTATTTGTGCAAATCTGCGAGTTTGCGAATTTTTTCGCGAACTCGCAGATGTTTTTGCGATTTTCGCGCGAATTTGCGGGCCGCAAATCTGCAAAATTTGCCCATACTTAGTTCTAGAGTGTTCTGGAATTTGATTCTAGTCAGTTGGGGCATTCGGGAACTGGCTCTCTGTCTTCTGGCCATGGGCTCTAAGCAGTTACACTTTATAATAATAAATTAACTGGAAAAGTCACTGCTGCCGCCTGTCATTCTTCAAACAGCTCCATCAAATTGGAGACAATATCCTGGCCTGTCATTGAGCCCACTGACATGTCTTTGATTTTTGCCGCTCTTTCGAGTTACCCTAGTGAAGTCTGGAAGCACAAATTTGGCAAGGGAATTTGTAGAACTTTGGATGCCTTTTATATGAGGTATTTTCTGTAGAGAATTCATTTAGTTTCTGTGCCCAAGTGCTGATATAACATACAGCTTTTGGAAGCAAGCACGGAGGCCAGATTCAACGTCCAACATTTAGAGAGTAGGCTTGAGTGCATGAGTTGGCCTGAATGTGCCATGCGTGGCCTCCACAACATCAACATAGAGTGCAGGAATTGACCTAAAAGTGCTGTACCTCATTTGTCCCACATATACCTATACAGCGTTTAATATATGAATGTACACTGTCATGCTACACACAGGTATGCGTGTGACATCAGTGCGGCAATTTTTAATTGGTTCAAGCCCACAACAGCACAACCGAGATAGCCTCACATTACTATCAACACATTATGTACTTGTTTTGCCACAAGCATAAATTAATAGTGAAATAGAGTATCCCTTTGTCATATGGTTCCTACGAATTAACTAGGACTGTGTATCAGGACATCATAACCATCAGAATATAGAGACTGAGTCCACATATATCATTAGAGTATTTTGGCCCAGTTCCTAGGTAGCTCACAGTGCCCCATCTGAGTCCCTAACTTTAGCAGGGTACCAGATGGTACCTACAACCTCAGAACATGACCTCTCTCATTCCTCAAGGAAATTGTGGAAATAGATCTACCCTTTCACTGTTACTCAGGCATGCTCAAGGAAGGCACAAGAAAGATAGATACATATTGGCTTTTCAGACATTTATTGAAACAATTGTATTCTTTTGAAAAGAATGTGGTCATCTTTTTAATTTGGTGTTTTCTCCATTCCATAAGACTATTTAACTACCATACTACTATACATTTGAATATTTCAGAATGGCGACTGCTCAACAAGTTATCCAACCACCACCATTTTTGCAAATATCTGGAAAACCATGTATTAAATGGAAGCAGTGGTTACGTATTTTTGGAAATTACTTAGTTGCTGTAAATATGACCCTCAACGTAAAGCATCTCTGCTATTCAACCCTCTAGGTTATGCTGGTCAAAAGGTTTTTGATAATCTGGCAGAAGTTGGTGCACCACATGGAGAATTTTGCACATGGGACAAGTATAAAGAGGTGGAAGAAAGGATGAACCAAGAGTTTGTTGATAAACTGAGTATTTTGTTAGAGTGCCATAATTTTTTTTAAATGTAAACAGGAAGTTTATGAGAGTGTGGAGAAATACATTGTGGCACTGCTTTTGGTAGCAGAGACTTGGGAATTTCAAATATTGGTTGACATGTACAGAATGGATCAATTCACATTTGACTGTGCTTCGATGAAAATTGAAGAAACGTTGCTTACTTGTACAAATCCAAATCTTTCAGGGGTCACTGACATCGCTAAAAGCATTAAAAGATCCTTCAAAAGGCCATAGTTTTTCAAGATGGTTCTCCTACTGTAAAAACCATTAATGATGACATTGATCTTGGTGCAGTTACAGCCCGCAAATCTAAATTTATATTGAAAAAAGTTAACATTCAATGTTATAGGTCCAGAACCACGTGAGCAATTTTGCTTCTTGCCCAGCCCTTAACAAAAGGTGCAACGTTTCTAAATGGGGCATTTTCAGGTAGTTTGCAAGTCTTCTTATAGTAAAGAGAAGATCAGTACAAGTGATTGGATGAATATAAGGGATTCTGCTACTTACCCTAGATATCCCTTCATATATATTATACCAGAGAACTTAAAGGGCCTTTGTATGAAGCAGTCATTCATGGAATAAACATTGGTGTGATGGCCAAAAATCCCACGCCTGGACTGTCCTCAACAACTACAAGGTTCTCAAACGAGCAGCTTACTTAGATCTAACATTTCTGGTCCACCTAAAAAAACAGGTAATGGCTTTGTGGTTTGGAAAATATCCTTCACTGGCAGACGCCCCAAAGCGGAAAAAAACGGAAGTAAAAAGGTGTTGCCTATGTGGAAGTCCAACAGAAGATCTTATCCACCTAATATGCATCTGTAAGAAACTTCACCCAGCATCAGTTACCTTACTAAGAAAAGCTTTTTTGGACAGAGGAATACGATTATGCTGGGGGGGGGGGCTATTATAAAAAGGGTTTGATCCATCTGACCCTCGGATGAACTGTAAACTGCTTATGTTCCTGCACATACATGAACAGGCAAAAAGTCAACACAGTAACAAGAGGGTCCACCCACAGAAGGCCTAACGCCAGCAATAACTGATCCTTTTGAACATCCATCCTGAGGACGATATCGCAAGGAGGGAGCAAGTGGTCTGAGCCACCCGGATGTAGAGACTACTATTCTTAATCATAATGACTTGCTGCAGGTACCGAAGCGACTAACTCTTCTCATCTGTTAATTGCTGGTTCACTTTTGCAATCCTTGTAGAAAAAAGTAGAGCACAGGAACTACTTCATTGAATCTTAGTGTGTATTCATGGTTAACATTTGATTTTAAATCTGTGATATATTTCGATGTATCTGACAGTTGAATGATTTTAAAACTTGCTTGATTCTTTTTATCATAGCTGCTATAAACAGTAAGGAAAATTGTTACGGTTTGAATGAACTAAACAATACAATTTTACATTACATTGGTGTGATGGTGGATTCCAAAGCACCTATAATCTATATAATCAAATGCCACCTATTACATAAATTTGCCTCAATCTAACGTCTTGTTGGACACTGATATTAATTCGATTCGATTCACAAAACGTTATTCAAAAGTTAAGTCATAAAAGCACATTACACAATACATTTGAAAGCAGTTTTTTAAATTAGCTAAAAAAATTAAAATACAATTAAATCATTCTGTAACCATCAAATAAAAAGTCACTAAAATCACCTTAAAACTATTATCTACAAAGGTTCGACCATTAATTCATTAGACAGATATAACAATACTGAATTTACAGTCATGAGGAAACGCATAGCATAATTTAGATAAACAGAACATCTTGCAACTACAAATCCTGATAGGCATTAAGTATGATAGGCAATCACTCATTAGAACCTTTGTGCAATGTGTTCAAATGGATTCACCAAGCCCACCCTAAGAACTTCGCAACGGCTATAGAGATAGGGGGTGAGGCATCTGAACACAAGATTCGCAAGGCAACTGCGTGCCTCCTAATGCCCATTGCCCTACAGAGGGCTTTAGCCAAACTTTACGGGGTACAGTGTACATGGGGCAGTAGAATAGTATATGCCCCACAGTTTCACAATGTTCTATGCACTTGCAACATTTGTCGTTACTCAAACCTCGCAACAGGTGAGCTCGCTTCCCTGTTTTGAGCCTCACTCTACAAGCTTACGATCTTAGCAGTGACTGCTATTGGCTGACTACACAGAAAGCCTCGATATTTAAAACCGAACGGTCGGTTCCGTCGGTGCCTTCCCTTCCGCTCGGCTCTGAGCGCGGGCACCGATGGACAGGTTAGTTCGGCAAGGATGTGACTAACAGTTTAGTTGATATAGGTTGCCATAACAGGGTCCTAGCATCTAATATGGGTGTAGGCTGAGCTGGGAGTGATCAGCTTAAATCACTTTTTGGAGCAGTGCCCTTGATTTATATGTAAATGTCTATAACTGAGGTCTTGCCTGTCATTTATCTTAGGACTAGCAGTGACATTTAGAACTTTTCCTATAGTTTTGGGCGTTTTTTCGAGTTGGCAGCATTCTTTGACTGCTACCCTACAGTGCTATTTACAGCATTAAGTAAGTGGTGATATATGGTCACCACTAGCATTAGTATTACCCAAGTTTCTGGGTTATTTATTTATCACTAACAACGGCTGTTTGCTCAGGAGCGGGGATAGGTCATGGCTGGGCAACCAAGAGTCTATCACACGTATTTTGGGTTATTGTGTATAGCGATTCGGCTGGACACTCTTAAATTGTGCGCTAATTGTGTCCTCTCTTTTTTACACATTAGAGCGGGGCCTCAATTTCCCGAGCGGTTGCCGGGCAAGGTGAGGTCTTCACCCACACAAAGCTGGGTGAGTATCACTGTGAGGAAATGCCTCTTCGTGATAAAGCTAATAAGCTTATATGCAGTGCGGAACGCAAAATGTTCACGCAGGTGTGGTTTGTCTTGATGGTATAAGTGGGGTTACGTTGATCTCTGTGTGGGAATGTATACATGGTATCTTTTGTTTCCTTGACAGGTAGAAGACTCTTTTCCTGTCTTCAGAGGACATAGAGGTTCCAAATTCGGGTGACACTTTTCCTTCTTAAAATACTTTGATGCAAATTTTTTGCTCTCTCATATTTGTACACCCTTTATAGCATATTGTGTTTCAGTAGCCTACCATTTCCTGGTCCTGACGAAAGCTGGAGCAATACTCCATCTAGCTGAAACTAGTTGACCATTTCACACAGCGCCATAATGTAGTCCTACTTATTTACTACCAGGCGTGTTTTTAATCTTGACACCTATACTTATTTCGATAAGCTATCTGTTTAGTCTAGGTAGTCATTTTTAAGTATCACCTTTTTCATAGCACTGCACTTTTTTCACACTTTATTTTGGGCACAACTGTGGCGAAATACGCTGTTTTCCATTTCCGCATCGTTACATGGACGGTATATGGAATGGCTGCCCATCCCCACATGATGATATGCCGCCAAGAGGGTGGTCTGATGGGACTTTTCTAGCCCAGTGTGACCCAACATACTTATCCACACGGTTTTCCTTGTGATTCCTGCTCTCCATTCAGGACAGCACACCACCAATTGACCTGGTCTCCTTTCTTTCTGTGTTTTGTTACTCAAACCTCCCCATCTGTAGGTAAATTCACAGGTTGGAAGAGCACCCACCTTTAATTGAAAGTACAATTTGTGGTCATGAACTTTCTCGATCAAGTCCCAATACCTTTCAAAAACTGGACGGGACTTTAGTTCGAGGAAGTGATCTGTTAGGTGGGTTAAGAGGCCTTGTGAGATTTCTGATGTGAATACCATTTCCCAATAACGTTCTTTCAGTTTTTCCTTCGGTGGGAATACAGCAATCAGAGGGTCATTCCAAAGCTCTAGTAACCCGAGCTTCCCTAGGAGGTGTCTAATTTCATTTAACCATTTTATCTTGTGGAACAGGTCAGTTCTTATGACATCCATGAGACCTCTAGTATAGTGTACAAGTTCCTCCGTGCACCAAAGCCTCCGCCAATAGAGTAAAGGGCAAAGCTAGGTGTTCCACGGGCTTCTTGCCAAGATCCAGTAATAGAGGTCTTAAGGGGGTGCTTTGAGGGAAGCTTGTTACTTTTTTTAAAAATGCATTCTCCAATACAGTCAAGCACTTCAGGTTTTCGAACCCCCATAGCTCTGCCCCATAAAGGGATGAGCCTAGGACCTTCATCCCGTAAATATCTAAGACTGGGCTAATAAGTTTTGTCAGGGAGGTTTTAAACTTAGTCAGAAGGATTCCTGCTTGCTGTTTCTGTGACAAAACGGCCCGATCAAGTTGGCAGTTCCATCGCATATCGATATTAATACCAAAGCATTCAGTGGCCATGATATTGCTATGATTGGGAATTTGATAGGCCAGGTTGTGTATTTAGGCAGGAAAGTGCAAACAAAGATTTATGTTGGTGATAAATGGAGAGATTTAATGGGAAGGAAGAATTTAGAACTTTTAGATTTAATGCTTAAACCAGGTTTTGACATTCCCATTCTTATTGGAAAGGAACCAGTTTCTCTTCAGAGCTTAATTTCTAAATTCCCCTTCGTTTTTAGCGATAAAGTAGCTAATGTGAAATGATTTAGGCATGAAATTAAACTGAAACTGGTGCTCAACTTGTGGTTCAGAAACCTAGGTCAGTTCCTTGGAGTGTTTGGGATGATCTCCATTTTATTGAAGCATCTTTGCTCTCAAGGCATCATAGTTCACACTGACTCGTTGAATAGGTTTCTCCTGTTTTGCTAGCCAGGAAACATTCCAGTAAGTTATGCCCTGGTGTTGATTTGCGCATGTTAAAAAATATTTTAGTGCACTGCTATCTGTAGCCTAAAAGTCAGGAAAGGTTGGCTAATCAAGGTTTGGCAAAGTATGTTTCTATAATAGATTTACAGTCAGCTCACCACCAGGCTCAGTTGACTAGAGAATCAGAAGACCTCATGAGCTTCATAACACCATTTGAAGCATTTAAATACATCTGATGCATTTTGGTTTGGTGTCTCCTGCCAGCATATTTCAAATGTTAACCGACCATTGGACTTACAGAGTATTATGCAAGATTTTTACCTTTGTTGGTCCTACCTTTTGAATTTTGAATGAGTCTTCTTCTTTAAACGATACTATTGAGAGTTTTAAAAATAGTAATAGATGCACCCACTCTTAAGCTTTATCTTTTTGGGTCCAGATGTATTATCAGTATAGATGTTAGGCATAACGGTCTGGGGATCGTTTTCAGAAAAGGAGCAAACCGTAGCTTTTTCAGCACACACTTTAAGATCTCCAGAAGAGCATTATAATACAATTGACAAGAAAAACTTTGCTTGTGTCTGGGCAGTTCAAAAATTCTAGACTTGGAGGCATGATGGCCTCACCTTGAAGAGGCTCCGGCAGCCAGCCATGTAAATCCTCCTATCATCCGCTAGAAAATCCGATTGCTGCACTGTTATTAGGTGGGCGGTGACCTGACATTTTCCTGGACAACCGGTGGGGTCAGTCAAGAACAGAGTGGATCTGCTGGACGAGGCGGAGAACCGAGGCAAAATTAGCAGAGTGCACCGGTGCTGATCTGCTGGGGTCAGGGGCGAACCGCCAGAGAAACGCAGTACGGATCGGGGTAAAGCCACACTCTCCTCCGGAACCAATGACATCGATACGATGGGTGCCTGCTTCCCCTGTGTTGGAAGTGTGCTGACAGCCGCATCTCAGGATTTCCTCTGACCGAGCAGAGGCCTGACCCGACGTAAGCACAGCGAGACCGGTGAGGGTGAGGGCTGCCTTTTGTGGCTGACAGGAGCTTTGTGAAAGCCGGTGCCTATGTCGAAAAGATGGGTTCGGATTGGCTCAGTAGCTGGGTCCCTGCAGTAGGCCAGCTTTGATATGGCCCCGCTGACCTAGTGGGGTTCACCCTGCAGAAACCGGCAGAGGGGGCTCTCCCCTTTCATAAATCCAAGTTTTAACCTTTGACAAGATGCGTAGGACTCCACATATTTAAACTGGACAATTTGGGTGTACAAATGGAGGAGGCCCCGAGGCACTGGTTGCAGTTTGGAAGCACACCTGCTCTTTTGGAATTGCCTGGGGCATGGCCAACACCTGGCTGGGGAGGATGTTGGGGAAAAAAGGCTCCCGAGTGATACATCAGCTGATACTTGATAAATTTGCACAGCCTAACGCAGGCCTCCCAGCGATGGGTAAGGATGGGCAACAACAGCAGGAGGCGGAGGCGGGGATGCTTTGACACTGCAAGATGTAATGGCGGCAATACAGGGAGGGCAAAATGTACACGGTCACCACAGAAGTTACATTTATGCATGCAGAAATCCGAAACCTCGGTTCTCGCGTTAAACTGGCAGAAGTCTCCATAACCTCTCTCCAGATCACCACTAAATCACTTGAAATATGACTTAAGGACTTGCACACTGTGACTGTTGCTTTGTAAGTGAAAGTCAAATACTTTGAGGGTAGGGCCCACAAAAATAATGTCAGGATCCTGGGGGTGCCAGAAGAACAAGCTGAGGCCCAGTAACAGAGCTCTTTGTGGCAGAGCTGGTCATGAAACACCTTCAGCCACGTGATCTCTCCAACTACTTTTGGGTGGAGCAAGCTCACCGAGTTCCGGGGCCCTCAGAGGCCTAGAGTGCCCCAACGTCCTATAGTGACACAATTCTTTAATTACAGAGCCAGAGATGTTATATTGCAAAAGGCAAGGTCAGACTCCCCCCACTTAAACTGGACAACGCTACAGTTCAATTATTTCTGGATTTTATGGTCACGGTCCAAAGGCTGTGTCGCTCTGTCATTGAGGTCAAAAAGGCCTCACGTGTTTGAGACTAAAATTAGGAAAATATGCAATGCTCTTCCCGGCCAACCTCCTGGTGTTGGCGGAGGGCAAGACCTAGTTTTTAAAAATCCCGGTAGAAGCTTTGGACTGGCAGGACAATGTGCAAATTAGGGATTCCTGGCGTTCCCGTGCCAGGTGCCAAAAAAGTGGCATGAAGCAGCAAGGGTAGTGACATCGCAAACCCAGGAAGTGTATGAAGCTGAAGTAGAGACCCCCGACGCAGTAGCCCTGTGACACAACCCAGCTCCGGCTGCTGGAATGGGCCTCAGTGGAGATTCCTGTTTATGGCCATATCCTGAAACTCTTGAGGACTAGTGATGATCTAGATGAACTGTTGCAGTGCAGTAAAGACTAACCATGCTTAGGGGGTGTTCCAGCCTCACTCACCTGAAAACCAGGTACGGTAGGAACAAAGAATGTCCTATTACTCACCTTGGGGCTGATTCATGAACTAATCTGAGACAAAATCCTAAACTTATTACTTTTGGTATTCACAGAAGGCATTTATTAGTAGTAAAGTTAGGATTTTGTCTTAAGTTTGACTTAAGTTTAACTTAAGACAGACTTAAGACAGACTTAAGACAAACTTAGGGCAGAGGTCAGATAGACCTAAGACAGACTTAAGACAGACAAGACAAAATCCTAATTTTACTACTACTAAATGCCTTCTGTGAATACCAAAAGTAGTAAGTTTAGTATTTTGTCTCAGATTACTTTTGTGAATCGGGCCCCTTGTGCCTTATCCCTTCATGTCTAGAAGCTAAACAGACATGAGCGTAAAATGCACCGGGGGAAGACAAGTAAACAAGGGAATAAGTGGCAGTCACTCCTAGACTTCACTCTCCAGTGTATGTTAGAAGCCAAACAAGTCACGACCGTCTTAACAGAAAAAGAAAGAAAGAGAAATGATTAGCATGAATAAGAAAACAAAGCAGAGAACCTTTTCACTTCACTTGATAACAAGTAAAATACCACCATTTGAACTGCTCACCCCTTAGCATATGAAGTATTGTTCATAGATTCCAGAGAAGCAAACAATGAACTCGTTCAATAGTGGAACTCATTGTCTTATCATAGATGACAAGCCCGCGGACATTGGATTTAAAAATGAAAATGTGGAAAACGCCAAGAAGGCAAAAAACTGCAACCTTATGCAGGGGAAAAACAACAACTATCCTGGTAATTATAGTATTGAGAACCACAATGCCAAAGATGACCCAAAAAATAAAATGAGGCAAATAGTAATAGGCAAAAACTCCTGCTGCTGTGAAAGTCTGTGTCCTTTAGACGGAGAAAACACAACCGCTGTATTCAAATCAAATCAAATCAAAATAAGCTTTATTCGGCTTTTTAGTTTAAAAACCATAAAAGCAGCAAAATGAAGTGCATTTCATACAAAAATATCTCAACAATACATTTCATAGTTAAAATATGAATTGATTTGAACCCAACTAAAATAGTATAACAAAAACTACTATTCAAAGTAATAACCCAAGATACACAGAATCCCCCCTGTTTCACCCGATGTTATGGTGATTCGGTGCTCAGGGACCAGGATAGAAATCGTGCAGGTCCCAGATACAGATGGAACCATCTCCAAGTTTGGGTTTGGTAGATCTCAAATAGGGGGCAATGTTCCTATGTTTAAATTTAATTAAGATCAGGTCCCCCGAAACATTTTTGGGTAGATGACCAAGCCACCCCACTCTTCTGACGCTCATTATCCCGCCGTCTAGTGTAGGTGGTAATGATCTATTGTTTTTGAGCCAAAAAATGGCTTTGTTCAGTAGGTCCTGGTGTAGCTCGCGTTTGCCCGGACTGAGAGGGGGGACCCCAGAGAGAACAGTGACGTATGGGGCAGCTTCAGGGGGTAGATCAATACGATGTCTTCTCTCTAGGGGGATCATATGAGCTCTATGTGGGGCATGGTCAGAATTACAAGTCGCTTTTTTTCCAGTATGAGTGGGTGGTATCAGAGGGGAGTTGCAAGTTTCAATTTTCCTGGGAGCATTGTTAGACCTTTCACGGGTCTTATGGTGGATATTAGAGGGGGTAGAACGTGTGGGTATAACAGTATTACCAGTTGATGGATATGATCCAATTACAGTTTTTTCGATTCTGGCCAGCCTGTCTCCCAAGTCATTTATTTTTGCTACCAGTGGAGATAGAGCAGTGATGAACAATCGCTCTATTTGGGCCAGGAGGGTCACTTGAAGGGGGGATGCGGAGTCATTTGGTCGAGTCTCTGCTTTATCCAACGTGAATGAGGCTGGGTTGGGAGCAAGTAGAGAGGAGCTACATTTATTGAGTGGAGAGAGGGTTATAACGGGATATGCCTGGGGAGAGAAATATACTAAATCAGTGTCTCTGGCCGCTATGGGGGGGGTTATTGCATCTGGGATATAGTTTGTGCCACAAAGGTCGTTCAGCTCTTCCCAGATGGACATTATAGTTTGTAGTCTGGATCCGGTACCTTATACTATGATGGAACCAAGAGTGGTGGCCCGTCCCGTCCTCTTTGTGCCTCTGAGGGCCACAGAGGGCCCGCCCTTTGCCCGGGCTTAGCCCGCGCGCGTCCCGCGACGCGGGAACTCTGCGCCCCTTAAGATGCGCCGCCTGGCGCCAAATCGTGTGGTGGGCGGAGTTAGCCGCTGTGCCTGCTGGTTGTTGTGGTCTCCCCTCTCGGCCGCTGCGCATAGATGGGAAAGTGCATCGGCGGCGGGGGAGACCGGAGGAAGATTGCTGGCGAGATGGCAGGAAACAGTAAATCCGAGGTCCCAGGTAGGCGGGCAGAAAGGTCCGAAAATGCTGCATAGAGCACCCGCTCCACAGCAGCTCTGCGCCCCTTAAGATGCGCCGCCTGGCGCCAAATCGTGTGGTGGGCGGAGTTAGCCGCTGTGCCTGCTGGTTGTTGTGGTCTCCCCTCTCGGCCGCTGCGCATAGATGGGAAAGTGCATCGGCGGCGGGGGAGACCGGAGGAAGATTGCTGGCGAGATGGCAGGAAACAGTAAATCCGAGGTCCCAGGTAGGCGGGCAGAAAGGTCCGAAAATGCTGCATAGAGCACCGATCCAACACCAGGGGAGGAAGACTAGACCTCCAAAAAAGAATGGAAGAAATAGTCTGTAAATTTCCCGTATCAATATCTGAAGAGGAGCAGGCAAGGAAAACAACATGACGGCAATAGTCCTTCCAGGGCAGTAACCGGATAAGAATCCAAGAGAGGATGAGCGAGTGGCGGCCTCTAAGTACCTGCCGCCATGCTCCAAGAACACCACTGTGGCTCTGCCCCACTCGTCTTCCAAAGGGAGACAGAAAAAAGGAGGCTCCAATCGCAGGAAGGACAGAAAAGAAAAGGAACACCATAAGGCAAGGAAATCAAGGAAAGAAATGTGTGCACTAGAACCCCTCAAAGCAGACACAGTATAAGCAAGACCCCTAATGTACCAACTATACTCAAGCCATAACAGTACCCCCTCTTAAAAGACCCCCCACTGGGCGGGACTTGGATGGATGACGGGCATGAAACAGACCCACCAAATGGGGGGCATGATCAAAACTGGCAGGCTCCCAGAAACGATCATCAGGGGAATAAACCTTCAAGTCCACCAAATATACAGCCTACCCCGGCGTCTCCTGGAGTCTAGAATGGCTCCCACCTCAAACTCCTCATGCTCATCAATCATTAAAAGCAGGGGCACAGCAAAGCCTGAGTGGTGACAGTTTAAGGCTTCAGTAGAGAGGTATGGAATCTGTTAATCAGCAGGCAAATTCAGCTTCATAGCATACAGAATAATAACCTGTTGAATCCTAAATGGGACTACGAAACAGGGTTCCAATTTCCTGAGACCACGCAAATGTTGGTTTGTGGATGCCACCCAAACCATATCGCCAGGAGCATAGGAGGGAGCAGGTTGACGATGCCTGTTAGCCTTAATTTTCATACCCTTCTTGGCCACCACCAAATGTTCCTGGGTCTTCATGCAGAGCTCAGTCATATCAAGACTCAAGGTGTCCACTGCAGGTACAATACCAGAAGGCTGTATGGGAATAGCCCTAGTATGAAAACCCGTTAAAAAAAAGAACGGGGACATGCCTAAAGCTGAGTGTATACTAATATTATATGCAAACTCGACTATAGGATGTGCTTTCACCCAACTACCAGTTAATGCGGTCAAAAGACAATGAATGTACTGTTCCATGGTTTGATTAGTATGCTCCGTTTGCCCATCAGATTGTGGATGATTAGCCGAGGACAACCAGAGCTCCATCTGCAATGGGGAACACAGCTCCCTCCAAAAATGTTTTCTTTTTTTGAGGGGGTGCACGCCCCGGTACACGTATCGGTACACGTACCGGTACGCGTACCCTGGAGAAAAAAAGAAAGACAGAGTTTTTTTAAAATGTAGCATTTTTATATAAATTGGAGGTGGTTCTGAAAAGAACTGTCTTTTTATTCTTATTGTTGTTTTATATATTGTTTATTGTTTTTTTGTGCCCCGCGACTTTTTTAAAAAAAAACATTTTTTTTGCCTTGGGGGTCCTTGTGGGACCCCCTGAGCAGGCCTAGGGGGTCAGGGTGCTTCTACTCTGGCCCCTTTGTGAGTTTCACACCTTTGTTTCACTGCTTTCTTGTGCCTTGGTTCTAACAAGGCGCAAGATGGCTGCCAACACTTCCTGGTTTTGAGTGTTGACAGACAGTGGCAGCCAATCAGCATGCCTTACCGAGAAAGCTGCATGGTCATTGGCTGTCAATACTTCTAACCAGGAGGTGTTGGCATCCATCTTGTGCTAGTGTTGACAGACAGTGACAGCCAATCAGCATGCCTTCCCGAGAAAGCTGCATGCTCATTGGCTGTCAACACTTCTAATCAGGAAGTGTTGGCATCCATCTTGGGTCTTAGTAGACTGAGGCACAAGAAAGCAGAAAAACAAACATGTAGAACACAAAAAGGGGGCAGGGTAGAAACACCCTGACCCCTTAGGGCTGCTCAGGTGGTCCCACTAGGATATTAATATATTTAAACGTTATCCGCTAATAGAATTAGCATTTAAAAAACCTTTGAAATTCACTGAAAAAACCATAGGTTTCAGGCCTTATATAGTTAGGATTTAGCATTTAAAAAACCTTTGAAATTCACTGAAAAAACCATAGGTTTCAGGCCTTATATAGTTAGGAATTAGCATTTAAAAAACCTTGTGAATTCACTGAAAAAACCATAGGTTTCAGGCCTTATATAGTTAGGAATTAGCATTTAAAAAACATTTGAAATTCACTGAAAAAACCATAGGTTTCAGGCCTTATATAGTTAGGAATTAGCATTTAAAAAAACCTTGCAAATTCACTGAAAAAACCATAGGTTTCAGGCCTTATATAGTTAGGAATTAGCATTTAAAAAACCTTGCAAATTCACTGAAAAAACCATAGGTTTCAGGCCTTAAATAGTTAGGAATTAGCATTTAAAAAACCTTGCAAATTCACTGAAAAAAACATAGGTTTCAGGCCTTATATAGTTAGGAATTAGGCACAAGAAAGCAGAAAAACAAACGTGTAGAACACAAAAAGGGGGCAGGGTAGAAACACCCTGACCCCTTAGGGCTGCTCAGGTGGTCCCACTCGGATATTAATATATTTAAACGTTATCCGCTAATAGAATTAGCATTTAAAAAACCTTTGAAATTCACTGAAAAAACCATAGGTTTCAGGCCATATATAGTTAGGAATTAGCATTTAAAAAACCTTTGAAATTCACTTAAAAAACCATAGGTTTCAGGCCTTATATATTTAGGAATTAGCATTTAAAAAACCTTGCGAATTCACTGAAAAAACCATAGGTTTCAGGCCTTATATAGTTAGGAATTAGCATTTAAAACACTTTTGAAATTCACCGAAAAAACCATAGGTTTCAGGCCTTATATTGTTAGGAATTAGCATTTAAAAAAAACTTTGAAATTCACTGAAAAAACCATAGGTTTCAGGAGTTATATAGTTAGGAATTAGCTTTTAAAAAACCTTTGAAATTCACTCAAAAAACTATAAGTTTTAGTGGTGTAATAGTTAGCTGGACATTTTACTCATACAAAACCATTGAAATTGCTCCTATATAGTTAGTTGTACTAACTATATTTCGCGCACCCGCAATCCACTGCTGATGATGTCACATATTAGATCATTCATGACATTGTCAGTGACATCACTGATGACATCTCAAATAATATAATAATATAATAAGATTTGATAATTTATCACTGTATCGGAGGTGCCACCAGTAGGTATACGTACACAATGTTACTGCTTATGCGATCGCTGTAGCCGCGTGCTAGATACGTTCTGTCGGCTAATTCTGGTCATCACATTGTATAAAGCATCTCGATAAAAGAAGCTGGCCTCCCTGCTCCTCCGTATACAGCGTCTGGGGGTTCTGTTAATTTCAGTAAAAAGACTGACTATAACACCACTAAAACTTATAGTTTTTTGAGTGAATATATATATATATATATATATATATATATATATATATATATATATATATATATATATATTTCCACAAGTCTCGAAACCCAGCTTAGCATCCGCTTCTGCTGATTGACGAGAATTCGAAAAAAGCCACAAACTCGGTGATTCTCGTTCCAGTGAGTTTTATTGTGTATTCAAACGCCCACCAGTCGCCATGACGCGTTTCGCCTCAGCCGAGGCTTGATCACATGTCATGTCAAGAAGAAGGAAGTGACATATATAGTGTGATAATCACATGGGCAGTACTTCCACTTTTAAAATTTAAAGGGATATACACCAATTCACAGTTAATGGAGAAAACAAAGTTTAGAGCATAGTGCTCTGCATTATTTGTTGGTTCAAAGTGCATTATCAAGGCAGAAACGACATTTCATCACATATATCCATTTTGCTGATCGCTTTCCATAGATATTGTTCAGGGTAAGAAGGTATGCATATATATAAAAGGGAAACAACCCAATAAGAATATTCAATACAAAATGAAAAGAAAAGAAAATTCTATTTCCTTAAAAATATGTATAGATCCATATTCTAATTTCATATATTTACACCCTATTTACAAGTATTACATTGACTCTAGTTTGCCACAAAAGACAGACTAAATCTAGCCCTTTTGTTACCTTTTAGTGGGTATAAAAACCCTTGGCATATTCAGGTCATTAAGTATAAAAATGCAACCTTCAATTCATATGTTTTAATACCTAACCCTGTTCAGTTGTAATCTGATTAACTGTCAGAACAATATCATTATTTGACCAGAGCCAAATCTCAATTCCCCATTATATCAGCTAAAATTCACGTTAACACCCATTTTCTACTATGTACTTCCTCGGGGGTCATTCAATTTTAAATAAAGTGACAGTGCATTAAAATTGTACCTATTATTCAAATAGGAATACAAGTATTCAGAGGCTGCCTGATGTACATATTTACATATAATTTCATTTAGCTCAAACGACAACCGGTGTCCTGCAGGAAAATTCTTGATAGGAACCATAGATCATCCAAGACATGTGTAAAGGTCCTCACTATGGTTCAATCCCCCAGGCTGTTTACTATTTAGTTCGAGGATGTAGCGTGTTTCTAAGAGACGGAGTTTCCCATCTCTATCTCCTCCCCTCTTCAAGGGTAATACAGTATCAACTAAATAGTACTTTAAAAGATCTGCATTACTTTGGTGATGTTTCTCAAAGTGTCTGGCCACGGGGTATGCCTGGTCTTTCCCAATAATCGCTCGTAGATGTTGGAGGATGCGCTTGTGGGCCGGGAGACGAGTACTCCCCACATATTGTAGGCCACAAGGACACACTAATACGTAAACAACATATTCGGTCTTGCACCCCAATTTCTGTCTAATGGCAACAGGAGTGTCATGAAAGGGACTGATAAAATGGGTCTTATTTATGCCATGTTTACAAGCCTTGCAGCTCTGGCATTTCTTAAATCCGGTGATACGTTCCCACCATTTTTTGGGAGCGTCCATGGTGCTACTGACAATGGCATTGCCTAGTGATGGAGATTTCCTAAAGGTGATATCAGGTTTGTTCTTAACAAGATTTCCTATTATGGGATCACCCCGAACCAGATTCCAATTCCGTGAAAAGATCTTACGTATTTCACTGTGTTGTTGGCTATATATATATATATATATATATATATATAATTGCATGATGACTAATAAATATTGTGCATATTGTGGAAAGACTGAGATAGTACTCGTTATCCTGGACAGTGCAAGAATCATAATGAGATACATCATAACATCAGTGCAGGTAATGCCATTTTAAGTTAGGGAAAAGCACATGAATTATCAAATATCACCATAAATACTGGGATCACATAATTTCACCAGAAACACGTTGGGTGCGGTTCACATGCACTCTTATTAAACTTTATATGGTTATTAGGCATCCCATGTAGGACACATGAGCACCTGTGCGCCTACTAAATGTACTATGGTAATTCACAGCTACGTTCCTGAATGCAACAGCGTTCTCACTTTTGGAGGCAGTCTTGTTCTCCCCTCCGTGTCCTCCAAAGAGGTCTTACCCTGGAATACTGCTAAAGGACAATGCCCTGAATTGAAAGCGTGTCCGAGTCCTCCAGAGGCTCTTGGACCCACTCTTTGAAGTGCACCCAGAGCCACCCACGAAGGAGCACAAGGCAGCTACAAGACTTTAAGCGGGGCCTCACACACCCCCGTACCTTCCTTAGGGTGAGGCGAGCACAAGCACCTGCTGGGAAGACTCACTTCATTAGACAAGGCAGGGCACAAAGTTTCCCTGACAACGGCTCAAAGCCGGACAGCAGCGAGTTATGCGCTGGTATTGCAGGGAACTTAGCTGTGTTCTACCCCTGAGCACAAACCCTTTAGGGGAAATATAAATGGCGTGCTGAGCCCAACTGGTGATCGGACAGTGCTATACTTCCCACAACCGTAGTCCCTGGTCATTGTGAAGCAGATCACATGGGCCGGCTTCCTTCGGTGCAGCGGCATCTATTTCACCATTTAGGAAGCTCAGACCTGCCGAAAGTGGCAACACCTTAGTGCTCATCAAAACACACTAGAGCTCAGGCAGCAGTAAGTATTGTACTCAAGCAAGATGAACCACTAGATGATTTTAAGGTTTCTGTAATTGCCAGACTCAGAGTCCCCTAGCAATCACACTAGTGCAGAGTCTTTGATGGCTCTGAGACCAGGTGGGGAAGTCAACAAGTCTTTGGGGAACACTTTGGGGCACAAACGTAGGCAGGCAGCAGCAGGCCAGCACATGCAGTCAAAGTGCAGAGTGTCAATCCCTCCTGTAGCCGAGCAGGCAGCAGGTCAGCACAACAAAGCAAGTAATACCAATGGCGGCTCCTCCTGGCAGCACAGCAGTCCTCTGGCAATGTGTAGTGTGTAGAGCCTGCAGTGTCTGGTTACATGAACCATACAGTGCCTCGTTAGACCAGAGGAAGGGTAACAAGCAGAACAGCAGTCAAGTTGAGTCCTTTAAGCAGGGCTGCAGTCCTTCTGACAGAGGTTCAGTTCTAGATCCAAAAGTACTTTTTTAACATGGGGTCAGAGACATGAGAGCACTGGCATTTATGAGAGGGCTCATAGATGCCTTTGATGTAGTGGGTGACTTCAAAGGAACCTCTAGAAGTGTGCAACAATTCCTTTCAACGCAATTGTGACTCCAGATGTCAGTGAGGGGTAAATGAGCAATTTGTGTGAGGGCAGGACACAACCTATACAAATGTAAAGAGTGAATGACCTCTCCCTCTCCTGGCCCAGGAAGACCATCAGTATGCAGATGAATGCAGACCTAACCCATGTCACAACCAGCCCTTTCTGTCTTGTGGGTGTCTGAAAGAATGCTGTCACCCAGCCCTAGATGTGTATTCGAGTCAGGCTGCAAAGCACAAAGAGTCATAAGCACAGAGAAATGTCCACTTTCTAAAAGTGGCATTTTAAAAATAGTAATTTAAAATCCAACTACACCAGTAAACAAGATTTATCACCACTATTCTAATCATACTGAACATTGTAACGCCACTCCTTTCTGATCACGAATGACAACTTGAAATGATAATGGGAATCCCCAATGCTAGCCTATAGGAGGAGTTGGCCTCACTGCAGTGACAAACAGTACAAGCCACACCTAAAGGCAGTTGTCCTACCCTTTAATTTCACAGTACCCTAGGGCTACCTAGGGCTTACCTTAGGGGTGACCTATGTATAGAAAAAGAGGGAGTTTAAAGCTTGGAGAATAGTTTTAAAAGCCAAGTAAAAGTGGCAGTAAACCCTGCACATAGTACTTGTGGTGGTAGGCCTGAGACAGGTTTGAAAGGCGAATTCTGTGGGTGTCACGAGCAGTGGTAGCATTTAATTTATAAGCCTAGTATATATTACATACCACTTTACAAGGGACTTACAAGTAAATCACATATGTTGAAAAGGTGTAAACCAATCATCCCTTGTTCACAGGAGAGAGCACATACACTTTAGCAGTGATTAGCAGTTTAAAGTGACCAGAGTCCTTCAATTCAATAAAAGCTTTATTCAATTTTTGCAGAAAAATCATAAAAGCCTACACAATAAAACATAAAACACATATATATTTCATGATCAAAGGCTGTATGAAATAACAATTACTAAAAATATTTTAATAGTACAGAGTTAGGAAAAACTAGCTTTGCTATAATTTCATTTGTTACTTCGAGAATTTCATATAAGAATGGCTTTTATACATTTAATTACACTTTTTTTAAATGATGCTATTGACCCTTTTTAAAATGTTCATTATCTTAAAATTGCAAAAATGAAAATGCTGGTCAGCATTGTCTCAGTTCCAATAACCTTAAGATAGGTACCCTGCGATTTCTGCAGCTGCAAACATGTGATGAGTCAATTTTTCTAGGTGTACAGCAGGGCCTGCATCAGAGTCTGGTGGTGGTCTCAGACTTCAGAGACTGGTAAGCTGAACTCGGCTTGTGGCAGTTCTTCAGGCCACAGGCAGGTGCTGTGTCAATTTCTTTGGCTGCACAGCAGCAGTGAGTGGAAATTCCTCCTGCATGGCGGTGCGAATAATGGGATCGATTCCCATCCTAGGAAGAACGAACAGGCGATTCCGCTTCACGCCATCGGGTATCATCCCACCTGGTTGGTGCCATTGTGCAACCACAAAACTTTCCTTCATTTGAATTTATCCTTTATTCTACTTGGCAGTGAAGTATAAAAATATAGAGAAGAGCATACCTGTATTAACGGGTGCCACCCTGATTGCCACAATGACCTATCCAGTCTTCATCCACCTAGAGACTGTGTAATTACACCACTACAGTGTACCCGGCTGGGTTAACTGTGAGTGTAATTATTTTCATCAAATATGGTGTTTTACCCCCACCCTAATATCAGTTTTGCCAACGTGCCTTGATAAAATCAGAAGTCCCCTACACTTCTCCAGTCCTGACGAGACCCACTATACTAATTGGGTCGAAACGCCGTTGACGCCCCTAGATAACGAACCCTACAAACAGCGGCTATGATTCATGATAGTCACGGAGACATATATTCTTGTCATTTTCATCAAATAATTGGTTGTTTTCTAACTTTCCTCGTATAATAATCCCCTTAGAAACCGTAGATAATTCACTTTGTAAATGTTATTTTATGTGTTTTTTTTGGTTCTTCTAATACACCTTGGGCCACTTCTGCACTTTTTGTATTTAAAACGCTATATGTGTATAAATGTAACTTTGATTGAAAAATTTCAAATGATGGTTTGAAAAAAAAAATGAAAAATGAAATATAAATGATGATGCAACATCTTATTGTGTAGAGTTCTCTTTCGCTTTTGGGCATCCTTTTAAAACCCTCCGTATATGTTATTGGTTAAGGGTTGTTATATTGATTAATTATACAACTAATGTGCCACATGAACCATTGTTTTTGATATATTGTGTATACCCTGGTTCTCTAGTGAGTAGGGTCTCCTTGTCTCTGTTGTGGCATCGAATAAACCGGCATCGGAAAGGCGATGCATGGATTTTCACCAACTGAATCAGCAAAGCAACCTCCAAGGGCACAGAACTGGAATTGGCACCAAAAGGCTGGTCACAACTCCCAGCAGTGGAGTTCAGGGATGCTGCAAGTGAAGTCTTTGTGCCCCTAAGACTCCTTAACAGGAGGCAAGCTCTACATCAAGCCCTTGAAGTATCTTCTCAAGCAGGATACACAGCAAAGTTCAGTCTTTGTCCTCTCCAAAGCAAAAACGTCAACTGAAGGCCAATCCAGCAGGGCAACTCACAGCAAAGGGGCAGTATTCCTCCTCACACCTCTTCAGCTCTTCTCCTTGGCCGAGGTTTCTCTTGTTCCAGAATGTTCAAAAGTTTTGGGCTTTTAGGTCTAATTCTAAAACCCCTTTTTCTTTTTGCAGTCTCTGTCAGAAAGTCTTTGTTTGCCATTAAAACCAGTTACGTCCTTTTTGGTCCAGCCATACTACAGGGGGAGGAGACAGCGTTGTGCAAGGCATCCACTGCTTATTGAGGTGTTAGTGACATCTCCTCCCACCACTCTATCCCAGGAAGACTCATCAGCATATCCAGCGCACACCTCAGCTCCCTTTGTGTGAGTGTCTGTAGTGAATGCACAAACAGTCCCTGTCAGTCTAAAACTAGACGCTGATTTCCCCATCAGGCAGAAGCACACAGAATGGTAAATCAAGAAAATGCCCACTTTCTAAAAGTGCCATCTTCACACAATCAACTTAAAAACCATCTTCACTAAAATATGTATTTTTAAATTCTGAGTTCAGGAAACCTAAACTCCAAACCTCTAGCTGTTCCCAATTGAAAGTTAAACTTGGAAGATGTTACAAGGCAGCTATAATGATAACCTTTGGGAGAGCTAGTCCATACAATAGTGAAAAATGCAATTAACAGTATTTCACTATCAGGACATGTAAAAGACATCAGCATATGTCCTACCTTTCACATACACTGCATCCGCCCATGGGGGTACCTTGGGCCCACTTTAGGGGTGTCTTACATGTAGTAAAAGTGATGGTTTGGGCCTGGCAAGTGGGTGCACTTCTTATCAATGAAGACCTATCCTGCACTCACTAGTGTACTTATTTAATCCTAGTAATCAAAGTATGTGTGCAGCTTCGTGTCAGAGCCTGCTCGTCCCAAAGACTAAATATCTGACACCCTATAGCACCCGAAGGTGCTCCCGAAACAAAGCACACTACTGTGCGAGCCCGTAGGCTACTATATTACTCATTTTGCTCAAGATTTTAACTGTTATTTAGTCTATTATCAACACCATTACCTGAGCATGTCAAGTGGTGGGACATTTCTGCTTTTGTAGACACTGAAGCTAGCTAGAACCAAGGGGCACCAGATGATATAGGATAATTTTGGATTACGCTTACTAGCAATTGGTCTCCGTTCAAGGTATGATGAGGAGTTTGGGTGTGGGTATCTAGCAACATGGCATGCTGAGTAGAATAAGTAACTGAGTTTTGTTTCTTTAGAATCGGCATTCACTGTTCATACTGACGCAGGTTTTTGAAATGTAACAGACACGCCGCCTGCGATTCTGTCTGTAAGTATTTTGGAATAACACTTGGAAATTTGGTTTAGATACAGCATACACTGTGGCTGACAAGGCTTTAATTCTGTTTCAGGTTACTTTGTGCCTCTGATCTTTGTATTGGGTTTTCAGACCCTATTTCTCGAGCTTGTTTTACAATTAAGGCCGCTGGTGCATGTTGGGATTTGTAGTTTACTGGGTTAAGGATAGCACAGTCCTTTTTTCTTATTTTTCAGATACATTGATTTTTTTACGTTTTGAGCACTGTTAAGATGTTGTGGTGAAAACTTTTTTTCATGGGTGACTTTAGCAATTGGAATATTGTTACCTTTCTGTAGCTTTTGTGATGACTTGTCTGATTCACTGTACAAAACTTACATGGTACATTCTCTGTTTATACAAGATAGAGTTCTTACTCTTTATTTTTGTTTCTTATGCTGTTTGATTTGACCCAGTTGTTTCAGCAATTAAGTCTCTGTTGTATTCTAACTGACAACGATTGGTATCATTATATTTTCAGCCTCCCCTGAACAAGGCTGAAAATACCTGAAATGCATTGGGATCTTCATTCAAGCATGCATTGATAGCATTGTTATTTGATGAAACATTGCGTAAATCCAACTTAATGTGATGTAACAGTGGTTGGATAAGAAAGTGTTGTGTTTACTACATTTTTGCTTGAAAAACTTCATTGAATATTTTTTAACACGTTGCATCCCACATCACAGTGGGCGTGTGTGGAGGACAGCCGGGGGCCGTCCGAAACACGCCCACTCATTAATTCCCCAGAACCGCGGCTGAATTTGTGCCGCGATCAAGGGGTTAAATAATTTAAATATTTCGTACTTGTTGTTTGTACTTGACCTAAATGGGCAATATTGTAGCCTCTGGGCTTGCACAGTACAGCATTTCGTTTCTAGAGCATCTTTGGATGTTATAAGGTGTCAGATAAGTGGATGCACTTGCCAGGTTGACAAGACAATTTAAAACTGCAGTAACATACACTGCAATTGCAGGTCCGAGACTTGTTTACAGGGCTACTCATGTGGGTGGCACAACCAGTGCTGCAGGCCCACTAGTAACATTTGATTTACAGGCCCTGGACACCCATAGTGCCTTAGCAGTAAATCAAATATGCCAATCATGGATAACCAATCATGATCACAATTTAGACTCGAACGCCTCAAACTCAGGGTGAAATTGGATGGCCCAGTTCTTGAATGGTTCAGGTCCTTCCTCCAAAACCATTCACAGAGATTCCTAATTAATGGCAATCTATCTGCTCCCTATCCGGTCAGGGTTGGAGTCCCTCAAGGATGAACCCTGTTCCCCACCCTCTTCAACCTTTACCTAGAACCGCTGGCCGAAGTACTATGCACTGCGACTATCTCCTACCATATGTATGCTGACAACACTCAGATGTACATAAAAACTTCATCTCTTGAGGAGATTCTCTCCCTGAACGAGGCCTTGAAATTGACTGTCCAATGGCTCGCCTCCAATCAATTCAAATTCAACGCAAAGAAAACTGAATTTCTCCTAATTTCCCCTCCAAAAACCAACCCTGAGATTCAAATATGGATTAAGGCTATCACAGCCTTAAATTTCCCACCAACCATCGTGGACTCGTCCAAATCCCTGGGAATTACCCATGACAGTAACTTGAACATGCGTGACCACATCAACTCGATGGCCAAATCAGCAGGATTCTAACTCAGCTACCTAAGGAAACTGAAACCCTTGTTTAAAGCTCCAGACCTAAAAACAGCAGTTCAAGCTCTAGTCATCTCCAGACTGGAAGATGGCGGTTCTACCCTCTCGGGTTTACCCAAGATCTCCCTGGCTTCTTTAAAAGCCTGCCTCAACGCGGCAGCCAGACTACTTACCGGCACAAGGAAATTCAACCACATTTCTCCACATCTGAAAGCTTTCAACTGGCTTCCCCTTGAGGCAAGAATACAGCTTAAACTAGCATTCATCACACATAAGGCTCTATACTCGAATTTGCCTGCATATCTTGCTGAGAAACTTGTGGTTTCCGGAGGAACCATAAACTTCGGGTCCGCCAAAGACCTCTTGCTCCAACCAGCACGTTTTCGCAAACAAAAACCCTACAATTGGGCTTTCTCTGGGGCTTTACCAAGAATATGGAAATCTCTCCCGCCAGCCATCAGAAGAATCCCTTCTCTGGCACGCTTCAAAAAGGATGCCAAAACTTTCCTTATGTGTAAATTCCTCATTTAAACTCAGCCTTCAACCACCAATGATACATTAATTTACCTATGACCATTGCCGCCCCTCGAAGTAACTACTCACCCTACCAAGAAACCTGGGGTCTTGTCTGGAGTATTTGTAAATTCAAATCGTACTTACTATCCCTTATGTACCCCGCACGGGGGTCCTATTGTGAGTATTTGTAAATGTAAACTGTACAAACATGTTCCTTGTATCCCCCATGTATCCAGCACCCCACCCTCTCCTAATCGACTGTATTGTCCTTTGTTTCCAAGCCTTTTGTACATTTCCTTGATTCCTGTAAAGCGCTCTGATACCCTAACGGGGCAAGTTCGCGCTCTATAAAACACAAAATAAATAAATAACTTGAGCCACTGTAGATTTCAGGCGTCATCAGTTATTGTTATTGTTAACTACAGCTTGTATAGCGCCAAATCACCTACAGGTTTCAAGGCGCTTTTAGACAGAAGAAAGGTAAGCTAACAAAGAACAGATGCATAGAGCTATACCACTACGTAGAGTATAAAACTTCTCTAAATAGGAGTGTTTTAGGGATTTCCTAAACTGCAGCAAATTGGATTCTTTACGAAGGAATTCCGGAAGTTTGTTCCAAACCTGTGGAACAACCACCGAGAAAGATCTACCACCCTTCGTCGCTAGTTTATAGCGAGGGCAGGACAGTAGTTGAATATCTGAAGACCTTAGTGATTGTGTCGGTCTGTAGACTCCAAGATGTTCTTTTATGTAAGCCGGAGCTTGACCATAGATTGCCTTATGAGCAATACACAATCTTTTAAACTCCACCCATTGTTTTATGGGGAGCCAATGTAGCTTACATAGCAATGGCGATGCATGAGATCGTCTGGGTAGCCGAAAAATCAGCCTAGCTGCATCGTTCAAAACGACTTGCAGTCTATTTATCAGTGTTTGGGGGAGACCCAAATATATGGCATTCCCGTAATCAAGTCTCGAGATGATTGTAGCAGAGACAATTGTCCGGAGCGTGGAGGGTGAAAGCAAAGGGACTAACTTATGTAGCTGTCTAATTAAGCTAGTATAGGTCCCAACCACTGAGGAGATCTGGCGGACCATTGACAACTCATGGTCGATCTTATTGCCTAGACTTTTCACGTTGGCGCAGGGTTTAGGGGTCGGGCCGAGATCTTGCGGCCAAAACAAATCGCCCCAAGGAGATGCTTCAGATGAAACCACCAGGACCTCCGTTTTATCGGGATTAATCTTCAGCGAATTTGCTGTCATCCAGTTCACCGTATAGCTAAGTATTTTTTGGGCATAGGTCTGTGCGGATACAGTGTTATCAATACTGAGTAACAGCTGCGTATCATCCGCATAGTTAAAAGTTTTACAGCCCATGCTTACTAGGGAGTCAATTAGGGGCTGCAGATAAAGATTAAAAAGAAGTGGGGACAAGGCAGAACCCTGAGGGACTCCGCACTTCAGGGTACCCAGGTTAGATATACGATCCTCCAGTTGGATCCTCTGAGATCTTTCAGCAAGAAAGGATTTAAGCCATTTATAGGCTACATCTTGTATCCCAAACGCAGCCAGTCTGTCCAAAAGCAAGGTATGGCTGACAGTATCGAATGCCGCTGACAGATCTAATAATATCAGGGCACTCGTTTTTTTACTGTCAGCCATACCTCTGAGCTCATCAAGCACCGAAAGCATCACCAATTCGGTGCTATGATGCGCCCGAAAGCCTGCCTGACGTTTGTGGAGAAGATGGTGTGACTCCAAGAAAGATGACAAGGACATCAGAACATGTTGCTCCAAAATCTTGGACAAGAAAGGAAGCTGAGATATAGGCCTATAGTTTTTTAGGTTGATGGGATCAGCCCCCGGCTTCTTTATTAAGGGCCTAACTCGAGCTTCTTTAAAACTAGATGGAAGCTGGCCGGACTCTAATGATTTATTTCATAGGGAGACAAAGTGACTTCCTAAAGCTGGAAGTGCCATACGAAAGATACTGGGAGGGCAGGGATCAGCCGGGGAACCGGATTTTGTTCGATTCATAAGTTGTTCTCAAACCATAGAGTCAATCGGGGGAAATTTAGAAATAGTGTCTAGTAGCAAGGAGGGTGGGAAATGTGGGAGACATGGATAATTATAAGAAGTATTCTTAATGTCAGTCAAAATAATTTGTACTTTGTCAAGAAAATAGTGTTGGAAGGTATTGCAATCAATAGGAGATTAACTCAGATAGAATCTTAAAAGTTTATTTTTGAACATTGTCCGCATTGTTAATTCGGGTTTCATAATACTCCGCTTTAGCTGACTGAATGTAAGTTTTGTATAATTTAAGAAACAGTTTATAGTGATCTTTATCAACGAGATTGTTTGATTTCCTCCAACGTCTCTCTAACAAGCGTAATTTAATTTTGTGTTCCCTCAAGGAGGAATTAAACCATGGGGCTCCTTTTGCCGTTCTATTTATCTTTTGGTTTCTTTCAGGTGCTATTTGGTCAATAGCCTGGCCAAGATTTTGCATAAGATAAAAGTATTCCTGATCAAGGTCTCCATGCGCATCGTGAGACTGTACGTTTTTAAGGAGAGTGTCTGACAAAGTTTCTGAGTCAATTTTCTTCCATTGTCTAACTTTTTTGGATTTAAGGGGAGGAGGTTGAGGCAAAAGGCCATCAACTGGAATGTCACAATTTATCATGTAGTGATCTGGCCATATGCAGGGTATAATGTCTGTTAATACTACAGCCGGGTCCGAGGTCCAGATAAGATCCAGCGTGTGACCTTTGATATGTGTGGGAGTCTCCACTAATTGTTTAAGTCCAAGTGGGGTCATAGTATTTTCCAACAGTCGCGTTGCCCCATCTTTACATAAGTTGTCCCAGTGGACGTTAAAATCTCCAGTAATGAGGACCTTTTGATAACGTGTACAAATGTCTGAAATAATTGGGGTAAATAGGTCATTAAACAATGCCGTAGATTTTGGTGGGCGATAGACTCTAAGGATAACCAGACAGGTATTTCTCAATGTAATCTTCACCCCAAGTATGTCCGCTAGCTCAATTGTTTCGGCCATTAGTTTAGTAGCTTTCAAATGTTTTTTAAAAAGAATAGCTACCCCACCCCCCCGGGCATTGTCGGCGCGATTATGCCAAATTACATCGTAATCAATAGGGAGAGAGGCAATAATGTCAGGTAGAGAGTTATCACCCAGCCACGTCTCGGTGAGAGTTAGAATATCAATGTCATTGTCCTGGAGGAGAGTGAACATTTCGAGATGGTGTTTTTGTAGGGATCTGGTGTTTAGACTGGTTAGCCTCAGGCTGGGATGACACCCCGTAATACTCCTATCAATGGACAAAATACTGGACTCTTTTAATTTAGCTAAGGTAGTTGAGGATAATATATGAGTGCCCGACTGTAATTGGAGTAACTCACCTAAAGAATATGTCAGTCGACGAACAGGAGGGTGGGCCCTAGTACCCGGTTGTGCGCTGACGGGCGCAGACGGGCAGGACTTTGGCACGACTCCGGCGCAGGTCCGGCGCGTCCGCTGTACGCGTCCGCTGCGCGGAGTCATAGCCATCTCCTTTTAAGCGCTACTAGTGCGCGTCACCCGCCCGGCCCACACCCAATATGGCCGCCAAACCCAGGAACCAACCCTCGGCATCGATGCTCGGCCGAGAGCGATCCGGAGGCAAAGGGAGGGAGAAAAGGGACACAAAGCACAAGGGAGCACAAGGAAGTCTCAAAGCTTATTAAATCAAGCCTTAAAACCAACGAAGTTTAAAAATGCACTAATATGCTAAAAGATGCACAAAGTAAGGAGAAGAGACCTCCCGGCTTCCGCCTCAGGAGGGGAAAGGTGCTTCTGTCAGTAATCACTCGCACGGGCTCACTAAGCCCTTTTTAAGCGCTACAAGAGCGCGTCACCCGCCCGGCCCACACCCAATATGGCCGCCAAACCCAGGAACCAACCCTCGGCGTCAGTGAAGTAATATGTGCAGTCTTATGCAGTGCATCCAGTGCAATTTATACTCATGCCAGTGACCATGCCCGGACTGGCCGTTGCGGGCACCGGGCAATCCCCCAGTGCGCCGCAAGGGTGGGTGCCGGTTTTTGGCCCTGCGGGCCGTTTTTGTTACAGCGCCTTTTTTGCAGCATAGCTGCAAAAGCGGCCCTGTAACAAATTCGGTCGAAAACCGGCCCCGCCAAAGAGCTCGGTCGCACCCCCAGGGGGCCGGACAAGCACTTTGCCAGGGCCGGTTTTGGTTCTCAGTCCTGCTCTGCCAGTTACGTATAACTGGCGAATTTCAGGAGAGAAATAGCTAGCACTCAATAACTAGTCCCATCTATAAAATAAAAGCAGAGAGAGCGCAGGCACCAAATCACATTCAAACAAATTATACTGAGTCTCACGGGCTGGCTACTTCTCTTACAAGGTCAAATGTAAGGGTATAACGAAGGCCAGATTAACTAGCAGATATGGGTGGGATTTTGAAAAGTGAACACAAGTAAATCCAATAAAACTGTCACAGTGTTTGTTCCTCACAATGTAGAAAAGAATATTTCCAAAGGTTACAACTCAATTCAGAGAGTAGAGCATTAAAATAGCTCACCTGAGTGTTAAGGTGCCTGACAAAAGGTGTATAGAATTTCTCCAAGTTCGTTGCCAGAATAAATGATAAAATGGTAGAGTCGAAATGACGATGAAGTTGAGTTTATTATTTAAGACCCTCAGATCTCTCCACCCACTTTCAACCTTTAGCTCTTTTTTTTAAAGATGCTCTATATACATTCTATTACCTCACTACATTCTGGAGGATTGAATTTTGCTTCAACTTTACATCAAAGATCCAACTATGTAGCGAGCTACTACATTCTCTTTTAAACTACATTCTCTTTTTAAAAGATTGATTAATGAATACGAAACTGCATCATAAAAAGCTTTCACCATATTTGAAGGCCCGCGACGTAGGGGAACCGTTTTGAAGTGGTCATATTAAGTAGCTACTCAGTGAACACTTAGTAAGACTTCTGACGTCACGGCAGTCTACAAGTGCCTCAAAATGATGCTTGACCTACTTTCCTGGGCTGGAGTGCTTCACGAATGTACTAATGACAAAATGGAAAACCAGCATCCTATAATATTGCATTGCACTACAATGCAACACACATAAATAAAACATATTGAAAGATAGCATGCAATAACTTCATATATATAACAGACAAATACAATGACATTACAACGTGCGCGAAACCAGGCGCTTTAAGGGGCAGATTTACAACCCCCCCCCCTGCGCCACCAGTACATCACTTTATTGTGACGTACTGGTGGCGCATGTTACTGCTCCATATTTAAAAGGACAGGAAACACCACCCTACGTGGCTTTTCCTATCCTTGTAAATATGGCCCCTTTACATGCAGCACTTTGATTGAAAGGGCCGTTACATGGGTGTTGCTGTGGGTGTTCCCACGCAACACCCATGGAACAAGACACATTTGCGAGGAATCGTAAATCTGGAAATGCGTCTGAATGCACCCTAGGGGTGGCGTAGCGGGGCGCAACAAGAATAAATGTTTGCGCCAGGGGGCAAGGGTGCATGCTCCTGGCAGCAGTTTGTTTGCCAGTGCAGGGGAGAGCACAGGAAAGCAACATATTATTGTAAATGTGTCAGATTCCTGTGCTTTGGAAGTGCCGCCACGTGGCGCAGCCAAAGGGCTTGCGATACCGCGCTGCGGCACATACTTGTAAATCTGCCCCCTACTATTTAAGGAATATTTGAAGGTCCTGTACGGAGACCGTATTTTGTAATTAGACTTTTGTCTGGTAATATGTTGGCCCAGGCGCACCCCGGTATTAGCATTATGTCTGCAGTGTGAATGCTTTCTTGATTTAGTTTATAACCACAATGCTGTGGCGGCTATTCCGCCGCAGCGCTAAGGGGGCGGAGGGGCGCGGCGGGCGCATGCTGGTGACGGAACCGCTCCGTCACCAGCCGCGGTTGAGCTGTGCTCATGACGGAGCGGTTCCGTCATAGCCCCGCCCACTTAATAGAACGCGCCGCGCATGCGGGAAATCAGCGCCGCGCAGGCTCGTCGGGCGGGCCATGTCAGAACCGCTCCGTCATCAGCACAGCGCCACCGCGGCTGATGACGGAGCGGTTCCGGCATCAGCATGGAACCGGTTAATGAGGGTCTTCTGTTTCCATATTTGTTGTGTTATTAATCATCTAACATCTGCTTTATTTTAGCAGCAAATTCTAAGCTACATCGTGTCTCCACGTGTTTGAAATGACATTTCTCTCTTCAAAATGTATTTTACATCCGCGATCTTCCCAGTCACTATGAAATATAATGAACTGTATTATGCAGTTTTGAGCTGAGAAAAACCAGGTGACATTCATAATTCATTTCACTGGCTGTGGCTCCTCGGCTTTACATGATGTGATGTGATGTGATGTTGACATAGGTGGAGCTGGTATTAAATGTCAGTGATACTGACTCAAACGGGGTCACCAGCACCCCAGGAAGAAAGGAACCGAGAGCCCGAGTGATATAAACAAGGTATGTGTCAAGTATACATGCAACCTTTTGACATGGTGCTAAATGTGCAACAGTATATGTAGATTCAGGGCGGTGAGATGGAGTGTTATGCCTCACCAGCATGGAAGAGGACCTCTTGCTGGGAAAGCATGAACAAGAGAATTGGAATATTGCTGAAGGGACACCCCGCTGAGATAGGGATGGATGGAGAGGGCAGGAATTCTAGTTGCCGTAGCCTAAAACCCGACACCCCTGCATCTAAACCCTGACCTCAGCATCTGGAAACATAGCCTCAGTCACAGAGAAGAAAGTAGATTTTTTTTTCGCTCCCAAAAATGTAAAAAAAAACCATGTCAATAATTTTCAATTATTTTAAAGACGGGATTTGCTGTTGGGCTTTTGCTGAACTGTAGGGCAAGGCGAAAACAGTGATGCAAATATGTGGCAGCCTGTATAATTGGTGGACATGGGCAGATTTTGAATTATACCGGAGTAATCAGAGTAATATTGGTAATTCTGCGTTACTCTTTGGCACGGGATTACAAATAATAAAGCAATGAGGAACGCTTAAGTAATTAAGAGTCATTTTGATGAAAGAATCCACCTCCGGAGCACATTTAGGGAGCTTGAGCAGCTGCTCTCACTCGCTATTTGTGTTTTCTTTGCATTCAGCGCTATTTCTTAGAGCAAAATGCATCCTCACATCCATTTTGGACACAAGGGTGCATTGTGCACTAAGAAAATAGTACTGAATTCCAAGAATAATTTGGGGGGGAAATCCTACCCAGTGCACATTTAGTCAACGTTTTAGAATGACCTAGAAATATGAAAGCAAACGTCATGGAAATATATATATGGAATGCCCGCAATGAATCCTGCTTACAAGGGCCACTGGAGAGGGCAGTGGCAATGCTGAGCATAAGCAGGAAGGACAAAAGTAGATTGACTGAGGGTGAGTTGAATATTTCGGTAGAGAAGATGACCAAACTAAAAGAAAAAAACTTTCAACAAGACTGTGTAAAATGATAAAGAGAGTAGAAGAACACCTATGGGGCATATTATCAAGAACGGCGTTAAAAATTATCACCAGTTTAGGGGCAGAAAACTGCCGCTAAAGCGGTGATAATGGGCTTGATAATATGCCCTTGAGAATTCCAATAGAAGTCTATGGGGTATATTATCAAGGGGTTTTATCTCCGCTTTTTTGGCTTTAAAAGCCAAGAAAGCGGAGATAAAATTATCTCCCTATTACCAAGCTGTCGCTAACACCAGTTTGCGACAGCTAATAGGAGATAGCGACCATCATGGGCCCCACTTTGCATGTCAGTGATATTTATCACTAATGACATGCAAAGTGGGCGTGCCAAGATGTTAGCCACTGGAAACAGTCGCTAACATCGCTATCTCCTATTACCAACTTTTGGAGATATTCGCGCTAAGCGCGAATATCTCCAAAAGCTAACACCTGCCCGGAGCAGTTCTTAGCCATGTTATCCAATGGGAGGTGGATAACATGGCTAAGAGCATTTGCTCGATAATGCATGAATATCGCTGACTTTTCAGCGATATTCATGCATTGCGGCCGTTTTTTATCGCATTTGCGATAAACCTTGCTAATAGCAAGGTTTATCTGCGATAAAAATCGCCGATTTGCGGCGATAATTTTTGTCTCTAAACAAGTTAGAGACAAAAAGTATCGCTAGTTGTTGGTAATATACCCCTATGTTCTGGTGTGAACATGGGCTTCTATTGGAATTCTCCAGGGCATATTATCAAGCCCATTATCGCCGCGTTAGCAGCAGTTTTCTGCCGCTAAACCGGCGATAATTTTAACCCCGTCCTTGATAATATGCCCCTATATGGGTTACAATTAATACAAAACTGAGGGGCATATTATCAAGGGGGTTTATCTCCGCTTTTTTGGCTTTAAAAGCCAAGAAAGCGGAGATAAAATTATCTCCCTATTACCAAGCTGTCGCTAACACCAGTTAGCGACAGCTAATAGGAGATAGCGACCATCTTGGGCCCCGCTTTGCATGTCAGTGATATTTATCACTAATGACATGCAAAGTGGGCGTGCCAAGATGTTAGCGACTGGAAACAGTCACTAACATCGCTATCTCCTATTACCAACTTTTGGAGATATTCGCGCTAAGCGCGAATATCTCCAAAAGCTAACACCTGCCCTGAGCAGTTCTTAGCCATGTTATCCAATGGCAGGTGGATAACATGGCTAAGAGCAGTTGCTCGATAATGCATGAATATCGCGGACTTTTCAGCGATATTCATGCATTGCGGCCGTTTTTTATCGCATTTGCGATAAACCTTGCTAATAGCAAGGTTTATCTGCGATAAAAATCGCCGATTTGCGGCGATAATTTTTGTCTCTAAACAAGTTAGAGACAAAAATGATCTCTATTGGTTGGTAATATGCCCCTGAATGCCCTAGAGAACACAGACTGAGTGGTGGTCTAGGGGCACATGCATCATTGTAGGATTTTGCACTTCCTAAATTGCGAAAATTAAGGAATCGTAATTTAGGAATTGCAAAATCCTATGCATCAAGAAATCCTAATTTTTTTTAGGATTTCTTAATTTTCGGAATTTGCGATTCCTTAATTGCGAATCGCAATTAAGGAATGGCATTACATTGATTCCTATGGGCCTAGAGGCCCATAGGAATCAATGCCGTTTTGCATTTCTTTTTTTTGGAATTCACAATTTGTTGATGCATTGCAAGGGTGCAGAGGGGGGTCCAAAGGACCCCCCCCGCACCCCTGAAATGTATTTTAAAGTGCATGTTTCACACACACATGTCCTAAGGACATGTGTGTGTGTAACATGACACTTCCCAAAATGCATTTTTGTGCTTTTTTTAAAGAATTTCGCAAATTAACACGAGGGTCAACCTCGTGTTAATTTGCACTTCCTATTTCAAAATTCACATTTTTTTAAAAATTGATGCATTGCATTTAAGGAATCGCAAAAATGCGATTCCTTAAATGCATTCGCATTTTTAGGAAATGCAAAAAAAAACGAATTTTGAAAAATTGTTTCATGCATCCCAAAAACGTATTTAGGAAGCGCAAACGGACGAATTTACTGATTCGCACCGTTTGCACTTCCTAAATAGGTTGATGCATGTGCCCCCTAGTCTCCTATGCTTCATGAAAGAGAATCTTGCCACCACATTTTCGTGAGCCCAGTGGAGCCAGCAAATGAACCTCTCAGCAAGTTTCACTAAAACCCTCTGAGGGCATGGGGCAGAGTTGCCTGTTTTCTTAAGCGTGCATTGGCTACCTACTGTGGATTCGTCTCAGTGGAACTTGTAAGAAAAATAACTGAGCTAGAAGGTCGTTCTTATGTTATGTGTCTGAAACTATATGCCGTCTACACAATGTATTTTTCTTGTTGTGTTAGGAATGTTTGCGTCTTCCTGAGCATATGTTCATTCTTCTTTTCTTCCTTTGTATATCTTACAATTTTTTGCATTATCCTCTTGTCAACCTTATGTCATTTTTTGGTTACGATGATGGCTTTTGTTTTTAAAGACAAGAAGTTTCTTTCTCTTTGCACTTTTGTCTCATTTGTATGCTCTATTGACAATATGTTCTGGATACCCTTTGTTTTGAAATCTCCTCCTGATGATATTGAGTTTCTCTTTTATGCAGCAGTTTCTTTTTATCCTGAACATTTCACTGTATGGTATGCTCGATTTATATCTTTTATCAAGGTGACATGATTCATATAGTAAATTGTTTGTCAATGTTTTCTTTCTAAATAGAACAGTATAAATCAGCCGCTGTCCGTGCAGGTAATAGTGGTGGGGCGGAGGGGCCGGGTAGGGGGAAGATTTTGAGGGATGATGCAGAGGGAAAATTAAATAACTAATTAATTCCCTCGTCATCGTCCGTCTGAATCCCCCTCCACCGGGCCCACCGCTGTTACCTGCACCGACGGTGGCTGGTATCAATCCTGTTCTTTCAGATTCAAGGGTATAAATGTACATGTGACTAATTTTGTGCTCATTGTGTTTTAGGTTGTGAACCAGAATTCCTTCTGTGTTCCAGATTGTCAATATAATGCACCCAAATTCAATCTTCCCAAGATGTTCTTCTTAGCTAACATACAGAGGCCTCATTCACAAATGTAAATATAAACTTGACTCAGCCTACACTTACACTTCATAGACTTACATGTCTACATCTGCTGAATTCAGGGGGAGGCACCTAACTTACAAGTGCAAAGTTACTACTTGAAAATTTTCACTCGAAGGCGGAGGTGGGCAGAGGTCTCTGTCCCTATGATAAAATATAGAGAAATTGTAAAAAGTATAATAATGATGAAAAAATACTAAAATACTTGTATGTTACATATTAATGTTAATTAATTGTCTATATGTATTTTAAATGTAGAGCAAATAAAAAATGCTTCAGCAATATTACATTCATTTTAAATTAAATATTTAATGAATGTATGTAAATTAAAAGAAGGAAGTGTTTATTTACCAGACCACCTGCCAGATAGTACAAAATCTCTGCTGTTTTCCTAGCAGGTGACAAAATAGTACAGTCTCTGCTAGTTTACCTGGCCTTAGACCAAACAGTAACGGTAATGTGCATTTTGACCAGTGTTGGTTAAATTGTGTGATAAAGGCCTTTATTTAGTCAGCCATAAAGAAAAAAGGGACTCTAGGTGAATGGTAGTGTGGTGGCTATCATGTAATGAGTATTCAACATGAGTAAAGCACTTGAAAGTAAGTGTGTATACAAATGTACAATAGTTTGTAAAAAGATAAGTGCATGACTTAAGCTAAGATGCTTACAAATACAAAAATATAAAATCAATTTTGAATAAAAACAGTTATGGTTTTTTAATATTCAATTAAAGACATGTAGAAATCAAGCAGAAGGGTCAGGAGATGTCAGCTAGATATTTTGCACGTCTGTCACAGAGTATTTGGTGACAGCAAAGAAGGTTTTAAAGCATGTTATAGAAAGGTTTTATTCGCTCATGAGACTACGTAGTTGTTTATAATGTTCATGATGCTCCTTTTGTCAATTCTTGAGGGCTGAGTTCATAGAGGCTTCTAATGGAAGACATTGTGCTAGCGATAGGCTTCTGTTTAAGGGATATTTGCTATCTTAGTATTTCAAATCTGACAGGACAGCAGCAGTCAACAATCAGCAGCAAATAGGGGATGCAGACAGATAGGTGGTATGTGGGCCCCAGAGGGAGGAACACATACAGTAGGTAATTGGTATTTGGGGACACAAGGCTTTGGGGCACTTGCAGGAAGTTAATTGAGTGGGACACTGCAATAGAAGTTATGTGGAATGGGGATGTGAAAGCATGAGCGAGGTAAGGAATGCATCTGAGAAATTCACTGGAAGAGTTCACTCTGCTGCCTGTGCCTGTGAATAAACACAATTCTTCGTGCTATTCACCCAACAGAGTAGGTTTAGGGCATTGATGCTTATTGGTCTCATGTCATAAGTGGCCTCATCAGCCACATTGACATTTTGCTCACCTGCGCAATGTATCTTGCAAATGGTAGTTACACTTTTAACATGTTAAGCAATGTTTTAAGTGGACAGCGGTCTTTCTCTAATGGGCCCACATTTCTGTTCTTGACAGTGCTGTCTCACCAAAAGAAACCTTGAAGCAAAAAATATAAATATGTGTGACAGGCTTGGAGGCTGATCTTGAATAAAGTGATTGGGGAAGGAAGCAGGAGGATGAAAAATTGAAAAATTAGGGGCAAGAGCTGGACCATTAAGAGGGCTAGGAGGACAAGGACAAGAAGAACCAGGCCCAGGAAGACCTAATCTATGAGGAACAGGGTTACCAATGCGGAGGAGACCATGTACAAATAGACAATGAGCAACTGGACAATACAAAACAGTACTAGGATTACCGGGACCAGGATGAGGAGTATCAGAAAGGCATGGAGGATGTGGACAAAGGGGATCTGGACCTAGTGAACAACAGTCCAAAGGAATAGATGGACCAGAGATGAAAGGAACATAAAGTCCTGGATCATAATGACAAGGAGGGCTACAAGGGTCTGTGTGCACTGACCAGGACCAGAGGGATGAGGTTAAGCAAGTCAGGAGTAGCAGACCCAAGAAGACATATCAAAGAGAACCAGTATCAGGATACCAATGGAAGGCAACCGAAAAGGACCTGGCCTAGCAGGACCTAGAAATCCTAGATTAACATGACCAGAAGCATGTCTAGGTCCAGTGAAACCAGGATCCAAAGGTCCAGGAGTGTCAGATTCAAGAGGATCCTAAACCAAGGGGCCAAAAAAAAATTAACCAGGGTGACTCGCAAAATAAGCACTAGATGGACCAGGGCCAGATGGATAGTCGTACAGTGCATACTTTCTCAGTAAAACTGTGAGTTTGTTGGACAACATAAACGTCAAAGCTGTGCAAGACTGATTCTATGCACACCATCAGGATATTCTGGTCAGAGTCCTGCTAGCTCAAAATGCTCGATCTGTCCCCCTAACCTGGTAAGGTAACAGGTGGAATGTGCAACCTCAGAACATGACAATCCTGACTCTCCCAGAAAATCGTGAAAACAGATCTAGAACCTTTTTTTTTGGTAACTCACGCATACTAAAATAGATCCATAAGAAAGACACAATCTTTATTGAAGCATTATGATTCTTTTATAAAATATTTGCGATACAATAATAAATAGAAGAAAACAGAATAGTGTGGTCATGTTGGACCTGTCAGCCTTAGGGCAGTCTCCCCCTACATTTTTGCCCTTTTTGCCTCCCACTTTGACCGTACATTTTTGTTGGACTTAGGACTCTAGGGACCTTACCACTGCTAAACAATGCTACGGTGCAGGTGCTCTCCCCTAAAAACAATGTGACATTTGACATACCTGCCGCAGGCCCCTGCTACCGCAGTGAGGCCTAACCCTCCATAGGCTAACATTGGGAACCCCCCTTATGGGATAACTTCTAAATGGGACATGTTTGGTATGGTTAGAATGGTAGTGGGGGACCCTCTCTAGTGGGGTATTGGGTTTGGGCACTACTGTCTAAGAAATACCCCTTTTAGAAAGTGGACATTTTCCTGCTCTGCACTTATTCTGTGCACTGCAGACTTACCCCTCCCATCTGTTCTGGTGGCCTCCCTGGGCTGCGAGGAGGGAGTGGTGAATCACACCTTTTCTACTGAATAGGCTGCACCCAGATGCCCCACAATAGACTAAACAACCCTACCTATGTCACTGTAGACAGCCAGGAGCCAGGTCAGGGAAGGCAGGGAACACCCCAGAACCCCCAGACCCTCCAGGAGCTTCTGCCCCCTTCTAGTGGCTAGGCACCAGGGTATAAAAGGGAGAGTCCTGGCCACACACCCTTGTTACACCACTAGATCAAGAAAAAACTGTGCTGGAGTAAAGACTGTTGCGCTAGGAGGATTGCCACTTTTGCTGAGGCTGACTGCTCCCAGGAACTGCTACCCGAACTTGCTGAGATGCCCCAGTGCCTGCTAAACTTGCCCTGCCAGAGGGGAACTTTAGTTCATCTCCAGAGTGTCTCCATCGTTTTCTGACTGGCCCCCTGGTTACTGGAGGATCACAAGGTCCATAAAAATTTCAAGGATTGTACTGGCAACGCTGTGCGTGTGGAACTGCACCTAACTTAACACCTACCTTGCTTGAAAAGGACTTTGTGCTCAAGATTATCCACCACACGGAGTGCGTGAGACTGCGCGCAACTTGTGGTTCCAACCGTTATCAACAATTGTCCCTGAAATCACCGCCGGTGGCCCCGAGTCTACAACAGGACTGATATTGGCAGCAAGGACGCAGCGCGGAGATCCGGCGTTGCCCAGCAACTGGGATTTGCATGGGACGTTAGCGCCAAAGCCGAGAGGTGCGTTGCACTTGAGTCTGAAAGAGCTGCCCCACTCCTCCCCCTGCAGCCTCATTGAGAGCCTAGCATCCCGGAGACCAACAAAGCCTCGAGCCAGCGCTTGCTTCAGGTAATGGTCAGCATTGCGAACTAAGTGGCTGTGTGGGTGAAGTTGAATTGAGTGGGTTACAGGACTGCGGGGACTGTCTTCCTCTGATAGTGGGCCTGCTGGGGACTGTAACAAATCTGGATAGCGGGCCCGCCGGAGACTGTTTGGGCAATTCTGGTAACGGGGTTCCCCCCCCTCCTGGTAACCATCACGGTCTGTACCCACCTACAAGAGCGCTGTGGAACCGGAACCAATTCTCCCTGAATCTATAGTCTGGCAGTATTTAAAAGCATAGTTCCTCCACGGCTGACCACGAAGGCATCATCCCCACGGCAACAGGTGCAGAATAGTCAAGAGCACCATCCCAGCACAAGGGGGACATTTCCTCGTAACCCTGTGATCTGTGCCCGTAACATACTCCCATTAAGGAACTGTGCTACCTAAATCTCTCTCTCTGAAATACAGTCCCTACCAGTCTGTTCGTGATAGCCTTCTCAGAGGCTTTTTGTTTTGTTTCCCTTTCTTCTGAAAATTGTCACTTGTGCACAATGGATTCTTGGTATTTTTGACCTTGCCAGATTTTAGGTAAAGAAACTTTTATTTTTCTAAAACTGGTGTGGTGTCCGTTTGTGGGGTTTTACTGGGTGACTGTGGGTGTGTCACGCAAATACTTTATGCATTGCCTCGTGAGTTAGACCTTCCCACTCTGCTCCAAGCTATCAGAGGATGGTCCAGGGTGATTTTGGATTTACCCTGTTGGACGCGGTGGTCCCTACTTGGACAAGGGTGTGTACCCCAGCCAACTAGAGACTCCGTTTCTAACAGGTCAGCTTTACGATAATGGTGAGTAACATAGTAGTTTAACCATTGTGCCATTACAGAGAATATATTCTTGCATATTAGTTCTATAAATGTTGTAGTCCGACATAACACTTCCTGTTCAAGTGTGCCTAGGGTGGGTGAATCTGCCAGAATCCCTGTAGGGTGATCTAACTTCCCCATTACCTGTAGGTAAGTGTAATCACAAAGCCCATCTTGGTGAACAGCTGGGCTTCATCCCTCAGAGGAGCTAAACAAGAATCAGCTAGAATTGAATTCTGGCATGGGACATCCTCAACAGTGCCAGCAAAATGCTCCTCCAACTAAACAAAGGAGTGACGTTGTTTATATAATGAACATCACCCATGATGCAATGCCAAAGTCCTAGTCAGGCTACCATTATTGACTCAACACTGTCAAAGCTGTTGCAGAGCGACTAATAATAAACAACATAAATTTGTGTAGTGAACTTTAGCTTTTATACAGAATGGTCAAGGCTCTTATAGTGTTCCTATGAAGATGTGCAAATGTAATCAAAGTTATTTATTGGAACATTATCCGTACAAGCATGCAAGCAAAAAGTGTGTCAATTGTCAACGATCAAGAAAAGATGTCATGCTTAAAAGTAAGCATGTAAAATGTTGGTGCTACTGTCTGGGCCTAAGGGTTACCACAGGACACCCACTCCTTACGTGAGGAGAGTAAAAAGCTTCCTAAAATGTATGTTAAAACTATAAAGTTTAAATACAACCTAAAACCTTAAAGCATTGTGCTTCTTTAACAATGAAAGCATTTAGAAAGCCAAACTGCATGTTAAAAAATGTTAATCAGAAAATGATTATTAAACACAATTTCTAAAAGGAATTTTGTGAATAAAAACATATCCAAATTTATGAAAAAAAATCCCCACTGCTCGAAACTGCCAGATAGTTTAAATGTTCAGAGAAGTAGATGAAACATTGATGTTCCATCATCCTATGATGACTGTTCCATAGCAATTATTTTGCCAGTTCCATAGAACAAACATGTTCAGATCCAACCTCCTCAGTTGCTGCTGAAAGAGTTATGGCCAGTAGATCATCTGCAAAGGACAAACCAGGATCCATGTCACCAGGAGCTGAAGCATCCAAGGAGGGCTCATAATATGCGTCCTGAAGCAACGGTAGTCTCCCAGGACATCTTAACAGGTGTGTCTTTAGGGGACCCACCAGTGGCGCAATGCCCATAAATTGGACCAGTTGCATCCTCAAGCATATATCCAGGGCACACTCGAAAGTACACAGCTGACAGCTGAATACTGGCTGCACACAGTGTAGCCAGACAGCCTAAAAGGACAAGAGCCAGGTATCATTAATTTCTTAAAGCAAAGGTGCGCCAAAGGGCTGTTTCATTCTCTCACAACACAGTAGCACATGTGATAGTGCCATCCCCAATTGACTGTGTGGCAAAACATCAATTGAGGAGCAAATAGAAGAAAATCAGTGTCCCAACAATTAGAAACAGGACAGGCAGTACGTTTTCAAAAATGCTTCCCAGCACGGAGTGTATGAAAGATGGAATAACTCTGAAGACTGTCTGGAAAGTGGTAACCAACCCTGAGCAAATTGACTTATAAAAGCATGCTATCCCTGCACTATTGGAAATGTTAAAAATGTGGTGCACTTACTCCTCAAAATGGTGTGGGGGATTGGTGCAAAGTAGTGTCTGTGTCTCAGAGGAAGACCTTGAAACTTAAAGGTCAAACATCTTCCGCGATAGTCTTCTGCCTGCTTCAAGCATCAAAGTTCACAATTGAAATCTGTATGGCAGGCCAAATTGTTGCATCCCTAACTGTATGGACAGGTGGAAACAGTACTTGTGAATAACAGGTCACAAACCCAGAAGCCCTGCCAGATATGGTATTCCCAGTCTCATCCCACAGCAACCTTGCCTATTCAACATTTCCTGTCTTTCTTAGTCATAATGATCAGTTCTTTAGTTAAATTGTATGAAAATACAAACTACTGGCATTTAGGTGTTTCCATTTGACACTACCAGTACTTTGTGTCTGTGGTGTCCAACTTTGTAACATAATATATCTAATTTGTGATTGCCCATGTTGAAAAGAGGACATGTCACTCTGTATGATGTCAACAGCAAATGACACAGTGTTACCCAGAGAATATATCCAAGTGGATAAGGTGGCCATACCATTGTCTACTACTGCTAGAGCCCTTTCCAAATTTGCTCTATCAATCTCACACAGTGTTTCAGAAGGTTCCTGCAGGGAAACCTTCCACACTTCAATGTATATTGCATACAAGAAAGTGCATTTGACATGGCTTTCGAGGACCTAACAAAAAATCATATAAGGCCATTCCATCAGAAAGAAGAGACAGGAGCTGTTTCACTCGGACAACATTGAACGTTTTAGGTAGTCTAGGCACAGCTTTCCAACTCTGTATGTTGTGACCACTCCTGCGTGTTCCGTATGCACATAACGTGGGTCTGGAGATTTTTACTTAAACCAATTTGTATTATCAAGAAAACGTGCCTGATATCCATTAGTATCTAACTGCCACACTAACCATCCTTCTTGTTTGGAACGTGAAGAATTGCATGTCCCATTTGTAAGCATATGTCTTCTGTGTAATTTGTGAATTGCTGCTAATTCACAAAATGTGCAAACATGGAAATGTTAGGTTTATTAAGATCCTTCATCTTAACTAAGACAAGATATCTGCTGCACAGTTTTAGTGAGGAAAATCATTTAGTATGGCATATATATTGGTTATTGCATAACACAACGCTGAGAGTAAGGGTGGAGAAAAATATTAACATGGTGCGTAGAGTTAGCTGGATAGGTAGTACCTGCAAATCATGTATGGGGGATTGCGTTATTGTAAACTTTAACAGGCCCCACATAGCAGAAAGGAGTTTGTTCTCGGATTTACACCATGCTTCCCTTAGCTCAAAGTCAACCATCGTGGCTTTACCACTTGGATATTTTTACAAACCAGAACCACTAGGGCATACTCATATGAATACTACCAACATAGTTGCATTTGATGGTCTGATGCAGAGAACTCCGTTTATTATGGATGTTCATTTGAATTTGCCTCCCTCAATAGTATATTCAAACCAGAGACCTGTATGCCTGCAGAATTTTGGTCCCCCACCCTTGGAGATGTTTAATCGGTTTACTCCCATGTCTATGATGGATGCTTGCGATTAACTTAGTAGTTCCCCGCTGACAGGTCCAGAGAACTCGTTAATCCAGCAGACTCCTTAGTGCCAAGCAATGGGGGCCTATGTGTACATGACAATAATGTTATATCCTGGAATTTTGCGGGCTTGGCCAACAAGTTCTCTGATCCCATATGGATGGCTTTGGTGAAACAATTTTGTGTGATCTGTCTGCAGGAAACATGGGTGGTGGACTGTAGTCTATTTTTGGAGGGTTACAAGTCTTTTTTTGTCCCAGCTTTCCCCTCTAGGGCGGTTAGACCAAAGGGTGGTCTTGTTATTTATATCTCTATGGCGTTAGAATGCCAGATTGAGGTTTTGTCCTCTACAAGTCTGTGTATACAGTCTTTGGTCTTAAGAAGGGGGTCTAACAAAATGGGTCTTATTAATTTTTATAATTCTGTATCATGCCTTACTGGTGGGTGCAATATTACCCTGTTGGGGTCCTTTATAAGGCAACAATGTTCAGCGGAACTTCATAATCTCATGATCACCGGGGACTTTAATATACACACATAAGGAGACCCAAGGGCTAAAAGCCTGGCTGACCTAGGTTGCCCACGTGTGAATGGAATCCACTTTGAACATTCTACACAAGGAGATGTCATGAATTACCTTCTTCACAAATTTGACCTAATGTCCCTTAAGTCACTAATCGACCCTTGTAGCAAGGCACCCGTCCCATCTTTTAAAGGGAGAGGTGGCAGCGCATTCATAGATTTTGTATTAATTTAATCTTTCTTACAATCCTCATTCCGGGGTTTTTGTATACAGGAAAGTGCCTATAGTGATCATAATCTTCTATGTGTTAAATTTTGTGGAATTCTATTGATATATAAAAAAGGAGTTGAGCAAAAAAGTTCTATAAGATCAACAGATGGAAGAAGATGGTTAAAATGGATCCATATTTACCCAGACACTTTATATAAATCAGTAAAAGAATCCTGCACAGGTGAACTTGCTGTGTGTACCTCGTTGTGTACATCCCCGGGAGAGGCGCTCACTGCTTTTAATACAATCTCTACTACAGTAGGTGACCTTTTAAGTGCCCTGGTCCACAGAACAGACATTTGGCCCCTTCGATGGTTTGACTCCTCCTGCCCGCTGGCGGCAAGAAAGCTGCAGGAAGCTCTTGATTGGAGTCCGAGAAATCAGACCCTGGTTAGAGCGTGCCGTAAAGACTATAAACTGAAGTTGCCCAAATGCAAGCCTGCTCTGAAGGAGGAAGTGTGGAGGGAGTTGACTAAGGCAAGTACTTTGAGGAACAGCTATAGATTTTGGAGAATAATTAACAGCCCGTTTTTAGAACATGACAAAGGTAGTGTGACTAGTGCACACATTACTGAGGCCGAATGGGTGCTCCATTTTAAATCTATGTTTGAGAGCCCGTCTGAGTTTATTTGTCAGCCAGTTTGAGAGGTAGATACCCCAAAGTTAACCTTTGGGATGGGGGAGATTAAGGGGGTATCACCGAACTAACAAGCAATAAAGCGCTGGGACCTGATGGCATCCCTCCGGACTTTTTCAAATCTGACCCAACTTTTTGGGTACCGGTCCTTGTTGCCGTAATTAGTGCGGCGTTAAGGAATGGATGCCTTGCGTCCTGGTCTAACTCGACCATAGTGCCTGTTTTTAAAAAGGGGTACCACAACAGTACACACTGTTATAGGCCAATCTCGCTGTTGGACTCAGTGGTCAAGGTGATGGGCTGTGTGCTTTTAGACAGATTGACCACCTGGGCAAAGGAACATGATATACTTTAAGATGTACAGTATGGGTTCCGCCCAGTTCGGTCCACTGTGGCCCAGTGTCTTAATCTTAATCTTAATTCGTAATAAATACATGGTTGCACATTCTGGCACCGTTTATCTAGCCTTCATGGAACTATCTTCCGCATTTGTTGTAGACAGTAACATCGTCCATTTTTTAGAACATCTTCACTGGGATACTAAGGCCAATGTTAGATTCTTGAAAGACCTATGTGTGTCCCGTAACTTTGATATAAAAAGCCTTATCTTCTGGAGCTTTTATCTGTTTATGAACGATTTTTATTGACCAGGTTTTGCCTGGATCTCTTTCACCTCCTGCTTGGCATACCTAGGGGGAGCAGTAGAGGTCAGTTGTTAGCACCCTGTGGCTGTGACAGAGAGTCTCCACAGGATCTGCTACACTTTGGGGCTGATTCTGATTTGGGGTGTTTTCCGACCGATCCGGACTCCTGCAGTCCGACCGAGCGAGTACGATGCGGCCGTATGCCATCGGACTAGGTTCGGTCGGACTCCCATAGAAGTCAATGGGAGCCAGTCGTACGACGCGTACATGGGCTCCCATTGACTGAATGGGTATGTCGCGGACAAGTGCACCCCCTACAGTGGGTACGCCTCAGTGGCATCCGCATCGTACTTGCCTGTGTTGGGGAGACCCATGGGTCTTCCCCTGTGTCTGAGTCCTAAGGCTGCGGGTAACGGGGGGTCCGACGCAGACCCCCAAAGTCCAACTCCGGGAGCTACTACGAGCCGGATGCTCAGACTCGATCTGGCTGTCCGAATCAAGCATCGTACTAGCTTGGTCGTGAAATGTCTCCATTGCGCGCCATGGTTTGCTTGTGACCGAGTTGTATGGAGCGGTTCAGACCCGGAACCGACTCGGACGGAGATTTTGCGCTTGTTCGCATCGTACTTCGACGTTCAGATCCGTGTACGACTCAGACGGAAATCCAGCCTCCGAATCAGATCCGCTAAGGCCGAACCCGATTCGGTGCCCTTCCGACCAAGATCGGAATCGGCCCCTTCGTGTTATTCTGTAAATTCTATGAGGTTCCCCCGAAAGTTTTTTATTGTTCCAATTTTAAAGAGGATGAATTTTAAGCAGGCTCACTCAGCTCTTCTGTACCTACAACTGCTGAATGATGATTGTATTTTCTTTGTTCTTGGTTATTTGAAATCAGTGGTGAAGTCCAGGGCCTGCATTGACTAAATGCTAACAAGGGTCAGGGTTTATGATCACTCTTAAAACATATATACCCCACTGGGACGGGATAAATCTACTGGAGAGCTCTTAACAAAGGGTAAAATTGTTTGCACTTGAATTTTGCACTTTATCTTATAGATTACCAAGGACCATTGTGGAATGTATTTTAACTATGATCATTTGTATTGTTACTTAATGAAATTATGATGTAATGATAACATTATGGTTTTATATTTCTGAAACTGAATAAAGTTGATTTGAATTTAAGTATATATTTTAAATATATATGATGTAATTGTTTGGGATAATTATTGTTTGTTTTTTAATATAGTTGTTACATTTTTAGTAGTTATTAAATTATATGTAATTGAGTTTTGTTATTTTTTGTACTGTTGTTGGCTTATAGAGGTACAGGGTGGGAAGTATTTTAATAAAAATAAATTGATAAAGATTTTTTAAAATTACTATTTGCTATTTAATTGATAATTAATTATGTTAATTATATTATTATTATTATTATTATTATTATTATTTTTGAAGCTTGTTGTGGGGATGTATAGAAGTACACGATGGGAAGTAAATGAATTCTAATGAATCAATATCTAGTTGTTACTTAATATTAATGATATTATTGATTATTAATTTTATTGTTATTTTATGTGCAGGTTGTGAGGTCTCTAGGGGTACTGATTGAAAAGTAAATTAATTCTAAGTAATTCATATTTAGTTTTAATTAATAATTATTTAATTGATAATTGATTTTTAATTAATTAACTAATATTTTATTAATTATTATATTTGTATTTAATAATCTATAGTGTTAATTGTGTTAATTAATGTGTTATTAATTAAGAATTAATTGGTTATTAATAATTAATTGGTAAATATGTTAATGGTGTACTTTTTTGAGGGGCGGGTTGCGGTTTTATAGAGGAGTAGGGTGGGAAGTAATGTAATTATAATTAATTATTAATAATTTCACTAATTAATATGTATTTAATTAATATGTAATATTGTTAATTGTGTTAAAAATGTTAATAATTAGTTATTAATTTGATATTAATTATTAATTACTAATTGGTAAACATGTTACTTGTGTAATTTTTTAAGAGTTGGTTGTGGGTTGATAGGGGAGTAGTGTGGGAAGTAATTACATTTTAATACAAAAATTATTAGTTTGTTATATACAATGTTTATTTAAAGTAATTTTATAGTGTTTTTCTTTTTTTTTATTTCCAGGAAGCAGTAATTACAATCTATTCTTTAACAAACACAAATCCAAAGAAAAACAAAAAAAAAGAGCATAACGCAATCATTCAGAAGGACGTAATATCCAAATACAGTACATAATTTAGATACACTGAAAAAATATGTAAGAAAAGGTAATGAAATACATAAGTGAAGACCCAGACTACCGACTGAATATTCGACAATCCTATTTCAACTACTGTCCCATCAGGGGCCCCAGACTAGCCGACCCTTTTACTTCCCTCTCCTAACCTTACATTTATACACTGCCATCTTCAAAATGAACACATGAAAAAGTCTGGCATACCACGCTTGATTGTAGAAGAAACTTCATCCTTCCACTTGGAAGCAATCATTATACGAAAGATAGCTGTCAAAGATAAACTTGGGTGAATTATAGCTGTAGACTCTCGTCAAAGCAAAATAGCAACTAGGTTGAAGTTAATGGGACTTCCCGCCCCAAGTTTTGACATAAAAACATTTCAATCCCCCCCTTTAATGCATCCAGTTTACAGCAGTCGGAAAACATGTGGATCTTGTCGGCCGGGCCCTGTCCACACCTTGGGCACTTGTTATTATCCCTTTTCCCCCACGCCAAAGTTTAGCCGGCGTGAAATAGAGTCTAAATACCGTTTTAAAGATTTGGGCTTTAAGGTTAGCCAATAGGAATACGTTTTTAGACAGTTCTAATGATCTGCACAAATCTACATCCTGATTATCCAATCTGACTGCCCACCCACTTTCTAATCTAGCTATGTCATCAGGATTGGCCTCCATCAACATTGAGTACAGATCCTTAACTTGGGGCTGTCTTTTAGTTAGGTAGTGTAAAAGCGGAATACAAGCAAGGCTAATAAGCAGTGAAACCATCGATTTGATTGTCTCCCTTACTTGTATATATTTTAAAAATGTCTTAGGGTCTACCCCATTTCGTTCTTGGAGCTCTCTGATTGGAATGACACCATTCAAATCAGTGATATCTCCTATATTGTTAATTCCCGCCTGTTCCCAAGATCTGCCTGTATATTTGCAAAGAGGTGCCGGAAAGACTGAGGAGCGCCACAAAGACAAATTTCTCTGGATTTTGGGGATTTTTAAGGTTTTACTAACCTTCCGCCAGACATTTCAGGCTGCTCTTAGGGGTTTGAAGCGCGTTTTCTTATAGTAACTCCCCTCCAGCTGCCTCAGAGCCAACCCTGGTGCTAGATCTCCAATGGCTAATTCATAGCTAGATTGCGGGAGCTCGCTGTCCGAATCTACTACCATAGCCTGGTCCCAAGCTTTTGGACTAAATAAAATAGTCATTTGCTGCAGTGGTACAGCCCAGTAATAATATAAAAGATTCGGGACCGCCAACCCCCCTCGGTGCTGTGGTAAAGTCATTCATTTCAGCGACCTTCTAATCTTCTTGTATCCCCATATGAATTGAGAAAACAGCCCCTCTACCTTTTTTAATACAGAATTTGAAGGTTCCAAAGGTATGCAGTGGAGAAGATAGAAGAATTTAGTAAACATTGTCATCTTTATGACATTGGCTCTTCCAATAAAGGATAGATGTAAATTATCCATTCTTTTCAAATCCCCCCCCATTTTTTTTAAAAGAGAGGCCGAGTTTATATCCCAGATTGTCCCAACTTTCGCCGCAATAGTTATCCCTAAATACGTGGCTGCCCCCGTCCTCCGAGGATCCTGACATTGCATGGTCCTGGCACAAACAATTTGTGTTTTATCAGTATTTAGGCTATAGCCTGACTGTCTTCCAAATTCCAAGGCCAGCATTTCAATCCTACCTATTGCGCCTAGTGGGTAGGGGTGACAACGCAATGTCTTCGGCATAGGCTAGCACCTTGGTACTATAGCCCCGAACCACTATCGGTTTGATTGCCTGATCATTCAGATTAGATCTATTTAAGGGCTCTATATAGAGCGCGAAGAGGATAGGGGAGCAGGGACAGCCCTGCCTCGTACCACGAGTGATCCTGACCCTACCTGACTCCCTCCCCATTAGCTGTATTTTTGCATAGTTTTGAACATACAATGCTTGCAAGGCAGTTAATATTTGTGGGCCAAAGCCATTAGATCCTAAGTTTTGCCACAAGTATGCCCATTGTACTTGATGAAACGCTTCTTGCGCATCCAACAGTATCAAAGACATCTATTCGCCTGTGGCTTTGGCTATATCAAATAATGAGATACATGGTCCGTTGTTCCTCTACCCGGAAAAAAGCTGTGTTGCTATGGGCTCACTAGGGAAGCAATTATCTTTCAAAGTCTGAGCGCTATAATCTTAGAGTATTTTTTATCATCAGCATTTATTAATGATATTTGTCTATATCAGGCAGGATCTTCAGCATCCTTTCCCTTCTTCAAAAAGATCACTATATTGGTTTCCTGCCAAGATTGGGGTGGGACCCCCTTCTGTTGTACAACTAGAAATAAGTCTAGCAGAAAAGGGGCCAGTTCTATCTGTAAGACTTTATATATCTCCATCGGAATTCCTTCTGGCCCCTACGCCTTGCCCGAAGCCATCAACTGCAATGTCTCAAGTACCTCATTCAAAGAGATGTCTTCTTCTAACTCCGATATCTGAGGGGGTAAATTCACTGTTACTGTACCTGTTATCAATGGTCCAGAGTCCCTAGAGCGATACAGATCTTGGTAAAAAATCTGCGAGTATTTTTAATATGACTGGGAAATCTGTAGCTATCTTGCCATCCTTCCTTCTTAGCTTTAAGATGTTATTTGATGTTGCCCTTTGTTTTAGTCGGAGTGCCAAATGTTTCCCCGTCATCTCTCTATATTCATAGTTATCCCGCATACCAGTTTGGAACCTTTCTGCCTTTAATTTTGGCCTTGATCCTAATTACTTTTAACTCTAAGGGGTCGATTCCGATTTGGGAAGGAAATCATTTTACCTGACACGGACCCGTTATTTTTTCCGACCTAATCATACACACTCATTCCGAATGTGCAAGTACGATGCAAAGTGTAAAACTTCCTAATGATTCGGTCAGCTAATAAACTCTACGTTCGATTTGGTAGGAAAGGAGCCTGTTGTGTCAGACTCGTACGTGGAAACATCGAGACAGCCAAGTGACAACCCGAGGCAACAGACATGAAAGACTCGTCCGCGACAGATGCCACTTAGTCCAGTATTAAAACAGCACATTAGACACGTACGCTGCACCGTCTCGTGCCCTTCGGAGCATCAATACGCCTTGTCCAAATGCTGAGGTTTGCGGGAAGCAGAGCCCTGTACGAGATGTTTTCAATACGCATCGTACTTGCGTATCCGGAAATGTGTTGGTTAGAGCCTCCGTACGACGCATACTCCGTGTTTTCTGAGCCTGTTAGGTACTGACATAGAGCATGAATCAGACCCGATGATTCAGTCGGAATTTGACTGGAATTATCATCATACTTGCACGTTAGGAGGTAAAAGCTCTGGATACAATTCGGTCATCTGGTAAACCTTCGAATAGCATTAGTAAGGTATTTTTTCCTGAATCGGAATTGACCCCTCTGTGTGTTTGCAGCGCCGTCTCTTTTTGAACTATGGCTGCCATATGCTGTTCCTCATAGTTACTCAGCTCCTCCGTCAGTGTGTATATTTCATCCCTCTGTTTTTTCCCATAAAATCTGCCAAAGCTTATTATTTCTCCCCTGAGTCCTGCTTTAAATGTGTCCCAAATATTTTCTCTCTATGTGCTGAACCTATTTATATAATAAAAAATGCCGGGTCCACCACCTAATGTGATCTATAAATCCTTCAGTGACTAATAGTTTTTTGTCAAAGTTCCACTTGTAAATACCTTTGCATACCCTGGGGCTTCAATATCGAACAACAGAGGGCTGTGATCCGACAGGACCTTAGGCAGTCTCCTAACGTGTGCTCCCTCTATAAAAGAGGTTGAAGCGAAAAATAATCGAGCCAAATGTACTTCCTATGTGGACATGAAAAATAGATGAACCCCAGGTCCCCTGCCTTTTTACACGACTACATATCTACCAGCCCATGGCTGGCCGAGAGTGCTTTTAATACTTTAAAAACGTGTGGCTTCCTCCCCTTATACCCTCCCCTAGCAGAACCACATGCATCAAGATGGATATTAAAATCGCCGCAAATAAAACAAATCTCCATCATCTAAATTTGATCCATATAATGTACAAATAGTAAAGTTGCTTGGGATTAAAGCAATTGCCCATTACCCCATTTATCCGACTTTGCTAGCTTAAAGGGTGACATCCGATTAGATACATGTATTGCCACCCCTATGGTATTGGTGTACTGAGATGTACAAATTACCTGGGAGTACCCTGGGATAATATTGAGCCCTCTTTTCTGCCAGGGGATATGAGTCTCTTGTTGACAAATAATATCAGCGCCTAGTGCTCGCAGCATCTCCCCTGCCCTGTCTCTCTTGTTTCTATCATTCAGCCCCCCAATATTAATTGTACAAATACTCAACCTACCCATCCCTGCGGCTTCCTTGGTGTCTGAATTGCCCATTGAACCACACCTTTAAGTTCCTTCTGGTCCACCTTTTTTTTGCAACAATACTCTGCTTTCCTGGATTTTCTGCATTTTTTTACCCCCCCTCCCCAGCCTCCCACCCTCCCTCTCCCTTTTCCCTCCCCACACCCTCTTTCCCTCTCCTCTCCCAGCTTTGTGAAGCAACAGACCATCCTAAGTCTGTGTGTGATGAATGGTGGTTCCCTCCCTTATGGTGACATATTAATACAATTTGTGACTTTAAGCCTCCCATGTGAGAAATCTAGACAAAAATGATCAAAAGATCAGTATGCTAATAACCTTTTTAGTACTGATTACTCCTAAAAAAGTACAAATGTTATTCCTACCCTAAAGTACATCACGCTAGAGAAAAGCCCCCAGCATTTAAGAACTCCTTGGCCTTAATCTCCTTGCAAAAAATCTGGTTTGATCCTTCCAGATTACTTTTAGTCGAGCTGGGTTGAGAAGGAAGTCCTGAGCCTCCTAATCCTGGACCTGGGTGATCATTTGACGCAAGCGCCATCTTCGTTCACCTGTAATGTATCAAAAGTCTGGCCTAGTGAAGAATGAAAACCCATCTGCTGCCCGCTGTGCTTCTGGTCTAGCCTTCTCAAACACATTTTGTCTCAACAATAGTTGCCAAAATAAACCAGGAATGCCCAAGGTTTGGCATCTGGGCGGGCTGGCTGCCGAATATTAAATGGGACTCGGTGTGCCCTTTGTATTTCCTGGGGCCAGTTCTACCCTTGCAATTATGGGAAGGATTTCTCCAGTAGCTAATCTAGAAAAAGACGTGAATCAGACCCCTCCTTCCCTTCCGGAATACCGAGAAAGTGCAAGTTATTCCTCCTTTGAAGATTTTCACCTTCTTCTACCTTCCACTGAATGTCCATACGTTGTGCCTCATGCTCTTTGACCTGCCCCTTTGATCCAGCTATGTCCACCTCCAATGAAGCTGTCCTTGTTTTGAGCTCCGTCATCCCGTCACTAATATCGTTATGTTCTTGATATTTTTCTTACAGCCCCCTGAATTTTTCGGGCACCATTCTGGGAGCGTTTGCTTTCCAACCGGGCTTCTTCCCAGTGTGCCATTACACACGGCAATGTAGACTCTAAAGTAGGGGATAGCGTAGGGGACCCCACCGCTTCTTCACAGTGAGATCTTGCAAAGAATAATCCCACCATAGGGCTGCGTGCTTTGGGTTATCAGTTCTCTCAGTTCTGGGGAATGTCTTTCGTGTAGTAGTGAACATTTCCCTACCTCTGATACCGGTACCAGTACCAGGTGCACTATCTTCCTCGCTAAATTCTGTATTGGACCCAGGGTCTGAGCCCAGGCCTGACCAGGTGGCATCTGAAAGAGTAATAATCATTTGCTTCTGAGTCAATCTCCCTCTCCCTACCATCCTGCGGTGTCCTGTGAGGATTTGGGACCCACATGGGTTCCCTCAACTTCCCCCTAAGTTTCTGTGTGCTGAGGTGCTGCCCAGATCTTCCAGGAAGGTCGTCTTTAATTCGCTTCTCTTGGCTTAATTTAGGCTTTTGTTGGATCACTTCCTCCTGTTCCTCCTGTTGGGGCTAAATCCCCCCGGATGCCTCAGTTATCTGGTAGTCATTTCCTAAGCCTGCCTCTCCCATGCTCTCAACAGCATGAGCATCCGGCACAGTAATATGGGCTTGCCCCCCTGTGGTGTCTGCCCCCATCCCCCTTGAACCCTTGTGTGTGTATCTTCAGTGTCTCACTGTTCTTGGGCTCACCCTGCTCCACAATCTCCCCTGGTTTCAATGGCAGCTTACTGGTCAATTTCTGCTTGCTTTCCTTAACCGGGGCATCAGTTCGCTCGCTTGACTGGCCGTGAACTTGAGAGTATGAGGCTGGACCGATTCCCGTCCCCCTAAAAAGTCAATGATTGTGGCGGTCGGGGGCGACTGGGGCTGCGTGCCTGTGCCCCTCCCCTTCCCGTCTGGGCGATTCTCCAGCTGGGTCCTCTGCTGACGTCCTTGAGCTGCACCGGGAGCGGGTGCCATCTCCGAGTCTACCATACTCCTCTGTGGGGATTCCAGGGGGCCCAGTTGCGGGGACCCACCTCTACCTTCCATGCCTGTTTTGGGGCCCATAATGGCAATGCCAGAAGCTGATCTGCACCCACTGCTCCCCCTCGATGTACGAGATAACTCCTGCTCGAAGCCTCAGCAGTTGACAATTAGCTGCTCCGCTATCACTGCCAGCGCCGTAGCCCAGCACTTCAATCCCAGGAAGGCTTGCTCGATCTCTGCCCGGTCGCTTACACTGTCATTTCTCACTTGAAGGCATGCCATTCTAAGTTCTCTGCATCCTTTATTTGGCTAAATCACACCGTCACCCAGGGAGCCACCTATGGCTGACTTCACTATAGTGTTAATTGTGTGAACTAATTTATTTTTAATTGTTTTTAATTTGGTTGTTAATTGTTATTACTTAAATAATTCATTGTTACATAATTATGGTAATTGTGTAATATTTTACTATATTGGTGGTGACGTTTATAGGGGAATATAGTGGGAGGTAAATTATTATTGAAAAATTAATATTTGTTAATTAATGTTAATTATTTTGCACGAGAGGGAATACTAAATTATTGCCCTCCGCTATCCAACACTAGCCCTACTGTTACACATGGTGGAGTGGGAATAAAAATTATTCTCACCCGCTATCCAACACTTTCCCTACTGTTGCACTTGCTGGAGTGGGAATAGTAATTTTTACCCACCCGCTATCCAACAGTTTCCCTACTATTGCACTCACTGGAGTGGGAATAGTAAATTTTACCCACCCGCTATCCAACACTTTCCCTACAGTTGCACTCGTTGGAGTTGGTATAGTAATTTTTACCCACCCGCTATCCAACACTTTCCTTACTGTTGCACTCGGAGTGGGAATAGCATTTTTTACCCATCCACCATCCAACACTTTCTCTACTGTTGCACTCACTGGACTGGGAATAGTAATTTTTACATACACGCTATCCAACAGTTTCCCTACTATTGCACTCACTGTAGTGGGAATAGTAATTTTTACCCACCCGCTATCCAACACTTTCCCTACTCTTGCACTTGTTGAAGTGGGAATAGTTATTTCTACCCACCCGCTATCCAACACTTTCCCGACTGTTGCACTTGTTGGAGTGGAAATAGTAATTTTTATCCACCCGCTATCCAACACTTTCTCTACTGCTGGACTCAAGGGAGTGGAAATAGTAAATTATTCCCCTCTGCTATTCAACACTTTCCCTACTGTTGAACTTTTTGCTGTGGGAATAGTAATTTTATCCCCTACACTATCCAACATATCCCTACTTTTATAATTAATGTAGTGTAATTTAAAAAAAATATACATTAATTGTAATATTTTAATTTAATAGTTATAATACAGGTTTATGTATATATATATTTATACATTGTGTTGTTTTTAATATTTTATAATTAAATTTATAAAATAAAATAATTTTTTGTTAATATTATTAGGTTTATATATATACAAAATGTATGTTTATTTTTTTTATATTACATTTATAATTTATCAGTTTTTAATATTTTTAAATAATTCTATGTTTTTATTAGTTTTATTCATTATTTAATCATATTTATATTATTTTTAAGACATTTTTAAAAAACTATATATTTTAAACAACAATATTTTGGTTTCGATATTTTTGTACTTACCATTGCACAGATAGGCTGTCGATATTCTGTCCATTGATATTGTAGACTCGATATTCCTGTTGCTCGATAGTCACTACGTCGATATTCTGTCGGTGATCCGTTTTAATAGTAACACGGTTGCACAGATAATAACGTTTCTACTGGACTCCTGTTAAGGAGATCCCCACCGTATTTTAGTCTTTTCTTTATTTTTTTTATTAATCCACTTCTTCTTAGAAGACTCCAGTGCCTGCTACGAGTTATCCTTTTCAGAATTACCCTTAAACTGTTGTTTGCTATGTCTGGTCCCCAAATTATCTCTATCTATTGATGCATAGGTTTCCTCAATATGCCAGTGACTCACACAAGTTGCTCCCCATCTCCTGGAGCACCTTGTGTGAGTCTCTGGCATATAGCCAATGCTGCTGCTCCCCCTTTTATATTGCTCAGCATTATGGCTGATCAGTTTCATCCCTAAATCCAGGGCAGGGGCTACCCACTAATCATTTTCAATCTGTGTAAGCACCTCTGGCAAAACAGCTAATGAGGGTGTACCACGTGATCTGGTTTATACAGGAGTGAAGACTGTGCCTTCCACTGTGGAAGCCATCCCCATTGGTAAGCATAATGTGAGATTTCTATGTTTTTCTTGGCTTTCTGTATGGGAAAACACTGCTTCAAGCTGATTTGTTTTTTGTGCAATCCAAAATAGAATCTCCTCCTATCCGATGGGAACCTTACCTATGACTGCATTGATAGTCACTGGACTAATTCCAGGAGTAGCCAATTGTTGCAGCTCAAGCAGCCCTTGCAGGATGTATTGTCATTGTTCGAATCAAATATTGTGCCTTACATTTATATATATTCTAACCAGACCAGTGTTCGTAGCTCTGCTGCTGTCAGATTAGCTATGTCTGGGTATGATGTGTAACCGGCTAAGACTGGCCATGTTGCTCCCTCATTACTGAGGGGACCAAGCCAGACATCATTTGTTATGTGTGCTAGGGCGCCTTCAAGCCAATTTAGGTGTTCTTGAAATGTTAATGATATTTGTAGGGCTTTATAAGCTGTGTAGCTGTTAGTAGCTGCAGCTAGTGTTTAAGCATGAAAATGTATTGATTGTGCATTTGCTCGGAATGTAACCCATGAATCGAATACCTCTGTATGCTTCATGGTCCTCAACCATAAAGGTCACATCTCCTCCTCTAAGGTGCCCATGTTATTGTAAGATCTGTGTGACTATACGTATGCAGTTCACCGGTATGTAAACTGGTCCTGCATTAACCATTTGAATATATGGAATTCAGAGAGAGTACTTTTCTGGGGTGATCCTTTGAAAGGTTCAAACTTGAAATACCGACAGGGAATACATAGGGGTTTCTCTTTTGAGCTGAGGAGGATTTTTCCCTAGCACCACAGACGTCTCCAGTTAGTAGGTGAGTAGGGGTCATTGGTTATACAAAGAAAACTACTTCATCAATCAATTAAATAAAAACCCAATCTAAAACATTGGTGGGGCCATGTCGCACAATTCATAATTTCACAGTAAAACTGTGTGTTTTGTTGAACAACATAAACTTCAAAACTCTGCAAGACTGATTCGCTACACACTATCAGGATATGTTTGCCTGGGTCTGCCACCTCACAGTGCTCCATCTCTACCCCAAACCTGGAAAGGTAAAAGGTGGAATGTGCAACCTCAGAACATGACAGCTCTGACTCTCCAAGGAAATTGGGGAAACAGATCTAGAACCTTTTCATTTGGTAACTCCTGCATACCCAAAGATATTCACAAGAAAAACAAAATATGATATTACAATATTGATTCAAGCATTGTGATTCTTGAGTAAAATACGTGTGCTGCAATAATCATCAGAAGGAAACAGAATAGGGTGATCAGCATTGCAAGAATGGTGAAGAAGATAAACAATTCAACCATTGTGCTATTACAGAGAATATATGCTCGCATATAAGTTCTGTTACATTTTGTACTCCTACATAGCGCTACCTATCCTAGTGTGCCTAGAGTGGGTGAATCTGCTAGAGTTCCAGTGTAGGGTAATCTAACTTACCCATTACCTGTGGGTAAATGTCATCAGGGAGCCCGTGTTGATGGTGAGCTGGGATTCATCCCTCATAGGAGGTAAGCATGAATCAGCTGGGCTGGAATTCCGACATAGGGCGACCTCAACAGTGCCAGTTAAATGCTTCTCTAACCAAACAAAGTAGTGATGTAATTTCTATAATAAACATCACCCATGTTGCCACCCATGTTGCCATGCCGAAATCCAAGTCAGGCTGCCAATATTGATTCTACCCTGACAAAGCTGTCGCTGAGCGAACAACAATAAAGAACAATAAACAAGATAATTTTGCATAGTGATCTTTCACTTTAGTGTAAAATGTTCGAGGCTCTAATAATGTGCCAACGAAGATATGTAAATATAGGCACAGTTATTTCATCGAAAATTATTTGTACAAGCACGCAAGCAAAATGTGAGTCAAGTGGCAATGTTCAAGAAACGATGTCAAGCTGAAACATGAGTATGTAACATGGTGGTGTTCCTGCCCAGGCCTAAAGGTGACCACATGACAGAAGGAGGAAGACCAGACTCAATAGGACCATTACTAGGATGACCATGATAGAAGGACCCATGGTCAGGTGGACAATAAGAAGTTAGAATAGGCAAACCAGGAGGATTAATTGGAGTAGTATGGAGCAGGAGGACTGTGGACTAAGAGGGCTAGGGTAACCAAGGCCACTGGAACCAGCGCCAGAAGAGCAAATATATGAGGACCAGACAAAGGAGGACCAAAACTAAGATCAGGACCAGATGGACCAAGGTGATCAGGAGCAGAAGTATTAGGGACAGGCAACCAGGATGAATAGATAAACCAGGGAGGCAGGACCGGGATGACTGATGAATAAGACACTGTGATTTTTATGCTATAGCAGCAGATCAAACTGAGGGGTGCCAAGAGGTGGGCCATTGAGAGCATTGTGCAGATCCCAAGGAAAATAAATGGCCACTGAGACAGTGTGAACGTATAAGCGCAAACAGCAGAAAGACCAAGTTCAAGAGAATCAGGACCTGATCCAGGAAGACAGGAATGAGGGCCAGAATAAGCAAAGAAGTTGAGGGGGGAAGCACCAAAAATACCAGGAGGACCAGAGCAAGGAAGATTAGGACCAGAGCAAGGAGTATTAGAAATATCATCTCTAAGAGGACCAGGATCAGGCATAGGAGTTTCAGGGGGACTCTGACCATATGACCGGGACACAGAGTACCAAGCGGAGCAGAAAGACTAGGACCTGGTGGTAGCAGGACCATAACCACCAGACCAGGAAGACTAAGGGGATTGAACCTTAATGTACAGGAGGACCAGGACTAAAATGTGAGGTTCAGAAGGACCCAAACAAAGGAATTAGGACCAAGAGAGCCCACAACAGGACCAGGCACACAGCCAGGATGACAAGAATGAGCCAAAGCAGGAAGACATGAGGTAAGAGGGCAAGGCATAAGAGGGACAGGATACAAGAGGCCAAGTAGACCAAAAGAACCAGCAGTACCAGGAACTGATGCACTGGAAATCAAATTAGCACGTGAGATGGTTCAGAAGGACCCATTTTAATGAATGAGGTTCAAGAGGATCAGGAAAGGAAAAAAAGAGCTAGGAGAAGGGGGCCTAAAAGGACTAAGGCGGCCAGAAGGACCAGAACTAAGATGATTAGGCATTCAAACCAAACAAGAGCACATTAAATGTGAGGACCAGGAATAGGAAGACCACTGCTAGCCAAACTACACTGAGCATGAGGACAACTAGGAGAACAGGACCAAGAGAATAAAAAGGCAATATCCAGACAACCAGCGCCAATAAGACAAAAGCTTAGAGAATCAGGGCAATGAGGACCACTGGGACTTCAACCAATAGAAAAAGGAAGCTCAATTTACTGTGGTCCCGGAGTTTCAGGACCTGGCATAGCAGGACAAGCAGGACCAGGATGAAGAGGAAAAGTAGGATCAGTGTAAGGAAGATCAAGTTGAGAGGAGCCGTGATTACCAAGCTGGGAGGCTAAGAACGGGATGACCTGAAAAAGGAGGATCAGTATAAAGTGGCCAAAGTAGTCCAAGATTACAACAAGCAGGAGGACCAGGATTACGAGCATCATGACATATTGGAGGTGGACCTGGAGAACTAGTCACATCAGGAGTAGGTGGACTAGGGCCATTAAGACCAGGGACAATATGGAAGAGGATTAGGTTTTACTAAAATGATCAGAATAAGCAGGACCAGGGACAGGGCAAGGAGGACCGGAAAGGGCAGAATAAAGGGACCAGGCCCTGATGTTCCAAGTGAAGCAGGAGGCTTAAAATCTGGGGTATTAGGATCAGGCTTGCAAGGAGCAGCAGAACTAGAACAACAAGAGCCACAAGGTGGGAGGGCATTTCCGGTGAGACAAGGGTTGGCCGTCTAGTCCTCACCCTCAGTTTCACATAAATAAGGATGCAAGGTGAGGTGCACAGAAGACGCGTGCAGCGGGCCCGCCAAAGGCAAGCCCGTCTGCCCCCGTCCGCGCCATGACGCCGCCAGGAGCCAGGGACCCTGGCCAATTACTCGCTAACTGGGGCCCCGCTAAGCATAACCAATGTACTAAACAACAACTAATGAATTTACAGACTAATCCCCTCCCAGGATGTAAGCAAGAATCCTGGCCATATCCAGAAGGCCCTTTTACCTGTCGGGCCTGCCGATTTCAGGCCAACCACTCCACGCTTGCCCAGGACACAGTCACCCCTACTAAACCCACATGAAAGGGATGGAAAAATCTCCTATGAAACATCAGATCTATGACCAAACATGCCACAGAGGTATGGGACTGACTGTCTTCGGTCCAACAGGAGTTGGGTTTTTTAACAGAGACCTGGCTTAAACTCCACAGCGTACCAACCATTACACTAGGAATACCAGAAGGATATAAGATGGTCAGATTAGATAGAACCTCAAAAACGGCGGAGGAATTGCCATTGTGCACAGAGAAGAAATTCAAATCTCCATCTTGGATCAACGTGAGGATGCCAACATGGAGATCCTGATCTTCAAAATTGAATCCTCCCTACAAGCTAGTTGGAAAGGGGCTTTAGTTTATCGTCCCCCAGGACCCCTTGCTGATTTTTCTCTGCAAATGGTTGAACTACTAGCTCCTTATGTGAACACATGTAAAAACTTCTTCTCTTAGGAGACTATAACGTTCACTGTGAATGTGTATCTAGCTCAGATGCTCAGACACTTCTGACTGACTTATCTTTACTAGGCCTGTCCAAGCTTAATGAAGGCCCTACCCACAAAGCCGGACATACCTTAGACATTATTTCTCTAACTCCTCTAGGATTCGCTGCGAAGCCCCCCAACAACTTACATGGTCTGATCATTGTGTTATTGAATTAGCTATTTTGGACTCTTTTGATTTGGAACGTACCAAACCAATAACTCGTTCCTCCCATAGACAGTGGAAGAAAGTTACGGAGGATAACTTTCAAACTGTCTTTCAGAGGCCAAATATCTTGGCAACAGACAACATTGAAGAAGCCCTGGTCAAATATAACTCGGCAGTCTCCACATCCATTGATTATATCGCTCCTCTGAAAAATGCACCCAGCCATCCCAATAGACCACAGGCAGCTTGGTTCTCTAGCCACCACTTGAGAGCTCAAAAACAACTCTACAGGAAGCTAGAGTGGTTGTGGTGCTTTTCCCATAGTGATACTGACAAGGTACAATTTCAGACCGCCCTATCGAGCTACCACAAAAACATAAAAGCAACCCAGAAATCGTATATTACCTCTCAGCTAGCCAGGGCCGGCAACTCCTCCAAAACCCTATACCAAATTTTTAAATCCTTTGATAATCCCAAAGCCTGCGATAGAATAGAGGCCCCCGCTCAATCTTTATGCAATGATACTGCCCTCTATCTCGCTAAAAAAATAGAGCTTATTTATGAAAAAATTATTGGCACAGGGGATATATCACAGACCCAATTGGCTACATATCAGTACAATCTGAATGATAATCAGAAATTAGAGAATTTCCCTACTATTTCATTAATGGAGGTCGAATCATTGATTAATAAAGTTAAATCCAGCTCTCCTGCTGATTACATTCCTAGAAAAATTCTTCCTGCCCTGGCCAAAAATCTGTCTCCTTCCATGCTGACTCTTATCAACCTTTCCCTGAAAGGAGGACATGTACCATTAGAGTGGAAAGTCATCCAGGTTAGGCCGATTCATAAAACTACCAAACTTCCATGGACGGGACTCTCCAAACTCCTCCCTATCTCGCTCCTACAGTTCACTAGCAAATTTTTGGAAAACATGTAAATACTCACCTCTCCAACTTTGTCGAACAAACTGGATGCCTTGATCCTTCCCAGTCCGATTTCAGGCCCAATCACAGCACCGAATCAGCATTACTAGCAGTCACAGACAATATCAGGATGACCCTAGATAATGGCCACTCCATGATTCTGGTGCTGTTGGACCTGTCCGCAGCATTCAACACAGTCTCCCATAACATCCTGACTAATAGATTGGAAGTGATTGGATAAAGAAAAACGGCCTTACAATGGATGAAGAGCTTTCTATCTGATCGCTCTTACGTTGTCAACCTAGGTCCTTACAGATCGGCCCCCATAAAATTGTCCAAGGGAGTACCTCAGGGCTCATGTCTGAGGCCTACAATATTCAATATCTATGTTGCTCCCTTGGCCAATCTTCTGAGGTCCCATGGGTTCATCCTGATATCATACGCCGATGACACCCAATTACTTTTTCCATTCAACAAGCTCACCTCAGAAGTACGGGCGGCCTTCTCCAATGGAATGAGAGCAAAATCACACTGTGCAATGGAAAACAGAAATCATGCTCTTTGGAGAGGCACCCCTCTTGTGGACACCAGACTGGTGGCCGACAGATCTAGGACCCCATCCTGTACCCAAGACGTTAGTCAAAAATTTGGGGATCCGGATAGATCAGACACTCACAATGAAGGAGCAAGCTGCTCAAACTGTGGGGTCATGTTCCAATGCAATGGGCCTATTACACAGAATCGTCCCTTTGCTCCCTGATTCCTCCCGGAAAACCCTGGTCCAGGCACTCATATTAAGTCGCCTGGACTACTGTAACGGCCTGTTAGTCTCTGCCAATGAAGCCTCATTGGCCAGATTACAGGTAGTTCAGAACTCTGCAGCTCAGATGGTCCTTAACTTCCCCCAAGAAATCCCTCCCGCCCCCTTTTGATGAAACTACATTGGCTCCCCATCTGCCAAAGGGTCAAGTTCAAAATCTGCTGCACCATCCATAAGTCACTGTATTGCTCAGCCCCCTCTTATTTATCTGAGAAATTCTAGCCTTAGGCCCCCCTGAGATCTCTCTGCTCGAGCACCAAACATATGCTGGAGGTACCACGAGTAAGAAGAGCAAGATTGGGAGGAAAGGCTCTTTCCCATCTTGGTCCTCACTACTGGAATGAGCTGCCCCTACCTCTGAGACAGTGCTCAGACCATTTACATTTCAGTAAGCTGCTAAAAACTACTCTTTTCCGTACCAAAAAGCTTGCAGGGATCACGCCACCCTCATGTGCCGCTTAAGCGCAGAGATACCCCTTCGGGGGTCAATTCTAGCGCTATACAAGCATATAATTAAATAAATACATCAAGTTCAATGGGGCCAGGCCAGGATGAACAATTATCAGTCTAAGCCCAAGAGTACCTCACAAGGGGGACCAGGACCAATAAAGGAAGTACCAGGAGGAACACAAGAACTAGGGCAATGAGAATCAGGATGACCCAAACCAGGAACTAGGAGTGTTTGCCCTAGGAGAACCAGGATAACATGGTTAGGTGAAAAAGGAACCACCAGGATCAAGGTGAGGATCAGTGTTACAAGGGTCAGGAGGCCCAGGAAGGGCTAATACAAGGATAATTCAGAAGCAGGGCCAGAAAAACTAGGATCAGGAAGGATGACAACCACGATCCCAGATACAGGAAACCAGTTCCAGGGTGACCAGAACTAGTTATATCAGGATCAGGAGGACCAAAACACCCAGAAAAGGATGACTTGGAACAGGACTAGAAGTCCCAATGCCTAAGGCCCAGAAGGACCTGAATGTGAAGGAAGAAATGAGGAGTAGGAGGACATCTATGTGAGTCAAAGCCACATGTATTTTGGATATTTCTTTTGCAATTGGTTCTTATTTATGCTCCTCATGCTGCTAACCCCTAGTACTCCCACTTTTTAAGCCCACGTATACAACTGGTAAGTATTTGCTGAACAAGCAGAGCATTCAAAGTGAGTAAACAGCTGAGTCTGTTACACTATGACCTTTGAGTGTAGGAGTCGCAGTCTGGTGCTGGCATAGCAATCGGATTGTGGATCTGAGGACACAGGGACTAAAACTTGGCAGAGGAGCTTAAAGGTGGATGGTTAAAAATTAGTATGGTTTGTGAGGGATGACAGAAAGGGTTTGAGAAACTCTGAATGCTGAAACTCAGGAAAAATGGTTAACGGCTAACAAAGGGGTCAAAGGAATTTGACAATCAGCAAAAGGGAAGCATATATGAGTATGTGAGGTGGGTATCTAGCAATAGGCAGATTTCCTACAAAGTCATTCAACACAAGGCAGCAAGACAACTTGCTACATTGAGCTGTGTGGCAGGGATAGAACAGAATTGCAACAGATTTACTAAGATGTGACACATTTCCGCTTTTTCCCCATGCTAGCACCCTTGTGCTATGGTGCATGGTGCCTGCATTATGAGTAGGATTGTTTTTATGCAAAAGCAACCCTTTAAGGTATTTTCTTCTTTCTATGTGCACTGCAGAATGCAGCACACATAGAAAGAGCAAGTAACGAAGAGCAATACAGATATTTCTCCTCGTTACTCCTCACTTGGCTAGGTGTACAATTTGACACAATTCCAGGTTTACACAACTTAGTAAATGTAGGCATCAAAATCCATGGGTGGGTGAATGGGAATGCTGAGGCTCCACCCATGGAATGCATTCTCAACACAGTGAATTAAGCTGCCTTGCATTGGTCTGGATTTATTTAGCCATGTAGAGCTATGGAAAGTGGGGTTGCATGACTTAGTAAATCCCATTAAAGGGCTCAATTTGCTTTGTGTCACCATTCGTGATGCAAGAGCAAGCCCAATTCTGCCCCCCTTAATTATGTAGTAGTAAGACTCCTTGTTTGATGAAAGTCTTAGTGCATGGACCATTGGGATTCATTTTGCATTATGTGATAGATAGTATATAAAGCTTCTCTACACAGTAGGTGTATATTGACTCCATCCCTGTGGAAATAGGGTGAAAACCCAGAAATGAGGTGAGGGAGGATGGATCAAAGGCTAAACAAAAAAAGTCTGTGAGATCCTTTTTTATCAAAGGGCTGTTGATTAGTTCTTCTTGGGTGGCAATATATGGTAGATGGTTGAATTTAGTGGTAGGTCATAGGTTTCTCTTGATAAAGGTATCGAAGTTTCTAAGTAGAGCTGGCCTATCGAAGGAAGGGTTTTTTACCATCTAACTTAATTAGTGTAAATCCTGGTCCTAAGGGATAAGAAACAAATGATGATCCTGTCACTCTGGGAGAAAACTCCCAGCACGTGGGGTATTTGTTTATTGCTTTTCAAAAGCAAACTCCTGCTTTGGAAGTTTGATTTGAAAAATATATTTTTTAATGTTTTTATAACAGTTTGCTAGCCATCTGTTATGTCTGACTCTACTGTCTATCTGACCATTGCACATTCCCATGGCTTTGTGAGTAAGAGTGAGTAAATAGCTTTAACTAGTCTTTCAAATGTTCTAATCATCTTTATCATTAGTCACTTCTGCAGGTGAATGTAAAGTATTAGGAATATTAGTGAAGCATGAGACAGCTCCACAAGGGACTTCGAAGTTGCTATGCCTTGGTGCATTGTATAATGGAGTGGCATTCTATGCCATGACTATGAACATAACTTGGAAACGTTAAAACATTTGGAACCTTTAGACCTATAAATTAGTACCTCCAGCTAAGCACGTTTTAGCACTAATGGCCTCATGCTGCAAAATCACAAGGTTGGTAACCACAAAATCCTTGTTATGAGTTGGGCATTTCTTCAGTAGAAGGACATTTGTGATAATTTCTGAATAGCAAATAGGAGGGTTTATGAAAGGGGTTTCTTCCCTTCCCTTTCCAATTTAGAAAGGAATTGGTTGACCGTTTGTGACTTCAACTGCAACCATTGATGAGCTAACAACCCCCGATTCGGGATGGTAATTAATTTGCAAGGGGGAGGGGTCCTATTAGGACAGGATGTTGGAAGCTTCAGGAAGAAAGGATTTCGAAAACCATTTTTTTTAAGCCAGACTGGTTCCTTTAATGAACACGGGCTGCTTTGGTGAAGAAAAAAAAAATTTCCATTTTGGAATGCAGTCGGAGATGTTGAGCTGTCCCTTGCAGGCATCTGTCCAAGAGACTACAGCCAATCACAGAAGGTCGGTAAGTGTCAATTGACTGATTAATTAGGTAGGTCATTCTGCAACCCCCTGCAATTAAGTAAACATGGTTGCAAAACAAAACATGACGACCACTGAAATTCTCCTGTTATGGTGACAAACTAAAAATAATGTGTACCGCTCTTCTAATGGTTATTATTGTGTATGCAATCACTCACTGCATTTTTAAATGTTATTTGAGATATCGTCAGTGATGTCATCAATGATGTCATTGAATATCTCATGAGTGGTACTGAGAAAAGGGGGTCACAAAACTAATTTTTCACTTAATGCATTTTCCATAATGGTGTGCAGATGATCCATTTTAGTAGTATCGGTAAGAAGGATAAGTATTATTGCAGTTATAAGGCATTTTAGCTTAGTGATATCTGGGGCCGCTGTACTTTCGTAAAAATGTTCAGTATTTTGCCACAGCACAACAGTACAAAGTGAAAAGTAGGCGTTATGTGATTGGTTAATGACTGCCTTCACAAAACCTATAGCAACAAAGATTATGGACGGAATGCTGAACATTGTCAAACAGCCACCCAAAGTCACCGATCTGGGATAAACCAATCGTATTTTTGATCAACATGGCACCTCAGTTGGGACCCAGTCATATTGAAATCAGTCTTGACCCAGCTTCCCATGGGAACAATCCAGCATGAACTGCCAGGCCAAGTCCTCCATGCACCGGAAAACAAGCATCCTGGGACCGGTTTCAAAGTATCACCCCTCATCATCAAGGCTAGCTTGAATCTAGTGGAATAACGAGCACAGGACCCACATCTGGGCATACCCTTCCCACTTAGGGCAACTATAGCAACACAAAAAGATGAAGAATGGAATGCTGAACAGAACATTGTCAAACATTCACCCCAGTAACAGATCTGGGTGAAATTCATCATATTTCTGCCCACCATTTCACCCCATTTTGATACAGTGATATGCAAAACAATCTTTACCCTGCTCCCCATGGGAACAGTCCAGCCCAAATTGCCAGGTCAGGTACTCCCTGGACCGGAAAACAAGCATCATGGAACTGGTTTCGGAATATTACCCCATCAGCCAAGCTAGCTTGAATCCAGTGGCATAGTGACCACAGGACCCACATTTGGGAATACCCTTTCCACTTAGAGCAACTATAGCAACAGAAAAAGGTGATGAATGAAATGCTGAAAACTATCAAACATTCAACCCAGTGACCGATCTGGGTTAAATCCATTGGTTTTTTTCTCACAATGCAACACCAGTTTGGACACAGCCATATTCACGCCCATTCACAGATCTGGGTCAAATTTATAATTTTATTGCTCACCAATCCACCCTAGTTTGGATTCAGTCATATGCAAATCAGCCTAAATGCTGCTCCCCTTGGGAACAGCCCAGCCCTAACTGCCATGCCAGGTCTTGGCTGGACTGGAAAACAAGCATCCTGGGACCGGTTTCAGGGTATCAACCCTCCTCAGCCAGGCGGGCTTGAATCCAGTGACATAGCGATCATGGAATGGTACCCATTTCTGGGCATTTCATTCCCATTTAGGGCAACTACAGCAACTCAAAAAGATTGGAATGTTGTTGAATGTTGAACATCTGTTTAAGATATCACACTCTTTGATACGCCACTCTATGACAATCCACTCTATGCCACTCCACTCTACACCATTACACTTTATGCCACTCCACTCTGTCACACTACTGTAAACCACTCCACAGTACACTAATCCACAGTATGTTACTCCACTCTATTCAACTCTGTTCAATGTCACTCCAGCCTACACCACTCCACTGTATGCTATTACACCCTACTCCACTCTATTCTTGACCCTCCAGTTCATGCCACTCCACTGCATAGACCTCTTCTCTATGTTACTCCATTCTAGGCTATTCCACTATATGCAACTCCATTCTATGACACTACACTATGCGCTATTCCACTCTGTGTCACTCCACTCTGTGTCACTCTAGTGTACGCCCTCTTCTGTACGCTATTCCACTGTATAGCAATCCACTCCACTCTATGCTACTCCTCTCTAAGCTATTCCACTAAATGGCACTCCACTCTACGTCACTCTAATATTCTCCACTACACTCAACACTATTTCACGCTACACCACTCTAGTCTATGTGGTACAAATCTATGCCACTCCACTCTACGGCACTCTATGCTATGCCCTATACTATATGCCCTTCTACTCTACACCACTCCACTCTACGCTATTACACTACATCACACCACTACAGTCTACCCCACTACACTGTACCCTGCTCCACTCTACAACACTCCACTCTATGGTATTCCATTCTACATCACTCCACTCTATGCCACTCAACTGAACACCACTGTACTGCATGCTAATCTGCTCTTCACCACTTCACTGTATGCCATTCCACCCCACTCCGGTTTACCTATTTTACTGTACGCCTCTACACCGTACCTCGCTCTAGTCTATGCCACTCCACTTCATGCCGTTCCACTCAACATCACTTGATTCTACGCTATTCCACTCTATGCCACTCCACTCTACACCGCTCCACTGTACGGAACTCCACTCTACCGCACTCTGGTGTGCTGTATTCTTCTCTATGACCCTCCACTATATGCCACTACACTCCACTCGATGCCACTCCACGCTACGCTATTCCACTCTATCCCACTGCACTGTACCTCACTTCACCCCACTCCACTCCATTCTACACCACTCCACTCTGCGCTATTCTACTGTACATGACTGCACTGTACACCGCTGCACTATACACCACTCCACTCTGCGCTATTCCACTGTACATTACTTCACTGTGCCTAACTCCAGTTTATGCCACTCCATTATATGCCACACAACTATATGCAACCCAAGTGTATGCTCTTCGACTGTATGCCACTCCAATCCACTCTATGCCATTCCACTCTATGCTATTCTACTTTTTGCCACTCCACTGTACAGTATTCCATTCTACAACATGTGACTCTAAGCCACTCTACACCCCTCCACTGTATGCCATTCCACTCTACACCACTTCACTCTACGCCACTCCACTCTTCGCTAATTGGCTCTATGCTGGTCCACTCTACACCACTCTACTCTATGTTCCTCCATGCAAATCTACTCTAAGCTATGCCACTGAATGCCACTCCACTCTATGCCGCTCCACTTTATGCCACTCCTCCAGGGAAACAACCTTTACAACGCAACTTTTACAACGCACTACCATTACAACTAAACTTTTACAACGCAACATCCATTACATCGCATGCCATTACAACGCAACCATTACAACGCATGACACTACAACGCATACCACTACAACGCATGTCATTACAACGCATACCATTACAACGCATAATATTACAATGAATAGTACCCTTACACTATCCAACACTTACCCTACAGTGGCACCCCCTGGAGTTAGAATAGTAATTTTTACCCCTACACTTTCCAACACTTACCCTACTGTTGCACCCCACTGGAGTTAGAATAGTAATTTTTACCCCTACACTATCCAACACTTACCCTACTGTTGCACCCCCCTGGAGTTAGAACAGTAATTTTTACCCCTACATTATCCAATACTTACCATACATGCAATGTAAGGTTATACGTTGTAATGGTATGCGTTGTAAAGGTAGTATGTGTTGTAATGGAATGCGTTGTAAAGGTAGTTTTTAAAAATTCGTTGTAATGGCATGCGTTGTAATGGAATGCTTGTAATGGATGTTGCGTTGTAAAAAAATGCGTTGTAAAGGTATGCGTTGTAAAAGTATGCATTGTAACGTCATACATCCCTCCTCCATATGTCACTTATCCTTACACCACTCCACTCTACGCCACTCCATTATACTCTATTCCAGTCTATGCCACTCAACTCTTAGCAATTTCAGTCTAGGCCACTCCACTGTACTCGACTCCTATCTATCCTACTCCACTTAATGGTATTTCAGTGTACGCTACTCTAGTGTAAGCTATTCCACTGTATGCTAGTGCACTCCAAGACACTCCCATCTGCAATTCCTCTGTACGTTATTCCACTGAACGCCACTCCACTCTACCCCACTTCACTGTACGCTATTCCACTGTATGCCACTCCCCTCTATGCTACTCCTATAAACACCACTCAACTGTATGCCACTCCACTCTACGCACTCTTTGTACACTATTCCACTGTATATAACTCAGCGTAGAGTGTAGTGGGGTACAGTTGAGTGGCAGTGAGTGGAATGGCATAGAGTTAAAAAGCATAAAGTGCAGTGTCGTGGAGTGATGTACAGTGGAATGGTATACAGTAAAGTGACATAGAGTGTTAAGGCATAGAGTTTCATGACCTATAGTGTGTGAGGGAGAGTTTTGTGTAGAGCTGAGTAGGGTAGAGTGGCATGGCATAGAGTAGAGTGGTGTACACTAACCCTGGGCGAAGAACTACGCTCCGTTCGCGGAGCTTGCGGAGTTTCGGCAACTCCGCGTTCTACGGAGAACGCGAAGCTGTCGATTACTCCGCGATCCGGTGCGTAGCGTAGTTTTCGCGCGCTGAATAACATTATCGCATGCGCGGCAATGGTTTACCTTAGTTCTGCGTTCGCTTTTTCCCGGTCGCGTGTGCCACCATGTTTGTAAACACTCTCGCACAATCCCGTGCGACTGTGCGAACGCGATAACGTCATTTGGATGCGCGATAGCGTCATAAGGATGCCCGAGGATGCTTGTTGGTAAGATCGAATTGCCGAACACGCAGAAACTGCATTCTTGCACAGAATAACTCGCGAGCATGTTAAAACCATATTAAATTACCATTTTGGTTAGCAAAAAAATGAAAAAAAACCTTAAAGTTGTACCTTTGGCTGTATTTTTGGGGGGGAAGGAGCCCTCTTTTTGTTTCTACTCTTGTTTTGAAGAGGAAGGAGGAAGGGCCCTTGAGTTTACAACTTCCTGTTCCTGTCCACCAGGCTCCTCCCAGTGCTTTGTCCATGTGGTGCTCACTTTCCTTTGGATTTTGAGCTGGAAGGATCACTTTCTGTGTGTGTTGGCTGCATTACTGATTTTTCTTGGATTTATTGAGGACTTTTGGATTTGGAATTCTCTTTTTCAAGTAAGTTTGTGTAATGTAGGAGTGAGTATGATGTAGACTTGTGTTTGTTTGATTTGAGTTTTTTTTAACTACAGTATTCAATCCTGGAATTAAATTATTGATGGAGGCCTGTACTTTTATGAGGTCCCAACTTGTATTTTTTTTTAAATTTTATCCAGGCTACATAGAGAGGTACCCATGGGTCCAATCATGTTTCTGTAGTCTGCGTTTAAATTTTTATTCCAGTTTGTAAACAAACATCATGGATGGCATTGGATTATGTTCATAATGCAATAGCAATGTCTGTTGTGGAATTTCTGTTTGTGGAATTTAAAATGTTTTTATTTTTTAAGCCAATAGCTGACCCTAGTACTCCATGTAGTTAGTGTGTAGGCATGCTTGAGTTCATTGTATTAACTTTCTGTGGTTGGCCTGGCCATGTGTTGGCGGCCATTTTATGTTTCCAGCCACTTTGCTCTTGCCATAGGCCTCCAACCTTGTGGCCTACTCTGCCAGTAGGCCAGAGGTACTACTCATAGGGTCATGAAAGTTAATCAACTGTTTTTGTGGTGTACCCTTAATTTGAAAATCATGGATGGCTTGGATTGATGTAGAAAATCTTATTTTTATGTGTGGGGTATTTTAGGTTTTGGGTGTGTTTAAATACTCTGTCAATTTCTGCCATTAGGTAACCCTAGGAATACAGCTTGGGTAGTTTTGGTAACTTCGCACAGTGTGAGAACGTGACCTTACATTTTTTGTCTTGTTCGCGCACTCAATGTACTTGCTCGGGAACGCGAAAACGGCGTTTTATTCCATTCGCGCTGCCGAACACGCCGAAAATGTTTAATGTGTTTCTTGTGCTACAAAAAGTCCTCATTTATGTTGTCATTTGGTTGTAGTTTTCTCTTTTTGGAGCATGGACCACTTCCATTTTCTGTCCTCTATGTAATGATTTCTTGTTTATGGGTGGGGTGACCAATTTGGGCGGTGGTGTGGTGTGTCCATTTTGTGAAGCAAAGCATTGTCCCTTTGCCATAGGCATTATTGTCTGCCTTCTCTTTCTTTTCATGTTGTTGTTGGTGGCCAGGCCATGTGGTGGCGGCCATTTTGTGTATGCTTCCTTTGTGATTTTGCCATGTTGTTGTTGGTGGCCAGGCCATGTGGTGGAGGCCATTTTGTGTATACATCCTTTGTGAATTTTCCATGTTGTTGGTGGTGGCCAGGCCCTATGGTGGCGGCCATTTTGTGTATGCTTCCTTTGTGATTTTGCCATGTTGTTCTTGGTGGCCAGGCCATGTGGTGGAGGCCATTTTGTGTATACATCCTTTGTGAATTTTCCATGTTCTTGTTGGTGGCCAGGCCCTATGGTGGCGGCCATTTTGTGTATGCTTCCTTTGTGATTTTGCCATGTTGTTGTTGGTGCCAGGCCATGTGGTGGAGGCCATTTTGTGTATACATCCTTTGTGAATTTTCCATGTTGTTGTTGGTGGCCAGGCCCTATGGTGGCGGCCATTTTGTGTGTCCTTCCTTTGTGCTTTTGCCATAGGCATCCAAGGTTTTTGACTATTCTGGCAGTAGGGCAGAGGTACTACTACTCATAGCCATAGGTGCATTAAAGTTAATCAACTCTTGACACGCGACATTACATTTTTTGTCTTGTTCGCGCGCTCAATGTACTTGCTCGGGAACGCGATAACGACGTTTTATTCCATTCGCGCTGCCGAACACGCCGATTTTGCATTCTCGCGAACAATATGTCCCGAGTTCCATAAAAGTTTCTCGAAAATGTTGCATGTGTTTCTTGTGCACCCAAAAAAACTGAAGTTGTCATTTGGTTGTAGTTTTTGGAGCCTGGAACAATTCCTGTGTCTGTCTTCTGGTTTGTGGGTGGGCTGACCACATGGGCAGCGGTGCAGCTACTTTGTGAAGCAAAACAAAGCATTGTCCCTTTCCCATAGGCATTTATTGTCTGTCTTCTCTTTTCTCTTTCTTTTCATGTTGCTGGTGGTGGCGGCCATTTTGTAGGTACTTCCTTTGTGCATTTATCATTGGCCTCCCAGCTTTTGGTCTGATCTGACAGTAGGCCAGAGTCCCAGAGGTAGTAGTTAGCGGGGGTGCTGCCTTTATGTAGCTGTTTTCATTCGGTGTATGCAATTAACATCATTAGGGCATGTGTGTATGGCATTGCATTCCAAAATGTGTTGTCTGGGCAGGGGTGTATTAATACATTTATGCCTTTGTATGTGTTTTTGCGGTGTAGGTTTACAACCTCTGTCTTAGCCATGGGGTATTTTTAATTCCTTGCATTAACCTGTCATGTGCAGCAGGCATCCTCCTTTTTCTGTCCATATTGGTATATATAGGCCTGCTTGACTTTATTGGTTCTTTCTGGACTTCATGTGGCTTGGAGCTGTGGTGCTGGACTGGTAGTATTAGTCTTCTGTTTTGTCTTTTATACATTGGCCTGCGTGTCTTTCAATTGTTCATGTTGCCTTACTGCTTGTTTGACTGATGTTGTTCTGCCTTCTTTGCTTGTAGGTGCACAAAAAAAGACTGAGGAGGTGCTGGTTGTTTTTTCATCCATCGCCCGTTCTACTGCCAAACGGACGTCCTTCAGTTGTACGCCACGTGTGGTGTGTGACTCATCTGACCAGACATCTCTGCAATTTGTGCTGCTGTGTGCTGACATCAGAAGAAGATGGGCCCTAAGAAAGCTACCAGGTCCTCCACCACCAAGAAAGTTGCTGAGAAGAAGGAACAGAAGAAGGAAGTGTCACTTAAGTCTGGTATGGACCCCAAAACCTTTTTTGGGACCCCAAAAGGTACGCCTGCAGCAGCGGTGTCTGGGGTGCAAGCTGGGACCAGCACATCCGCATTAGTGGGGGCAAGCCACCAACCCAGGGCCAAGCACAGGATGAGGGTCGAAGAGGTAGCCAGCCTAATGTTTGTAAGCAGTGATACTGAGCCTGAACTAAACTTATCGCTATCTCAAAGTAGTACACAATCCACGCAAGATGGAAGTGCTCAACAACCACCGCCAGCAGTAGATGTTCAACAACCACAACCACCGCCCGCAATAGGAGTTGTTCACCCACAACCACTTCCCGCAACAGTTGTTGAACAACCACAACCACCGCCCGCAACAGTTGTTGAACAACCACAACCACCGCCCGCAATTGGAGTTGTTCAACAACAACAACCAAATCCCACAATAGTAGTTTTGAAGAACCACAGCCCGCAATAGTACTTCCTCAAGAACAACAACCACCATCTCCGCACGCAATAGTAGTAGTTGTTCCTCCCGAAGTCGGGGCAGTTCAGGAAGTAGAGCCTCATTCCGAGCAAGAAGAAGAGGAAGCCACTTCTGGAGGTGATCTATTGTCTTTCAATTCACCAAGGGAAAGGAGGGTTAGTGCATCGAGTTCTTCGCCAAGCATCCCTTCCGATGACCTTGATAAGGATTGGCAGCCACAACTATCTGAGCATTCAAAGGAGAGACATCCCAAGACCAGGCTAGGAAAAAGGAAGTTTCCAGCAAGGCTTGAACTTATGGAGGCCGATGTAGGTGAGCAGGATACTGCTGGTGATAAAGACGGGTCTGACACTGTCATCTTCACGAGCGTTATTCCTGGTGCAGAGGATGTAGAGACCAACATTTTCACCCTATCCAGAAATGCTGCGATTAGTGATGAGCAGGTAGCACGCATAACTCCTACACACTCAACACCCAAAGTAACACCAGCTCCCATTTTTTCATCAGCGAAGGCCCGGCAGCATCCGACATCCAGCAGAAGCGCCACTTGTTGAAGAAGGAGGTAGTGGCAGTACTAGGACTGAGCTGTCACATAGTGAAATTCAACAATCCTCCAGTCCATCCGGCATTGGGAGTGGGTCCTCCTCTTCCTATGGCAGGAGACAAAAGTTTACCTCCCCAGTGTGGGACTTCTTTACGGTTCACCCAGTTCAGGAGAACATTGCTGTATGCACCATTTGTCATGTCAATGTTAGTCGTGGTAAGATTGGTACAAACTATGGTACTGGAGGCCAAATGACCCATTTGAAAAAAACACACTTAATCCGGTGGGAGAACCACCTTGCAAGCTTAAAAAATGTGAGCACTGGTGTTGGTGGGGATACAGTGCTACAAGGTCCACTCATGGTTGACCAGGAGGTAGAAGAAGAGGGAGACGATGACCTTCTATCTAGGAGTGGTACACAAATGAGCCCTGTCGCCAGCACTGGAGTGGTAAAGTCCACATCCTCCGCATCAGCAACTTCTCAGTGGCACCAGAGTCAGCTGGAGACACCAAGGAGTGCAAAGTCTGCGATGCAAGGTGGTCCGTCTAGCATAACTGAAAGAAATACAAAGCAGCGTACCATTACTAGCATGTTTAGGCAGGAGGGAAAGTACGAGCGGAACCACCCAATAGCACGTTTGTACAATGCGAAACTTGCAAAAATGTTGGCACTGGACCTTCTCCCATTTTCATTTGTTGAGGCTGTTGGATTTCGGGAATTAGTGGCAACCCTCTGCCCAAAATGGAACGTTCCCAGTCGCTACTATTTTGCCCGAGTTGCTGTTCCAGCACTACACCACGACGTGCTGGAATTGATTGGGAAAGCCTTGCAACAGAGTGTTGTCCATTGTATCCACCTGACAACAGACATGTGGAGCAGTTGCGATGCTACAGATTTCATGTGCATCACCGCACACTGGATCTCTTTTGCAGGTGTTAAAGACAAGTTAACTTCAGGCCTCCTTGACGTTGCTGGGATTTTTAATGATACGCGCAGACATGCAACTGTAGCCATGTTTGCTTTGGAGAAAAGTCATACTGCTGAAAACATTTTGTCTGAGTTTAACACCAAGGTCTTTGAATGGCTGAAACCAAGAGGCCTTAAGATTGGTTGTGTTGCCACCCACAATGGCAGTAATGTAGTGAAGGCAATGAGAGAAGGACATTATTTCAGGGTACCCTGTTTGGCACACTGCATTAACTTAGTCGTGCAAGACTTTCTGAAAACTGAAGCCAAAGTCAGCAACATACTGACCATCTGCAGAAGAATATGCACGCACTTTAACCATTATTTTAAAGGACGGAAGCTGCTACGGGTCATTCAGCGTGAGCATAAATTGCCAGTCAAAGCACTGATCCAGGAGGTCCCAACACGTTGGAACTCAACTTATTTCATGCTTGAGCGTCTCTTTGAGCAGTACATACCACTGAATGCTTATGTCATGTCAAGAAGATTAGGGGATCCTACTGTTAATCTTAAAGCCCTGACCATTGAGATGTGGCAGTGGGACCTCATTAAATGCATCACAGAGATGCTACTACCCTTTGAGGTCTTCACACGTGCAGTTAGCAGGGAGGACTGTACTATGGGCCAAGCCATCCCATTGTTGTATATGCTTGAGCAACAGGTGAAGGAGGTCTGTCAAACATACGAAGGTGACGAACAAAAAGTTGATGCATATACCTTGGCCAAGGGCTTAGCCAACCGCTTATCTCTAAACGCAAGGCTTCAAATGATTGTGTCAGGTGAACATTACATAACTGCAACAATGTTGGATCCACGGTACAAATTATTTGTCAGCAGTAGCGCAGTAATTGCTTTTTCAGATGAGGATGTTGCCAAGTACAAAACTTCCATAGCTGCGGAAGCTAATTATTTAGAAACTGAACGGCTGTTACTTAAAGGCCTGCCAGTGCCAGCCCAGGCCAGTCAAAGTACTCCTGACGCAAGTTCTTCAGAGCATGAGAGCAGTGCGTCTGCTTTCCAGCAGGCACCAACAGTACCAAAAGCAGCACCTACACGATCTGATTCAGCAGACCCAACCAAAAGCATAACTGCTTTTTTTTTACAGAAAGGGATGGGTAAGTCCGTTGCTGTTGCAAAGGGGAAAGAGGACCAGCAAAGCCGAGCCCCAATGAACACTGAGAGGATGGTTCAGGCCTATCTGGATGACACAACAGAGGTGTTCATGGAGCAAAGCCCATTGGTCTATTGGTATGAAAGAAGGAGACAGTGGCCAGTGCTGAGCAGGCTGGCGATAAAGTATCTGGCTTGTCCTGTAGCCAGTGTCTCTTCTGAGCGGGTTTTCAGTGCTGCTGGTGCCATTGTGACATCGAAAAGGACTAGTCTCTCCCCCAAAAGCGTGGAGAGGCTGACAATGATAAAAATGAATCAACGCTTCATACCACCAGACTATAAAGTACGTGAATTAGAGCAGGATGAAGAAAGCGAGTCCGAAGACCTCATCACTACTGGGTTACATGACCTACTTCTGTCCGAACGCACAGAGTTTGAGGACGAGCTCCTCTTCCCTGACAACTAGGCTTTTAAATTGTTACTTTCTCCCTTCCTTTAATTGTTTTATTTTCTTATTAACAATGGCTTTCTGGTGCAAAACTGCAAATACAAACCACAACCAAATCTATCCCCACCACTGATTCTTTTTATGTACCTACTGGAGTTGCACGCCTGTGCATTTATTTTCACTGTATCTTTTTATTTACCTACTGGAGTTGCACGCCTGTGCATTTGTTGACTGCAGCACTCCTCAGAGTCTTGCTCCATCATCTTGACTCCCACTCAAGTCAATACAATTCCATCTTGCCAGCCATACATTGGATGTTGTAGATGGAGTATAGTACAATAATGTAGCCTCTAACAGTCCCTCCATAACAAGTGAACCGTACACAGTCATGACTACAGCCATCCTCTATATTGTTTGAAATCTGCAACTCATCACTGTCTTACTCTTAAGGCTACCACCTCTGTCTGCAGGCATTCATAGACGACTCTTCAGTGTCAATACTTGAGCAGGCATCCACAACTGAAGTCAACTTGTTGTGACTCGTCATTATTTTTAAAAGGCTCGGCAGCATCTGTGATCAATCATCTGACAGTGAAAGACAAGAGCAAGACAGGTATATTAAATGAATGATGCAATGCATTGCATAGGATGTTTTGCTGACTCTGAGCAAATGTGCATGGAATTGAAGTATACTACTAACTTCAGACTCACGTGATGGCCAATTTTTCCATGTTATTTAATAATATAAATTATTTACGCACTTGTGTTCCTACTACTCCAGGCGCAGTCAGGACTTAATTTATCGTTCGTAGTCACTCACTACAGAGTAGACTGAGTTGCTGTTGGACTAGACGTGCCACACCTGATAATGATGGTGACACCACCCATATCTTTGCACGCTGTCAGGCAGTTGGATCTGAGCTGATTGATGTACGATGTTTCTTGGAGTGGAATACAAGGTAAATACAAATAGGCACAGCACAGTAGACCCAGGCTACTTCATGTGTGTGCACTGTGCAGTGGTACAGTACAATAGTGGTATGATTGATGACTGAGAATGACGCATTGATTTTGTTGATTAATTTTGAAAACGCTAGGTTGCTTTTTTAATTTTTATGCCCCTTTCTCTGGCTCAGTCAAATTGTTAGGTAAATGCAGTTTGTGTTACTGGCGACCCTGTGTCGTGGGTCTGTTCTGTGCTGGCTCCTATCTTTTCTTGTACTTCTAGATTAATAATGATGTGCAACTAGTAGACTTATACATAACATATTGTATCGAAGCCGCCTCAGTCTGAAAGTCCTCTCTTTACGACTACTCCGCTTGTATTATTTTTTTGATCTTCACTGTATTTCAAATACACTTTGTTTAGGTCATTCACATTCTTTTGTATTTGCCTTTTCTTTTTCAATCCACACAGGCTGGACGTTTTTCACCCACTGCTATTATACTATGAGCATCAACTCACCATTACCACTAATCATCATCATCAAGCAATTGGATGGCGGGAAACCAAGAATGATATTCAGCGTATCCTCTTTCTACGTTTATTCCTTACATTCATTGGCTAGTGGATCAAATTCAACATCATAAATCATCATCTTCATTGTTTTGCTTTTGTTGTCTACATGCGTACTGTTTTTCTTTCTCAAACCTTTCCCAAAACCCCCGTACCCATCCATTCAACAAACCCTAACCCTCTTCCCACGGGCTGCGTGGTTGCATTGAGGTGCGATGTTTGTTACATTAAACATACACCAACAATTTGATCACGCGCTTGCTGGGGCAGATGTGGTGAAAGCAACAATAGTGTAATTTCAACAAGGCATGGCCGGGATCTTCTTCTGCTTCCCAACTCAAGCTCTGTGTATAATGCCAAATAATTTACCATTACCATCAAACAACGAATACGTAATGAATTGGCGTCATTGTTTGGGTTTAAGTTTACAGCATTATGATTTAGAAAAGTTTGACGTTGACGTGAGTACTACAACTACAGTTGAACTTCTTATCTTCTCTTGCACTTACTTTCCAGTCCCCAAAACCATTGTTTTGTTTCAGTTTAGCAGTTGCAAAATTGTATTGGGTCAGTCGTGTAATGTACTGTACTTAATACTTATACTACCCCCACATTGTCTATCACGCAAATGACTGCCTCTTTCTTTTTGTCTCAAAATGCTACTGGCAGGGTCTGTCTACTACTATCACAGAAGTTCAGAACAACAGATTCTCTTATCCATTGTCTTGGGAAACAAATGCAGCCCACTTCATCATCAGCAATCACAGGTAAGATAAGTTTGCTGTGAGGTATAACGCAAGACAGACTGGTAGTTCTTCTAATACTACAAATATAACTCGGTGAGGGTTTACCGCATCTATCTGTCTGCATGTTAAAGATGTGGCCAATATATTTTTTTATTCGAAAGCACTGTCCCCTGACCTGCATGGCCAATTAAACGCTGCAATGTTGCACAACGTACATTATTTGGTGAAACAGTCCCCCCTCCACCCCCCCAACAAACACAAATGAACTTCAAATGTTTTCTTTTGAAAATAACTTTGTGTCTCATTTTTATTTTAACATAATATAAAGAAAGATGATACAAAAATAAAATGTATATGAAATCTTACCCCACAGCTGCCCCTACCCTCCCCTAACCCCAACCAAATTTCAAAGTTAAATGTAAACCCCAACACCCAAATCCCACCCACCAACAAAAGGATTGAAAAAGGGGCAAACAAACAGGGTCCATCTCAAAGCCGGCGGGCTTTCAGGTGTTTGTCCACAATGAGCTTCACCCGCCCCTCTATTCCATCCTCAAGCTTCACCCGCTCCTCCTCAAGCCTCGCTACCCGGCAGAGAATCTTTTGTTGAAATTCCCGGCACCTACATGCGCACGCATGTTGTGGGGGGGCCTCCGATGATGTAAAAATTCGGCGGCGGGCGGCTGCCTGACCACGGCGACGTACTACTGCAGGCTTGGGGGCCGGGGCATTTGAAGAGGCAGCAGCTGCTGCCGCCGCCTCCTCCTCCTCCTCCTCGGCCTGAGCCACCAGCTGGAGGTAGGCCTCAACGATGGCCTGCAGTTTCCGCTGCCGGGCCTGGACTGCCAACTCCTTCCTTGTTGGTTTTGAAGGAGTAGCTATAAAGAAAGAAACAGAATTGTTGTAATCCAAAATCCCAGCAAATCAAAAACACAAAATTGATTCAACACATAGTGGTACAGTAGCACTAGCAAGCAAGCTGAGTACAAAAAATTGTGTTGCACCTATCTCGAACATTCTACGGCCTATATAATTAATTTGTTGGACTTTTTTGGCACGGCATTATGCCTGCCCTAGTAGCATGGGTGTACTCCAACGGTCACACACATACGAACGAACACCTGTCTTTTTCATATCTCGTTTTATATTATATACTCTGCTTCCGGGAAGGCGGGAACAGTCTCAAACTAACATTAATTAACAGGGGGCATCTAGTAGTAAATGTCTAGTAGAGACTATCATTCTTTATATCGCGCAACAAACCTTACTTGGTTTGAGTTTCACCAGCAACGACCCATGCATCCTGTCGTCCCCTCCTTCCCTTGCCTTTGGGTTTGACCAAAACACCGCTGCTGCTGAGACTATCCACTAACCACTGATATTGGGTGTGTCTCCCAACCACGCAGGCAGCTGTGTTTTCCCCTTTCCATGCTTCAACAACAACCCATGCATCCGACTGCTATTAGCCACCTGCATTACTGTAGTGCTAATGCTAAGCATGGTAATGACAAGTAAAGGTGGCGTCATATATTGTCCAGTAGAACTTCAAGTTCTTAATTCTCAGAGTACAGTGAGGAAGTTTTCCCCTCCCACCAAGGAATGCGGATCACTATTGAATGTAACTTACCATCGCCCACTGCTGTTGGCTCCTCCCCCACTGCTGCTGGTGCTGGTGTAGGTGCCTCTGGTCCTCCTGTCCCCTCCGGGATCGCCTCTGCTGGCGCTGCGCCGCTGTCCCCGTCGGCACTGGTGGATGGTATGGGTTCTGCACCTATAAAAATAAGTACACCTTTTTAGATGGATGCACAGCCCCCATTGTACTTGTTCACCAAGAATGGAGTTCTGCAAAACAGTTAAGTACAACGTACGTAATCAGTAGTAGTCCACATTGCATAGTACAGCAGAGTCACTACACATATTAGCATTCATTTGTTATGGTATGGTACCCAAGCTCATCTCATCTGTACTGCTACTCTAGTCCTTGGAAATTTGAAGTGAACTATGTAACCTTTGTACATCAATGTATCCAGTTTTGCGCATGCTACCTCGCAGCTTGTTGCACAGTACGAGAAGACGCCTTTGAGGCCACATGAGTGTTCAATGCATACACCTGAAGAAGTTGGAAAATAAAAGGGCCCGTATTTACGTTTTGTATGTGGATTGTGGAATCGAGTTTGCTTACAGGTTACAACTTTTTTTTAGCATGGCTGCATAAAACTTGCCTAAATGTATTTCATACTGTCTAACGTGCACCACTTTTGTCATTATTTTTCGGCAGATGAGAAGATTTCATTCTACGAAGCTGAGATTCCCAGAGCTTACCAAAAAGAGGCATATGTAACCAGTATACGTTCAATGGTGAGGGGTCTCCGACATTTCCCACATTTCCCTATCGTGCACTAGTAGCTGTATTGATTACTTTATTCAGCCTTTTTTAACTCTGGATTTTTTCTGGTGGGCCCCTCGACGTATTTCACGGAACAACTTAAAAACATTGATGTTACTTACTTACTAATAAAGCTTTTGAAGTACCACTTTGACTCTGAAGTTTATTTTCAGTGTCTGTTGTCTTGTAGACTTACACGAGTGAGTGAGCAAAAGGGGGTTACTTAGGTTATGGATTGTGTAATAAAAGCATTGGGCATCTTGGTATTGGGGTTCAGGAGTGTGATAATTGAATAATTGACCAATGACTGAGCCCATATAGGTTGTCGTTCACTGAATTGCGGGTTCCTCAGAGTTCTGTGACTGAGGTGTAAGTAAGGTCCAACCTGCCTATCAGCACCAACATCCAATTTTCTGGTGCATACATAGTTATGTAATATGTATATGACTCCATAGAAGATAGAATACCCACAAGAGTAGTAGTGGTATACTAACGTTTACAAAATACTAGACCAACATCTGGATGCATACTTGGTTGGTGTCAATTCCCAAAGCAGAGACATTACAGAGGAAAAAGCATAAGACAGGAGTGGACCCTGTGCCTACAGCTATTCTAATTTTTATCACATATTTATGGAAAAGATTAATACCTTAACTAAAGACTGGAGTCAAAATTTCTTTAGGAAGTAAATGTAATTAATCGGTTGAAAAAAAAAAGCTCTGTTACAAAGTTAGGGAAATATCATTGTTCCAAAAGAAAGCACTGTTGGACTTACTGGGGACAGCAGCAGGATCCTCAGTAGAGGAGCTCTGTGCCTGTGGTGGTTCACCCGCTGACTCGGTCCCAGCCTTCTGCTTGCCCCTGGGTTCTGTGGTTCATGTAAGAAACAATAAACAAAGAGAAAAACATTGAGTGCTGTGAAACATAGACATCATTTCAAAAACCACTGCTAGAACATTAAAAGAAACAAACATTGATCTACCAAATGACTACTGCCTTGCAGCATTCACTGACTGTATACTTGGAGAAAACAACTCAAATGTTCCATAAACATTCTGCTTGCAGATTACTAAGTAACACAGAGGCAGTAACACCTGAACAACACCACCGATTCAAGAATGGGGTAAGCAATTATCTGTAAGTAGGCATTTCTTTTTTATTTTTCCCAGCAAAATGCATAGATAGTTCGGCTAGTGACTGAATGCTACTGCTGCTAAGCCTACCCACTCACTAAACAAACTACATCAGTTCTATGGAGGGCTGAGGCAGGGGCAGCTCTAGGCTCATGGTGGTCCTGGGCATGGAGCGTAGGTAGGGGGCCCTGGAGGAGGTCGGGCGGAGCACGGAGGCCAGTGAAGTGGGGGGAGTCAGGGTGTTTGGAAGTGGAACAGAGCCGGAGGCACCAAATCCCTGCAAGGGGCCGCCACGCAAATATGTATCCATCCATCCTCAGAGGATTATTAAAGTAAGGATATATATTGATGTGGTGGCCCCTGGCGTTTGGTGGCCCTGTGCACTTGCACAGCTTGCACATGCGAAAGCCGGCCCTGGCTGAGGTAAAGTAACTTTAGCATTCATTGCCAGAGGAGGATTCATGCAGAAGAGAAGGCCGTGAAAAAAATGATACAATATGCAAAGTACGTACAATTATCCATCCACCGCTATTTCACTGACGGACAAAGGAAGGACAAGACTCTATTAATAGCATTAACTAACTTCAGTTCTCTACAACAAAGAAAATCTCACATCAATAAACAGCAAAAGCTAGCGCCAAGTTGAAAAAACACCCAAGAGTCAGTGAAGAAGAGCAGCACAGACCAGTGTCATACAATTACAGTAGATATAACGGAATACATCGGAAATGTAACTAGGAGCACCACTCATCGCGTTACTTATTCAGCCAAGATTTAGAAAGATACAATAACAATACTTATACTACAATATATATATATATATATATATATATATATATATATATATATATATATATATATATATATATATATATATATATATATGTGTGTATATATATACATATATATATACAATTATACACACACTTTTTTTTTGGGTAGCCACTCACCAAGACCCACGACCTCGACACCAAGCAGGTCCAAGAGGTCCTGCTCCCGGTCCAAAATGTCTGCCCAGCGGTGGGTCAGCTGATGGTGGGTACGCCGGATACCGGAGCAGCAGAAGACTGCCCGGCGCACCTTCGCCCACCGCCGGAGACGCTCCTCAATCCGGTAGCCGGAGCGGGGCCTGCCGCCTGCTGCCAAGGTCAAGGGGAGGTGGCGCTGGAGAAAAAAGACCAGGGCAGCCACCTCCTCCTCCCCAAAAAGTTGGCGGGGCGTCACCCCTGAGGGGCGCATTCTGCCGCAAGGCAGCCGGGTTTTTTTGGGCACAGGCGCCTTGCCCTTTGAGCCGCCGATGCTGCTGGCGCCCTTCACCATGGTTCTGGGTGGAGGGGAGAAGAAAAGTTCAAGACAAAAAGGTAGGGGAAAGAAGAAGCAAGGTAAAAGAAGGAAGTAAAATAAAACAATAGAAAAGTTGAAAAAAAGTTGTAAAAGTAGAAATAAAATGAAAAATATAAACCTAGGCACAGAGAGAGATAGGTAATAACTAAAGAAAGTTTGAAAAAGTGGGTAAAAAGATCAGGATTGAAGAGATATCAGCTAGATGCTAAAGTAGGCCCAAAACCATAGCCAGAGTGTGAAATCCAAGATGGCTGCGCCCGTCGCGAACGCGTGGGTAGGTTCGCGCGATATTTAGCGCGATCACGCACTTTTGTAGTGCGAACGAGAAGATGAGTTCCCGAACATGTCTTGCACAACGCGAACACGTGACTTGTGACCCGGGACGGGAAATAAGGGAACGCAAGCGGGCGGGACAAACCTCTTGGGTAACTTAGCGTGCTAGCCATCCCGAGCATGCAGGCAGCGCCCCAAACACGCGCACCGCGCTCCCGAAGACGAAAAACGGCACGCGAATGGGTCTAGCAAGCAACTACGCATGTCCGCGGAGCTACGCGTAGCTCGCGGAGTGCAAGTGCGTCTTCGCGTTGCTCCGCGGAGTACGGCTCCGCAAACTACGCCCAGGGTTAGTGTACACTAAAGTGGCATGCAGTAGAGTGGTGTACAGTCAAGTGGCATGTTGTAAAGTGGAGTGGCATGGAGTGTCATAGAGTGGAATAAGTGGAGTGTCGCAGAGTAAAGTTGCGCATCACAGAGTGAAGTGCTATGTCATCCAGGGGAGTGGCGTCTCATACAATGTTGTAGAATATAGTAGAATAGCACACAGTGGAGGGTTGTAGGGTGGAGTAGAGTTTTGTAGAGTGGAGAGAAATAGGTTGGAATGGTTTGTTGTAGTTTGTTAGAGTGGAGTGGAATTGACTGTCGTACAGTGAAGTCGCATACAGAGGTGTAGAGTGCTGTGGCGTAGAGTGGAGTAGTGTAGTACAGTGGAGTATAGTGCAGTACTGTGTCATAGAGAACAGTGACATAGGAGGAGTGGCAGAAAGTGTTGTGCAGTAGAGTAGTGTGTTGTAGTGTAGCATAGAGTGGAATAGAATTTCACACAGTGGCATAGAGTGGAGAACAGTGTCATACAATGGCAGAATGTAGAGTGGAGTAGAGTGTCGTAGAGTGGAATACAGTGAAATGGCATACAGTAGAGTGGCATGCCATATAGTGCAGTGGCGTGTTGTGGAGTGGAATAGTGCATTGTAGGGTGGAGTGGCATACCATATAGTGGAGGGGGGTATCATAAGGAGGAGTGGCATGTCGTACAGTAGAGTAGAGTGGTGTTCAGTGGAGGGACATATAGTGAAGTAGAGTGTTCTGAAGTAGGGTCGAGTGTAGTGGCATATCGTAAAGTAGAGTGGAGTCGTTTGTGAGACTGTGAAGTGTTGTCCATAGTCTTAGTGTAGAGGTACGGAGATTGGAGTGGCATGGAGTGTAGTGGCATGTTGTGGAGTGGCATTTCGTAGACTGGTTTTGCATGTTGTATAGTGTAATATCATGTCGTAGATTGGTGTGGCATGGCATGGACTGCCGTTGAGTGAAGTGGTGTGCTGTACAGTGGAGTAAGCAGTACAAAAGGGGGTGGTGATGGACGAAGTGGAGTGGCGTAAAGTGGAGTGGCATGTCATATAGAACAGTGGAGTGGCATGTCATAGAGTGGCATGTGTTACAGTGTCATAGGGATAAGGTGAGCAGAGTAGAGTGGGGTAGAGTGAGCTGGGATGTTGTAGAGTGGAGTGGCACACAGTCGCATGGTATGCCCTACAGTGGAGTTGCATGAGGTAGAGTGGATTGGCATGCCATCAAGTGGAGTCGTGTGTCATCATGTGAAGCGGCATGGATTGTCACAGAGTGGAGTAGCATGTTGTCAATTATTGTGGCTTGTGGTAGATTGCAGTGGCATGTCGTAGAGTGGGGTGACGTGTCGGAGTGCCATAGAGTGCAGTTGACTGTCGTATGGTGTAGTGGGGTGTCGTAGAGTGAATTGGCATGTCATTGTGTGGAGTGTCATGTCTTACAGTGGAGTGGATTGGCGTGTTGTGTTGTACAGTACTGTTTATGGAAGCATGTTGTTAAAATGGGTATACAGCTTTAGATGAAATGTGCCCAAAATTTAGATTATGGTTGTCAAGAGTTCTTTTTGCTAGCAGTTCTAAATTGTTTCAGTAGTTTTGAAGTTATAGACACTGATTCAGAAAGGTAAACATACATTTCTCTGTAAGTTTATGATTGTTTGGCATTCACAAAGGTATTTTATGAGAAGTATCTTTGTAACTGGGATGTTCCTGCACTTCAAAAGATAGGACAGTCCTATCTTTTTATGTGTGGAGACTCTGCAGTCATAAAGACAGCACTAGTAAAATGCTGTTGTGAAAGGCAAACAATTGTAAACTTAGACAAAAGTGTAAGCTTACGATTTTCAAACAGTCCCATAAGAGACACAAACATAGTGATATATTAGGCCGTGGTATACTGCAGTAATATTGCTGATGAGAAAACAATATATCATTGGCTAGTGAGTGCCTTTATAAAAGTTAAAGGCAGTCACATTATTTAGACCACACTTTGGTAGTGTTCTAGCTTTTAAGTGTAAAGATAGAATATAAATGTATAGGTGTTGGAGAAGGTGTGGAACCGGTGAATGGGGAAATAAATTGCTTCTCTGGGTGATACTTCTGAAGATTATTTCAATTCGTTAATCTCTTTCCTCAGTCACTATAAGACCCTTTTCCCTATTTAGCAGGATTCTCTGGAGATTTCCAAGACAAGGTCCTGTTATTCCTCTTTCATACGCTATTCCTCTGTTGTTCTCGGTAGGTGGATGTTTCATGTCCGGATCACCTTGGCTAGCCACCCTCCTTTAGGAGCATGATAGGACCAAAGGTTGCTCTGAAGGGGTCTGTCACATGGAGTTCCTTCGGTTTTTGCACAGTCTCCAGTTCATCTCGCTGACTCCCCATCCACACAGGGACTTCTCTGTCCAGCTGAACCGGTGGCATCTTCCTCACATCCTCCAAATTTCCCCTCCTGGCTCCTCTTCCTTCCGTAGTCTATCCTCTTTTCCACTACCTCTGTCTTCCTCCTCTGAGCAGCAAAAGGCTTTCTATGTTTTTCTGCTTTTTGTACTTCCCTGCCTGTGTCGTCTGTTATTTGAATGAATCTTTCTCCTGTGTGTTATACAAGTCCTGAATCCGATTCTGCCCAGTGTGGAAAATCATGTAAGTCTTTGTCAGTTACTTGTTCTTGGGAGGCTACAGTGGGATCCTCACAGAAGGGATGAGTCAGTCTATATAACTGTGTAAAGATAAATAAAAGTTGTTTTATTACTTTATATATTTTAGACAATGTTTGTGGATTACCGTGGTAGTGCCATATTGTTTCGAACCACTTAATATGCTTTCTGGGTTTTAGTGATCAATATAGTGCAGTACATTAAGATTTTGAATATTTCACATTCTTGATTTTTTTAAAGTACACTGTGCTACACTATTGTTCCTCTTGACACCCAGAAAGGAGATAAAGTGTAAAAACACAAAAAATTAAAAAAAAAACACTGTACCACACTGTATTTTCCCAAAAATATGTTCAAAGTCGTTATTTTCTATTACATATTTAATTGTTACATTTTATTTTTTCATAACGAGTACTGTCTAGTTTGTACCACAGTAGTGAGTTAACTTTTTAATAGGTAGGGACCAACAATAAAACCTACTAGTACCTATATCTAAGGCCCTAACCCAGAATCCGGCCAAAATGTTGTCTAAACAAGATGACTGCCTAAAATGTTTATACAGACCGTCATTAGTCAAGCATATACTGTCTTGTCTTCGTGCTATACTGCGAAATCTCAGAGGTATGCCACAGCCTGAGATATGTCTAAGTTTCAGTGGCTTATAACTACAAAACTACTGAATGGATTTTCATGAAAAAGCCAAAAGGATCCTTTCCAGACCATTATCTATATTCTTGCTACATTTCCTGAAAACCTGTTCAGCTGTTTTGGCGCTAAGTCTGTATAAAAAGTTTATGGAAAATGCATTGAAGGAAAAAAGCATTTGCCCCACCCCCTTTTTTTGCACCCCCTTAATGAACCACCACGAACGTTTGCATCATCTGCGAATCAGCCAATACAGAAAAATCAATCGGTCTGCAAAATTCCATGGAGACTTGTAAAATGGTGACAACGTTATTAGTGAGAACAAAGAGAGGATTTTCTACCTCTGAGAAACCTTGTGGTGTGTGTGTGTGCGTGCGTGTGTGTGTGAGAGAGAGAGAGAGAGAGAGAGAGAGAAAGAGAGAGAGATCCTTTGACAAACTCAAGCAGTGGACTCAATCCCCTCTTAGAAATGCATTTGTTTGAGCAGCCGACATGGATGAAGTTCTGAACAGTGTGCATGCAGGTGTATCCAAATACAAAATAAATTCAGCAATAGACATTATTTCACAAATATACAACCAGTAATTCAGTTTAATAATTATGTTTCATTCCGTACCCCATCCCTCATAATATTCAATTATATATTGAGCAGACTGCATAGAAAAAATATAATTGATATTTATATGTATAAATTAGATGTGCTAAGTTCATTTCGAAATCAAATTTCTAAACGTATGCCATTAGTCCGCAAGCCCACTAATAATTCTTCTTGCTGTCTTTCTTCCAATGATCCAGTTATCATCATCTCATATTACACATTTTGCATTAGCAAAATGATTTTCCATAGTCAATAAAATAGGACTACACCAAAGAGACCATGTATTGTTTTATTGTCAGACCTACATGCATATACAGATGTCTGTTTTTCCTTATTCTTTTCCTTATTCTTGATCATGTCCTGCTCATAGTATCAAACCCCTAATTCAAAAGAGTGCTAGTCACAAACGTGTTGTGAAAACATGTTGGCCGATCACATTCCTTAAAATGTCAGCCATTACTTGTATGTTATATACCCCTCATATGTCTCTCTTACATTAAGGATGCGGCCTTCCAACTTCTATTATTGAGGGTAACATGAGACATTGCAGAGGACCCAGTTGCAAATCCCCTGCTACATTGCATCCGGGGTCCACATTGCTGCTCAACCTAGTGGGAAGATTTCTCCTTATCAATACACTACCATCTTTATCTCCCAGTGGACTTACACGGCCTCACCATAGCGCCCAGAGATCCCCTTGGGGATGATTCGCCTGCGCTTTATAAGTCCACAAAGTAAAAAGTAAAGTAAAAGTAAGGCAGAACTGTTTCAACTATTGATTTGTATAGTGGAGTTGTTGTTGTGCCCCAACTCCTACTTTAAATATTCAGAAGTGCAGGAAAATTATTTCATGAAAAGATGGCAACTGTTAAGTTTAATGAAATATCTGGGGAGTTCAAACATATCATATGACACTCATGCAGTGAAACATATACATAAAGCTCACAGTCTTTATTTAGTCCTTTCGTTTCCTCAGTGTATAGCTTTATGATGTATCTAGACTTCCTCCTCTTCAGCTTCTTCTCTTGATCACCTCCCTAGATGTGGGACCCATGCTCAAGGTGCCACTAGAACCTAGCTACACCTGACTGAAGAGCCCCAAACAGGGAGCAACTGTTCTGGGGTTGTTTGTTTCCCATTTCAGGGAGGTCTTGCCTGGCAGTTTGGGTAAGAGTCTTTCCATTGAAGCATGGTGAAGGCTGATGTGTGTATTGCTGGGCCCAAACTGAGGTTGAATGGTGGGCAAAAGAAAGAACAATGGGATTGAGCGCCACTTCAAGCGTGTACCAGTAGTTAAACGTATTGCACGCATTCATGCCATTACTTTTGTGTGTTTGAGTTTTAATTGTGGCTAGTGCTGTTTAGGGGCGGTGTATGTTTTTTACATGTTAGACGTGGGTGAACTTCAAGTGTGCTGGTGAGTTTCAGAGTAAAGCATAGGTAGCAAGTATAAGTGTGTTGACGGTTTATTTATATATCAAAATTAGCTAGAATATAGAGATGGTGAGGTATTTTCATTAGACCTGGAGGAAATTTTAATTTGTACCAGCATAATTTGCATAATTATGGGAATTCAATGTTACTCTTGCTATGTGTAACTCCCAAAATGGCACCATTACACCGCTCCAAGTAATTATGTGCCATGTGCAATAAAACTTTACAGTGAATGCAAAGGGACACCGAGCACGAGCGGCTGTTGTTCACAATGCTTTTGTTTAAATGCATCCTTGAGCCAAAAATGATTGCAAGATGCATTTCACTCTAGATGAAAGAGTTGCATTTCACATGTGAAATTTTGCCAACATTTCTTACTATTAGAAAAAAGCAAGTTACTCTAATTTTGCTAATTCCTTATTTTTATGTGTCATGGATGGATAGACTTTAAGTGAGGTGACAGTATTTAGAAGTTAAAGATGGCTGTTTTTTAAGCAGGGTTAGAGATGTGTAGGGATGGGGAGGTGCTCTTATATGCTAGTATTGGCTGAACTCTTAGGGGTCTATTATGATGTCAGGTGGACCACCACAGCCCGCATGGCGGTGGTGATCCGTCCAACATCATCCCTCTCCCGCCTCCCATTTCCCCCCTGCCATATTATCATGGCGGGGGTACCACGGCAGATGGGAAGACTGTCTGCCCCTTTTCCGCCTGGTTGACGAGTTGACCGGGCGGATAAGGGTTCAATATGGTGGCGGTGTCTGCTAGACACCGCCATCCATATTACAATGTCAGCGGGAAGCAGCCATTCGGTGGTGGCGTTGCCGCCACAGAAAGGCATGCGGATTCCTCAGTTGGCGGCCTGTTGCGGGCCCCCAGGATGTTTGGAGGGTGGGGGGGCACATGGGGACTACCTATAGTACCCCCCTGTATTTGCACGGATGACGTGGCAGGCACCACGTGGTGCCTGCTACGTTGTGCATGCAAATGCACAAGTGCCTTTGTTGGATTGCGGCAAGTGCTGCTTACAGCACCGCCCGCTGCAATGCAAAAAATGCTGAATGCACCCACCAGTGTGGCGGGCACATCCTAATTGCACATGAGGGGCTGCCGCACACATAGCGGGTGGTCTAATTTCCCGGGGCGATGGCGGGCAGACTTTCGTAATAGACCCCTAAGTGTGGTGAGGTGCTGTACACTTCTGTAATGGCTATAGTTTATGGGGGGGTGAAGCATTCTTTAGGTGTTAGGAGTGGTCTAAGCATAGGTATGGTGAGAGGTTTTTAACATTGAGGGATGAGTGAGGTTTGTGACTGAAGAGGGGTTTTTACATGTTATAAATGTTGGGACTGTAACTGGGGTGACACATTTTGGTGGATATAAATAGCTGAAGTATAACTAGTGAGGGCTTGTTTAGTTGTCAGGGGTGCATGGAGTAAAAAGGTTGTTGAGGTATTTTTACATAGTATAGCTGGATAGACTATATATGAAGTGATCGGATTTACTGATTGCAGTTAGGTAATGTTTTATGGTAGTAAAGTATTTTTAAGGTTAAAGACTGGTTGGAGTATATAGGGCATACAGGGTTTTTATATATTCCAGATCGCTGAACATTAAGTATGGTGAGATGTTTAATGATTCATGGATGACTGCTAAGTAGGTGTTACAAAGTGTTTTAAGATGTTATGTATGGATATGGTTTACAGATGAATGGGTATTAAAAGTCCACTGGCAGATGAACAGATTGTCATGGGGTGGTAATGCATTGAGAAATTAAGAGAAACCTGCTGTTGGAAAGTGGGTTATTGGTAGGGACAAATGTAGGTCAGCCACTGGCAATAAGGCCACTAACACATGGTAGGACCCAGCATAGGTCTTAGAAAATTATTCCTATGCTCAACCCTGAGTAACGTGGCTGCGAGCAGACAGGCTAAATTTCAAAGACAGGTATGTAAAGCATTTTAAAACGACATTTCAGTAAATAACTAAGACACAACACATAAAGAAATTCAACACCACTTTATACAAATAGGAAATATTTGTATCTTTAAAATTACATCAAAACTACAAAAATGCAATGTAGGGAACCGGAGATACGAATTTTCTAAGATTTAATAAAATATAGCACTTAGAAGATTATAGCACCATATTGTGATACCTGCTCGCAAAGTCTAAGTTTAAGGCCGGGCGCGATGGAGCCCTGAGCGGTTACAGCCCCCGGCAGGTCCCGGTCCCAGTTTCTACCTTCACACTTAGAAACTTTTCTGGAGCTTTTTTTGTTGAGGCCTCCTAAAGCTCCCAGCCAGTCCTGATTCTGGGAGTGTTCACCAGGTTGACTTGTGACGAGGTCCCGGTGAACGTCCCTGGAGCGGACTTAGAAAATATTTCAAGTTTGCTTCAGCTGGACAACCCAGGAATCTAGGCCCTATGGGATGGAAGGCAGGCGGCTTGACTCTCCCTGTTGCTCCCGGGTTACTTTTCTGGACCTTTTTCTCACGGGGTCTCTTGATGCTCCTCATGTAGCCGGATCCGGTGAGGGTTCGTCAGCTTAAGATTTTCTCTCGTCCCGGTCAATCTCTGGAAGTTGGAGCTATGGAGCTTTTAGCGGGATAAACCTGGGTAGCTAGGCCGCCTCGCAGTTGAAGGCAGGTGGCCTGGCTGGCCAGGTTGAGTCGGTCCCTCTATGGAGCTTTTTTTTCAAAGTTGGTCCAAACTCCTCCAAACTTCTTGAACTTCTTCCTGAAGTTCCTCAAGGGGTCCCAAAGAGTCTCAATCTTAATCCAAGGGTCGGGAAGCTCCAAGATGGTCCTTGAAAGTTGAAGACTTCAGTTCCCACAATCCACTGGTACAAAACCCTTGCAAATCCACTGATGGGTCTCCAAGGTGTAGATTTAGTTGGTGATGTTCCAGTTGAGCTTCTTTTCACCTGTATCTTTCAGGGAGTCCACTCTTTAGTTCTTTTCCAGCAAGATAATCCACAGGGCTGTAGTTTCAGATGGTGCAGCAGTCTTCAGAGGTCAGGCCTTAGAGTTCCATGCACAGCTAATCTTCTCAGCAGGGCACTTCTTGCTTCATTCAGTTTCAAGAAGCAGATGTGGAGGGCTTTGCTCCTCTTAGATACTTATTCAGAATTCTCTGGGTCAAGCCACAGGTCACTTCTGACCAATGAGAGCAGGGTAACTCATCATAGCTATGACCACATCCTGTAGAGTGTGGCATTATTTTGTCCCAGAGTGCATCAAATCTTCCAAATCCATAATCGCTGATTTTCCAGCAAGGAGGTAAGAGCTGGCTATACAACCCCCCTGGGATGACTGACTTTCATAGACTCTCCCCCTACCATCTGCACATACCTTCCTTAAGCCTAGCCCTGATTCTGGGTCAAGAGTGTAAAAGTGTAACTGAACTGACACACAGGCCTCCCCTTGTCAGATTAACGTGACGACCACACACACTGTGGGCAGAGCTGTAGAACTAAACAAATATTCACTAAAACAAATCAAATATTCAAGGCGACATAAAAGAATTTCAGTGACAAGGCTCTTATTAAAATGCTGCTTGAAATGCATCCAGAACTCATGTGGAGAAAATGGCGCCCCCGGTAGAGACTTTCGCAATGCAGGCTCACCATCAAGTGTTTTAGACCGCGCGACTGGCACCAAATACAAAGTGCGCATTACAAGATTACAATAAGGAACTGCGCACTTCAACTGTAACCCAACGCGAGTAAGAGGCATCTTCCGTTAGCGCATAGGTTTTTGTTAGTTTGTTGTTAGCCGGATATCTCATCTCATCTATAGTGGCTCCAACAACGCATGCGCAACGTGGGACTTGTCAGAGGACTGAAGATTAAGTCGAATTGCCGCTTCGGAAGAAGCATCACAGAAAACACCACAGAGGTTTGACTAGAGATACAAGAGAGTGTTTGCAGAGCAGTAGTACTCATATTCAATATACCCTAGAGCAGGTAGGGGGTATGACAATCTATTAATGATTAGCTTAACTGCCAGAGTTCAGCTAGAAGCGTCAGAGGAGTTAGTCATTCATAGTTATTAAGACTTTTGGGATTTTTGGACTTGCTTACATGACTCAGAAAATATTTACCGGCAATATTCTAAAAAGCAGTTTAAAAAAAAACGACTTAAGGTGAATAAAATACATAAGACAGTACATTTGAGTAGTAGTAGGAATTAGAACTGTATTAATTAGTATGTTCATTCCTGTGCAGTGAAGCATGATATACAATCAAAAACATATACAAGAGAGAAGCGACAGCCTAGGGTCAACTGGGTAAGAGCAATGGTTGTACATGCTATAATGGTGATTCATTAATGTATAAAACGGTTGAGTTTTATGCCTGTCAATCATATTTCTTATGCAGGTTCAATTCAAGAGAAGAAACCACATTGACCAAGTGAAGAATTACTTCACACTAACAGGAGAAGGCTGTGTCTCTCTTTTCTTTCCACTTCCCCTTTCCCCTCTGCTTGAGGCGCACCCCTTAATTTTATATTTCGGGTGGCGTTGGGACCATCATCAGCTCCTGTGGACATTGGGTGACCTTGACACCCCTCTGCCTTGAAGAGCATGGTTTATGCCTCCACCCCCTGGGCCGGCATTCCTATGGACCAGCACACTGCCCTCCCAGCAGTGTTGGCAACCCCAGGGGCTCTTTATCACCTCTTCAAAGCAGCCTGGCTAATCCACTTAAATATGACCAATCAGGGCAGACCACTGGAAGGCTTAATTTGGACTTACAAACATAAAGTCTTATAACTTCTATTGCACAAATCGAGGAATCGCTGAAAACACTGTTGTCCCCGATTATTGACAGAGTAACAGGGCTGGGTGACAGGATAGACAGGTTTGAACAGTCAACCTTAGATAGCTTTTTTTCGTTGAAAGCACTGATCAAACTGCACTCTAGGATAAGGGAAGAGGGACAAGGAGGGCCCACTGGAAACAGGAAAACCACAGAGCATCAGCAGGCTTCGCCTGTTGTACCCTCTGCGGCTATCTTGGAAACTCCCCAGTCGACTGACAACATTCCCTTAGTGCCGCTTGTGGCTACCTCTGGGAGTATTGGCCAAAAAACGCAAGTCCATCCAAGCCCTCTAAAGTCCGGGGTACGAAGCCGGGCCAGGTTGAGTTCCCAGGGGGGGAGTGGTCCCGCTAAACCGAAGGGAACACCAAAGGGGACGGGTAAAGGCAAAGCTAATAGTCAGGCTTGTCCAGCCAAAACTACGAATAATAATCCTGCTCCAATCCACCCACAAACACTACCAACAAAAGCTGTCCCAAAAGTCCCACTACCCAAAGTTGCCCTAGTACCCCCTCCTATGGACCTACCCCCAGACTGCCACCCTTATGTCGTTGTCCTTACAAATGTACCCACCCTGAAGGCTGAACAAAATGAATCCCCTCAAGCCTTAACAAATAAAACGTTGCACTGGCTAGAGTCCAACAGACCCCTCCCTAGGGGCTTCGATGGATCAATTATAGGAGCCAGAAGGGTGAGTTGGGTGGGTCATGGCCACAAGCATTTAGAAGGAGACTGCGTGGTGGTTAATTTCAGGGATAGTAGAGTAGCTCAAACTATTTGCAAATACAAACCTAATCCCGGGGGTCCGGGAATTGGCACAGTGGACCTAACCTTTTTTTTTTATCCAAGACCAGTCACCCCCCGGATTGGCCGAGAATTCAGCATGGGTTGGAGCAATAGCCCCGCCTATTCTGAATTTCCCGCTAATCCCCAATTCTATCCCCAGACAGTCTGGCCATCGCCAGGGTGGAGACCACCGGGTCATTGAACCGACGGCATCGCTGGGGAGGTCCCCAGAGTTGGTAGTTTAGGCAATGTCACTGAGCTGAGAGGGTTGAGTATTGATCATGGTATACTCCCTCTGAGTATGGCGGCCCCCACTCCCTTACAAGAGAGTAATCAGCTTCCCGGGAGGCAAGGCGGGGCTGGCAGCCAAACGACCCAGGACCCGCTGAAGGTGGGAGGAGACCTCGATTCTGGCGGTGAGCCAGCTGTGGCGGATCCAGTCCTTAGGATTTTCTGCTGGAACATCGCGGGAATCAATAGGAAGTTGGGGTGGCCTGACTGGAACGCTCTTGTGGAGGGATATTCCATTTGTATATTCCAGGAGACGTGGGGTAAGGAGCCCTGTCATAAGGTGGGATATTCATCCCACTTTGTTCCAGCTGTCTCCCCTTTGTTAGGGAGGGGTCGCCCTTCGGGCGGTCTCCTCATTTGGGTTGCAGTCTCCCTAGATTGTAGGGTGGAAGAGCACCCTACAAACTCACCAGACATCCTCAACATCACGTTAAAGGATTCACGGGGATGTCTGCTCCTAGACATTTTTAACATCTATGCTAGAGGCACTAGGGGAGGCGTACAATCACCCACCATTGCCCTTTTGGAAGATCTCCTTAGGCAGCGGCCAAGAAATTTGTGCACTTTGGTGGCGGGTGATCTAAATTGTACGTTTGAGCCCCTAGGCCCTGATGACATGCTAGGCATAGAAGAGGAGGATTCGAGAAAGGGGATTCCGGCCCTGGCTCTGCCCCCCATCAAAAGGTGGACACAAGTAGCGTTGCAAATCAACGCCCTTAATATGGAATTTGATCTGAGGGCGGTCAATGGGAGGTCCAAATCTGATTTGTCTGGTGCACACACCTACAATAGGCCCAATCATACGTCTAGAATAGACTATATTCTCTCGACGTATGCCTATGGAGTACCCTGAGTGACATGGAGATTATTCAGACCATTGAGAGCGATCATAATCTTCTCTCTCTTGTGTTATCTCCTGAGTGGCTCAGGGGCAAGGCTGGATCACATCCTCTGTCGGCATCCAACTCCAAGATGGCCAATGTATCTAACTGTGGGAGGCGACTGAAGTGGGCCAAGCTTGTCTTGTCTGCTGAGAAAGTCTCAGCCATAGGGGCACTGTTGGCTGCAGCCCAGACTAATCTGGGCTCATTGTCCCATGTGCCTGAGGAGGCCACGCAGATTTTTTGTGACCTAACCAGGGCTCTAAGTAAGCTTTTCATCTTACCCACAAGCTCTCTTGGTGCTACTAACAGGACTAAACCCATGAATAGACAGGGATGGTACACAACAAAATGCAGGACCCTGAAAAAAGCCTTGATAGGGGCAGTTAAATCTAAGTCCCAACTAGCAATCAGGGCAGCAAGGAAGGACTACTCCCACACCTTAAGGGCAGCGAAAAAGGAATGGGAGGAGAAGTTCTGGGAAGACCTGTTGGTAGCTAGTAAGGGAAAGGATGCAAGGTGCTTTTGGAGTCTGGTTAGATCTAGGAATAGGCCTGACGCATCGCTGGTTACGTGCACCATCCCCACACAGACCTGGTACAACCACTTCGAGGCCCTGTATTCCCAACCTGAAGGGGTCCTTAGTGAGTCCTTCTCCCTGGAGGATGATGTTTTTGTTGGGGGCGGTGACGACTTTACCGCGAGGGAGGTGGAGGCCGTAATTAAGTCCCTGGTCCCACTAAAAGCAGCTGGGCCGGATGGGTTACCAGATGACTTGTTACGAGCCGATCCGAAGGAATGGGGCCAATTGGTCGCTAATCTACTAAACGCAATCATGAGGGGCGCACTAGTGCCTGATTCCTGGAAGGGGGCGGAGGTTGTCCCGATATTTAAAAAGGAGTGCCGGGACAGCCCCGCCAATTATAGGCCCATTAGCCTCATCGACTCTTCCCAAAAGGTGGCTGGGAAGGTGATTTTGGGGAGGGTCCCTCAATGGGCCGATGACCATAAGATACTGTCTGATTTCCAGGCAGGGTTTCGTTCAGGCACTGGGACGATCAAACAGGCCTTCAGGTTGATGCTCCTGTATTGGAAGGTGGTGGTGCTGGGCAAAGGCAGTCTTTACTTGGCCTTCATTGACCTGAAGACTGCCTTTGACCTAGTACCTAGGGAGGAGTTATGGAGGGTTCTGCAGGGGCTGGGGCTGCCCCCCTACATCCTGTCGCTTTTGATTAAACTTCATATAGACACCTACACGGGCACGAATGGGGAGAAAACCAATAGGAACCCGGTGTGCAGGGGCGTCCGCCAAGGATGCATGCTAGCTCCCACACTATTCTCACTTTATGTGAATGGTGTGGTAGAGCACCTGCTTAAAGAACCAGCAGATGCCCCGTCCCTGGCGGGCACTCGGATCCCCACCCTGCTCTTTGCCGATGACACCCTTCTCATCGCAAAGACACCCTGGGGTCTCCAAAAGCTCCTCAACCGCTTCCAGGAGTTTTGCTCCCTCAGGGGCTTGACGATTAATGTAGACAAGACCAAATTTCTGACCATGAACCCTCCTAAAAAGTTAGGACCCCCCCCGGTCTTAAACTCTGTTCCCCTGGAGAGGGTCTGTGAGTTCGATTACTTGGGGATCCGCCTTAGTAATTCCATGAGCTGGTCCCCACACATTCAAAAGATGCAGCTCAGCCACAAAAGGGTTACTGGCATCCTACTCAGGGAACATCGCTCATCTGCTAAGCATTGCATTTCCCCGGTTATAGATACTTATAAAGCTAGAGGGGTTACTGCCGCCCTACATGGGGCAGAGTTGTGGGGCACCTCAAACCTTGAGGTTTTAGCCAAAGCGGAAAGCAAATTCCTGAAAGAACTTATGGCGCTCCCACCGAGCACACCAACAGTCCCGGTGCTTCTTGACTTGGGCTGCAGATCAATTGTGGACCAGGCGCGCCTCCGGCCTTTGCTCTTGTGGGCTCGTCTGTGGAGGGTCCCTGAGCTAGCCTCATATGCAGCAGGCTTGTCGGAGGTGATTGCCATGGAGGGTTGGCATCGAATTAAATGGCTATGGGATGTTAAGAGCCTATTGGGGGAGCTGGGGTTGGATGACTCTTGGGCTACCCGATCTGCTCCCCCCAAAGCCACCCTGAAGAAACTTTACTGGGAGTGGGTATCGTCCAAACTCATTGGCAATCCTCGTCACTGCAACTCGACCACAGCATTCTTAAGAATTAAAGATGTGGTTGCATTTGAGCCCTATCTGGACCTCATTTCTATTCCATTGGATAGGGCTCTCTACTTTAAGCTCAGAGTGGGTACTTTACCTTTAGGCAACCTGGTGTCTAGGTGAAAATCAGCTCCCCAGTCCTCACCCTTCTGTGCTCTGTGTTCAACTCGGGTCGAGACGGTGGCACACATTCTTTTTGAATGCCCGGACTATTGTGCTCCAAGGAGGCGCTGGCTTACACCAGTGTGCAGACTTTTAGGTACACAACAGCATTTGGTGGCCCTCCGTATTTTATTGACTGATACATCGTCCCCCATTGTTTGTGGTGTTACTAAATTCTTAAAATGGGTATGGGTGATTCGTTCTAAAAGGCTTTCTATTCTTTTTTAATTATTTATTACAGCAGTGTTGATTGTTTTATCCTTTTTAAAAACTTCTAATGTATTTCATCTTTGCCTTAAGAAATGTAAATTTTAATGTATGTACTGCTTTTAAGATATCTATGTATCGAAATAAAGCATATATCACCAAAAGTCTTATGACTTCTTGTATGTACACTTTGGGAGAAATTCAACAATATAATAGTGTTGGATTTACTACTACCATTCTGGGAAGTTTTTGAATGGTCAGGCTAGTCCTCTCCTATCAATAGTTATTAATCAATAACTTCCTACCATGTTAACCTATGGGCCATGGGATTTGCAATGGGGAAAATGACTTGGGACAGTTTTCTAGCACCAGGGCTTATAAATAAAATATTTTATAAGTATTCCCTCATTTCTACAGGACCCCCACACTCTTTGCAAATAGGGGAGACTTTAGGGGTTCTGAATCTGCAGAAATATTGCAGATCCTCCTTACCCAGTGCTCCTAGTATCAACACCGAATTTGAGCAGCACTTTAACACAATGTGGGGAGTGAAATGTGAAATTTCACTTTACCCAGGCATATAAAAACTCATTTTTATAAGGGTGTACCTTATAGATATCTGACCCAACCCTTGGATACCTAAGATGCCAAAACATTGTAGGTTATCCATTTTTAAATGCCCCTACTACCAAAGTCAAGTTTAGGAACAATCACTTTTTAAAAGCAGTCCTGAGGGCGTGGCCAAGATGGCGGAGTGAGGAGTCGCACATTCCGTGAGCCTCTCCGCATCTGCCTTTTCCGGACCGCCTAAAGCCGCACATCTCCCCACCACAGTGCTGCAACGGGGGCGGGAGAGAAAGGAGACTTGACACAGCTGTAACCGGAGCCGGTTTTGCTGACCCCGGGCCGGCAGAAGCGAGGGCGGGCGGACACCAGCAGCAGCGGCTCGCACTGAGGCACGCTCCCGGGAGGCCTCAGGGCCGTGGCACTAGCGGAGCGCGGTGAGGAGTGGGAGCCCCGCGCCTGAAGCCGCTGATTCCCAGGGCGCTGCTGCTGCCCCCGGAGGTGCCACATCGGGGAAAGACCGCAGGAAGACGACCCAGCAGCCCGGTGAGACCCGGTGACTGGCGACGCCGCAACTCGGATGGGGGCGCGGCCTAAGATCGGGAGCGTCGCGCCCCCGCCTTGCCCTGATACACAGACGGGCCCTGCCGGACGCTCCCACAACTGTCAGGGATCCATGGAGAGGCTACCCTGCGGCCGTCGGCACACTTGGTGGGGAAGAGAGAAATCGAGGCCGGGGATTCGGCCTGTATCTGGAGGCGCCAGGGCCTACCGCGCGGGCCTGTTCTGCGGCCTAGTACTGTGAGCCGCCTGAAAGAGACCGCAGCGACCACAAGAGCGCGACGGAGCTGCCCCCCGGCAGCAACCAGCACTGCGGATGGCCTGGGAGAGACCGCTGGGTTGGGGGCCAGGAGCGCAGCCTAGGGCCCGGCACACAAGCGCTACCTAGCGCCAGACACTGAGGCGCTGCCTCAGGAGCATCCGAAGAGGAGCTTGGGGGCCCCCACACAGCCGCCTGTCCCCTTGGCAGCCGGAAGGGGCGAAGAAATGAGCAGGAGACACCGGGAACCCGAGGGCTGGAGGAGACACCAGGGGCCCAGAGGATGAGTGGGGCGCGACCGGCCGGCCGGCCAGAGCCACGTGGGAGCGCTTGCGGCCTACAATCGCGGACCTAGGAGAGGTGAGGTAGGAGAGGTCTTTACGGGAGCAGTCACCCCGCATGTCCACCCCAGGCCGAAGCAGAGCAGGGGACGTGGCGCCTGGGGGCCCCCGACGCAGGGGCAGTATCTACATCGAATGGACGCTGTGAGACTCCAAGAGCCGCCGGGAGAAGAGCTCCACGTTGTCCTTCCCCCCCCCCCCCCCCCCTACCCCCCAGATGCTGAGGTGGGCGGACACGGCGGAGGTCCCAGGGAGAGGTGCCCGAGTCGCGCCGAAGGGGTTGAGGCGCCATAACCCCCAACGCGAGAAGCACAATGGTGGGCCAAAGGAAAAAAAGGAGATCGCACCCTCCCTAAAATGTTAGGCAAAGGACAGATGAAAGGAGACAAGGGACAGTCGTCCCCGGGAGCGTCCAAGCCCCAGCCTGATACCGTCGACGGAGAGGTGCCCATCACCAAATCCTTCCTAGAGACTCTCTTCAACTTGCTTCGCGAGGACTTACACACCTTGAAGCAGGAGGTCAGGAGAGAGGTGGACGGACTCGGCGAAAAGGTGTCCACCATCGAAGACGCAGGATGCGCAAGGGACGAGGAAGTGGAACAGCTGCAGCAAGTCATAATATGCCTGAAGAAACAACAAGTGGACCTCCAGGCCCACGCAGATGATTTGGAAAATAGGTCCGGGCGGAACAACATCCGGGAACGGGGGGTCCCATCTAAGGAAGAAGGCACAGACATCATGGGATATCTATAGGCCCTATTCCCGGAGATTTTGGGGGAACCTGCGGACTTTGAGATCAGAATTGACAGGGCTTACAGAGTGGGGTTGACAAGGCGGTCATCAGCACCACCTCCGGACATTCTAGCCTTCTTAACAGATTATCCACTCAAAGAGCGCTTTCTCAGAGAAGCACGGTGACAGCAGCCCCTGCGGTTTTGGGGCCACCCGGTGGCCTTATTCCTAGACCTGTCAATGGTCACGCTCCAAAAACGTAAGGCCTTCAGGGTTGCGATGGACTTTTTGAGGAGTAAAGAGATCCTATACGCCTGGGGGCACCCTTTCCGCCTGATCTTTTAGTGGAACTGTGCCCTGCATCAGCTTCGCTCCCTGCAAGAAACGTGCACGCTTCTGGACATCAGCCAGACAGAGGAGGTTGCATCACCGAAGCCAACTAGGCGGCCGTCCAGAGATGGCTGGCAGCAAATTGTTCGGCGACGTTCGCCGGGAGCAAATTCAAGGCCCGACGCACACACCATCAAGATGGAGATGGACAATGATATCCAAGAGGTGGCCAAGGACACCACTACTGCAGACTGATTTGCCTCTGGGGGAGTAACCATTAGCATTAGTCATTCCGCAGGTCTGGGGAACTGGCGGGGGAGCCACGGGGAGCGATGTGGCTGGACGTCCACACAGGTAACACACCACAGCCCTGCACTGCAGGAGGGCAGGACTGGGACTATGTTCACTAGTTGCGGTACTATACAGAGGCTGGAGGGTGTGGGTGGGGAGGGTGAGGGGTTGGGGTTGGGGGTTCTGGGGGGGTTTGGGAAGGTTTTGGAAGGGGGTTGTTGGGAGGGTTTGTATTTGGGGGGAGGGTCTCCCCTTTGTCCACCTTTCTCTTCTGTTTTATTTCCCACACACTACTCAGAGCTCCGGAGTCCACTCTGACGGACAATGACACACTCCAGACTTAAAGTTCTTTCCCTTACTGTGAGAGGGCTCAACAACCCCATTAAGCACCGGGCGGTTCTATCTCTCTTAGAGCACTCCTCGGCCGACCTCTGCCTCCTCCAAGAGACTCACTTATTACCCAAAGAATAGCACAGACTTAAAACCTGTGCCTTTTTCCCACGCAACTTTTCTCGTCTTCCCCCAAAAAAGTGGCAGGGGTAGCAATACTGGTATCCAAATCATTCACGGGCAAAGTCCTCCAGCGAGAGGCGGAGATAAAAGGGCGACTTTTGGTATATCGCTTCCTCATAGCAGGACTGACAATATTCGTGGGCTCGGTCTACGCGCCCAACGAGGGGCAGGAAACCTTTCTCCAGACAGCGTTAGCAGCAGCCACAGCCAACACCGAACGACATTTATTACTTGGGGGCGACCTTAACTTAGTTTTCCATAACACAGCAGATCGTTCCTTCCAAAGGACAGGCCAGGTGGGAGCCCTTTCCAAGTCTGGCCACACGCATAACTCTAAGATCTAGGCCTTACTGATCTATGGAGACACCTCCACCCACGCAGTACCGCCTACACCTACTATTCTGGGGCCCATAAGTCTTACGCCAGGCTCGATTACTTCCTCTGCGCCTCCACGTTGGTACCGCGAGCGCAAGAAGTAGACATCTTGCCTGCTTCACTATCTGACCATTCCCCGGTGGTGGCCACATTCCCCTTACCAGCCGCACCGACCCCACAACGGCACTGGCGTCTCAGGGAGACCTTTCTCCACACCCCATCGACAGTAGACGGGATTAAAACCGCCATTACACACTTCCTGACCCACAACAACAACACCGACACTACACGGGCTACTCGTGGGCTGCCCTTAAAGCGGTCTTAAGAGGCGAGTTTATATCTATCGCCACGGCCAACAACAAAGAGCGAGCGCAGAAAAGGCCGACATTGCGCAACAGGTGATGGAGCTGGAGCAAATGCACCAGCGCACGGGGCGGCCCGGGCATAGCATCAACTGTGCGCCGAGAGGAAGATGCTAGCCGCTCCGTACCAAGACACTGCGGAGTATGCGGCCCTCAGTCTCCGGCAGGCCTATTACGCAGGGGGGGACAGGTGCAGACGGCTACTGGCGAATAAGCTGCGTGAACAACACCAGAGGCAGGGGGTACAGGCCATATGGACATATCAAGGTGACTTAGTCTCGGACGAAGCAGCGATAGCGGAGACCTTTGGGGCGTTTTATAAGTCCATCTACACCGGCGACACCCTTGACTCGCATGCGGGTCAGACTTACTTACAGGGGGCGCATCTTCCGTCTTTGAACCTGGCCCAGGCAGATTTCCTGGATAGACCCATAGGCTTGGAGGAGGTGGTGTCAGCGATCTCACAACTGAAGCTTGGGAAATCCCCGGGCCCTGATGGGTACCCGGCGATTTTTTACAAAACGTTCTGTCATCAGGTGGCCCCCCTCCTGCGGGATCTTTTTAACTCTTTTGCCCAGCCTGGCGCGATTCCTGCAGAACTTTTGGAAGCAGCAATTTCGATCATACCGAAACCTGGCAGGGATACAACCCGCTGTGGTTCGTACTGACTGATCTCGCTTTTAAACATTGACTTCAAACCTTATACAGGAATTCTGGCGAGTCAGCTCGCACCTTACATGCAACAGCTGGTGGAGCCAAACCAGGCGGGCTTTGTACCTCAGCGACAGACTAGTGACAACACCAGGAGGGTCCTCCACCTCATTGAAGCAGGGTCTCGTGTGCGCCCAGATTGCATGCTCCTCACTATTGACGCCGAAAAGGCCTTCGATAGGGTGCACTGGCCCTACCTGGAACAGGTCCTGCGCCTCTTCGGCCTGGGGGATGTTCTCTGTACTCGTATTTTGAACTGTTACAGACAACCTAATGCCACACCTCCCCTCGCTTTCCGATTGGTAGGGGGACCAGACAAGGATGCCCCCATTCCCCTATCCTGTTCGTCCTTTATATGGAACCGCTGGCGCAAAGGGTCCGGCAGCATGCCCTCATCAAAGGCATTCTGTTCGGAGGGGACACCCACAAAATCAGCCTCTATACGGATGATATTTTACTCTCCATCACCGAGCCTGTCCAATCGCTACGTGCACTTTTTATTGAGCTACATAGTTTTGCACTCGCTTCCGGGTTCAAAATCAACACAGACAAATCGATTGCCCTTAATGTTTCCCTGTCGCCCGAGACATTAGCCGGGGTGCAGGGGGAATATGATATGCAGTGGTCTTGCACCACAGTCCCCTACCTGGGAGTCCTCCTAGGTCCCACCATCCCAGCTACCATTGAAACGAATTATGCCAGACTTCGCACGCAGCTCCACGGACAACTCTGGAGATGGAAGCGCCACTCGCTCTCCTGGCGGGGGAGGATAGCTGCCACCAAAAGGACTCTCCTGCCACAGATACTTTATCTGTTTCAGACCCTTCCCCTACGGCCACCGAAGGGCTGGATTCAACAGACACAGTCCGAACTGGTGCGCTTCAATTGGCAGGGTCGTCGACCGCGCTTTAAACATGCCATTGCAGTCCTTCCGCCTGGCCACGGCGGCGTGGGGATACCGGATTTCCAACTCTATTTTTACGTGACACAACTCCGAAGCCTAGTGGAATGGCATCAGAAGGAATCGGGCAAGAATTGGCTCTTCCAGGACCAGGCTGTGGCGGGCATGCCCCTACAAGGGATTCCCTTTCTTCCCAAGCGCCACCGGCCGCCTAACCTCTACGCGTTCCGGATCACAGGCACTGTCATGAAGGTGTGGGATCGGGTCGGCACTAAACACTAACTGACATCCTTCCCCTCTCCTCTGACACCGTTATTTGCCAATCCCGACTTCACCCCGGGCCTCGACCCTAAGGCATTTGCGACCTGGGGGCATTCCCCTTGCAGGGCCCTAGGACATCTTTTTAATCTGAATGGTATTCTCTCTTTTCAACAGATAAAGGAGGACTATGGCATCCCAGAGGGTGACAGGCTTTCCTATATGCAGGTGCATCACTGGGCACTTCACCCTGAGCTTCGACCAGGAGCACAACGATATCTTACGAGAAATGGCTAGTCACTCGCACTTCAGAGAAAAAATTAATCTTTGACCTGTACCAACATCTCCTCCTCACAAACATTTACACATATAACGCTGGTAGGTGTCGGTGGGAGCGGGAACTAGGGAGGGCCCTCACACACAAAGAATGGAGCGGTATCTATCATAGAGCACGGCACTCCGCATATCATGCTGGACTAACTGAAACCCTGACCAAAGTGGCCACCTAATGGTACCATACGCCTGAGCGCCTTCACCAATTTGACCCCCGCATTAGCGACCGCTGCTGGAGAGGGTGTGGAGAGCTGGGCACACTGGAACATTTGCTATGGAGCTGCGACCGCCTACAGTGGTACTGGGGCACAATATTAGATGACATAGACTCCCATTTAGATACCCAACTCTCCCGGTTCCCTGCCTACATTCTGCTGGGGTTGCCCAACGCCCTGATGTATCCCTTAAAATCACGGAGAGGCCGTCTCATCGCTATTGCACTGGGGGCGGCCACGCAAAACATTTTAGCACACTGGAGGACATCACAGGCACCCCCACATACAGGCTGGCTGCACAGGTTGTGGATGGTGCTCGGCATGGAGAAGCTGTGCCTAGTACAGGCTGGGCGGGGGGATGAATTCCCGGAGTTGTGGCGGCCCTTTTTGACACTGCTCACAGGGAAATTCCGTGAATTGAGTTGTCCCCGATACCTACGCCTTCTCCGATTGGCAGACACCCCAATTCCGGAACAGAAGGCACCCAAGCGCAAACAGAATGCCACGCACTGATGACTCTCTCACTTCCTTCATTTCCTTTCCATAATGGGGTTATCCTTTTGCTTTGTGGACAGAGGGGGGGAGGGGGGAGGGTCATGTTGCATTGTTTAAGGGTGCAAGTACAGAAAAAGCTGCTGGCCTCTAAACTGCCATGCCCCATGGTACTGGTACTAGGTAGTTTCAATTGCCTGCCCTATTTTATACTAGGGGCTTATGGGGTAGGTCATGTCATTTACAGGGGTACCCCACCATACCATAGTGTACCCTAGTGCATGTTAGGCGTTTTAACTGTATTCTAATGTGTTCCTTTCAGCTTAGCACTGGCCCTGGGCCTGGTTAGGCAGAGTCCAGGGTCAGTCAAAATAAGTTACCACCAGCATCAGTCAGCAAAAAGTTGGGGGGTGCCCAGGGCACGGGATGACTTTGCAACACCTGCCCACTAGGTGAGCAGACAAATGAACAAAGGACACAAGGTAGTGGTGATATGTATATATAGGTATGTAGTCTTTTCAATGAAAATGAAATTTATAAAACTGCACAAATCTTACTTTAAATTTGACTATGAGTAATCAGCCAATTTTTATGTGTTTCATAGATGTTTTGCGGAGAACATGTTTTTTTCCTCTGTTCAATTAAAGTATGCACAGTTCCAATGTTCTAATCTGTATACAGTGTATTAAAGACAATAGTATCCACATATTTTTCCCCACGTTAAATTGCTGTTTCTAGTTCTTGTGCTGCAGTACTTGTGTATTGCAGCCATGTTCATGGATGAGTAAAGTGCAGAGTGAGTTTGTGAGCCCACTTTCTAAAGGTGAATCACACCCCTTCAGTAAGCCTAACTTCAGCCTACTTTTCGGACATTGTATAAGGTGCTTCCACGAGGTTTCACGTGGGTTGCAGTTGCACTCCGATTTATTTATAAGGATGTATGCAAGCAAAATAAAGAAGTCTCCAACCATGCCGACTTTGTAGAATGCACAGTTTAAATCTTTAAGGCCTATGCTGGTGTGCACTGGTTGATTATGAGTTTTTAGATGTATTTGTTTGGAAGCAGGGCAAGTTACTTCCATTTGAGTTTGCATTTTCTTTTGCCAGCTACTCCGATTATCATGCACACCACAAGAAGTTAAGTCTGTTTAGATAGGTGTTTAGACAAAATATTGAGTCAAAAATATTGTGTCGACGATATCGTGGACAAAAATATTGTGACAGTAAATTTCAATGGGAAAGCTACGTTTTACTATACTTAACTCTACACGTATATACCTTGACAATATATATATCTTCAAGATACATAGATGTGGAGTCAAGAACAGTAAATCCATACACACCTATTTGCATTTACCTGCTCAATATATGTGACACAATATTCTGTTCACACAATATTTTTATCATCGATATTCTGTCAGGCAACCCTAGAGATGTATACAGATTGAATGATATCAGTAATTTTCAGGCCTACTGTCACACTTCACTACTAACAGAGTATCCCAGGTATTTTTCCTGAGAATAATTTGCTATTTCTACTTAGGGAGATGTTCTATAGCGAAGTTTTGTTCAGTGAGTGAGTAAGGCGCTAAATTAGTTTTCATCCACGTTCTGAATTTTCACCCCTTTAGTAGACCTCGCAGCAGCCCACTTTTCCGGCACTTACTGAAGGCTGTTTCCAAAGGGTTCCACATGAGTTGAGCTCCAATTTCTTTTTCAAGACGTAAGAGTGGAAAGTAAACATGTCTCCAGATATGAAATGTCAGAGCTGTCTCACAACTGACCTCAAAGCACGCTACCATTGGAGAATGTGCAGATTACCGCCTTATGGCCTATTTGAAGGTGCGCTATTTGGTTACGAGTTTTCACAAGGATCTGTAAGATGGGGTCAGTAACTTTGGGTTGAGTTTGCCTTTAGTTTGGTCGCATACTCCAGTAATAAGGTAGACCATAAGAATCTAAGCCTCTAGACCTGTTTACGGACTCAGGACTAGATGTAGGTAATTTTATTTGACCATTTCTTAAATACCGAATCATACCGATTCGGTATTTAAGAAGTGGTAAAATAGAGGGGGGGGGATGTAGGTATTTCAGAATCGGTAAATACCGAATCGTTAAGATTCGGTATTTACCGATTCTGTAAATACCGATTCGGTAATGCCCATTGATTCCTATGGGCATTGAAGCCCATAGGAATCAATGGGCATTACCGAATCAGCAAGGGTGCAGGGGGTGTCACTTTGACACCCTCTAGCACCCCAAATACAGGCATGTGTGCCATGTGGCACACAGACATGCCCTAAGTGCATGTCTGTCTGTCACATGGCATAGGTGTGCATGCACACATGTGCATGCACACCTGGATTCGGTATTTTATCACCCAATTGGATTGGATGGTAAAATACCAAATCTGAAAGGCCTTTGGGACTCAGAAGAGTCCCACCTACATCTGGAAGTTACCGAATCGGTAAAAATACCGATTCGGTATTTTGCCGATTCGGTAAATTTACCGATTCAGTAAATTTACCGAATCGGTAAAAATGGCCCCCTACATCCCAAAAACACATTTACCGGTCGGTAACGGCCTAAATCAGCCGTTACCGGCCGGTAAATGGCCACCTACATCTGGCCCTAAATCCTTCTGCCCTCTGGAAAATCAAGAAAATCTGTAGGTATGTGGTTACTTGACCTTTCTTGGTAGTGACACAAGTCTATATAAACCTACCCTGCTACCTATATACATGATGCTAGTACTCCACTACTACAAAACAAGACTTGTTGAACTTTTTCCACCATGTGAGTTTGACAGAGTGTACTATGTACCCATCATACAACCTACCTCAACCTCACACAATAGGTTAGGCTTTGAGAAAAATGAGCTACCTGAGCACCATTGCTTTATACTTGACTGCTAAGTGTCCTTATGTGTTGTGACATGTATTCTCTCACTTCAGATGCTTTCTTTGCACTCTCTTGGCATAGGAGTGAAATTAGAATGCCTTTGGGCATCTTCCTCTTGATCTTAGCTCGTAATCTCTGCAGTCCACATGTTAAACCTACTGGAATGAGAAACATTCTGGCTTCATTGAACAGAAATGGAAGGCTATACTGCTAAGTGCAACTTTGATTTCCAATCCTTTTCAAGCCTAATTTTACTTAAATATTATTTAAATTGATGCTCTTTTTCTAAGTTGGTTTGGGATTTTTCTTATTTTGTGTGTTGCCTTTATTACTGTTTTGGTACTGCAAAAATATTTTGCATCTTGTGATTAAGTTATGACTTTCTACTCTGTGCCCTAAGTACCAGAGGCTTGAGCTCAAGTTAATGTAGTAACTTTAGGGATTCACACTAGCAAAGACTGAGGTTATTACTTTATGTGAGCACCTACCCCCTCAACTAATACCCCAGTTTCTTACACAGTGGGTGGCATTAAGTGGTGCTGGATTTACTTCAGGTTTGAGCTGGAGTACATTAACAACCATTGTGGATACTTTTTGAGTGCAGTCATGTTAGAGTGCAGCTTTTTAATAACAATGGGTTTATTATTTTGTTGGTACATGTCTGTTCCTCTCTAAATCCCCACTAACTGCTCCCTAACACTGCCCCTTTTTCTTCATATGCCCCTTAGCCCCGGCCATATTTACTCCTAAGGGGCCGATTCCGATGCAGGCAGGTAGGGATCTGACCCTCGGTTGTAGCCCTCCTACCCACATTGGAATGTGCCGTTCGGATTCCTTTCTGATCTGGCCATTCTGATGGGCTGGATGTATGACATCACAACGCATACTTTCACAACGCATGCCTTTACAACGCGGTTTTCACAACGCATACCATTACAACGCATAGCGCTTTGGGGTGCTGGATAGTGAATAGTTTAATTTACTATTCCAACTCCAGTCCCCGTGGATAGTAGTGAAGGTGTTGGATAGTAAAATTAAACCTATTCCCTATCTTAAAGCGCCCCCCAGCGCAATGCGTTGTAATGGTTTGCGTTGTAAAAGTTGCGTCGTAATGGCACTGCGTAGTAAAAGTTGCGTTGTAAAGGTTGTCTCCCGATGGGCTCAGTCAGAAAGGAATCCGACTCAGTTTTCTGGATGGCTTACGACGGGCTCGGAGAGCCCTTCAGCCATCTGAAAACCCTTCAGTACTTCTCCAGCAGGCACTTTTCAGCCGAGGGAGTATGACGGCAGTTTCCCACTGCTTTTTTGTGCCGGTCTCTCTGGCACAAAAAGGCAGTGGGAAACTGTCTTTGGGGGCCCCCAGTAGGGCCCCCAAGGGCGCGAGGCCACCGAATGGCAGCCTAAGCGCCACCTACAATGCCCCCCTGTTGATCCCTGCACCCGGTCGTAGGCACCTTGAAATGTCTGTCACGGGGTGCAGGGATGAACTGCACCCCTGCTCTTTCAATAAGAGCATGCATTCAGTTTGGAATGCATGCTCACATTAAAAGGTATGGGCATGCGACTGAACAGGGTTCGATCGCCTCCTACTTGCAGGTCTGTAACCGACGACAGGAGGTTGTTCGGTTTTAGTTCCTGACCGATGTCATACAGACTCTGTTCCGTCCGACAGCAGAATCAGGCCCTAAATAGTAAACTTACCTGCATGAAAATTTCACATAGAAAACGTAGGAGAGGTGGAAATTTAAACTTGTAGGTTTATGAATTGCATTTTTTAGTAAGCAGTACTACAACAGTACTACTTTACAAACCATAAATGCAGTTGGTGAATTGGACTTCTGGTTTTAAATGCTCTTTATGTAAGCTGACTTTAACTCCATATGGGGAATCAATCCTCGGAGAGTATATATGTCTGTTGGAGGAAGCTGTCCCTTCAACAAATGGGCTCTTTTGGACAATTTTTTTTAACTGTAAGTAAGGAAATTTAAATGTGCAAGCACCTGGAGTTTCTGGGTATGTAATTCTGGCAAATATTATAATGTAACACTAGGGAAGAGGGGGCTTCTTACAAAGGTCTTTCAAAGTTTTAATGATTTTGAGGTTGTATCAAAAAAGTGCGCACTGAAACACTATGGGGGTCATTATGATGGCGGAAGGCCCGCAACCGTCAGCCTTGCTGTGGTGGGCCTTCCACCATCGGACCATGATTTCCCCCCGCCAAATTGGGATGGTGTGGGGATCCAACCATGACTGTGGAGGGCGCAAAGACTGCCTGCCACAGATCTGCCAAAAGCAACTGGTCTGATTGCCTGTCGGAGCGGTCAGCATCCGTAAAATGGTGGAGGTGCCTAGCAGGCACCGTCCGCCAAATTACAATGCTGCATCCCCGACAGCCGGTATATGGCAGTTGAACCGCCATTCACAGGTTGGCGGGGATTGGTTTCAGGAGCCCGTTGTGGGCCCCCCTTGTGTTGGTTGTGGTGTGTGTTCACTGGGGGGTACCCATGGTGCCCCCTACATTTCACTGCACTAAGTGGCAGTCACCATGTGGTGCCTGTCACATAGTGCAGTGAAATGCACAACCTGCATTTTTAACATCACAGCAGGTGCTGCAGTCAGCAGCACCCGCCGCAATGTTAAATTGCAAGATGCGACCGCCATGGTGGCGGACGCATCCTAATTTGGAGTGTGGGACCACCGTATGCATGGTGGTCGGTCCCGATCCCCAACACGATGGCTGGCGGACTATCGCAATGACCCCGTAAGTTATGAAAAAGGCCTATTGAAAAGGCATTTTGTAGTAAATAAAGTAGTACTTATGTAGTACTCTTTTATGCACTTTTACATGGCTTTGTGACTTGTCCCCAAAGCATGTGTCAAGGAATAAAATTTAAATATTCTGGGAACATTTATCTGTATTTAGTACAGCCGACTAGCTTAGAGCAGCGCTACATTAGCATATTCCACAGTGGTAAGTTGTGGTGTGTCATAGGAACTCTCAAAGCATGAAGTGCATTTGGATGGAAATATAGCAGCATTTGTTTACAAATCCATAGTAAACAACTGAACAAACCATACACAGAGCAACATAACAATACAATTCAATCTAACAGGGCATGTCAAAAAAAGACTGCCAAAACACAACACAACTGAAGTACAACACAGCAAAATTACATTGTAGTAATGCAGCACAAAACAAACCAGAGCACATCACCACCACAACAAAATAACACAACAAATATACACAAACGTTTTTGTTACACATTATATTTAGTATCTCCAGGTTGAAATAACAATAAACGAACAAAGGTGACTGAAAAACATTGTATTTAAAGCATCCCCATAAGAATTGCAATTGCATGAACTGCGCCCTGCTTCTTATTTTCATTGCTTCTACCTTTCTGAAGAGGTAACAATTCATGAGTGGGAATTCTCACTTTCTTCTGGCTAGAGTTCACCTCTGGTGAAGATATTTGTGTGCACTGCATGGGTTTTCAGTGTTACGTGTTATTTATTACCCTAAAGTTGTCCTTGTTTTTTTTGTTGTTTTGACATGACTCTATCTGGTTTATTTTAAAATTAGTCAACAGTGCTGCAAGGATGCTTGTAAAGTTTGACAATGCTCGGAAAGGACTGATATCCATTTACTTCAGTTTGTTTCTTATTTGTTTCATAATAATGATTGGACACTACTGTTTTTTCTTCGGCAATATTGTATTTTATAGTAAAACAAATTCAACTCACTGATTGTGTTTACTGGTGGGTTCACTAGGACCATTTTATATCTCTGCATTTTAACATGAAGATTTTATATGTTTCCTAAATGACAGTAGTCCATGTAGAATGGGAGGAATTGAATACAATCCAGTTATTGTATTTTTTTTTATCAAAAGCCTTCAATAATTAAGAAATACACTCTAATTAATTGATTGACATTTTTCTAAAACTATAAAAGGTATATTGCATACTTATAGGATAATGGATGGTGGGAAAGATCTTTTTTAGTACACTTACATGCAGTTGATTCTGTTTTATGCCTTGTCGTGACTTTTTTCTTTCTTTGTTATTAAGGGCCAGATGTAGGTGGCTAAATACCGGTCGGTAACGAAGAGATTCAGTCAATTTCAGCTTTAACGACCGGTATTTAGCCATTCCTAATGTAGGTAAGGAATCGATTAATAAGGAATCAGTAAATACTGATTCCTTAATACCAATTCCTTATTGCTCTTGCATTTAAAGAATCGGTAATGCCGGATGCAATGTAGGAAGCACATTAAAGAGTGCTTTTGAGCCTTAAGGAATCGGTAATTACCACCAACTTCAACCGCTTTGTTCGCCATAAGTTGGCAGGGTATGCTCAGACGTGAGTCCCTTGCTCACTTTGCCACTGGATTCAAGCAAGCCTGGCTGAAGACGGCTGTAAAGCCAGAAACCGTTCCTAGGAAGCTTGATTCCGGTCCAGGGAAGGCATGGCTTGGCAGTTTGGGCTGGACTGTTCCCATGAGGCACAGGGTCAGGCTGATTTGCATATAGCCATGTCTGAACTGGGGTGGCAGAGTGAGCTAAAGAACGGTGATGGATTAAACTCAGATCTGTTGACTGGGTGTGAGTGTTTGATTGGTTCAGATGCTCCGTCCATCACCACCCCCTTTTGTACCGCTTTGTTTGCCATAAGTTGGCAGGGTCAGACGTGAGTCCCTTGCTCACTTTGCCACTGGATTCAAGCAAGCCTGGCTGAAGATGGCTGTAATGCCAGAAACCGGTCCTAGGAAGCTTGATTCCGGTCCAGGGAAGGCATGGCTTGGCAGTTCGGGCTGGACTGTTCCCATGAGGCACAGGTTCAGGCTGATTTGCATATGGCCATGTCTGAACTGGGGTAGCAGAGTGGGCTAAAGAACGGTGATGGATTAAACTCAGATCTGTTGACTGGGTGTGAGTGCTTGATTGGTTCAGATGCTCCGTCCATCACCACCCCCTTTTGTACCGCTTTGTTCGCCATAAGTTGGCAGGGTATGGTCGGACGTGAGTCCCTTGCTCACTTTGCCACTGGATTCAAGCAAGCCTGGCTGAAGACGGCTGTAATGCCAGAAACCGGTCCTAGGGAGCTGTATTCCGGTCCAGGGAAGGCATGGCTTGGCAGTTCGGGCTGGACTGTTCCCATGAGGCACAGGTGGTTCAGACTGATTTGCATATGGCCATGTCTGAACTGGGGTGGCAGAGTGGGCTAAAGAACGGTGATGGATTAAACCCAGATCTGTTGACTGGGTGTGAGTGTTTGATTGGTTCAGATGCTCCGTCCATCACCACCCCCTTTTGTACCGCTGAATACAGTGGCACAGCAAGCAAGGGACCCCCGTCTGGGCATACCCATCCCACGTAGGGTGAAAAAGCTGCAGCAACAAATGATGAACGGAATGCTGAATAAATCAATCATTCACCCACAGTCAAGAAATCTGAGTTAAATCCATTATTCTTTTACTGACTATGCCACCCCAGTTTGGGCCAAGCCATATGCAAATCAGTCTTGTTTGTTGCTGCAACACTTTTTTTTACATATAGCATTGCACTCCAACAACATACACATACTATTGAATGTACACCAATGTGCACCACAAGCACAACACCCACAAGCACCATAACAATATTTTTTTAAGTGTCAATACAGGTGTGTTCATTTTACCTTGATAAGTTGTAAAATGAACACTACTGCATTGCACATAAGAAAAAAGATGCATGTAAGAGTAATGCAAAAATACCTGAGGATACAGCAGTTGTCAACACATGATTCATAGTTATATATTCATGAAAGTTGCTTACTTTAAACCCTGCGACAACTGAGTCGTTTGACATTGTGATGCAGCAAAGGGGGACATGTACAATGGGATTCAAGACAGAATTGGAAGTGGCAAACAGTAAAAAAGGTAAGTACCTACCTCATTTTCATTCAATCTGCCAACTCAAAGCAGGGGGCATTCCTGCCACAGTTGCCTCGACAAAAAGGCACTTCGGGACTGCGATAATCTTGGCTGTAGTCCCTCTGACAGCCTCTTCTGCCTCTGACACCATCGACTTGGGAGAAAGATTCTGGTGGAGGCAGCGGACACCGACCGTCTTTCCTCCACAGACCAGCCAGCATCTAAATACAGCTGGCGGACCACCAAGTTGCTGGGCAAGAAGACCGTCGAAAAAGCAACAGCATGACCTGATCCTCCAAGATATAATTCAGGCCCTTAGAGCTGACACAAAGTCAAGTCAAACTGTGCAAAGCCTTGGAAAGCTACAATAATCTTTCTAGCGCAAAAGGTATTTTGCGTTGGACAGGTTCCTTTTTATCGGTGCTACTTTGGCACCACTTTGCATCAAGGGGGAATTACATAGGTGTAACTGTTGCAGAGTAGCACAAGCACCATTCTTTTTTGGTACCAAGTCATATCTCCTAAGATTGCCAGATCGGGCTTTGCAGGCACTAATTTGAAGAAATATCAAAGTTGGCACCTAAGCATTTTTTTTTGTGCTTGAATTGTGCCAGCAACGGAATTGAGAGCAGCATCAGGATATTTGTAATAAATATTACTCTGCATGTATTATCCCCCTTACACAGTGCAGTAAAGAAACTTTGGGGCCTATTTAGGAGCAGAGCTGCGTTGCTCTTGTACCACGCAGAGTGGTTCAGGAGTGACGCAAGTCCTGATTAAGATTTATGATGTCTCACAAGGTCACTTTGCGTGGCTCTGAGTGGCTCCATATATCTGGAGTAAAGCACAGCAGCACAAATTGCTGCGGTGCCTTACTCTGCCCAGGAAAGGTGCTCCATGGGTGTAGCGTGGGTGTTTCCACACAACTCGATTGTTTTTTTACGCCTTCCCAGAATCACCAGAATTGAAAAACCTAGGAATATGCCAAAAAGATGCTCCTTCCAAGGAGAGGCGTAAAGAGGAGCTACATCTTTATTTCTCCTTGTTACTTCCTCTTTCTATGTCTGTTGCATTCTGCAGCACACATAGAAAGAAGAATATGCCTCTCAGGATTGCTTTTGTACAGGAAGGTGCCCCTTTCAGCACAAAAATGATCATGCATGCAACGGTGGCAGTCTTGTCCCTTTCTGCAAGGGTACCTGCGTTGGCACTAGGCTGCCAAAGATGGCCAGTGCACGGGAAAGGGCAGAAATACATAGCATCAACTTAAATACGGCGTAAACCTGCCCTTTCCCTGTCACTTGCTGCACGGCACTGTGTGGCGAGTTCGTAAATAAGCCGCTTTGTTTGCTGTGCTATGTTCCACAAAAAATAAAAGCCTGCCCTTTCGAATTGTGCCCTGAATCCTATAAAATGTGCAGGAAATGTGTTCCAGTATTGAGGCTGCTGTCGTCTAAATGGGCGTGTCAACGCGTACACTTACAATGAATGTTGAAATATTTTACCGTACACTTTGCTTAAATTCCCAAAACTGTGTGACAAAAGTTTTAAATGTCTTTCTAAACAAAACAGTCAGCCATAGCAGCAATGGTTCACAAATGCCCTAAATTTCTCCATGACCAATTGCTGCCATGAAATGCGCAGTTAATTTACGTCTTTCACAGCAATGTTTTGGCGCGCTAATAGAAATGTCTTTTTCTACAATTCTCTAGAGAAAAGCAGTGAGATTTTACAATATTCCGGGAAGACTTATTTCAGGTGTCTAGTTTCTCTTAAGTATTTAGACTTATTGCCGATGATGGGCGTGGAGGATTGGCCAAATCTTAGCTATCACAGCTTGTTTTATTGCCTTATAAACACAATTTTTGGGAAGTGTAACGGCATACACTTGCAGAAAACAGGTGTTGTGCAGTCCATGCACCTGCTTCTCCATAATACACTTAATAAAATGAAGGATGTTTTTAACTATTACACATTGAAGCCACGTCGGCTTGGAGCAGCGCTGTTCGGGGCCCTCGTGGCGCTTACACGTTAATGAAGTTGAACCAGGAAATAGCTCTTCCCAAGAAATCAAACTTTATCACTTAATTCGTGGATGTGACCAAGTATTTATGCAACAGCTGCCTGGAATGGGGCAGAAAGTTGTAAAGGTTTTATTAATCTCCAGAGAGGAAACGTACTTACCAGCTTCTCATCACGGGCTCAGTCGAAGTGAATTTCCTTCTAGATAATTTACATTTTAGACGGGCTTTTTTTATTTAACTTGTTCAGCACAACAGACAATATGACAAATGCCCTTGTCACAAGCAGTTTGTCCCAGGATTAATGGCACAGTATGGACGCCATATGTTAAATATTATCGAATTAGTCACTTTAATATTATCAGTATAACTTGTTTGTTAGTGATTAAAGAAAATTATTCAAAATCTAGGAAATAAATTAATCGAAAACCAAAACTATGGAAATGCTATCCGTTGATGATACATTTTAGGAGGGAAAAGCACAGTTACACATCTAGTCGGAGCAGTAGTAAGGCGCAACGTTAGAAAGTTTAAGGGACTGTGGGCTGCATCATCTATCATTATTTCAAGTAGCGATTACCAAGTTGCGATTTTCTCTGAATCGCAGTTAGGTAATCGCTATTCCGAATGTATGAAACTCTTTTGAGTTTTATTAGTGAATCCTAATGGGTCGCAAATAGACCTACCTCATTCATATTAATGAGGTAAGTCGCAATTTGATGTGTCTGTGATTCCTTTTAAATAAAGCAGTCTTTTTTAAATGGATCCTGTTTGCAGATTCATTTAAAAAGAAACAATGAAACATTGCAGCTTCATTTTTTAAGAGCAGGCAGTAGTCCATGGGACCACTGCCTCCTCTTACAAAATATTTGTTTTCCATTCTGTAAAAAAAAAAGGGGCACCCTGGGAACTCCTTCCCAATTGCGAATTGGTTACCACCTCCTTCAAGGAGTCTGTAAAATATGAATTTTTTGCGACCGTACTTCGGTGGCAAAATATTCAAACATCCCATTCAGATTCGGTATTTGGAAGGGATGCCCTAAACACGCCCCTTCCAAATACTGATTCGCAAACACAAATTGCGATTTTGTAACGTGCTACCAAATCGCAATTTCTGTTTCATACATGTGTAAAAGCATTTTTACTGTCGGAAACAGACCAATCGGCCATTTCTGGCAGCAAAAATGCTTAATACATGTGGCCTTGGGTTTTCTACAGTGCCTAATTTCCAAAGGAATTAGTCCTGGGACCAAAGTTTTTGTCAAAAAACTGATAGTGGTGCTGACGAATATCAAAGGTGTCAAGTGCAAAGGCTGTCAGTCTAGATTCCACCTCTTAACTTTTTCTTCCATAAGCAGACACCCCAGCCTCTTTATCTCATGCTTTCAAGTTCTTTTTTCATCCTTGATATCTTCCTTAGTCATTGTTGTTCTGTCTTTTTCTTCCTCCTTCTTTCCCATTTTGATAAAATAAGTTCTGGTCCCCAAAATGAGTGCCAATCGACCACGCCTGCAGCCACCAGCACAGATTAAGCACTGTTTTTTTTACTTAATGTCTACAGTAACAATACTACTTTGCAACACCTTGAGAAAGGCTGGAGTGCAACCAGTAATACTCATTTTTTTTAAAAAAACACTGGAGATGGAGATCATGTTAAATCATGGTTTGAGAAGTTGCAAAGCTTTCCTCTTGTGGGCTTCCCATATTTCTAATGAAGACTACAATTATTAATGATCATTTGAAAACATGTCTGCATGTAAATTTTTACAATAAATTGTAGAATATTGCGTCCATCATAAGTTGTTCCATGAGAAAGAAAATTGCCAACATTCACTCATTGTCAAAGCTCTAAAGAAAAAGTTTTCAAGGCCATGATGAAAGAGAGTATCCATATTCAACACAAATTAGAACTGGGGAGCAAATATTGACTTGTGTATAGAAATACTGCCAGTAAGCGAGAGAAAACTACAACATTGCACAAATGTACGAAACTTGCAAGATTTTTGCTAAACCAGTGTTTCTTAACCATTTGACATCTATGGACCCCACTTAATTATTACTCTAATCCAGGGACCCCTTGTAAATTATTATTGGAATCTGCTGCCTCCCACTGAGTCATTAGTGGAATCTGGGGTCCCACAATGAGCCATTTCTGGAATCTGCAGACCCACAGCCTAAGAAAGTTTAATGAATTGAACCTAAAAAACCCTGAAAAAAAGCATTCATCAAACAATTTCACAAATAATGAAATATTTTAACTAACTCAGATAAATATTTAAAAAATCTAAATTTTAATATTAATTGGAAAGTTTAAGCTTTTCTAAATTTAGTTGTGTGACCCACCACCCATACTATACTCTGTTTAATGCACTTACCGTGCTCCCATGAATCAATATGAAGTTACCAACTTAATTTTTAGCAGTTTAAGGGGCAAAACACGTGTCGGCTGCCCACAACATACCAACAATGTACAAGTATAATTAACTGATCGAAAAGTGTACAATGACGATAAAGTGACATAACTTAGAAATTAAAACCAAAAACTTTAAAGAGACAACAAGGACCTTCAGCTTTTCTTAAATATAGCCTCCACTTTCAAATTCCAATATATGTAAAAAAATAATAATAATTCCCAATTTTACATTTTGCTTCTTTATTTACATATATTTCATTATTTTGTTAATATTACTTACATTTCAATGCTGTCACTGACCCCCTGAGTTGGTGCTGTCGACCCCAGGGGACCCCAGACCAGAGGTTGAGAACCATTGCCTTAAAGTGCTGGTGGAACAATAAGCAGACTTTAGAAGTTAGATAGTGAATGTGTGATAAAACACTTTACACACCGTTAGTTATATCTCGGGCAACTGTGTTTAAGGAGTAACTTGTTTTTCCTCTATAAAAAGGAGCATCAGCAGTCAATTGTGCAAATAAAATGCATGTTGGCAAAAGCCCAACTCTAATTCAATGTTTTTGGAGATCTTTGTGTCAACATGCCCAATTGGGCAGTGGTGTAGGGCAATGCCCACTTGCTGATGCTTTTATTGTTGTATATCCATTTAGGACCTAGTAGAATGCGGGGGCACTAATAACTGAGCGCCTGATCACTGCGTTATGAGTTATACAATATTTTTCTCCGATTGCTCACCAGTTATTTCATGATCTGATATCCCTTGCTCATTTTAGTGTTTACTTGGGAAGGTGCCCACACCTCAGTGTGAAAGGATTAGGTAATAAAAAAGGTTTGGGGAGGTAATGAAAAAATGCTTGATACTTTTGCTCTGGTTATGCTATTTTGGACAAAGATAATGTAGGCTCTTTAAAATTAAGGATATCCCCTAGTATGCATCTTGATTATTCAAAAACAAATTATTCCGCTTAAAGGATGTAGCTATCAATGGATTTTGGGGATTTGGCTACATATGACGTTTACAATTATGATATGGCACTGGAGGAAGAGCAATTTTATGACCATCCTATTTTGGCCTAGAATCACAAAATACTCTTTTGATTGACTCCTGGTTCCATTTCTATTTAGAGAATCCTCAACATCCAAAACAGCCTGCTTGAGATTCATTTTTCAAGTCAGTCCTTTCAGCTTCTTCAACAAGTTAACCAACAGTTACAAATGCAGCCGGGGTAGAGTGGATTGTATAATTTTTTTTTAGTAATCTCGCCTTTCATGAATCTAAAGATACACTGAAGGTTAAACATCTTAATTGCACGGTTTTATAATTTGAACTCAGTTAAACATCAACATTCGCATAGGGCATCGCAAAGACTCAAAACACTCCCAGAAATTTCGTCAAATACGCACAATAGTTTTAAAATGTTCTTATTGTCTTAACTAATCAAGCAACAAAGATCTCGATGGCACAATACATTTTACACGCCCAAGCAATTGCATGCAATCTAGGAACACGCATGTCTAAAAATGGAGTGTAAATTTACTCTGCATATTTGCACACTGAACATACTCCTTTAACCTTGCACATTGCACACCGATCTTAGTTGAAAGGTGTATTCTGTAAGGTACTTAAAATGAAGTTTGTGAATTCAAGGCATATTGTACTCTACATGCATAGCTATCGCATGCAATCCAGGAACACCCAGGCTCAAAAATGGTGTGCAAATCTACCAAGCCCATTTTGCATCCTTAATATTCTCTTAAAGAAGGGGTACCAGGCTCCCATGTAAGAAACAATATGCGTGTTAGTTCCTGTGAGCACAATGCACTTTATGCTCATGATAAATCAGGCTGTAGTGCACATTGCATATTTGCACACTGAACAAACTATTTTAACCTGCACACTGTGCACCAACCATAGATGAAATATGTATTTTGTATGATATGTATAATGAAGGCTGTGCTTTTTGACATAGCTACTTTTAAACACCACAAGCTTAGACTAGCTCCACATAAGGTGCTCATGGAATTATGCGGCGCCAGTCAAAGACTGGATCTAATTAAGAAACTGTATTGCCGTATCTTGTGCATTTTGATATCGAAACTGGATTATCGTAGATTGCCTATTTTGTCACGGTTTTAATTACCCAAAAAATAAACTACTTTTGATATCAGTCCTTTCAAGTTTTGGTTCTAGAATGATGCAGTGCTTTACCGTGCTGCCTTAATTTCTTGAATTTATAGCAGAATGTGTCAGAAAGTCTAGGATTCACCTGACTGTGGGTGTGCATCTGCTGAGTCAAGGTCATGTGAAAAAGTGTTAGCTCTTTGATACTGAAGAGGTTAGCTAGATCATACATGTATTTACATCAGTTCTGATGTTGGCTACAACCGGGCCTTATTAGCGATGATATCAATTCTATTTACTCCCCTGTCCCATGCCTAGAAAATGCCAAAATATGTTGTATAGGTATTGTGGGGATCAGTTTGTCCCAGTGACAGAATATGTAGTTACAAAAGAAATACTAGTGTCCTGGAGATGAGGACCACAGTAGACCACTCTTTGGCCACTCACACAGGGAATCTGCAGATTAACTTGTGCTTACTCAGTACAGTGTGTTGACTATTTTGCTTTTGCACAGCACATTTTGGCTTTCTCAGGGGGCATAACCGCCACTTGATTTATCTGTGTCAGATGGTAATAGATTAGGAAGGGTGAATTTTAAACTGCATTTATTATTAGGTCCCTATTAGATCTGACAGACTTAGTGGTAAGCAGTGCTAAAGTGCATGTGCTTTCACGTCTAAACATTTGGGAAATTGTCTTACACTAAATTGGCACATTGAATTTACTTATAAGTCCATTGTAAAGTGGTACTATATGTACCCAGGGCCAGTAAATTAAATGCTGCTACTGGCCTGCAGCAATTACTGTGCCATCACATTATGTTGCCCTTTAAAACGTGTCTCAGATGTGCCATTACAGTCTGTGTGAAGTTTTAAACTGCTATTTCAACAAGGTAAACTGAACCTTTTACCAGGCCTACACCTTCTTTGTTAATACTTATGTCACCTCTATGGTAGACCCTAAACAGCCCTTAGGTCAGGGTGCATTATATTGAAATAGTTGGACATGTACTTTTAAGTTTTACATGTCCAAGTAGTGAACAACTCCTAAATTCGTTTTTTACTACTGCAAGGCCTCCTCTACTATAGGATAACATTGGGTTACCTATTTTCATTTAAGAAGTGATAACATTTTCTGGGAACAGGCAGAATATCATGTTTGGTCTCTAAAGATTTATAATTTAAAATCCCCTTTAATAAGAAAGTGGGATTATTAGTCACAATTCTGAAAATGACACTTTTAGAAAGGAAGAGAAAAAAACGGTGTGCATACCACCATCATGTTTATTATACAAATGTTTGCCCTACCGTAGGTTTTGCACCCAGACTGAAAACATTTGGCAAGAAAGACCTATGATCACCACAAGGATGGTGAAATAATACGTTCTAATGAGCAAAGTAACATCATGTCGCTGAGAATCATGAAGGGGGAGACATTCAAAGGGTGAATATAGGATCACTAATAACTGCATATGAAGTTGAAATTATGAACTATTTTCTTATATGACATATTGTATTTATAATCGTTTTGTTACACGATTAAGCGGCATTTTGAAATTATTTTTTATTTTTTGTAAAATATATTTTGTAAATGATTTGTTGCTGGGACAATGGTACGATGTGATAAGTATGGTTTTCACGGAGGGGAGTAATAATCTGGTATAATTAGTTAGCACTAATGAAAGGAGACATTCCAGCATAGGTTTATGGTTGGGGGAAATGGTGCGATGTGGGAAGTGCAGTTTTTATTGAGGAGAGTGAGAAATGTAAGGAGACATTTTAGCGTAGGTTTATGGTTGGGGGAAATGGTGCGATGTGGGAAGTGCAGTTTTTATGGGGGAGAGTGAGAATCTGGTGACTAATTAGCTAGCACCAATCAAAGGAGACATCCTAGCAGGCTTATGGTATAAATCAGAAGCGGTTATGAGGGGTGGGAAACATCTTTAAGTAAACTTGAAGTTAGGATGTAACAGGGAATGCAGCATTTCACAGGTACGCGTTTAAGTTTGTTTTGCATGATGGGAAAGAAGGGGACTAGAGTGTTTCAAGGGCAAGATAGGAGAAGCGAGGCAACAGGCGGGTTGATGGAACGTTTTTATAATTTCGGGGAAAGAGGAGTGTTCCGATATATGTTGGCACTTTGGGAATATATTGTTGAAAAGGTTTTCGTTGGTTTATTTTTTTAATGTTAGTTTAAATTTATGAGCACTGATAGAGGGTGTTGTTGTATTTAATCTGTTGTCATATAATTGGATGACACTACTAAGTATGTTCTTTTAAAACACATGAGGTAATGATTATTTTCTATATTAATATTTTCAGTGACCCCTGAAGAAGGGCTTATCTAAAGCCCGAAATGCATTGGGTTATGTTATGTTATGTTATGTTATGTGCATTTATTACGTGCACAGCTGCTCCAGCGAAGAAGCGTCCTGGCTCCCGACAAGGTACCAACATAACACAGCTAAAAAGTGGAAAACTAAGGATACAACAGTTTAAAGAAATAGGAAGGTCTTGACGGCCCTACGAAACGAGAGAAGGTCAGCACAGGCACGGGTCTTTGAGGGAAGGGAATTCCACAGAGCCGCCTCACGTACGCGAAATTTATCGGCCACCAGCGCGGCTAAGCTTAAACCTGGGAACTGCTGCAAGTTCAAGATCAGAAGAACGTACCGAGCGGACAGGGACATAGGGAGATAGGAGATTCGAAAGAATCTGAGCAGGGGAGCCCTTGAGGATCTTATATGACAGACAGAGCACTTTGAACTGGATTCTCTGTTTAATCGGTAGCCAATGGAGAGAACGCAGAGTGTTAGCCGTGGAACAGAACCTGGGAAGACCAACCAACAATAAAGAACTGCTGCTTTGAACGTGCCGTGCGTTTCGATCATGTTTTTGAGAGAGGCCTGGATGGGCACATCTTTAACTTGTGAAGCATTCAAAGAGCAGGATTCGAATACTTGTGGATTAAAAAGATGAGTTTAAAATATGGATTAAAGTTTGTTAAAAATTGGAATAAATAAGGATGAATCTGAAAAGGAACGTCTTTAAGGTAGTTGGTATATCGACTGGGTGTGGAAGGAATCTTCGCTCCCCACAGTATGGATTATATTGATATGTTACAAGGGCAAGGCATTACCCAGTACGCAAGCATTTTCCTGCTGATCATGAAATATAATGGAGAAAAAAAGAAGAGAAAAAAACGGTGTGCATACCACCATCATGTTTACTTTTAGAAAGTTGGCATTTTTTTGTCTTAGCCATTTGATGCCTGTGTGCAAAGTCACATCACTACGCATAGTTGGACTTTGTGTATTCTTTCCAGACAGTATCACCAAGGGGGACTTGGTTTTGGCAGGTTGGCACATTTTGACAGAATGAGTTGGAGTAGAGTTGTCACCTGTCATACTTGCACCTGAAAAGGGGCTGCCTCTTGCCCTCATAAAGGTGCAAAACATCCCACTAGGTTTTTGTCACCACAGACATCTTGGGTCCAGGGATAGGAAGGAACAAAATTCCAGAAGCAGTTGTAAGGGGAAGTCGAGAAGTTTCTTCCACTTCAAAGCTGGCACAAGTATGAATACTGGACCCTCAGACCAGCTTGTCAGTACACTCCTAGATCTGTGGACATTACAGAAAACGACTGTCCTGCTGCCAGAGTACTGCCCTGCTGCTTGAGGCCTGCCCTGCTCTCTGAGAAGGAATACTGTACATGATACCTGCACGCCAGGCCAGGTGGTTCTAAAGGCCAGGGGGGTACCCCTCCTGCTCTGAGCTACATGGACCCAACAAGCTCCAGAGGAGTCTATGAAACTGCTCAGCTGACCTGCTGCAACTGAACCTGCCTGTGCCTTGCTTGCCTGTGCTGGAGTAAGTCCCTGATCCCCAACTTTTCCAGCTGTACTAACCTGGTCCCTGTATTCAGCCCGCACTCCATGGCGGTTGGCTTGAACTTGTCTTTCAAGTTCAATTCAGCTTTATTCGGTGCATAAAGAAAAATCACCATAAAAGCACAATATTCAAACAGCAACAATTCAATTAATAGAAATCAAAGTACGTAAAAAATAAAAATGGTATACATTATTTCATTGAAAACATTCTATCATAGAGAGCAACTATCTGTAAAAGGCAATATATAAAAAATTATTAAAAGCTTTAACAAATTATTTTTACATAGTTAATCAGGCCTAGATTATGTCATCTTCATTCTCATATAGTAATGGATCCAGATGAGAATAATCTTCTCTTTTTCTAATTGCACATTGAATGTATCTAATAACGGAGTTGATAATTTTTATATTTCCCAAGTTACAAATATAACTGTAAGCGTGTTTGTGATTAAAAAGTCTATTAGATACAAATAAAGGGTTTAAAAACAGTTTCCATATATCTATGTAAAATTTACAAAAAAGGATAAAGTGCATAGTTGGTTGTGCAGATCTTCCATCACATGGGCATTTAGGTAAATTTTTGTTCCAATTTTTCATCTTTGGGAATGCTACTAAAAGATGTAATATATCAAACTTTAACCTTGTTAGGAAAAATCTGTGCTGTATATTTTTTTCCAATAATATAAATATGGGTAAGCCAGACAGAGCCACCCATTCATAATAGGAAACAACACTTCCTTTTAGATTATCAACTCTATCTCTATCATTTTCTGCACATTTAAGGTAACTGGCCTTCAGATCCCTTTTGCTAAAATCTTGAATATTTGAGGGATTCTCATAAACAAGGTACATTCTGCAACAGTTTTGAGATATGCTCCAACCATGGAATTTTCCTATTACAATCAAGTTTCAGACAGTCCATTATAATTTCTTTCGAAAATTTGGATTCGTCCTTAGACCACATCCTTTGCCACAGGAGCAAGCCGGCTAGATTTATTTTATCGCTTAAAAGTGGGGCCAATAGCTCTTTATGTACTATATGATTTGCTGTACCTTGGGGGACCGATAATAATCTTTTAAATAATTAATTTTCTTGAGTTTGTAGTGTGGCAAAAGATGTTCTCCCCCAAATTGCGGCCCCATAGCAAATCCCAGTAATACACTTGCTCCGGTAAAGAGCTAATATTTCTCTTATGGGCTTTTTACCTAGTTTTGTAGCAAATCTAAGAAAACTATCTGTCACTTTTAAAAATGTCATGCAATTCAGTTTTATGTGCAAATTCCATCGGCCTGTATTACTAAAAAGCATGCAGAAATATAAAAAAGTAGAGACTCTATTTATGACAACCCCGTTGACTTGATGTTGTTTGATCTTAGATCTGTTTTTTCCACAAGTCATCACAAAAGTTGTTTTAAAGTTTAACTGTAAGCTTTTATCCGTCATAAATCTATCGAAGTTGTCAATTAAAAGTTGCAGCCAGTTTGCTGTCCTAGAAATTCGGACACCAAGGTCCGCATATAAGAGGACTGGTATCGGGCACATACCCACTTTTGGTGCATCTGCTGGTAATGATTGTAAAAAAGATCCTACACTATTAATATAAAGAGAAAATAAAAAAGACGCTAAGACACATCCTTGTCTTATGCCACGTGTGACTCTAAAAGCTGATGTACATTCTCCCTTTTTCCCGTAGCGTACCGTAGCAATTAAAAAGTTATACATTTGGGACAGGTAGTTGATAATTTCTATGGTTGACCAGGTCAAAAGCTCTGGTTAAGTCTACAAAGCACAAACGTAATGCCCCTTCCTTTACTAGGTTGTATTTTCCTATCAGTAAATCTAAATTCAGGCATTGTTCAACTGTACCAATAGCTCTTCTGAATCCATTCTGGGCATTCGATAGGATATTACATTCTGTTGCTCAGTTTTCGCGCTTTCTAACAGCATGTGACTCATCACTTTAGAAGAGGAATCCAGAAGAGATATTGATCAGTAGCAATTTGCCATTTCCCTGTACCCTTTTCTAAAAATGGGTATGATAATGCTCTCTATCCATGTTGCAGGTAGGGCGCCTTTTAAAGTTGCATTAAAGGTGTTTTTTAAAATGGTAATCCAAAAAACCATATTAGACTTAAAGACGTCAATTGGCACACAGTCTGCGCCAGACGCCTTGCCATTTGCACTTTTTTTCAATGCAATTTTTATCTCTTCCTTAGTTATTTATGCCATTCCAACCGGTTCTATAATTGTGGACTTATCTACTTTAGTGTTAGTACTTTTTATATCACCTGGATTGAAAATATGCCCAAAATGTGATACCCAAGCTTCCGGGTCAATAACTGTATCAGTATTTGCTACAGGGTTCTCGTTAAAAAAAGGATGATTTACAGTTTTCCAAAACAGCACTTGGTCATTCATAACTGCTGCTTGGGTTAACGTTGCCCACGCCCCTTCGTGTATCTCTGTTTTTCTTTCTACTAGGGCCTGCTTATAACCTTTCCTCACAAAACGAATCCTTGCGTTATCTCCTGGTTTTAGTTGTAATGCCAATTTCAGGTCTCTATTTAGTTTGGAGCAGTGTTGATTAAACCATATAGGGTTTGTATTACACATTTGCTTTTTCCTTTTGATAGTAAGTCCCTTGGCAATAGAGGTGGTAATGTTACAAAAAGCATCTATTATAGCCGGGGCACTAGAAGTGGCTTCAAGACAAATATAGATATCACGTTGCAATTTCTCAATAAACTGTTCCAAAAAAGTTACCGGATTTACTCCACTCCATTTAATAAATACTCCGTTGCTACCATGGGTGGTAATTTCTTCATCCAAAAATTTATATTTTGTTCTAAAAAAGAAGATCCTTCCTAATTGTGACGATTATATGGTTATGATCACTGAAGAGGCTATTTTCAATATGAGAAGTAATCACCTGATTACCACAATTTTAGGATACAATAAAAATATCTATATTAGAAGACAACCTATTTCCCTCAAAAGAGGGTACTGAAAGTGTTCCATCCGTACCTGTTGGTTCTAAGACAGATAGGTCATCCTTATGCATCAAATAATTAATTGTCTCACCATACTCATCATGTTTGAAATGTGGGATCCTATCCCTGAAAGCATCATAATACCCACAAGGATCGCCCACTTCATGAGCACACTTAACACAATTGAAATCACCCCACAACGGCCATAATATAATCATTCCTGACAAAACTGGACCCCTTATAATTATTCGTCAGGTCCTTTAATATATTGCCCACTAAATTGTGGTTTCAAAAATTGACCACTACACAGTCTCCATCACATGATTTCCTGGAATCACCCACCCAGTCAACTCTTCTCAGCATAATTATATTCTGATAGAGAATATGCTCCCCGGCAACAGTGTTTGTGGCAAACCAATGTACCACTTGGTTTTTTAAACTATCATATGTTTTTCTCTGATTAGCATTACTTTTTGGGACAAATTTTAAAACAATAACATATGGTGTCGCCTGGGGTGGAAGATTAAGAGATATTTTAAGAGTAGGTTCCTCCGCTCCAGGCAGTGCTCTAAAGTATGGGGGTTAACTTTTTTCCTAAACTCTGAGATTCGGCTGGTTGTTTTATTATTTTCTTAGTCAGATTTGGCATAATAGGCTTATTAGACTTTGGAGGCTCCTTTTCTTTTATACAGTCCTTTTCCTCTGCAGCTCTACTATGTATATATTGATCTAAGCCAGTGGCACCAGGTAATTTGTTTTTAATATTTGGCAAATATTATTTAAAACCAAATCTGTTCAGAATGGCACGTCTTTCTGTAATGATTTAATTTCATTTTTCGATATTATCTAATTTTCCATGGAATTTTTTCAACAGCTTTTCATAGTTTAGGTCATGTTCCACCTGGCTCACCTTTTTACTTTCGTCCTTTCTGCGAGCAGATATAGTAGCCTCCCCCCCCCCCTTTTTCTTAGATTTGTGTTTTACTGTAGGGGTAGAAGTAGGAGTAGAAATAGACTTTTTTGCATGCCCCTCTGCCTGCTCTTTCGTTAATGGAACGCTAGCCGTTACTAAGTGGTTCTTTTTCTTTTTGTCCGGTGGGGATATTAATGATGTATCATTGGACAAAGTTGAAATTTCTAATATTAAGTTAAATACACAAGGGTTAAGATGTCCATTTGTTTGTCCATGTGGATTTACAGGATCAGAATCAGTTCTTCTACCACATCCATTTTCCTCTTCCAATTCACCCTTCTCATGTGTACCAGTTCGTTATGATGTCTCTTTCTCTAATACATTGTCCCTTATCACAGCATTTAATGCAGATTTAGTAGCCGCCAGTTGTTCCTCCACTTGCACAATTTTGCTGTCAATGATGCCCACAGCGCTTTTTCGATAATTAGTAATCGGGGCAGTTTTAGGAGTAAGTTTTCCCACTAATGTAGTTAACTTCCTTTAACCCATGTTGAATATAAATGTGAATGGTCACGTAATCAAACTGAGGCTTGGCTTCTTACCGATATTTTTGATTGTGCGATCACGGGGGATGGCCCTGCCTTGCCACGTCCTTGGCGCGCGTCCCACACTGCGGGAGGCTGGGGGCGCAGATATGGCGCCTCCTAGCATCAGAGGCAGGCAACGGTCAAAGGATGCTGGATGTTGTGGTTCCCGTTATGGTTCCCGTAAGCTGTTCCCCTCACGGCTGATGGAACCTGGGAAACTGTGCTTTCTGCCATTGCCCTCATGGCAGGAGTGCGGTGAAGCGTGGAGAGACTATCCCCGCTCTTAGGAGTAGCCCCGGGTAGGTGTGCCTGCAACGCCTGGTCAGTCACATAGACTTGCAGCAGACTTCCGACTGCAGTATTGGCGGTATCAGCGCCTGTCCAATCTTATGATATTGCTGGCAAAATCAAAGCAAAATCAAGGCGGAATCAGGGCGGCGGTATCCTGTGTACATATCCGTGAGTATTTTTTCTGGAACCGGATGGTAGGTGAGGTGGGGAGTCTCTCCCATGCTGCATTTGCTTCCTTGTTTCCTTTACAGCCGCTGCCGCTACCTTAGACCGCTCCTCAACTTGCCTCACCTCTCTGGACAGTGTGCCATTATGTCGAACAGCGAAAAAACCAGGAAAGGCTTGCTTTCCCTAATTACATTTTTTTATATTAGAGCTATCCTCTATAACTTTTTGCGAATCCTCGTGGTGTAAAATCAATCTAACGTGCGCTTACATCTGCTTACATCTCACAAGTGTGACGTTTCCTTTAGGTGCCTTTGTAATCACACTCATATCACTTGTCCTCCTTCAGGACCCATTTGCCAGGACCCGTTTGCCCCGGTTAGCCGTTCACCCATTCACCCAGGGGTCACCAACTGCAGCCCAGCAACTCGACAACCCAGCAGCCAAGAAGCCCGCAAACCTGTGAGCCTGCTAGGTTTGAGTGCCGTAGCTTTGGTGGTTGCAACGGGGACTGGAGCCTGCGGCAGCGGGAGACTGCAAGAGCTCTACCACTTACGGGTTTCCGAGGGCTCAGCAGTATTCAGCAGTGCTCCGCTCAGCCTGCAGTAGACAGAAGTCTTGGTGCAGGCTTGGTGCAGCGAGGAGTGACGTGACTCCCTCCTCCTTCCTCCTCTGTCCCGAGTGTTCCAGCTCAATTGAAAACCAGGACGCCAAATGCGATGCAGCGCACGCATTGAAATTCATTTCATTTATTTATTTGTATACTTACCTCCATTAGGCCATAATCCGGACTTTACTACTCCCCACCCTGCCCTTCCACCGCACTGCATTACCGCCCAGCAGCACTCCCTCCAGGAGCCGCTACTGATTCACAGAACTTCAATGTATTAGTAATTTTACAACTGTGCAGACTGCAGTTGGGTGGAGAACTCCACATATAAAAAGGAAGGACAGGCTTATCTTTTTATGTGTAGAGTTCTCTGACCCGACTGTTGAGTCTCTGCGCTCATTAAAAAACTGATAAATTTCAGTTTTGTGAATGAAACAGAGTAAATTTTACCAAACATGTAAGTTTAACTTTGTGAATTAGACCCAGAGATTCCAGGACAAGACTAGCTTGGCTCCAGTGTAGAGAATTTGCAGTTGCAGCCTAAGGTGAGTGGAAAGTTGTTCCTGCATCAGGGAAACAGCCTTCAGCATGACAGCCGAACCACACGCTGCAGTCACAATGTGGCTGTTGCAATGAATTAATCTTTACCACGCATTCCTACACCACGTTTGTCATTACAATGATATGCCTTAGTCAAAGAGACGTTGGACTTTAAAGTCCTGCATTTTCTGTACTGTTATGCAGACTGGAGTTGGAAAAGAAAATTATTTTGTCTCCGTCCAGGGCTTTACCTAAGGCATATAGTTGTAATGCTATGCATGGTAAAGGAATGCGTGGTAATGACATTCATTGTTCCAACATACAAACCTGAATCGAGCTTATTCATGTGAATCAGTTAGGGCTACTCTTTATGGAAAAGAGATTGAAATTATCTTGAGAAAGAGTCATTTTCTGCCCTTGGATTGCTATGATGGCATTGTGAAAAGTTAGCTTGTGTTGAGAGAGGATACTTTCTGCAAGCCTTGAAGCCAAACATTTTAAGCTTTGGGTACATATTAAAGAGACCACCGATAATGCCAAACCACTGGTTATTTGGTCTTAGCCACCTCTATTTCTTATCCTGATCTCTTTGGTGGCCGGTTAAATATTGATCCACTTTCCCATTGTTGAAATTCATCGAGAGGGAGGAGGGGACACTATCTTGTCCCAGTGCCCTGGCCAGGTCAAGTCTCAGGAACTTAAATTAAATGACTGGGTGTATGTTTGTTCATACAACTTCTAGTTACGTCTTCAGATTTCCACTATGTCAAGCTCAGCACATAACAACTTCTACCCTCTTACCCATCTAAGAATCAATGCAGGATAAATCTAAGAATGACACTCACCCAACCAAATATATTTAGGTCATTGATAGCATTAGCTGAAATATTTTTCAATAGAAACAACTATGGCATCCTTGTTCCAGGAACACACCTCTCCTTCTACTAATCTAGGTCCCCTTTAAGCAAAGCTCAGCTTGCATGCCATATCACTTTCCCGCATCTGAGGACTGCAGTTCTTCAACTATTTTCTTAATGACTCGATGAACCTCATAGGAGCCTTGAATAAAAATTTCATATAATAGTATTAGTGGAAATTCAATTTTCTGGTTATATATCCTTGCTTATATTATGTTTTGTTCTACCAAAAGTAGTGTGCCTACTGAAATTGCTCACCATTATTGAGATGTGCTGTGTATAATATTCCCAGTTTTCTCCTGAGAGGTTTATGCCTTAAGACTTGGTGAACAACACATAGCAAACAAGGGCCAGGACAAAGAAAACACACAGTATCTAAGCCAATATATCAAGCTGCTTTCTGCGGAAATGTACTTAATCACTAATTGGTAATTTTGGATTATGGTTTTGTGAATGGGTGGGTGTCTCAATGTGAAATGAATCAATGGCAGAATGTAAGACTGAGAGAATGATCAAATAGTGACTGTATGGATAAACTGAAGAAAGAGCAGGAATTGATCAATGGTTGAGTCAGTCTATTCACAGACAAAACAGTCTTGTAAGCAGACTGATGCCTCAGACAATGGTTCTGATAGTGTTAGCTAATGCCAAGAAACTTGATATTATCCCTCTGTAAGCATTACATCAATCACATCAAAGGTGGTGGGAGAAATGCTTGCAAACATCGACCTGTGGCCCTCTATGCCACTCTAGACAAAGGCTGGCCTTATGCAAATCAGTAATAACCCTGCTCCTCATGGAAACAGTCCACCCTGAACTGCCAAGTGAGGCCCCCACCAGAAGGGACCACAAGGAATGCCAGTTTGGTTTTGGCCTACTAGGCCTTGTCAGTGATGTATAGCTTATATCCCACAGCACAATGAGCAAGGCCCACTTATTATTTTAATACACACAAATGGGTAGATAATGCACACAAAAGATGATGCCCTGGAATACAGTCTGTACCAGTTATCAGTGGTTTAAATTAATTCAAGAATCCCAGAAAACTTTTTTTGTTTACTACAGTACAACACCCTAAGTGCAACGGTAATGCTGGGTCCCCTGATTGCTGGACCTCTAGAGTCAAGCTGCATTGGACTGAAGTGCACCAACCATATAAATGACCATTCAGTGGAAATATAAATAATGGTGAACACTATTCTGTGCCGTTCTATACTCACACTAGAAATGCAGTATGCTAATATGTCCATCCTCTCTTCTGACAAAGCCTTCTGCAATGAACGCATATTGTTCCTCAGCAGTAGCACCAAAAACAAGCAGAAACTATGATTATTAAAAGTGTGTTCCTCAATTTCTTACATATCGGCAAATCTAACAACAAAGAGTATACTCCATTTTCTCAAACCCATTATTGTAACAAAAGAAAATATATTTGCTTCACTTATTAAAGATTTTCAAGTGAACAATAACTATGTGTGAAGGGAAGAGACATTTGATAAAATGTCCGCACACTAAATATATCCCCATCTCTTTTCTATGATCCTATCGACAGCTGAGCAAAAGAACATATTTTGAAAAAGTTTAGCATTGATGTTTCAGTGTAAAATAATTTACGCTATCTAAAATCCATGTGAAAAGGTTAATGGATAGCTAGGTTCCACTATGTTACTCTTTTTAAATGAACTAACTGAAACAGCCTTGAGACTTGGGTGGAGGAAAGTGATGCTCTATCCAACATCTAGTATGGGTTTGGGAGAAGGATGGGAATGGAGGAACAAGGTGTTAACCATTGCCTCTTTCTAGGAAACTACACCATTACAAAGCATGGGGCACTCCACTTGGGTTTTATGGACCTGTCCAGTGCCTTTGATTGTGTCTCACATTCTAAATTGTGGGGCATAATGGAAGACTTGGGCATTTACGAATCCGTTATTAATACTATCAGAGATGTATACTGTAACTCTAGCACCGTTGTAAGGTTCAGGTTGGGGGCGAGTGCTCTGAGATTTTCAGAGTGGGTAGGGGGTTAGGCAAGGGTGTGTCCTCATGTCCTTCATATTCTCCCTCTACATTAATCACCTGTAGAGGGAGCTTGTATCAAGGTGCGGCAGCATGCCCCGGATTGGAAAGCATCCAACACCAACTTTACTGTACGCCAACTATGCCGTTATTATGGCCTGTACACCAATTGCATTGCAGCGACTCTAGGATGCCTTTGCAGACTTCACAGAGGGGCTTGATGTTAGGTTAACATCAGTACATCCTTTGTAATGTCCTGCAGATATAGGTAGGACCCGAAACCAACTTTTAGGCTTCACTCTACTCCTGTCAAACATGTACATAATTTTAGTTATCATGGGGTAACTTTTAACTGCAGGGGGTCTTGGCAGTCACAGTTAGGAGTTAGAAAACATCATTTAGCAAGGAACGTCAATGCTGTCTTCTCCTTTGCAGCAAAATGAGTAAAAAGATCATTTGGCCATATTCTGGCCATATAGTGCTCAAAATGTGTTGGCAAAGCAACATACGGGGTAGGAATCTGGGGCATACAGGAGGCATCCACCTTACAGGCTATGAAAAACAATTGTGCATGCTGCCTTCTGGCTCTTATTTATTTTATTTTAAAGGTTTTATATAGCGCTGGCTAGATCCGGAGGCATCAGAGCACTTTACATGAGTATCAGATCATAGTTACAGGTTACATCGTTACAAAGGTTACACAGTTCTTAGAGCATGGCAACTTAGGGGCATATTATCAAGGGGGTTTATCTCCGCTTTTTTGGCTTTAAAAGCCAAGAAAGCGGAGATAAAATTATCTCCCTATTACCTAGCTGTCGCTAACACCAGTTAGCGGCAGCTAGTAGGAGATAGCGACCATCTTGGGCCCCACTTTGCAAGTCAGTGATAATGACATGCAAAGTGGGCGTGCCAAGATGTTGCCGACTGGAGACAGTCGCTAACATCGCTATCTCCTATTACCAGCTAAGCGCGAATATCTCCAAAAGCTAACACCTGCCCTGAGCAGTTCTTAGCCATGTTATCCAATGGGAGGTGGATAACATGGCTAAGAGCATTAGCTCAGTAATGCATGAATATCGCTGACTTTTCAGCAATATTCATGCATTGCGGCCGATTTTTATCGCATTTGTGATAAACCTTGGTAATACCAAGGTTTATCTGCGATAAAAATCGCCGCAGCTCAGCGGTAAATTTTTGTCTCTAACCAAGCAATAGCGATAATTATCGCTATTGCTTGGTAATATGCCCCTTAGTTACTTATAAGGTCGAGATAAACAATAAGCACAAATACGTAAGGGGAAAAGCAGGCAAGGGGAGAGATTCAGGGGAGGGAGTAGGAGGAGGGGAAGTAGACAGATAATAAAGGCGGGAAAGAGGAGGGGAGGTTGAGAGACACAGCATGGGAAGAGGAGGGAAAGGGTGACGGGGACACAAACTGGTAGACGAGTCAAAGCAACGTCCAAAGTCCAGTAAGCGGTGATCCCTGGCCTTTCTCTGTTGCGAGAGGCTCCCTTTACGCAGTGGACTCTCTCAGAGGGGTCTCCGAGACTCCAAGGCCTACATACTGGATCACCCCAAAAAGGGGAGAGGGAATGTTTTGGCAAGGGGTGCCTTACCATACCTCTAGTGTGAGTGGCTTCCTTGGCGCAGTGGACTCTCTCAGTGGGTTCGCTGAGACTCCAGAGTATAAATATTGGATCTTTCCCCAACAAGGGGAGAAGGAGTGCTTAGTCAAAGGGCACAAAGGACAGGGGGCTAGGCAGAGTAGCAGGAAAGGGGAGATATTCAGGGGAGAGGGGATAGGAGCTAGGCAGGTAGGCAAAGAGAGAAGGAGTACTAAATGGGAACCTATTTAATTATTGAGTTTTGTATAGCGCTGGCTAGACCCGAAGGAATCAGAGCGCTTTAAATGAGGAACAATAATGTTGCAATTTATATCAGTTAAGAGTTATATAAGTATCAAGAAAAGCATTTGAAGAACATAGGGGAAAAGGTGGAATGAGCGAGGAAGGGTAAGGGGATAGGGTAAGGGGGTAGGAGGAAGACAGGACGTAGAGACAAAGGGAAAATCTGCCAAGGTCCGGCTGGGTAGGTGACGGCAGAGGGGGGGAGTCCACAACCAATCTCCTCTTTTAGCTATCTGGTAGCTCCACTGGGCATCAGCCAAATCTCTTGGTCTCCACAGTCTGGGGTAAGTTCTGCAGGTTCCAAGTCCTGATGTGTAAGCAGGTTCGGGGATAGGTTCAAGGTCTGGTCAATGTCCAATTATTGTTCTAGGGAAGTAAAACAACGTGTAGGGGACCACTATGGCACCAACCTTGGGGTCGGGCAGGGGACTGACTTGCCCCTTCAGTGATCCGCCTTGTCCTCCAGCTTGCTCTCAGTGAATAATAGTGAGTGTGTGGGCATTTACGCAGGCACCTAGTGGAAAAGCGGAGGGATTTGTTTTAAGATCCCGCTCAATTGTTGCCTACTTTACATAAAAAACATACTTAGAGCCATGTTTTACTCTCAATGGGAGAAAGAAAGGTGGGCAAAGGTATCAGAACTTTGCACTGTGGCCTCATATATGCAACTTAATCCATCTTAGGACATTCAGCCATTTTTGCTTGTTGACGTACCTCATTATCAGTATTAAATTGTTCTCACGTTTTGGCTCAGTCTCTTCTATAGATAAGTCACTTTTCCTTGACGAGTTGACTAGTCACAGGATTTGCCACCCAACCCATGTGATCTGAAATCTGCACAGAGCACTTTACAAGTAATGTTTTTCTGTACATTTTACTCCCACCAAAGGTCTTCTGTTTTAAAGTCCCTTTTTATTAGGTATTCCTTGCTCCATTGTGCAGAAGCACGGCACTTTCCTCAATCAGCTGGTTCAGAAGAGATTAGGCTTACAGTGTGCACTTTTTTAGGTTGGTGCTATGGGCAAGGAATTTGCATGGATAAGTTCTTAACTCTTGATTTAAGATACATACATGTTAACCAGATATTTTTATAGTTGTTGGAAATGGCCCGTTCTGCAGGGTCACCCCCAAACTTTTTCGCTTCCTGCTCCCCTTTTTGCTGAATTAGTTTTTTGTTGACTTTTGGGTTCTGGGCACTTTACCATTTCTAACCAGTGCTAAAGTGCCTATGCTCTGTACTCTATACATGATAACATTGGCTTATCCACAATTGCAATATTTAATTTACTTGTATGTCCCTATTTAAGTACACTATATGTGCCCGGTGCCTGTAAATTAAATGCTAATAGTAGTCCTGCAGAGCTGATTGTGCCACCTACTCAGTAGCCTTTTAAAACACAGTTGAGGCCTGCCATTGCAGAGTATGTGTGATCAGTTTTGAACTGTAATTTCTACCTGGCAAGTTAACCTACTTGACCGGCCCAAACCTTCCCTTTTATTACATAGAAGTCACTCATAAGGTAGCCTCTAGGCAGTCCTATGGGCAGGGTGCAGTATATTTAAAAGGTAGGACATATATTTTTTTGTTATACATATCCTGGTGGTGAAAAACTACTAAATTAGTTTTTCACTAAGTCAAGGCCTATCTCTCCCATAGGTCGACATTGGGAATAGCCTAAAACATATTTTAAGGGTAATATCCAATTAGGATGAGATAGAAATTTTGAATTTGGTGTCACTTGATTCACAATTTAGAATTCCAACTTATGGTAAGGTAGGATTTCAAGTTCCCTGTCTGAAAGTGCCACATTTTAGAAAGTTGGCGTTATCTTACTTTAACTATTCTGTGCCTCTGCCTTTCTCTGAATATGCGCCAGGGTTGGGTGACAGCTGGGCATTGTGCAAGCCCTCTAGACAGTCACATACAAAGGGAGCTGAGGTGTGCCACACATATCCTGATGGCCCATCACCAAGCTGATAGATTTCCCCAAGCTAGAATAAGAGGGAGGAACTGACACTTGCACCTGAATAGGGCTGTGCTTGTCCCCCACAAAGAGCTGCATACTCCCCTGTAGTGCGTCTGGAGCCAGGGAATGAAGGGCAGGGACCATGTGAGCTTCAATGGTCTCTTTAAAGTTTGCCTACTTCAAAGACTAGAATGGGTATAATTTCTGGGCCTCTGACACCATGCACTCAGTTCACTTCTGGGACCTGAGGAGACTCTGCCAGGAAGAGCAGCTGTACTGCAGGAGGTACTGCCACTCTGATAACTGCTGTGTTGTGTTGGCCTGCTGATTGCTGTGCTGTAAGAGGGACTGCCACTTTGCTACTTGCTTTGCTGTGTTGCACTGCTAACTCTTGCCTGGGCACTGAAAAGGACTTAACCTTATCTCTACAAGCTTTTGACTCCTTAAAATGTCCATGGGCTTGCTGGCCTGCCCCCTGCTTATGAAGTCTCAGGGCCATCAAAGATGTCCCCTTCCTACCACTACTGTGGGACTCTGCAACCCGTGAGTCTGGCAGCTGATTGTTGACAAAGATCAGAGCATGCCTGATGGACAGCTCCTTTTGTAAAAAGAGTGAGTGCTTTATTTTGCTGCAGATCGAGTGCATTGTTGTGCTCAGGGTCAGTGTTTCATCTTTAGACTTGTGCTGCAACTTTCCAAGAGAGATTGAGCACATTGTTGTGTTCAGGATTAGCCCTTCATCTTTAACTTGCTCTGCAACCTTCTGAGATGATGGGTGCAGATCCTCCCTCATTTCCAGATGCAGCAGCAGTGCCTCCCAGTTTTGCATGGCTGGGTGACAAAGGGCATGCCCTAGACATGGATCCAGACTGGATCTAGCCCACACAGATGATCAACGTGATGTGTGAGACCCTGGCAGATCCCCATTCAGGTAGCCATGACAGCGCTGGTCCACTCACGAGGCCCACTGACACCCTTGCAGCCAGACTTTTGCAGCGATACTGACCAGGGTTTCCCGAGCACAAAAAATCTTCTCCATAAGGTACTATGAATCAGTGGGGCCTGGGGAAATGTGTAGCCAGTCTGCGCCTCCTCGCGGGTACCTCTAGCCGTTTTGAATATTTTGTGCTGAGTGACCCCCCCAGATCCCCTGCTTAGTTCCTAGTGATTTGGCTGTATTATTTGAGCAAGATGCTGGGCAGTAATCTCTCTGGAAGACCCCAGATCGGATTTTGTCTCTTCGCATTATTCTAGTGTGACCGCTTATAATTATCGAAATACGAGAAACGTTTTGAACACTGTTTTACCTGCAATCATTAAAAAGACATAAGTGGAGAAATACTGATTGGATTTTGCCTTTTTGGTCTTGTTTTATTCAGTAAAGAGAACACTATTTTTCTAACTCAATGTGGAGTCTTTTTGTGGTGTTTTCACCGTTACTGTATTTTGAGTGTGCTCAAATACTTTAAACATTACCTTATATGTTAAGCGTGACTGCTCTGCGCCAAGCTACCAGAGGGTGAGCACAGGTTAATTTAAGTGTGTGGTGTGCTAACCCTGACTAGTACTGTGTTTCCTACTTGGACAGGGAGCATACCCCTGCCAACTAGAGACACAATTTCTAACAATAGTATTATCAAGTATTATGCTAATAGCAAATGTAATACAAAGAATAAATATGATTTCAGCCATGATCATAACTATATTGCAAGATGCAGTAAATTACTTTGATTACTCTTCTCGCCTATTTGTTAATGGAGTTTGTTGGTAGGTTTTATATCAATGTTATTTTTATGCTTTGTATTTGGTAATAGTGTTTTACATGTACTTTGATCGTATTTTTTACATAAGAATTAGAGAGAATCTTGCGTTGTTTTTATCATACTTTACGATCATACTTTACTGTATGTGATTGTACTGCACGTCTATGGTCTATTTTAATATGACCAAATAAACTGATTTAAACTGAGGTGTTCTGAACCTGAACTGTAAACGTGGCAAAATTTTGCTTGGTAGAAAACGTGGCGATGGAGGTGTGGAAAACTTTCTAAAATGTTGCTGGCAAAAATGTATGCATCCCGTCCTTATAATGTATATTGCTGCATATCCCTTGTCTTTTCCGGTATCGGCTATTACATCAAAAGGCTCACACCAAAGCGATTTTGACAAAAGAACTCCAGAAAATTCATGTGTAGACCGGGTGTATTTTTAATAATAAAAAATGGCAACAGCTTAGTGTGCTTTTAACTAAAGTACTCAGAGGCGCTAATTTTAAGAGAATTCATTTTTAGGTAGGTGGTTGGCATATTACACCCCCCAGAGATTGTATAAGATGTATCCAACGAACCCAAATCAATGCTTCAGATGTAATAAACAGGGAGATGGAGGATGGGTGCACATATTTTATGTATGCAACAACTTACAGCAATTCTGGGAAGACGTCTTTACCAGGATTTCTTTATTTATGTCTTTGGCAATCAATCCATCACCTATGTTGGGTTTATTTGGTTCCTCGGGGAGGTGAAATGGTTAAAAAATATCAGCAGTATTTTATACTAATCTCCATAGTGGTCAATAGGGGCCAGATGTATAAACGCATTTTTCCATAGACACAGATGGGTAAAACTGTTTTATACATCTGGCCCTTGGTCACTTGTCCTGCAAATTTGGAGACTGGATAAGCATCCTAGGATTGATCTTTGGCTTAATAAAATGTGCATGACATTCAGATTCGAGGAGGCCTACGCTAAATGTGTAGGAGCTTGCAAGATTATACGCTAGTTTGATGTAGCTATTGTAGAGCGTACCTATTGATTATATAGGAACAAGCATATATGGATATATGTATTTGTGGGGAATCACAGGGAGTAAGCTTGAGCATCGACCACAGTTCAATACAGGCTACCGGGAAATAGGGTATATATTGTTTAGATTATATAAAACATCTTTTTTGGAGTATCTGTATTGTTGCTATTAATTCAGATCTATGAACGTATCTCCATGGAATCTAGGGATGTTATCAAATGAAAAACTGTTATTTCCGTCTCTTGTTATTCATTCTGTAATACCATGTACTCTGTCTGCTTGCTTTCGATTATTTTCCTGTTCTAATAAAAAATAATCATTAAAAAAAGACTTTGCCTTTGCAGTATATTATGATTTTCTCATGTTTGTAGAATAAATGTTACTGCATGTTTTTGATTAAAGCATTGTTTATAAATTTAGTTTAAAATATGTTTCTTAGAGGATCAACATACCTGAATTATCCTGCGCAAACTACGCTGTCCATTTTGAGACTGAGACTTATAATTGTTGTATATCTGTAACCTCCGGTTTCTGACCTCATGTATGTGCAAATATACGGCTTTACAAAATTCACAAATGTTTCCAGTTAAAGTCTAGAAAACTCTGAAAGTCGGTGGTTTCTAGATGCGCTATTGGAAACAGTTTTTAAATTCCAATTTTTTCATGGAAGATTACATACATTTATCTTTAAATGTTAAACACGCTTGCTAACCTTTTTCTTCTTTTTTCCTCAACGAGGGAAACAATTTTTTGCAGTGTAGAAACATCCCCCTTTACACACCATTAATTTTCAGGAAGTTTCCTTTGCTTGCACCTTGAATTCGTTTAGTGTATTGGTGCTGTCAAGCTTCCTGGGCATTCAAGCACCCGCTCTCTACACACACTGAACAAGGCTTGCTTGCTTTGAAATCTCTGCTTTTAGTTGTGAAAAAAAAAACTATTTAGAATTTTCATTTTTTTTATAAGGCCCCGATTACAAATTGCACAATTCTGATGGAGTGGGTATCCCCCCTCCCCCGCCCCGGAAAAACTGGTAGCAGCTGGTAAATGCGAGCGAGGGGCTTCTGGGGACAGGGGGTGATGGGGCAATAGTGGGGAGATTGTGGGGTGCCGGGGATACTGTATTCTGACAGGTGGCAAGGGAACATTACGTCCTACCTCTGTATCATGGCTAGTTTAACCAGCCAGCAAAATCTTTTTTTGTTATTCCTACACCTGGTAAATCCTGGCTTGGGAACAAAATCAACTCATGATTGCTTGGCATCCCAATAAAAATCTTTTTGTTTAAAAAACATGACTGACTGGCGCGGAACTCCATCTATAAACTGAGTTCTGCTTCTGTCTTATCTGGGCCCACAATGGCTTCTTACACATATAAGCTACATTTAGAAAAGTAAGTCCCATTGTCAATCAGTCCATTGAGTACTGGTTCCACTTACCTAATAGTCACTATGAGAGCACCATTTTCAAAGATAAAGTAATTTTTCATACTTCTGACCTCACAGCTTCTTTTGAACCTACCCTCCTTTGCACGTTTTTCAGATTTTCTTCCTCTTTTTAGTGGAATTATTCTGGAGATAAAAGCGATTTTTACCAGTGCTTCCTTTAAAATAGTAAGTTTTTGTTATGTATTTAAAATAACGTAATTCATGTTGCAGTATGCATACCAACAATGCCAATCATACTCTCTGCCTAATTAACACACGTTAGGTGCAAAAACCAACAAGGCAATAAAATCGACACTAAGGAAATTAATTTCCTTTCGTGTATTTACTTTGTCCTCACAACCGGTAACACCTCTCAGGCATTTCTCTCACGAGTACTTAAATAATTAGCATCTCATAATCAGGCAAACGTTCAACTTCAAACTTCAATTGAGCTGTTGGAAAAAGTGATACTGATACTGCATCGGTCTTCACCATGGCAACCATGGAAATGGCTTTCATCTCAACCCAAGTACCAAGATGGCCGGTCCCCTGAGAGCTCAGCATGAGATTGCGGTTGAACGCTACCATGATACCATGAAGTTTACAGAGAGCTAACAGTTTCACTGTTTTCCACTGAGGTATAAGCTCTTTTTTTTTGCCTGCCTCGGAGGACAGTAGTCAAACAGCACAGTTTGAGCCGTTTAATTGAAATTGCTCTGTAAGTTGACACTAAGCACTGTATCTCTTCAAATCTCATTATTTGATCAGTGGAGAAGCCCACTGGAATACACTGCAGTGCAGAAAACAGAAAGAGCCATGTTTTGATTTATGTAGGGAAGATAATTAGACAAAAATATCAAAAGCATACTTTGAAAACTATCAGCATATTTTGCTATTTTATTACTACAGGCTAACAGTATGTCATCGTTTAAAAAGAAATGTTTAGCATAGCACGAATTTGCAACTAAAAGGCGCATGATATCTGGCGAACTAATGTTCAGAAATAGTCCTCAAAGTACATGTGCTTTAAAGCTATGAATTTCGCGACAGAAGCAATAAAAGCCAAGATCTGTTTATATGGTAATAACAATTCATATGATATTAAAATCGCTAACAATTGTTTCCCGCCTAAATACTCTGCAAACGTTTCAATAGTTTCCACTATAGTATTGGTACCTGCCTCCAAAATACAAATCACGAAGACTTCCGTCATAACCTTCCAATGCTGGCTTACTTTGAAATTATTACTCTTTTGTTAGTTGTTAAGTCCAGCTTCAGAGAATGTTAACTACTTTTAACCCCTCCCCTGCAGGTGACGGAACCACTCCGTCATCAGCTGCGATCGCGCTGTGCTGATGACTGAGCGGTTCCGTCACGGCCCGCTCGGCAAGCCTGCGCGGCGTGGATTCCGCGCCTGCGCTGAGCGTTCCATTGAGCAGGCGGGGCCGTGACGGAACCGCTCCGTCATGAGCACAGTGCAACCGCGGCTGGTGACGGAGCGGTTCTGTCACCAGCATGCGCCCGCCGCGCGGCCGCCCCGCCCCCTTAGCACTGCGGCGGAATAGCCGCCGCAATGAAGGGGTTAATAGCCTGGCCTTTATTTATGGGCCTGAGTCAAAGGACCGGGAACATAATGAGGGGAAGGTAGGTTAAAATCTGTTACGGACCAAGAGAAAGTAGGCCATTAGGCATGCAGCACAGGTCCCATAAACTCACTCAAGACAGGTCAAATATTTAATCTTCTAACCTTTTCTGCTTTTTGTCCGTTGAGTTTAGAATGCAGGCAAACAGTAACTAGCGCCAAAAATTCTGAGCATTCAGATTGGGTGAGCCACTCTCACCTTTGCATGTAGGATGCTTTTGCCCACTTTGTATTAGTCTTAGAGCGGTCACTTGAGTGAGGAATGAATCCTATTTTCCTGCATTGGTTATGTTTTGATATCTATCCTCATTACTACACACAATCTTGGTATTTCTTTCTTCACTCTTTATGTCGACTTTTGTGCTACCATAAAAGAGGAATATCAAATAAAAGAATAATAATAAAAATTATATTCATGAGGATACAATCAATCACTTAAAAATGTACTTAATTTCTTCTCATAAATGTAGGTTTAAAAGTCCATTTACAGATCAAGATATGATACTAAGGTGTCATAAATTTAGTACTATTTGTTGATCAGGGTATTTTCTAAATAGTATTATGTCTAATAAAGCGATCATTCGGTTGGTCTAGCTGTCTCTTTTTTTACATAGGTGGCACGGCTTCTTAAGATCCATGGTATTATTAGTAATCTTGATACTGCAAATACCCAAGGTGATGCAGGATTGCTTTAAAGAATCCTGAACGCCACCTCATATTCTTGCTCAGGATCCTGCAAATAGGAACCTGCCATTTAAACCTAGGCCTACTATAAGCAGGGGAAGGAAAAAAATGAGACACTGTTTCTTTGGCATGCCCACAACTAGCGCTACTCTGGTCCTTAAAATCCACATCTCTTTTCCAACCAGATGTAAATCCGCAAAGGGGCAACATACCCAGTCTAAATTGCACATACATTTTTTAGCCAGCATAGGTTCAATGTTGTCCAAGAATGATTCACTTAAAAAAGACTCTTTATACTGTAAGAAAAAAACTGGTTAAAGTGCCATGTGCAATAGGAGGTTAAAAGATTAGACAACTTAAACTACCAAACTTATTTTTCTTTCACACTTATGCCGGGACAAGAACCCTCAGGATCCAGCCACTTATCAACAAGTCATACAAAAAAACTCCAAATCGCAGCTGACCACAGGTTCAGCACATCAATCCCTGTCACACAATTATAAAAGTCCTGTGCATTACACCTCCGAAACCCGCCGCAGTTGGGCTTCACTGGAATCCAGACAATAAGGTTTTAAATCATGGAAGGTGCACCAGGAAGGAAGTCACAATCTTTTAAGCAAGTCATTTAAGTTTCTTTTATTCTTCCTTGTAAAACAAGCGATAAGGCCTCAGCCCTCATCAACTTATCAACAAGTCCCATAAACTCACAGCAGTCTCTTATATGTTTAATCCATGGGAGATGAGACCCATAGACTTCTCCAAAACATTAGGGATTGTACTTCAATTAGGCCTGAAATTGCTCTTACCCCAGTGTCTAATATAAAGGGATCAAGGGGGTACTTACAGAGAGACTCAATAACGACATCAGAAACTGATTTCCCTCAAGTTCCACGATTTTGTTCTTATTGAATCCCCAAATCTCTGGACCATGAAGGGCTGCACCCAGAGCTTAACTAGAGTACATCTGTAATGCCGGAGAAACAAGTTTACAGAAGGACCCCTTGTGTAGCTTAAATATATATGTCCAAAGAAGGATTTGCGCATGTGGAATGGCAGGGGTTAAACACCATGTATTTTGTTTTATTAATATTCATTCCCAGCTCTCTAAATGTGCACAACCTACTAAATTCATCTAAAATGTTTTGTGTCCCCATCAGAGATTTAGCTAGGAGCAGGGTGTCATCGGCAAACATGAGGGCAGAGCCCTCATGTTTACCAACTTGGGAGCATTATTATCACTTACATTGAGATGCTCAAAAAGGGCGTTCAAATACAATGTGAAAAGGGGAGCAACATGCCGAAAAAGCTCCAGAAAAGATTCTAAGTTCGAAGGTAAAATCTTGACCAATGCCTTCTACAAAGGGTATCCGAGCAGGACTCGATCACGGTTGGCCTGAAACTTTGACTTTGTCCCGTTCAAGCACAACCAGATGTCCTAAGGTGGCTTTATAGGTGTCTAAGGTCTAAGGTCCAGATGTAGGTGGCCATTTACCGACCGGTAAATGGGTTTTCGGTATGTAGGGGGCCTTTATTTTACAGAATCAGTAAATTTACCGATTCGGTAAATTTACCGATTCTGTAAAATACCGAATCGGTAATTTTACCGATTCGGTAAATACAAATGTAGGTGGGACTCTTCTGAGTCCCAAAGGCCTTACAGATTCGGTATTTTACTACCCAATCCAATTGGGTGGTAAAATACCGAATCCAGGGGTGCATGCACATGTGTGCATGCACACCTATGCCATGTGACACACAGACATGCCCCTAGGGCATGTCTGTGTGCCACATGTCACACATGCCTGAATTTGGGGTGCTAGAGGGTGTCAAAGTGACACCCCCTGCACCCTTGCAACATTCGGTATTTACCGATTCGGTAAATACCGATTCGGTATTTCCCATTGATTCCTATGGGCTTCACAGCCCATAGGAATCAATAGGGAATACCGATTCGGTATTTACCGAATCGGTAAATACCGAATGTTTCCGATTCGGTATTTCAAATTCTAAAATTACCTACATCTCACCCCTTCATATTGACCGATTCATAAATACCGAATCGGTAAAATTCGGTATTTAAGAATCGGTAAATACGAATTACCTACATCTGGCCCTAAGTGTTATATGGTGCTACATTTTATAAAATTCATACCTCTGGTTGCCTACATTAGATTTTTGTCATTTTGGTGTCATTTAAAGATGAAAAATATTTCCGATTTGTATAAAATGGTGTTGGATTGTTATTGTGTGCTGTGACTTAATTCTTCCCTTAATTCATATTTTTATTTGCTTTCGTTACCCGTCTCTTAAGTTAAGACTCACTGCTCGCAGCCAAGCTATCATGAGCTTTGCGCAGGAATAATTTTAAGAGACCTAGGGGGTCATTAGGATGACGGGCGGACTTAGTCCGCCCACCATCCTATCCGATTTCGGGACCGCCCGCCATAAGGGCAGGGGTTCCGTGGGGGGTATTAGGATGCGCCCACCACAGTGGCGAGCGCATCCTGCATTTTTAACATTGTGCCGGGCGGTGCTGATAGACACCGCCACCATATTAAAACCGGGGCGGAAAAGCGGCGGACGGTCTTTCAGTCCGCCGCAGTTCCCCCACCATAGTAATATGGCGGGGGGGAATTGGGTGGTGGGCGGGTGGAGGGCGGGCAAGCATGTCGGGCGGATCGCCACTGCCCGCATGGCGGTGGCGATCTGCCTGACATCCTAATGGGCCCCCTAGTCTGAGCCTTAGACTGTGTTAGTGGCCTTATTGACAGCGATAGAGGCATATTTACCACTACTAACAACCCACTTTCCAGCAAACGCAAATCACTGACTTGGGCTTCTCTGAGTTAGGATGGCATTCCATGGGTTGAGCACGGGCATTCCCATGCATCCACCCGTGGATTTTGGCACATTCCAAGATTTACAAAGACTTTGAAACCTTGTACACCTAGGAATGCATCAAAATGCTACACCTTCCGAACAGACGAATATATTTTTTTCTTTTTGTTATTTCCTCTTTTGGCATGTGCTTCATTCTGTAGCACACATAAAAAGAGGAAAAAGCCTCAAAATATTGTTTTGTGCAGAAAGGTGTCCCTTCCTGCACAAAAATAATCCTGACTGTAATGCAGACACCTTTGCTCCATGGCACAAGCATACCTGTGTTGGTGCTAGAGAGCCTCTGGGTATGAACACAAAATTATCCTCAGGCCAGTACTTTGCAGGTCTAGCATAGTTTAACCAACGATCATGTAAGGCTAATCTGCACTCTCTTCAGGACAACTACTATACCCCCACAAATACAAACAATTGGCAACAAGGAGGTCATATGTGGACTTCGAAGATTAAAATGGTCTACAATTCCAACAGCCATTAAAAAGGAACAACTGATGGAAGCCTTAAAATTATTGTTAAAGGAACAGCCATCTTCACTCTTACACTGGCCCCTGTTCTTGGAACAGTTACTCAACATGTTTGCCAACAAGGAGAGAGTTATGGGATGCTTTCAAGCAGGTAACAGCAAAGGAGCTGAGAGCGCTAAAACAAAAACTGAATAAGCTCTTGATACTAGCCCTCAACAATAGCTTCTCTCCTCACAGACTGGAAGTGATTCAGAAAGCAAAAAAACCCAACAGAGCAAACACATTGGCAATTGAAAGACAAAAAGAAGATAAATTGTGGATTGATCCCTGAAACCTCAAAAACAAAAAATAATGCAAAGTTTTGTAAACTGGTCCAGAGATGTTCAAATGGAAATAATGCTATGGTCACTCCATCCATTTTAGCATCTAAGTGGATGGAATACATTTCCAAACTGTTTACTGAAGACAGCTTGTATCTGACCCATTTTACAGAAGCCCTCCCTTGATCCTCTTGAGTTAACAAACTACCGCCCGATCTCGTGTCTTCCCCTAGCAGCCAAAGTCTTGGAAAAAGCCATTAACTCAGAGCTTATGGAATACCTAGATACTAACAACCTTTTAGACTCAACAGAACATTGCTTTTGATCAGGCCACTCCACAGAGTCTGCGTTAATCATGGCCATTGGGGAAATACGTTGGCAAATTGACAGGGGTGGCAGGGCTATCCTGATCCTACTTGACCTATCAGCTGCGCTCGATAAGGCTAATTACACTGTGCTTACGCGACAGCTGGAGGCAGTAGGAATCGGAGGCACCGCACTCACCCATCTCACCACTTTCCTCTCAGCTAGAGAACAGAGGGTGTGCTGGGACATCCTAGAATCAGGCACATTTTATCTTCCATGGGGAGTGCCACAATGGTCAGCACTCTCCAACATGGTTTAATTTTTACATAATCCCATTGGTCATACTAATCAGGGACCATGGCTTCTTGCTAGTATCATATGCTGACAATACAATACTCAAATTATTATCTCCATTTCATTAATGGCAGATTCGGCGGCAGACAGATAACATAGCTGTCTTGGCCACATCATGAAATGGATGCATAAAAAACCTAAAATTAAACACAAACAAGACCGAGGTCATGGAATTTGGAAATGGTTCTCCAATCTGGACCTATTCATGGCGGCCAGCAGTGGCTGGAGACAGTCCTGCCCCTGCCACTAAAGTGAGAAACCTTAGTTGTTATGTGATACCCAGCTCAACTTCGCTGGGCAGATCAATTCGTTGACATCAGCCTGTTACTTTCTCTTAAAAATGCTACGGAAAATCCTACCTTTTCTACCTATGGAGCTGAGAAAAACGGTTGTGGTGGTTCTTGTTCTCTCCCCCCTAGACTATTGTAACACCCTGTACTTAGGCATTGGCAAACGCCAGTTGTCTAAACTTCAATCCCTACAGAATGCGGCTGCACGTCCCCTGCTAAACATCCCAAAATATAGTCATATTTCTGGTGCCATTAGAAATCTACATTGGCTTCCAGCTAAGCAGCGAACTGAGTTTAAGGCGCTATGCATGATTCATAAAGCCCTATATGGGGGGGCCTCATGATTACCACAAATTATTCCAATGGCATGCCCCCCCATCGGATATAAAGATCTGCCAATAAAGCTCTGGTCCACGTCCCTAGAGTTAAGAAGATCAGATGGGGAGGCAGATGTCTCTCTTTTATTACGTCTAAGCTATGGATTGAACTTCCACTCAATATTAGGCTTTTATCATCCAGGTCCCAGTTTAGGAGCCAGGTTAAAACCTGGCCTTTCCCTCCCCAAAAGCGAACAAGCACCTCCAGACGTCTGCACCTTCTTGCTTCCACCAGCGCCACGACGCCTTGGCATTCGCACGCTTTATCAGCCCTTTATTTACTTACTTACTTAGTTACGTACTTACTAACTTATAACACCGTGGATGAGTGGCCTGGCCTCGACCCACCATTGACCAACAAGTCTGCACTTTCTCATGGAAATCTCAAGCAATGGGGTGAAGCCATGGCCAGTAAAAATAAGATCACACCAATACTGGCTTCTTTCTGATCAGCCAGGGCCTGGGGCCTAATGGTCTCCTCATCCGAATTTTTAAATCTGCAAACTGAGGAATGGGGTGCTTTATTAAACCCTCTTTACAAGAACTCTATCTTATCAAATGATGTGCGGACAATTGGAGAGTCTCTATATTAACCCCAATTCATAAAAAAGGTGCTAATGATCAACTAGACCAACTTCGGGTTATTTCCCCTCCTCGATATTGACAGAAAATGTTTTGCAAAAATGCTGAATAATGAGCTAGAAGAATGGGCCAGGTTGAAGACTTTAATTGAAAACAGAAGAACCCACAGGTCTAGAAAGAAAGGTTAGGTTACAGGGGCAACAACAAAACCTAGACAGGCGTCCCTTTAAAGGACGGTTTCCCTCACCCACCAAAGGTGTCATGCTTCATCATTGAAGAACCTCCTCGGACCATAAGGCCTAGTCATGGTACGGGCTACAACCCCTCACTGAGAGGGAGGAGCTCAGGGATGTTTTATTTGCTAGAGGGGTATTTTGTAGGTACCCAATGTGAGCTCAATGGTGTGGTGAGAGGTGCAGTGCAGTGAGTAAGTAAATAAAAACTAGCTACAGAGTTCACCACATATTTTTATGCAGGTGACTCTGTGCCAGGATTAAAAATAAAAGCAGATAAGCAGGGTGGGGAATATTATACCTGCTTGTGTTGCTTATAGAGCAAAGAGATTTCTAGACCCATGCAGTTCTTGTGTTTTCAATGATTTAGAATAGGAGGAGTACACCCTTGCTGGTCTTAAAACCTCCTCTAGCCCCCTATTTTGTGTTTCTCTTCTGAAGACTTCAATTTCCATCACTCAATGGGGCTTAGGCGCGCCATGGCACTGAGAACAATTTGATCATTCTTTTCTCCATGATTAAGGCAACCCCATCAAATACTCCCCTCGTCTGTATGTAGCATCCATAAGCTTTACCACTGCATTTGACAAGGCCGACAGATTGGGACTCTGGCAGAAGTTGTATAACTGGGGCACCCAGGAAAATCTTTTGAGAGCCATTAGGAGCCTTTACACCAGGACTTGGATGAGAGTGAAAAAATCAGTAAATAGAGTCATATTGCACAAGATTTGGACAAACATTGGTGTAAAACAGGGATGCATCTTAACCCCACCTTTGTTTAATCTTTACTTGGTTCATATAAATGATGCAATAGCTTCAGTCTGCACCTTCCACCCCAAATTTGTGGACTTCCATATCCATTGCCTCCAGGATTTGGACAATACTGCTGTGGGGGCTCCAACAGTACTTGGATACACTTGCACTGTATTGCAAGGAAAATAAAGTATCAGTCAACTGCTCAAAAAATAAAATCATAGCCTGTGGAGCCAGAAGCAACAAACCTTCCAATAAATTAAAATGTGTCATGAACGATGTGCAGTTGGATCAAGTAGCAAGTTTAAAGTATTTGGGCATTTACTTAATTAAACATGGATCAAACTTAACACAGCTTTCTAGCCTAAAAGATATCTATCTCCCTGTCTATGATGATGAGTTTAAAAAAACGGGCTAAAAAGAAGCATGGTCCTAACATCACAAGCATTTGTAAATAATTGATGCCGAGTTTATGCCAATTTTAACCTATGGCACACTGATATTCAAAGACCATATCACCAGCCACTTGGTTGGATAATGCCCAAACTCAATGTTACAGAAGCCTTGTCCGCCTTCCAGATGCTAGTCATTCGTCTCAAATACGACTGGAATTCGGACTACGCAAAAAACCAGTCATGTTGAAAGCTTGTTTTTTGGCCTATTTCATTATGGTCTAGGAGGCCCCAAAAGGATGCCTCAAAGAATTGATATGGCAAGGTATTCAGGATCACAAGTTCAAATGGGAATCCTATGTGAAGAATCCAATTAAACTTCTGGGAGAACAGAGTTTCATTGGTCAAAACCTTCCACCAAAGTTAACATGTAAAATTCTTTTTAAAAACACACAAATAAAATCGGGAGAAGAACACAGGCAAGAACTAGCGCAAAAGCCCCATGCAGAACTCTGTGTGATTTTCTACCAAGACCAGTGAATAGCTTCACACCTATCCAGCCTTATAAAATCGAATTAAAAAAAATAACTTATGAGGCTGAGAAGTGGCGTTCAAAAGCATACACAACTGCCAACTGTGCAATTTCAAGCAGGATTCACTAATACATATCATTTGCCTTTGCCCTTGTTTAAAAAGTCTAAGGTGTGGGGGGGGACGCGCGAGCATGCGGTTCCTAATGGCCGCCTCCTGGTGAGCTCCAACGCGTTTTTTGCCAGTTTTATTATAAAACGACAAATTCTTGTCAGAATTTTTGCTGAAAGGACGTCGCTGCATTTACAAGGACTATACCTGTGTTGTGGAGTAGAATCCTTAAATTCTGGACAATGGAAGTGGTGTTTTTCGGCTCCTGGTTCCTGCTCCCAGCTCTGCCTTCAGGTACTGCCAGGCTTTTCTGTCAAGGGGGTGGAGTGAACATTCAAGAAAGGGCCTGGCTTGGGCCTAGCGACTCCCACTGTCCACTTTAGCTGCTGCACCAGTCATTTTAAGGATATGTCCACAACTTTCAATCTATTTTTTTCATAAACTGTTTATTTAGTTATAAATGTAATTCTTTTTTCAAGAAAATGGAAATCAAAAATTCTCTTCGCAATAAAAGGAGACAGCAGGTTTCCCCTCCACCAATTAAATCAAAAGTGGTAGAATCCTTATCTTTAATACTGGAAGAAATTCATGCACTTTGTGCTAATACAGACACAATTACGTCAGAGGTTAAAAACGTACGCAAAGATATGGCTAGTTTGTCAATGAAAATATCTGACAATTCAAATAAAATACAAGATAATAAGGGTAAAGTTGAGGCTTTTACTCCCATTGTTGCGAAAATCTCATCTATGTGCTCACTACTGTTGAATATGGAAAATTGCAATAGACAATATAATCTACGCATATTTAATTTACCAGAAGATGTTGAGGGAACTAACTGTAGATTATATTTGGAGAATCTAATTCCTGGTCTCTTACAAATCAAATTTCCGGAAAATTTTGAAATTGATAAGGCTCACAGGATTCCTTCCCATCAAAACCCTCAGCACAAAAAACCACGACAAATTATCTTTAAAGTTCTTCGTCACCACATTTGGTTTTGATCAGAAAAGCAGCATGAGAAATCCCTTCTCTGATGGTAAATGGGAATAAAATATTTATTCATCAAGATTTTGCCAAAGAAACTGTTTCAATTCGCAAGGAATTCACTACTCTTCGTCCTCAACTAAGAAGTCTTGGTTTCAAATATGGTCTTTTTCATATTTGTTTTAACAAGAGACTCAAATAGATGACAAAATCTTAGATTATATGAAAAAAAGTGGGTTTCTACTATTGTCTCTCTCCTGCTAATGGTGTGGCTATTATTTTTGCAACAAAAATTAGACTGTCAAATTTTGAGTAAAAAATCAGATGCTGATGGTAGATATGTAATTGTTAACATTAAAGTTCATGACTCAATCTTATTTTTATTAATTGTTTATGGTCCTACTGCGGATGATGCTATTTTTTGGGCTAATCTTACAATGGAGGTTCTAAAGTTTGGTAATGTTCCTTTAATTGTTGGAGGTGATTTTAATATAATATCTGATCCTTTATTAGATAGATTATCTCTTACTAAATTTCACTCTCCTAAAGTTTATTATGCTTTCAAATCATTTATTCAAACCACTAAGTTAGTTGATATTTGGCGATTACATTTCCCTACAGAAAAAAGTTTTACATTTTTTTCAAGCCCACATAATTCCCATTAAAGAATTGATTATTTATTAGTTTCCAGGCAACTAATTAACTCTGTAATTACTCCTAAGAGTGGTAACATTGATGTCTCGGATCGTGATTTGATTTCTTTTGTTTTGAATTTAGATTCAACTTTTACTAAGCAATATAGATGGCAAATGAATACAGGCATAGATTTAAATGAATATTTCAAACCAAAACTTTTATCCGCCATTCAAGATTATTTTGTACTCAACCCTGAAGTTTCTACTACTATGATTAATAGATGGGATGCTTTTAAAGCGTATATTAGGGGTAAAACGATCTCTATTATGGCCCAAAAAAATAAAACTTTTAACGCAAATGTTAAAATTCTACAAAAACAAATTGCAAATTTTGAACGACTTTTTATTACATCTAATGATCCTCAGTATAGATTTAAACTGCAAAAGCTTCATTATGAGTTTAACTCAATACTTAGTAAAAGAGCTGGCAATCAGATTTCTAATGCTAAAGCCAGATTTAGTTTTAATGTCAACAGATCTGGAAGACTTTTAGCTATTTATTTACGCATAAAACAAGATAAAACTCAAATCAATTCAATTCATGGTCCTAATGGTAAAATTGCTTTATCTCACAAAGAGATCATTAATGCATTTTTTGAATTTTTGTTCTAATTTATATAATATCACCGATTTTCAGCATGTCTCCTTAATTGATTCTTTTTTAACTACATGTGGACTACCCAAGATTTAACAATCAGATGAAATTGGGCTTGATGCACCCATTACTAAGGATGAAATCTTATCAGCCATAAAATCTCTTAAAAAAAATAAATCTCCTGGTCCCGATGGGTTTCCGGTCGAATTCTACAAAGAATTTCAATCACAACTTTTACCTTTTTTATTTCAACTTTTTACGTTTTTTGATTCTACAGGAATTACCTCAGGTTCTTTTACTGAAGCTTTAATTATTGTACTTCCCAAGCCGGATAAAGATCCCACTCTTGTGTCTAATTATCGTCCTATATCTGTAATTAATCAAGATTGAAAATTATATGCTAAAATACTTGCTACTAGATTAGGATCTATATTAGATTCTATTATACACCCTGACCAATCTGGTTTTATGAAGAATAGATATTCTGCGAATAATACAAGAACTTTGCTACATAATATTGAACAAGGTTCTACTTTAACTTGACCCTAGGAATGCAGGCCTTAGATGCTAAAAAAGCTGTTGGTAAAATCCACTGGCAATTTTAATTTCATACCTTATCACCATTTAATGTTGGTGATTTATTTACTCGCATGATTTCAGCTCTATATTTTGCCCCCACTGCTTGTTAATTTATCAATGACCAAGTTTCAAATCAATTTTCCCTTTTTAGAGGTACAAGACAAGGTTGTACCCTTTCTCCACTCTTGTTTTTAATTGGTATTGAACCTTTCCTTACTTCTATAAGAAAATGCGATATATTAATGGAATCAATATTAAGAATGTTATTGTTAAAACCTTAGCTTATACTGATGATGTGCTTTTATTTATTAGTGATCCTATATCCTCATTCCCCTCCTTATTGGAAATTATAGCAAAATATTCTTCAGTTTCTGGATACAAATTAAATACTAACAAAACTGAATGTATTCCCTTAAATATTTATTGTACTCCTGATATGATTCCCATGAATGAAATAATTTGGCAAAAGAATACATTAAAATATCTTAGTATTTCTATTCTCTTCATCCATAAAATCAACAATTACTTTAAACTGTAACTTTATCTTAAATTATATTAAACACAAAACGTCCAAGTGGTCTTCATTACATCTTTTATGGTGGGGTAGAATGAATTCTATCAAAATGACTATAGCTTCTAAAATCTTCTACACCCTTGCCATGATTCCCACTCAATTTTCATTAAAGTTTTACAAAGGTGTTCATAAACTTCTCTCCAAGTTTCTTTGGAACAACAATTCAATTCAATTCAATTCTTACTTTATTCGGTTATTAAAACAAAACAACCATAAAAGTTAAGATAAAATCACAATTGTTAAGAGAGAAAAAACAATACATATCAAATTCATCCAATGCACCAAAGTTGACTCATCACATTTCAGAATATAATGGATTTCCGAGATTTAAAAACATTTTTAAAAACGAAGAAATCGATACAACGGTTAAAATATTATCAAGTTTCTGTACAGTTAAAAAGGCAGGGCGACAGAGATTTATTTCCATGGTCTTCAATAAGGGGACAACCCATCTTCGTCTAGGAATTGAATAAAATGTACAAAAAAAAGAATGTGTATATCTGATTGTTCTGACAAATCATCACAAGGACATTTATTTAGATGTTTCGACCAATCATTCATATTGGGGAAGCTAAGTGACCTGAATAGCAAATTAAATCTAAAACGAGTTAATAGGAACCTCTCATAATAATCACTCATTTGTAATTTACCATATGGCTGCATTTTACTGGAAATCACAATTTGTTCGTGCGCAATAACCTTTTTTTCATCATTTCTGTGGTGGTTCTGCGCTCATAGAGGTAGCTCGTACACTTTTCCTTCAGGGCATTCCTGGGGATGTTACACAGAGAGGATGGTTCATCATAATAATTTACCAACCCTAAGTCAGTGAGAAACTTCTTCACATAACATAGCTATCCGATTTTACCACCATTATCCAACCTAACCACGTTGTTCACAATGGAACGGTTTAATCCACATTCCTCGGTGGTCCAGACCCTATGCCATAGCAGTACCGGGGCCACATTTATGATGTCTTCTAGATACGGTTTCCCGAGTTCTGCATGGCAAACATATGTGGAAGCACATTCTGAAACGGCTAGAAGGTATTTCATGAAGAGGTTTTCCACCACCTGTAGTGATTTCACATTTGCATATCCCCACAGACCTGCGCCATATGTCGCAATTGCTACGCAGGTAGCTTTATAGACTATTAGCATCTCCCCAATAGGTTTTCTGCTAATTTTTTTTGCTAACATTTTTTAAGGCCATTAATGATTTGCAGAACAATAACTTTCTGGTCATGATTGTATCATTCCATAGACCCGTATGGTCGAACAAGACTCCTAAATAAGAAAAAGTTGGGGTAAAATCTACTGGGCAAGAACCAATAAAAATTGCCTTTCTCTTTTTATGTGCACCCGAGCCACAGGTCATGGTAAAGGTCTTTGAACAGTTTATCCTTAGGTCCAAACCTGTCTTGAAATCTGCAAAAGAGGTAACTGTAGTTTGAATGGCCAGTATAGTTCTGGCCATCAAGACTGCGTCATCGGCATACAACAATGCTGGGACTGATCTTTTCCCCACCATCGGCATATCCTTACACTCCCTTAACAATGTAACCTCAACATTATTAATATAGAGCGTAAAGAGAAACGGAGCCAAGACGCAGCCTTGTCGTACTTCCCTAGCGATACCAAATGATTCTGTGCATTCACCATTTTTCCCGTATCTAACTCTGGCGGATGCACCTAGATGAAGTTCCCGGAGAAAATTAATAATTGATGTTTCTACCCCTAATTGTTCCATAATCAGCCAAAGTTTACTATGTGACAGAATTTAAATGAGTTAGAAAGTAAACTTTTTAATTTCCTAATTTCAGCTGAGTTAAAATCTATTACTTTTTGCTGGAAAGACGTCACTATATTATCAGTTCATGTTTGGTGGTCCTGGGTTATTTTTACAAGAAGAGGTACTCAGTTTTCTGTGAATGGGATTATTCATAATTCTAACTCTTATCACTCTTTTTGGATACCTGTTAAAGTATATTTATCCTATTAATGGTATATTTATAGCTTGGCTTTCTTTTTATTGTAATTATTTCACTCTCATTTATAAGATATAGTAGCTCTATTTATAGTTAATGCATTAGTTTTTATTATAACTGTTCCCTTCCTTCCTTCCCTTTTTATGTTTCATATGAATATGAATCATTTTCTTACCTATTGTAATTTTTTTGATGGTTTTCTAATTTATAAATTGTGACTAGGTAATTTCGCTATATAATATTTTTCTGTATTGTCTGTGTTTACTGTCTATTAACAAAACTCCATAAAATATTTTGAACTCAAAAAAGTCTACGGTATTACTTGTTAAAGTCAATATTCCGATATCTGGGAATAAATCAATGTAACAAAGCTATTACTGCAGGTTTGAGTGGAGTAGATGCACAGCTCTCAGCTAGGTGTGTGAAATTCTTCAGAGAAGCTGTTAAGTTATTGATCTCGAGCCCTGTGGGTACCTTAAGTGGTAGCCTGTCTGTTTCTAACCAACTCTAGCCTAAGAACAGCTACAGCTATGTTCCTTTGATGCCAACTGCAATTGCCCAGAGCACTTTACCATCAGTCTTTCGAAACTCGATGAGATTCCACTGTGCACTTCATTTTGGCAATGACTAGTGGAGATTAGGTATGATAGGCCCCCCGCTAGCACAAAAGCACTTTCTGAATCTGACGGGAATCCTAGTGGCTCCCAAAGCGAACAGCTTTGTATTTGTTACCAATCAGTGATTTTTTTTTTTTGTGGGGCCAGAAATAGCACGACTTAGACTTGATAAGCTCTTTGATACTGCAAAATGCACTTCATGAACCTGGCTTGCTTTGTAACATCAATGAAATCGCACTGTTCACTTTATTCCCTCAGCTGTTATCACCGGACTGTTTAAGCCCGATTTTTTGCACTGTATTCACTGACCATAGCCCTGTTGCTACATCTTGAGTATAGTAAATGTGGACTAAGTGTGGCAGGCTCTCTGCTACTGTAAAATCACTTTATGAGTCTGATGGGAATCCTCCTGGCTCCTGGTGTCCAATGACATTGCTTAGTGCACAATACCAATTGTTTTAGGAATTGGTTCTTTTAGGTTTGCTAGGTATAGGGCGCATCAGAAATGATAGGCCCTGTTGATATTGCAAAAATGAATCTATTGAACTAGGTTAGCTTTTACGTCCAATCAAACCGCACAGAGCACTTTATTACCTGCCTTCAGCCCGGCTGTTCCATTCTGGTTAGGACTAATTCGAGCTAGTGGTGAGAGGATGAAAGGTTGGATGGGACTAGTGCGAGATAGGCCTGGTGAGCCCATCAAAATTGTATAATGCACTTTATGAGCCTGGATGGATCTCACTTGGCTTTCAGACATTGAGGAACGCACTTTAGTACTTTGTTTATCCTTTCCCCTCCAGGATAGTGGGTACCAATTACATGCCCTTAAGCCCGTCACTCCTGGTTTTTGGACTAAAGTGCGGCAGACTCTGTAGGATTCTGGTCATTCCATTCTAAGTTTTATAATCCTGATTGGACACAGCATGTTTGTTACTCATTCTATATCCTTCACTGATGCTGGGATCTGTTTTTTAGTAATCTTAGGGCCATATGAATGAACACATTTTCCCACAGACACAGAATGGGTAAAACCCTTTGATACATATGGCCCTTAGTCCTTAGAATCATAGGTTTACAAAAGGTGCATCCGTGTGAATGGCTCAATGGTACCACTTATCCAATTTCCTTAATGTTTAATTTAGCAACATCATAAAAATTTGCTACTATATAAAAGTACATTGCTCTTTTTTCTTCAGACTGAATGTTGTCAAGGGCACAAGTGGGCAGAATAGTGCCCTATTGTATGGAAAGCTTACTTTACATAGCATAATGGTACTATTAATTGGAAAAGATGCAATGCTTAAGCACTTTTATGATGAACTGAATTGACAGATGTATTCATTAATAAAATGTAATATTATTGAATCTGTTCTGTTTAACTATTTTAATTTTCTCTGCTGAATTGTTAAGGTTTGAACAACTAGAAAGAATAAAATGTACTTACTTAAATACTGAGGGAGCACTCAGTGCACTAGCGCATGGAGGACGGGAATGTGTCATATCTTAATAGCTGTGGCACAGTGTATTACGTTTCTACCTATACTCTTACCACGCGTGCCATTACAACGTGGGTATTACCATGCTAGTACACTTACAACGACCTACCATAAAACGCATTCTTTTGCCAAGCATATGCCTTTACCACGCATGCCATTACAACGCAAAGCCATGCATGGTAAAGGCACTCTCTCATGACCTATATATTCCTTCCTAAGATTCAAACATGAATTCTAACAAGAACCTAAATAAGATTCATTAACATGTACACCTTACTGTTAGTTTAACTTTGTTTTATTTTCCTGCTTTTCTTCAAGATTCTTGTTTTATCATCATTTCTTTGAACAGTTGAACATATCAAAGGTACATATTTAAAATATACTCAAATATCTATACAAGACAACATTATTTCTTCATGTAGCAGCATATTGAACCCTAGGTAGAGAACCAACACAAGCATTCTAGTCAATACTCATACATTCAAGTCTTTTATACTACATACATATCCCATTCACAACCACATATATCTGTACAAGCTGAGACATAATGTTGGTTTCAGTCTCAGTGACCCTTTCCAGGACAACTGCATTTAGCAGGATTTAAATGGCCTTTTCAACGCGTTTCGGTGGCATATGAAGAAAATAGACGCCACCTTCATCAGGACCAGCCAGATAACAAGCCAGTGTTCTCTACACCCTGGGGATTCTGTTACCACTTATCCACCACTGAGGTATATGATATACACCCAGCAACATATAGACGGACACCCGCTTTCCAAAAAATTCAATGCTGTGTATCAAGATGAATGTCGATACCAGTCTGTTGCCAATAAAATTCTCCTTTGATGTTTACTTTAAACTTGTCATAATGTCATTTTCTTCTCGTCAGTTTGAAAAACCATTATGGCTCCATCTCGGAGTCGAGTAAAACAAGCACGTTTTATCTACTGTGTCCAAACAGAAACTCCTCCAATGCCGCATACGTCTCCACGGATAACTTCAGAGTGAAAGCATTCACCTCCACATACGAGCGGTAAAGGCATACACTTGGTAAAAGTGTGTAGGTAAGTAACACTATCCTGCCCTACCCTAAACCCTAAATCACTACCCCTGAAAGAAACAGGAATTGAGCAATGGGAACACTTCACTGGACTATTAATCAGAACTCAAAATGAATTGAAGCCAAATAATAACCGAAGAAGGAATGATTTATGCAGGGATAAGGATCAACAATTAAATCTGCCATATGCAATTACAAAATTAAAGAAAGATCGCAACAAGCTCATTAGGTCAATGAAGAAACCAGATGTAATACCAGAAAATATGGGAACTTTGAAGCAACTAAATCAAAACCTAAATAAATTAATATGGTGTGAGAAAAACAAAGTAAAACAAGAAAGCTGGGCAAAATTATTCCATGCCAGTAAGCAAAAGAACTCAAGAGACTTCTGGAAAATTATCAATCAATTGGCTAGGCCCACGAAGCAAGTAGTCTCATCACCGCTAACTGAGCAGGAATGGGAGACCTACCTGAGGAACCACCTGAATCAGGATAACTCTGAAACAATCATGCCGGTTATGCCTAATGAGGATATAAATGGTAATAATGTGGAATATTCCACTCAGTATAATGAGTTGGATATGCAAATACCAATAAATAAAGAAGAGATAATTAAACTGATAAAAAAACAGAAAAATGGAGCTCCCGGACCAAATGGGATACCGTTTGCACTTTTTAAGGAAAACCCCGAATTATGGGCGCCTATTCTTGAGAAATTATTCTTGGAAGTCATATTAACAGGAACTGTCCCCAAGTCATGGCGAGGCTCCCTAATAACACCAATTTTCAAAAAAGGTAACTGGGCACTGGCAGAAAACTATAGGTTAATCACCTTACAAGACTCGGACGCCAAGCTGTTTGCTAGAATCCTGCTGACCAAACTAACAGAATGGGTGTCGGACAATAAGAAATTGCCTCTAAATCAAACAGGCTTCATCAAAGGATTGGGTACTACTACAAACATTCTTATTCTTACCCTACTTATTGACAAGTCAATTAGATGGAAGCAACCTTTATATCTATGCTTCATAGACTTCAAATCCGCATTTGATTGTGTAAGCAGGAATTTACTCTGGGATAAACTCGAGAGAATGAAAATACCATCCTCACTACTTAAACTGATTCGTCTCTTGTACACAGACACATGGGTGAGTGTTAGGGTGGGGGACGGCACCACATTATCTAAGGAGATTGCAGCAAAGGAGGGCCTAAAACAAGGTTGTGTTTTAGCTCCCCTCCTTTTTAACCTGTTTCTTGCCGACTTAACGCCAATATTGGACAAGGAAAATGCGCATCCCCCGAAGTTGGCAGACAGGCGGCTCACAAACTTGTTATATGCGGATGATGTGATATTATTGAGCCATACAAAAGTGGGTTTACAGCGATTAATTAGGAGGACGCGCATGTACTCTAAGGCAAATGGTATGGTCATAAACGACAAAAAAAACTAAATTATGGTAGCTACAAAAAATAATACAAAAAAACACGTTATAAAAATGTATATGGATAGCATCGAGCTGGAGCAAGTGGAGTCATATAAATATTTAGGGGTCCTATTTGATTCAAAAGGCAATTTTAAACTACAAAAAAGGGACATCCAAAGGAAATCGAATGCATTGTCTGCTGCTTTCAGAATTGTGCAGAAATCCCTTCCCAGCCTAACTTACGGACCTCTTCTCAGTATTATTTCTGCAAGACTAGAACCGACTATCACATATGGTAGTGAAGCTTCTATGGGTAGGGATACTGAAATCCTGAATAAAAACATATCCAGAGTATATCGGGCAATATTCCGGCTACCAGCAAACTCTTCTCCAGCACAAGTAAGGTTGGAGTTCGGATTAACTAATCAGCAATATTCAAGACAAGCACAGTTCATAAAAGTTTGGAACCAAATAAAATCGGATTACCAAAATGAAATATCGCAACTTTTATGGAAAGAATTAAGTAATGATATGAACTCTCTGGCAGGGCTGTACCTAACGAAAGCGATTAAAGATTTTGAGGTGACGTCAATATGGGATACTAATATAACCAAGTCATCATTTAAGAAGATAATTAACAAAACTGCAAGTTATCTATCTATTCTAAATGATAAAGCTATCCTTACCAAAAGAAAACACGCTTGGACAGTAATAAATGCTTATAAAAAGAAAGAGATCCAACATTATTTGGTGACTCCCTGGACGGAAAAAAACAAACAGGTGCTCCTCAATGCAAGATTTGGCAAAATACCAGGCCTGTGTCATCGTCCACCTTGGGTAAGAACGGTAACGCAAACTGAATGTAGATTGTGCAACACCCATGAGGAGGATATCCTTCACCTTCTCTGTATTTGTCCAGAACTTTCCCAGGAGAGAAAAACTTTGCTTAAGATTCCTCTAAATGCACGAGGCATAAGGACATGCAGGCAGGCCCTAATAAGGTGTCTGGACTAGAATGATATCATTTTAAATGCTACGTTTGTAAAATTTCTTACGATAGTTAAACGGAAACTAGGAGATGTAACGATTTTAAATATTTAAATTGGGAATGATATTTTAACTGTTTTATGTATGAATATAGCTTTTATTGACTCCTTTTCCTGGAATATGTAATATTGTAAGATTTTAAATAATCAACACAATAAAAACTTACTTACTTACCCCTGATTGACCCCCCAACCTCCAGCCATCTCCCTATCCTAAACCACTACCCCTGCACGACCCCCAACCCCTAGTCCTCACCCTACCCTAAACCCAAAAACGCTACCCCTGCTCGACCTCACCCCCAGTCCTCTCAGCACCCTAAAACACTACCCTGCATGACCCCCAACCCCCTGTCCTCTCCCTACTCTAAAACACTACCCTGCATGACTCCCCGAAACCCCAGTCCTCTCCCTGTCCTAGAACACTACCCTTGCATGACCCCCCGACCCCCAGTCCTCTCCCTACCCTAAACCCTAAAACACTACCCCTGCACGACCCCAACCCCCTTTTACCCTAAAATAGTAAGCCCCACCCGAGCCCAATCCACCTTACCTCTCTCACCTTGTGATTCCTCTCTCTCCTCATGGTTCCTGTGGTCGTCTGAGGGCTGGTGCACATCGCTGTGAGGAAGCGGAAGAGCCTCTGTTTCCTCACAGCGACGTGGATCACCTAAATGTTTTTACGGCGTATGTGCTTTTACCATACATACCATTATAACGAAATTCGTTGTAAAGGCATACATGTAAAAGCACACACATTGTAAAACAAAGCGTAGTAAAAACTATGTGTTGTTACAATGCATGCTCGGTAACTCTTGCGTTGTAATAGCATGCGGGGTAACAGCCGCAATGTGATGGCTGTTCCCCATGTGGGGAATTCCTGCTCTCTCCCTGTCTCACAGCACAATATTTTTCGCCTTTTTCACTACCCAGCCATAAAACAAAAGTACATGGCAGTCAGGAGCATAGCTGTGCTCTGACTGGGCAGCAGTTTAAAAGCACCACAGTTGCACTTCCTTTCCCATGTAGGAATACCTAGTTTAAAATACTTAAGTGTGCCTTGTAAGCCCACTGGGGTTGGCATTTATTAAACAAGCATTTGCAATGCAATCGGTCTCGCCATTGGGACCTTGTAAGTGTTTAGCCTGAGCTATTGGCTCTGCCAATGTGTTTAATTCATGTTATTAAAAATTACTTAATTTAACGACAGCCCACAACCCACTCTGTACAGACTTCCCATTGCAAGATCCCGTCAAAGGTTGGTCAATTTGGGGTGCTTCTAAAGGTAGGTTGGAACCAATTAAAGTTACTTACCTTTAACTAGTTTCTGTGCAGTTTTTTGTTCGGTTGTATTTCCTGGTTTTATCCCATCTTTTTAATGCTGCGGGTGTATGCTGTTATTTTCTTCAATATTCAACTATAATTTAGCACTCAATCCCATTTCAGTGATTTAGAAACGGTCTATCAGGTGTATTTCTGAATGTAAATAATGCACTGATGCCATGCACAGACCAGATGATGTGTTGATACCTGGTCCTTCGATCAAATAGTTGTTGCAACACAGTTAATGAAACAACCTTCCCTTTGTCGGAAAGCCTTGAACTAACGTCTTATGTGAAAACCCATATCTGTTGTGGCAAAGATGGAAAACAAGATAAACTGACAAAGTAATGAGAACATGCTAAAAAACGTGTCTGTGTCATATGAAGACTGTAAGTAACACTTAAACACAGAAGGTGCTAGAGATAGGCATGACGTTACTTCTGTCGCCAGATAATTTGGGATCGTCTTTGGAGAAAGATTAGTCAGACATGTTATATATTTTAATAAAAGATAGTAAATGAAAAAAAGCAGAAAAGCAAAATGTTATTAAATAACTGGAGAGGATTGAACCAGGGGCCTCATACATTAGAAGCACGCGCTCTACCAATGAGCTACACTCGGTGTCATCGGACACAAACTCTTTGATGACAAAGAACATCCAAGCTGGCTAGTGAGTGATGTTGTTTGTATTCGAAGAGATTTCTGATGTAAAATGAATGAACCGCTTTCACACTCTGAAATGGAAACATAACATTTGGTGCGAGCCAGAAAGAAACACATCCCTTGCTTTCTCATAGAACTACAATTGTGCAAGAAAAGATAGCTTTTTTTCTCTTTCATCTGTTTAAAGAGTGTTCCTAAACTAACACAATCAAATTAAGTATAACATTGAATGTATTTAATTTATACGATTGTGCCAACCCCGAGTTTTTCATGTTGTCTAACCGCATGTTCTCACAGTTTGTTTTTGACTGTATTTTTCCGCACTGCCTCAGTCTCAATTTCCATATTTTTTGGGTTGCTTTATTTTTATTGATTTTTTTGACAATAAAAAATAAAAACGGAGGTTTCTAATATTACTGTGCACGTGATTGAGAAACTGTGACACCAGACAAGGTAGTGACTTTCTATCCGGCCATCAATTTTTAATTCTACTTGTTTCTTTAGCCATTACCAGCTACAATACAATGCTGCTCTATAGCGATTATTTGCAGTCCATACAACAATAAATACTATTTTTTAATAATATAGTGCATGGCGGTGGGCTAAGTTAGTAACAGTCCCCTAGAAACATAGATAATTCTTCTTGAGTAGAAAAAGTAGCGGAGATGCCAGGGATCGAACCCAGGACCTCATTCATGCAAAGCATGCGCGCTACCAGCGAGCTACATCCCCTTTCATAATTACTCCTTTGTACCAGAAGCATATTATCTGTTTCACCCACACCTTCCTCTGTGTGTGCGGTGGGACAGCTTGTGACTAATCGTGTCCTCACAGAGGCCCTTCACTGCTAACAGCATTCCCACCGCACATGATCTCTTTTTTATTGCAACACATTAAAAGGGGTGAAGCATGTTTGAAGGTGACCGGAAGACATGCAGCGCCCACACTCTTTTACACACGCACAGGATCTTGAGGCCAGGCGGCCTGAAAGAGTCGAGCTGAAAACGCCAGCTGTGAAACAGCGTTTGTGAGAGGGGCTGGAAGAGAAGACACAGTTCACATATGTCCTTTAAAAAGAAGCCTGGCCATAACTTTGATCTCCAGAGACATGTTAAGAGTTAAACAGGGGGAGGAGGCACAGGATGAAAAGTGTGCTGTCTGTAAAGGGGCCAGTAGCCATGGAAGGACACATGTGACGACATGCTCGTCATTAAGGAGGGACTAACAAGCCTGCAACCAATTGGAAGGCAGTATTTAAGAGACAAGCCAATGAAAAAGATGGGGCGGATAGTGGGCGGAGCTTCCACGAAGCTTCCAGCTATAGTGTATACTGCTTGCCTCACATTCGTGCTGCATCCCTAAGCGAGACCTAAAAAGAAAAAGTGACATACTACATGTTTGAAAATGTGTGCCCCCACAGTACTAAATATCCAAAAGCTGTTTTCAGTGTGAAAGATAAAATGCTTCTACAGCATGGGTACTCATAGTACAGCCCGCGGGCCGCCAGCGGCCCGGCAAGCCTTCCGTGGCGGCCCGCGGAACTTTCAGACGTCTACCAGTGTGACTCGGAGACTCTGCTGCTCTATGGGGGCCAGCCAGAGTGGAGCTGCGGTGCTAAAAGGAGAAATACAACACAACCTCAATAACACGCGAATGGTCTTTTAAAGACCTGTGAAGTGCTCAGGTGCGGCTCTGTGTGTGTGTGCCCAGAAGCTGTCTCAGCCCGGGCACACACAGGCAGGGTGAGATGAGAGGGAGGCAGGGAAAGGGAGGGAGACAGAGGGAGGGAGGAAAAGGGAGGGAGAGAGAGGGGGAGGGATGGGAAGGGAGGGAGAGAGGGAGAGGGAGGGAGGGAAATGGAGGCAGAGTGAGGGAGGGAAAGGGAGGGAAAGGGAGACAGATGGAGAGAGGGAGAGTGAGGGAGGGAAAGGGAGACAGAGTGAGGGAGGAAAAGGGAGGAAATGGGAGACAGAGGGAGAGTGAGGAAGGGAAAGGGAGATAGAGAGAGGGGGAAAGGGAGGCAGAGTGAGGGAGGGAAAGGGAGACAGAGACAGAGTGAGGGAGAATGAGGGAGGGAAAGGAAGATAGAGTGAGGGAAAGGGAGACAGAGGGAGAGTGAGGGAGGGAAAGGGAGACAGGGAGAGGGAGGGAGAGTGAGGGAGGGAAAGGGAGGGAGAGGGGGAGGGAGATAGAGGGAGAGGGAGGGAGGGAAATGGAGGGAGAGAGGGAGGGAGCCAGAGTGAGAGGGGGGTAAAGGGAGAGGGAGGGAGGGAAAGGGAGACAGAGACAGAGTGTGGGAGAGTGAGCGAGGGAAAGGGAGACAGAGTGAGGGAGGGAAAGGGAGGGAAAGTGAGACAGAGGGAGAGTGAGGGAGGGAAAGGAAGACAGATGGAGAGTGAGGGAAAAGGAGAGGGAGGGAGAGTGAGGGAGGGAAAGGGAGACAGATGGAGAGTGAGGGAGGGAAAGAGAGGCAGAGGGAGAGGGAGGGAGGGAAAGGGAGACAGAGACAGAGAGGGAGAGAGAGGCAGGGAAAGGAAGACAGCGTGATAGAGGGAAAGGGAGACAGAGAGAGAGGGAGGGAGAGTGAGGGAGGGAAAGGGAGTAGGAGGGGGAGGGAGACATAGGGAGAGGGAGGGAGGGAAAGGAAGAAGAGGGGGAGGGAGACAGAGGGAGAGGGAGGAGGTAAAGGGATTCAGAGGGAGAGGAAGGGAGGGAAAGGGCGGGAGAGGGAGGGAGGGAAAGGGAGCAGAGTGAGAGAGGGAAAGGGAGGGAAAGGGAGACAGAGGGAGAGTGAGGGAGGCAAAGGGAGATAGATGGAGAAGGGGAGGGAAAGGAGAGGGAGGGAGAGTGAGGGAGGGCAAGGGAGACAGAGGGAGAGTGAGGGAGGGAAAGGGAGACTGAGGGAGAGTGAGGGAGGGAAAGGGAGGGAGAGTGAGGGAGGGAAAGGGAGGGAGAGGGAGAGAGGGGAAAGGGAGGGAGAGAGAGGGAGACAGAGTGAGGGAGACAGAGGGAGGGAGAGCGAAAGAGAAAGAGAAAGAGAGCGAGGGAGAGATGTGTGTATGCCGGGTCTGGTGGCTCAGTAGATGAAGGCGTCCGCTGCAGGGACCAGTCATCAACCTCATGGTCAGTTTTTTTTGTTGCTCTAGCCCCGCCCCCTCCCCCACTGACCCAGCCCCCACTGGTGCAGCTCTCAGACACAAACCACACTGTAAATGTGGCCCCGAGAGAAAGTTTGTGAGTACCCATGTTCTACAGGAACAGGGCTAGGTATCATTACAATCCTTAAATGGTATCTTTGCTTGAGGAAATGCCTGCACATGAATCCATATTATTTGCAACTCAGGTTTAAAAGTTTAATTTAATGGTGAAGTCAGAATTGTGATAACAATAGTGAAAAGGTAACTTTCGAAAAATGTGCTTTGACCTACCTGATATAAAACTGCCATAGGACCAGTTTTGCCACTCATATCACCTCCAGAGGCCCAAAGCACATTCCTAACTGGAGTTTATGGCACTGTTCTCAAGCTGACTGCCAAAACACTTTCAGAAGGAAGATTGGAATTGTCATTTGGATGTAGCACTGCAGGGAAGATTTACAGTAAAGCAAAAGATGCAAAAGAAGATGAGCACAGGGTGAGAACTTACACAGCTTTGGGTGGGGAAAAGTGTCCAATCACATTGCGCAGGATAAGTCTGACATATAACCACCACCTTCTCAGAACGTTCCTCAGAAGGCTACACATGAAGAAGAACTCCTCTACTGAAAGAAGAAGACTCAAGAACTCCTGACATCTGCTGGCAACTATGGCCTGTAACAGCTCTCCAAAGTTTAGGAGGACAACTACCTGCTGTCTGTACCATGGACTTAAAAACAGAAGAACTGCAAGAGGTTCCAGAGGACTACCCAGAAATTGATCCTGCAGCAGCCCATGCTGAAGTGATACTGTAGTGTGTTTATCTAGGTACCTATATTGATACTCCTATTTCTGACCCTTGTCCGGTTATTAATTCACTAATGTCCATACAACGGCACAGAAACCCGTTTTCAAATTAGGTCATAGCGCATGCTGTCACATTAAGCAAGCACTATCCCTCTAGCCCCCTAGAAAGCACACCGAGTTCTCAAAACAAATCAAACCTCCAGCAGACCTGGGAAATCCCCCGCAGCTATTGTTTTGATTTCGCTCGAGAACTCCTGAAAAGAATGTAAGAGCGACCAGTCCTTATGACATTCTTACTGACGTCTTATGTCCATCCTTACGTCAAACTCGGCACCTTTCAGGTGTAAATATACCAACGCTGCCCTAAGCAAAGAGACGGTGGTGACGAGCTTGGAGCAGCGCTACTTGCCGGAGAGCCCAGCTGATGCAGAGAAGCCCACGGACGCTGCCCCTCCCTTTTGACGCGCTGAGAGAGACGCTGCCTTTTCTCCTGCCGAGAAATCCAGCCTCCGGCGTTTCCAGCCGCCCTCGCGGGTAACTGGGATATCGAGTCCTGAGACAGATATACCAACCCTCCAGCCTTCTAAAATCCCAGGTACTGAACTGACTAAACCCTTGCAGAGAATTCTTGAGTCAGATCCTTGGCAAAACAAACTTAACTTAAACTGCTACTTATTTACTCCCGCCCACGTATTAGGCTTAGGTCAGGTACACCGGGGTAGGCGTAATTAGAAGCACCAGTTGAGTACGATTAGTCAAATGTATATATGTATGTATATATTTTATCCATTTTAAGTATCATATGGCTAAGAAACCATATCAATGCTTTTACAGTATTATTTTATAATCCTGTTTTTACTGTATGCACTTTACTTAACTATAAGTATTGCAATAATAGCGATTCATTTCTCTTGTATGAGAAAAGAGACTGATCAATAAATAACATCTTTTATTGAAATACGCCCATCTCTTATTTCTCTACAAACTGGTGAAACTAAGAATGCACGTACTGACTGAGTGAAATAGTTGTCTTTTGTTTTCACACGACTCTAGAGATATACTCTTGATTAGGGGGGAGCAAAGTTGTCATGTTCTATGGTTGTCAGAAACTAAATCCCTTCTTGTCTATCCAGGGAGGTTAAACTCCTCCTTGCCTATTCGAGAAAGTTTCTATTGAACTCTGAGCAACTGGCACACATAACTTTAAGTCTAATATCGTCAGTAGAAGACCTAGTTAACCACAGTCCTACGTCTATACTATTGAAGATATTATTTCAATGCGCAGAACCTATTGGGAATATAGGAACTACACTACATGGCGCCCAACAGTTTGGATGGGCGATAAATCTAACGCAAGACATTAGAGTAACTCAGTCGTGCTTTTTCACACAGACCCCTTTTTCCCATAAACCTCCAAAGACGTCTGGAGTGGGTGAAATGTCAAATCCACCAAACTTAGTAGGAGGAGACTCCTATGTATAGTTTTTGGTTTATTCAACGTTGAAGGATACACTGTTCCATAATATTGTGCATCTAATCTTTGTTTCCGCGGAAACCTGATCTGCAACAAAAAACCCTTCCTGTCAGTAAAATGTCAGACAGTGAAGGAGATAGGGAGACAGCTAGATTAGCAGCTCAACTCCTAGCGGAAGACACAAGTCTCCTACAGCAAGACCCGGATGCAATACTCATACCGGTCAGCATAAGAAAAACTATAACTTTAAAACTTATAGAAAATGGACTAACATCGAGAGGTGGTACAGTCATATTCGTAATTGAGGCACACGAATATCGGCAGACAGAGGTATTCTATTCATGGATAAATTTTCCAGCAGCAAACGCTGTAACAAAGGAATTCCACTATTACAAAATAGAGGAACCTCCGGATGATTACACCCCTTTCGAGGAGGTGGAAATACCACTCAAATACCAAGAGCACCTGCTCTGGTTTAAAGGCGCCCTAAAACATAATGATCACATCACCAGGCTCGGTCCACTAGGTAGACCAGGAGCAACGTGGCCAATTCTAGCCAGCTACACACCACATCCAGACATTGAAAAAATGTCAGTACCAGAACTTTTAGCACAGTTAAAACAACTGATTAAAATACACAGACAATTAGACCAATATGTAATGCGGACTTCAACAGTCCAAACAGCTATTAAAATTCCACAGCTGACCCCTCATCAGGGGAACACAAATAAAATCACACCACAGAACATACAGTCCTGTCTAGGTAAAGTACCCATTAAAAGGGAACAAATTCCATTCTGGTTAGCACAAAAAATCACTCAGATAGAGGCAGTGTTTCCGGACACTACCCCTACTGAGAAACACAGAATTCTGACTATCTGTCTTCCAATGGGGATCGCTCCACACGTGGAGGACTGTGACACTTGGGGTACAGTCTTTGCTTCAATTTACACAAAAACACATGGTGTTCCGTCCATGGCGGTAATACCAGAGGTGCTAAAACAGATTCAAAATGAATACGGTCCAGAACCTGCTTTAACTCTGGGTATGAAATTACTGAAAGACTTCAAGCAGGTCTCGGCAATATTACTAGCCAACATAAAGGGGGAAGCAGCAACTGTGGCGATCCGCCAAAGATTGAAAGAAACAGATATAGCAGAACAACCTTTTGAACTTGCCAGAATCATAGAAAAATCCTATGAAGAACTAGGAAGAGATAGTTTGGGTGGGAAACCAGTGAAACCCCAACTAACTGAAAATCCTGAAAAGGTATTTATTAAAAATAATCTAAACACTCCAAAAAAGAACTGGGATGGAAATAAACAATCCACTCCCAAAGAGAAGAAATTCCAGTCCAGAGGAAGGTCTCCTCGGCGGAGAGAAAGATCTCCAGATCAAGGACACAAGTCTCCCCAGAGGGAGCCCTCTGAGAAAAAATACAACCTTAGAAATAGGGATAATTTGAAAAAACCTGATAGATATCAAGATATTGATACACGTCGATCTCGATCTTTTCAGACTACCTCACAGAAATCGGAAAGAAGAGGACGGTCAGAACACAGGGAAGAGCACGTCAAGTCCCAAGACAAGGAACCTGCTCATCAAAATAAAAAGTTCCAATTTCCAAAGAAGAAGGTAGCCAGTATTAAAGTAATCAAACATGCCGAGGATCCTGAGGACACAGCTGAAAAACGGAGAGTGGGCTCAGACAATGCTAGACAGCGCAGCAGAAGTGAGCATAGCTCGCAAGATCCTGATGAATCATCTGGAGACAGTGGACACGAATGAATACATTCAGGTGGAAACTGCAGATACCAGAGTTAGCAAACCTCATAAAATATATGAAATAACTTTACGTATAGAGGGAGATAAGACTAGGAAAATAAGGGGTCTATTTTGGGATAATCTCTCCAAAGGTTATGACATCCTTCTAGCTGAAAAAGACTGGCCACCAGAGTTTGTCAGGGAGTGCCCTCATGGCGAAGAAATGATTATGCCTGCCTTCTCAAATCACATTCCAATACATAAAAAATATACACTTGCAAGAAAGTGGGCAGTAGCCCAAGCTCCTGCATTATATAAAAATCATGTGGGATGGGATGAGGACTCTCCTCCTCACAAGATCCAGTTAAAATCTCAACCAACTGCACAGAGGCAGTACCCAATTAAGCAAGAAGCTAAAAAACAGGTCAGGGAGATCTTAGATCAACTTGAATACCAGGGGGTGATTGAAACATGCACCTCACAAATGAACAATCCCTTGTTTCCTGTCTCCAAACCAGATGATACATATCGTCTAGTTTTGGACTACAGACACCTTAACTCATGCTGCAAAACGTTTGCAGTACAAAAACTCACACAGTGCCGCACTAATGAATAGCATAGTGCGCAAAAAATACAAAACAACATTAGACATCTCTAATGGATTCTTTTGTCAAAATATAGCACCAGAAAGCAGATATTTGACCGCTTTCTCAATAAATGGCTCACAGAAATTTCTGTCGTTTGCCCCAAGGGTTCAAAAACAGCCCAGGATTATTCTCAGCTAGAGTAACAGAGTTACTACAAATATATGATGACAAGGCATTATCTTATGTCGACGACATCTATCCAACAGATGATGACTTGGATACTCACTTGAAAAGAGTGAACACCATAATACTTGGGTTCGCAGCAGAGGGTTACAAATTCAACTTCAAAATGTCAAGAATTGCCCATCTAACTGTCCTGTTTTTAGGATATGAATTATCAAGTGAAGGCAAAAGCCTGGCTGACAATTTCCTAGAGAAATGTGCTGTAATCCAAGCACCTAGAACACTGAAAAACTTGCAATCAATTCTAGGTTTCCTAAATTTCGGAAGAACTTACATTATAAATTATGCAGAGAGGGTTAAACCACTCTATGATCTAATAAAACCAGATTTTAAAAGAATCAATTGGACTCAAAAACACACAGAAATTTTGAGATCTTTACAAACAGACATGTTAGTTAAAACAAGACTGCAAACACGCGATAACACACGCAACCTTGTAATCCGAGTCATCCCAGGAAGATGCGGATTCACATACCTAACCTCTAATGAGGGAGAAACGGTACCAATAGCATACAAATCACACTTGTACACAAAAGCTGAAATGAAATTTAGCCCAACGGAAAAAATTCTAACCGCGGCACAGACTGCTGTAGCGAAAGAAAGAGCCCTAGCACAAGGTAAACGAATAATCATCGTGACACCAATACCAGCCCTGGAGGCGGTAACAAAGGCAAGCATTCCGAATGCTAAAGCACTACATCCGAGATGGATACAGTGGGCTAATTCCCTGGCTGCAACAGACGTGGTATACGAATTTGACCCTAATTTAAAAACACAGGAATTTCTCCAATATGAATTTGAATGTCATCTGCCGACTGAAATTCTGCCTCTAGAACATTACGGCTGTATAATATATACGGGCGGATCAGCACAACCCGCAGTTGGGGGTAAACAAGCTTACAGTGCTGTGTGCGCGATTGTTAAAGGTCGCTGGCACGAAGGAAAATTTAAACCACTGGTCACTAAAACGCAATCCCTAGGAGACTGTACAGCTCAACGAGCTGAACTACTGGCATTTAAAATGGCGCTTGAAAATACAGATCGTGAATTCCCCACACTCATAGTGTGCGATTCATACTATTGCGTTCAGTCTTACAATGAATACTTGCAAATCTGGGTTCAGAACGGTTTTAAAGATGCAAAAGGTGGCACAATCAAGCATAAAATGCTTTGGGAACAAGTGGTTCTTTTACAAAAAGAACTACAAAAGACTCACGTGATACATACACTGAGTCATCAGCGTGATGGCGTTCACGTTGCAGGGAATTCATTGGCTGATGAGGCCACGAAGGCAGCTGTGCAAACGGCTTCCGTAGCTGCCATCACCCGGTCAAAAACAAAAATAGACAGCAAAATATTACAGGCTGTCAGTGCTACGGTAAAAGATGCGATAGAAACACTCCCGAAAGGCTTTCCAGTAAAGTACTCATACATAACTGATGCTAATAACGTTCCATTTGCTTGAATCCCTGGAGTGGGGGATAAGGCAATTCCGAACATGGAACATAGGTTAGGACTCATTATAGCGGCACACGAAGGGCTTGCTTCTGTACATGCTGGCGTTTCAGCCACAGTATCATTATTAAAACAAAGATACTGGTGGCCACAAATGAGGAGACAAACTAGGAACTATGTTCTAGAATGTGAAATATGTCAAAGAATGAAGGTATCAACAGTGAAACCACCAGCCCAGACGCCCCTTCTAATCTCAGATAAACCATTAGCCTGTGTCTACCTGGACCACTGCGGTCCCTTACAAAGGGACGGCAACTATAAATATATCATGGTCGCAGTGGATTCATGCACGAGATTCATATGGATGTGGCCCCAGCGATCGGCTGACGCCAGAACTGTTATAAAAGATTTGCGAGTCTTTATCGGCACATACGCAATTGGCATGCTACATTCTGACCAGGGTCCTGCTTTTAGCTCTCGAGTTTATAAGGAGGCCATGACCAGCATGGGCATTGCATTGCGGTACTCTTGTCCCTTTCATCCTGAGGGAAACGGAATTGTGGAAAGAAAAAACCGTGACATAAAGCAATTTATAACGGCAAAGGTATTAGGTTCGGAAGCTGGGTGGGTCAAACATTTAATAAGTGTCCAACGTAGTCTTAACAATCTACCAAGAAATTCTCTGAAAGGTCTCAGTCCGTACGAACTATTGTTTGGGACTAGAATGTTAATCCAGGACCTCGACAGTCAAACTTCAGTGGTTAAAGAAAAATGCTTTGATATCAAAGATCGTTTGGCTATTTTACAGGACTTAAACGAAACAAGAAAAGACCTGAGCAACATAAAGTTGAAACAACAGCCAATAACCACTGAGGAGAAACCACCTGTCCCAGCAAGGCCTGTCTGGATTCCAAAAATCGGGGATCTGGTCAGAGAGAAGATCGCGGTGAAGAAGGAATTTGGGCCTTCTTACAGAAAAGCAGTTCCTGTCTTGTCTGTCAACAGGACAAGATCAGTGGTATTACCGCCCCTTGCGGGTAAAAAGGAGAACCGAGTTGTATCCATCCACCTGGTTAAACCACAATCATGTGGCCGATAACAAGTAGTAGGCCAAGTGGACTCCCAAGAAGTAGCAGAACACCAAAGTTTGCTGCAAACACAGAGGTTCAAACTGAAAGACTAATCACAATCGATAAACCTAAAGTAAAAGAACAATGACTATGCAACAAAGCCATGGAACTTAAACCTCTTGAAACCCAAATTAAAATCTTAAATCAAGAAACACCAGTCTACAATGATGTAACCACAGACTATGCTAATGAAACAAAGAAAATTCCAAAAACAAAAAGGAATCCAGAAGCAATTGAAACTATTGACAGAACAGCATCAGGCTACTTCATCAACTTCGATGATTTTTCTGAGGATCTGAGTGAACCTGAGGAACAGCCAACAACAAAAACTTTTAAAGACAAAGCAAAAGAACTCTTTCATCAACTAAAAGAAATCTATCTGATTTCTCCATGGATTGAACTTTGGATGGCACTAGGAGTATTCATCCTCATACTTTGGCTCATCATGGTACTATGCTTGGGACATTTCATTGAGGGAAAATATGCTACAATGGACACAGCAAGTCAGAATATCAACTTGGTCCTGAAACCACACAAGTCTTCACACATCGAGAAAAGAGAACTTTCTTCTGTAAACTTCACAGCCAATCCTATACCCGGTGGGGTAGCATGGGACAAAACTGAGTACAAAATATATAGTCCGGTTGAGCTCCTGAAGTATCCTCATCAATTTAAGATTTCATTAAGTGACTTTGTAAAACCAAGCACATTCGCTGATGATTGGGACTTTGAAAGTATTAATGATATGATGTCTGATCTAGTAATGTCAGCTAAATTTACAGAACATGATTATTTGCAAGGTTCATCTAATTACGACCAAATGTTTTGTTACAACCATTATGGTAATCATTTTCTGCATAAATCTTCTCAACCTAGAAATGTTTTAAATTTTAACCAATGGGAACATTGTGCAACTCCACCAAAAGGCAGTTCAAGGACATTTTTTGATAAATATTCATACTTTTCAGGGTTTAACACAAGTAATGCAGAATCATTTTATTTCAAATTGTTAAATAAGACAGGGGTGAAAACCATGCTTACAAACACAAAATTGATATATTCGGACTCATTTTTTGAAAAAATGAATACATTCGGTTTTGATTTCTGGAACAATAACATTGAAACGAAACCGATCTGGGGCACAAAAGATTGGCAAGTGCAAGGTATAGAATCATTATTTAGAGCCTGCATGATTCCAGAACAAATTATATTTTTGAATGACACAATTCAACAGACTACCTGTCTTGGCCTAGCAAAAATCAAAGACTTAAATAAACCGTCGATTCCAAAACCAACACCTAACAGTAATAGCACTACGGATGTTGAGATAGACATATCCTATATTTTTAACCAAAACGGAACACATCCTGATTGGAAACAATGATTGATCTGGCCCACAGACACAAATAACTGTCAAGATAGATTCCTGAACAAAATACAGGGGTTCACATTGACCAGGCCAGACCCAAGATACTCCCAGAGACAACATCCAGGGATTGTAACTACTTACAGTGTGGGGAAACTCTGCCTTCAATGGCTGCATACATCCACACTGTCAGAAATTAGGCAACACTTAACTTTACTTAAAGAAGGTGCTGACTTGCGTGATTTCATCATGGGACCACGCAAGCAGCGTCAAAAACGTTTCATAGCGGCCTCTATATATGCAGCTTACAACGAAGCTTGGAAAGTAACTCAAATTGAGACAGCAGAAAAAATACGGGAAATTGAACGTGTTAATTTGGAAAAATCACTTTCTGTTGTAGACAATGGGTTAATGACTCTGTCTTCCAGAATATATTCACTGGACAGTATTGTATATTCTGCAATCGATATAATAGAGCAAGACTTACTGATGTTGCAACACGGTCAGTCTCAATTACGTTCTATTGTACAGCTTGGCTGGACGTTACAAAATCTGCGTTCAGGCTATGTGCCTTGGCGTTTAATCAACACAACGTCACTATTTAATATCTTTAACCTTACTGATAAACAAATCAGTTTGGCACAAAAGGGTGCTGACTATACAATTCTGAGCATTGAAAAACTTGAGAGATTACCATTGACAATGTCAGAACGACCTGTCATTGAATGGATAATACATGGGATGATAAATATACCGATAACAACTTTCCAGTTTCAATACTGCCAAAAATATATACAGGCAGGCCAGTATGAAAGGTTGGGTAAAGGATACATTAAGTCAACATGGAACTTGCCCTATACACACACATGTGTCAGTAATAAAGGACAGAGTGTATTTCTTAGTGGTAATAATTGCGAAAAATCACTAAATGGCATACTTCTGTGTCAGGGTATAAGTTTGCATGGGGCCTGTGAAGGGTCTTCAAATAACCTTTCATGTCACCAGTTAGGCACACCTGCAACACAAATAGAACCATTCTTTAGAAGACTTTCGAACGGGAATTACATTCTAATTGTAGACCACAGATGTTGTGGCTTGCGGCCAGGAAAACCTTATCTTGTAAGCGTGACTTCTAGGGTCATGTGCTGTGAAAGAGTATTGTTCCCGAATGATGCTCCAGACAGGGAGGGAAGGTTATGGCCCAGTTTTAAAATCTCTTCTATTCGAATTGATACTTTAAGCAGAATGAAGACTGTGCTCCTGCAGACGCCAACCCAGTTGACGTCATCAAAAGAAACGTATGATCTCCAAGTTGCAAGGACAACGGCAGAGATTCATTCAATGTTATCAACAAATTGCCCCCTACACTTCGCAGAAATGCTGAACGAAATCTTAAATATTTCTGATACAAGTGGTATCGCAAGTGTATTTAAGAGAGTTTTTTCAGGAGCTTTAACACCATTCAAAGTGATCCTGGGTATTTTTCCTAATTTCGTCCATTCCATCTTTTGCGGACTTCCACTCCTGTTGGGACTCGTAGAAGGCATTTTATTTTTGCTACTCTTGCTTCGTGTGGCAAGCTATGTCACAGACAAGACTCCAGCAACAATGGAAGAAACGATCCTAGCTATCCGCTACCGGGACCGCATAACTAAAGTCCGTGGCTTAGCCCGGCTACGAGATCTAAATATGACCTGATTTCTTTCATTCAGACCCATCTGGCAGAATTGTGTGATGCCTGTATTAAGGTGCATGCTATGCGGCGAAGAATGCGTGTTGGACACCTGTCTTACACTACAATCGGACGTACCATTGGATGCAGATACTTTGTTGGGTCCAGTAAAGGCTCATGCATTGTGCTGTCCCCAGCGGCTACCAATCCTGATGACGGCATTTGTGGAGACTTCACCACTACGATTGAAGGGTAGTGAAGTACAAGATGAAAGCAGCATCGACCAGGTACGACCTTCTGTAAGCAGTTCTGATCGAACCATCATTGATAGCAATCATGCGCATGACTGCATGATAGTGACATTTTCCAACCTAGTCGAACTTTCACCAGAAGCTGTAGACTGTTTTTTCGAGAGTCTGTCTGAAATTATGTTTTCACCGGAACAGAGAGAATGAAGTTTAAAACAAACTTGCACACGGCGTTTCCTGAACTCTGAATTTGGCCTTCGGTCTTTGAAAACAAAGTGACTATGAACTATTTTTTCTCTTCTCCCCTGAAAAGCGAAAACTTTTTTCCCAATTCCAAAATATTTACCTTTTTTGGCACTTATCTTCTGCTTAAAGTAAAACTATTCTTAGAGAACAGAACTTCTATTCTTAGGCATACTAGAGACATTACATTACCTCAACCTCTAGTTTATATGCAATTAATTGTGTTTATATGTGATGAGATGGTCTCGCAATTTTTTTCTGTATCAAGAGCCATTTCATGTGTACTTTCGCCAATCATTCATGCTGATATCAAATATGCCTCTCCTTTTTGAATGATTATACTGCTTAAATGCATACAGTACCTATACTCATTTCGTGCATTTCGCGTACGCCATTTTTCAAATACAAAAGAAAAAATGTTTTTGGGATGGTTCGGTATACACATGCACTGTTAGTTATGTTTACTATTGCTTAGGTTAGTAAATATGTACATAAAAACGTGGAGTGGGTGTAGTGTGTTTATCTAGGTACCTATATTGATACTCCTATTTCTGACCCTTGTCCAGTTATTAATTCACTAATGTCCATACAACGGCACAGAAACCCGTTTTCAGATTAGGTCATAGCGCATGCTGTCACATTAAGCAAGCATTATCCCTCTAGCCCCCTAGAAAGCACACGAGTTCTCAAAACAAATCAAACCTCCAGCAGACCTGGGAAATCCCCCGCAGCTATTGTTTTGATTTCGCTCGAGAACTCCTGAAAAGAATGTAAGAACGACCAGTCCTTATGACATTCTTACTGACGTCTTATGTCCATCCTTACGTCAAACTAGGCACCTTTCAGGTATAAATATACCAACGCTGCCCTAAGCAAAGAGACGGTGGTGACGAGCTTGGAGCAGCGCTACTTGCCAGAGAGCCCAGCTGATGCAGAGAAGCCCACGGACGCTGCCCCTCCCTTTTGACGCGCTGAGAGAGACGCTGCCTTTTCTCCTGCCGAGAAATCCAGCCTCCGGCGTTTCCAGACGCCCTCGCGGGTAACTGGGTTATCGAGTCCTGAGACAGAGATACCAACCCTCCAGCCTTACTATTGAAGATATTATTCCAATGCGCAGAGCCTATTGGGAATATAGGAACTACACTACAATACTTGGTACCTAGAAGTCTGCTATGAGCACCTGAGGGCTGCTAGAGTGACTAGGAGGAACTATCCAGCAGTTGGAGAATGTAGACTTAGGCTTTTACAACGTCCCAAGGACCAGGGCAATTTACTGAGACTTGTCCATGGAAGGTACACCCAACACTGGCAAAAACAGGTTTGTCCCACTCAGAGGTTTGTGATGATCTGAAAACTAGTTGAGCGGGTATCCATTTGCATTTGTATTCAATCTCCTGATGCCCTGCCACTCTACAGCTTCCAGCCTTATTCCACTGCTGCAGTCCAAGAGATAAAAAAGTTAGTTTGTCCAAAGGTAAACCTTGGACCCCAGGGAGGTGGTGAATCCATCCAAGCAGTGAAGCAAATTCAGCAGCTATGAAATCCAGCCTTGTCTTACTCAGCGGTTTTGGCACCAAAATAAACAGCTTCAGGGACAATTTGTTGACATCATATTTGACTTTGATGAACACTCACCGAATTCTGCCTTGAACTTTGCCCCACTGGAAAAACTTGACCACTATAATAGAGATTCCATTAGGTCAACATTTAGGTCCTGTCTGTATAACTGATATCTGCTCATTGCATTTGGACTGAAATCTCACCTAAGTTCCAGTCAACCACTATAACTTTACATGAGCACTTTACTTTTTCTAGGTGATTTTTGCACTGAAACTCTGGTTCTTATTATCTACTTTTAATAGTTTTAGTACCTTTGTGCTTATTAAATAGTTATCTTATTTCTAAATGGATTTGAAGATGTTACGGTGTTTTTATCTTGAGTTTAAATTTGTTGGTAATGCTTGAACTTAACTGACATTTCTCCGGGCTATTGCCTGCTGCTTGTGTCATTTAGTTACAATGGGTTTCACTGAAAAGTGTGTTAACCCCTAGCCAAGGTGCGTTTTTTATGTTAGCAAGTGTATCCAATTTCCAAAGTAGCCCATTTTCTGACAATTACGAGATGAGTTTGAACCATATATCTTAGTTTCTCCGTTTTTCTATTTGTGCTCGTTATTGTTTTTTTAAACAAAGCAGCACATGTAAACATTTATTTACTTCTTTGAAATTGTAAGAAATATTTGTAATTGGATGTGGATGTACAACATGTATGCTATTTCCTCTCTGGGTCGGACCACACACCTATAACACTCTAAAAATGTGAATGGAGAAAAAATATGTTTATATCTTATTTACTAGAAGCCCCTGTCTCATCCATAAGAAAGGTACGATGCATATGTTGTGAAACTTCACCAGTTTCATGTTTTATTATGATGGGGCAATTTGGGTGTTTGAACTTACAATATTACCAGAAGATCAAATGGATTGTTTTCCTTATTGTCAATACAATCCACCAGATCACATTTTTCCATAAGCTCTTACATTTGGTTGGAATTGTACCAAAGTTATGATATCTGCTACCTTAAGTTAATATTTCATATATGTTTGAACAGGGACTTGATTTGGTTTGTTTATTCTTGTACTTTGGGAGATTTTGTAACATTTGTGGAAACAAACAACTTGTTTGAGTGGGGAGCTATCATCTAACAACACTTTCTGTGTCTTTTTAGGCACCTTTGGAGCCTCTGCTTCCAGAATACGTCACATAAAATGCCACACAAATAGTATAATGTCCTTTTTAAGCCCGGCCTACAGACTTATGGTGAGAGCTCAAGTCATCATATCGTACACACACAATGCACAAAATACAACATATTAGTAAATACCAATACAGAGAGGGGCCCTAGGACAATCTCTTTCACCCATCGACTATTGTGGTTCAGCTGGCTTTCGGCACTGGCTCCCAAAGTTGTCCATTAGCATTGCTATCAGCCCCTGTCATTTAGGGTTGTGTGAAATTCACATAACTTGCTTCCACTCAACTGCATGGCATTTCAGGAAAAGACATGTAATTACGTAAAACGCAAATCTGTCTTGTAGTGCTACTGTGTGGAATGCATCCTGGCATTATTTTTTTAAAGCAAGGACACCTTTTGCAGTAAAAATACTACAGAGAAAAACACAAGTGGTGCGAACGACAGCCACTCGTGTTCTAGCCATTCACGTTATTCCAGTGCACTCATGGCAAAGTTTTACTGCAAAAAACATGTAATTATGCAACATGACATAATGGCGGAATTTCAAGAATTTTGAACGACACGCATAATGCGAAATTCCTGAGATTGCACAAATTGTGCTGGTGTAATATAAATGTTGCCCAGTTGTTTCACCCTAAAAATGTAGTTCACACAGAAGCACTCTATTAAATCAGGCCACACATACACAGAATCAAATATGCCACACACACACAGAATCAAATATGAACTTTTTTTTATCCCTGGCCTCCTCTCCCCTATGCTCTCTCTTTCTGCTGCCCTTCCGCATCCTTCTGCTTGTCTTTAGCTCCCTGTTGCCTTCCCACTCATCTCCATCATGTTTTTCTTTTTTCACTATCACACATTTTTTATTTTATTTCTAATTTACGGTTCTTTCATGGCAATTTTTTCCAAGTTGGAACAGTAAACTGAAAAAAAGCCACAAAAGGCGGCCAGCATGTCAAGATGTATGCACACACACACCCGCCACCTTTTCCTACTCATTACTAGATAGGTGTCTTTTTAGGACTATATGGTTAAAACTGACGGCATGGACTCACTACTAGGAGACCCTTATAAATTATGAGCTTCTACCTCTCCTATTTAAAGTAGTTGTCTCTTTTGTGTCGGGAGGTTCCGTCCAAACCTCAAGGAAGTTAGGGGCATATTATCAAGAACGGCGTTAAAAATTGTCGCCGGTTTAGCGGCAGAATACTGCTGCTAAAGCAGTGATAATGGGCTTGATAATATGCCCTTGAGAATTCCAATAGAAGTCCATGTTCTGGTGTGAACATGGGCTTCTATTGGAATTCTCCAGAAAATATTATCAAGCCCATTATTGCCGCTTTTTCCTCAGAATGGTATAAGAACCAATTGCTTTGGGACTTGTATAGCCTAATCTCATTGCTGTGTGCAGATAATAAAATGTATGCTTGCATGGTCTCTAATCATGTAGCCAAGGTCATTGTTTTTTTGTCTCCATGCCAACACAAGGTTATTCCTGTAGAGATAATACAGGCCATACTAATTTGCTGCAGTACTGATAGTCTGCAGAGAGCCAGAATACCTACCATTGGCCCTTGTGGCACCAGTTGCAGAAACGACCTTTGACCAGGTAGAATGGTCATTTATCTTGTCCCTGATGCATTGATTGGGATTTCCCAACCAGCTTATCAGTAGTACACAAGGTCTTTATCTGGTGCCACAGGCCTGCCTTATATTAATGGCCATTCTTCTCCTCCAATTGACATCAGCTGAGGAACCCAACAAGCCTATCCACTGTCACCTTTCCTACATGCACTCTAAACGAAACTGTATCTATTAATGTCACAGAGATCTGACAAAGTCTTGCTAGTATTGTTACCCAGCATGGAGTCTTAAGTGCTGACATACACTGATGATGTATGGCTGACTACCATTTGACGGTACCTGTGATAGAAACCATTGCTTTGGGAGTTGGTCCAGTACCTGGCCGTAAATTAAATCATGAAAGAACTCAAATCCTTAGCCAAGGTTTATTAGGAGCTTAAGAATAATATTAGGTAAATAAAAAAAAATACTGTGGGGTGTGGCAGGCTTGGAAAGAATTTTTCAAATTTAAGGCCTTATAATTATGAAGGTGCTATTGAGGACACTGTCCAGTTTATAAAAAATGTGAACACTTACTGTTTGTGCTGCCAGTGCTGAGAGAACCTAATTAAGAAAGATCTGTTACCAACCATTCTTTAACTTTTTCAAGCCCTGCCTGTTTGCATGCCCCTTTATTCTTAACTGATTAACTATGCTATTTTATCCTTTAGTTGGTGTACTAAACATGCATATGCAATGCAAACGGTCTCGCCTTTGGGACCGTATATGTATTTAGCTATGCAGCACATTAGCCTGGGTGTGAAACATCTACTGTTCTTTAATATGGAGGGAAAGTAAGCACCAATCTGCGTGACATGCCAGGTATGGGAACACATGGAGAAAAATATTGCCTTGCAGCGGGAAATGGTATGGTCCAAAGCTCTGTTTTTAATATAAAATCAGGGCCTTCGGTGGTCATATCACTGAAAATGCAAGATTTGAAAAGAATATTGTCAACGGATGCTCGTGAAAGACAATTTCTATGGACTGGAATCTAGAGAATGCTAAAGTGATTCTGGTATTCTACAGAACTCTGCTGGTCGTTTTCTATCAAAAAAGTTAAATAGAGACAGTTGTCAGAAAAATTACAAAAAGAAAGTCCCCGAGCAGAACACAATTCTGGTACTTTACTGACATCTGCTGGTCATTTTATATCAGGACAGTTAAATAGAGGCAGTTGAACAGAAAAAAGTCCCTAAGTGGAAGCAGACAAGTCCTAGGGCTGATCTCCAGAGCCCACAAAGTACATACACATATAAGTATATAATAAGCATATACTGAGGTATATACAAGAGGTCTCGAATGCTAGACCTAAAAACAAAGCGAAAGAGATAGACAAATTTCTCTTCATTCTGGAGTTGGGGCACTCCCTTACTTTTAGTTTTACTACTGGAAACTGTGGAAAAGGAAATTGTTATGCTGATGCAAGATATATTGCACAGTTCTGATTTACTTTAGTGAGCCTCTTCATGGTCTTATTTCATTATACTCATGTCATGCATGTTACAATTAAGATGTAGCTTGATCTTTGTTGTGCATGGAGTGACATATGAAGTAAATTGAACTTTCTGAGAATATGCAGTTTTTTTAAGGAATAATCCAGTATTTTCTGACATTTAGCGAGTCTCATCATGGGTCCAAAAGGATTTACAATTTGTGAATTAATTATTCTATTTTATGATTTTAAGCCCTTAACTGATCCAAATTAATTTAAGATGCCTTGTTTAGATATTTTAACTACCCACAGAGACTACTTCCTTTCACCTAACTGTGACCTACAACCCCAGTGTATTCCTGCTGCCTTTAACGCACTATGCAATTTTCGATGTTCTAAAATCTATGTTTTCAGTCAGCTTGTTTATCAAATCCTAATGACGGCCTACCTCAATACGCCACAACATTGTCCGACTGGGTATGTACAGATCACCAGCACAATCTCCTTCTGGATTCACTCATCAAGGTACAGTGTGTTTTGGATTTGTATTATTTTAGACTACAGCATTATTAGATGCTTGTGCAAATGTTATATGACCTGGTAATGATACAGAAATGTAATTCTACAACTGTACCTACTGCTGTCTATCCTTGGTGTTATTTTTCACTCATTCTGATAGGCAGTGTTTAGAAGAATCTGCGCCACTGTTAGTAAACAAGTATGGTATAATTTTATAGTGTTTATGCTAGAGATCAGATCAGAGGGCTGGGGAGATTTTGTTTTGTTTTTACTATCTTGATTGCTGAACTGCAGAGTGTACTTCAATGGCAAGACTCCAATCACCCTGATATAGAAATGTGGGTGCTGGATATTTATTGTATTGGAGATTGCATGCACCAGCTGCATCACACTGGTACATTTATATCTGCCCTGGTTAGATTCAATAAAGCAGCTTTTCATGATTTTGGGATTTTTTATATCTATCCATCTCTTATAGAGATATTCTAATTTTGATTCTTGAATTTGACTTTGTATACAAACACATGCACTTGTGCTTCTGGTCTCACATATTTATCACTCATGAAATGTTCTATGACATCATTGTTGACACCAAATTACATTGCAGGATTTAAGTTACAACCTAGATATAAAGTCCCTCTAACATGGTTCTCTGTAAGCTGCTGTAAAAATATATAGAAAAATATAAATACATCTCTCGACCTATTACCACTTTAATGAAGTAGCGATAGGTAGGAAACAGCAATAAAACCTACTACTTACCTATATCTAAAGTCCTAACCTAGAATGCAGTAAAGTGTACTAAAAACTACATGGCTGCTTTATATGTTTTCTAAAGAGTGGCAATACCCGGTCACATACTGCCTTCTCATCGATATCTACAATTGTATAAAGTAAAGTGACCATGATATGCCACAGCAGAATATATAAATAAGTATTTTAACACTTATAACTTTAATTACACTTCCACTATTTACACCTACTGCCACAAATGACCATTTACACCTCATAATCTATTTCCCTGCAACATTACATCTGCATGCATTTACCCACTTTCAACCTATGTGTTTTTCAAGTATCACACTCAACTCTAGGCCACTCAACTCTATGACACGTCACTCTCCGTCACTCCGGTATATGCTATTCCACTCTATGCTAATCCACTGTACACCACTGTACTTTACCCCACTCCGCTCTATGCCACTCTGATCCACACCACTCCAGCGTACACTATTACACTCTAAACCACTCCATTCTATGACAGTTCACTCTATGTCACTCCACTGTATGCTCCTTTACTCTATGCTACTCCACTCTACACTATTTCACTGTGCAACACACTCTATGCTATACCACTCTATGCCACTCCCCTCTATGCCACTCCGGTACTTTACTTCTATGGTATTCAACTCTACATTACTCCACCCTACCCAACTCTCCACTCCACTATATGATATTCCACTCTTCGCAACTCAACTGTATGCCACTATACTCTACGCCACTTCAGTCTACGCTACTATACTGTATGGCACTATATGGTACTACATTCCACTCTATGCACTCCACTGTATACCATTCCACTCTACGCCACTCCACTCTACACTATTCCACACTATACCACTCCAATCTACGCCACTCCACTCTTCACCACTCTACTCTACCTCACTCCAGTGTACACTGTTCCACTATATGCCACTCCACTGTACACCAATCCACTCTACACTATTCCACTTTCTGTCAATACATTCTACAACACTCTAAGGGACACCACATTACTGCATGCTATTCCACTATAAGCCACTCTACTCTATCACATTCCACTATATGCCACTGCACTCTACACTACTCGCCTGTGCACTATTCCACTGTATGCCACAACACTCTATGCCACTCCAGTCTATGCAACTCCACTGTACACCACTACAATCTACGCCACTCGACTCTACACTATTCCAATATACGTAACTCTGCTGTAAACCACTACACATTCCGCCACTTCACTTTATGGAACTCCACTATATGTTACTCCATTCTATGCTACTCCACTCAACACAATTCTACTCTACGTCACTTCACTGTATGCCACTCCAGTCTACACTTCTCCACTCTATGCTACTCCAGTGTACACTCTTCCACTTTACACAATTCCACTCTCTGCAACTTCACTATACACTGTTCCACTCTATGCCACTCCACCCTATGGCCTCAAGTCTACGTTATTCTAATATATGATACCATATTCTACCTCACTCCACTGTATGCCACTCCACTATACAGCATGCAACTACATTGTACTCCACTGTGTGCTATTACACTCTAACCCAATCCACTCTACCTCACTCAACTCTTTGCTACTATTCTCTACACTATTCTATTGTACTCCCCTCCACTCTATGCCACTTCACTCTACTACACTCTACTGTACGCTACTCTAATCCCTGCCTTTCCACTGTATGCCACTCCACTATACGGCACTCCACTGTACCCTACTCCACTATACACTATTCCACTGCATGCTACTATACTCTATGCCACTTAACTCTGTGCTATTCAGCTCTACAGCACTCCACTGTACTCTATTCCACTGTATGCCACTCCACTCTACGCTACTCCAATGCATGCCACAACACTTGGCTTTTTATCCTGCATCACTCCACTCTATGCTACTCTACTGTATCCCACTCTGCTCTACAGCATTCCACTCTACGCCACAACTCAACTACTGTCTACCCCTACACTCTACCCTGTTCCACTCTACAACACTCAAATACACAGCAATCCACTCTACATCACTCCACTGTACCCTACTCCACTCTATGCCACTCCACTGTATGATATTTCACTCAACTGAATGCTACTATAAGCAAATCCACTCAAGTCCACACTGTTCTACAGTTTGCCACTACACTCTACCTCACTCCACTCTATTCACTCCACTGTATGCCACTCCACTCTACGCCAATCCCCCTACAGTATTCCACACTACGCCACTCCACTCTATGTGACTCCACTCTACACCACTCCACTCTATACCACTCCACTCCAGTGTACGATATTCCACTATATACCACTCCACTGTACACCAATCCACTCTAAACTATTCCACTCTCCACCACTACACTCTATGACACTCTAGTGTAGGCTACAGTCTAAGTGTAGGAGAGTAGGGTCTACTTTCCTATGGTCACCCCAATTTTTGCTTTTTGCTTCACTGGTTTTCGACATAATGTGGCTGTGGGCCTGCTAATCGGACCCACAGCCTGCTGTTCTCTCTCTAAATTCACAGACATGTACTTTAGGTACATCACCAATTTGGTACTGGACACCTTATCAGCCCCTGTACAGTGTACTATAGGTACCCAGGGCATAGGTGCATCCAAGGCCTACCAGGGGCTGCAGCATATCTTTTGCCACCCCTGGCTGGCCATTCAAACTGACACAACTGGTTGATCACTCAGCTGGGGCAAGGTGGTGTAATCACCCCTTGCTGAGATATAGTATACCTGTATCTAAACCTATATCTGGACACATATATGCCTATAAGTCACTCCTATGGCAGGCCTTAACAATCCTGGAGGCAGAGCACTTGGTTTTATGTAGATGGTGCTCTAGCATGAGCTGAGCCTGTCTGCAGCTTTCGGAACCATTTCCTTATAGCTGTTCTGGGATATTGCCATACCATATACTCTTAAGTGCATTATAATCCTCGCGGTTATTGCTAACTTTGGTTTGGCTTTATCAAAACATGTCGTGTAAGGTGTCATACACTTTGGAATACTACCCCCTCGCCAGTTCTGGCGACGGGGGTAGCATTCCACCCTTCTAGAGGGAGAAGACATGTTACTTTACTTAAACGCGGTTAAATCTAACCAGAGCCTCAGCATCACAAAATGGATGCTGCTGCCACAGGCACGGGTCTGGCCTCCTGCTGCTGACCGAAACTCCAGCATAGCCCAGTTCAAACCGGTGCTGGGACACTCCAGTCTCAGCTCTGGTGCGAAACTGGACAAAGGGAAAGGGGTATAACCTCCCCCTTCCTGGGTCCCACCCATAGGAGAGACCTAGCAGGTAATCCAGCCCCTTTATTTGGAATAAAGGTAGGAGCTGTGCCCAGGAGCATTAGAGTATCTTGACTGAAACTTTGATACAGAACTCTGGACCCTTCGACATCCCACTTGGCGTGGAAGACTGAAGAATCTCCCTTGTGACCAAGGAGTGACCACCCTGTGCAAACAGGCACCATCCAGCGCCCAACGGTTTGCTTTGTTGCAGTTCCTGCCAGAACTCCAGCAACAGAGATCAACAAGACCCAGCTTTCCTGACTTCTAACAGCCCGATTCACAGTCCCAGCGAATCTGAGACCCGTGGAGGCGACGTGAAGCGTGCGGCCGGCCATCTTGAAAAAACTGCAAAGTGCTGACCGTGCAGCTCCCCAGGCACCCTTGAAGCTGTACATTGGGGTTTGAGAAGCCCCAGCCCCGAGCAGCTCGTGCACCGAAGATCTCCCCTTCACACTCACCGAGTGTTGCGTGGGGCCCTTTTGCATTTTCCTGCTTGACGCATTGGTCCGGTCACTTGCCCGTTGGCTAGTGGCCCCTGTACCAATAAACCTTCAAATTTGCTCTGCTAGTCTGGTTGCTCTAGACTGGCCCTCGCTTCCCTGAAAAGGAGCAACCTCTCTAACCTTGCTGGTCCGAGTAAGAAGTGATCTTTGAATCCTGCGTAGGTTGCATTTGCCAAGGCCTGTTAACTCCGATCCGGAAGCCAACACCACCGACAGTGAGAGCCTTTGTGGGACAGCTCGTAATCCACTCCTGGACATCCTCAATGACCCGGAGTCTACGTAGCAGTGGAGACAAGCTTCTCAACAACCACCTGATTGCGCCCGACATTGCCTGGTTTCTTCCTGGTTCCATCCTGGTCACTGCCAAGTGACCCAGACTCTGTCCCCTCTTCTTTCAGGTACTCTACATCTTTGATCCACCCTTGGATCCAACCGGACTCTTCTCTCCTGGCCGCCTGCAGCATCTTCATCTCCAGGCTCCATAGATCTCCACGACGAAACCCGACACACTTTGGCACCTATGCACCCGCTTCCTGTGGGTGAGGTAACGATCTAACACTGGTGCTCCAGTAGTGGTTTACACCTCTAGTGTCCTAGTTTAAAGTGGTTTCATTCTATTCCAGTCGGAAGACTTCCAAAACAGTAACTTTCTAACTTTTACGCACCATTGACTTTGCATTGGTGCATGTGTGTGCTTTTAGCGCTGCACCCGAATCCCGCGGGCTACTCCCGTCCTAACTGTTGTTAGTCCAGTGTAGTCCCAGCAATACCCAAGGCCCTAGGCCTTACCATTGTTCGTAAAGTGATACTTATACCACTTATTTAGTATATGGCTTGAGTGGCCACCGGCCCTATCCATAAACGTGCAACTTGTGTATGTTGAACTGTGCTTTTGTTTAAACGCTTGTGCCTCTGGACTCATAAAGAGTACAGAGGATTATTCTAGTAATAAATACATATATTTTTATAATATATAACTTGTGTGGTGTCCTTTCATTTGACATTTCAGGATTGCATATGGTAAAACAGCTGGCTTCACATGCCCTCTTGAGTTAAGCCTAAGACTGCTTAGGTCTATGCTACCCCTAGGATAGCTAGTCTATAAGGTTGACTTACAACCACCACCATAAGGGATTGTTTGGACTGATACAAGGTGCCCACAGAACTGTGGACATCATACATCAGGCCAACTTCTCACACTAAGCCACTACACTCTACACTACTCCACTCTATGCACCTTTTCTGTGCGCAACTCCAGTCTAAGCTTCTCTACTCTATGTTACTCCAGTTTACAGTCTTCCACTCTTTGCAACTCCACTCTATACCACTCCATTCAGTGCTATTCCACTCTATGTTACTTCACTCTATGCCACTACCCTGTATGCCACTCCACTATACGCTATTCCCCTCTACGCCATTCCACTTTATAATACTCCACTCTGGCTACAGGAGCTGGGTGACTTTGGAGTGGTACTTTTATAAGAGACTTGATGCATTGAACCATTTAGTATAAATGGTTATCAGACAATTTGCATTAATGCCACTCCATCGAGGATGGGAAGGGCTAAGGGTGGCCTTGCCATATTAATTGCAGTCACTTCATCTTTGATCTTAAAGAAAACTTTTATTGCACCACAATATTACCAGTTTGTATACCTTAATTCAAATAGAAATCATGCAATAGTAATAATACATTTTTATAATAATCTATTCGATAGTACAAAGAGTAAGGTAATTAGTTTATTAGAAAATGATTTAGCCCTCTTTTTAAAGGGGGTGTCAGGGGATTACCTTTTAGTTTGGGCGGGGGATTTTAATTGTGTTAAATGTAATCATGAGGTAGGCGAACCTTGTGGATACATCGACCATAATGGTGATAAGATCCCACATTTCCCGCATGAATCGTATGGGGAAGCCATTAACAAGGTGGTACATAAATACGATCTTATTGTTCTAGAATCAAATATATTAGAAGGGGAAGTAAATATGCCCACCTTTGTCGGAGTAAGGTCGTCATCAAATATAGACCTTATTCTAATATCAGCGAATGGAAGAAATTTGGTTGAGAAAGTTTCTATAAATATTAGCTTGTTTAGTGATCATTATCCTTTATGTGTGACACTGAAAATGAATCTATCAAAAAAAGTGCAAGGACGGACAGCGGACGCTGATTTTCATATCCAAAGTAACAATGACGTCTCGATAAAATGGGCGGGTGTCGATCCAGTTACATTCATGGAAAATATAGAAGGAAAAATGTAAAAAGATTTAGAAATCTGTTTAGATAGCTCTTCCACTGGAATAGCTACCATAACTGCTTTCTCTATCATTACTAATGAAATTGCATATCATTTACTAAGTAAATAGAGGAAGAAATTCTGTGATCAAAACCCTAGATGGTTTAACCATGAATGTACAAGTTTGAATGGGGATTTGAAATTGGCACTCCAACAAACACCTAGAAATCTAGATAGGATAAGCACCGCAAGAAAAGAGTATAAAATCCCTGGAAAAAAAGAAAAAGGGAGATCCGCGAGGATGCTTGGGAGAAACAAAATAAGGCTGCAGAGTTGAAAGACTCTACCCTTTTTTGGAAGGTAATCAACCAACTGTATTTTAAAGATTATAATGATGTTAAAATTGATATCGTAGTTCCACCGGAAGACTGGGTGTTGCTCTTTGAGAATATTTTTAACCCCAAATGTATAAAAATAATAGCTAGTAATAGGGAAAAGTTTATAAAAGTAACTCCAGTAAATGCACCCCCAATAACAATAGGGGAAATCAAAATAGTCTTAGAGAAAACTGCAAATGGAAAAGCCGCAGGACCCAAAGGGGTGCCTATAAATGTTTTTAGGTGCAATACAGATTTCTGGATACCTATTGTATTGAAGGTTTTTAATGTAGCTTTTGGAGGGGTACTTCCCACCACTTGGGTTGAAAGTATTATCTTACCCATCTTTATAAAGGGGGATAAAGGAAAGGCAAATTGTTACCGCCCAATATCTCTCTTTGATTCCTCATCAAAGTTGATGGGTCGTATAATGTTGGAAAGGCTAGAAGAATGGGCTAGTGAGAACAAAATACTGACAGAAGCCCAGTATGGTTTCAGGAGAGGTATTGGGACGGTAGAGCAATGCCTAAATTTGGAATTACTAATAGGCAAGTATACATTAGCCAAGGGAGGAGCACTTCACCTATGTTTCGGAGACCTCACTAGCGCCTTCGATTTAGTTAATCACCAAAAACTTTGGAAAATATTTAAGGAGCTGGGGGGCCCTGTTGATGTAATTTCATTCATTTCACAAATGTATGCCTTTTTAACTACCCGGGTACGATATGGCAAGATGGAGGAATGCACTCCTGCTTTTATGGTAAAGCGGGGTATTAGACAGGGATGCGTTTTAGCCCCACTCTTATTGTCCTTGTATATAAATAATGTGGATTTGTTTTTACAAATATTTGTTGCTGATGCCCCGAAAGTGGGAAAGCGCCCCACACCTGTTTTATTATATGCAGATGATGCTGTCCTAATGTCAAGGACGGCAAATGGACTTCAATGCTTAATAGAAAATGTTGCCTTATTTATGTTGAATCTCGATTTACAGTTAAACTTAAAGAAGACATTTGTAATGACTTGTGGGGGTAAGAGACAAAAGTCCAGACAACATCATGTGGGTGGGGTTTTTATCAACAGAGTATCGGATTTCTCTTATTTAGGGATACTATATAGTAGAAATGGTACTTGAAATAAGCATATTGACTCTTGTAAGATGACATTTTTAAGAACTACTGAGGGCATTTTTAGATTCGCAACAAAACTTGGAAGTAAACCCAAAAGGGAAATGTTATCTCTATACAGGACCACGTGTGTCTCTGGGGTCTGTTATGTCGCAGCAATATGGGGGAGAGCAAATACGGGTGCACTACAAATTTAAGAAAATACGTTTTTAAAAAGATTGTTGGCTGTACCCAGTGCCACTCCAAATATAACGGTGCACAAGGAATTATTTGTACCATATATAAGTGATACAATACACATATCAGGCCTTACATTTTGGCAGGGAATATGGGCAAAGGAAGAAACTAAATTTACAAAAGATCTAATAAAGGATTGCATAGACCTTGACCATAGTTTTAAAATACCATGGCTTGAGCATATTTTTTTACTTTTAAATGAAATGCTAAGTAAATGTGGATAAGATTAATCCCATAATTATACAGGACTATAGTAAAAGTGATTTAAAACTAAGATACATAACCTCAATGGAGCAGGAACGGGAAAGGACTGCCAGCCAAAAAAAGAGTATAGCGAGTTACTGTGAATTCCAGCTCATGAGGTGGCAATCAGTTATACTTCATATTGGTGAAGAATACACAGCATAGAGTTTATCTGACAAGGCTAAGAATTGGCACCCTACACTATTTAATTGCCTGTCCAAAAACTGAAAAATGGTGCCACACATTACCACCCTGCCCATGTGATGGTAAAACCTTACAATCAACTTTGCATTTCATACTTTTTTGTCCTTTTTATATGGGTATCCGCAAATTAAAAACCCTTTTATTAAGAAATAGACTTTTTAATTGTAAGAATGCTTTTAATTTTATTTGTGGCTTGGATAATGTGAAAATTATAAGTTATGTCATTCGTTTCGTACAACTCTCTATTAGGAAGAGAAAAGAAAATGCACATTTGGATGTACTGTTATACGAAAGACAAGATTAATATTTGTAATTATAGATTTGTTCATATATGTTCTCATATACTTTTAGGTTTTTTAAGCTCTAGCACTTTATTGTATATTAGGCGGCAATTTGTACCTTCGATTTGTGATATATTTATGTATTAATATTTCATCAATTTTATACTGATTTAAAAACCTCATGGAAAGCTGAATGTGTAAATCTGATTTTAACCTCGTATGGTTTATGATGTAATATGTGTATGTTCTTCTTTTATTGATGTACTAGTATGCTTTCATGCTGTTTGTTTTATTTACACAGAATAAAGCCTTTTTATTTGATTTGAGTTGGCACTCCTCTCTATGCTAGTCCAATATATGTCATCACACTCTACCTCAGTCCACTGTATGCCACTCCACTCTACACCATGCTCTCTACGCTACTCCACTGTATGCTATTAGACTCTACCCCACTCCACTCTTTGCTACTGCATTGTATGCTATTCCACTGGATGCCACTGCAATTTATGCCACGCCATTCTACAACACTCTACTGCAGGGTTATCCAAAGTTAGTCCTGGAGGGCCGGATCTATGTCAGATGTTTAAGATAACAAGATTTTTCTAAATGGGGATATGCTAAACATTTGGCATGGGTCCAACCCTCCAGGACTGATGTTGGAGAACCCTGCTCTACTGTACACTATTCCATTCTATGCATCCCCACTGTATGCCACTCCACTCTATGGCACTCCACTGCACCCCACCCCACTCTATGCTACTCCACAATACGCTATTCCAATATACACAACAACACTCCATGCCACTCAACTCAATGCTATTCAACTCCAATCTACCCCAGTCCAATGTATGCCACTCCACTGCTTTCTATTTCACTGTATGTTACTCCACTCTACACTACTGCACTTTACGTAAGTCCTTTACTCTACTGTACATAACTCCACCCTACTGCATTCCACTCTATGCTATTCCACTCAATGCCACTCCACTGTATGCAACTCCACTGTATGCTATTCCACTGTACGCCACTTCACTGTATGTTGCTCCACTCTAGGCTATTCCAGTGTACGCCCTCCACTTCATGGCACTCCACTGTGCTCAACTGAACAACATTATACTCCACCTAACAACAGTCTGTGCCCCTCCACTCTCCCACACTATACTCCCCTCTAAAGCACTACACTTTACAACAATGTTCTGTCAATGCCAGTGTACAGCACTCTACTTAACTCTATATTACTGTATTTATGCCCTTCTCCGCCCTGCAACACTCTACTCAAATCCCTCTATGCTGCTCTATCCCACTTTATTATATTCCACTCTAAGAGACACTCCTACACTTCAGCCCACTGTAGTCCACTACTGCATTCTGCACCACTTCACTGTACGCTACTCCACTGTACAACACTGAAATCCACTCTGTGGCAATCTACTCCACTCTACGAAAGTTGCTGACACACTAAAGCTCACCAGTACGCTGCACTGTACCACACGCCTCTCTACTCTACAGCACTTTACTCCACTCAATGCTATGCCAGTTCACTCTACTCAACTCCACTCCCCTATACTCTACAACACACTAATACACTCTATGCTATGCCACATTTAATGAATTCCACTCCACTCCACTACATGATACTTTACTCCTCTGTATGGCACTGTACAGCACTCTACTCTATGGCGCTCTGCTATCCCACACTGTACTCCACTCCATTGAACTCCCCTCTTCAGGACTCTACTATACTCTGTGCCACTATTCCGACTCTACTCCACTCTATGCTCCTAAACAACAATGGACAACCCTATATTCCACTTTATGTTGCTACACTCCACTGTCCAACATTCTACTCCACTCTACGAAGTTGTAAAACAGTCTACAACACAACACTCCACTGGTTTGTACAACAAGCCACTCCAATTTATAACTATTTACTCAACTCTATGCTGCGCTTGTCTGCTCAAGTATATTCCACGGAACTGTACTATACAGCATACCACTGCACTCAATGACACTTTAATCCACTATATTCTACATCACTCCACTTTACTGTACTCGACTCCACGACACTACACTCTACGACACTACAATATACAACACTCTCCTCCTCTCCACTGTACAACACCCATCTAATGAAACTTCACTTTACAACACTGAACCCTATGATTTGAAACACATTTCGATTTTAAAAACATTCAAATTCAATAAACAAAAACAAAGGTTAAACCTTTGTTAGTTAGGAGAACTGTATTCATTATTTCTATACAAACCAATCTTAAACTACACAAACATTAGAAATGGTAAAGTTATAGTTATCCTTTAAATTTATAATTAAAGCACCACCTTCTAATTGCAGTAACTTCATTAATACTTTCTATACAAAGAAAATGTAAACTACACACATTTTTAATACTAAATTATACGTATATCTTATATTTATAATTTACTCAGCACATTGAAATTACTGTAACTCATGCACCTCCCTACACAGTATTGTCACCTCACTTGTCACACTACATTAACTATAACAGATAATATATATATATATATATATATATATATATATATATATATCCAACACAGTCGCAGGTAAGCCCAAAGACGAAGAGAAGCCACAAGAAGTTCAGTTGGCATTTAAATTTATTGATTCCACAGCTTGCTAGCAGACAGTCAAACCCCTGCATTCTTCAGTAAATAAAATCAGCCTGACGCGTTTCAGGAACTCTGTCCTTTCATCAGAGGCAAGTTCAGAGGAATTGTGAAGCAGTTTTTCGGCGCGCACACTTTGTTAAATATCAGCACCTGCCCCGATGGGCGTGGCCTTTCGCTAGGCCATCTGGGCCTTGTAGTGCCTCTGCCGTTTTCCCCGAGTGGGACAGCTTGCAATACCTCGCATTACGAACAAATTTTATCCCAGTGGAAGAAGCTATGCACTGGATGCCGTCTGCCCTGCTTTGTAGCTGTGATATCATGCCCAAGGCAGCACCCCCTGCACTGGCGCCGTTCTTGTTATCTTTCCATTACTGCAAGCCAAAGTGCACAGCCTGCATGGACCCGCCTCCACGCGGTGGGCTTCTCTTCCCGGCCAGGCAACGGCCGTAATTATCCAACACAGTCGCAGGTAAGCCCAAAGACGAAGAGAAGCCACAAGAAGTTCAGTTGGCATTCAAATTTATTGATTCCACAGCTTGCTAGCAGACAGTCAAACCCCTGCATTCTTCAGTAAATAAAATCAGCCTGACGCGTTTCAGGAACTCTGTCCTTTCATCAGAGGCAAGTTCAGAGGAATTGTGAAGCAGTTTTTCGGCGCGCACACTTTGTTAAATATCAGCACCTGCCCCGATGGGCGTGGCCTTTCGCTAGGCCATCTGGGCCTTGTAGTGCCTCTGCCGTTTTCCCCGAGTGGGGGAGCTTGCAATACCTCGCATTACGAACAAATTTTATCCCAGTGGAAGAAGCTATGCACTGGATGCCGTCTGCCCTGCTTTGTAGCTGTGATATCATGCCCAAGGCAGCACCCCCTGCACTGGCGCCGTTCTTGTTATCTTTCCATTACTGCAAGCCAAAGTGCACAGCCTGCATGGACCCGCCTCCACTGATTTTATTTACTGAAGAATGCAGGGGTTTGACTGTCTGCTAGCAAGCTGTGGAATCAATAAATTTGAATGCCAACTGAACTTCTTGTGGCTTCTCTTCGTCTTTGGGCTTACCTGCGACTGTGTTGGATATATATATATATATATATATATATATATATATATATATATATATATATATATATATATTCCGTTCGTTTCTACTCAGCAACACGCCCATCATCTGGAACTGCGGCAGAAGAAGAAACAGAAGACCCAGAGTGCAGGTGAGTATTTTTATTTTAGGCACACCTCGCCAGCATAACGTTTCGGCCTACACAGAGGCCTTGGTCACATGACGCACTGAGGGAAGTGAACTGAATTTAAAGTGCTAGTGCTAAAGTGACAGTGCAACTGATTGGCTAGTACATTGGGAGGGAGATGTCTTATGACGAACAACATAGAAGACATATTGTATAAAGTGCTGAAGAGGGGGTAATCCCACAGTATTATTACCATTCATCTATATATATAAGATATGTAGATAGTCACCGAAAAATCCAAAGGTCACTGGGGCGTTATACGTAGGCTCTCAGGTTTTACTCGTCCAAAACCAGTGAAATTCAGCAGTTATAGTTGGCTGAGCTAACTATAATTCACACCCCACAATGTACTGCTTATAACCTTATATATCACATCACTCATGACATGGTCAGTGATATCACTGATGACATCACTGATGATATCTAAAATTACATCACTCATGACATCATCCAGTGGCTGTGAGCGTTTTTAAAAAGTTTATGAGTGTTAAATATATATACCAAGGTGTATTGGTGAATTAGTGGATGTATGAGTACCTGTATGGATGATTTAGTGGGTATGTGACTGACTGTATAAGTGACTGATTAGGTGTCTCAGTGAATGTATGGGTGAATGACTGGTTGTGAATGTCTGTAACATTCTGTCAGTTGGAGTGCGAGTGGCTGTATGGGTGTGTGAGTGGGTATGGGAGTGCCTGTATGGGTGAGTGATTTATTGCCTGTGTACCTGTATGGGTGTTTGAGTGTTTGTGTGGGTGGGTGAGGGTATGTGTGACTACCTGTATGGATGAGTGAATAGGTGCGTCAATGGCTGTATGGGTTAGTGCGTACTTGTGTGAGGGACAGCATGTGTGAGTGAGTATGTATATGGATGTATGGGTGAGTGAGTGTGTCAGTAGTAGATTGCCAAGCAACTGGGAGGCGGATTAGGTGGATGATAGATTAAATGAGTGACTGTATGGGTAAGTGTGTGAATGTGAGAGTGATGTATGGGTGAGTGTGTGCCTATGTCAGTGACTGTATAGAGGGGTGAGTATGTGTTAGTATCTGTATGAGTGAGTGGGTTTGTATGTATCTGTATGGGTAAGTAAGTGGCTGTGTGATTTCTGTATGGGTGAATAACTAGGTGTGTGAGGAGCTCTGTGGGTGACTGACTCAGTGTGTGAGTGGCTGTATGGGTGTATGAATGGATATGGCAATGGCTGCATTAGTGAATGGGTGTATGAGTGGCTGTATGGTTGAGTGAGTGAGTGGGTATATGTATATATCTATGAATCGTGAGTGGGTGTGTAAGTAATTATATGGGTTTGTGAATGGTTGTGTGGGAGTGAACGTGGGAATCTGAAAGGTTCTATTGGGGTATGCGAGGGCACGTCAGTGAGTTTGTGGATGATGTCATCAGTGATGTCATTTGAGATGTCATCAGTGATGTCGCTAACCATGTCCTGAGTGATGTAATATTTGAGGTCATTAGCAGTGCATTGAACAGTACGAGCTATAGTTAGCTCAGCTAACTATAACTGCTCAATTTCACTGGTTTTCTATGAGTGAAACCTGAGCCTGACTATAACGTCCCTGTAATCTTTGTTTATTTTCAGTGATTTTCTAAGGTTGTTTTTAAATGCGAAATCCTATCTACAATGTCTATGCAACCTCTGCATTTTTTGTGAATTTCTATGGTTTTTTAACTAGTAGTCAAATTCACAGAGTGGTGGAGAAAGGGGTGGGGCCTCTGACCAGATCTCAGCAATCTTGCTGTGTGGGACTTACTGGAGGTACCAGGAGGGGCTTCTGTACTCGAAAGGACCCTCAGAAGGCAAGGAGACTGCATCCCCCAAAAAGTAGTGAGCCTGGAGGCGCGTTTGCATAGTGGTGAAGAAAGGGGGCATGGCCTTTGAAGACCTCCCAGCAATCCTACTGTCTGGGACGTACTGGAGGTAACAGGAGGTCTTTTTGTTCCTCAAGGACTCTCAGCAGCCAAAGGGACATAATCTCCCAACCAACAGTGCACCAGGAGGTGCATTTGAACAGTGGTGGTACTTTGCCCTTGTGACAATGTCTCCCAGCAAACGACAATCCACGTAGTAATATTTTGTAAGTACTACACTCAAGAACGTGTAAGGTGGATTAAGTAATATCTGAAGCAGGGGGCATGGAGGCAATACCGCCCTAGCTTATTTATCTTTGCAACAACTGGATAATGAATATTGCACTGTAATTATGACAGTTTTTTTAAAGAGTATATTGAAGAAGCGGAATGTAATGGAAAGAAATAGGTGTCATTTTATGTATAGTATACCCTTTTATATATTACAGATGTACAGTTTTTTTTTTACTGTTTGTATAGTATGATGTATTTTAAAGAGGACATTGTATGAACTTGACTATCATTTTTAACTGCTGCTTTTATGATTTTGTATTTTTGCTAATATCGAATAAAGCATAATTTGAATTTGCATTTGAATTTGAATTCAGTGGTGGAGAAAGGGGGCATGGCCTTTGAAGATATCTCAGAAATCCCACTGTGTGGGATGTACTGGAGGTAACAAGAGGTCTATTTGTTCCCCAAGGACCCTCTGCAGCCAAGGGGACTTAATCCCCCAACCAACAGTGCACCAGTAGGCACGTTTGCAGAGTGATGAAGAAAGGGGGCTGGGCCCCCGGGGACTTACTGGTCTTTTAAAAATAAAAATTATGTATCAGGGAGGAGGCTGTATGGCTCCCCTTCCCAGGGCCAATGTTGGCCCTGGGACCCTATCCCCTGGGGCCTAGCCTTTTAAAAAACAATGTAACTAAATGGAAGGGGTCTGAGTGGCCCTGCTTCTAAGCCAATTTCTGCCCCAAGTTCCCCATCCGCCAGCACCCGGCCTCTTTTAAAAAAAAATACTAATGGAAGGGGATCCACACTGCCCCCCTCCCAGGACGATTTTGATGACAGGGACCCCATCCCCGGCCTCTGTTGAGCGTGAGCACTGTCTAAGCCATTAAACGTTTTGCCAGCCCTACACCTTTCTTTTTAATACATATGTCACCCCTATGGTAGGCTCTGGATAGCCCAGGGGGCAGGGTGCAGTGTATCTAAAAAGTTGGATATACACTTTTACGTTTTACATGACATGGTAGTGAAAAACTCTTTAATTGGTTTTTCACTAAGCAAGCCTACGTTCCCCGGAGCCTAAAATCGGAGTTACCTTACTACATCGAATGAGTGGTAATTCCCAAATGGGAGCAGATGACTTTTTCCCATTTGGTGTGCTTGGAATTATAAGGAAAAATCCTCTCTCACTGTGAAGTCGGATTTTACATTACATTTTTGAAAATGTCACTTTAAAAAAGTTTGCATTTTCCTACCTTAGCCATTTAGTACCTGTAGCCTGTCTCTGATTCACATGACTGGGTGTAGCTTGCAGTTGGGCTTTGTGTATTCTTCCTAGACAGCCACACACAATAGAGAGGTTAGGTGTGCCTGGATGGGCCATCATTAGCAGGATGAGAGGGTGGAGCTGGATACAGCCCTATTTACACTTGAATAGGCTGCTAGTGCACTTCAAAGAGAATTTTTGGAAGCTTCTCCTACCTTCCAGAAGAAGAGCACCAGGTATTTCAGGCTGGACTGTTCCCATGAGGCACAGGGTCAAGACTGATTTGCATATAGTTAGGTCTGAACTGAGGTGGTGAAGGGAGCTAAAGAACGATGATGGCTTCAACCCAGATCTAAGACTGGGGGTGAGTGTTTGAAAAGTTTCAGCACTCCATTCATCATCTCCCTGTGTTTGCTTTGTTTACCAGGTATACATACACCTTAGACACCACCGCATCAGTTCACATCTGATCCTGTCGCTACTCTCCAGGAAGAAAGACTCATGTGCTGCTGCAAGTGCCACTCTGCTGGATTGCTGCTCTTGAGGACTGCTGCCTCCTTCCCTCTTGCCTGGGTTAGAAGTACTGGACCTGAATCTGTTGATCCAAGGAATCCAAAGTGACTCCAGCTCCTCAACACTGAACCTCGCATCGCAAGTCCTTGACAATGAGATCCTTGATGATGAAGCAGGATCTTGCATTTCCAGTCTGCAGCACCTTGGAACCGCCGCTTCACCTTAACTGCACAGAGCATCCTCTGTACTAGACCCAAAGCATCCTCTGTAGTGGACCTCGCAGAGCTTTCACTGAAATCTTTTAAACTGCATATCTCCAGTTCTACTGATTGGATGCTTATAGTGTTGGTCTTGTTGTATTTATTAACAATTACTCTGCTTCCCTAAAACTGTTGTGGGCCATTTTGTGGTGTGTGTTCACTGTGTTACTGTGTTTGCTTGAAGAACAAATAATTTACACATTGCCTTTAAGTTAAGCCTGACTGCTCTGTGCAAAGCTATCATAGGGTTGTGCATGGTTTAATTTAGGGTTTGCTTGTAACTTCACCCTGGCAAAGATTGTGATTTCTTCTTCAGTAGGGTTTCACCTTTCCCTCAACCAGCCCCCCAATTCCTTACAAAGGGACTTTATAATTAGATGAAAATGTTAGTTTAAACTTACCATTTAAAAAGAACAAAGTTAGTTATTGCTTTCTCAAGAAACTTTAACTCATCCCCTAAAGTAACTATAACTGGGAATGGCTACCTACAACGGGTTGGACACAGCACCTGTAACTGTAACTCATGCCTTCACCGTGCACAGCAAATTACGCCATATATTAGATCAGTCATGACATGTTCTATGACATGATCGATAACATCACTGCAAATATCTAAAATTGCAACATTGACAACACTGTTTTATGTTTTTTTATTGAGCGCCTTCCCTTGCTCAGGGCTACACCCAACAGGTGTTATTATAACGTCCCAGTGGGTTGATCTCAAAAGAAGAACAACTTAGATGTGCATATTTCACCTGAAGCTATTATTATTAAAAAGTGTGAAAGTATACCTGTCTTTTGTGCATGGTCTGGCAGCAGCGTTTGCACAGCAAAGAAATTTGCTAAAGTCATATTTTGGTTGTGTAATTTTTGTTCTGTGCTCTTCTCATGTTAACCGTGAATGGGTGCAAAATGTATTAGTATATTGTCAAAATGTATTAGAATATGCACAAAATGTACTACTTCTTTTACTAATGAAACATTTTGCTGATATAAATATTGAATTAGTGCTATTCCACTTAGAAGTGGTGCTAATATCTTTTACACTTGTACATAAACTAGTGAAGAAAAAGAAACAAGAAGCAAAGACTTCTTTTCATTATGCCGAATGGCACAACACGTACTGCTAAAACATTTGCAAAAGACTTCCAAATGTACATCCTAAGTTAAAGCCACTGGAATGATGTGACTATGGAGTTGCAGTGTTTACTGATAGTTGTGGGGTTGCTGCTTTTGAAATATAATCTGTAATTTGTTATACAATTTGCAGATTTTAGCAAAGACAATTGATTTAAGCTCAAACTTTTCAAAAGTTACAAAAAACATGGTGACATGTTGCTGTGCACTGGAAAGCCCTTTAAAATGGTTCACATTCAGATGCTTATTCCTATATGTGGGTGTTAAACCTGTGGTGTCCTCGTAGATGTGTACAAAAGCTTACATAGTGTGGGTGGGAAGTTCTAGAATGTAAAGGGGGAGGTTTGTCAGTTGATGCCATTAGGCGGACTGGCTGTGGTGTTGATAATAAACTCCATCTTAAGTTTATCATGTGCTGGCGTTTTTTCCATACATCCAACACCTCAACGGCTGCCTAGGAGAGTTGTTGTACCTTTCTTGATCGTGAGATGTCATTGCAGGTGCCTGTAGCTTCAGGAAAGCAAACGCTGCCATCAGATGAGGTGGTGTCATGTTTTGATTCTGGCTGTGGTGTTTTGGTGAAGAACAGCCAAAAAGTGAGAGTATGCCTCTGGGTCCAAGGTACAAAGGGAGGAATGTGCATGAGCAAATCTAGCACAGGCTGATGGCAACTAGAAGATGCTGAGGTTACAAGAGCGGAGATATTAAGTTCAGCGCACTCCCAGAACATACTGTGATTTAGGCCCGGGTGGAGTTTGTATAGCCAAGCTACGCAGAAAAGTGGCAAGAAAACCTCTGCCTTGCTATGTAGAGTACTGCACGTGGGCGGAGTTCCATTGTCCCACCTGTTCATGTGACATTTCCACCGTACGGCAACCCAAATTCCGTTTTCGGGGACAAATATCACACAAACTGCACCACGCAGCCACACATGGGCGCGGCCATCTTGTTTCTCACTTTGTTATGGTGCTCGGGTCTACTTTTTGATCCTTCCTTAATCTCGGAAATCCTAGTTTTCTAAAACTTTTTTCCCAAATATTCTACATTTTTTATCTTACCCTTTGTCTTTCTGAGTGTGTATTTGACATTTTTTCAACTTTTCTGTGAGTTTTGTAATATATTATTTTGCTTTACTTCCTTACTAAAAATGTTTTCTTTCCTTTCCTCTTATTGCTTTTTCTACATTTTCTCACTTTCACCCCCCTGCACCATGGCAGATAAGGGTGCCCAAAAAGGCTAGCAACAAGGAGCCGCCTTTGAGCCAGGATGGGGTGTAGCCCCGTGCATTATTTTCCGAGGTGGAGGTGGAGTGCTGGCTTTTTATGTCTAGCACCACTCACCCTCCACCCTGGCATCATGCGGCAGGCCTGGATTCAGGTACAGACTCTGTGAGTGCCAGCAGCACTGGGCTAGTGTGCACCGAGGGAAGTGTATCCCTGCTCTGAGGTCCGGCACACCCATAATCAACTGACGCACTGTTGGTCCGATATCCTGGACCTGCTAGGGGTTGACGTCACTGGGCTCGTTGCGTAGCTAATTATTAATCTTATTATTACTTGTGTGTTCTATGCTATTGCTAATATTTTTACCAAATAGCAAGCATGCTGCTCACATGCATGCAAGTTAAGTTTACAAATATAATATTATGTGATCTTAATTCTAGACAGGTGCTCGCCGCTACATAATCGTACTTGTGGGTATTCGCTTGGGCTGATTATGCAAGAACTTAGGTAATGCAGAGACTACTTTGTCCTGTCACTAAGATAGTGGTAGTTAGTATTAGCAATTTAGTGGCACACGTCTTCTCAATTCAGTTCTTAGAGCCTTTTTTGTAGCTTGTACAGCGACAAGCAATCAATTTGGTGTATGCATGTTGCAATTTATTAGTAAGTCCAAAATCTAGTTTACTAAATTTGGAATGGGGCTAGGTAGATTTAGGAAACTTGGAATAGGATAGGACGGTCCGAGACTCTAGTCTACTACTAGACAATCTAATTTAGAACAGGTCAGTGTTACTGCGATTGCCTTTTCCAGTCAAAAAATCTTTTTGGAGAGAATATTTATTTTCAGCCAATGTTTTTGGGTCGTTATGTCTTCCATCAGCATCCAGGGGTATGAAGAGGCCTGAGGCGGGTAAAGGAGGCGGAGGTGTCGCTCAGTCTCAACGTTACTCGGCTGATGGCTCTGCTGCCCTCAGTAAGTCCCCCTGATGTTAACATTAATATTTATTTCCCTAACTATTACTGCTTCTTATTTTGAATTATTTCTAACTGTTTCCTAGTTTTTTCTAAATCTAAATCTATTCTAAATTATTGTTATCCTTGCATTATCATATTTACTTATTTTCTATATTCCTAGTGTACTTTACTTCAAACTGTCTATTTACTGTCTGTAGCGTCCTTCCTACTGCTGCGCCAGTCAGCTTTCCCTATCCCCTTATATTATATTTTGTTGATTGCCTAGTGGTGGTACTATAAGAGTCAGAGAGCCCATTGTTCACATATTACTACTGCTACTCTGCTGTGCAGATTGCATGTCCAAGTAAGGTATTCTACACATGTTTGTTGAGATGAGAAGACTTTCTTTTAATTTCGCATGCTCAATCAGTAAAACAAGAGAGCCGCCATGGTCACATTGAACACCCTAAAGTTGTGTATTGTTAGCTAGGCCTAGTTTATAAGCAGCAGTTGGTGAATTGATGACTGACACTATGCACCATGGCTGGAAGAAAGTATGAGGAGGATGGCTCCTTTGACTAGTTGTTCACTGTTAGAAATAGGGTTTTTGGTTGGCTAGGGTATACACCTAAGCCAGACAGAACCCACCATTCTAGTCAGAGTAAGGAAGTTACACACAGCAGGTAACCAACCACATGGGGTCACAGCCCCAATATTTATACTTAAATGTCTTTGTTCTCCCCCTGGCACAGGACTCTGTGCCCCGTCTAAACCAGTTCTGGAGGCAATTGACAACATATTTATAGGGCACAACAACCTCCTTTGTTAGTGTAGGCTCTGGCCCCTGACACACCACAGGGACCCCATGTGGAGCCAGCATTGTGGAAGGCAGCACAGTCCTATTCAGGGTGAGGTAATACTCCTTCCACAACTCCAAGTGCAGATCGGCCTACTCAGCCTAGCACTGACTCACCCAGCCCCTCTGGAGCAACTACACCTCCCCAGCCCCTGCCTTCCAGAGCCAGATATGCAATAGAAAGCAGGCAGGCACAAAGACACATAGCACACAGAAATGCCCACTTCTAAAAGTGGCATTTCTAAACTAGTGATAATAATTCTGTGAACACCAATAAACAGCATTTATTACTACTATTCCAAACATACCAAATTTGATCAGTCTACTCCTCTCATGTCAGGAATTACCACTGAAACACATATCAGGGAATCCCCAATGCATTCCTATGGGAGGGCAGCCTCACAGTAGTGAGAAGCCAAATGGCAGTTTGTCACTACCAGGACATGCCATACAGTTAAGGCACATGTTCTACCTTTTACCTACAGCGCACCATGCCCATAGGGCTAGCTGGGGCCACCTTAGGGGTGACTGATATGCAATAAAATGGGAATCACAGACGTGGCAACAGCAAGGGGGCGCAAGCAGTGCTGCAACCCCACCAGTAGCATTTAATTTACCGGCCCTGGGCATATGAGATACCACTTTCCAAGGGACTGAAATTTAAATTAAATATGCCAAACAGGTTTAGACCAATCTTACTAAGTTTACCATAGAGAGTACATGCACTTTAACACTGGACAGCAGTGATAAAGTGCTCAGAGTCCTAAAACCACCAACACTGGTCAGAAAAAATATCAGAACGAAGGCAAACAGTTTAACGATAACCCTGCAAAAAGGGCCAAGTCCAACAAGAAGGAAAAAGACAAAATTACCTTCAGGGAAAAATTGATCAGTCGTCGGTAGGCCACCAACTTTGTAAATCATTACAAACAGATTTTAAGTGTAATAGTTACAGATAAACAAACACCAATTGTCACACTGCCTGCCACCGCATGAATCAACTCAACACAGATCCCAAGTTCACAGCAAACAACTATCACTCAGCATGCAATGCATGCCATTTACCTGTTCTTCCGCCTTGGTCACCGTGATCATGGTACATTGCAGAATGCAGATCCATTGTCCACGAAGCAGACCATGGCCAGTATAAATCAAACAATGTGAAACATTCCAGCTAGGGTAATAAACTAGGAAAGGATACATATTCACGGCTCAGGGTTGGAGGCAGGCACACATTTGTTTGTATTCTATCCATCCAATGCCCTTGAGGGAAATGGGTGTGGGGCAGACTCCTACACTGCACACATTTGCAACTCCAATCAGGTAATAAAATGTGTCTAATAGTGAGACGGCAGGTTTGAATTAGTCAACCAGACACACACAAATAGAAGAAAATAATAATGCTCCCCATGTTATATTTTTTTGGGGGGGAGGTGTCAAAGAAAGAAGGCAGATCAGCGATAGAGAATGAGAGAGAAAGTTCTATGGTTGCTGGCCCAGGCCTAGTAGTCAGGGAAATAGAGCTCATCCTCCAACTCTGGTCATTCGCCCAGAAGTAGGTCATCTAACACACTACTTCCATGACCTGAGTCTCTCTCATCTTCCTCCTGTCGTACTTTAGGTATGGAGTAATCCGGTGGAATAAAATGCTGATTCATTTTGATCATGGTTAATCTCTCAATGTTTTGGGGGGATAGATTGCTCCTTGTGACTGTGACAATTACTCCAGGATCACTGAAAACATGCTCAGCGGAGACCCTGGCTACCGGGCAAGCCAGATAGTTTATTGCCAGCCTGCTGAGCACTAGCCATTGGTGCCTCTTCCCCTACCATTACTCCAATGGTTTTTGATCAATGTAGACCTCTGTTGGTTCATCCGGATAGGCCTGGACCATATACTCAATGGTCATTGGTGCTCCACTTTGCTCAACCACGTTTGCCTTTGCCTCTGCACTGGCCAAAGTCCAGTCAGTGGAAACCACACAGTTTCATATTTTGGGGGTGATGATCCTGTTCTTGTTGTTGATACGGTTCTTGTTGCATTTGGCTGCTGTGAGTTAACAGCACTGCCCTCAGGCTATGAACTTGAAGACTGCCCCGCAGGACTTGTGCCCTGGAGGAGTGGGCCTCTAATTCCCTGCCACTCTTTTTCTAACTCACTGGCTTGCTCAGCTCTCCATGTTTTGTATTTTACAACATCCCTGTCTGAAAAAGAAGTGAAAGTATACAGTAATGGTTTATACCATGGATCAAGAATTGTGGCACAGATGTAATATTTGGATGACATGTCTCTTTGCACCCTTGAATTAGCAGATAAGCGAAGGATTAATCTCTCCACCAAGTCATATACATCTGTTTTTTCCTGCATACATTGTAGACACCTCCTTCAGCTGTTCCAGTAGAATGTGCAACTACGGGATAGCTTGGCCCATGGTACTGTCCTCCTTGATGACTTCCTGTGTGAACACCTCAAAAGGAAGCAGCATCACTGTCATGCATCTGACTAGGGCCCATTGGCCCATCTTAATGATCATGCCTTTCTCAGTTGCATCTCCTCTTTGTATGACATATTAATTTTTAAGCCTGCGCTTAAACAGGCATACAAGCATGTAAAAAGTTGACTTCCAACGTGCTGTCATCTCCTGTATGAGTGCTTTAACAGGCATTCTATTATCACGCTGACTGACCCTCAGCTGTCCTGGTCTTTAAACGAATGGCTGAAATGAATGCAGATTCTTCTGCAAGTGGACAGTAAGTTGCTTCCTTGGTCTTCTTTTCTGAGAAACTCCTGTACAATGATGTTGATGCAGTGCACCAAACACAGGAACCTAAAATAGCCACCATCGGTCATGACCTTAACTATATTACAGTCATTGTCTGTGGCAACAAATCCAGTCTTAAACCCTCTTGGTCACAGCCATTCCAAGACATTCGGGCGGATTCACAGAACTAATCTGAGACAAAGTCCTTAACGTACTACTTTTGGTCCTCACAGAAGGCACTTACAATGTTTGGTATTCACAGAAATCACTTACGATTCCTAACTTTACGTCCACAGTCGGGTCGGAATCTCCGCACCCAGACCGTACTCTCTGTACCCGGACTGCATTCTCCGCACCCGGACTCTCCAGCTAAAGCTGTACTCTCCTGCTTGCGTCCTAATCTCTGGCTTAGGCCGGATAAAATGTAATCAATGGGCTTAAAAAAGGAACATTAGGAATGTCTGATAAATGGTAGAGGAGGTCATAAAAAAAAGTCTGGGCAGGGAAAAGTTTATGGCCAAACACTACATTATAACACAGAAAGGTTTGCTCCTTTGCATCATGGTACAAGCAGTGCACAATTTGCTCTCCTCTCAGTGTTGACTGTAGTGTCAACACCACAGTCAACACTAAGGGTGCTCCCTCCTCGAATGCCATAAACCTCCGTACGCTCCTTGAAACGTTCATAAATTGAATGGGCAGTGACGGCAAGGTCCTTATATGGTTTGACTCATTTCTCATGGATAGGTTGCAGAGAATCCAAACTAATGATTGCTTCTCAACTTCGATGACTGTAGATCAAGGGGCCCCTCAGGGTTCCAACCTTACTCTGACCTTATTCAAGCTATATGTTGAGCCTATTTGAGCCCTACTAAGAAAGACAGGGATCTTTTATCATAAATTTGCAGATGACATCCAACTGTTCTTAAAGGAAGGGGCATCTTAAGGATTGTGAAGACCCATTTTCAGAACAGCTTTGAATTTATAATCCAGATTCAGCTCTTTCGTGCCTTCTTTGAACAGGTCACTGACAGTGCTTAACACAATAGTACAAATTTTAAATTTGCTTCCATTTAATATTCAGTGATAGTGACACACGTTTGAAATATTGTAATACAGCTGCAGATCACTCATATTGCAAATAATCTCTGGGACCCTCTCCCATTCTCGTGTGTGAGGTCCTGTTTCAATCTAAAAGAAACATTTTTTGTGGATATCGCATGGTATTAAAAAACATAAACACAACATTTTCCTGCAAAATGTCTGTAATAGACTCCAACACATTACCTGTATTAAAACGAAATGAAAGGAAAACAATATTTAAAACAATCAATGTTTAAGTATCATTTAGGTCATCAGGGCAGGACTATCTGCAGGATACGCCGGGTTCTATCAGAGGGCCCCCTGAAATTCGGGAGCCCTGTAACAGCACCTGCTTTGCCCATGCCTTCAAACATCTCTACTTACATTTTTTCTCTCCAAATGACATCTCTGATCTCTCCATACATCTGAACTCCGTACAAGACTGGATGGCTTCTCATAATTTAAAACTGAACCCGGCCAAAACTGAATTCTTCCTCATCCCCTCATCTAAATTACCCCTTCCGGTACAATCTTGGATGGACCTACTCAGCACCCTGAACAGCAAATACATGTGATCAACTGTGTCTTTCCTGGGGATTCTGCTGCTACATTCTAGAGCAAGACCTGGAATCTCGTTCAATCATTTGTGCTCTTCTTAATCATCTATTGCAATTCTCTCTTGACTGGTTTCCCAAGACCCATGTCACCCGCCTGAAATCAGTACTTCATTTAGCAGAATGCTTAGTCTATGGGGCCAAAAGGAACATCTCACCTATGCTTGTTAACCTCCTCTGGTTGCCTATTGAAGGCAGGACCATCTATATTATGGCTTCTATCATACAAAAGGCCTTACACTTATCCACTCCTTGCTATCTGGTGGACAATCTTTAAAAAAAAAAAATATATATATTATTTTTATTTTCAACAAACAATTACCCTGAGATTACTGCTTAAGCCGGAGAGAACGGCCCTAGCCGGAGAGTATGATCCGGGTGCGGAGAGTACTGCCCAGGTGTGGAGAGTACTGTCCGAATGCAGAGATTCGGGCTCGACTCCGGATGTAAAGTTAGGCGTTGTAAGTGATTTCTGTAAATATCAAAAATCGTAAGTGCCTCCTGTGAATAACAGAAGTAGAAAGTTTAGGATTGTGTCCCAGATTAGTTCTGTAAATCGGCCCCCTTGTTGTTAAAGTCTTTCAAAATGTTTGCAGCTGCATGAGATTTCTCCATAGCTAACATGGCTACTGTCAGATGCTTCCTAGCAGCATTAAAAATCTCAGCAGTGTCAACACCTGCAGATATCTTTTCTCTAGCCCCCACACAAGAGATCCAGTGTGCAGTGATGCACAAGTAATCAGTCACTTGGCAACTGGCCCACATGTCTGTTATCAGTTGACTACTGTGAACAGCACTCTGCAAAGCTTGTCCAAGCTATACCAGCACATTGTGATGTAGCGCCGGAACATCAACTCTGGCAAAATAGAACCAGCGGGGAAAATTACATTTCTGGCAGATGGCTACCACATATTCAAGAAAACCCACCCTTTCCTCAAAACAAAAAGGGAGAAGTTCAAGTGCTAACATTTTAGCCAACTTCACGTTGTATAAATGTGCCGTTGGGTGGTTACATTAATACTGCCCCTCCAGCCTTAACATGCCAGGAATAGTAGCCTGGACTTTTTTTCTTTTCTGGTGCCACTGATGCAGGTGACTTCTTGAGAGCAGGTGGTTGAATGCTTAATGTACATTTCAGTGGGGCAGTCACTGTCCTTGGTTGCCTTTGTTTCTCGACCTGAGGCCTCTGCCATTGTGATGTTGCTGATGTGGGAGATACTACTACACTGCTAAAGAGATGGCTGCTTTCCATAACGAAAATGTCTTCCTCTTCTTCACCTACCACCATGATAGAATTGGATTTGAATTCCCTTCTCAGCTGGCTTTCACCCCCTCCACCAACAACACTTGCAATTTGTTGCCCGCTATGGTTGACTTCCCAACAGATCACATGTTGCTTTTTCAAAAGGGTTGTTTGGCCCCCAGGACAATAGTTTGTTCCAAATGTACCCCGACTTACACTTGCTCTGCAAAGGGAGCACAGGCAATGTTCATCTCCTTCTTCCTAACCGAAAAGAAGTCTCAAACTGTGGAGCTCAACCTTCTGACACTGGTGCCACTGCCAATGTCGGATGATCTGGCGGTAGGTAGTTGGGCATTTTTATGCTTGACTCTCTGGAGTACCTACTTCTACTGAGATGGTTGCGGATGTAGGTCGCTGCCGGAAGTTTGCAAATATGGCAGATGGTGGTACCACTGCCACATCTCTCCCGGGAAGTTGGGATGGGGTAGCGTTGGTCTCCACTAGGGCTGGGCTAACATCCCTGTGACTGGCTCATCAACATCCTCCTCTTCTGCATTTGCCTCCATAACTCTAAGGCTTTCTGGGACTTTTGTTTTCCCTAGCCTTGTCTTGTGCCGTGTCTCACTCTCAGACTGAGGCGGGATCCAAGTGGTGTATTGATGATCAGAAGTTGGGCTTGAAGAAGATGATGCACCACTAACCCTCCATTTTGTAGCTGGGGATCTGGAAGACAATGAATTTTCTGAAAGAGCAGATTCCTCTACTTCCTCAGATTGAAACTTAATCTCTTGAACTGCTCCTACTTCGGGTGGGACTACTTTTGGTGGTTGCGGCTGTTGTTGTACACTTCTCTGAGTTTCCTGCATGATTGGATACTACTTTGTTATAGTGATGAGTCAATTTCAACATCACTGCTCATCAGTGTTTTTGTGATTAGGCTGGCTGAGGGATGTTCTAGGGCAGTGCAAATGGTGCCACCGCACTGTACGCTGACTTGGGGTTGGGGCATAATTTTTGCAAGGATATTACCTTTTTAAAAGCACCTGCTGCTGCGTTCCTGGCCTCCAGCAATTTTCAGGCATCAATTAAAATGTCAAGATAACTCTGGTGATTAATCGTCTTCCTGGAAAGAGACCGGAGGTTTGTCTATTGGAAGTTTTGACTCAACCTAAGGTAGCGCAGAGGGTTAAAATGCCTGCTGCTAAGAACGTGTACCATGCAGATAACAAAGTGCATATAATATAAATAAGTCAGTGGGTTACTGCTTCTGTAAAAGAGCTCTTTTTGTTACTTGTAGTTTATAAGTCAACATCCTAATATAGAACATTGAGCTATTAACTGTAATTAAAGAGCTGCATGGAAACTGCAAGGCATATGTTAGAGCTATACTTTTTTTTGCAGTCTTTCATTATCCTAATCTTCTCAAAAGGGTTCAATTGGGTAGAAAATATTTCTTATTATTAAAGAGCACCCCTAACAATGGTGTTACATTTTAAATTATGAATTTGTGCTTTTACAGAATATGTACTCTTATATTATATTGCTTACCAGTATTCTACACTACATCTTGAAGACATGTCTTATCTAATATTTCCTATACACTCATTTACACACATATGATTGTCTCAGTACACTGTGTGTGTGATGTAAAGTGTTCTGACACCTTACACTAGTATGAGTGGTGCTATAAAAGTAAATGAATTTGCGAAACCGTGGTATTGGAGACTTGAGGGGCACTGTTAAATGGTGGTAGGAAGGGAATCCGTGGCAGAGGTGGCCATTGGGGGGGTCCAACAAACATTACTGTGCAGGGCACCACCAGTGTTAAAGCCGGCCCTGGCCTCTGTGACAGACATGTGCTTGGGCCTACATTGGGGGTGGGTCCACTGATGCAGGGGTGCTGTTCCCCGCTTGTTTTCCTGAGGCAGGCATAGTTTTGTTTTTACAAAAAAGATGTGGGTCAACATACTAGTGGTGGTAAGCTCTTTCTTCTTCTCACTGGCCACTTTCATGGTGGCACCTTCTTTGAGGCCATCTTGAAGCTGTCAGGTAGCAGTAGCACTTAACTTCACAAGTTGAAGAGATGTCTGTGATGTGTGGGTCATGCAACACGTCGTACACAGGCCTTCTATCTGGCAGTACTTTGGGTGATGTTGTCTCTTGTGCACCTAAAAGAAGAGAAGCAAGAAGAACATCAATGACACATGGCATTGTTTCAGTTCAATTAGTAGTACAAACAAAAACAATATCATTTAGTGTGGTCACTGGTTACTCTTATTATAAATCATGAACAATACAGTGTATCCATTCATAAAATGGATAACCACACCAACATAAACTTTCATGATGACTGACTGTATACTCAGGAAGGATAAGAAAGAGCAACAACAACAACATACAGATGTAACTGTTTGTTTTATGTGGTCACATCACGTGGGATGTGGCATTCAGGGACGTTCAGCTAACAAATGACAATGGAAGGAATAATCCTTAAACAATAAACGCTGTTGTGGATCTATAGCAGACATAGGGTTGATTCGTTGATGCCAGATGTAGTGAAAATGGTTTGAACAAAAAAAACTACAAAACAATTAACATTTAAAAAAGTAAAAAATATTTTTTAAATGTTATAAAATACATTTCTCATTAATTAAAAGAATTTGAAAAAAAAATTAAAAAATGTAAAAATAAGTGAAGTTATCCTAAAGATATAATAATACATGTTTAAATTGCTATCTTATTGCTCAACCATCCATGCAAACCTAAGGTAAAGAGCCACACTGGATGTACACACAAAATGGCTGCTAGCCAGAGCCACATGGTCATCAACACAAACAACACTGAGCAGGGAGGCATTGGGAAAAAAAGAAGACATACAGGCCTATGGGGAAAGCACCCTGGCAGCCTTCACAAAATGGCCACAGACCACATGGTCACAACGATACCAATAACAAGCAAGAAGGCATGGCCACAACAAAGAACACATGCAGGCCTATGGGGAAAGCACACTGGCTGGCTACACAAAATTGGCCGCCAGCCACATGGTCACAACAATAAGAGGCATCAGGGTGAAACCTGTGAAACAAAGAACACATGCCGTCCAATGGACACGGACTACACATAATGGCCCCTGGCCACATAGCATGTGGACCAAAGGTGAATGGTTTCCCATGACAAACACACACAGGTCAGACAAAGGAGGCATGTTAAAACAGAGAACACAGCATTACTTCAGTGTTGCACTTGGACCTTTTTTGGAGGGTCGTCCCAGAACTTTTTGCCTTCCTCATGTATTTTTTCTGACCTGTTGTTGGTGGTTTTAGGACTCTGGGCTCTTTAGCCCTGCTGATAAGTGCTAAAGTGCATGTGCTCTCTATGGTAAGCTTAGTAAGATTTGTCCACACCTGTTTGGCATATTTAATTTACCTGTCAGTCCCTTGTACAGTGGTATCTCATATACTCAGGGCCAGTAAATTAAATGCTACTGGTGGGCTTGCAGCGCTGCTTGCACCACCCACTAAAGTAGACTTTCAAACCTGTCTCAGGCCTCTCCCACTGCAGGGCCTGTATGTGCAGTTTACTGCCACTGTGACGTGGCACATAAAGTGATTACCACATCTGTGACTCCCTTTTTACTACATTTCAGTCACCCTAATGTAGGCCCTAGCTAGCCCTATGGGCAGGGTAAAGTCTGTGTAACAAGTAGGACAAGTGCCTTAACTTTGTGCCATTGTCCTGATAGTGACAAACAGCCTATTTGGTTTCTCACTGCTGTGAGGCTGCCCTCTCGTAGGGTTGCATTGGGGATTCCCTGATATATGCTTCAGTGATAATTCCTGACATTAGAGGGCTATCGTGATCAAGTTGGTATGTTTGAAATAGTGGTGCTAAATGCTGCATACTAGTGTTCACTGATTTGTTATCACTATTTTATAAATGCCACAATTAGAAGTGGGTATTTCTGGGTGCTATGTGTCTTTGTGCCTGCCTGTTGTGTATTGAGTATCTGGCCTTTGACTGACAGGGGCTGGGGATGTGCAGTAGCTCCAGAGAGTCTGGATGAGTCAGCGCTAGGCTGAATAGGCCTAGTCTGCATTCAGAGCTGTGGGAGGAGTAGTACCTGCGCCTGAAAAGGGTTGTGCCTGCCTTCAACAATGATGGCTCCGCCCCCTAGGTGTGTCTGGGGCCAGGGCTTACACCTACAATGGGGGGTGTTGTGCACTACAAGGATAAATTTAAGTGCCCCCCAGAACTAGTTTTAACTGGGTCCAGGGCCCGGTACCAGGGCAGAACAAAGGCGTTGTGGACAATAAATATTGGGGCTGTGGCCCTATATTTTTTTTAGCTTACTTGGAACAAAAAAACACTGCGTGGATTGCTGTGTGCTGGGAGGAACCGCCGCTGGGAACTACCTGCTGCCTGCTAGGTAGCTGAAGTAAAGTGCCCTCTGCAAATGGGCCCTGCGTGCTGTCCTGTCTGTGCCAGTATTTCAGCTCCTGGGGACCACTCTGTGCTTGGGAGCACTTCACATCCCATCTCTGGGTCTCCCTGCTGGAGACAGGCAGAGCGCTCTGTTTTGTAGGGCCTGTTTATTTGCGCAGCGCTTCCCTTAGGCGTGGGCACAGTGCGGTGTCTGCATACGAGAAGTGTGTTGTGGGTGCTTCACCTTCTGCCTGCTGTGCCTAAGAAGAGGGCTCTGACTTTGAACTTGGCAAGAACAGCTGCAGTACAAAACTGGAAGTCAGGCGGAGGACACCTGGTCATGGGCAGGCTCCCATGAGGAAGGGGAGAGCCCTTTGTGTTGCCTGAGCCTGTCATGGGCGGGGCCAGTGGTGTGATTGAGCCCGAGCTCCTCGGGTTCCCGGGGCAGCCAGAAGAAGGGCCTGAGCCTTGTGAGCTCCCCGGGCAGCCAGAAGAAGGGCCTGAGCATTGTGGGCTCCATTCAACAACTTCTAATCTTTCCCCCGCCTGGTAGAGAGAGTGGTAGGCTACTAGCAGCAGACAGTCTCTTTCTGAAGACAACAATGAGAAGTGGAGTTATTGGGGAATCTCTAGCGGGGAGTCAAGTTCCCCGGCCGGCAATGGCTACCACATGTGTTCGCAGCAGGTAGATGCACTTTGTGCAATTGGCAGATGTGAGGAATCAAGGGAGGTCCCCTCGCCACCGAGACCAGGAATGGTCTCCTACCTATTTGGTTTGACCAGCAGCTGCACTGCGTAAATCGCAGCAGCTGCCAAATTGCCTCTTACCGCTGGGGACTTTTCTTGCACCGGTGGCCATCGCAGGGCAAGCCCAAGACTGGCCCCCCACAGCATTTACCTCAGCTGCTGCTCCGCAGGTATGTGAGCAGCTGCCTTTCACTGTTGGGGGCAATCTGGCGCAACACGATATATTTATGTGCACTCTACAAGTTACGGCGATGGTGCAATTTTGAAGATGTCTAGGCATAAGCTCTTATGCTAAAGTACCATCACTACCAGTAGTTACTGGGAAGGGACAACTGTAACATTTGTCACTGCGACATATGCACTGCTGTTGATGGTGTGGTTGTGCCTAATGCTTTGTGCTGAGTGCAGTTTCTACCAGAGGTGATTCTACTATAATGTGTGCACTACTGCTAATGGTGCTAGTTATTGTTAGGGCGCACTATGGATAATAGTTTTCTGCCTAAAGCGTTGTGCTATGTGCAATCCTGCCAGTAGTTACTGGTCACCCTGATGATATTATGATTGCGGGCCAATTGGCCTAATGATTTTGGTAATCCCTGTAAAGTCATGACAAGTGCCTGGTGGCACAATGAATATATGTGATGATGGTCTAATGTTTTATTTACATTCAAAGGCTATTTTTATATAACCTTGTGTGGAATTTCTCTTGTGGTGTGCATAGTGTGTCGCTGCTGTGTGAGAGTGTTGTGCCAGCACTTTACACATTGCCTCTGGGATGGGACTGACTACTGTGCCAAGCTACCAAGGTGGTGAGCAGGGGTTATCCTCGGTGTTTAACTTCCTTGCTGTGACTAGAATGGTGGTTTCTGCCTGGCTTAGATGCATGCCCTAGCCAATCAGAAATCTAATTTCGTACATTCAGCCATGCCAAAAATGAAAATTAACAGGGCTCAAAATGTTTACAATGCACATTCTTCAAAGCCATTACCCCACCTATATAGTGTTGCAGGAGAAAAACAAACTTTAAATATACCTAAAAAAGGCACATTTAGTATTTTAGTTCAATACCATCCAGGCCCTAAAAGTTTTTTTATTCAACAGACAACACAAAAACAGTTGTTTCATGCACCCATGACTAGTACTGGGCCTACTGGCTGGAAGGTCCATTGGTAGACTAGGCACCATAGTAAATTAAAAGAATATTGCCAATGTGTTAGAAAACATGAACAACATGTACTAAACTATGCAAGATATTTCCTGCACAAAATAAGAAAAAATACATGCAAAACAACAACCAGCAAGGAGGTATGGCCATAAACAAAGAACACATGCAAGGCTATGTCAAGAGCACACTGACTGCCTATGCAAAATGGCCATCAGCCACATGGTCACAAAAAGAAGCGGAGGCCTGGAAAACAAATAACACATGCAGGCCTATAGCGAAAGCACACTGGCTGGCTACACAGAATGGCCATCAGACATGTGGTCGCAACAACCAGTAAAAAGGCATGGCCACAACAAAGAAGACAGGCAGGCCTATGGTAAAAGCACACTGGCTGCCTATACAAAATGGCCACCATCCATATGGTCACAACAAGAGGCAGGAGGCCTGGAAAACAAAGAACACATGGAGGTCTATCAACAGTGACTATACAAAATAGCCCCTGGCCACAAGGCATGTGTAACAAAGGCAAATGGTGGCCTATGGCAAACACATATCCTCCAAAGGCATTACCCCACCGATAAATTGCTTGCAGGAAAAAAATGTGAAATACCACACAAACCACATTTTGTATTTCAATCCAAATCCATCCATGGCCTAAATGATGTTTCAAATCCAACAGACACCACAGTAATAGTTGTTTTCTGCACCCATGACTAGCACTGGGACTACTGGCTGGAAGGCCAATTGGCAGACAAGGTAACATAGTGAATTAAATCAATATTGCAAATGTATAAAAAAAACATGAAGAAAATGTAGTGAACGGTCCAACATTTTTCCTTTATAAAAGAAGAAAAATGACTTACAAAGAAATAACTAGGCCCCTACTGAAAATACAGGCCATCCACCACAATAAATTTAAAAGAATCGATTAAAAGTACAAATAAATCCAGGTACATGGCCACAATCAAACAAACAACACCAATTTGTCAACTTACTTGTGAAATCTCAAATAGAAAGTCCTTAAATCCAACGGTAAATGAAGCAGACACAAAGATTGATCCTTCCAGCTCCAAATCCAAACGAAAAGCGACCAGAAGTTGGACAAAGCACTGGGAGGAGCCGGCTGGGCAGGAACAAGAAGTAGGAGACTCTGAGGCACTTCCTTTTAGTTGGAAAAAAAGTTTGAAAAAGGACTACTCGCACAAAAAACAATGCCAAATGTCCATTCAAGGAGGTTTTTAACTGTAACATGTCATTTCGGGAAGATTTTGATACTTCTCAAGGAGAGAATCTTCCCTAGATTGCAGCTGTAGTAAATCCTGCATGTTCGGGATTGCATGCAGCAGAAAACATCCACTGGACGTCGCTGGCTAGCCCAATTGACATGTCGGCGACCGCAAAATCTCGTGGGAGCATATGGCTGGCTGGTAAATCTCAAGGTCCCTGGGAACGGCTCTGAAAATCTTGTGGGCAATCGCGGTCGCCCGGCAAGTCGTTCCCACGCACGCGAAAGTTCATTTCGAGCGTGTCAGTAAAAAAAATTCAGCTCCGAGATGGAGTACAGAGTTTATTGGTAACGCTGCGTTCTCCACGGAATGTGGAGTTGCCGAATTCCGCAAACTTCCTCAGAGGAGCTGTGTTTTACGCCCAGACCTAATGTGATCACATTGCAGCCCTCGTTTTGAGTGGTGTAGAGTGTCTACGTCTTATGCTGCAGTGCTCTCTCTGGATGTTCTTGGTGGGCATTTTAAAACAGGCTAGGAGAGATTTTCATCTGGAAGAAGTAATCAAAAAATTAATAGATACTTTCTTTGGTTAAATAAAAAACACAAACGTACATAACATGCAAAAAATATATATCTTCAATATTTAAATACTATAGAAAGATTCAATCTAAAAAGGCCTTTCAGCTACGCAAACATTGTTTCCTACTTCTGAGAGTGCCTTGAAGAAGTAATTGGAAACCATTTTGGAAAAAGTTGTTGATGCTTGTGTGATGACAGGCACATCTGGTGTGGTTATAAAGAGACAGTAAAGGGCTGGTTTGGTAAGACACAAATCTATATCTCAGTATTTGTGCCTTCTCGACAGTGATAGGCACACTGATATGAGAAAATAAAAAGAACAAGTGCCTGAATTTCAGTGATTGGCGCACTAATATTGGAGAATTTTGCAAGCCTGCACAAAAAGGTTGACTGTTCTGTGACAGGCACACCTATCAAAAAAAAAAGACAAAGAGATATTTTTAACTCTAAAAGTGTTTTAAACTTCACAATTCTACATTCTGATTATCAATAAGCATTACTGGCTTGTCGCATTTTGGCTACTTAAGAGGGTTTGCAGGATACTTTTTTTTGGAAGCTAAATCAAGGAAATGCAGAATGTGACTCCTGTGTTTTTTCTAAGTAGTCCAGGAAATTCTTCCATCAAATGGAATAAATGGAAGAATTTTTTTGTGAATTATGGGAGGGTTTGTGGGACCAATCTTAGTGTAGAACAAAAGTGTGCCCTATTGTTACATTGCTTGGGAGGTGAGGGACAGGAAGTCTTAGAGAATTTTCTTAATTTGAGTGTGGAAGAAGTGAGAAATCTAAATGAGTACAAAGTATGTATAGCAAAATTTGATTGACATTATCTTCCCTGAGTCAATACCATAATGAAACTATACCATTTTGGCATGAGGAAACAAAGCGTCACGGAAACTATTGAGGAGCATGTTGAAGTACCGAAAAATAAATAAAACCATATAGAGCTATACTTATTAATAGCCCCCGATATCAATTACCAATAATCAGTCAGTTGGCAGTGTAGAAGGTTCAAGCGTTTATTAAACAAACACTCTGCCAGAGGAGCCTCTCGCGACCTAACCCCTCGAGGTTCGCCGAGAAGACTACTGGCACATTATCAAGAGACCACATATATACTGTTACATTTCGAAACCGTTACCTAAGAAGGAAAAATACAAGTTGGTACAGGTTGATCCGAAGGAAAGACCATATATGGGACACAAAGCATCTTCAGTTTAGCTCAGCTCGTTATAGCAAGGTCGATGAGGTTGACTCCCTTCTGACAGCTTTAGGAGTGTCCGCACAGCGCCTCCTGGAATGTGCTTATCCACCCTACCCCCACCTACAACCTTGACATGCCTAACATGCAGAAGTAGCAGCTTGTTACATTTGTCAGACTATTTCTCGAGGGAATGGCTTGTGCTAAATGTAAAAATTGGTTTCCGCAAATGCTGCGAGCAGACTAGGCCATAAAATGGCGCTGGTCGGGTTAATCTATTTCGTCCCTTAAACGATGAAAAGCTAAATAAATTGAATATCAATCCCTAAGCTACTATGCGTGCGAGTTTATTAATGCTCAAACCTTCCCACTGAACTAAGTAGGTACATCACGCTAATTTCTAACTACCACTATATGTCTTTAGTTTGCTCACAGGGCCTAACTCAGTTTTTAGTTCCTCAATGTAACTAGTCTTGCAAAACTAGCAGCTGCATGCAAATTTGGGTGTGGTACTGAGGAAAGAATTGAGGACCAATTTGTTTTAAAGTGTTGTAGTGACAAAATTGGAAAAAATCCATGACTTAAAGATGAACCACTTTTAGAAGAAGTTATACTCATAGCAATGTGAGTTAACCATATGCTGAAATGTGTAAAATAATTGAGTCGTTCAAAACTAAAGGGTGCAGAAAAGAAAAGGAAGAGCCAGTAAATGTGATCAAAGTAATAAAAGAAATTATAGGAATACGTTTAGAGAGGAATGTTTTAAATGTGGTAATCAAGGTCATAAAGCTAATGACAGTGAGTGTCCTGCAATACGAGTAACATGTCAGGTATGAGGGAAAAAGAACACTGGAAAATGTTATAGGAGCAAAGAGAAGAAAAATGTCATAGGTAAAACAGTTTGTGAGGAGCAAAATATGATGTTTCAGGTAAATGAAACTGTAAGTTCAAGCAACAACAGTGTGAGTGCTATCCATGAACTACCTTCAGCATTGGTCAAGCTAATGATAAAGTTTGACTCTTACTCACAGTTAGAAATTATCTCAAAGAAAATATTTGACAAAAACTTTTCTCATCAAACACAGTCATATTCATATATTCATATTCATCCAGAGGCCCATGGTGGATAATCTATTGAAATGGAGGATTGGCTCACAGAAAGTATAGAACTTAAAGGGCACTTATGTGACGGAAAGATTTATGCTGCATATAAAGGATATAGTTTGTTCTAATGGTTTCACCATAAACCTTTGCCAGTCATTTTGGACCCAAATGCCATACCTCAAGTGATTGTCCAATGTATGAAACCACCCACAGTAACATTTGTTGATTAATTTAAACAACGTTTCCAAGAAAATCATGGTTGTCTTAATAGATATGAGCATTATATAAGGCTGAAGACAAATGCGGTGCCTGTGGTAGCTAAATTGAGGTGTTCACCTCTACATATGCAGGAAAGTGTGAGAACTGAATTACAAAAGTTTGTGTATTTGGGTGAAATGGAAACATTTGAAGCTACAGAGTGGTTAGCAGCAACAGTGATTGCTAAGAAACAGAATGGAGGTATAAGTATGTGTGTTATGTTATGTTATGTAATATTACATAGCAATTTATATAAGCACATGTTCACCTACAGGTCTCTTGGCACTGAGGAGTCTGAGCAGAAAAAGAACTGAGACAGACAGGCAGAGGATCAGCTAGTTGTAGGCCAGGGTAAACAGACAGGTTTTTTTTAAGGTTTCCTGAACCGCATGTAGTCAGCCTCAAGCCTAATAGGAGTAGGCAGTGAGTTCCAAAACTTCGGACCCAGATAAGAAAAACGGGTCCCTCCAATTTGTTTCCGTCTGATTCTAGGCACGTCAAAATATTCAGATGCTTCTATCTCAGATTACGCTGAGGCAGGTGCTTATTGATGCATGAGAAAATGAAACTTGGGCCAGTTTCTTGAATAGCTTTAAAGAGAATACAGCCAATTTTAAACATTGCATGCTGCTCCACTGGAAGCCAGTGGAGGTCTTTAAGCAGCGGGGTGATGTGACACCTTCTGTCCTTAAGGTAGATGATTCTAGATGCTTGGTTCTGAATCAGCTGAAGATGGTGTCTCAGATATAATCGGATGCCAAGATAGAGGGCATTTCCATAACCAATTTTTGATAAGATAAGGGCAATCACAATTTGAATACTGGCCTCTTTACTAAAGAAAAGTCTGATCTTACACAGTTTACGCAGTTGGACAAAGCAGGCAGAACTATCTGCGCCAATTTGGGCACTCTTAGAAAGATCTGAGTTGATGTGATGACCCAAACTCTTTATCACTGGTTTGGGAATTGGGGCCACACCTAACTCAGGGGGCCAGTAGGAGAGTGTCCAGTGAGTACGTTTGTTGCTCGGAATGAATATCTCAGATTTTTCAGAATTTAGTTTTAGTTGGTTCTTGTCCATCCAGTTTTTTACATGCATCATAGAGCTCTTAACAAATTCTTTGCATTCGGTGGAATCCTCCAGAGTGAAGATCAGCTGCATATGATCAGCATAATTAAAGATCTTTACCCCCATCTGCCGAAGACTCGAGATTAGGAGACGTATGTAAATATTAAAAAGGATCGGCGAAAGGGAGGAACCCTGTGGGACACCACAGCTCATTTCAACAATGTTTGCGGTCCTCAAAAAAGGACCCAAACCAGTCCAGTGCCGAGCCCCCAAGACCCGCTGCGGCAATGCGGTCCAACAACATTTTGTGGTTCACTGTGTGAAATGCTGCAGACAGGTCGAGGAGGATCAAGGCCTGAGTGTGATCAATGTCAGCCTGTCCTTTAAGATCGTCCAAGACGGATAAGATCACAGATTCGGTGGAATGCGCAGGGCGAAAGCCTGCCTGGTGGGTGTCCAGAAACTTGGACGCTTCAAGAAAGGAGCTAAGACAGGTTGCTACATGAGTTTCCAGTACTTTTGCTGGAAACTGCATTAGTGATATAGGTCTATAATTTTCCAGCTTTTTGTGATCCAGACCCTGTTTTTTTTAAGTGGAATGACTACTGCTTCCTTAAAAGCTGACAGTACAATTCCATGGGACAAGGAAAAATTAAGGAGCTCAAGGATGGCATTGGGGAAGGCCCAGTAAATTACTTTCTTTATATTAATAGGGCATTCCTCCTTAGGGGAGCCAGATTTGACCTTCGCTATCAAATCCATAAAACATTTCCTGTCTAACATAGGAAAGGTATTGAGAGAGAAGGGATTGGAAATGGCCAAACTGTCTTCAATATTATTATTGTTGCAAATAATAGAGTTTTGATTGTTTTTTATTTTTTCCACGAAAAAGGAAATCAGATCGTTCATAGTTCCTGGGTGGCCTTGACAGGTGGAGCTACCTGGCTGGGATTGGAAAGTTCTTTCACAATCCTGCAAATTTCCTTAGAGCTATTATCAGAGCTGGTTACTTTATTAAGAAAAAAAAACTCTTTTTGCCTCCACAATGGCTATTTTGTACTCATGTAATTTTGCTATATATTTGGTTTTTGCCTCCGCTGAGTACAGTTTTCGCCATTTCCGTTCGGCTTGGCGTACATGAGGTTTTAAAGTTTTTAGCTCCTTTATGAACCATTTAGATACTTTGTGTTGCCTAAGACAGGAGTTTTTTGTCTGAAGGGGGGCATGGATGTTAAATGCCTTCCTTTGCCAATCGGTGATCTCTCTTTCCCTGTTGTCTAAATCTCCTTCAGGGGCAACCTGCTCGCAGGAAAGAGTATCCTAGAGAGCTTTCAGATCGACTCGATTCCAATTTCTAAAGGTGCTTCTTGAGTGAAATTATTGTTTCAATAGTGACAAGTTATTCAAGTTAAAACGAATAATATAATGATCTCACCATTTGCGTGGTTGAGTTACCAAGTTATGTAGAGTAACATTAGTAGACCACACTTGGTCAAGAGTATGGCCTCTAATGTGCGTGAGGGAATGAATGTGTTGGATGAGGTTAAGGCTGGTGAGGGACTCTGTGAGTTCTTTAGATAAAGTTCCCTCATCAGATTCATTAGCCCAATAGCTCAGATCACCTACGACCAAAACTTTATCGTAATCTGCAGTCCATGACACAATATGATTTGCTAGAGCTTTGGGAAAGTCAGGCATCTATTTGAGGGATCTATACAATACTACACATAGTACAGTGCTGTTATATCAATCTAATTTAACTACTAGGGAATCAACTAATGACATTTCAAAGTGCGGCATGGTAGTAGCGGATAGTTCTTTTTTAATAACAGCAGTCACTCCACCCCCTCTTTTTCCTAGGCGTCTGTCTGTAGGAAAAAAAGAATAATTATCAGGAAGGGCTGCTAAAATCTCTGGGGAGGATTCCTCCATGAGCCAAGTTTCAGTCAATAGAAGCATGTCTGGTGAGAAAGTAATCAATGTGTTATAGATTTCTAGTTGATGTTTGACCATAGAGTGTGTATTTAAGTACATCACATTGAGTGGTAAGAGTCTGGTAATAAAACAAATTCCTATGCTTTGTAGGAAACTATTGGAAAATCCTTGGGAGGAGGTTGTGATGGACATAGTTGGACCACTTAATGGGGAACATCAGTTTCTGTATCTAATAGTTCTACTGGATCTATACTCCAGATGGGTAGAAGTACGTTGTGGTCAGGAAACCTCATGTTTTAGCATGATACGATTTTTGAGTGACGTCTTTAACCCCTTCCGCGCTCATGACGAGCTGAGCTCGTCATGAGTTGCGCCGCTCGCACGCTCATGACGAGCTCAGCTCGTCATGTAACGCGGCTCTTTGAAAAATGCAGCGCGCAGCGGGAAAACCGCTAGCGCGCATGCGGTTAAAAGAGAGTGTTTTCCAAAAATCTATGTTGGCAGATAATGGTCCCCAGTTCTGTTTGAATTAACTTGAAACATACTTGAGTGTGGAAAAGAATACAAAAGAAGTTCGGTATATCATTCTGAAACAAATGGTGCTGTAGAGAGGCTCAATAAAAACTTGAAAGAGCATGTCCAGTGGGCAAAAGTAAATAGCTTATGTGGGAAGGATGCTCTCCAAGAGTGTATAACAGCTTATAGATTGACAGCTCACTCCTCCACAGCAAAATCACCTTTTGAGTTGTTTAAAGTTTGATCACCGAGTACCAAGATATGTCCTAGTTGGATGGTGTGGGGCAATGGACTGACATACAAGGGACCAGGTGAATGGCAAGAGAATTACCTTAGAAAACAAAGGAAAAAAGAAGTACTTTGATGAACACAAAAAGGTGAGTTAACAACGGATTCAAGTTGGTGACATTGTAAAAATAAAAGCACCCGTTGGATCCTGTACACCCTGGTTTAAGGTTACAGAAAGAACAGAAAGTGGTTAAAGTTTTTGGAAATACAATTAAGATATGTGATGGCAGGATATGGAACTTGAATAAAGTGTAAAAGTAAATGGAACACAAAATGTGGCACAGGAACCTAGGCAGGTACCTGATTTGGAACAAGGCAAGGTACATAGTTCTAATTCAGCATCTCGTGATGAGAACGGTCGAAGGTTGAGCCTTAGGGAGTGGAAAACATAATTGTATCTTCAAGACTATGTCATTGGAAAGTGATGTATCCAGGTCATCTCATTGGAAGTAGAGGCAAGTTCTTTTTTCGATATTTACAGCACTATGCCTTTGGGAAGTGTTCTATCAACTCAATCATTATAAATTGATGCATTTTCATTTGAATTTGCTCATGTTTTGTGTTTAGTTTCTTTCTATAATTTCAGGTATAACCACTTGAATTGTACATGGTTGTGTTAGAGATGCATTAATGTATATGTAATATATTTTATCTCTTTTGTGGGAAGGGAGAGGTGTGGTGTCCTCGTGAATGTGTACACGAGCTTACACTGTGCGGGTGGGAAGTTCTAGAATGTCAAGGGGGAGGTTTGTCAGTTACTCTCTTTAGGCGGCCTGGCTGGGGTGTTAATCTCCGTCTTGAGTTTATCCTGTGCCGGTACGTTTTATTGAGAACATCAAAAGTTACTAAAAACATTGTGACACCTGTTGCTGCGCAATGGAATGCCCTTCGCAATGGTTCATTGATCATCATTCAGTTGTTTATTGCTGTATTTGGGTGTAAAACCAGAACTAATTACTAAGACAGTGTCAGCATATGTAGAAGCGATAATGAAAAAATACTATTAAAAATATGTGCCGCATTAAGCCGCATAATTTGATTTTTCTTGCAAAATATTTTATCCAACCCTGTCTGATAATTTGGGCCTCCCTTGCAGCATAATTCCAGTGTCCCTGCCTAAATGCATCTCTCCGTGACCCGGCCCTGACATGAGCCGTGAGCGGTTAAATGTTTGGGGCAGCTTGCTGCTTTCTGATCCCCAAATGTTACTCTTCCTTCTATCAACGTCGAGGTAACGACACCTTAGCAATCTACCAACAGCTGGCCTCTTTGGAGGATGACAGGTCGCCGAGCAGCTTTTAGTCTCACAGGCAGCCTGGGCCGGTGTATGATGCGAAGCGATGGATAATCTGTCTCTCTAAGGTTAATCTCTTCTGCATCGAAGGCACCAACTCATTTTATAGCCTGTTTTGTTTCAAGATAATGTCAAACACAGAACCTCATTTTGTACGACTGGGAGTTGCTTTTCCGAGCTTCAGGCAATACAAGTGCGGCTGCTACGGGGGAGCAAACGCTCTGCATAATTAACAAACACCATCAGCCTTACATTTCCACGGTTATGCAGCGCGCTCCCTGCCCGAAGGCTGCTCTCATCCTAGTACGACTATTTACCCTGTCCAAGATTAGATTGCTTTAATTGTTATGAAAAAAAAGCCCGCTCAAATCTCTCAGAATCATTATGCAAATTTTTCTAAATGTTCCCAAAGTAATGTATTTATTTGGCGATGGATGGATCTATTTTGTCATGGAACAGATTGTAGTCCTGGCATTGCACGAGTGGGGCTGTGCACCCCTGGGCACGTCAGTGTACACAAAAATCAGTGGGGTCCCCTGGAAACTGTCTGCATAAACTCGTGAAGGATTTTAGCAGTTGCTTTGTGTATTAGAGCCGAGCCACAAAAGGTTCAATCGCATGTTTAACAGTCATTAACCTCGTTATGAAATCATGGCATCATAGCAGTCAAGCTTGAAAAATGCCCAACGGCTTGATAGATCCTGGTAGACATATTAAGGTGCACCTGCCTAATGAGGCAATGGGATAGGAGAGAAATTCTTTGACAATAAACTTCTTCTCGCATTTATTGGCACGGGGAATGGCTGACACTTTCAAAACATGGCTCCAAAAATATCCCTTCTTCACAAAGTACACCTCTCAGAGATCCTGGCAAAGAAAAACACAACGCTAAGAACTTTCGTTTTTCGCTTTACGCGTTCTGTGGAATAGTTTTGAGGGATGAAACAGGACGAATTGTCGACAAGTGACACCCTAGCAATTGAGCAGGTGCAGATATGTAGCTAGACAGTGTACATTAAGGCGTAGTTGGCAACCTGGTGTTAAAGATGAGGGAAACAGGGACAGCTTTTTGAATAGAGAAACATTCTGGAGATTAATTGCGAAATTGGCTTATTATCAAGTACTTCTTTGCAAATGATTTTATAAATGTTGCATTTTAAAAAAAAATTATCTGCTATCTGATACACTGTATTTGTGAATTGTATAATAGTTTTGTTTTTGTAAAGCTAACACAGCTATAATAGACTGAATTGAAATGTTATTGTTAAAGGGGCTTCAAGTTAGTCGGAAAACAGCATACAGAAGGACTTATTACACGGCTTCGATTCACAATGGAAAGACATACATGAAAGCCTCACTTGGGCTAAGACAAGTACAGTGTGAGCAAAGTCATCTAATAAATTGAGCCTCAAAAAAGTAATTTGAGTTGCAAGTTAATACTATGCGTTAGTAACGCCTGTGCATTTTTCCAAAATTGGGCCACCTTTTGTGAATGGGATTGCCTTAATGGCATAGCTTCCTTGAAGTGAAGGAGCATGAAATAGTTACGTTGGCTAATCAATAGCAACTATAAGGGCACAATAACCTCCTTATATCAAGACTGTTAGCCAGTAATTGTCTAAAAGAAGACCCATACCATTCTACCCATGGAGCCTTCCATGATATGTGATATTAAGTAACATCCCAATCACCACACCACCAGACCCCTCTCTTCCACAAAAGAAGAGGGATTTATAAAGAACCAAGCAAAATACAATATCATACAGTATGATTAAATAGAAAAAAAACCTCGTTCTAGAGCATCAAGACATCCTAGGGAGACTCAGCACGCAAGTAGTAACATGATTACAACATATTAGAGGCACCATATTTTTTCGTTTACACTGACGGATACCCAGAGGTTGATGTTTCAAATACTCCTCAAGGTACTTAGGGGAAGTTTTCTATTTTCGCAAACCTTTCCCTACACCACAATTGTCCAATCTTAAAGAATTACCATGAACTCTTGTAGCCAAAAAACTTCTCAATGCTGGATAAACCATTTTTACCAGTAAAGGACATGTGACTCTCGCCCAATCACAAGCTCACTGCACACACACTGTGTCATCCTAATTTCCTTAAACTCTTCATATTTGCACTGCTATCCACACATATTTCAGCATTAGGTCACAATGTGATCACTGTAGTATTGCCCACATTTCTCACTGATCTATACCACACCTGAATTAGGATCCACTACTGTTCCTCCTACTCATCATTTCAGTGTGTTTTGCATATAGCTGTGTGAGGAGTGGCTCTCTAAGACCATGGCAATTTCTTTAGACCTTCTCATGCATACTTTCTGCACAGATAAGCATTTCCTACACACATCGACTAAAACTTCATTGAATCTTTTAACCTTGCCATTGTTTTGTGGCTGATACAACAATGTTCTCAAATATTTCAAAATATATCTTTTGACTGGGTGTGAGTGTTTGATTGGTTCAGATGCTCCGTCCATCACCACCCCCTTTTGTTCCGCTTTTGGCCGCCATAAGTGTGGCAGGGTATGCTCAGACGTGAGTCCCTTGCTCACTTTGCCACTGGATTCAAGCAAGCCGGGCTGAAGACGGCTGTAATGCCAGAAACCGGTCCTTGGAAGCTTGTTTCCGGTCCAGGGAAGGCATGGCTTGGCAGTTCGGGCTGGACTGTTCCCATGAGGCACAGGATCAGACTGATTTGCATATAGCCATGTCTGAACTGGGGTGGCAGAGTGGGCTAAAGAACGGTGATGGATTAAACCCAGATCTTTTGACTGGGTGTGAGTGTTTGATTTGTTCACATGCTCCGTCCATCACCACCCCCTTTTGTTCCGATTTTGGCCACCATAAGTGTGGCAGGGTATGCTCAGACGTGAGTCCCTTGCTCACTTTGCCACTAGATTCAAGCAAGCCGGGCTGAAGACGGCTGTAATGCCAGAAACCGGTCCTCGGAAGCTTGTTTCCGGTCCAGGGAAGGCATGGCTTGGCAGTTCGGGCTGGACTGTCACAGGTTCAGACTGATTTGCATATAGCCATGTCTGAACTGGGGTGGCAGAGTGGGCTAAAGAACGGTGATGGATTAAACCCAGATCTTTTGACTGGGTGTGAGTGTTTGATTGGTTCAGATGCTCCGTCCATCACCACCCCCTTTTGTACCGCTTTTGGCCACCATAAGTGTGGCAGGGTATGCTCAGACGTGAGTCCCTTGCTCACTTTTCCACTGGATTCAAGCAAGCCGGGCCGAAGACGGCTGTAATGCCAGAAACCGGTCCTCAGAAGCTTGTTTTCCGGTCCAGGGAAGGCATGCTTGGCAGTTTGGGCTGGACTGTTCCCATGAGGCACAGGGTCAGACTGATTTGCATATAGCCATGTCTGAACTGGGGTGGCAGAGTGGGCTAAAGAACGGTGATGGATTAAACCCAGATCTTTTGATTGGGTGTGAGTGTTTGATTGGTTCAGATGCTCCGTCCATCACCACCCCCTTTTGTTCCGCTTTTGGCCACCATAAGTGTGGCAGGGTATGCTCAGACGTGAGTCCCTTGCTCACTTTGCCACTAGATTCAAGCAAGCCGGGCTGAAGACGGCTGTAATGCCAGAAACTGGTCCTCGGAAGCTTGTTTCCGGTCCAGGTAAGGCATGGCTTGGCAGTTCGGGCTGGACTGTTCCCTTGAGGCACAGGGTCAGACTGATTTGCATATAGCCATGTCTGAACTGGGGTGGCAGAGTGGGCTAAAGAACGGTGATGGATTATACCCAGATCTTTTGACTGGGTGTGAGTGTTTGATTGGTTCAGATGCTCCGTCCATCACCACCCCCTTTTGTACCGCTCAAATATTTCAAGCCACACATTGCATGTGAAGTGAATTGGACTCCATTATCCAAAACATTTTTGGTAATTCCTCCATTGGCAAAGATGCCCAGAAAAAAATGGAATGACTTACCCAAGTTGGCTAACTAATAAGCCACACTTCCAAACAACATGACAGATAATCACTCATTATGAACATGTGCTGCATATGTTAAGAAAACACATGAAAATAAAATAACATTTCTAGCCTAATTTTCTGCCAAGCCATATCAGGATATGTAATGGGATCCTCAGAAGATGTTCGAATAATCATGTGGTTGTGACTAGTCACACAATGCACACATTCCCTGATTTTCCTGTCTGCTTCTTCACACATGGCTCCCTGTATTCATTCATTAGATATCTATTGTAGAAGATTACTCCAATATGTCCTACATTTAAAGATTTTCTCATCCAAACCACCCAATAGTACCAATCTGCCACCTTTCCTAAGCAATTGCTACATGCTACTAATGGGCCTGCATCCACTTCTGACAACTCATGACACCTTCCAAAGTGGTTTGAACTGTTTGTTTGAGGATTCTGTCTGTGCGCCACCTATTCACTATAAAGGGTAAATACTCACATGACCTCATCTTTATTGATTTCTCACAAGCAATCTTGGTATTCCTTAGATATCATTGCATCAACATTAATTTAAAAAAAGATGCAGACCCTTCCATCTTGTCTTCCATATCACCTCTCAAATGTTATCTGGAAAACAATCAGCCTTGGTCTAACTAGAATCTAAAATGTATTAAATTGGCAGTTTAAATCAAATCAAATTAAAGAATTCTTTATTCAGTTAATAATAACAGTAAAATATATAAAACTAGAATAAATTTGTCAAACACTGAACAGTACAGATAGGCATATTGCAGTCAACACATTTTTATTAGTAGAGCAATCAACAACATATCATAATCAAAAAGTGCATATACTAAGGGAGGGGCCACATTTCTTGAAATATAACCAGAAATTAATATAAAACATCAACTAGAAGTATACAACAATCTCTGTTTCAATTTGAGTATAGTCCTATGAAAGATTCACAAACATTGTCAATTATATAATTGCACAGCATGGATCTTAATCGGACAGCACCATATAAAAATAGGTAGCATGAAAATATACAAATTCATTAGGTAATGTTAGGCCTGTCAGCCTAGGGGTGGTCTTCCCCCAAACATTTTGCCTTCCACCCCTTATATTTGTTGATCTCATTTTTGCCGACTTTAGGACTCTGGGCACTTTATCACTGCTAACCAGTGCTACAGTGCATATGCTCACTCCTTAAAACATGGTAACATTGACGTATCCTCAAATAGCATATTTAATTTTCCTGTATGTCCCTAGTATAGTGGTACTCCATCTTCCCAGGACCTTTGAATCAAATGCTACAACTGGGACTGCACCACTGATTGTGCCACCCACTTAAGCAGCACTTTAGGTTATCTTATAACCATTTATAAGTGTAATTACCAAATGGGAACAGGTAATTAGTTAATGTTTGGTGTTTTTGGAATTGTAAGGAGAAATTCCAATTTATGGTGACGTCAGATTTTAAATTACCAGTTTGAAACTGCCACATTAAGAAAGGTTCTTGTTGAGAGTGGATCTGCACACCCGTATTCAATTATAAAGATATCTTTTTATCTCCTTAGCAAGTTTTAGCGTGCTCTCTAGAGTGAAGGGTGCGTGTCCTGCTCCCTACTGAGTAACAAATGTGTAAATATGAGCCCAGGGATACCCTGGACTGCTAGACGCACAGCTGCTAGGCGTTAAGCCTTTAAAAGTTCAAAGTGAGTGTTAAACCTTAGTTCATCTGCATAAACCATACACATTTATTTATCAATAAATACCATCTTCATCAAAAACAAGTAATACAAAGGTACATCACTTTGCATTTGTATTCTGTATTAGCGAAAGTAGCTGAAAATATTAAATCATCATATTTTCAAATCACTTGCTGTATGAAAACAATCACATAAATGTTATTACACCAAATTAATATCCGGAGTCCCAATGCATTTCGGGTTGCAAAATGAACCCTTCGTCAATAAAATGAGGTCGAGGCTACAAAATTCGTGGAATGTCGGCGTATTGTAGTGCAGATTCTACGAGATCTACAATACAGCAACATAAAGAAACTGTATCGAATTCTCACATGAATAAAACAATGTTCAAAAAAACGCTCGGGAGTGCCACCGAGAAAGAAAACCCCATGACTGAGGAGAAATGCCCCTTGTTGTGAATATTAAAACAACCATATGAAGAGAGTGTAAATGCTCAATATCTAAAAGGTGCAAGGCCAGACATTCCAGTAAAATATCATGCATATAGAAAGTGTCCCAAGTGGAATGATAGCGGTGTTGTGAATAGAGACTATCACCAAGATAAAGGTCTAATAAAATGACTGCATGCTCGAAAAAAAGTTTTCGTACTATAACTGAAAAACGCCCAGATGGCATCCCCAAAAATGATTATCCGGCGCTGATACAAGTACCAATCCCGTATCCTGAAAATAAACGGACGGGAATTATTTAAAACTAAGGTGTGGGATTTGTTAAGAAAATAAACCAGCTGTGGATAGTAAAATGGAGCTTACCGCCTGTACTGTCAAAAAGTGCCAATCCGCTATTCTAGACTCATGGGAAATCTATCTACAATGAAAATATAATCATGCAATGAGTATATTAAACCTAAATTCCAAAAACGAGTCAGGTTTTACATGTCGGATTTGATAAATACACCGACCTGTTGCCGCCAACGCCGACACCCTGTGTGAAGCCAGAGATGCGAGTCCGCCCATCTGATCACGTGGTGCGGAACTCGCCGGATGTTAGAAGGCAAGCTCAAACACTAAAAACGGACTATCAGTAACATAATTTGTTCACATAGACCTCCGTGCACCAGGTTACTAATGCAAGGAAAGTGAAAAAACATGCTCTACAAGCTATAACTTCTAGATAGATACTAATGGAAAACCTCCCCACAAAAACTATTAGTAATACGTGAAAAAGAATAGCGCTATGAAAAAGTGCAATAAAAATATGCAATAAAAATATAGTAAATAAATCCGAAGATAAAAATAAGCCTTAAACTAAAGCAGAAGCATGAACATCAGTGGATCTCTAAAGAATCCTGCTGAAAATAGAAGTGTACGTGCCAAATATTTGGTCTAGAGGAAAATATGCCCAAAAGAACAATGCATATAGGTGCAGAGACATGCAATTATTGTGATTATATTGTTAAAGATGTGTGAAGTGAATCTCAGTGTACTCCCTTACAATCTGATAGCAATTCATGTATTACTTAAAGAAAACATAATAATTCATAATGGTCATTTAGACCTCCCGGGATCTCTGTTCCTAAAGACTTTATCCAATGAGTCTCCCTCCTAGCTAGGAGGGTATTAAAATCCATTCCTGGAATGTGTACAATACGTTCTAAAACTGTGTACCTGAGTTGGGGAATAGTATGTTTGGCTTCTACCCAATGTTTAGCTAGTGAGGAGTTTGTGTTACGGTTCCTAATGCGACTCATATGCTCCACTATTCGTGTCTTAATTTTTCTGATGGTACGTCCCACATAAACCAGCCCACATGGGAATTTAATGGCATATACCACTCCTTCCGTGTTACAATCTGCATTGTGTCTTAATTTTATGCTAACACCCGTGTGTGGATGCATGAATTGATCACCAGTGATGACATTACCACATTGTCCACAGTTGTAACATTTCATCATTCCTTTTTCTTTTTGTCTTATGTTTTTTTTTGAGGATTTCAGAAATTCCCTTAAGTTTTTAGTCCTGGTGTATGCAAATAGTGGTAAACCATGAAACACTGTTGCAAAATCTGGTTCGTTCTCAATGAGTTCCCAGCGGTTCCTAATTATAGTCTTAATCTGAGTGGTTTGAGTTGAATTTTTGATGACAAATACTTCTTGTTTCATTGGAGTCTTAGCTTTTGGTGTCAAAAGTTCTTCACGAGATTTACATGATAAGGTATGAACAGCTTCTTTAAGTATTTCATCTGGGTAACCTCGCTCCTTATATTCCTGGGTTTGTTTCTGGATGTCTTCCTTACATTGATTTTCGTCTGATTGTAATCCTCTTAATTCACATCATCTGTGACATGGGAAGGTGTTTTTTCAGACTATATGGATGAGCACTTGTGAAGAGGAGTGCGTTATTAACATCTGTAGGTTTCCTGTATCCTGATGTTTCCAAGCCATTAGTTGTTTTTCTTATCTCAATATCCTAAAAATGAATTTTCTCCTTATCAATGTCATGTGTGAACCTGATTCTGGGATTCAGCTCATTCAACTTGGTGATGCTTTCTTCCAATAGTTCTCTGGTGCCTGTCCAGATGACAAGTATGTCATCAATATACCGCAGAAATACTGCTGCATGATTTTTCCACACCGAATTAGATATTATGTGTTGGTCCTCAAAGTAAGCCATGTAAGTATTTGCATATGATGGTGCTCCTGGAAATCCCATCGCTGTTCCAGTACGCTGAATATAAAACTTGTCCTGCCATGCAAAATAGTTGTGGTAGAGGGCAAAATGTAGTAATTCTAAAAGAAAAGTGGCCTTATCATGATCAATTTCAGAGTGTAGTAGTCGCCATTCTATTGCCTCCAACCCTTCCTCGTGTGCAATCGAAGTATATAGTGCGACCACGTCGATGGTGCAAAGCCAAATGTTTTGAGTGAAAAGATATTTCTGTAATTCCAACTTATTTAAACAGTCAGTTGTGTCTTTTACATACGTGGTCCAAGATTGAACCAACGGTTGTAGATAGAAATCAAGGTAATATCCCAACGACTCGTGAATGGATCCGCACCCTGCTACAATGGGTCGAAATGGTGGGTGGGTTCTGTGCTTGTGCACCTGTGGTAGCATATATAGGGTAGGGACTTTGGGTGAAGAATTGAAAAGAAACTTCTTGGTATTTTCATCTATGATGCCTGATTCAAGGGCACTCGATAGAAAATCTCCTAATGTCTTCAATAGTTCATTAGTTGGGTCATGTTCCAAGGGGAGGTAGGTGTCTGCATCCTGTATATGTTCAAACACACTTTGATTATAGAAATCCGTATCAAGTACCACCAAGGCTCCTCCCTTGTCAGCCGGATGAAATGTAATCAAAGGATCCTGTCTCAGTTTATTTAAGATCCGTCGCTCCTTAGGACTGAAATTTTGGTGCTGCTTAGATCCATATTTGATTCCTTCCAAATCCTTTTTGACAAGTGTTTCAAAGGTGTCAAGTGTCTTGTGTGAGACTGGTGACAGGAATCTACTTTTAGGTCTGAATTTCTACTATTCCGGTGTTAGTTCATCTGTGCTGGGATTAATGGTGAAGAACCACCTCAATCTCAACTTGCGCATGAATTTAAAGAGAGCTACCTCCGTCTCTAGTGCATTTGACGTGTAGGATGGAACAAAAGAAGTTCCTTTGTTAAGTACCTTTATCTCTTCCAAGGTTAAATGTTTTGATAAGATGTTTATAACCAAAGAGTTCACTTCTTCACATTCCTCTGCGGCCTTCCTTGCTCCTTTGTTACTTTGGGTTTTTCCACGCCTGGTGTTTCGTCTGGGGATACCGAAGTTTTGTCGGGTGGAATTCTGATCATGGGGCCTTCCCCTAAAAAAGGTCCACTGCTTGTAGAGGTGGTGGCTGTTATGTCTGCAGTTGGCGCTGTAACTTGTACCAGAGTAGCAGCTGGCCTCTGTAGTGAAAGATCCTCATCCGGTACTATACTCTCTTCAGAAGACGTGGCTCCAGGTTTCTTAAAAACCCTCCTTTGTGCATATTTTTCGGCCCATGTGTAAACCTCATCCAGTTTGTAATCAATCGTGTCCCGTCGGAACTTGCGTGTTTTTCTTTCATGCACCTCCCTAGCGTGAATGTCCAAATTTTTGTTGATCTTATCAAGGACTTGATTCCAGTCCTCCTGTTCCATACGGTGACTGATTTCATCCTTCAGTTTGTTGATATCAAACAATAATTCTCCCAGAAGGGACGATATCTCTTCAATGATAAGCAAAATAAGATCGAGGGAACACTTGTTCAGAATGGCATTCCAGCGTGCCATTAAGGATTTGTTGAATTTAAAGAGCATCGGGCGAAGAGCAATCCTCAAGCCTCGGGGTATATGTCTGACTTTATGGTATTTTATCAAAGTTGTTGCGTGTAATCGTTGGCTTACTACTAGGAAACCTACAGACGTTAATAACGCACTCCTCTTCACAAGTGCTCATCCATATAGTCTGAAAAAACACCTTCCCATCTCACAGATGATGCGAATTAAGAGGATTACATCAGACGAAAATCAATGTAAGGAAGACATCCAGAAACAAACCCAGGAATATAAGGAGCGAGGTTACCCAGATGAAATACTTAAAGAAGCTGTTCATACCTTATCAGGTAAATCTCATGAAGAACTTTTGACACCAAAAGCTAAGACTCCAATGAAACGAGAAGTATTTGTCATCAAAAATTCAACCACTCAGATTAAGACTATAATTAGGAACCGCTGGGAACTCATTGAGAACGAACCAGATTTTGCAACAGTGTTTCATGGTTTTCCACTATTTGCACACACCAGGACTAAAAAGTTAAGGGAATTTCTGAAATCCTCCCAAAAAAACGTAGACAAAAAGAAAAAGGAATGATGAAATGTTACAACTGTGGACAATGTGGTAATGTCATCACTGGTAATCAATTCATGCATCCACACACGGGTGTAAGCATAAAATTAAGACACAATGCAGATTGTAACACGGAAGGAGTGGTATATGCGATTAAATGCCCATGTGGGCTGGTTTATGTGGGATGTACCAGCAGAAAAATTAAGACACGAATAGTGGAGCATAAGAGTCGCATTAGGAACCGTAACACAAACTCCTCACTAGCTAAACATTGGGTAGAAGCCAAACATACTATTCCCCAACTCAGGTACACAGTTTTAGAACGTATTGTACACATTCCAGGAATGGATTTTAATACCCTCCTAGCTAGGAGGGAGACTCATTGGATAAAGTCTTTAGGAACTAAGATCCCGGGAGGTCTAAATGACCATTATGAATTATTATGTTTTCTTTAAGTAATACATGAATTTCTATCAGATTGTAAGGGAGTACACTGAGATTCACTTCACACATCTTTAACAATATAATCACAATAATTGCATGTCTCTGCACCTATATGCATTGTTCTTTTGGGCATATTTTTCTCTAGACCAAATATTTGGCACATACACTTCTATTTTCAGCAGGATTCTTTAGAGATCCACTTATGTTCATGCTTCTGCTTTAGTTTACGGCTCATTTTTATCTTCGGATATATTTACTATATTTTTATTGCATATTTTTATTGCACTTTTTCATAGCGCTATTCTTTTTCACGTATTACTAATAGTTTTTGTGAGGAGGTTTTCCATTAGTATCAATCTAGAAGTTATAGCTTGTAGAGCATGTTTTTTCACTTTCCTTGCATTAGTAACCTGGTGCACGGAGGTCTATGTGAACGAATTACGTTAATGATAGTCCGTTTTTAGTGTTTGAGCTTGCCTTCTAACATCCGGCGAGTTCCGCACCAGGTGATCAGATCGGCGGACTCGCATCTCTGGCTTCACACAGGGTGTCGGCGTTGGCAGCAACAGGTCGGTGTATTTATCAAATCCGACATGTAAAACCTGACTAGTTTTTGGGATTTAGGTTTAATATACTCATTGCATGATTATATTTTCATTGTAGATAGATTTCCCATGAGTCTAGAATAGCGGATTGGCACGTTTGACAGTACAGGCGGTAAGCTCCATTTTACTATCCACAGCTGGTTTATTTTCTTAACAAATCCCACACCTTAGTTTTAAATAATTCCCGTCCGTTTATTTTCAGGATACGGGATTGGTACCAGTATCAGCGCCAAATAATCGGTTTTGGTGACGCCATGTGGGCGTTTTTCAGTTATAGTACGAAAACTTTTTTTCGAGCATGCAGTCATTTTATTAGACCTTCATCTTGGTGATAGTCTCTATTCACAACACGGCTATCATTCCACTTGGGACACTTTCTATATGCATGATATTTTACAGGACTGTCTGGCCTTGCACCTTTTAGATATTGAGCATATACACTCTCTTCATATGGTTGTTTTAATATTCACAACAAGGGGCATTTCTCCTCAGTCATGGGGTTTTCATTCTCGGTGGCACTCCCGAGCGTTTTTGTGAACATTGTTTTATTCATGTGAGAATTCGATACAGTTTCTTTATGTTGCTGTTTTGTAGATCTCGTAGAATCTGCACTACCAGACGCCGACATTCCACGAATTTTGTACCCTCGACCTCATTTCATTGATCCCCTGACAAAGGGTTCATTTTGCAACCCGAAATGCATTGGGACTCCGGATATTAATTTGGTGTAATAACATTTATGTGATTGTTTTCATACAGCAAGTGATTTGAAAATATGATGATTTAATATTTTCAGCTACTTTCGCTAATACAGAATACAAATGCAAAGTGATGTACCTTTGTATTACTTGTTTTTGATGAAGATGTTATTTATTGAAAAATAAATGTGTATGGTTTATGCAGATGAACTAAGGTTTAACACTCACTTTGAACTTTTAACCCCTTAATTGCTGCCGTCGGCCAACGGTCGTCACGGCCACTACCTCCCCAGTGCTGCGCACGACCGTTGGACGTCCAGTTCAGCACTGGATAATGGACAGCGCAGCACTGGGGAGGTTTGTTTACAAGCTCTAAAGGGGTTAAAGGCTTAACGCCTAGCAGCTGTGCATCTAGCAGTCCAGGGTATCCCTGGGCTCATATTTACACATTAAGAAAGGTGGCATTCTTATGCCTTAGCCATAGATTTCATGTAGCCTGTCTCTGGGTCACGGTGGATGTAGTTGATAATTGGGCCGTGTGCATTCCTCCTAGACAGTCTCACACATTAGAGTGCTTAGTGGGCCTGGATGGGCCATGACTGGCAGGAAGGAAGGGAGTAGCTGGGCACAGCCCTACTTACACATGAATAGGCTGTGACCTGCCTCCACACAAAGGGCTACATACCCCCTTTATTTAGTCTGGATCCAGGGCATATGAGTCAGGGCACCTGTGAACTTCATAGGAAAGCCTTTAGGAGCTTTTCCCCCAATTCGAAGGCAGTACTGGGTATAAATATTGACCTCAGACACCAACTCTTCAATACACTTCTGGAGCTGTGGATACTCTGCCTGTAAGAAGGACTGCAGTGCTGCTGAAAGTGCAGTCACTCTACTGAACTTCTGCTCTGAAGGACTGCTGCCGTTCTGAGCTGACTTGCTGCCTGCTGCCATCTAGAAGGACTAGACCGGCATCTTTTGATCCCAGAATGACTCCAAGGATGAGTGTGCTGGCCGCCTGATCTAAAGCCTCAGAGACACAACAGGCTTCCAACAACCTTGAATTTGCAGCTGGACTCTGTAATCTGTGAGTCTACCCTGCCAAGTGGTGCCACCCCAGTCCTGGACCCTTGTAAGGGGAACTAAGGTGCACTGCCATCCTCTGTGGATCTGGCGGATGAGATGCATCTCCTCTGCTGTGCGGCACAAACCCAAGCAGAACCAGAGCACATTACGATGGCAGAGATGGGAGGAGACAGTTTCTTTACATAGAGATTGGGACAGAAATGAGAGACTTATCATAATGCCCCAGATGCCGTATTGATTATCTGCCATTTTACTAGGAATACTGCTTTTACAAAGCTCATGAATACATTCCTTTCATGTAGAGATTCATTTTATCATCTGTGGTAATGGAGACCGAAGATGATTGAACACTATTATGAAACTTTGAATGCTGATTTGACAGAATCATTCCGATTATGTCCTTCGAGCCGTCCTACTTCTCCATACAAATTTTGACAATTGTGAGCCTTGAGAAAGTCACGGTGGTGACAAAACATGCGTTGGCTGTTTCTCATGTTCTGTGAAACAAGGACTGGACTACTATTCACATCATTGAAGAGATTCTGTGTTTCTGTTAACAGGACTGATATGTTCTAGTCCTTGCAATATTTTTGTACAAAGTCTGATATGTTGTCATTACAAAATAAATCAAATAATGTTTAGATGATTGTACTTCCAGTGTTTCCTGTGTTACGAGGAATCTCTCTTCATTCTTTTTTCTTTGGGTTAGACTGACAGATTACTGTCATTAATATAATCTGAAATGTTGAGAGTGTCAGGGTTTCTTGTCAAACAGAACCAAAGCATCTCTGCACTGAGTGGATCAGAACTGCCACAAATACCCGCATCATGGCCCATCGCCATATTACAACTGCCATCCCCCGACACATCCTCGCCGCAAGCCCTCACATCTCTCATTGATTGATTTTTTTGAAGCAGTGTGAATGGGTTTGCAACATAGTTATGCTGCTTTTTTAAAATTCTATAACACCGTGCAATGAGGTGAGGCACGGTCCCTGACTGCAGGCGAAACAAGGAAGAAAATGACAAACGGGAAGAAATAATGTCAAACAGGTGTGTAACGGCTACCTTTACATGCATTCACAATGAGATTCTTTCCTCACTAGCTGTGATGCACCCGAGACTGAACCGGATACTAAAAATAAACGGATGTAAAACTTCAATGTCCAGACGACTAAAGCTGTTATATTCCTCTTTCAATGAGGCTTCTACATCGTAAACAGCATATTGTGACCACATGGACATGTGCAAGACAATTTGATTCACAATGAACATGTATTATGAATTTATTTTAAATTTGTTAGCAACACATTATACACGTTAAGCCTCTTTGTTAAACCCATGGTAATTGTATTGTGTATACGTCATTTATGCTTTAGTGGAAAGCACATATTTGTTTTGTATAGGAATAAGGGAAATGAAGTGGCTAAAATTGGTATGAAATAGAGGGTAGAAATACAGAGGTTGAAGGAATGCCGATCAGGGATTGGGTGTAGTTCAATGTGAAGGAGACAACGTCATAGGTGTAATCTGCGCTGAAGCGAAAGTTTAAATATCGCGTGCAAAGATATTAGGGAAGGTTGTGCAAAGAAACGGCACAGAACAGATACGATCAGCATTTTGAAGCAGTTAACCTTGAGTCCACGATATAATTGAAGTTTTTTCATTTAACGTTACAGGATGGGAAGTAGGTATTGAGCACATGTTAGAGAAAGGGAGTAGGAAGTTGTTGTTAAGATGTTCAGGATATGTCAAATTCACTGGGGATGTTTAGAGTTTATGTAATAACGCGGACGCAGTTTTGGCAGGTTTGACATCGAGGGTGGAGAGGTGGAGGTTAACGTGTTCAGCAATACTTTCGACTTTGGTAGAAGGGCATTGTCGGTTTATCAATGTGTGAAATATTTATTTAAAAAGGTAGAATACGTACGTTATGTTCACAGTATGCAAGGTCTGATTAATATGTTTATTTATTTATTTATTTATTAATGAAATTTGTTAAGCGCAGGCAATTGCCCGAAGACGTCTCGGCGCTAGATAATGACTGCTCAGAACGGGAGAATAACAGAGCTTTATTGGTTAAAAAGCCAGGTCTTTATTTTCTTTCTAAAGAGAGTAAGAGTAGGGCAAGATCTAATGTCCGCATCAAGTGAGTTCCACAGTTTGGATGTGGCAACAATGAGGCGGTCACCCCATGAGGCTGTTTTGGTTCGGGGCACAGTCATCAACAGGGCATTCGTGGAGCGTAGTGTTCTGTTAGGGGCATAGAATGCCAAACAGTTGATGAGAAAGCGGGGCCCTAGCTTACGGGAGGCTTTATAAGCTATACAAAGTGCCTTAAATTTAATTCGATTGTTTACCGCCAACCAGTGATAATTTTTAATCACTTGGGTGATAGATTTGAATTTTGGGGTCCCAGAGAGCATTCTAGCGGCTGCATTCTGCACAGACTGTAGTTTGCGAATGACTTTCTGTTGAGCATTTATGAAAAGTCCGTTACAGTAGTACAGGGTTGACATAACAAAAGCCGTAACTAATGTTTTACCTGAGTCGGGGGGGAGAAAAGGAAGAATCTTTTTGATGGATTTAAGTGTGTAGAAGGCAGTTGAAACTATGGAGTTTGCATGAGCAGCAAATGTTAATTTGTCATCTAGTAGTACCCCCAAGTTTTTGACTTTAATAGTTGGTATAGGCGGGGAGCCTAATTCATTGGGCCACCATGCTCCTGGCCAATTGGGGGACAGATTTCCAAAGACCATTACCTCCGTCTTATTAGAGTTTAACTTAAGACAGTTGGTCGTCATCCAGTTGCTGATAGACACCATTCCTTGTTGAAAATTAGCTGCAATTTTATCTCCGTTATTTGTTATGGCTAGTATCAGTTGGGTATCATCTGCGTAGGATGTTAGGCTCATCCCAAAGTCCTTGATAACCCTAGCTAGATCTGTCACGTAGACATTAAATAGCGTTGGACTTAGGGATGAGCCTTGGGGGACGCCACAGGGAAGTGTCAGCCGGGCAGAGCTGAAGTTTCCCAATTGCACCATTTGAGTGCGGTTGGAGAGAAAGGAGGTGAGAAGATCCTTGGCCTTATTCCGAACACCTATGGCATTGACCCGGTCGATCAGGATGTTATGATCGACCGCGTCGAAGGCCGCAGACAGATCGAGCAGGATAAGTACTGCCGTCCCTCGTTGATCTAGGATTGTTCTTAGCTCGTCTGTGGCCTTGATAAGTGCTGTCTCGGTGCTGTGGTGTTTACGAAAGCCAAACTGGGTATCGTCTAATAGGAGGTGGTCTTCAATGTACTGTGATAGTTGTATATTCATCACTTTTTCTACTAGTTTTGCTGCATAAGGCAGGCTGGCAATAGGCCTGTAGTTGTTGGGGTCTTCAGCATCGAGGTGAGGTTTTTTCAAAAGAGGTTTGAGAACGGTGTCTTTCCAGGTGTCAGGATAGACCCCTGTGGAGAACATGAAATTAAAAATTTCTGTGAGTTGGGGAGCTACTATGTTGACTATTGAAAGCAGAGTTGGGGGGGGCAAGGGTCATAGGGAGAGCCTGATTTAATGGTAGTCATGATTCTGGAGACCTCGTCTATATTGGTGGCTAAAAACTGATCAAAAGTGGGCTGAACAGGTTTAGAGGAGATCATTTGGGAAGATCTTAATTGGTCTATCTTCTCATAGGAAAAATTGGTATAGATGTTGTTAACTAATATGTTGAAGGAAAAAATGGAGGACTAACATGGGTTTTACTTTATGTTATTGAAACAGCTCCCCCTGACGAAGAGCAATTAAAGATGCTCGAAAAGCATTGGGAATAAGATTTTGGATGCTATTCATGAATGAAATGTCCTGACGTAATGTAATACGAGGCCTGGATGGGCATAATTATTTTGTGTGAAGCTTGTGGATATTTTGACCAGCTTTATCGTGATTAATTGAGTCAAACCGGATAACTTATGAAGATTTCAAATAAAATGAACTCAAAGTTGAAAAGCTTGTAATGCATTTTTTCGAAGCAGTGCAAATGGGTTTGCAACATAGTTATGCTGCATTTTTGTAGATTCTATAACACTCTGCAATGAGGCGAGGCACGGTCCCTGACTGCATGTGAAACAAGGAAGAAAATGACAAACGGGAAGAAATAATGTCAAACAGGTAATATCCTAATACGACTCAGAACAACAAAACAGGATAAAAGAAACAGACACCTTGGAGAAATACAGAACTAAAAGAGATAAAACAGCAAATTAGAAAGATTCAATGCACCAGGCTCAAAACAAACAGTAATCAAGACAAACTTCAACTACAGAAAATTAACAGATTATACAAGTCAACTATCAAAAAAGCTAAAAAAAGGTACTATTCGACAGAATTCAAAATGCTAAATGTGGAAATAAAGAATTTCATAACATTTTCACTGAATTTCGTAAACCTAAATGTATAGAAGGAACTTATCCCATTACTTAATAATTCATTAACAAACTGGCTAATCATTACACAACCAAAGCAGACATGTGGACTCCTATTTAAAACAAAGGAAAACAACCAGCAACAACCCATTTCCAAAAATCCCCTCCACTGCTGCTCCATCGACCCTTGTCCACCACGAATATTTAAAAACATTCTGATAACTATCTCAGCTGCCACGCCAGTAAGAAGAATCATCAATAATTCTTTAACTATGGGAATCTTTCCTGGAATCCTAAAAAAGTCATACATATACCCATCATAAAAAAAAGAAACCTGGACCCACATGATCCCTATACTACACACTTATTACAAATGGGCCTTTCCTGGGCAAACTGATGGAAAGAGCAGCATTGAACCAAATGTCACAATTCACAGAAGACAACACCACACTTTCAGATTACCAAACAGGATTCTGCCCATTAAGAAGCACAGATTCTGCCCTCATTGCCATCTGGGATGACCTTAAAAACACTGTAAACCGCAAAGGGGTCACTGCACTCCTTCTTCTGGACCTCTCAGCAGCCTTCAACATAGTTTACCAAGACACTCTAATTCAAAGACTCTATGAAGCTGGGATGGCGGCAACTGCTCACGACTGGCTCACATCCTACCTTCAAAACAAGACAAATGTCATCTATACTCCACCTTTCCCATCCAAACTGTATTTCACAAAAGGAGGGGTCCTTCAAGTCTCTATCATCTCACCCATGCTTTTCAACATGTACATGATGTATTCACCGGTAATGAATTACAGATCACATGCTATAACTATGCAGATGACACTCAAATAATCCTTACAGTAGAAAGCCCCAAAGACATTGGAAACTCCAAAATCTTTAGTTGCCTTAAAGCCATTGATCAGTGGATGACATGGAGCCATCTGAAGTTACAAGCTTCCAAAATGGAAATACTAACATATGGCTATCGGAAAAATATGACCCACGTGGCGCCTGGCCTGAAGATCTGCAACCACCTCCTAAGTTATCTAAGGAAATAAGAAACCTTGGAAATACCGTAGATGCCACGCTATCAATGAATGCCCAAGTGGACAAATTAGCAAGATCAAGCTTTATAACTATGAAAACTCTACCGGGCATCTTCCCCCAACTGAGATTTCCACACAAGGTCCAAGGTACTATCTCTCTTGTACAGTCAAACTTGTTTACACCAATGGCCTCTACTGCCGATTATCTATATCAACCATGACAAGACTACCACAGATTTGTAACTCTGCTGCCAGACTACTCCTACATGTAAAGCCACAAGCCGACATCTCCCCATCCTTCAGGGACCTACATTGGTTACCAGTGGCCAGAAGATCCGCATTCAAGCTGCTTTGTATCACCCACAAAACAATACATGGAACAGGACCACTTTTCATCAGGAATAAAATTACCAAATACATTCAACAAAGGAACCTCCACTCCAGATTGGAACCTCACCTCAAAATCCCACCATACAAGAAAAAAAATCATAGGTGGCACACCCTTCTCTTTTCAAGCAGCCAAACTATGTAACTCCTTACCCACAAATATTAGATCCACAGATAACTATCTTATCTTCAGAAGACTACTCAAGTGTTGTCTCTTTCCTTGATAACCACCATACTCATGCACAAATGTACAGCATATCCCTCTGTATATAAACATTTAATTTTATTATACTTATGTATCTACATATGTGAATTTCTTTGTAGACATATGAATAATAAGTATGTTTTAACTATAGATATTCTTTAGATCTGCTTAGCAAATGTACATATTACTTATGGTCAAAGATATGTAGATTTTGAAGGCAGCCATCAGGGCTCGAAAAAGTATGACAGGATAATTGGTCAGAATTGTATGCGCAATGTGGCTTAGCAGTTGGAGCTCGGTCCAGATGTTTTCGTTTGATTTTGGGGGCTAGTAGGAGCACATAGTTGACCAATTTTGAGGTTTTTATTTTTTCCCCATCGTTCTTTTCAAAGCTCTGCAATTTTCTATACGAGTGCAATGGTGCTTTCACATTTATTTATGTCTAGCACTTTTCTTTTATTTTAAGTATGGTTATTTCATGTACTGTGGAATTTTAAAGCTGTTTATGAATATATGTCATTTTTGTAACTGTTCCTAATGCAAGTTTATTTTGCAATCTTGGCTATGTGCAATATTTTCATGTACTTTTACGGTCTATTTCTAATCAGACCGAATAAAGATATTGATGATGATGATGATATAGATTATTTTATGCTTAACATTTATATAGGTCACTGCACAGTTTTCATATAAGTTACTTGATTACATATTTATGGTTCCCCGTTGATTTATCTATCACAATATGTAAATATTATCATAACTATTTTATCTACAATTGCTTCACTGTTGAAATATTGAAAAATATTTTTTTCAAATAATAAAGAAAGAAAATACACAAATAAATTAGTTTAAAGTACATCAACACTTTAAAGTCTGAGGTTATTACATTCAACTTACATCTTGATATATTACCCTTCCCTATTCATGTATGCCCTCTATGTACTTAGGTATCTACATATTTATTACTTTGCTCTTACTGTTACTTTAGTCCCTAATGCACTACCCTAGGCTTCACCCTATAACTCTTTCAATATATCCATACCTTCGCTCTCTGACTCATCTCAAACCTCATTCTACTACCATGACACCCAAAAAGACCCTTTCTAGGCTCTTCCCTTCTCTATCCCTACTTGGATCACCCCAAACCTCCTTTTACTACTATGATCTCCCAAACAATGCTTTCTAAATTCTTCCCTTATATATCCCTCCTTAGGCTCATCTCAAAACTAATTTTACCGCTATGATCTCTCTAACCAATTTCAGAAACTCTTCCCTCCTCCATCACTCCTTTATCCATTCAAAACTTTCTCTTACTACCATGATCTCCCAATAAAATCTTTCTAGACTCTTCCCTCTTGTATCCTTCCATTATCCTTTTCAATCCAGCTAACATACTCTGTGCTAATTCAACAGTAATCCATTTTGGGTTCCGAAGTAGCGTGCTACTTGCCAAAAAGCACTTCTGCACCTCTTATGGGGTAGTAAGCGCTTTATAAATACAATTACAATTACATTCAACTGGCTTACTCTGCCAACAAATCAAATGTTGCTGAATTATAAAAGAAATCTCAGGTCTCCAACAGTGCACAAATATGTAAATAGAACGTCCCATACCTTTCTCAACCACATTTCCCTGTCCACGGTACTGTCTAAAACCCTGTATCAATCTTTCATAATAGGCATGAACACTTTCTTAAAGTTCCTGTGTCATTTGACCAATTTTTAGCCAATTGATCTCTTTGGTGGAAATCTGGTTTTCAGGAAAGTAATTACTTGTTGGTATTTTTTAAGTACCACTGGAAATGGTGCACCTATTTTAGGATCTCTATCCCTTCTACATCAGGCCAATCCACAGACTCCTTACATTCCATCCATAGATATCCCGGAACTACAATGTCAAACAAGGTATTCATATCTGTCCACAAATCCTTTGAAATACATTTTCACAAACCGTTCAATTTGTCTGTACTATTATATTGGATTTACCCTCAGCTTCAGGAATTCATTTGTGAAAGACAAAATATCAGTTGTAGTCCAAGGCACATGTACATACCCTCCTCCAGGTATCTCCCTCATAGGAATCATTCAAACTTATTCTCCTCCTTCATCAATTACAAGAAAAGGCACTTGTATTTTAACTTTCTTAATTTCCTTCTCCTTTGACCATCTGCCTTCCCACATGTCTAATGTGTTCCACTTTCAACTTTCTCAGTAATACATTATTTCCCTAATCTGTAGCTTCATTCCTGTTGGTCTCATATTAGCAAGGCCTCTACCACTAACATCTAAACGGTAAATTCTTTGTAACACTCTTGATTTTTGCACATCGATTTCATATTTCTGAACTAATTTGGCAGGTCTTTCATGAGTCTGACTAGCAAGTCTCATAATGTCTTTGCAGCGAACCAGAAGGTACTCATCCTGGTAAGTATTTAATCTAGATGGGCTAAATGATCCATTGATAAGTTCTTCTAATTCTACCTTTAATGTGGCTATATCCAAGTCATTTTCCTTTACTGAGACCTGTGTAGTCAGTGGACGTCTGCTAGTAGCTGTGAAATGTATTCCCTTAAACCTATCATCAAATTCTTGATGAGTCCTAATTGCTCCAATGGAGTGTTTTAATTTAAATCTTCATTGCTTGAGTTTCAGAAGCAGAGTAATTTATTAGTGGAGGTTCACTCGTTCTATGATGTAAAATGGTGGTGAACTCTGGCCTATTCTATTAGCTGGATTATAGTGCGTAAAAATTAACATTGAATTCACACTTACAAAAGGCCTTGTGTTAGAACCATAGGAGTCTAAAGAACTTGTCTCACAGCAGAATCCATTGGAGTACTTTCTTAAACATTAATTCTAGTAGGAACGGCTAAGGTATGAGCAGTATTTCACTGTAACCTAGGTTTGTAAAGTGGTACAACAGGACCAATAGTAACAGAAAAATTCAAATCATCTGCAGCATTTAAAACACTTGGGTTCAAAGAAGCTGTCCTTCACATGTCTCCACCAATAAGAGAAACAGGTGTTTGTCCATTTGAAATCACAGGTACAGTAGGTGAATTTGGAATTTTCTCTGAATCCACCTTTGCAGTTCTTCAGATTCAGATTCATTGTATGGTGGTGGACAATTTAAAGTAAATCACTCAATAAATCAACATCTATGTCACTATCCTCACTGTCAGCAATATTGTCATTCTCTTCTCTCTCTTAATGTTTTATCTTTTCTTTTCGTTTACCCTTCACTTCTCTTACTGTTATAACAAGATTCATTTGAGTTCCTGCAATAATATCAGCCCTTCAAGCTTTCTGTTATGCATCTCACCTAGCATCTGCATAAGTACATATGGGTCTTCTACATTTCTCCTGAATTTCTCTTTTTCTTTCTAATTGGCTTTGCATTCCCACACGTTAAGTGCTTCGAACTATGCAGGTCTAAGAGGTGGTCTAATTTCATATATTTTCCTCCTTAAATTTTCAATAATCAAATTATATGTCCCATAATGGAGGAATCCTTTTCATTTGGAATACTTACTTTTCGGAGCTCCTGATCTCTGCTGACTGCCGCCAGCTGAGTCATCTGGGCAGATTCATCATGATAGTCCCGGTGGGAGTGGACATCGTCAGCTGGGCGGAACTACACATCCCAGCATTCTTCGCGTAGCGGCAGGAAACGCCGCTCAGGCCGCCCACGCCTCTCCAAGCGCACCGGGAGGTGCTTAAAAGCACCACAGGGCTCCCGCAGCATGGGAGTCCTTTTCATTTGGAATACTTACTTTTCGGGGCTCCTGATTTCTGCCGACCACCGCCAGCTGAGTCATATGGGCAGCTTCATCGCGATAGTCCCGGTGGGAGTGGACATCACCAGCTGGGCGGAACTACACATCCCAGCATTCTTCCCATAGTGGCAGGAGACGCCGTTCACACCGCGCACGCCTCTCCAAGCACACCGAGAGGTGCTTAAAAGCACCGCAGGGCTCCCGCAGCACGGGACGCGCGCGGGCATGCCCGGGCCAAGGGCGGGCCCGTCCGCGCCCGTCAAAGGCCAGAAGAGGCCGGGCTGGGCAACCCCTCTGACATTCGAGACTCGGGAATTGAAAGGTACTGTGGCAGTGGCCAAACATATATTTTTGACACTTATGGAAGCACTTTAAAATAATTGCAGTTTGCACTAAACGACCTTTCCTGCTACTATCTGGTCTTGGATTCCTGAACTTAGCACCTTGCACTTTGGATTAGGGAACTGAAAGGTACTGTGGCAGTGGCCAAACTTATATTTTTACATCTATGGAAGCACTTTAAAATAACTGCAGATTGCACTCAACGACCTTCCTTGCTGCTATTTTCCTTTGGATTCCTGAACTTAGCACTTTGCACTTTGTTCCGTGGCATCTTGTGGTATTCCCCAAGAGTGCATGCCTGGGCTAGTTTGAATACAACTGTATTTTATCTTGTCTCTAGGACCTATATTTCTGGATATTGTTAAAAAAGGGTTCTAAGGGTCTAAGGATTTTTGATAAGAGAGAGTGTACAATTGTTTAGCTAGGCTAAAGGGCTGTACATTGTGACACTAAGGTTCTGCTAACTATTGGAAGGAGAAACATGGGGAAAAGGAATCAGACTGCGAGTCAGATATCCAAAGCGCCTAGCAAACATAGAAAGATAAATATGACACTTCTAAATTATTTAACTGGGGCCGTTGGAGATATCGAGCTCCAGATTACTTGCGTTGAGAAAACAATAAATATTGAATCTGTAATTCCCCTCATCCCCCAACTAGACGATCAGGCTAGCGGATTGAGTAGCGACGCCATTGACTCTACTCTGGTAGGGAAAGAGTCATCGATTAACGCTTCTTGCACGCAACCCAATAACGGATGTGTGCAGGAAATTGCTGATAATATCTTAAATGATTCTTAAGGAAGTAACAAAACACCTCCACAGAAGAAAAGTTGTAATTCCCTAAAATCCCTGGCTTTTAAAAACCCTAGCAGAGAAACTGCAATAGTACATCAGGCTCCGGCACATTCCCCCAGATTTTCAAAGACCCAGATAAAAAAGACGGACGGGGGCAGGAGTAATATACAAAGGAACCAGGCCCCCTTGAAAGGCAACAAAGTGTTAACCCATAAACATAATGAGTTAGTAGAGGTCTGTAACACCATAAAAGATCTAAAGGAACATGTGATGCACTCCATTAATACCCACAGTCTAAGACTAGAAAAAATTGAACTTAGCATAGAGACCTTTTGGGAGGAAATCATAATTATATGCCATGCCAAGATGGGACAAACCCGCACCCCCCAGCCGGACATCTGCATTCTGCTAGGCCCAACGTAGAATCTATCCCAATTGTAAAAAAAATAACTCAGGAGGGTAGTGGGCGGGGCTTGTGCCAGGATCAGAGATTCAATGCTTTTAACCGCTCTGACAAAAGACATATCCAGCGTGAAGCACATACAGGAACATATGCACTAGACAGAGAGATCGAGAAGTCAAGGGCAGAACAAAGGGGTGGAGCCAATAGTAACAAGGGAGGCAAAAATGGTCATAGAGAAAAATTCTATGTTCAAATTTTAAACCTCCCTCTAGCAGCGACACCTTACACTATTGTTTTAGTCGATGCCCCACAACTCACTAATGCAACTGTGGAAAATTGGCCTGCACTAAGAAATAAAACCATTAATTGGTTAGGAAATAGGACAGGCCTTACAACTACCATTTTCAAAGAATTCAAGATGGTGAGGAGGGTGGCATGGGTGGGAAATAGTACCAAATCATACGAAGGAGACTGTATATTCTTATCCTTGGGCTCACCACAATTAGTCAGGGAAGTCATGTTAAGAATGCATAACCCAAATATACCTATCCTTGGCATTCAAGTGCGACCGCTGCGGTTTTTCTACAAACCATACTTTGTTAACAACCCAGGGCACTATGACGACCTGGGATGGAATAAAGAAGGGTCAAGTTATAGAGTGGCCGTGTGAAACAGTTTTGCCCCCTTTACTTCTTTAAACGAGAACGATTGACAGCCAACCGACGGGGGCCAATATTTACATGATAACACTTTTAATGCGGATATCGCAGCAGATACCACTCTACAGAATTCAGCTTTGGAGGTACGGATTGATGAAAATATAGGTAGCCCCAGTAACTTTAACAACCATGGAGGTGGTAACACGACTCCAACTGAAAATCAAACAGGCCTATGCAGAATTCGTTTTTGGAATGTGACGGGCTTAAGAGACAAGGTTAATGACCAAGTTTGTCTGACTTTTATTAATAACTTTGACGTCCTGTGTCTCCAAGAGACCTGAGCGACAGAAAGTATCCACATAAATGGGTATAAGACTTTTCATACCCCTGCCATTCAATCATCTAGTGGTAGGCCCAAAGGAGGGCTATGTGTGTGTATATATCTAATCTATTAGTTACGCATAGGAGCACGATGGTTAGCTCAGAAATTTTTTTTCAGACTGTTTTACTACAGTTGGATTGTAATTATGCCCTGTTATTTGTTAATTTTTATAACAATACCGAAACAGCCAATTTGGGAGTCCTAACAGAGAAGCTAAGTAAAGACATTGCCTATTCAGGCCCAAAGTCAAATTTAGAAATCATACCTATTTGGGGAGGGGATTTTAACAAAAATGTGTGTCAAGCGGCAGGACCGAGAAATGTGGTTTAACCACGGATGGTGATGACCCATCATTCCATTTCCAACATGCCATCAAGGGTGAGCTCCTAAAAGAAGTCATGTTTAAGAACAACCTGGGATTTTCAAATCGCCTGTGTACGCCTGCTGTGGATTTCGGATATACTTTTTAGGGAGAGGCGCCAATACTACCATAGATTTTATTATTATCCCAAATCGATTTGCAGGCCTTGTGAAAACCCATGACATTCACCCTAATGAGATGAGTGACCATTTGGCCCAGAGTGTGAACATAATAGTCCTTAGTTGGGCGGCGAAGAGAAATGGCAAAAAATTTGCATGGTTACAGGACATTACACTGGGAAGGAAGAACGGGTATGCTGTCAGTTGGGGTAGCAGGGACCCGAAGAAGTTAAGCACTGAAATAGTGGTTAAGGCATTAGATCCCATTTTGATATACCTAAGTGATAGCCCCATGCACAATGAGGTTTTAACTGCTTTTTTACAGGGATTGTTAGAGACATTCTGTTCAAAAAATCGAAAGGCTCGCCAAGCAAAACGAAAGGTTGGTTTGATAAGAACTGCACACTTAGCTATAAAAATTTAAAAACTGCCTTACAGTGTGAGGTGAGAGATTGGTCTAAGATAAGAGCATATAGGAAAATATATAAAGAAGCTAGGAAGCATAGGAGTACAGAGATGAAAAATACGGCTTGGAAGGATTTAATAGATGCCGCAAAGTCCAAGGACAGTGCCTAATTGTGGGCGGCAGTAAACGCTCCCTTTCTTGTGAACACAATGGATGTACCAACCATTGATTTAGCGATTAGTGAACAGATTTGGATTAATTTTTTCTCTAGTGTATACGCAAAACAGAAATCCAATGAGGGCATCCTAGAGAGGTTAGAGTCTTTGAATACCGACCAATTATTTGTCCCTATTAAACTTGATATCTCGTTGCAGGACATTAATGCCGCAGGTAAAGCCGGTAAAAGTGGGAAGGCGGCTGGTCCCGACCGAATACCGATTGACCTCTATAAGTCAAACCTGGAGGTCTGTGCCCCAATTTTAACCAGAGTATTGCAAGGATGTTGCGAGAGAGGATTCATCAAAACATGGTCCGAATCAAACATAGTCCACATTTTTAAAAAGGGAGATCGAAATGATCCTGCCTGCTATCGCCCGATATCTTTGTTGGATTCTCTGATCCAGGTTGCAGGCAGGATCATTTTAGATCGTTTGCAGGGATGGACCAAAGAAAAGGGGATCTTAAGCGACGTCCAATATGGTTTTAGGGCAGGTTTAGGCACAAACGAGCAGATTTTAAATTGAAGTACTTTAATTGGTAAATATACTAAGGCAAAATCTGAGCAGGTTTATTTGGCCTTTGTAGACCTCTCCGCAGCTTTTGACCGCGTAGTTCACGAAAAGCTATGGGGGCTGCTAGAGGAACTAAAAGTTGATCCTGTTTTAATTCAATTTTTAAAGTACCTTGACACTGGAGCCATGGCAAAGGTCCGCTATGGAAGTATGGGAGAGTGCACTGCCCCATTTAAAATTGAAAAAGGCGTAAGGCAGGGATGTGTGTTGGCACCACTCCTGTTTTCTTTATATACCAACGCTTTAGAGCAGGAGTTGGTGTCACATACTAGGGACCCACCTTATGTAAATTCTCGCCCCATCGCATCCCTCCTTTACGCTGATGATGCTGTGCTTATGGTTATGGCCCACAGTCAAATCGGCCTACAGAGGGCACTTTCCTTTTATTCTATCTTTATGGCAAGGCTGGGCCTGAGATTGAATGCCAAGAAAAGCTTTGTAATGTCCTGCGGAACAACTAAAAATAAATTAAGAAAATTTCAGGCGGGGGAAGCGAAGTTGAAACTACCCATTCATTTAATTATCTGGGCATTCTTTTTGATAAGACGGGCTCCTGGGCACCAGCGGTTAAGGCAAGGAACCTTTTATACGTGAAGTATATAGCGGCCCTTTTTAACTTCTCAAAAAAGCTGGGGAAAAGGCCTCTGGAAATCATGCTGAGGATTTACCGTGGTAAATGCGTGAGTATGGCCCTCTATGGGGCAGGAATTTGGGGGTTCCAAGATTTACCCCAATTCAGCGTACCGAAAATGCTTTTCTGAGGTCCCTATTGAGCGTCCCAATTAGCGCATCTGTTTTTAATTGCCATTCTGAGCTGGTAGTCATATACATCCCTGACTTGATTAGGGCCCAGCCAGCCCTTTCATGGCATAGAATTTGGACTACGGAGAGTGCTACCCTAAATAGGGACATAATGAGGGATGCAATGAAACTAAGTAATGCCCGCAAAATTCCTTGGCTAAAATATGTGGAAGATCTTATGCATGATATCGGCCACACTGAATATTTTTCCCTGCCTGATAGCTTGAATGTCATCAAACATAAAGAGTTCAAAGGGATAAATATGGCCCACCAAGAAGATAGCAGGCTAGCTCTTGCCTTGAACAAACCAACAGTGATCAGTCATCAGCTGATTATAACCTCGTGCAGCATTCAACAATACTTGCAATACGTACCGAGTAGATATGAAAGATATCTCTTGACCAGATTTAGATTTGGGACTCTTCACCACCTGATTTCATACCCAAATATCAATGACTGGTCAAGAAATTTATGTCATTGTCCGTGTGACAACGTATCACAACAAAGTACGATCCACGTGGCGTTATTTTGTAAATTCTACCTTACAGAAAGGCAAAGGTGGTTAAAACCATTATTAAAAAAGGGAGGGTGCAGGCAATGTCGTCCTGCTTTTATTTACCTGCAGATGTTGGATAATTTGTATTGTATTGGCTCCATGGCGGGATTTTTAAAGAATGTAATAAAGATCAGGAAAGTAAATAACCTGTGAACTCAGGGGAGTGGTCATTTGACAATCTTTCCAAAGGACAAATTATATGTTTGAAAGAATAGTATAAAATTACTATTGTAATCTAGTTGACTGTTGTATATAGATGTATCTAGATCGCGTTATTAGATGATGAATCTGTTTTTATATGCATGTATGCTTTTATGATTTTACTACTTGAAATCAAATAAAGCTCGTTCGATTGATGTCTCGCAATGAGGGAATTGTAAAATACCAAAATCTTCTGTAATTTTCTGCCATTGTGCAAGCCAAATACATGTGTGTAATCCCTTATCCATCATGCCAGTGTATCCTGGTATACCCTCTGGTGGTGCTTCTTCTCCCTGTCTAACAGGTATTATCACATCATCTTTTACTAGCCTTCGTAAAGCCTTGAAATATTTCAGTTTTTCTTAAATTACAGTATTCACAAATGATTTTCTGTGAAAACAGGAAATAATCTTTTGTTCACCAATCACAACCAATACCAATGCAACTCTCTATGATATACTCAACCAATTCCAGCACGCTTTGCACCAACTGACCAATCCCAGCACGGCACACTGGGACGTCAACCTCGCACCTTGCAGCAGTTCATCTTCCTTTATAAATTTTTGGGCGCGTTAATCTAACAAAATGCACAATACAATGCTAGCAAATTCAACAACTAAGTTGGTTTGCTCCACTAAAGAATTACAGATAATTACTTTCTCCCGGTGAATAACTATTCATCTATGTTCTATGTTAACACTCACTTCAAATGAGACCTAGACCAGTGGAGTTTCACTCTGACTGATACAGTTATTCCCTGTGTACTAGAGATCAACTATACCTTCCACTTCTCACTATCACACAAAGTAAGGTCCCTATCCTTTAAGATGTTGTTGACAACGTCTGAAGACCAACACCACAACACAGCAGACAACTACACTGAGTGTCCTCTAGGTAGGTATATTTTGTCCATCCCAGGATTTTAGGACACGACGATCCCACTAACCACTTCAGCTTCTTCAGTAAGTGCCACACACACACAGCTTCTTTAATTGCACATAACATCACACAGCCATTTCAAAACACCATAATCTAAGCCAATGCAACATGCATCCCTATTAATACTCACACTGCTTTGCTGCTACAAGTTGTCTTCTGTAACACAGCACAGCATGGCACAACATCAGTGTTCTATCAATCCTTCTGTCGAATCATGGGTATTTCAACTTGGACTTTTATGGGAGAAATCTCTAAATGGGACACCGTAAAACCCTCATGTCAATGGACAAAACCATCCAACATGCTCCCAAGTTTTTTTGCATCTGTTTTTACATGGGCCCATTAAGGTGAATCAGTGCATTAAATCTTTAGTCATACCTCACACACAACAAATGAGGTCTTGGTCCTCCAATAGACTTTGCTTTTTGCATTGAGGGGTGAGTACACTAGGGTGAGTACACTAGGGTGTCGATTGTTGGTTACCCATTGAGGACCAGGATTTGGCAAACAATTTACAAATGAGTAATCAAGTTTAAATGCACCACCCTCAATACCATGCTGCAAAGGTATAGGATGACAACAGGACCAATAGTTCTGCTGTTGCTATACACTACAATAATAGCAATACCCGATGTTCTGTAAATAATCCATTCCTATCCCTGTTATATATTAGAAAACAATACTTTGTATGCACAGTCTTTGTAGAAAGAGTATTGCATACATTTAAGAAGACTCAGACAAAGTTTTTGTTTAATGTATTAAACAAATTTAGCATTCAAGTCAAAAATCAACATTTTAATATATTTTGTCATGAGTAGCAGCATACAAATACAAATGTAGTATAAAACTACACATAAGCAGAGTACAAAGAATAATCAAATCTCAAGTCCACAATAAACATTTAAATAAGCAAGTTAGAAAGGGACACGGCCAGAAATTCCAAGGAAAGTTTGTTAGGCAAGGGTTTCCTGCCACTAGCAAGGGCAGGGGGAAGTGTGGAAGAGTTTCTTTGGCATAGGATTGGATTAAAATCAGGATTTATGAATAAGCAAGTGCTAGCAAAACAAGAATGCCAGCAAGCCCTCCATATGGGGATGGAAAGAAAGCAGAGCTAAGGAAGCCCACTGCCCTATGAAAAGGATCTGTCCATAAGCAGGAATGAAACAAGTCTCTCTGATCAAGAAAGATGGGAATCTGCTGCAACTGCTACCACCCCCTCTGGGTGTTTGGTAATAATATAGATCAACAAGTCAGAGATGACATCAATTGTCACGCCATAGAGATCAGCTCACAATATATAGAAGTGGGAACTTCAGCATTCTTTCCCATTCTGCTCATGGGAATTGTGTTGTTTATTCCGGGCACACAGGTTAGTCCACAAAGGGCTATTCATTATTGCAATTTTCCATTTCTTAATGTCAAGGAACCTGAATTGCACATTAGAGCCCATTAGAGTTGCAACAAGTAACGGTTTCAGATCAGAATGTCCATGGGAAAATACAAGAAATGTTTCATTAGTGATAAGCAACGCACATTTCCTTCTCCCTAGCAATCCTTAAAAAATACAGGACTAATATAAAAGGAATAAGTAAATGCATTAAAAGACAGTGCATCTTAATTGATAAATTAATACATAGGTCCTCTCATGTATAATAAAATTCAATTAAGTATTTGTGTCAGCATAGTCGAATTTTCGTAATTAGTTTCATAAAAATGTTCTGTCTCAAATATGGCCTATTGCCATAATTTCGCAGTACATACATGCAAAATAATCTTTTAACGCGTTGAAGAATTTTTGCAAAAAGCGATGAAACAGGGGGCCTACATAGCAGCCACACCTCCCTTTTAATATCCCAAATTAAGTCCAAAGTACAGAAGTTTTGAGCCAGGTAGCGTGCACATCCTCTGCTCCCCTTGCTTCCAGAGAGCGATCCAAGGATCAAGGCTATTCCATCCACAAATGTGAAGGGCACTGCAAAAACAAGTTTTCACAGTAAATTATTCCATTCCATCCATAAGGCATCCAATATATACTTTTCCCAGGAATAACACAAAAACCGCCAATGCGTTTCATCCTCTCCCTGCGCACTTCATCAGGTCTGTAAAACATACAAAGACATATAGTGTATAATACAACATGCATATAAAAACTACAATACAACATATATAAAATCCACAGTTAAAAACCCATATAAGACGGCATAAATTTATCAAGACAGTACAAACAGGGACAGTATGAATACATGTAAAAGAAGGAAGAGCATTGAGTTAGATGAAGTTAAATTGTAATGGAAGAATAAGGTGTGAGAAAAGCCGCTTTTAGTATGGCTATCCACTAGATCAACAGTCAAAGTTTGTTGGTTGGAACAATCCATGCATCCAAGAGAAATTGGGAAATTATGTCCTGAGAATGTCTTAATGAAGTGCGCCCATCTATCATTTCCATGTGTTTTGCATTATGTGAGGGTTAAAAACTATAACCTAGCATAGCCCTTGAGACATTCCATAATGGTTTATCTTGTTGGTTTCCCCAGTATATCACCAATCAAAATCTCCAACCATACAGTTTCCCGGTTGGTGGTACATCCCAATATCTCAATGGGCCCTCATGTTTCCAGGGCTGATTGGAAGTCCTTATATGAACATTTGAGTCAATAAAGCGTGGACACCTAGAAGTATTTGTAGGCTTAAATTTAAAACCTATATTTGTAGCCCATTGCACAGTTTTGTTATATCCTGTATTGTCTATCTTCTATCCATTTAGGATGGGTACAACTTAAAGGTCGGGTATTTTTATCATTATGTCGCACTCCAACTTATTTATTTTGTGACCTATTTAATGGTCCCATTGAGGATAGCAATATCATACTGTTACAACAACTAGTTTATATGCAAGCATGCAAAAAGAAAATAGTACATACCTGCCTGCAAGGTAATGTCCATAGGGCCCCAATTACCCCCTGCAGAGGGCTGCTCTCAGGAGGCGTACTGACAGAGCACCACCTTTTAGGTGGTGCACTTTTAGTGCGCCTCATGAAGGCTTCTTTGCCTTTGTTCCCACATCGGTAATACAGCATGGCCGCAGAGGCAAAGGGATTCCCTCATTTGCATGGGGCACGCCCCATGCAAATAAGGAAAAAACCCTTGTAGATAGTGCTGGCGCTTTATGTGCGCCAGCGCTATTGGTATTACAGAAGGGGCCGCACAATCTTCTTCGGCCCATTCTGTAATACCAAAGTGTCCAGAGGCATGCAAAGCGGGCACAAACACCTGTTGGTGGCCCGTGGCACTTTATGTAATACTGCCCCAGGTGTAATGAAGGAGTTAAGATGGCACGAATGAGCCCTAAGACAACCTGGCAATAGGATGCTCATAAACCCAGCTTAGTGTACTATTTGGCCCAGACAACTGCAGTAATAAGGGCTAGTTTATGAGATTGTGGCGCAGGGCAGCACAGCAAGTCACTTTCCTGAGCTGCCCTGCATTAAAAGGAAAGGGCAGGAATGCACAGTATTCATGATATATGGTGCATTCCTGACCCGTCAGTCAGCGCCTGCGCACAATTTGGTGTTTTGCGCAAATGCAGGCACCCTTACACCATATTGCAATGGTGTCTGCATTGTTGGCAGGATTGTTTTTGTGCAGCAAGGGGCACCTTCTTGCAAAAAAACACAATCCATGGGGGAGTTTTCCTTGTTCTATGTGTACTGCAGAATACAGCACACATGGAAAGAAGAAAAAACGAGGAGAAATTAAAACATTTCTCCTTGTTATGCCTGCTATGGGGAGGAATAAGGTGTTGGCACTGCCCCAGGTTTACGTGATTTTGTAATTCTGTGGCAACATCCAAATCTGAGGAACAACTCCCACAATGCCCATGGAATGCCTCCTTGATGCATGGTAAGAAAGCCCAGCGCTTTGCGCTGCCTTGCCCTACTCCATATCTATGAGGCCATGCAAAGCCACACTATGTGGCTTTGCCAAGCCTCATAGATATGATTGAAAGGCCTGCGCCACCGAAACGTCAAAAAAGCGACTCTTTGATGGTGCAGACCTCTTGTAAATAAGCCCCTCAGTTCTTGTAAGGGTCAGTTCACTGTCCAAATAACTTTATTGAGATTTCTGAGGTCATTACTAGGCCTGAGCATAATTTTGATTGTGCTGGGGTAAACGGAAATTTTTGTGCTGAGAAATAGTGACAAAGACAAAATGTATCTTCTCGCTTAATTCAAGCGTAATTTAGCTGAATTCTTAGGTAATTCCATATTATTTCACATCACAGAATTACACGAGACATACCAACCCATAGTTAATACACAAACAAAGCTCCCCTGTTTTTTGGGGGCTATAACCATACTGGAAAGCCATAAAGAGGCATTAGCAGACTCAATAATACCTTGCCTAAGCATGTCCCCAAATCTGTCTTTCCAAATCATTACATACAATAAAAGACAGCTTGGGTAGTTTGTGCTTTATTGAATGAGTGGTTCTTCATAATCTTGATAGTATATATTTAACCACAATTTCAAGGAATTGGGTTATTGGTTGAGCCTCAATTGAGCAACAACAACAATCCTTGCCAGGATCAACCACAAAATACACAAAATTAACTTGTGCTTAACCCACTAGTAGTTTGGCACTGAGCTTTCAGGCTTAACTGAAAGGCAATGTGTAAAGAATGTATGCAGTAATCAAACAGTAAAAAAGGGAAAACACAACATAAAAGAAATCCCAAATGACATTGGAAGCATGGAGTAAATTTGAATAAATTAAATTATAACAGAATGGCAACAATCCAATAAGTAGAACCGGAGATATTATTTTTTAAACATTTAGGTAAAAATAGCACCAAGAAGCGTGAAGCGGCAACTGTGGGTTATGTCATTGCGCCGGACCGGGACACAGTCACAAGCTCAGGCTGGCTGCGAAGGAATGCAGGTCAAACATAGGACCAATTTTGGCCCCTTGGCGTTGTATTCTATGTCCTTGATTTGATATTTGTGCGGTGGTGCTTTGTAAGGGTTTGCTTCCATCTGCATTTATTTATTTTATTATTTTATTACAAACTTGTACCGCACTGGGAATCGACTCCCGAAGGAGTATCTCCGCGCCCCTGGCGTCATCTTTGAACAGAGCCGGTCCTACAGTGTAGCATTATTTCCCTTTGTCGGATAAACTAGTATTGGAAAAGGAAAGTTTTAAGTTTCTTCCTAAAAGGAAGATGTTCCCTACACTGTCTGATCTCTCTGGGGAGATTGTTCCACATCTTTGGGCCAGCCACAGACAGGGCCCTACCCCCTTGCCTGGCCTTCTTAATCCTAGGAACACATAGGAGTTCTTGATCTCCCAATCTAAGAGATCGGGAGGGAGCGTATGCATTGAATTTTTTTGTCAGATATTCGGGGCCTTTCCCTGTGAGGCACTTATGGATGACACAACATGTCTTAAACAATACCCTCTGTTTCACTGAAAGCCAGTGAAGCTTAATTAACAGGGGTTTGGATGGAGTACGTGCAGGGGCATTGAGGACAAGGCGTGCAGCAGTGTTTTGCACAACCTGCAATCTGGAGATGACCCCCTCGTTGGCAGCTAACAGCAATCCATTACAGTAATCAAGCCTGCTCAACACAAGCGCCTGTACCAAGGTTTTTCTAGTGGTATCAGGGAGCAGGGGGAACACTTTTCGGAGAAGCCCAATGATATGGAAACAGGAGCCAACCACTTGGTTTCCATGTTGTTTCAAGGAAAGCTCCTGATCCAGTTTTACTCCAAGATTTTTCACGCACTGTTTAGGTTCAGGGACTGGGCCCAGGTCTTGCGGCCACCAGTCAGGAGTCCACAGGCGTTTAGCTTCCCCAAAGAGCATCACCTCCGTTTTGGAAACGTTGCACTGTAAGAAGTTCGAGGCCATCCACTGGGCCACTTCTGTCATACCCCGGGCAAAGGAGTTTCGCACTTCAGATGTCAAAGTTATAAACGGAAAGAGGAGTTGTGTATCGTCCGCATACGATACCGGGATAAAACCGTGGGATCTCATGATGTTCGACAGGGGGGCCACATAGATGTTAAATAAAGTAGGGCTCAGACATGAGCCCTGTGGCACCCCCTTAGAGATCTCCACCTCCTCCGACCGATACGTCCCCATGATGACACTTTGGGTACGCTTAGTGAGAAAACTCCTTAGCCAGGCCAGCACCCTGCCTTCCAGACCGATGTCAATTAGTCTGGAGGTCATGATGTCATGTGACACCGTGTCAAACGCCGCTGACAAATCTAAAAGCACCAGGATAACGGAAAAACCCCCATCCTGTAGCATATGAAGATCGTCAGCGACGGACAACAGGGCAGTCTCAGTGCTGTGCCTAGGCCTAAACCCAGACTGGGAGGGATCCAGCCCCCCTGCACTTTCGATGAAATTTGACAAGTGCCGATTGACAAATTTCTCCGTCAACTTCCCAAAAAATGGAAGGAGTGAGATAGGTCTTAGATTTGTCAATTCAGTCCAGGGGATGGTGTTGTTTTTCCTCAGTGGTTTCACCAGTGCCCGCTTCCAATCTAGGGGGACTTCCCCTGTGCTCAGGGACAGGTTGATTACATGCTGGATTCCTGTAGCCAAAACATTAGCCACTAACGGCATAATGCGTGCCGGGATGATATCAGAGGGGCACCCGCTTTTTGTCTGGCTAATTAAAGTAATTACCTCTTCCGTTGTTATGAGAGGGAATTCTGCCATCTTGTTAGGGCAATTGATATTCATATGTGCTCTAGTGGCTAGATGAACCATGTTGTCCACTATGGTCTTATTTTTGGTGTTATCTTTGGTAGCTATTATTTTGTCATATATACCCTCGATCTTTTTGGTAAAAAATTGGGAGATGTTGTCACAGAGTTCCTGGGATGCTATCTCGATGGTCTCACAGGCAGCAGGTTTAGTGAAGGTTTGAAGAACTTGATACAAAACCCTTGCATTGTTTCCTGCTGCTGATAGTTGTGCTGCTATGTGTTGTTTTTGTGCAGCCCGGATGGCTTTGTGATAGATGTTTTGAGAGATCTTGTAATTCTCCCTATCCTCTGCCTTGAGAGTTCCGCTCCAGAGTTTTTCTAACTTTCTTGTGGTTAGTTTTAGCAATCTTAAATCCTCTGCATTAGTTCTACTGAAGCTTTCAGCTGTGCAGTGAGGCTCATAGGGGCTTCGTATGGCTGTGCATCAGTTCTGATGATGTTCTCAACTATGCAGCAAGGCTTTGCGTCGCTCTGCATCTGTTCCGATGAAGATTTCAGCTCAGAGGTGAGACTTTGCGAGGCTTCATGTTGTTTCATGCTGGATTTAATAGAACATTCAGTTAGGCAAGGATGAGTGCTCTCCGTTGCCCGCCAGGGGTCCAGGACCTGTGGGGCACCTCTTGGGAATCGGGACTCCCTCCAGCAGAGGCCAACAACAAAGCTCAGTAAGGTATAGCTGCAAGTTGAGGCAGGCCCAGTTGTAGCAGGTTATCGGGTAAATTGCAGGGAGGCCTCTAAAGATTGCTGTGTCCCTGTAGCTCACACGGGAATTCATTCAACTGACCCTTAGAGTCACTCTGGGTAGCCTGGGATGAAGGCAAGCAGGTCAAATTTCCTTCTCAGGCAGCAAAGCAGTATTTCAAACATCAGGGCAGGCATTCTACTGTAACCTCTACAGGCCCAGGAGTGTTCTAATGAGTGGGTCCACAGGTCCAATATTTATACCTGAAGCCAGCCTTTTTGTGGGCGAATTCCCTGCCCTACCCCCACATCTGGTTCTAGAAAGCTCTTCCCCTTCCCCTGTTAAGGATTCATACTGTCTGGAAGTGACAAAAAGCAGGCCAGGCCTGGCATACATTCTTTTTCTGTGTGCAGGAGGCAAACCCCGTTGATTTGGAAATGGGGCTGGGTACAGCCCCTTCCCAGTCATTCTCTTAGGATAGCCCACCCTGTCTACACTAAAGCCCTCTTTGTATCACTGTCTAGAAGGAATACACAAAACACAGCAGCAGGACCATTCACAGTCATCTGACCCAGGACACTGACAAAAGGCACACATGGTTGGGACAGGAAAATGCCACCTTGCTAAAGGTGGCATTTTTAGTATTGTGACCTAAAATCTGGCTTTACCATTAGAGAGGATTTTAGAACTTATTAACTGTAATAAGATAACCCTGTGCTGAGAGAGATGGACCTTACAAGCGTGATTTTTTTGACTGATTTTGTCACTGCTAATACATATAAAACCTAAATACAGATGTCCTAATTTTTTAAGACAATGTACCCTTCCTACGGAGCCTTTTCGGGCCTACTTTAGGTTTGACATGAGGAAGGTTTAGGCCCGGCATAAGGTTTTGCCAGGTCTAAATGGTAGTTTAAAACTGTAGTCCAGACTGTGATGGCAAGCCTGAAACATGTTTTAAAGTGCTACTTTAGTGGGTGGCATAATGTGTGCTGCAGGTCTACTGGTAGCATTTAATTAAGGCCCTGGGTACATGAAGTACCATTTACTAGGGTCTTACAAGTACATTTAATTTTCCAATTAAGTGTCCTCAGAGTCACCTTGTAGCTAACTACATCCTGAGGGGTTTCTTGGGAGCTTCCTCTCATCCCCAGGCAGACACCACCGTCCTTGGGAAAACACGCCTGAGTAAAGATACCTATCAGTATAGTCTCCAAGTGTCCTGGTCCACCAAGACCAGGATGAACCTGTAACCTAGGGCAGGCTTGGGGCCCAGCATGATGATGCCCACCTTTTTAAAGATGAGCCGTCTGCTTTCCTCCTGTCTTCCCACTGATCTGGTAGGTAGGAGAGGACCTGCAAAGTGCATCTGGAGTAATTTTCATCCAGTAGTAGTATAAGTAGGTGACTAGCCTTGCAAAGGTCTTGACCTGCCCCAGATGTCCTGTCAAGGGTACATCCTAGGCCAGACCCAAAAGGAAGGCTGTGTAGCACTGAGGAACCGCTAACATGTGGTTTGCACCAGGCTCCAGAAGCTTTGGTTCCCTATACAGGAGATCATTCTCCCAATAAATCAGGTGATCACCAGTGAGGTCACCAGCTGTGCTGGCCTTTGCCTGTCACCGTAAGCCCTCAAGAGTAAGGCACACTCTCAGGGTTTTGCAGAACTATGCCCGAGATGACCCCACACAACCATCCAGTACCTTTTTGGAATATTACATGAAATCCACCCAGGACTGGCTTGACAGCTTCTGTCAGCAGGGCAGTCCTTCTTCTGTAACTTCCCCAGCTCCAGGGGCGATCTGATGAGAGGCGAGGTGGCTGCTGCCCGAATTATTATCATCTTATTTTAGTTTCTTATCCTAAATGGGTTTTTTGGTAGACCGCCACATATTGCCATTGGGGTCATGGTGTGCCCACTCTGCCCCTTTATGGGCAGCTTCTGAATTTTGTTTCTAGCTGTGGAAAGCCAGCCAAATGTTTCGGTACTGCAGTACTAGCCTAGGTGTCATGGTATGGAAATGGCTCAAGGGATGAAATGTCTTCTAGGACAATCAGAGTCTATCTTTTGAACCCCTTCATGACCACCTCGGAATACTCTTTATATGTAAATTTCTCCAAAACAGCTTTTTACATCAAATAAAGGCATGTTTTTGAGTAAAGCTTTTACTTTTTGCCAAATTTGTTCTGTTCTATCATTTTACCAAATTTCTTTTTTTTTTTTTTAAATAATTCCATTACAATTTATCCATATATTTTGGATATAAAAGAAAACACATTGTATACTTTATCTAGCAAAGAGGGCAACAAAAAAAACCCAAGAAGAACGGATATCAATAAATTACATGCAGGAAGCGAAAAGATACTGATCGATAATGTTAACACTACATCAGTCATTCAAACACACTGTCTCACGGTTCCTGAGAAAACAAACAAAGAGAAAGGGAGAGAGAGAACAAAGGAAAACACATTAGGAAAAAATACATATCAATTAGACGGGGACAGAGCGTACCAGGCCGTGATGGGAGACCAACTCTTTTCCCCCCACATCCTAGACTTAAGCCCCCTAGTAGCATAAATCGCTGACTCATAGTTATAGACTGCCAGAAACCTAGCGGGCCAGTTTTGGAAGCTCGGAGGATCTTCCTCTTTCCAGTGAGTAGCCAAAATGATGCGGTATACAGCAGAACCAATAAATAGCATTGCTTCCTCACTGTGGTGCAGTCTCAAAGTGCAATCATATCCCAGCATAAAAATTGAAGGTGATTCCGGCAGATCTCATCCAAACACCTCCTTCCAAAACTACCAAATCATTTTCTTAAAAAGCCCTAAGCTGTCACATTCGTAGAACATATGCACAAGAGTCGCGGGTCCACTTTTGCACCTAGGACAGTGGTCGCTGTCAGTTTTCCCCCATGCATGCAGTTTGGCCGATGTATAGTAAAGATTATAAACTGTTTTATACAGCTGAGCCCTAAGGTTGGTAGAAAGTAAAAGTTGGGAGGCCATTGACACACCTTATCTAAATCCACATCTGGATTGCCTAATTTGCTAGCCCAGGTTGCTTCCGTACGTTCAGTGTCATCTGGTGCGTTGGCGAGGTGAGCATTATAGAATGTACCTATTCTAGAGGAGGATTTCTGGATATCTTCCAACAGGGGTATTCTGTTCCAGTTTATGTTAGGAAGCAAATGATTAATGCTTGACCTAACTTGAAGAAATTTAAGATAGTCGCTGCTAGGTATGCAATATTGAGTCTGGAGGAGACTAAAATTAAGCTTTTTCTCGGGACCTAGAAGATCAAAAAGAGATGTAATTCCATAGCTCTCCAAGTTGGCAAAAGTCCCATCATTTATGTTTTGCGAGAAGAGAGACGATAGCCAAAGTGGGGAGTATCGGGTATATTTAGGAATTTGAAAATATTTTGTTATTTTAGTCCAAGCTTTCCAAGCCCCTGTAACAATCTTGAATTTGACTTTTTTATAATATCCAGGGTCATAGTGTCTAAGTAGAAGTCCTCTGGCTTTAGGACCAAGGGTCAGCTGGTATATTGATGGAATGTCCGCCCCTGCTTCATCCTGTATAGGACTAACCATGGGAGCAAATTGCTGTATATATGCAGCCCAATAGTATAGGAACAACTGAGGGATAGCCAGAACACCACGATTGTAAGGCAGGGACAAGTATTTTAGTGATCTTCTGATCTTGCCGTATTGCCAGACGAATTTGGAGATTTGGGAGTTGAGAATTTTGATAAATTTATCGTCTACTAATAGGGGAATGGTACGGAATAAATATAGGATTTTAGGGAAGATAGTAATTTTAATATAGTTCCCCCTACCTATGATGGTGAGATGAAGACTATTTACCCTAGCAAGATCCTGTCTTATTGTGTCGATTAGGGGTTCATAGTTGCATTTGACGATGTTTTGAGTTTCGGCAGTAATATGTACTCCTAGATACGTAGCCTTATAGGCCCGCCTAGGGTCAGAGCAAAGCGTGTTTTGTGTGCATAAAATTACTGTCTTACTCCTATTTAAGGAGTAGCCTGAGTAAGACCCAAATAAGAGTGCAGTTGCCTCTATCTCTGCTAGGGCTGTCTCTGGGTCGGGTGTTAAAATAGCGACATCATCCGCGTGGGCAAGAACTTTAGTTTCAAAAGTGCCTGTCACCACAGGGTAAATTCTAGGAATAGCGAGGATTTTCAGAATCAGGGGGTTAATATACAAAGCAAAGAGAATTGGCGAGCATGGGCACCCCTGTCTCGTTCCTCTTGTGATATTTATCAAGCCTGATTCCTGCCCCATTAAGTGTCATATTGCTGTTGGATTACAGTACATTACTTTAATTGCTTTTGTAAATAAAGCCCCAAAGTTGTAATGTTCCAGAAACCGCTTTTTACATCAAATAAAGGCATGTTTTTGAGTAAAGCCTTCACTTTTTGCCAAATTTGTTCTGTTCTATAATTTCACCAAATTTCTTATGGGAATTATTATGGGAATTTGATGTTTTGGGACCCCGTCTCTTATTGTCTTTAACCCTGGGCGTAGTTTACGTAATAGTGCTATGCGTAGCTACGCGAAGTGCATAGTGCGGTAGGGAAAATGCTGTTCGCACTGATTGCACAGTGCCAGATGCTTGTCCGCATTGTGCAATCATTGCAAACTGCTTCTTGCACAGTGCAAGCGGTCGTTTTCTGCTGTTTGAGTAGATTTGTACTCGAGTGGCACCTTTCTCAACGCGGACTGGTAGTTTCTTATCGCGAGCGGTCGTGAGCATACGCGACCAATCGCAATGAGAAACCTGACCTCCCCGCATTGAGAATCTTGCCAGGAGGTTTATTTTCCACGCTCGCGATTGGCAACTTGATGTTGCTGATCGTGAATGAGGAAAAAGTCTCGCTGGGATGTTGATTTTGCTCGCTGGCGGTCACCAGCATTATGTTGAGGACCGCGAGCAAGCAAAAAATGCCTGCTACACTACGCATTTTTGCACTGTGCTACGTGCAATTCGCATAGCACGTAGTTGCGCAAACTACACACGCTCCTTGAGCATAGCATAGTCCCACACCCAGGGTTAATTATCTTACAATTATGCAAATGTAATAATTAGATATTGTAAAGAAATGGGCCAAGGGTTGCATGGCCTGTACAAGTAATGGGCTTACATTTTCCCTTCACTGGGAGCCAACCACCCAATTCTAGTGCTTCATTCTATCAGCGTAGCAGAGCATAGCACTCCAAGGCCTACTCAAGGGAGGTGGTGTGAGTTAGTGATCACCATTCGATAGAACACAATAATAACAGTTAATAAATGATTGTCCATTCTGTGCTTTTGCTTTAAAAAGTAAAAGTATATTTATTACACACAAACTACTCAACACTGTGCAGTAATTTGCAAATATACATAAGACTGATGGATATACCTTTTGACGGCATTGTGTAATCACCTTCTGCCCTCCTAAAAGGGTCATACAACAACATCAGGTAAGTACATTGACTTGGTCAAAGGTTCAAGAGCAACAAACTACAAGTCAATTCAATTCAGAAAACTTTATTCGATTATTTTAAAAATAATCATAAAAGTGCATACAATACATCACGTACACATTTGGAAAATACAATTATACAGATGTAAAAAGTTACTGAGGTATACATTTCCTAACAGAAACAGATTTTAAAATATATACAGCAGTGAAAAAACACACATCAGAATCAGCAAGAGAAAATAAAAGGCTCATGGCCAAGTTCATAGAGAATGCATTATATTTTATAAAAAGTGGTTTCAAATAGGCAATACGAAGTTGATGGTAGAGGGGGCAAATCAATAAAAAGTGCTCGGTACTCTGCTTGGATGTCCCATCACATGGGCATGGGACTACGGTATGCAACTTAATATGTGGGTAGGCAACAAGCAAATGTACTGACCCCATCCGTAGTCTAGTAAGTACATACTGATGTGAACGAACAGTTACCATTTTTAGATAATTTGCAAAACCAGATTCAGCCAGGTTATACTTATTATAAAAACTATGTGTGGAGTACTGGCTAACGGTAACGCTACGCATTTTTTCCTTGGCCATCATATACACATTTTTTAGCTCCTTTTTAGGGATGTCCGTTACACTGTAGGGATTATTCCGTACGTCTAACTTAAAAGCGTCTTTGAATGTGGAGACGATATATTTGAGCCAGGGAATCTGATTGTACTTGTCCAGGTGGAGACAGTCATTAATGATCTTCCTCGTGAAACTTTTTTGTTCCTTAGTCCAAATAGACCTCCATACCAGTAGGGGTCTAAGGCTAATAAGATCTGTTAAATGCTCCAGACCAACCTCTTGATGGATCAAGCTGGTAGAGGATGAAGATGGTAAACAGAGGAGTTTTTTAATGAAATTATTTTCTTCCACTTGGAGCATATTATGATTACAGTGTCCCCATACCCCTGACCCATACAGGGCCAGAGCTACACATCTATGACGGTAGATATACATCATATCAAATATACGCCTTGAGCCCAGTTTGGAAGCGAACTTAAAAATACCAAATGCATATTTACTCATTTTGGCCCTAACATTGATCATCTCATGTGACCATATACCCCCATTATTGAAAGTAACACCTAAATAACAAAATGTATCAACCACTTGAATAATTTCATCTTTAAATGAGAAAGGTCTTAATTTTTTAATTTTTTTGCCACAAGCCAGAATAAAAGTTTTCGAATTGTTAATCTTGAGTTTCCTCCCATTAATAAAATCCAGAAATCTATCCATGAGTCTTTGCAGCCCAACAGGGGTTCTGGATAGCAATACCGTGTCGTCTGCGTACAGTAAAACCGGGATGGTAATACCGTCCGCAGACGGAACATCGGCATTTACTAAACGCAATTCCGACTCCATGGCATTAATAAAAAGGGAGAAAAGAAGAGGGGCGAGAACACAGCCTTGCCTAATACCCGACCCTACTTTAACGCTAGAAGTACATTCACCCATTTGCCCAAAACGGATCTTGGCGGACAAATTACTGTATAGGTGCGCCAAAAAGTAAATAATTTCTGGTGGTGCCCCCATATTCAATAAAGTTGTCCATAATAATCCATGATTTACCAGGTCAAATGCACTTGAGAGGTCTGCAAAACATAGGAACAGCAAACCCTGTTTGGCACGCGTGTACTTGCCTATAATAAGATCTAAGTTAATACACTGTTCTATGGTGCCCAACCCCTTGCGGAATCCAAACTGTGAGTCCGCAAGGATGTTATTCTCTTCAACCCATTCCTCCAAATGGATCAATAACACCCTACTCATTACTTTCATGGAAGAGTCGAGAAGGGAGATAGGGCGATAGTTCTTGGCCTCGCCTCTATCCCCCTTTTTATAGATGGGAATAATAATCGACTCTCCCCATGACTGTGGTGCGGAGACCATAGCAACAGCATTAAAAACCTTGGTCAACAAGGGACTCCAAAGCAATACATCTGCTTTGTAGAGATCAATAGGGACCCCGTCAGGGCCAGGTTCCTTTCCTCCCTTGCTGCCCCGGATGGCAATTTCCACCTCCTCAATAGTGATGTTCAGTGCAATAGGTGGATCAAAATCCAGGACCACATCTCTCTCTAGTGAGGTCCCTTCTGGATTAAATATACTAGAGAAGTGGGACACCCAGCTATCCTCATTTACTTGGGCAGAAAGTATGGGGTGTGCCTCATTATGTAAAAAAGGGCTATTAACCGTATTCCAAAATAACTCGGTGTCACGGAGTTCTATTGCCTTGGACATCAGGTCCCACGCTTCCTCTCTTAATTCCTGCTTCCTTATATTCAAGTGCATTTTGTAAGTATGCCTTAGAGATTTAACTATTTCCCTATCCCTGGGTTTAAAAGAAAGGGCATTTTTCAGATTTTGCAAGGATTTTGTGCATGCTTTATTAAACCACCCATTGGGGACACCATGCCCCTTGACCTTATTAGAGGTCAAGATCTTTTTTGTGGTCACATTAATAGACTCAAACCCAGCTAAAATACTTGTTAAGCCTGTGTTGGGATCAAGACAGCTTTCCACCTCCTGGAGACATGCAGACACAATTTCTACCAACAACTTTTCCTCATTTTTCCTCCCCCACTTGATCCTGGGGCCGTTCGGTCTATGCGGAATTAAATCTGCCACTGTTCCATGAGACACATCAGCCTTTTCCCCCAAAATAAACAAATGTGTGGTAGGGCAATTATGATCACTAAGAGCCAGGTCAACTACTTCTGGGGGGCTACACATGGTAATCAAACTTGCCGAAGCAATAAGATAATCAATAATGGTAGCGGAATTCCTTCCCACAAACGTAGGTACCGGCTTGCCTTCATTATCTTTATTGGGTGATAGTATCAATAGATCCAATTTAGATAGGAGGATATTTAATGAGTCACCATAAGTCGTGTGTAGGAAGTGAGCCTGATCCCCTTCATCCTCGCCTCCAAACCCGCACACCCTCGAGAAAGAGTGAGGGCACATATGAATATTAAAATCTCCTCCCCATAGAATATCAAAGGGTACGCTGGTTTGTCCACACAGCTTGTCGACTGCGGCATCAAGTTCATCGACCACTAAAGTGCTGGAGTGGTTAAACGTATTATTATAATGATTAATTATCAAAACGTTCCGGCCGCCCTGGTGCTGCAGCCATAATACTTGAGAGTGTGATCCAACTGTCATGTGGGTTTTAACTCGTATTGGAAAGCTTACTGACAGCAGAATAACCAGTCCCCCCCTGGCTCTACCCATATTAGAACTCAGGGCCGGGCAATTATAGGCAACAAAACCGTCCAGGGTAATATCATCAGTGCACCACGTCTCCTGGAGACAAAGAATGTCAAATTTGGTTAACAAATCCGACCAGCCAAGGCGGTCGGCCTTGTTACACCACCCTGCAATGTTCCAACTCATTAGATTATAGCCTTTGCTTGGGGCAACACCTTCCTCGGAAATAATAGTTTCAATGTATGTTGGGTGCACAGACCTATTCGGTAATACAGTTGAAAACTGAATGTTGGTGAATAATGGCGGGGATACCATATCAAATAGATTAGCATTCGGAGCAATTATTGGCTCCGAAGGCACCCCTGGATACTCCTCTTCATTAACTGAGCAACCTCTAATAGGACCATTAGCGACATCCCAACAAGAGCCCGAAGATCCCTGCTCCCCCGGGACACAAAAGTGTTCCATTTGGGTCTGATTATGGTGCAAATAAACTTCCTCAAGAGGAATAGGATGGCTCGGGGTGCTAACATGTCCCATGGATCTGCGGGGTTTCACAGGCATTCTAGATGTAGTTTTGTCATTAGTGATCCTCATCACATCAAATTCGTTAACATTGTCCATCATACTATGGGTGTAAATACCGCTTCCCTCGGCCCCAGAGCTCCAAAAACTTAAATCGCAATCATCTAACCCATTAAATATCTCAAACCTATTAGTGGTCTCCAATGGTGTAAATGGTTTTAGGTAGTCCATTCTCCTATTTATGGTTGTATTGGACCTGGGAGGTACAAAGTTCCATCCATAAGGATCAGCGACCGGTGCTGGATAGGGAATATATATTGTGGATTCCTGGCATTCTGTATATTTGATGGGAATGGATTAGGGTAAGTTTGTATTTGCGGGAGTTGGGGAGGTTGATGCTGATGTGAGAATACCAAGGATCTTGGGTAAAAGTACGTCAGTGGTCTTGGAATGATACTATTATTGCTGTTTCCTGGGGGCCAATTTAAGATATATTGGACAGCATTTTGATCTCTAAAATTCACTACCACCACGTCCCCCAAAATATCCTTTGGTCTACTCCCCAACCACAGAAGGCGGCGAACGTGAACAATATCTCCGCTGATGTTATTTGCGATGGGTCTGTATAGGCTCAGCCAATGCATGATTTTGTTCTTCAGCTGAGCGAATCCCTCCCGCTTATTTCCTTCTAATTCGGGTACCCCTGTAAGAACTACCACGAAAGGCACTGCTTCCGGCGGGATTTCCGGAAGGGGTGTCCTAGATTGTATCCCCCATGAATGCTTGAGATTTCTGTCGTCCCTTGAAGGTATCCCCATAAATACATTTCCCATATCCTTTGATGATCTAACAGCAACGGTAGCTGGGGTCTGGACGGGTTTATTTGTTACCATATTGGGGGGTAAATTAGATTGCTTATATTTTTTGGTTTCGGGTGGTTTCTGGGGAGCTGGAGCTAAATTAGTTACAGGGGGGGGCATGTTGTAATGGTTTGAGTGGGCATTATAGTATGTTGTGCGGTGATATTTGCAGCAGCCTTGAGAGGAATCTCCTTTTTCCCCAGTTCCTGCTCTATTTTCCCCAACCTTTCTTCTACATTTTTTAGTTTCTCTATAATTGTTAATGAAAAACTCCTAATTAAACATTCAATACTTTCTAGGGTAACGTTGTTATGTATTACTTGAGGTTCTATGTCAGCATATAGAGTGTCGGTACCAGTCTCATCACTTAAATCAATAAGTTGTGGTGAAGCTGACATTGATACCAAAGCATCAGGACCGGCTATTGGGGTCTTAACACTCCCCATAGGGACCTTAGCCTTGATGCCAAAGTCTGCATGACTCAGCTTTTGTTTCTGAGAATCTCCCCTTTTTCTCCTTTATTTGGTGGGGGGTGGCCCAAAGTTTTTTAGCGGTAAGTTTTTCTTTGCCCTTGTCATAATTAATTTATTTGATTTTGGGGCAGGAGTAATTAGAGCCTTGGTTATAATAAGAGAACCGACAGGGTTAGAAGACAACGAGTCATTTACAGTTGGTTTCAGGCTGGTGCTGGATGTAAGAGAGCATACTCTAGGTACAGAGGGGCTACTGTCTAGTGTTATTACACAATTATTGCTTTTATGACTCAGGTCAGGCATAGATGCAGCAAGTAAGGGTGACTCAATCATTGACGTGTTTTTCATGCTTTCTATGGAACGGCGGCGCTCTGCTCGCCGTTCCGCTAAGGTGAGTTCCTTGTGGACATCAGTGGGGGTCTTGGTAAAGTAATTGTCCAGGGTTCCATTGAAGACCCCCCCCCCGAGTCTGTCCGACATTTCAGCATCTAAGCTTAGGACTGGCAATGACATTTGGGATGGGTAAACCCGCCACCAACCAGAAGTCCGGGGTAGACTTACCCACCGTGCGTTCAGTGAGGTAATAGATGAACAGGGGGTACGGCCCGGACCAGTCTCCTCAGGCCTCGGAGGGCCACAGAGGGCCCGCCCTTTGCCCGGGCTTAGCCCCGGGCGCTCCCGCGCAGCGGGGTTCACCGTCTCTTATGGGCGTAGAAACGTGATTAGGCGGGGTGGGGCGGTCAGGGAGAGCGGGCCAGGTGACTCGGCCTTGGGATAGCCGGGACTCCTGGGAAAGCGAGTCCCGGACCCAGCGCTCGCAGCCCTGTCACTCACCCAGCAGGGGCCAACACTTCAGATGCACAGCCTGGTCGAAGCGGGACCCGCGAAGCGGGTTCCGCGAGGCGTGGTGTCAAATCCTTTCAAAACAGCAGCAAGGCAAAAGTCTAAAGGGCGTCCCACGTAGCAACAGCAGGCAGGGTCCTTTTGAAGTGGTTAGGCGGGGCGGGGCGGTCAGGGAGAGCGGGCCAGGTGACTCGGCCTTGGGATAGCCGGGACTCCTGGGAAAGCGAGTCCCGGATCCAGCGCTCGCAGCCCTGTCACTCACCCAGCAGGGGCCAACACCTCAGATGCACAGCCTGGTCGAAGCGGGACCCGCGAAGCGGGTTCCGCGAGGCGTGGTGTCAAATCCTTTCAAAACAGCATCAAGGCAAAAGTCTAAAGGGCGTCCCACGTAGCAACAGCAGGCAGGGTCCTTTTGAAGTGGTTAGGCGGGGTGGTCAGGGAGAGCGGGCCAGGTGACTCGGCCTTGGGATAGCCGGGACTCCTGGGAAAGCGAGTGAGGTTCCGTGACGATTTTACTCGTGTTTGTAAACATTGTCGTAAATACATAATTTTGGTATCAGTGAACCGCAAATGATCCATTTAGTATATCCTGGTGTTTTCGCTATGCTACGAGCAAGAGCACTCCTGTTACAAACACATTTCTGTTCTACCCATGGCATCCATCTTAGAACACGGAAGCCATTTTGTATTCCTTGCCCTCACATAGTCAATGGACACACAATGACCTCTTTTCATTTAAGGACACGTAGGCTTTAGCCGGCGATTCACCTTGCGAGTGACACGTGCACCTTAGGCCAGCAACGCTGTGGCAGCATGACTCGGCAAGAACTGCCTCCCCAGCCTGAGGCCAGTCCTGCTATACTGGTTCTTGTGTTCGTTGGCCTGATCATGATTAGGCGGCCGAAGCTGGTAACCGTGCCCATTTACGACCCACAAACATCTCTTATCCTGTCTTTCTATCTTCCACACCTGGCTCTGCTCCTTTCCTTCTGGGCTTTTATTAGGGGGAGGTAACGAAATTTACGATGAGGCGGTCCGGGTCTTGAATGAAGAATTGACATGGGATTATGATGGACTAGTGGGAACCCCTCATTTGTAATGTTTTGACATCAGATACTGTTGACGATTCCTGTGCAACGCCAAATATTTATTGTTTAAGACACGAATGTTTGGAACTGTGGTAACATGTAAAGAATTTGCCCCGAGCAGAATATTTAGTATATAAGGAACAACCCTCTTTGTACAAATTGAACAGGCTCCTAGACACTGCCCGTGTGCAGTTTCTGTGACTTCTGTGTCCCTGCAGTAATAAACCTTTGGTCTTTGACGCCACCATCGAGAAGCCCGTGTTTCTGTTTGTTTGTGCACCGAGACAGGTTGAACTCCGGGGTCTTCGGGTGTTTTCCCTGACACCTCTGGACGGAACCAAAAAGTCCAGAACTCCAATTGGCGCCCAACGTGGGGCGACGTCATTCGGTACCGGTCCAAAAGCCTGAAGAGTTCGAGGAGCTTCGTGTGAAGATTTCAGAGGGAGGCGCCCCACTTCATCGATCCCGGCATATCGCAAAAGTGGCCCCGACGTTCTCTTCCGCGAGGGTTCCCGTTCAGACGGCTGCAGTGGTCCGTTGCCTTGACCGTCGCCCTGTCTTGGACCCGAGGTGCAGTCCTTAGTACGGCGAGACGTGACGGGTTTCTCCTTGGTGACGTCTTCAGTACCTCAGTTAAGTATTTTGTGAGGGTTGCTCCTGTTTGGATAATCCTTTTAGTTCTCAGTTCAGTTCAGTTCTGTAAGATTATCACTGGTTATTCTGGTTACGATAATCATTCTGTTCAGTTCAGGTATCGATACATTTGTTAGTTCTGGTAGGCCTAAGTTCTTGGTTCGAGTGCGCATCTTTTCTGTTTGTGTCTTGTTTGTTTTGTGTTCCGGATTATAAAATGGTAAGTCGGAAAAATTGTATGTTGTCTTGTTTTAGTTGCAACAGTGATTCCCAGTTGGAGGACTCGTGTTTGGTTCCTCCGATTGGAACTCCCCTTTATGATCTATATTGCAAATTTGGTGTGGGCCCTATCTCTTATAACGAGGTATGGATCCGCTTCACAGAGAAAGATGGTGTCCTTAGTTGGCCACTACATGGTAGTTTTGAACCTGAAGTTCTCGATAATCTAGAAAGAAGGTTGTTTAAGAAGAAAGCCCGGCCGGCAATGTTTGATTCTTTCCGTTATTGGCGAAAAGAATCTAAACAGAGAGAAATTAAAAAGTTGAAGAAAGAACAGAAAGAGCAAGAGTTGACTTTAGAACAGTCTGCTAGGCAGCTGCAACTCAACGAGTCTGAAAAAGCGATGGAGGTGGCCAATAGAGAGCGTAATTTAGCGATAGACAAGTGCTATCCTGCTTTACCATCGAGTACGGCTAAGATAGTAGAGGACCCTGAAAAGGATCCCCTGTTGTCTTACTTGTTACGATCACCCCCACCGTATGCACAGGGTGCTACGGCTCCACCTACACCGAATGTTCAATTACCGGTTGCTGGACAACACGGTGTCCCTGTTCCCGCTCCCCTGAATCAAGTTCCAGTACCTCCTGTGGTCAATATTAATGTTCCTTCGACAACCCCTCTTCCAGGGTTGCCGGCTTCTTTACCTATGCCTGTGTCACTCACACCTGCTACTTCACAAGCTATTTTTCCTGCTACTCCTACTGTTCCTAATCTATCTGTTCCAACTGCTACTCTATTTACTGCTTCTGCTAATATTATGACTCCACTTTCTGTTCGTCGGAGAATCACTGATTCTGTCTCCAATATTCTATCTCCCTTCTATAAAACTCTGATTAAGACTCCTACCTCTGACTCTGTACAGAGGCGTAGTCAGCTTCCCAGTACTGAAGAAAGAGGAATATTAGATTCCACTGCTTTTAGATGGGTTTCAAAAGTTGGAAGATATAATGTACAAGATGTATTAGATACATTTATGCAATGGAATGAACCGACACAACGATATGTGTTCGATGAAATGTGTTTCCTTCTACGTGAGGAATTGGAAGAGGATGACCCTGAATCAAATCTAGGAGAATTAATTAATGTTCAGAAAGAGTTTGCTGCAGGTATGATAGTCGGTCAAAATATAAAAGAAGCGATAGAACTGGTTCTAAGTTATAGGACCGACTCATCCCTTCGTTCACCGAGAGAGTTAGGGAAACGCAGTACAAAACAAAATCGTCAATACCCAATGAGAGAGGTTCCACCAATTTGGCGTGAAGCTGTGCAAGCTAATGCACCGCTTGGTATTGCGGCCGCTCCGGCACAATTCTAGAGAGTATGGATACATATTCCATGGAAGCGAGCTGAAGTATTAGCAGTGAAACAGGCCTTGCCAGATCCGCGTAAAAATCCTGCAGGGTACTACAAAGAGTTGGCTCAAACAGTTGACGCTTGTGTATTGAATCTTGCTGACATAGATCTGCTATTTGGTAATGTAGTACCGCAACCAATTTGGGCTAAAATTCGTAAAGAGAATCATCCAGTTGCCCTAGGTGGTGACTGGGCAGCTATAATTGCAGCGGATGGTCAACAAATAGGTGGTTCCAAACCAGAACCCCTAATTGCTAATTTGCCTGGTAGGATAATCGATTTAATGAAAACCTTGATGCCAGCATTACGCGTTAACTGGGACAAATTGTCCGCGTGCAAACAGAAGAAAGACGAAAGCGTCTCAGACTTTTTCACAAGATTCGAGGAGACTTTCGTGGATCATAGTGGTCAGGATATGAGCACAGAAGGAGGTCAGAGATTATTTGTTGCTGTAATAGTCCTGTACTGCCTATTTTGAAACGAACTGACCCTACAAAACCTCCAGTATATAGGTTTGTAATTGATCTCAGAGAGGTTAATAAAATTGTGATTCCACAGTTTCCTGTGGTTCCAGACATTACTGCATTGTTAACGTTGATTCCTGCTACAGCAGCATGGTTTTCGGTTGTCGACTTGAAAAATGCCTTTTTCAGCATTCCGATAGCCGAAGAAAGCAGAGATATCTTCGGTTTCTCTCTAGGAGGACGAAGCTTTAGGTTTAAACGCGCTCCACAAGGCTATTGTGAAAGCCCATCCATTTACAGTCAAGCATTAAAAAGCCAGTTAGATTCCTTCGTACTTCCTCTTGGTTCTGCTTTAATACAATATGTTGATGATCTTCTAGTGGCTGCTGATGACAAGGAAACTTGCAAAACAGCTACGATTTCTTTATTGCATCATTTGTCAAATTTGAATCACAAGGTGTCACCTTCAAAAATGCAATACTGCTGCCAAGAAGTGACCTACCTAGGTCATCTCTTGTCAAAGGAGGGAAGGAAGTTGACCCCAGAAAGAATAAAAGCAATTACACAGATGAATGTTCCTAGCACGCAGAGAGAAGTACGTGCCTTTTTAGGTATTACCTCATATTGTAGGCAATGGATCCCGAATTTTTCTCTTTTAGCAAAACCATTGGTAGCCTTGACTGGGAAAAATGTTCCGAGTCCGGTACCATGGTCTGCAGAATGTCAGCAGAGTTTTTCTGAATTGCGAAATGCACTGTGTTCAGCACCTGTATTGGGTACACCCGACTACAGTAAGCCATTCACGCTCTATGTCCACGAGAGAGAAGGTTGTGCATTGAGTGTGTTGACGCAGAAATTTGGTGATAAACAACGCCCTTGTGCGTATTTTTCATCAACATTAGATCCAGTAGCTAGAGCGTTGCCTAGTTGCTTGAGAGCTACAGCCGCAGCTGCAGCTTCCATTCGACAATCTGCTGGTTTAGTAATGAACAATATGCTAGTGGTTATGGTTCCTCATGCGGTGGATACACTCATGAACCAAACCAAGACGCAACACCTTACCAGTGCTAGATTATCAGGTTATGAACTGACACTGTTAGCTAGTCATATTCAGATCAAAAGATGCAATGTATTGAATCCAGCGACATTGTTGCCGACTAGCCAAGAGTCGAGTGATTCCGAACCACACGACTGTTATTTCAAAACTGAGGAAGAAACAAAAGGACGAATTGATCTAAAAAACACTCCGTTGTCAGATCCAGATGGCACGCTGTATGTTGATGGGTCTTGCTTCAAATTGGAGAATGGTGATGTGACTGCTGCTTATGCAGTAACGACCTTGAGTACGATTGTGGAGACTGCAAGAGTGAGTCAGAATTCTGCCCAGGCTGCAGAATTGATCGCGCTAACAAGAGCGTGCGTTTTAGCTAAGGGAAAGAGAGTGAATGTGTTCACAGATAGTCAGTACGCGTTCGGCGTGGCCCATAGTTTTGGCCGTTTGTGGAAAGAGAGAGGTTTCATTACGTCCCATGGGACTAAGATTCAACATGGTCAGCTAGTTAATGACTTGTTGGAATCTCTAACCTTGCCGACTGAAGTTGCGATTGTGAAATGCAGTGCTCATAAAGCAATCACGGATGATGTTGGTCGTGGGAATGCTTTTGCCGATGAGACTGCAAAACAGACAGCTAGAAATATGATGAGTAGAATGTATGTTGCAACGTCTGCAAGATGGATTTCTGAGTCTGGAATGTGTGAAGACACAGTGGAAAGCGTGAAAGAAATTCAGAAAGAGGCGACTGAGGAGGAAAAACTTGCATGGAAAGAGAGCACGGGTAAATTGGACTCGAGTGGGTGTTGGATTGACTTGTCAGAACAACAGCGTTGGATGTTGCCTGATGCGTATGTGCTTGCAGTAGTAACGATGGCACATGGAACAGCGCACATCAGTTCAAAAGGGATTTGTAAGATGTTGGCTCCGGTCTGGAAGAATGATGGGATTAGTAAGTGTGCAGAGAGAGTGGTGAGAAATTGTATGGTATGCTTGATGCATAATCCTGGCAAGGGAATCCCCACACCTGCAGGTCACTTCGCTCCTCCTTCCTGTCCCTTTGAAGTGATCCAGCTAGACTTCATTCACATGGATCGTTGTAATAATCTAAAGTACGTCCTAGTGGTAGTTTGTGCTTTCTCCAGATGGATCGAAGCATACCCGCTAAAGGACAATACTGCCTTATCCACTGCCAAAATTCTTCTTAAAGTATACTTCCCCAGATACGGAATGCCACGGATTGTATGGTCAGATAACGGAAGTGAGTTCGTAGGGAAAGTTATGCAGAGTGTGTGTGCCGGCCTAGGGATTAGACAGAAGTTTCATAGTGCGAACCATCCCCAGTCCGCGGGTTTAGTCGAGGGTTACAATGGCACCCTTAAACTGAAACTTGCTAAGATACAAGCATCCACGGGTTTGTCCTGGCCAGACGCATTGCCTTTGGCTTTGCTATCAACAAGAGCAACTGTACATTCTAGAGTAGGGCTTAGTCCCTATGAAATAGTTTTTGGTCGTCCTGCAAATGTTTGGGGGGTACCTAGACCAAAAGAATTCAAGCAGCTGGAATACCCAATGTTAATTGATTACCTTTTCGACTTGACTGCTAAATTGAGTCTTATTCACCAACAGGTTTTCGATGCATTGCCAAAGCCACCGGAGAGTCCAGGCCATCAGCTGAAACCAGGTGATCAGGTGGTCATTAAAAATTTTGCAAGAACGAAAAATCTTCAGCCCAGATTCATTGGCCCTTTCCAAGTCCTACTAGCAACGAGAACTGCTATTCGTGTGGCCGGAAGGAAGAACTGGATCCATACGACACATGCCAAACGTGTGCCTCTGCCACTTCCTTACGACAACTGGGTAAAGAAAGGAATCGGTGCCTCTGAAACGGAACAAATCCCCAGGTTCATACCTTTCAGCGATGCAGAACTGATCACTGATTCACCAAATTCTGACTCTCCTCCTGAAACTGCTCTTTTGAACCCTGAACATTTGTCATCCACACCCAACGAACATTTGCCATCTGCACCAAAAGAACATTTGTCATCTGAAAACGTGAACATTGCAACGTCAGCTGAAAATACATTGTTTCCAGATCAGACAGCTCCTGCAAAACTGAGATACAACTTACGTTATCGCAATATGGACAAATAAAGCAGGAAACTGCCTATTTTCAGATTTGAATTTGCTATACATTGCCTCCAGCCAGGAAGTTTGCTAAAACTTTGTATTGTTTCTTTTTGTTTTAAAAATTGCCTTGCCGTCTGGGTAGCCGTAGGGTCGTGGCTGTGTACCTAGTTGAATCTGCGGGGGTCAGACACAAGGTCGATCTTTCTGTTAGTTCTGGGAACTCCCAGGGCTGATAGAGGCATTTTCATCTACGTACACATCATCAGTGGTCGCGAACGGTCGTAGAAGATGGAGCTTCCTGAGCTGCAACGAGAAAATGTAATTTATGTTCGCAGAAATAGACTGTACAGAATACTTCACAGCAAATGCTTTCTAATGCAATGTGCAGTTACATTTTTAATTGTTTTGATAACGTTGGTGGGTGGAATCGTCTTTGGTGTACATTTGATTTTTATGCCAGTAACTACAGTACCTCCCCTTGATCCTACTACTTCTACGGTTTCTTCTATGCATTCTTTTCACTCATTTCCTGAACACGAACAAGCTCGACGCTCAGAATTTATTAACAATACATTTGTACAGCTCTTGCATCAACACCAACTGGTAGTTAATACTACAGACTGCTGGGTGTGTGGCTTGATACCTCACACTATGGATAAAGGCATCCCCTATCTAGTCTTGCCTTTTAGCTACAATGGATCATTTCAGGCCTTTCAGACCATTTTTTCATATGCCCTTGAGACCTATCCTCCGCGTCCATCACGGTCCACTAAATACAACTCAGCCAACAAAGCTTTAGTCCAGGGAATCATTGACATGATTAAAGACGTCAATAATACTCCATCTTACCCTAGAGATGAATTACGGGTGTATTTGAGTTGGAACTCTACAGAGTATCGCCTTAGTTTGGGAGAAAGCAAGCGTAAAAGCTCCACTTCAGTTTGGGTCGTGCCTCACCGAGGTCAGGTCTGCTTACAAGGAAATGGGAGAAATCTGAGAGCTCAGCTAGGGAGGAGTGAGTGCGTTGAGACTTACGTATTTCCGTCTAACTCCTCCCCTGCCTTCCTGACTGCTAGGGGTACCTACTTCATCTGTCAGGACAGAGCATATACATGGCTGCCTGCTGACTTTTCAGGTTCATGTTATATTGCTCGATTGTTACCTCCGACATACACTGCTTCTTCAGATTATCACAAGACCAGAGTAGCAAGAGGTGTCTTCAGCAAGGAAGATACCGCTGGTCAAGAAGCTGGAGACTTTTTCAAAGGTTTCCTTCCGTTTTGGGGACCTATGGCCAATAGTAGAAATCTACGTCAACTAACACGGGTAGTTGAATCTACTATTACAGAAACTGCTGGTGCCCTTAGTAACTTAACAGCTGAGCTTCAGGCGGATCGTCTCATGACGTTGCAGAACCGTATGGTTCTAGACGTAATACTTGCAGATCGAGGTGGGGTATGCAGAATGATCCAATCGAGCTGCTGTGTCTTTATTCCAAATAATGCTCCAACAGTCTATGAAGCAATCTCTAAGCTACACAGGATTTCCGACTCTATACACGTAGATAAGGGAAACTGGTCCTTCATGGAGTGGTTTTGGACTCTGGTATCAGCGTGGGGATGGAAGGTTCTGATGGTCATTGGTGTCATCCTAGTATTTCTGTTCTCGTGCTGTCTTATTATCCAATGTGGTCCCGCTCTGTGTAGTCTCTGTGTTGCAACCTGTTTCAGAAAAACACCTGCATTAGGAGAAAAGGCACGAGACAGGATGATGATACGACAACATGTCACTGACCTAATGAGCATAGAATTAGACTCTGACTCTGATATAGACTGAGTAATTGCCTATGTAAGGGCAAAAGGAGGGGCTGAGGTTCCGTGACGATTTTACTCGTGTTTGTAAACATTGTCGTAAATACATAATTTTGGTATTAGTGAACCGCAAATGATCCATTTAGTATATCCTGGTGTTTTCGCTATGCTACGAGCAAGAGCACTCCTGTTACAAACACATTTCTGTTCTACCCATGGCATCCATCTTAGAACACGGAAGCCATTTTGTATTCCTTGCCCTCACATAGTCAATGGACACACAATGACCTCTTTTCATTTAAGGACACGTAGGCTTTAGCCGGCGATTCACCTTGCGAGTGACACGTGCACCTTAGGCCAGCAACGCTGTGGCAGCATGACTCGGCAAGAACTGCCTCCCCAGCCTGAGGCCAGTCCTGCTATACTGGTTCTTGTGTTCGTTGGCCTGATCATGATTAGGCGGCCGAAGCTGGTAACCGTGCCCATTTACGACCCACAAACATCTCTTATCCTGTCTTTCTATCTTCCACACCTGGCTCTGCTCCTTTCCTTCTGGGCTTTTATTAGGGGGAGGTAACGAAATTTACGATGAGGCGGTCCGGGTCTTGAATGAAGAATTGACATGGGATTATGATGGACTAGTGGGAACCCCTCATTTGTAATGTTTTGACATCAGATACTGTTGACGATTCCTGTGCAACGCCAAATATTTATTGTTTAAGACACGAATGTTTAGAACTGTGGTAACATGTAAAGAATTTACCCCGAGCAGAATATTTAGTATATAAGGAACAACCCTCTTTGTACAAATTGAACAGGCTCCTAGACACTGCCCGTGTGCAGTTTCTGTGACTTCTGTGTCCCTGCAGTAATAAACCTTTGGTCTTTGACGCCACCATCGAGAAGCCCGTGTTTCTGTTTGTTTGTGCACCGAGACAGGTTGAACTCCGGGGTCTTCGGGTGTTTTCCCTGACACCTCTGGACGGAACCAAAAAGTCCAGAACTCCACGAGTCCCGGACCCAGCGCTCGCAGCCCTGTCACTCACCCAGCAGGGGCCAACACTTCAGATGCACAGCCTGGTCAAAGCGGGACCCGCGAGGCGTGGTGTCAAATCCTTTCAAAACAGCAGCAAGGCAAAAGTCTAAAGGGCGTCAAACATCAAAATTTTTGAAGTAAATGCAATAATTAATATAACCATGTGTGAATGCACTTATTAATGACAATAAAGCATGTGTAAATTGATCACAAATTGCTGTCAGCACCATTATTTCAATAAAGCATTAACAGAAATTAAATACGCATTTCTCGTGGGTCCGTGCAATTTATAAATACTTATAGCATTGAAAACACAATTATAAAAACAGCCCCTAGAGTACATCACATTTTGATCACAACCCACATATAATCATAAATGTAGCCTCTAGAGGCTGTTGTACAACATGCACTCTTTAGGCCACAATATTCAAAGCTATAGGCCCCTTAAGGGCGCAGGGCCCCTTTTTTTTCCTTTCCTTTTTCAAGACATCATGTTTGGTTTAGATACATCAATCGTCACCTTCCACAAACCCCTATTATTCTTTAGTCATTGTAAAAACATTGAGAATAAGTGCACAACATATCCCATTGACCATTTAACTGTTAAGGAAAAAGGCCACATTAGTCAAGTACATTACAGTAGTCACTTTACATTTACTACATCTGTCTTCATCCACATCCTCCTCTCCCATGACGCAATCCGGTTCCTGGGTAAAAGAGAAAAAGGGCCAAAGAGGTTAGTGGCCCCTCTAGGGCAAACCCCCAGGTAAAGGCAGGGGGACCCCTTTGGGTCCTCAGGTGTTAATGTCTTGGTCATTGCCTGAGCCTTCCAGGGCCACTCCCATGTGTGTACAAGGTTACGCATATGGGACCTCATGTTTCATCATCGCTGTCCTTGTCTGATCTTTCCAGTGCAGGGTAGTCATGCAGGAGACTGTTGATCTTCCCCTGGAAGGCCACGGTCGACGTCTCATTCCCTACTACCAGGCGTTTTCTGGAAAACAGAAGAACATTTTTAAAGCTGCATTTGAACTGTTCTATGTCTCGAAAAACCTGCCAGATGGAGAAAGTGCCTCTAAAGGCAGGAGTTTGAAAAGATACTGGATCAAGAGGGAACTGATGACGATAATGGGGGCTATTGAAAGGGGAATGGGTTCTTTGTAACCATCTTTGAATTTCCATATTCAAAATGGGCTTCAATAAAACTTTCTTTACTCTATTAAAATATTCTAACCACTACGATTAAATAGTACAATAGAAAAATATACTCTTTGAACCCAGGTTTAGATAAAGCTCAACAAATAACATTGTCAATCCTGGACTCCATAAGCACTGCATTACAATACAGCCCTTGAGGCCTGTAGAAGTCTAGCAACCATTATCCTTCAATTTTTTTAAATTGATCCTCAGAGGACACCTTCCCTTGCTTGAGCTTCTATCCATATGCACCTCAATTTCAATGAGGGTTCGAAATACCCACAACATAGCTCCAGGTTAGCATGCTGCACCATGCCTTCAGGACTGACCCTCTAGGGCTGATTCAAAATTTAAAGAAAAATACAACAAAGCAAAATTACGCATCAAGTTTAGCTCCTCATGTAAGTCATTTTCAGCTTGTGTTCCAGCCTAACTTGGTGCCTTCCTCCAGCTTTCACACATGACTTTTCCACTTTTAGATTTACTTTTACTTTTGCATAGATTAACTTTGCCTGTGCTTGACCCCTTTTAAATGTCATCCTTTTTTGTTTTATTTTTGTTACTACTTTGCACGGTGTGGACATTTAAGTTCTTCATTACTTTAGAGGGATTGCAACTTGCGTGGCTGGCTACATGCAATGATTTCACACACTTTCTCTCAGGGTTTTTTCACTGCGCATGCAATCTGAGCCAATGTATTCTTAGTAAAATTGCTAATCTTCTTCTGTAAAGTCCACTATATAGTCAGTGTGTGAACTAATTTACTTCCCGCATCAAGACTTTTACTTCTCATTGAATTGATTTGATCCCTGATCTTGCCTGTCTCACTTTTGCCTGTTTCTTTCTTCTGGTGGTGTTTGCATTTCTCTTAGCACTTGCCAACATTCTCCATGCTTTATATGGTGGTATATTATCAAGAAAAATGTCTTCAGTTGAGAACTTGGCATATCCTGTCTACTGATTTTCAGGGGCCGGTGTGCTATATGAGCTGCTATTGAACATTGTTGTGTGAGCTGATCTTCTCAGTTATCTTTTTGCCTTAGAGGCAATATTTTGAGCTGTTATGTGAATAAGAGGGAGTTGGAATGGATAACATTTGTTGGCATGCTCTTCCAAAATATGAATACACGTTTGATTTTGGTTGTGTGCACACCTTTTGGGTGCAATGATTCAAATAGGACCCTGGCTGCTACTCTCAAAGCCATGACCAATGAGCAATTGCTGTTTGAAAGCATGTGGCATATAGTTTGTGCTTTTTAGTCATGCAACTGACACTGCTTAGAAGACAAGGAGCTGGTGTGTGAGTGCTGTCAGAGCGAAGCCTAGTTGATGTGAACATATAAATGACTGCATTATTTCAGTCTGCCTTATATGTTTCTCAGAATCAGATACTCAAGGCTAAGGGGCACATGCATCAAAGCAAATTGCATTCGCAAACGGGGCGAATCGCAAAATTCGGCCGTTTGCGAATGCAATTTTCTTTTTTGGGATGCATCATGTTTTTTTACTTTTTCGCTATTTAAGGAATCGCAAATATGTTGCGATTTCTTAAATTGCGATTGCATTTAAGAAATCGCAATTTGTGATTTCTTAAATGCAATGCATGAATATTTTTTTTGCGAATTCGCAAATAGGAAGAGGTAAATTACCATGAAGTTGAACTTCATGGTAATTTGCGAAAACTTTCAAAAATGCACAAAAGTGCATTTTTGAAAGTTTCATTTTACACACACACATGCCCTTGGGGCATGTGCATGTGAAAATTGTTCTTAAAGTTAAATTTCAGGGGTGCAGGAGGGGGTCCTTTGGACCCCCCTGCACCCTTCAAATAGCATTCTCATTTTGCGATTCCTTAATTGCGAATCGCAAAATGAGAATGGCTTCCTATTCATTCCTATGGGCCTCTAGGCCCATAGGAATCAATGGGGAGGGATTCCTTAATTGTGATTCGCAAATTGTGAATCGCAATTAAGGAAAAATAAGGAATCGCAAAAAAATTAGCGAATTGTTAATGCATAGCCGTTTGTGATTTCTTAATTGCGATTCCTTAATTTTCCCATTTAAGAAATCGCAAACGGGAACATTGATGCATGTGGCCCTAAGTGTTTGCTTTTGAGAATCAAAAATCACAATGGCCCTGATGCAGAGGGAGGTTTGTCCTAGTCAAACTGGGTCTTCATTAATTTTCCTTGTCCGGGTCCACCATGCTTTGCATCTCAGACACCAGCAGGATGGATGTCCATCTATATATATAAAAACGAAAGTATGTCTGTTTGTCCTTTATGCATTACTACACCATTCATCGGATCGCCACGAAACTTTGGGAAGTTGTGGAGTACACTCCCGCGAAGGTTTCTGGCAAAAAAAATGTAAAAAATTCAATATCGTCCCCCCGGTCCCCCTGGGCCATCATAATCTTTTCAATACTGAACGTTTACAGTTTACGGTGCGACTCACTTTTGCAATGACCACCAACAAAGCACAAGGACAATGGCTGCAAGTGTGTGGACTAGATTTGGAGAATCTGTGCTTCTCACATGGACAACTGTATGTGGCCAGCTCACGCGTCTGAAAACCTTCTGATTTATTTGTGTACGCACCAGACGGAAAAACAAAAAATATAGAGTGTATCCACAAGCACTCGAATAAATAAACAGAATTAAAACAACACTTTAAAATGTTTTTCATATAAAAATGAATAAGTTTCAATAAAAATGACACAATGTAAATTGAATGTTATCATAACAAGTTTCCTTAAATTTCCTTTCTTCTGAGATTGCAGCAACACGCGACGGGTAAGCTAGTTTTAAATAAGGTGGACCTACTCTTGCAGAAAATTTGACAACCCTACCACAGATGGTGTGCCATCAATCATTGTGCCCCTGCAGAGCCTGTAAACCTTCCACTAAGGCAAACATTTCTAGTTCCCCCAAATGTATTTTTTTTCTAAATTTCTGTTTTCCTGGAGGTGTTTCGAGGTAACATCTTTGTTTCTTAATAATTGTCACTCTGCAGCTCTGATACTGTCTCCGCTAATAATTTGCCTAGACGTTTAATATTTTTCCTCGATTTATATAGGTAGATTTATGTACGTCCATCATGACGTCTCAATAAGATAGTTTTTTTGCAAGAAAAATAGCGGAATAGCCTTTCCTCCCTCACAATTGTGGAGCATAATATGCAGTTAACCTCAGTAAAGTATGCAGGTCATCTATACACTGATTAAATATAATGAAACACGGGTGCAAACTTTGGCCTGCATAGCTCCATTTCCAGTTTGAACCACCACTGAGTTATCTGATATGAATTATGGGTTTCCTTGAGCAAATGCAGTGCCAACATCATTTCACATTACAGAGTTTAAATCATGGCAGGAACCAGTTAATTGAGAAAAATGTGGATTCACCACCTCAGCTATAAAGGAAATCATCGGAGAATTGTATGAGGAGGAACACGTTTTATGAAAGTCTGTTAGCATCCTGGCAATCACCCCCATAACATTTTCCAAAATAGTATTTGATAATAAAAACCTTTCACTAACATCATGCTTGGAGGGCGAAGCACACGCCTGTACTTCTGCAGCACTGCACACAACTGCATTTTAATACTTACCTGGTGTGGCCTCACCTCATGTTCCAAGCCAATGGAATCTGTCTTCTCTAAGCCAGACTCTGTTTCTGGGAAATTGGTTCCAGCCATGATGTTCTTCATTGAGAGTGTGCTGCACCCATGTTTACCAGAAGCCTTGAATCCTGCGCCTCGCTCCCAGTCTCTATCGATTTCAGACCACCTTCATTTTGATTCTTCATATCAAGAAGACTTCTTTGTTGCAATTCGTGCAGCATTTATACCATTTGAGTATCCAAATACGCAATCAACTACATAAACTGGGAAGCGAGGCGGGATGTTTAACATTTTTAGACCAGAACTGGAATGAGTGTCAAGACTAGATATTTTTAGCAACATAGAAACAGGAAGCTGTTTTGACGAAATTAATTCAGCTTATCCTGTTCCACCCCCTCAGCATTATCAGATAAACAGTTCATGCTTGGGGTTATTTTACAACTAGGTTCGTGCAAATACATAAGACCTCATTGTTTAGGTTGCTGAAGCTGCATGAGATCAGGTTGCCGTCTACTACCTGAATTGAGTTATACGTGGCTACTCCAGAAAAAGGTGCTGGTCGCCGAAACGCGCCTAGAGAACTATCTGTTATGCCACTTTTTAAATTGTGATTTGTTAATTTTTAATGTATACTGATTATGTATTGTTGAATTTATGAATACTTTGATAATGTGTAAATTGATGGTTAGTATGTATGTTTTGTGACTGTTAATTTTAACAAGGTCAATATTAAATTTTGAGTACAGACCTACTACTTCTTCTTTAATTTATTTAACTGATTGGAACGAATTCCTAATTCAAGTGCCATGGTTGTTATTTCACACGCTGCACCCATGTGGATACACTAGTCTTCTGAACAGAATTTTTTTTTTATCAAATAGTTTTCCTTTGCCTGGACTATGCAAACTCAGGGCCTTATTTATGAGAAGTGATGCATCGCTGTGTGAAAACAGTGATGCGTCACTTCTCAGTGCGCCCGCCTTGCGACACGATGGATGCGTCATATTTACTGTATGACACACATCATGTCTCAAGGATTTCCAGAACGTGAGTATTTCTGACGTATCTGTAGGTTCAAAAGTGACGCTTGCTGGGGTGTGTCGGAAAACATACGCAACTCCAGCAATGCGTCAGTCTTACGCCTGCTGGGAGGCAGGCACAAGATACTGACGCAATGACATCCTAGAAGTGGAGTACTGAAATATCATAGATTTCAGTGCACCACTGCTACATGGATTTTTGCAGGGGAACGCCCACCCTGCATACATTATGCCTGTCGCAGATATAATGTGGTGCAGGCCTTTACAAAGTGACGCATCTGCATAGATGTGTCACTTTGTAAATAGGGTGCAACATGGGGAATTTTTTATTCCGCCGGTGCTTCACAAAAAGTGATGCACTGGCGGCATAATAGTGGCGCAAGGCCTTATAAATAATGCCTCAAATGTTTAAAAAGCAGGTAATGATGCACAGCAACCAAGTAAAGAAGATGTGTTCTTTGCACTTCAGCACACATGCGCTCCATGGGATTTTGACCTCTGAAAATATTTCTCCTGTAGGCACCTGTTTCAAGGAGGCATTTTGTTTTGACTCAATATGGCATATTTACTAACATTTTACGCAACGCAGCACAAGTGAAACTGCTGCTTTGCGTTGCGTGAAAGAGAGCGAGCAAAGCAGTGTCATACTTTCAATGATATGGTGAGGTTCTGCTCTCTCCTAGCGCATGCATGCTCGTGACTGCCTAGAGACAATGCAGGCATTCTTGCGTCATGCCCCAAAAGTGTCTGGTTGTGGTCAGGATAGTTTTGTGCAGAAATGGATACCTTCAAAGGACACAAAAAAGGTTGCCCCTGTAACCTTAGCATAACCTGGGTAGGCACTACTACAATAATGGTTCTCCCTAGGGATAGATTCAATATTATTTCATTAAAAATAATATACTTTTATTTTACAGATCAAAATATTTGGTAAAAGTAGTTGTTTCACATTTTGTTACACATATACTCACTTCACCCGTGCATCAAAGTATTTGTCTAAATACGGCATGATAAAACATTGTTTTCTAGTAAATTAATAAATCAAAGTTCCAAAGTAACAACAGACAATCCAAGCACACTTATTCCGTGTCGTGCCATAATTCTCTTGGCAAAGGCATCCACTTGAAAGTGCATGAAGCCTGAATGTTACAACACAATATTCTTCAGAATTGTTATCCTTTATATGCTTGAACATATGTTGTCGTGCTCCTATACGAAGGTATCAACACGTTTATGCCTATATCTTATGTTCTTTTCAGGACACAACAAGGTGAAGTGATCACAAACTCACTGATACCAGTCTGTCTGCATCTCCGAATTGAGAGCCAGCTGCTATACTGTATGAAAGGCTATATAGACACGACACTATGAATCAGCAGAGCGCTTCCAACATATTGCTCACAAAAGTCTGTGCGGTATCATGGCTTGATGCTGACCACCATCATATCCTTTCCTGGACTAAAAGTATCCTTTAAGGCTATTTCCTCTTTGCGTGTGTGCTGCAGAATCCTGGAAATAACGAGGAGAAATAAAGATATTACTCCTCGTAATGCCAGCCTCATGTAAGTGCACCATTTTGGTGCAGATGAATGTTTACTAGCCTTTCTAAGTATGGGTTTGCGTCAAAACACCTATTAGATGCTCGAAAACCCCCATGCATTAACAATGTAATACCTACCTGTTAAAAGTAATTCAAGGCATCTATGTGCTTGCTGCCTTGTGATACTTTTTTCTACAAGGCCTCGCAATTCAGGACTTCCAGGGCACTGTAAACTCCCAAGTGGATTTTATGTCAGGGCTGACCCAAATATGTGACGCAACCCTGATATAAATCTTAGTAAATCTGGACCAGAGTCCAGTCTGGCTATCTTAGTGGATAGAGCTTTGTTTCAAAACTTAAATGTTTGCATTGATGCTCCTAAGTAACATACCTGCAAAGCACGCTTGACTCAATATGATGCAAATCACTTAAAAGTTTATGTGCGTTGAGAAAATTACTCTTTCCAGCACAAAATAAATTTTTCACAGGAAATTAAATATGACCATTTCATTTTGGAACTCGCAAATTGCGATTTTTAGCGACTCCCAATTTTCAAGTCACAAAATGATATTCACTAAGGTGTTTCAGACACATTTAGCAAGTTCCAATGGGGTCGCAATTGACCTACCTGATTAATATTCATGAGGTAGATTGCAATTTGCGCTCCAAAGGTAATGGCATGTAATCACCGGATGACGGCCTGCTGAGGTCAACACACCACCATGTCTGTAATTGCTTTTTTTTTTATTTTTTTATTATAGAAAAAGGTACAAACAAAACATTGGCATCAGGTGAGCAACTTATAACATCTTTGCAGGGCGTAAATTGTCATTCGTACAGAATCATAAATTACAATATGGATACATTTTGGGATCACGGGGATTCCTGTGCCTCAACTTCCCTGTGTCTCGTCGGGGGGCGTACACAAATCGCCGTGATGGCTATTCCAAGCCTCCCAGATCTTCCCCCACTTCTCCGGGCAGCCCCTAGCCACATACACTGCCCGTTCCCTAAACATACAGCAGTCTAGATCTTGGGCCCACTTGGTGTGTTGGGGTGACTTGCTGGCTCCCCACAACTGAGCAATGTTACGCTTCGCCACCATACATGCCAACGTCACCCAATGTTTCTGATACCCATTCAAATCCGTGGGATCCCACACATTCAATATACATCTCGGGGCCTCCGGTCATATCTCCTCCCCCAGCACTTCCCCAATCACATTGTGTATGTTCATCCAATAATTATGTATCACTTCACAGTGCCATAAGATGTGCATGAAAGTGCCCAGTTCTCCACAACCACAACCTCTCCTACAATCTCCGCTCATTGCTCGCCCCATGTGCACAAGTCAAGATATATGATCTATGTAGGATCTTAAGTTGCACCAACCGAAGCCTCATCTGAGCAACCACTTTGGGGGAGAAGACAGCCTCCACCCAATCTTCATCATCTAACTCTAATCCGTCCGCTACCCACTTTGTTCTAATGTTCCCCAATGGGTCTTCCATAATATTTACAAGCTTCCTATATATTAGGGAGATGTTTTTTTCTGGGATGTGACCGTCAAGCACTCAGTCCTCCTGGGGAGAAGCCTCTGGAAGCTCCGTGTCTCTAGGTATGCGGGCAAGAAGGGCGTGTCTAATCTGCGGGTACCTAAAGTGCTCATTGTCATGCAGTCTGTATTGTTTTTGAAGAGATTCGAACGTCTGCATACAACCCTTCCCCCACACATCTTTAATCTGACTAATTCTGATAAGATCCCACTTATCGAACCCTTTAGACTTCCACAAGTTCCCGAGCCTCTCTGAGCTAAACAGGGGGGTAGCCCTTGTCAATTTCCCTTCCCATCCCAAACTTCTGGTAGCCGTGTGCCAGACATGTACGGCATGTGCCGTTGGGCCTGTCAACGTATATCTTCCAGGCTTGGCATACAAGGCTTTAAGGATATCTCCACCTGGTGCCTGCCCACGGTCCATAGCATAGCCAGGATCCCCCGGGGGGCCATAAATCATATGATTCACCGCCGCAAGATGTGAGGCATAGTGGTATTTCTTCAAATCCGGGAGACCGATGCCCCCCATCATACCACGGGAGAGTCAGCTTGACAAAAGCTATGCGGGCCTGCCGTCCCAGAGGAGCAGTCTCTGAAGTGTCTCGATCTCCCTGAAGTAAGTAACAGGCACCGGATCCATTGTGTTTTGGAGTATATATAGGAACCGAGGCAATGCCATCATCTTGAACAACACCGCCCTCGCAAGTAATTACAGGAGGAGAGCCCTCCATCTTTCCACATCTCTTTTAAACCAACTCAAGGAGGGTTCCAAGTTTTTAGCATATCTCGCCTTCGGGTCTAGTGTTATATATATGCCTAGCTATTTAAATCCCGCTAGTTCGATCTTTATAGGGCATGACTGTGGGACCACAGGCGGCTCACCCGATATAACAAATAATACTGACTTTGTCCAGTTTGCAGCAAACCCGGAGTATCTACCAAATATAGTCAGGACATCCAAGAAATTACTCAGGGACGCCCTGGGGATACTGAGGTATTGCAGAATATCGTCTGCATAAAGCGAGATTTTATCCTCCCACTCTGGTGTCCACCGCAAGCCACGAATCGACCGGACCCAGGCCGCCAGAGGCTCCAACGCCAGTGCGAAGAGAAGTGGGGACAATGGACATCCCTGTCTCGTGCCCCTCCCAATGGTAAAATCAGCTGATTTACCGCTATTTACGATCACTCTGGCCAAAGGAGCGGAATATAACAAGCGAACCCACCCGATAAATTCCGAGCCAAAGCCAATCTTAGTCATAACCGCAAATAGATAGGCCCATTCGACCCTATCAAATGCCATAGTGGCGTCTAAAGACACCAAGACCGCCGGTTCCAGTATCTTCCAGGAGCCACCCAGAATCCCATGGAGTCTCCGCAAATTCAGAGCTGTGTTACGACGCGGCATAAAGCCAGATTGATCAGGGTGTACCAGGGTTGTAATGACCATGACCAACCTAGTGGCGAGTAACTTCGCCGATATCTTGGGCTCCGCATTGAGAAGCAAGATGGGTCGATAGGAGGAGGGGGTTGTCTTAGTCTTGCCTGCCTTATGTATGACCACGATATTCGCCACTCGCTGGTCATGTGGAAGTTGTCCCAACTCTCTACTTTCTAAAAACATGGCACAGACATGCGGAGCGATTTTATGGGCATTCAATTTATATAGCTCTATAGGTATCCCATTAGAACCCGATGCCTTCCCAGACTTCATGTTCCTAATCGCTTGCGCAATGTTATCATCCGTAATGGAGGAGTCTAAGTATTTCCTATTGTCCTCCGAGAGGTTCGGCATACCTATATCTCTGATCATTTCACCATTCTCAGTCTCGGTAAAACCATTCGCCTAGGTATATACTTCCTTATAATATTCAGAAAAGGCATCTGCCACTGCCTGTGGTTCTGTAATTCTATCTGGTCCCGACCCTTCTAACTCAGGAACCAGACGAGAGGCCCGCTCCCCACATTCTAACCAAGCGATTAACTTGCCGGCCTTATCCCCGTATTCGTATAACCGACTTTGTATGTGATTGTTATGAGAGACTGCCTGCTCCCTGGAGAGACCTTTGTATTCATCTTTCTTCAATTTCAACAAATGCAGGTCTCCCTGAGTAGAAGTCTCAGCCACTCGTTTCTCAAATCCCTCAATTTCTGCTTCCAGCCTAGTTACCTCTGCCTGGTACTTCTTCTTTTTGCCTGCAATCAAGGAGAGGACCTCACCCCGCAGCACCACTTTATATGCCTCCCACAGAGACTGTGCTGAGTCGACTGTGCCCACATTCTCCTGAAAGTAGTGTTCCAAAATTTGGTGTATCTCTTTTTTTGTGGCTGGATCCTTCAAGTGCCATGCGTTAATCGGAGCTACTCTGCCAATTGTTGATTGCCCAATCTCAACCTGTAACCACATAGGGGAATGATCAGAAATGCCCCTCCCCAGGTATCTTGCTTCTCTAATTGTGTCCGCCACAGCCACCGGTATGAATATGGAGTCTAAGCTGGACATACTATTATGTGCGGCGGACACATGAGTGAAGTGTCTCTGAGTCGGATTTCGCACCCTCCAACTATCAACCAACCCCAGCGATTCAAGGAAGTCAGGGAGCCACTTCTGTAATGGTGTAGGAATTTGTGCCGGGAATCTATCTAATCCCCCATCGAGTACTGCGTTGAAATCCCCCCGAGCACCAGGAGACCCATGGGCAGGGTTAGAAAAGCGGCAATCAAATCTTTAAAAGTATCTGATTGAAGGCCTGGTGGCACATATATGGACAAGAAGGTAAGCGTCCTGCATTCCAGCTGCCCCGAGATACCCACATATCTTCCCCTCAGGTCTGACCACATAGCCTGTAGTTCAAACGGAAAGTAATTTTTAATGAGGATACCAACTCCCCGAGAACCGGATGTAAACCCAGCATGCGCCACTAGTTTATATCCTCCTTTATGGAGGGCCATGCACCGATTCCCAACAAGATGCGTCTCCTGCAATAGTGCAACTTCCGTGGAATGTCTTCTAATTAGCTGATTCACCAACCCTCTCTTGATATTGTCACCCAGACCATTGACATTCCAGCTCAACACTCTCATCCCCGATCCCTGACTAGTACGAGACATTTACCACACACCGCTAGCATTGAATTGCAAAACTGCCACCTGATGTATACGAATAGACCCCCAACTATTGCCTTCCCACCTGATGCCTTGAAAAAGGAGGACTAAAAACGACCATTTGTTCACACCCAATAAAACATCAAAACAACATAAAACCCACCACAATAACAACCAATATTGGTATTGTCCAACTGCAGCATTACCACCTGATGCACAAAGAAAAACCATCAAGAAAAACTCAGCAATAACTGCATACAATAGGATCTCTGCACCAGATCTCTTTCACCACCCCGCTCCCCACCCCCTGCACCCCTGCATGTGGCTAATGGCCATCCCCAACTCGCAGTGTGCCTGTCTCCCAAACCCCCCCATGGCTAACAAAAGGTAGTAAGAGGAGGTAACCATTGCCCCGCTCCTCCCCCCAGCCCCGAAAGGATCTCTTATGCCCTGAATCAGTTTGTTGCTATAGTGTAGTCTGCAAGGATAAAGATACACAACCACTGAGCCGCCCCCACGCCGAGGGCTCCCCCGCAGTTCAAGACACTTCCGCTACCGCCAACCATCTCGTTAAAGTCACTAGCCCCTACCATCAGTTTTCAATTCTGCCGGCTCAGGCGGGAGTCTGCTGTCAATCCAATACGAAGCCACTTCCCGATTGTCAAAAAAACAGGCCTTCCCCTCCAGTTCCACCCGCAGCCGAGCCGGATACATCATTGCATAACACAGCCCCTTGTCTCTGAGTTTCCTTTTCACTGGGAGGAAACTCTGTCTCAGCTTCTGTACTGCCTTGGTGAAATCTGGGAAGAAGGAAATTGTGGCGCTTTCATATTGCAGGGGGGGGCCCTGTCCGTGCTGCTTGCAGAATAGCATCTCGATCACGGAAGTTAAGCACTCTGGCGATCATCGGGCGAGGGAGCGCCCCCGGTCGCGACCTCCCTCCCGGCACTCTGTGGGCCCTCTCAACGGTGAAGAAGTTACTAAGACCCTTTGGCTTGAGATGATTGAGGATAATGTCTTCTACAAACAAATCCGGCACCTGCCCCTCTGATTTCTCGGGTACTCCAAGAAGACGTATGTTGTTGCGTATGGCTCCCCCTTCATACTCCTCAAGCTTCCAGTCCGTAGCATCTCGGGACGTCTTAAGGTCACGCACCTCCCGCTGCAGCTCCGCCACATCGTCCGTGAAACTGGCCGTCTTGTTGTCTAGCGACTTCAACTTCTCGCTGGCCTTCGTGAGATCCGCACGTATCAGGTTGACCTCTATTGTGACCGCGTCAAGTTTATTGTCCAACGATTCCATTTCCCCCCCCAGCGATGACTGGACTCCATTGATCGCTGCCATCACATCTGTTAAAGTTGACTCCGAGAGGGCGCCACCTATATCTCCTCCCGACGATGCGGATCTCCCAGGTTCCACCGGGGATCCCCTGGGTAGCGTGTAGCGGTCAAGTTTGTTGGATTGCACTAGTTTCGGACCCCTAGACAACCCGGGTACAGTCTTCTCGGGATCCTGCCTTGCCATCATCACAGCAGTCGCCCCCCCTCCGTGGGGTCTCCAGTGAACGCCCTAGAACCGAGAGCATTGTCCGTCCGCCGCGACCCAGAACTGACCGGGTTCCTTCGCCCTGTACTATGTCGCTCTCAAAACACCCTCCTCGATATGCATAGGTTGATAGGGACTGCTTCTGGGCGCAGTATCAAAGGGGTGACCCCCCCCGGTGACCCCACCTTGTCCCAGGTGCGGGCAAAGTATTTCACGTCGCGGGTCTCAACTCTGACCACAAATGCCCAAGCAGCACCAGGCAGCAGCTGTCGCCTCAGCACAGGAGCTGTAGATATGGCCAGTGGGCACTCTCCCAGCCCACTCCACAGGCGGCAAGGTCAGACCCAGCAGCACCCCAGCCTCTGTCCAGCACCTCAGGCGAGCACCTCACTCTGGGACCGGCAGCGTGTTACGCCCAGCTCTGTTTCTGCCACCAGTAATCTTCGAGGCCTTACCCCACCGGCACCACTCCTCAGGTGTGTCTCTGACACATCGGCGCCCCAGCTGCGACCGGGACTCCTGATCTGTCCTCAGGAGGTTTTCTCCCCGCCCAGGAGTCTACACTTCGCGCCTCACAGCTGCCAGGGTGCCCTGCTGCTATATTGTCTCCTCGGCGGGCATCTCCGTGATTCCCCTTCACAAAAGAACCACCGCAGGGGGGTGGGGCGCACCGATGCTGCCGATCCTCCCGCTTCTGCAAGCCCCCGACGGTCTCCAAATTACCCAGTGAGGAGAATGAGCATTAAACTGCAGGGCCTGTGCATACCGGGTCAAGGTGCCCACAACGCTCCCTCAGGCAGATCCGATCTCGGGGCCGGACCAGTTACTTCCGGGTTCCGGCCCCGTTGTTGTTGCACTCAGAGCCGGACTGCATGACCACTCCAGTCCCCGGCTCACAACGTAAAAGGCCGCAGACTTCTAGGCGACACTACTCCGCTCCCCGACACAGGAGCGAGTCCGGAGTCACAGCACTCTGCAGCGCTACACTCCCGCTGCCTGAATTTACAATCGGGGCACAGGATAATAGTCAGGATGATGTAACGGGCTGCTGGGGTCCCGGGAGCCGAAAGCTCATGTGGCCATCTTTGTTCCGTGCCTAGCTCCTCCCGCTCTGATTGCTTTTTAACTAAAGACATTTTTTAAAGGAAAAAGGGTTGCATTTAAAAAAGTAAAAAAGAAAAGCTTTTTAAGAGTAGGGAGCAGTCCATCGAACCACTGCTTGTTCTGAAAAAATGTTTTTCCTACCATTCACAAAGGGGAAGGGGTCCCGCGCGGACCCCTTCCTATTTGCAACCGGCTTACCACCTACCTGAAGTAGACAGTAAACTGCAATTGTTTTACAGCCGCATTCTGATAACGACTGACAAACCCTATTTTGGTGGTCAGTAATAGGTTACCGACCCGCACAATATGGCTGGTACATGGCTAAAGCAGTTTTAGCTGTTGCAAACGGACCTAATCTCTGTTTGCGATCACAAAAAAAGGTTGTTCTCGTGCCACCAAGTGCTGGCACAGCGCCTCAGTAAACATGTGTCTTCATGACCCCACACCTTTCTTTGATCTGCTCTACAGCTCCTTTTATGAGTGCAACAAAAACAAATATCCTAATACACGATTAGATAGCTTTATTGAAACAGCAAGATGGTTGCCACTGTGGACGCTAGCATGTTGAACTACTACTCTGGGACAAAAACCAGACATCAACCAGAACTCAAACGTATCCCCCACTTGGCGCACCCATCAGGACATTGAATATGTGAAATTACCTCCAACTGTAGAGACCTAGCCATTTGGCCGATGCCCGGTGGAGCTACCTGTTAGCTAAAGAGGAGATGGGTTGTGGACTTCCCCCTCGGCCGTCACCTACCCAGCCGGACTTTGGACTGACTTTGCTTTGTCTCTCCGTCGTCCCTCCACCCAACCCCTTACCCAACCCCCCTACCCTGCTATGCTCCATCTAGCTCGCCTTCTATACTCTTTGAATGTTTTTCAGTTGAGACCTAGCTATTTGGCCAATGCCCGGTGGAGCTACCTGATAGGTATAGAGGAGTTGGGCTGTGGTTTTCCTCCCCGGCCTTCACCTACCCAAACGGACTTTGGGCAGACTTTCCTTCGTCTCTCCGTCGTATCCCCTCCTGCCCCTTTACCCTATCCCATACCCATCTACGCTCCATTATATCGTCTTTTATGCCCTTAAATGTTTTACTAGTAACTAATGTAACTTGTAACTGATGTAATTTTGTAACATTATGTAACTTCATGTAAAGCGCTCTGATACCTCCGGGTCTATCCAGCGCTATATAAAACTCATCAAAATAAATAAAGAATGCATCTGGATACACTCATTCTTGGCCATTGCTTATTGCTCTCACTGTGGAGATCGGCCCACATTCAAAGCTACCTCAACAAACCAGAGGATGGCGTTACCCTTTTCTAGGCTGCACAAATACAGTCAGTCTGCTGGACGCAGGATTTCTTGCAAAATACGGGCATGTTCAGGTCGAGTGTGCTTCAGCACGAAGCTAGCATGTAAATTGCCCTCCCAATGCTATTATCTGCGTGCACTGAACTGCTAATGTCTATTTATATTTGGAGTAATACAGCGCCTCGATTTGTCTGCTACAACATACGCGTTTAGCGCTACATCACAATGTGTGATCTCTGCTTCTGATGCTTTGCGTTTCACCCTCTATAGTTGTCTTAAAAAGTGTAATAATGAATCTTTATATTTTAAAAGGTTTATCTCTCACGTTTTGTGTGACAAGGCACAAAAGCGGCGAGCCAAGCGTAATTTAAAGTGCCTTTAGGTACAAAGATGTTTGCTGGCATAGTGGTAGCTGAGGGCATGGCACATTTTATCACTCTGTTCTTTATACTGACATTTTAAGAAGTATATTTGTGAACACAGAGGCGAAGCCTTCTTACCCTGAAGCTCTGCTGGGGTTTTGAGATTGAAGCACATATCTTTGTACTGTTGTCACCAGTCACATTTCTGATTGTACAGTCGACCAAGCTTACATCTCAGACGTACATTTGATCTGATACAGGTCCATGAGACTATAATTAATCTCAATTGATTTTCTCATCTCTGTTCCAGCCCTTCAACATATCTTAATTATGTTCTCTCTCGGTACATTTGATTTTGCTAATTATCCATAACATCGACTTGCTACATTTATCTACAGACAATTTCCTCTCTGTTAAGCATGGAGAAATGAATATATTTTCCATTACACCTTTCACTTGGAATATAATTCCCACGTTTTAGGTTCTGACATTTTGAATATTGTTATTTTTCAAAAATGCATTCCAGTGACCCTTTAACTCCTATACTAGCTTTCTTAAGAGTCTTCACTTGTAGTAATGCATGTTGGCTTTGATCCTTGTGAATAAATTAGTACACTTGTCTATCATAAATGTTTTGCAAGGAGGACGCTCAAAATATTGCTTTGTTTGATGTAAACCTATTCACGCAAGTCTTCTTTGTTATAAAAGAAATATGGCAATACTCAAAGAATTTGCTTCTAAACCTGTTCCGATAGCATAGCTGTATACGTTCGATAACAGCATGAGCAATTTCGAAGCAAAACCAATTTACAAATATTAAAAACCTTCGTGTAAAGGGCATTTGCAATTCTGCATGAGCTAATTATGCATATGAACAATTTAATATATTTATTAAAAGGACTGTGTCACAGCAACTTTTTAAACGATAGGGCAGCATATGGGTGCGAGTAGTAACGTATCTTGAATTCCTTGGGCCCAGAAGTAAGCTAAGAAAATGGGGCCAGATGTATGACCCTTTTAATCGGTCCCAAATGGAAAATCGGCTCATTTGCGACCTCTAAATTGGGCTGTGGTATGTACAAACTCTATTTTGCGAGTTGTAGCCTACTACAGACTCGCAAAATAGAGTTTGCTAGTCTTTATTAGGAAGGGGTTTGCCAAGGGAGTCCATTCCTAATAGCGAGTTGCACTGAAATGTACGATTGTTTCGCGACCGGAAATGCGGTCAGAAAATATTGCACCTACTTAAAGTAAGTGGTAAGCCAGTAGCAAACAGGAAGGGGTCCCCAGCGGACCCCTTCCCCTTTGTGTTGGGCAGCGTAAATATTTTTAAGAGCAGGCAGTGGTCCCATGGACCAAAGCCTTGTCTTAAAAAATGAAACAGAAACGTTTTGTTTTCCATTTTTAAATGCATCCCGTTTTCCTTTAAGGGATACATTTTTTTTAACTGCTTTATTTAACAAAACAATCACAGACATGATGGTCTGCTGATCCCAGCAGGCAACCATCCCTGTGAGTGCTGGCCATTCCCAATGGGTTGCAAATTGCGACCTGTGTCATGAATATTGATGAGGCAGGTCATTTGCGATTCCATTGGGAATCGCTAAATGTGTCTAAGACACATTGGTAAATTCTGTTTAGAGAGTAATAAAATGCGAGTTGCAAAAAATCGCAATTTGCGACACGCAAAACGGAATGGTCGTACATCTGCCCCATGGTCCTTTGACTGCTGCAGTGGTAGTAAAATACAACAATTATCAGCGTTCAATAGGCCACCCTGTCACATTCGCTGGTGGTGACGTGGAAGAAGGCAAATGATCAAATCTTTTAGTTTGTGTACATAGTATGAGTTACTGAAGAATGGCATTGGCAAGAGTATTTTGTAGAGCTTATTAACAAGCCCCTTGTGCCACCAGTTTGTCTCATTCAATATGGGAAATATTGACACACCCGCGGTGCAAGGGGCTTGTAAAAAAGCTCCTGTCAGGAAGTGGCTCATATTTTGCTCAGATAATTAATCCTGTTGGGAAGGTAAACCCTCGCTCCAATTGAATTTACGGTTAGTTATTCCTCTGCAAACATTCTGCCAGTGCATCAGAGGCCATCTTGTCAGTTGCTGTGAGGGGCAACCATTTTCCAGTAGCTTGTGGGGTGTACTGAAGGCGTCCAGGAATGAGAGTGCAGTGTATGAGTGCAGGTCCTCTCATGACAGCATTCAGCCCCCTTATAGGTAGAAGGAAGAGAGTGGGGTATGACCTGCTGCTATTGGTCTATCCGCTTCACATGTTCATTTGTTTTTTTTTAAATGCATAAGCGATTAAGAGGATATTACTTATATTTCGGGCTGGACTGTTCCCATGAGGCACAGGGTCATACTGATTTGCATATGGCCATGTCTGAACTGGGGTGGCGGAGTGGGCTAAAGAACGGTGATGGATTAAACCCAGATCTGTTGACTGGGTGTGAGTGTTTGATTGGTTCAGATGCTCCGTCCATCACCACCCCCTTTTGTACCGCTTTGTTCGCCATAAGTTGACAGGGTATGCTCAGATGTGAGTCCCTTGCTCACTTTGCCACTGGATTCAAGCAAGCCTGGCTGAAGACAGCTGAAATGCCAGAATCCGGTCCTAGGAAGCTTGTTTCCGGTCCAGGGAAGGCATGGCTTGGCAGTTCGGGCTGGACTGTTCCCATGAGGCACAGGGTCAGACTGATTTGCATATGGCCATGTCTGAACTGGGGTGGCGGAGTGGGCTAAAGAACGGTGATGGGTTAAACCCAGATCTGTTGACTGGGTGTGAGTGTTTGATTGGTTCAGATGCTCCGTCCATCACCACCCCCTTTTGTACCGCTTTGTTCGCCATAAATTGGCAGGGTATGCTCAGACGTGAGTCCCTTGCTCACTTTGCCACTGGATTCAAGCAAGCCTGGCTGAAGACGGCTGAAATGACAGAAACTGGTCCTAGGAAGCTTGTCTCCGGTCCAGGGAAGGCATGGCTTGGCAGTTCGGGCTGGACTGTTCACATGAGGCACAGGGTCAGACTGATTTGCATATGGCCATGTCTGAACTGGGGTGGTGGAGTGGGCTAAAGAACTGTTATGGATTAAACCCAGATCTGTTGACTGGGTGTGAGTGTTTGATTGGTTCAGATGCTCCGTCCATCACCACCCCCTTTTGTACCGCTTTCGTCCCCTCATGACCTGCTGCTATTGGTCTATCCGCTTCACAGGAAACAAGCAGAATTCCAATAATTTGTTCATTTGATTTTTTTAAATGCATAAGCGATTAAGAGGATATTACTTATATTTTTCAATACTGATTATATTGTCAAAATGTTTAATGATGCCATAATTCCTTGCCTTCCTCTAGCTGTTGCCTCAATCTCATTTAGAATTTTCAAACCCATTTAAATGTAAATAAAAATGAGTCATGCTTTTGCAGTTTCATTGTCACTGTTTGGTCCTTTGGGCTTGTTGTAGAGAACCCGAGTATTTTAGCCTTGACCCTGTACAGCCGTTCACAGATCATTCTCACATCATCTCAGAGACCTCACCAGTATTCAGAAAGCACATGTTCATCCAGATCTCTTACAATTGTGCACAGACAACTCACCACAGAAAGAAATGTGTTGTTTATGGGTTCTATTCTGCCTGTTTGATTGTGGTAGGGAATATCGAAAGAAGAATATCAAAGGGTCATAATATCATGACCAGAAAATTGAGAGACAAAATACATGCATAAACGGAGGCATCGATTTAATATTCTTAACTCCACCTCTCTGTACCCTGAAGATAAATATATCACCAAAGTAGGTACATGTGGAGCTAGGTTGAGAATATCTATACAAATTTACAATTCAATATGTTGTTCTTTGATATTCTAGTCACAATATTTTGACCTTTCAATACACTGTCTTCTATATTACCGACCCACACTACTTGTTTCCACCTATGACCGTGGTGTCTGAGATTTTGCTTGGCTTTGCATGCAGGCCCACAATATGGTGCTTGACATCCAGTAATGAAGCTGTATTCCAACTGCTTATGAGGGATACAAGTCTCTGTTCTTCATTGGATTTCAATCAAATAATCATTGCTCTAATTACTGACAGATTCTTGGTATTCTTGTGTGGTTCGTATGTTACCCTAGAGTTGTTCTTCATTGCATTCTTGTGCTTTTAGTCTCCTTTTTTGATTAATTGAATTCTTTGCTCTTGTTTCTTCTTCAAACTCCAATTCTGCAAACTCAATTATGCTAGATCCAGCCCTGCAAGTCTGTTAGCATCGATTAGGCAAGGTCCATTCCTAAATGATGCAGCCACATAACCCTTTCATTTCCTTCATTCTGTCTGATGTCCTGAGTTCTTATATCCAGTTTTATGTTCTGCTCATGATGGATAATGAGCAAAGGCAGAGTTCTGTGAGTAGAGTAAAATATGGTGTCTATAACATCCTCTTCTTCAATGCCTGTATCCATATCTACAGTCTACAAATCATTAAATGTCAAAAGTATTGGAACCACCTTCAGCAACACACACCTCATCATGCCATCACAAGGGAAGGTTCATATTTATTTACCCTTGCATACATATAAAAAAAGTCGTGTCCTGATCTCACACACAAGCATGTCAGTTGGCCTTTGTGCATTCCTCCCAAACAGTCACACAAATGGGACTAGGTGTTGGTAGGATGATATGATTTGTGGGGCGGAGCTATTCCCTGCCTCACTCACTAACAGTTCAAAGGAACTGCGGCAGCACATTCACAATTGACTTTTGTGTTTCACCCTGACAAGAATTGTGGCTTTTGCTTAACTAGGGTCTTCACGCACCTCCTCAACCAAAAACCCTATTCCTACAGGCATACACTGGTGGTTAAGGCTCTCACACTAAAAGCTCAAAAGTGAGGTAGTCAAATTAAAAAATCCAAGGAGAATAAATGGGGGAACTCATTTGCTACATTTACTTTTAGATAGAATTGTTTTTTTGTAGTGTAATGCTGGTTTTCATCTTTACAGTTTGTCAGTCTTCAGAGGTTAAGAACTGTGAGTAATAAGACTACTATTACTTTTAAAGCTATTCTATGTTCTGCAATTAGTGAATTCTAAGGATAGGGACTTCCTAGAATCTTTAGCTGAAATCTGAACATTGGGAGCTTCTGTTATAATTAATAACCTTGCAAATGATATTCTAGAAAACTGCAATGAAATGTTACTTTCATTACTCTGCTTTCAACAGATTACCCAAAAGTGCATTAACATAATTCCTGTAGGGGTTGTATCCTTGAATATTTTAACCATGTTAGTCTACAAGTTGGCAGATCTGCCATATGAGATAAGCAAAGAGATCAGATTCTTCTTCACTGAGTTGACAATACTTTCTTGAATAGCTTACAGAATGTCATTGTTATACTTGCCATCTTTGGTGTGGTTTCCCCTGCCTTTTTGCCTCTACCTCCTGTATTTTTTATGCTGTGCTGGATTTTGTTTTCACTGGCTTAGATGCTTTGGGTGCTTTGCTACTGCAGATCAGAGTCAAAGTGCAAGTGCTCCCTGTGTAAATTGTGATTACAATTAGTTCTTCTTGGTTCTCATTGATTGGCATATTCGATTTACTGGTAGGTCTCTAGTAAAGTGCACTGAAGTGTGGCAGGGCCTGTAAATCAAATGCTACTAGTGGCCCTGAACCTGATTGTGCCACCCACATGCAGTGTCTGTGTGCAGTTATTAACTGCCATGTCGACTTGGCAAGTGCACCCACTTGCCAGACCCCAACCTTCCCTTTTCTTACATGTTAGGCACCACTATGGTACCCCCTGGGCAGGATGCTGTGTATGTTAAATTTAGGACATGTACTGGTGTGTGTGACATGTCCTGATAGTGAAATACTGCCAATTTAGTTTTTCACTATTGAAAGGCTATCTTGCCACATAGGATAGAATGGGAAATGCTTTGAAACATCTTAGAAGTATGACTTCCCATTTGGACAAGATCTAGAAATAAAGTTTAGGCAATTTGAACTCAGAATTTAATAACACATCTTTTGGTAAAGAAGGTTTTTAAATTATGTGTTTGAAAATGCCACTTTCAGAAAGTAGGCATTTTCTTGTTTAACCATTCTTTGTGCCTCTGCCTGTTAGTGTATTGACCATCTGGTTTTGCAGTGACAGGAGATGGGGGTGTGCATTCACTGTAGACAGCCACTGTGGGGGTTTGCGGTGCGCCTGGCCCTTCTAGGATGACTCAGAGCTGAGCTGAATGGGGCTTGGCTGCATTTAGAGTAGTGGGAGGAGATTTCTTTTCACCTGAATAGGGCCTGTCTCCCATGCACATTGCTGTCTCCACCCTCTGTGGGCACACTGCGCCAGTGGGGACAGAACTGGTTTGCACTGGGTTCAGAGACCCTTGCACAAAGAGAACAAAGACATTTTGGGGCATGCGTATTAGACCTAAAACCCCATAACTTTTGACTACTTCTGGAATCAAGAGGAACCTTTGCCAAGGAGAAAAGCTGGAGAAACTGGAGGAGGAGTACTGCCCATTTGCTGTGTGCTGTCTAGGTTTGGCCTACAGTAGCTGATTCTGCCAAGGAAAGGTCAAGGACTTTGCTGTGTGCTGTGTCCCCTGCTTGAGAAAGAACTCCAAGGGCTTGGCGAGACATTTGGCTCCTCTTCTGAAGTCTCAGGTACACAAAGGCTTCATCCCCACCTCCCCTGAACTTCCTTGATGGGAGATCTGACCTGCCAAGAGGTGCCTGTGACGGTGGTGGGCCTCTGGGGGTTGTTCTTGCTGTTGGGAGCTGGAAAAGCAACACAACTACAAGAAAAAAGATGCATCGCTCTTCTTGCTGCTGTTTTTCTGATGCAACAGTACAGTGCTAGAAGAATCTCCACGCATGGTCATGCCACTGCCGACCTCGACGGAGCGCCTGTCATCACTGCAAGAACCAGTGCATTAAGGGATCTCGGCTGAAGAAACCGATGCAGTGCTGGTTGACGCCACCGCACCGATCGTCCATGCCTCCCCGATTTTCACACATTATAACTGTGCAGCAAGTTTTCCTAACGTATCATCAGCGGACCAGAACCATCCTGGAATCAACGCATCACTTAACCCTACAGACCGGATTCGACACATCACTTCTGCTGTGTGCAGCGGAACTGTTGCATCGCCTCCCTTGGGTCCCAGGAACTGACGCATCTCTTTGTTTTTCAATGCTTCCCATCTCTGTGGCTGTTTGGCCTTGTGAATTTTGTCGCAACTACGGGTACTTTGAGAGAAATCAATCATTCATAGTTTTCTATGGGCCAAGTTGTTTGAAACCTTTTTAAAGACATATTCTTAATACTTGTATGTTGGATTTTTGTCGTTTTGGTCTTGTTGAATTTACATAAAGATACTTTCTTTTTCTAAACTGGTGTGGCATCCAATTGTGATGTCATTACTGTAGTACTGTGTGTTTTGAGTACAAATACTTTACACATTGCCTTTGGGATAAGTCTGCGTGCTCGTACCAAGCTACCCAGGAGGTGAGTGGAGTTTATCTAAAGTGTGTATCCCCATTACCCTGACCAGAAGCAAGGGTCCCTATTTGGACAAAGATACCTACCTCTGCAAACTGGAGACCTTCATTTGTAGCAGTCACCATTTTCTGGGAGAATATTCAAAGTTAAAGATGGCAAAGAAAAACGGCTTCTTGTCATTTTTAGGTTCATGACAGATTGTAAAACTTTTAGTGACAAAGACAGGTATCAGCATTATAACCTTATGTCACATATTTTGATTCATGTTTCAACTTACCAAAATATTAAGATAAAATAGTACAGTGTAATAAATAATTTTTCAAGGAATATGGTTTATATCGCGTTAGAGCTGTTTCAGAGAGTGAACTGGCAGTAGGTACATAATCAGGGCCTCAGTTAAACACAGGCATGCACCCCTTCAGGTCAATGAAGGCAAAGGCCTCCACTCATCTAGTACAGGACTTCCCACCATATTTTTAGATTCTGGCCGCCTTCCGAGGATCTTGTTGCCTGGAGTGTATCCATCACTGTAGGCAGAGCAGTATTTCAAGTGTCATATGTTTTCCCTCACGATCAGTGTCTTCTTGATTTTCACAAATAAGTTCCAAAATTAGCAGTTTCTGTGTGAACAACATAATATCCATGGCCCTGATATGCAGGAAGTTCCCTGCCAGCACATGGGGCCACTGTAAGGTTTGCATGCCTGGCCCGTAATGGATTGCATGTAATTGTCGCCCAAACCAGGAATGATCGCCACTGTGACATGGTGCTCCTGTGTCTGTCAGAAAATCAGGATACGATTTCTGACAGTGGAGTCTGGTGAGGGTCTCTCATCAGAAACACTATGGTACTCTATCTCTGAATGAGAAGAGGGGACCACAAGGTTGACATGTGGGTATCCACTATTTTTGACATGCTCCCCACAGATGTCATCTTAAATGAAGCCCTTAATTTTGGTATAGTCCAAAATCTCGGGTAGTTGTGGTATTTCCAGAGGACTTCAATCATTGTGAAGTGGTCTGGATGGAACCTTAGAAAGGTAGCGAAAGTGAGTATATATGCTTGCAATAGGGAACAAATGTTTTCTTTTTGGAATTAAATACATTAGTCATGTTGTAAAATAGCTTAAGAAGAACGTTTATTCAACCCACAAAAAGAAGAATTTTCTTGTTGATCAATAACAGCTGAGAGGCAGGAAGACACACTCATTTGTTGCATCTAGCTTTCAACACTGATTTGTATTCACACTCAATAAAATCCTCAAAGCAGCTTTATTACTCAGTTGAAATGGTGTGCTATTCTTTAAAATGTGTGCTACCGGGAAGATTTCATGAAACTGTAGCATACTCTTAGTTATATCCTAGTCCTGCACCTGTGAAAGGCACATACGTTTATAAGTAATAGCTACAATTTGCAAAATTAGCCTTACATTTCGAATTGACATAAGAAGCTGCTGGAACTTTGGGGCATATTACCAAGCAATAGCGATAATTATCGCTATTGCTTGGTTAGAGACAAAAATGTACCGCTGAGCTGCGGCGATTTTTATCGCAAATAAACCTTGGGTTTATCGCAAATGCGATAAAAATCGGCCGCAATGCATGAATATCGCTGAAAAGTCAGCGATATTCATGCATTACCGAGCTAATGCTCTTAGCCATGTTATCCACCTCCCATTGGATAACATGGCTAAGAACTGCTCAGGGCAGGTGTTAGCTTTTGGAGATATTCGCGCTTAGCGCAAATATCTCCATAAGTTGGTAATAGGAGATAGCGATGTTAGTCGCTAACACCTTGGCACGCCCACTTTGCATGTCATTAGTGATAAATATCACTGACATGCAAAGTGGGGCCCAAGATGGTCGCTATCTCCTACTAGCTGTCGCTAACTGGTGTTAGGGACAGCTAGGTAATAGGGAGATCATTTTATCTCCGCTTTCTTGGCTTTTAAAGCCAAAAAAGCGGAGATAAACCCTCTTGATAATATGCCCCTTTATCTCCTCAGCCATGCAATGCACAGATGCACCCCCACCTGCAAAAAAGAGCAACCATTGAGCACTAATTTTGTGTAACATTAAGTCCATGAGTACATTTTTCAAAACAGGTGATGTTTTTTAGAACTTAATACATTTCTTATCAAAGGCATGCCAATAGTACATACACATGCCTTCACTTTGCATGAGCCCAGGGCAATCAATGAATCTGAAAGTTTTCGAATCACAAATAAGCATCGAGAGACCCCAAATAGAACTTTAAATATCACCTGTCATAATCAGAGGGACATACATAGCTCATCTCTCAGAACGTCAGCTCAAGCTATACAACCCCGGCTTCACTTTGTAAAAGATGAAGTGCTGTGACCCAAATGTTTGCTCTGAAGCCATCGGCACGCGCTGTCGAAGATCAAGGTGCAGTCTCGATTTCATCTGATACCATTTTAGTGCAACACCAATCACTCCAAGCCTTTTTATCTTTCTCTTGTAAGCCCCTGCGTTCTATGTTTGTCACATTTTTTGCATCTTTTTCTTCCTCCTTCCCACAAAATGAATGGCAGTGGGCCCCACCGGCAACAACAGGGTCAAATTAAGCAATGCTATTAGGCCCATAATGCAACATGCAGGCTTCTGCACCAATACTCCTATGCTGAAAACATGCCATTCAACTGCAACATACTAAGCAATAGGTGGGAGAAGAAAGACGAGGATGAAAAGTGACAATAACAGAAAACAAAAATCAACCATTATACATACCAATCAACATTCCAGCCTTATGTCTGCTGGATTAGGGATACAATTGTTGTCATGTCTACATTATTTTTGGATCTTATAGAGTCCTAAAGCAATATTCGTACTACATTGTTATTGCTAGATTTCTTCAGATGTAGGTGATTGCAACATTCAGCCGCCATTGCCCATGAACTGCGCCAGCCACTACCTCCCTCCCATACGGAAACAGTGAATAAATGCATAATTGAAGCATGTTAACCACTCTTCATGTCGAGGTCAGTTCACAAAGAAAATGAAAATATATGCTTGCATTAACCTCTTCTAGTTCTATGTTTTCTTTTTCCATTAAAAAAAATGTCCAGAGTTATTCCTCGAAAATGTAACAGATGCAAGCTTTCCAGCTTCCTTCTTTGGAAGTTGTGCGACTTCTCTAAAAGGCTTCTGCTCCGAGGGAAAATGCAGCCTTCAGTTTAAAATGCAATTTTTGTTACTCTGCAAGGAAACCGTTTTTTCCTACCGAGAAAGTCCTTCAGTTACACTCCAACTGGTCTTTGGGTGCCTCTTTTCCTTTTTCATCCTGGAATGGGAGTTACTTCAAACCTTTTTGCTGGAGAAAACGTTTTGACCATTTTAATGAAGCAAATGAGTCAGAAAGGAGTTTGGGAATGCCCTTAAACATTCATGTTTGTTGGTATTCTCAAACCCTGGAGTGGGATTCACTAGTGCAGATTTCGCTAAACCAATGGTGGAGAAAGTCACATTAGAAAATGCAGTTATTCCCCCTGGAAATGCCATTGGAAATTCCTCACCGGTGTGAAAAAAAGCAACTTTGGTCATTAAACTACGCTAGTGAAGAATTTAGCTTTATAAATAGGCTCCATTGATTTTTCATCTGAACACAAAGAAATAATGAATAATATTTTTCGTTGGCCATTCAAAACAACAGACATCAGAGGTAGGGAACTGTAGAAATTATTTCTCAAAGCTTTGGTGTCTATTTCCTCATTCAATTTTTCTCTGTTTTAAATATTGGAGTGAGATTTTTATTGTGTCGTGTTTTCTATTTTATAACTTTGTTGGTACCAATACATACTTAACACGTATCCTAAATTAAACCTGTCTACCCTGTGGTACAGCTATCAAAGGTTGAGCTAAGGTTTAAATTATAGAAATGTAATTGGACCTAGTATGGAATAGTGCCATTATTACTTTAGGAGGACTACCATCCGCTTCAAGTAATAATTCACTTTATCACATTAGTGTTTAGAGGTGGGATCCTGAATTTATGTTTAGCAGTACCATACAGCTATTAAGCTAGGGGTCAGAGTACAAACACTGGGGATTATTCTCAAAGAAGTGGCAGTGAGAGACGTCAGCATCCTTGGATTATCGCCAAAACCGGTATTCTTGCACCAGAGCGCAAGGGTGTCTGAGAGCAGGGGGTTTGTTAATGCACAGGAAGGTGTCCCTTCCTGTACATTAACAAACCGAAAATGGCAGTTTGCTTTTTCCATGTGTGCTGCTACAAAAACAAACATGGAAAAAACAAAAATGAGGAGAAATAAAGGATTTCTCCTCATTTAGCTACCTCAAGATGGGAAATTTCCAGCTCTTAAGTTTTGCGCTACCTCCTAATATTGCCGCCCTTGATAATAGGCGATAGCGTCAAACTCAATGGGTGTTTCGGTGGTACACCCACCGCAACACCCACTGCATGCCCCCTTTCATGCTAAGTTTAGCGTTAAAGGGGCCCTATTCTCAATGGACCATTAAGCTACTTAATGTGGCTTTTAGTCACGTTAGGTGGGTCAACACTGCCTTGAGAATAGGGTGCTGGCACTATCGGCACAGGAACGTCAATAAAAGTGACATTCCTGTGGCTATATCACCTTGAAAATATGCCCCACAGTGCTCTGGACAGCAGCACACCAATGTTCAGAGACAGTACTCCAGCAATAAAATCTTGCAAACAGTGGAGATGACCATGCAAAAAGGGCATTTTTTTAATATAGTTACTCTAAAACAGTTCTGGGGTGGCTTCCCCCAAATTAGGTTTGGAGCTAAGCTGACTAGGGGGACACTCACGAGGACCTACCTGACACGCAGGACCAGGGGAAAGCTGCTGCTGACACCATCACCGCTGGGCCTCTTACGTTGTTTGTTCCGCCCGCCGCCGGTGCTCACCACCTGCACGGCCGCTGTGGGGAGAAACTACAGCTCCCAGCAGGCCGTGCGACCCTCCGCCCAACCCCTTCCTGCCATCACGCGCCCGGAGGCGATGATAAGGAGGAGGCTCCCACTGGGGAGCGGGGGACACTCACAAGGACCTACCTGACACGCAGGACCAGGGGGAAAGCTGCTGCTGACACCATCACCGCTGGGCCTCTTATGTTGTTTGTTCCTCCCGCCGCCGGTGCTCACCACCTGCACGGCCGCTGTGGTGAGGAACTACAGCTCCCAGCAGGCCGAGCGACCCTCCGCCCAACCACTTCCTGCCATCACGCGTCCGGAGGCGCTGATAAGGAGGAGGCTCCCACTGGGGAGCGGGAGACACTCACGAGGACCTACCTGACACGCAGGACCAGGGAAAAGGCTGCTGCTGACGCCATCACCGCTGGACCTCTTGCGTTGTTTGTTCCTCCCGCCGCCGGTGCTCACCACCTGCACGGCCGCTGTGGGGAGGAACTACAGCTCCCAGCAGGCCGAGCGACCCTCCGCCTAACCACTTCCTGCCATCACGTGCCCGGAGGCACTGATAAGGAGGAGGCTTCCTCCGCCTCGCGTATGCGCGCGGGTGGCGCTGGGCGGAGCCCAGGCAGAGGGCGGGCCGTCTGTGGCCGTCCGGGGCCAGAGGAGGCCAGGCCGGGCCACTTCCCTAACCTATAAGTATGGGTAAGCGAAAACAGATGGGTTCTGAAGGTCTTGGTATTAAAAACGCTAAAGTCCCACGCAAGGCAGACACCATTATATCCTAACTAACCTCAACAGTGGGGGCTATAAACGAAAAGATTGCAAATGCTGAGAAGGTTTTGGAACTGGACAGGACAAATGGCACTGCCAACAAAACTCCTACCTCTTCTGTACTGTCAGAGCCTCTACGTGAGCACACAATCCCTTTTCCTGACACACCCCAAGACATTGTTATCAATACACGTGTATCGCTACCGGAGGAGGGGACCAGTCATAGGAATCCTTTAGCTCTGGAACAGTCAAAACCCAAGAAATGCGCTTGCAAAACAAAACATTCGCAACAAGATCAAGATCAAATTACGACTGCATTTTTGGGGGATAAACTGGAGGAATTGATTAACACACGAATAGAACCACTACTCGTGGGCATTGCAAAAGACATCGTGGACTCACTAAATGCTTGTGTAGCTGGTCTATTAAAAAGGTGCGAAATCATAGACGATTTCATAAAAGATTACCTATCGCACTCTCGGGAGGGGAACACCGTCCCTGAGCTCGCACCCCCCATAGTTTCGGAGGCTATGGAATGTTCAGGGTCAAGTGTAATTACACCTGACACACGTGTAAAAGCTAATGACAAACAAGTAGGCGAACTTAACAATTTGACCCTTAGCAAAGAAAACACCTTCACACATACCGGAGCATCCGCCATAAATACCGACACTCAGAAGCATAATACATCACAGTTAAACATCACTACTACCACCCATAAACCTAGCAACTTTAGGTTGCATCTTCCCCCCGATGCCGCCCCTTTCGTGGCTGTATTAACTGGGATTCCGCCCTTAGCACAAGAGGCCACAGAGTCTACAGTGGAACTTTTAGGCAAAACTAGAGATTGGTGTAGACATTACTCTAGTGGGGATTACGGCTTACCCGCCTCCATTAGTATGGTTAGGAGAGTGGGGTGGGTAGGTAAAGGCCCAAAGTCAATTCAAGGGGACTGCATTGTTGTAAATTTCCGCGAGAAAAACGTCGCTGAAAGACTGTTTTGGGACGGTTGTGAGATTACTAAATCTGGGGTTAGACCATTTCCATTGGGCTTTTTCTATCAATCTTTAAATGCCCAGAACGGTGGGCGGCCCCTATTATTATCACACAGCCAACCCCACTCGGGAATACTTACTTATGATGGAATCTCTAGATCTAGGGCATCTTGTACCCCTCCTCAGCAATTTATCATATCATCCAAGGTTCCCAAAAATAAGGTCAACACACCATGTGGGGGTATACCTCTATCAAACCGCTTTTTGCCACTTGCTGGGACGGAGGAGTTAGATTGACAACTAAACCATTGTGGCAAAAAAGATTTGATTGTTGCTAAGTCACTTCCAAAAAATACATGTAGTATTCTGAGCTGGAACATAGCCGGTATCAGATCAAAAAGTAAGGATGAAAATTGGTTGGGAATGATTAGAGCCCACGAAATTCTAGCACTGCAAGAAACTTGGGATACGAGAAATAGCTTGGCAGTGGACGGTTATACCCATTTTAGCATTCCAGCTGAATCAAGTACGGCTGGAAGGGCGAAGGGAGGACTAGCCACACTCATTTCATTAAACATAAAAGGCATAGCAAAACAGATTGAATCTGGTTCTAAAAATTGTCTAGTCGTTGAACTGAAGATAACTAACTCCCCCACCCTATTGCTTATAAATTTTTATAATTCTCCAGTCAGTCCTACCCTGAACGAGCATCTAGTGTCCTTAGGGAGTTTTTGGACAAATACATGGAGTCCAGTAAATATGGGTTTGAGGTCATACTTATGGGAGACTTTAATATTCACCCATGTAGTTTAGAGTGCCCTCGGGAAGATAGTGAGGGCTCATCCCACTCGCTCCCGACGCATTTTGAACACACAAAACAGGGGGAGGCTTTGGAGCTTCTCCTGGCATCAATGAATCTTTATGAATCTGGATGCTGCGAAATTGGACCTAGGTCGAACACATATGTAGGAAATCCCACGGGCACAGTTATTGATTTTATTTTTCTATCCTCCTATGTTTTGTCACAAGTCATAAACTACAGGGTAGAACATTCTGTTTTTAGCGACAACAATCCCCTAATACTGGAGGTCACCCGAGGGGGATTACTGGGATGTATTGAGACCCAGGCTCTTTGCGCCACTGAGCTGGTCCCCAAAGACCAGAATCGGAGGCTAAAATGGGACAAAGTAATCCCAATGACCTTCCTACAAGACACCCTGGTTAAGGTCGAGGTAGAGGTGGGCATTTGCCTGGATAACATTGCTCCGAATGCAATAATAGTTGAGGCTTTTAATGTTATATGCCATCAAGTTAATACCGAGTTAATGGTCAAAACAAAACCAGGTAGGAATTTGGGGCCAAAATGGTTTGACTCCAATTGTTCAAAAGCCCACTCAGTTCTCCTTAAAGCGCTAAAGGAAAAACCTAGGGACAGAGTACTTATTGCATCTCTTAGAAAACAATATAAACAGGCCACCCAGGCCCGTAAATAAAAGATCAAAGATGAGGCCTGGAATGATTTGCTATCAGTTGAGGCTCAGCGAGATAGTGCCAAATTTTGGTCAATCATAAACCATCCCTATTTCTTGGGCGTAGAGAACCATGGAGTAGAATGTATTATTCCGGATGAACAGCGGGTGGCTCATTTTGGAAACATATACAGTCATCCAGCCCACTCTACCATACATGAGATAAAGCCTCCCCGAAATGTAGCGATGGTCCCGGCTTTCAGGGTTGAGGAAGTGGAGAAAGCCATAAATGACACACTAAAGAATAAAGCCCCGGGCCCAGATGGGGTCCCCGCTGATTTCTTCAAGTGCGCACCGATTTTTGGGCTAAAATCCTCAGTAGCGTTTTTAATGCTACAAGAGACAATAACTTCCCCGAGTCTTGAGGTAAAGTCTATAATTATCCCAATTTTTAAAAAAGGTCTGAGGGGAGATCCAGCCTGTTACAGGCCGATCTCGCTAATAGACTCCAGTGTAAAAATCCTGGGCAGAGTATTAGTGGGGAGATTGACAACATGGCTTGATGGGAAAGGGATTATGTCAAATGCACAATATGGTTTCAGGGCTAACAGGAGCACACTGGACCAGTGTCTTAACCTCAAACTCCTTATAAATAAATATTCGATTGCCAAGGGGGGGTCACTGTACATGGCCTTTATGGACCTCTCCTCAGCCTTCGACCTTGTTAACAGGGCGAGGCTGTGGGGGGTCCTTTTGGATATGGGCTTTGATCCCCCACTGGTTAGCTACATGGCTGAACTTCACCGCGATCTTTCGGTTAGAGTCACCAAGGAGGGGAGGTGTACCTGTCACTTTAAATCAGAGAGGGGGGTTAGGCAAGGTTGTATCCTTGCTCCCCTCCTCTTTACACTTTATATTAACGCCCTTGAGCCAGCTCTGGCTGATTCATCTCTGGACATCCCATGTGCAGGAGAGACAAAGATCCCGGTCCTCCTGTACGCGGACGATACCGTCCTATTGGTACGTTCTGGGGTGGCCCTTAACCGATTATTGGCTTCCTTTGGTAAATTTATGGCCTCTCTAGACCTGAAAATTAACACTCAGAAATCACAGATTATGATCGCAGGAGCTGCAAGCAGGAAAAAGAAAACAAAAACATTTTTTTGTACTGGGCAGGAGATAAAGAGAGTTCCATTCGTCCCATACTTAGGGGTCATCTTTGATGACAGAGGAACCTGGGGTCCCCAGCAAACTTCAAAAAGTAATGCTGTAGCAAGAGCGGCTGCAGCATTACTTGGATTTACAAAAAGGCTGGGAGCACGCCCCATGGAGGCTATTTTAAAAGTATATAAAGCCAAATGTTTGGCTATATCCTACTATGGCTCTGCCATCTCGGGTCACACGAACCATGACAAGATTCAAAAGGTGGAAAATAAATTTTTAAGATCTTTGCTCTCTGTTCCCCAATCCACCCCTACATACTCACTACACGCAGAACTGGGCTTGGGCTATGTAACAGATGCATTAAAGTTAGCCCCAGTCATTTGTTGACTAAAACCTGGCTCAATAAGGAGATATCATTAAATCATATAATCCTTAAAGACTGTCTAGCCCTGGATAGAGCCTTAAATATCCCGTGGGTGAGATATGTTAAGTCACAGCTTACACAAGCGGGACGTCCTGAGCTTTTTCTCTCCCCAGAACGTATTACAAAAGAGGATGTTAACACAGTAAAAAGTACCCTGGCTAATATGTATATATCAGAAAGGGAAGAAATTGAATTAAAGAAGCCACTTGTCAGAAAGAACTACACGCTAATGACTGTCCCGGGCATTGAACCTTATCTTATCTCAGTAACCAGACCATTTCATCGATTCCTTTTAATCAGATTTCGTTTTAACCTTATCCATCTAATGCTTGTTCATTATCTTAATTGGGATATACCAGAAAATGCAAAACCCTGTGACTGTGATCATTTTTCTACCCAGGACACGTTACATTTTATCATGTTCTGTGATCACTACACCGAGATCAGGAAAAAATATTTGCTACCAATTGTGCGTGAGGCGGGCTTTATACAGGTTAGGCCAGCACTCATGTTTTTGTAACTTTTACCTAGCGCAAGAGTAACATTTCACGTAGCAAATTTTTTAGTTGCAGGAGTTCGCATTAATAAGAATCGCTTAAACTTATAGTTTACACCAACTAATATCTGACCATTTTTAGCATATATGATGTGTTTATAATTTTTTATAATTTTTAGATACTTTTTATATGTATTAATTACATGAAATGTGACTGTATGATTTTTTTCATGTGGAAACTTTTTTATAAATTTGCAACTAATAGATGATGTACTGTGCGTGTAATGATGAAATGTATTATATGTCCACCTTTTTTGATTTTTATTAATCGAATAAAGAAATTTGACTGACTGACTGACTGACTAGGAACACACAGGGAGGTAGGGCTAGGTTTGAGCTACATCTGCAAGTAACAGGGTAGGTACCATTTGAAGCTCAGGTACAGGCTGCTAAAATCTCTCCACGCCACACTGCTCAAAGAACAAAAACTCCTCTCCACAACCAAGCCTTTTGTCAATTGTCTGAGAGCAATCCACATCTCTCCAAAGGAGAGCCATTCACCAGTCAGTTGCCACTTGACAATGGCAGAAACGCGCCCATTTGGCTTAGGCAGGAATATAAAAACTTTCTAAAAGTGTAATTTTAAAAAAAGTAAAATGAAACCTGACTTTACCATTAAGTAGGATTTTAAATTACTACTAAAATAAGTCCTTGAATCATTATTTTAGCTACTCCCAAACCAAAATTAAGCATTATAATTTGTTGTAATGCAACCCAATGTTTGCCCATGAACGGGGCCTGCCTTATTAAGGTGAAAAAGGACTTTTGAGGTTTTACACTGCTAGGATATGTCAAACATTAGGGGTGATATTTAGACATTTTTCACATAAAGCAGTGCAGCAAGCAAAGTTGCTGTCTGTGTTGCATAGAAGGGAGACAGCAGAAATTCACCAAGATATGGTCACATTTCTTCTGTATCCTAGTACTGGCACACCGTTGTAGGAAGATAGCTCTGTATATACTATACCAAAATTAGGTATAGGTATCACACAGAGTCCAGTGGAACCCCAAGGGTACGCAGAGATAAATGTATATAGCACCTTACTCTCTATTTGTGGTAGTGTTGGCAAACAGTAAGGCTTTATCAGAGGGTAGTGTTAAGCATTTGTTGTACATGTGCAGGCAGCAAATGATGTCACACACTTAAAGACTGAACTGAGACCAATTTGTTTGTATCAAAAAATAATATTCCGTTATTTTATTTTTAGAGCCAAGCCTGGGGCTGGTAAGTGAAATAAATGCTCTGCAAAATCTCATGCAATATTTTACAATTGAATGCAGGTTCAAATTTAGTTGGTTGAATTACAGGTAAGTTAATGCTTCAAAATTACTTTTCAGATTACTTTGTACGTTACTTTTCAGATTACTTTTTAAGTAACTTTTTCTACTCAGTGTGATATCACACTGGGACATTTCCTAGAGAAAACGTAAGTAAATCAGTTTTTGTACATTTGCAGTTCTTCAGTGTTTCATACAAAACGTAACTCCACACAGAACATTTTTCAAGGAAAAACAGTCAATGTATTCCTATGGGGAGAAATAAAGTTAACGGCTTGCAGGTAAATACGAGTTTGTGGGAGTTGGTATTCTGGGGTCAGAACCAGGGTTCCCCTAGGGTCAAGGATGCACTCCTGAAACACGCTCAATGGCACTAGGGCGGCTGGGTTCAGAGTGCTGAAGCCCACTGTTATCTAATGGGAAATAGGAAGCCTCAGGTTGGTGGCTGCTTACGAGCTGGCCACAAGGTTGTAGGAGTAAAGCTCCTGGATTTAGGCTCAGGGCAAAGGAGAACCGAGTTAGCACACAAGGTGCACCCACAGCGGCGCAGGGGCGGCTCGGTGCAGGGTGCTATTTTGGCATCGGGTGCCCTGTTGTTTTCAATGGAAGTTGCCGGTTTTGGATTTCGGCTGCAGGCTCGGACCAGGAAGACTTCCAGGAGGAATCAACAGCTGAGCAGGTAAGTTGAGGCTCGGGGACTTATGTGCACCTCAGGTTCTCTTCTCTAGGGGACAGGACGGCTGGATGTAGGGTGTCTTTTGAGGTTGAATTTCACCTTACTGGCCCATTTGCGGTTGTGGGGGTCTCCGTGTAGAGGCTGCAGGCAACGTTAGGGAGTCCTGGAGGGGTTAACACACGGTGGACTCTGACTCTGGAGAGCTGGGGACCTCGCTGGGACTGGTGAGCCACCCGGATTCGGCCCGTAGACATCGGGTCCAGTGGTAATTCCAGGCGTCTGGTTTCTTTGTCCTCAGCAGGCTCAGAGTCTGTCTTGGGAGTTTCTTTTGAACAGAGCTGCTGTTCACAGGAGATCTGGTCTTTGTTGAAGGCAGTCAGTCCTCCCAGGGGTTCTAGAGGTCACAGGCTGCAGGACAAGGCGACTTTTGCCACAGGATCTCTGGAAACTGCAGATGGGCTGGTGGCTTTGGCCAAGTTAGTTCTTCTCTGCAGTCTCCTCTGCTGGGTGTCTTCTTGTTATGTTATGTTATTTACTTTTATAAGGTGCTCAGCTACTCAAGAGTTACCCGGCACCACCTTAAAAAGGTCAATGTAATCAAAAGAGAGATGAAAAACCTATTGATGAAAGAGCCAGGTTTTTAACAGCTTACGGAAGTGCACAAAACTAGGCTCATTCCTCAAAAACAGAGGAAGAGAATTCCACAAAGATGGGCCCAAATAGGAAAAAGATCAGCCACCTACACTAGATAATCTATATATCGGGACCGCACATTTTATTTGGTTTGCTGGGCGAAGAAGACGAGAAGGGACATACAGTTGAGCAATGGAACTTAGATAATATGGGCCTTGCCTGTTTTAATCCTATACATATAAGTTGAGGTCTTAAATTTAATGTGATTCTCCACTTTCAACCAGTGGAGATCGCGCAAGAAACTAGAAACAGATGCAGTTTTAGGAATCTGACTGAGCAGGCAAGCAGCAGCATTTTGAACAACTTGCAACTTACAAAAGACCTCCTTTTTGGCTCCAAGAAAGAGGATGTTGCCGTAGTCCAGGCAATAGGTGCCCAAAGCCTGGACTACCGTTTGTTTTGTGGAATCCGGCAACATCCATAAAATCTTTTTGAGCCATCTTAGTATGGAGAAGCATGTTGCAGCCACTTTTATAGCTTGAGGCCTCATCGAAAGATGATCATCGTTGATAAATCCCAAGTTACGGGCTTGTTTAGTAGGCTGAGGGGTGGCACCCAATTCAGGGGGGCAATGTTGGGGGCCCCAAAGTTCTTTGTTATTCCCCAGGATGAACACCTCTGTCTTCTCCCCATTGAGCTAGAGTGAATTAACTTACATCCACTGCATGATTTTACTAATCCCATCTTGAAGAGAAGAGGGCCTAGAAGCTCCTTTAGCAGAAAGGGAGAAGATTATTTGCGGGGTATAAGGCCGGTTTTAAAGTACTTTGACCCCCCCACTAGACAGCTTGTGGTCCAGGCATCAATACTATCCCGGCTGGACTACGGCAGTTCGCTGATGCTAGGGATGAATCAAGCAGAGGCCTCTAGACTACAAAGGGTTCAAAATGCCGCGGCACGTGCCATTGTGGGCCTCCCCAGACACTGTTCAGTGGCTGGCACGATCGTGGCCCTACACTGGCTCCCGGTCAGACAGCGAATTAAGTTCAAAGCGCTGTGTCTGGCTTTTAAAATTTTGAAGTTTTCTTCGCCGCCGGCACTTGCCAACTTACTTACTCCCTATTTTCCTTCAAGGTCCTTGAGATCTGAGTCGCTCCACCTGGCAGTATGCCCCCGTTTCAAATTGTGCAGAATGGGTGGCCGTTCCTTCCGGGTGCTTGCGGCAGGGTTATGGAACTCGCTTCCGGTCCATATTCGAGCTCTTGACGACCTGCTTGCCTTCAGGCAGGCGATTAAAACCTTCCTGTTTCCCGTCTCTGAATAGTTGCCCCTTTCTTTTACTGTGTGTTATGTTGTAGTGTCTGTCCAAGCGCCAGGACGCCCCTTTGCTGGGGCAGCTGTGCGCGATAAAAACACAATTAACATAACATAACATAACATTTGGGTGTCATCAGCGTAGGAAAAAATTGACATTCCTACTTCCTCAACAATGTCAGCCAAAGGATTAACATAAATGGTAAACAATAAGGGGCTAAGAATCGAGTCCTGTGGCCCCCTGTAAGGGGATGCATGGATTTTAGAAGCTGCGTTTGAGGAAGAGACCTGAAACGTACAAATCGACAAAAAATGTGCCAGTCATTTCAAGGCAGCTTCAGTCACGCCAATGGATTAGAGAGTTTCATCCGAATTCTTCACAGATTGCGAGAATCTGTCTTCCTGGTTCATGGCTGCCCCCTAAGTACTGTATTTGGGGGGCGTTTTAGGAGTCTTGAGTAGCCAATGAGCTACTGACCTTAGGGTGACTACACTCTTGGTGTGCTCAACCCACGTGAGGAAGCGGGCACAATCCCTGATCCTGATGGGAGAGGGCCTCCCACCTGCAAGATGGCGGGTACTGAAGAGTGGGCTTCACCTCACCTGCCCCACCTGAGGGGTGGTGTTGGCAGAGGTGGGCACACCCTCTGGGCTGTCCAATTTTTCCCGCCTCTCTTTTCGCTGAAAAGGAGGGGAGTCAGGAAGGGGTGCCTGCTCCTGATAGCAGGAGAGGCTGGGGGTCGCATTACAAAGGCAGCAAGGCCTTTGAAGGTCCCCTGCCACAGATGGCTCTTCCTGTCCTGGGGGAGGTGTGACCACCTCCACCCAGGAAAGACTTTGTTTCTGGCCTCAGGGAGCAAAGGCTCCCACCCCAGGGGTCCAGAAACATGTCTTGTTGTGGCAGGCTGATAGATACCAGTCAGGGAACCCACCAGAGCCTGGTAATTTTTCACAGGGCATCTCTAAGATGCCTTCTGAGTGCATTTTTCATTTAAGTCCCACACATGCATCAGTGTAGGTTTAATGTGCTGAAAAGTTTGATACCAAACTTCCCAGTTTTCAGTAAAGCAATTATGGTGCTGTGGAGTTTGTAATGACAAACTCCCAGCACCATGTACTCTCAATGGCATTACTGCACTTACAATATCTAAGAATTGGTCTCGACACTGTAGGGGTACAGGGCTCATGAACCTGTACCTTCATCACTGGTATAGTGCACCCAGCTAGAGGGGTGGCTGACCTATGCCAGGGCAATGAGTCTTAGGCATGGCACACAGGGATGTGTGCCATGTCGACTCTTCACTTTGTTTTGCACCAAAACACACAGCCTGCAATGGTAGTGTATGTGTGTGTAAAGGTACAGGGCCTCTGAGAGTGGCACAATAAGTGCTGAAGCCCGTAGAGGCCTTCCCTGGCCGCAGTGCCCTTGGTAGTCATGATACCTTTTACAGGGGACTGACATGCTGCCAGGGAGCTGCTAATTGGGGGTGCAAGGTACAGTTTTGGAAAAAAACACAGGCCCTAGAAACCTGATTGGCAGGGACTCAGGGCACATCAAGTCAAAGTGCATCACTAGTCTGGCAAAAAGTGGGGGGTTACTGCAACAGAAACACAGCTTCCTACAACTGTGCGCTGCCTAGCGCCATTGCAGGCACCTTGCACCATGGTGCAATGGTGCCTGTATTAAAGGCAGGATTGTTTTTGTACAGTGTGGGATACCTTCCTGCGGAAAAACAATCTTTAAAGGCATTTTCATCTTTTTCTGTGTGCTGCACAATGCAGCACACACAGAAAGAAGTAATGAGGAGAAATAAACATATATTTTCTAGCTAGTCCTGGTTCAGGGAGGTGTAGTCATAGAATTTTGGTGCAATCCCATGTTTGCACACCTTGGTAATTCCATGGGTGGGTGCATGGGCTCCACCCATGGAATGCTTCTCTGACATAAGTAACACAAGGCAGAGACATATGCTGCCTTGCGTTTATGTGGAAAATCCCTACGGACGGTGTTTCCGTCATAGGGATTACATGGAAAACCTGTCAGAAAGTGAGTTTAGCGGCCCCTAGCAGGGTCCCTTTCTCCTTGTGGCCTCCAGTTAGGGGCCGAGGGACCACTTATGGTGCCCCCCTGTTAATCCCTGCACTGTGTGGCAGGCACTTTAAGGTGTCTGTCATGCAGTGCAGGGATTAACACAATCTCCCATTTCCTTATAGGAGCTTGTTCTACTGGTCGGTTTGCTGACGCAGCACATGCTCCCATAGTGAAATGGGAGTATGCGCACACACCATGTGCAGTCGCATTGTAATTGCAGTGTTGGAACCACTGATGAGAGGCCTTTGTGTATTGTCTGTGCCAAAAGATTGGTGCATCCACAACACAGAATGCTAGTAAATATAGACCTGAATACACATGTCTTGTTTTTTTAAATAACCTGCACCCTGCTCCAAGGGCATTTAGGGTCTACCTTAGGGGTGACCTATGAGTATTAAAAAGAAAGATTTAGGCCTTGCCAAAGGTATAGTTTGCCCGGTCAAAATGGCAGTTTAAAACTGCACACACAGGCTAGCTGCAAAGGCAGGCCTGATATATGTTTTACAGTGCTACTTTAGTAGGTGGCACAATGATTCCTGCAGCCAACTTGTAGCCTTTAATTTACTGGACAGGCAGTACCATATATTAGGGACTTGTAAGTAAATTAAATGTGCCTGTGGCCAACAAAAGCAGGCTCAGCAAAAGGACTAAAAAATCTGGAGTGATCCTGCTGAAACAGCAAATTTTCAACACCAACTAGCTCCAGGCCATTTTGGACACCGTGTCAAGTCCTGAACTGTTCAACTACAAATCATTGATTTCATGTGTTTTAATCTAATCCGTTCAAAAGAAGCAAAATATATTTACAACACAGTGTCCTTAATTTACAGCAGGGAGGCACATTTACATATCTAAAGATGTACATCTGCTACAGTTATGTAGGTGAACATGTTTTCTCGTTTGAATGCATTGCAATCCACCCAGGAATTCTAGAACTACTTCTGGGATCCTGAAAATGTAGGGTATTTCCTCTAAACTTAAAACTGAGGGCCTCGTTTATGAGGTTTTACTGTAGGGCAGCAACCCAGGACTTCCTGCTGCGCTGCCCTACAGTAAAAGAAAAGGGCAGGAATCTGTCAGATACGGTGTATTCCTGTCCTTTTCCCCTGCGCCAGTGCACAATAGGCTGCTGTGCGCCAACGCAGGCATCTTAGCACCATGGTGCAATGGTGCCTGAGTTGCAGGATTATTGTTTCTGTGCAGGAAGTGAAATCTTCCTGCACAGAAACAATTAGAAGAGGCTTTTTCCTCTTTCTATGCACACATAGAAAAAGGAAAAACAAGAAGAAATAAAGATATTTCTTCTTGTTGTGCCTCCCTTATGCCTCCCCTGGGGAAGCGTACATTTTTGGAGCTGCCTCAGAATTACCATTTCTCGTAAATCTGGGGCATTGTCAAAAAGCCATGGATGTTTCTGGGAACGCCCCCTGCAACACCCAACTGCATGCCTCTTTAACACAGAAAACTGCGCTTAAGGGAACCATATTTATGAGGCAGCATTAAGCCAAAAAAGTGGCTTAGTGCTGCCACGTAAATATGGAGCAGGCCACTGCACCAAGGAACGTCACAAAAAGTGACGCTCTTGTGGCGCAAGGGCCCTCATAAATGAGGCCCTGAGAATATGGACTAGAGTTCAGATTTTCTTTTAAAATAGTGCCCTTAATGAAATATATTCAATGGAGAATAAATTATTTTAGCAGGAGTAGAGGCTGTGATCTTCCAAATACTCAGTATTTATAATAAAGGTGTGGAGATTTGCACAATCACCTTTTCTTTAATTGTGTAAAATTCAACACAAATTATGCAAAATTAAGTCAAATGCAAATCTGGCACTTACAGAGGAAAATGCCATTTAGCACTAGTTCATCAAACAGTAGCCACTCATGTTTTATTTGTTTGCATTGTTCCAAAGCTCCTTCAACAGGACTTTTTACCGGCATGGACGAGAAATTTTGTGATTTGGTATAATAATGTAATTTTAGGAATTTTCTACAACAAAAGTAACACAAAATGCCTGTAATTATGCCTACATTTCACTGGAGCCTAATTTATATCCTCAGCTGTATAAATATTTTAACTACTTTTGTCTATACCATCAATTGGAAAATAGTTTTTTTATACTGTGTGCTTCGCCCTTATACAGAGTGTGACTTACAATTTTAGGTTATTACACAGCAAGTTTTTGTCTTGAAATGTCTTTACTGCCCTGAGTGTTTTATACATGATGGGTTCATATGTTTGATAATGAATACAACATTTTTTTAAAATAAATTGTTTTCTTAATTTAAATTGTACCACATAAAATCAAAGGGTTTACATTAGCAGTATGCTGTCTATACCTATGTAATTTTTAAATGTCAAGTACACTTTGCAAGGCTTTATGAGTCAATCACCTGTCTGCCAGAGTCTATCTCCGAGTTCACACTCCTACATATTTTTCAAGAATGTACAGCAGCCTAATGTGTATCTCAGTTTTGCTCAGTTGGTTGAGTGTGAATGGAACTCCTGCTGGGCCTGCTGTTGCAATTCAGTTTTTTTCTTAGAATGTGTTTTTGTAAAGGCTTTCTCCTAAAGTCTTTTAAGGATAAATTGTTTTATTCCAAGTAAAAAAGACATGCACTGTGGAACAGTATTCCATATACCGTCCCACATCGTAGAAAAATAATTCCGACTTACTATTGGGTTTACAATGCTTTTCAACAAATTGTTAAAAAAGACCATCATGTTAACCAACTCACAATACTTCTTTTCTATGAAACATGCCATTCCTGAGATGAGATTTCTACGCGGCAGCTGCACACTTAGTCATGGTAAGACATTTCTCAATATTATCACATCTTTCTTAGAAGGTTGACAGCTCTTTCCTGACCAAGTCTGGTGTCTGGAAAACCTTAACACTATTAACACATTTAAATGTGCATTTGATAAGAAGCTTTCAATGTGCAATTTTCTTTGACAACTTTGAAGACTTGCAAAATGTGTTTGTGTGAACTGTGACAATCTGGGATTCGTCTGTTAATTCTGTTAAAGTAATTGTTCTAACAAAATTTGGTAAAATGCATCGTGTTTTTTAGAAACTTGCATTCCAGGGCAGAGCTGCTATTAACCTCTTCTTGGAATTTCGAAGAAATGCTGGGTGCACGTCTTTGCTTCAATATGTAACACAGGTGCCCATTGGTCGTTTATTTTTCTGGGTGCCAATCAGTTATGGAGTCCTTACTTTCAGGGCCTGTGGCCTCCTGCATCTCCTACGGCGCAGGGGGGAGGGTCGCTGAGCCCACAGAGGGGCCACACCCACACCATGGTTATTCTAGAATATGCCCTTGGTATTTGGTGTGTATTAATGCCAACTGCGCCAACCCCTTTCATAGGGCAGTCAAGTTCCAAAACTGTAAAACGTGGCTTGATTAATCCATCCGGAGGTGAGAGGCTTCCCCGACATCCAGGTGTCAGTTAAAAATAGAATTTCAAACGCATGTGCATTCTTAAGGGAGTTTATGACGGCACAGTTTTTTTTTGTAGCAGAACGCACATTGCACAAACTTACTTTTATTTGACACGGTGTATTTAGATGGCGGTCTCTGATAATAAAGTAATATGATGAAGGATGTGGGGCTAAAGAGACTCCAGCTGATAGGACTTCCTTCGTCGAGTCTGCTAGGCCAGTTTTCACTCAATAACAAGAGCAAGTAAAAGAACAGGACACATAAGCTTATCTAAAACCTTGAAATGATTAAAAAACGGGATAATTTTAGGAGGTATCTATCAGCAGCATCGCTGGTTGGCAGGTGTTGACAGTTCTGGAGAGGCACAGAAAGCTTGCCTCAGGCACCAACCACAGTGCACCTCTGTGCTGAGGCCACCATTAAATGTAGAGTACTGGTGGTCCTCTTAGTGGAATCATGCACAAGCGCCTGACTTGCCCAACAGTGAGACAGAAAGAGGTAAAAAAAAATAGGGCAAATAAACTAGGCAGTCACAAGAAACAAGCTAAAACAAGAAAGGAAACCAAATAGAAATGAGGCAAGTCAGACTTGAGCACTACAAAAAAAAACTACAATTAGTAAATAAAATAAAGTAGCTAAAATAACAATGGGGTAGATGAGGGCCAGGCACCCCTTGGCAAGAGGGCTAGATTCTTTGGGTCAGTACAAGAAAATGAAGGCTTAGTAAGATAGAAAATCTCGCATCCAACAAGGGACACAATGAGTTGCAGGCACTTGCTGTACCTCCCATTACAAGCAGGTGGAAGGTGGTTCCCAAGAGGGAGCATGCACACAAGCCCGGACTACCCACAGCAAGGCAGATACAGGTAAAAAATGAGCAGCAAAACTATTCTGACAACAGAAGCAAGCCAAATCAAGCTAACTCAAGAAAGAACACCAGATAGAAAAGAGGCCATACATTCTCGGGCACTACAAGGAAACAACATTAGTAATTAAAATAAAGTAGCTAAAATGACAACAGGGTCAGCAAGAGGAAGGCACCCCTGCCCTGTCAAAGACCCAAGGAAAGTACTCCAAAAATCCACCTTATACCCATGAAATTCACACTCAATGCAGCAGCTAGACTTCTCTTGGGGGGAGAGGCGAGATGACAATATCACTCCCACACTTAACCCGTTCCGTGCTAGTGACGGAACCACTCCGTCACGAGCCACGGGCGCGCTGTGCTCATGACGGAGTGGTTCCGTCACGCCGCGGCCGCTCCGCCCACGCGGCATCAATTCCTCGCCTGTGCGGGTGAATTAATGAGCGGGCTGGCCTTGACTGAACCACTCCGTCATGAGCACAGCACGCCCGTGGCTCATGACGGAGTGGTTCCGTCACAAGCATGGCGGTGCCGCGCGACCCCCTCACCCCCAGCGCCGTGGCAGAATTACCGCCGCGGCCAAGTGGATAAGAAACTCAACTGGCTACCAATCAAAGCAAGAAGCATATTCAAAACTGCTTGCATAACCCACAATTATCTCTGCACCGGAAATGCAAGTTACCTCACCAAAATAAATTCCAAATCTGGCCAAAATAGGCTTCTGTGAAGCTCAAACACTGCTTCTGATTTCTCCCAAATGTTAGACAAAAAAATCGTGAACTCATTCCTTCTCTGAGAAGGCGCCCAGAATTTGGAACATTCCGCCCCAAGAACTACATGACAAGCAATCATACACACACTTCAGGAAAATCCTCAAACTATCTCTTCTCAACAAACACCTGTACCCACCCTCCTAAAATAATCGACTCGCACAGGTGCACTTTCCCCCCTCCAGCGAAGACAATGTCTCTACCTCCAAAAGTATTGCTCTTCATTCTGTCAACCCCTATTACATACTACCATCACTACCCCTAGACTATGTCGACCACCTATTACAACCCCTTTTGTATACTATTTTCCTATATATATATGTTGCTGTATGTAGGCACACCGTTTTTCTTTTGAAAGCCGTGTAAAGGCTGTCTGCACATTCTTTGTAAATTGCTCTGATGCTCTCGGGTTAAGTTTGTGCTATAAAAAAGTAGAAAAACAACATAAATTATTGGTTAAAGAATGGTGTGCACATGTGTTCAGCCTGAGAGAGAAATACTGTTGTCTGAGTCAGCCTGGCATGTGTGCACAAGGATACCGGCACTGAAGGGGCTTGGAATACATTGGTTATGGTCTTATAGTTCAATTGGGTAGCTGAAAAGAAATGTTTTTTTTCTTTTCAACCTTGAAAGATTACCCTTCTTCTGGAAGAGGAGTAGGGCAGGTTTTTTGCTGCCTTTCTCACGCGCTGGGTGTTCTCTCAGTGGACAAAGGCAGATCAGGCAGAACTCTGGCATCAGCCACCACATGGGCTTCCTTTGAAGCCTTGGAAAGTGCCAGTTAGGGGAGAAAGGGTAAAGTAGCATTCCTGCATTGGATAGGGACTTTCACCTTCTAGAACTATCTTCCTCCAATTCTAGAACCCTGCACAGGGAAGACAGCTGAAAAGAAGGAAGCAGCAGAAGACTAAGATGACTGACCAGCTATATGATGAATCTGCATGGAGTGTGGAGGCCCACTCTGAACTTGTATCCTTGGACATGAGTTGGATTTTTCTCCAAAGCTACTTGCTTCACACCACCCTATTGTGGCCTATACGGGTGGAATTGCTGGGGAACCATGAAGTCAAGGGATGATTCGTGGACTCCTGTGTACTGGTCCTGCCCTACCTATGGCTGCATAGAAGTAGGAACTACAGGACCGTGCTTAAGACACTAACAACTTCATGTGGCTGAAGACCTGCTTACTTGGGGAATGTAGCCACAGAGAGTGCTCTGCCTGAAGACCGAAGTCCTAAGGTAAGAGACAACCGAAGGTCTAGGAAAGGATTACAGGTCCACAACTCTTTCCAGCCCTCTGCTGGTAGGAGGAAGATGGTGCACCACACCAGGGCAGTAAACATTTATTGCAACCATCAAGAAAAATAGCATCACAATTTAGAGGCCAGGATGTGACCAATCAGCACAGAGATATGCTAATTTGTTCTTGCTCTCCTGTACACGGTGAGGTTAACTGAAGCAAGTTCCCTGATACGAGGGGGCACCCACTGCACTGGTTGACCCCACGTGTGGTCTGGGCAATGCTGCATGGAGCCTATTGTCATTTGTGTGCCTTTGGGGTCGAAGAAGATTGTTGCCACTTAGTGCTTTATTTCAACATTTCTCCTATGTAAGTTGGTAAGTGCATGGGCCTTTTGTGCTGGACCTGTGATGGGGAAGGCCAATGCATGCAGAATGCTGATGCTCACCCCCTTCACTTTCTGTTCCTCTGTTTTAAGGGAGTGGAGGACAGAAGAAAGCTGATTTCCCTTCCTAAATACTGATGAGTCTGTGCTGAATGGCTAGGGAGAGAGCAGTACTGTTCATCGCTCACATGGCTTGCCACGGTGTCCTGAGTGTGAGCGCAGAAAATCACTGGGCGCCCTATGAGCAAAGAAATGCATCCAAAAATAAAAGGAAAACTCTTCATGTATGACGCTAAAAAACTCAAGTCTTAAAGTTAGGGACCACTAACGTCTGAATGACCTGAGACCCTTCAATCTGTATGTCTCACATGCAATATTTACTCCTAAATACGGACGCTGTGCACAGTATCTTGAAACTCAGAACTTAAATCTGAAAAGTGTGGGTATAAAACAGCAAGGCTCTGAATTCACTAAGAAATTAAAAGACAGCATTATATTATTACAAGTGAACATGCCGAAACCAATCCTGCAGTGATAAATGTGTCCTTGAAGTATGTTTTCCCTTTACAATCATCTGTTTCTTTTGATGGCATCTTGGCTGTGTGAAATAATTTTGCACTGTCCTTTATCCCTTTTTTTCAAATGCCATCAGAGATCATCATAGTCAACAAAACATATTTTTCTTGGTCCCTTTTTACCAACACCGTGCACAACACATTCAAACAATGCACTTTCTCTCCACTTCAGCTGCGGATTTTGAAAGACCTAAAACTAAGTGGTCCATTACGATGGCGGTGGCAAAAGGGACCACCTGCAATATGGGCAGCGGTCCTGTGATGGATCTTAAGATGCACACGCCACACTGCTGAGCGCATCAGCATTTTTTACATTGCCGCGAGCGGTGCTTTCAGCAGCACTCGCCGCATTGCAAAAAAGGCATGTTGTGCATGCAAATGCAGGGAGGGTACTATAGGTACCCCCCATGTGCACCCCCCACCCCCAACACCCTGGGGGCCTGCAACGGGCCCCCACATTTAGGAACCGCATGCCTTTCCGAAAGGCACTTCTCCGCCTGTATTGTAATATGGATGGCGGTGTCTTGCAGACACCATCCACCATATTCAGCCCCTTTTCTGCCCGGTCGACTCGTCGACGAGCGTAAAACTAGCAGACGGTTTGTCTGTCTGCCGGGGTCCCCCCGCCATCGTAATATGGCGGGGGGAATGGAAGGCGGGCGGTGGGTAATGGTGGGAGGATCACCACCACCATATGGGCTGTGGCCATCCGCCCGCTATTGTAGTAGACCCCTAAGTGTTAACGTCTCTGATCTGGAGTTACATATTTGATGTGAAATATCTTAAAATCCTGTCTAGATTTTTGAAACATCTCTCCAAAGACTGAAAACAACACACGCAAGTCAAGATGAACTTCACATCATTATTCCTTCCATCCTTTGATTAAATACATCACAATGCATAGAAGAAGAATACGCCTAAAGCGCCACAAAACAATGCACATGCCAGGAGGGTCATGGTCCTAGCAGAAATCGAGCATTTGGGCACAATTGCTAGAAGACAAAGAAGCTGAGTTAGCTAAAAGCGAGGTTATATAATAAGCCCTTCCTTTAAGGTACCTCAGAGAAGGCTTGCTTTAGCACTGTCTATTCGAAAGTCAGAGACAATCATAAAGGTATAGTAATGCATCCAATAAAAACAGTGAACACATAAAATGATTAAAAGTGAATGCATTTCAGGCAGTATACAGGTAATTTAAGAAAGCACTCTACTCTGTAACACTTGTCCTTATTTGGTAACAGTTGCAGGAGTCAAAAAGCTACTCTGCATCAGGGGCGCAACTAGGTCTTAATTTCAGGGGGGGCTAACATGGCAAATGAAGGGGCGGGGCTTATGTTAATCAATGGGGCGGGGCTAAAATGGCAGATAATCAGGATCGATTAATGCTCAGGTCAAGTGGAGAAAACATGCAACCTTAAAATTACCCCTTCGCACCCCAAAACCCATTACCACCCTGAACCCTGAAATCATCCCCCTAGAGCCCCAAACCCCATACCCGCTCTGATCCCTAAAATTACACCCTTACCCCCCAAAACCCATATCCACCCTGAACCCTAAAATTACCTCTGGCACCCCAAAACCCATACTCGCACTGATCCCTAAAATTACACCCTTGCCCCCTCAAATCCATTACCACCCTGAACCCCAAAATTACCCTCCTAGCACTCCACAACCCATACCCACCCTGAACCTTAAAATTACCCCCTGGCACCCAAAAACCCATTACCACTCTGAACCCTAAAATCAACCCCTGGATCCCCAAAACTCATACCCGCGCTGATCCTTAAAATTACACCCTTGCCCCCCAAAACCCATACCCACCCTGTACCTTAAAATTACCCCTGGCACACCAAAACCCATACCCATGCTGAACATTAAATTCTCCCCTGGCACCCCAAAACCCATACCCACCCTGAACCCTAAAATTGCCCCCTGACACCCAAAAACCCACACCCACCCTGAAACCTAACATGTCCCCCTCACACCCTAAAATCCATACCCGCACTGAACCCTAAAATGAACCCCATGGCACCCCAAAACCCATTACCACCCTAAACCCTAAAATTACCCCCTGGCACCCCAAAAACCCTTACCCACCCTGAACCCTAAAATTCCCCCCTCACATCCTAAAACCCATACTCACCCTGAACCCTAAAATTAACACAATAGCACCCCAAAACCCTTAACCACCCTAAACCCTAAAATTACCCATGGCACACCAACACCCATACCCACGCTGAAACCTAAAATTATCCCCTGACACCCCAAAACCCATACCCACCCTGAACCCTAAAATTACCCCTGGTTCTCCAAAACCCATACCCACCCTGAACCCTAAAATTACCCCTGGCACCCCAAAACCCACACCCACCCTGAACCCCTAAATTACCCTCCTGGCCCCCAAAACCCATACCTGTCCTGAACCCTAAAATTACCCCTGGCACATCAAAACCCATTACTACCCTGAAACCTAAAATTACCCCTGGCACCCTAAAACCCATACCCACGCAGAACCCTAAAATTACCCCCTGGCACCCCAATCCGTAACCCACCCTGAACCCTAAAATTACTCCCTGGCACGCTAAAACCCACACCCACCCTGAACCCTAAAGTTACCCACTAGCACCCCAAAAAAATGAACACTACAAACTTACACTACATTTGTATATTCGGAGGGAACTCTCCTCTTTGAAGTTTCCATGTATGTAAGTCAAAAACAACATTCACTTAGAGTAACCTAGATATGCAGGCCGTAGGTAATGCTGTGCTGAAGAATGCATTAAAGTTACTGAAACTTACATAAAAAACGTCTGCCTGCTCTTCTGATACTATTCAGTTCAGTTGGGCTGATGAGCAGCACTGCGTCCTGGCATCCAGCCCCTCCCGAAAATCTCACAGTGTGGACAGGTGTGGGTCAAATGTTTCCTGGTTTCTCCTTGCCAGGGCCTCCTCTGCTTCTGCGTCGTTGGTGCCCTTGGACGCAAAAAGAGAAATGGCCCTGTTCACCATTTATCTGGTGAGCAGCGCCCTGGATGTGAATTCCCTACAAGTGCACAGACAGCAGGGGGAAAGGGATGTCCAGTGCAGGTGAAGCTTTTCCTTTGTATATTAATTCCTGCTGGCGTCATAGCCCAGGGTTTGCTGTCTGTGCACTTGTATGGAATACACATCCATACAAGTGCACAGAAAGCACACCCTGGGCTATGACGCCAGCAGAAATTCCTTTACAAAGGAAAACCGTCACCTGCACTGGCCGTCCCTTCCCCCTGCTGTGTGCATCTTCCCACTCCCACCCCATGCTGAACACATCAAGTGCTTAGGTGATATCCTTGCCTTCAGGCAAGGATACCACCTCGGCGCCAGTAAAGGAAAACAAGAGGTGGGGGCAGGGGGTTCACTGAAACTGTTCAGAGGCTGGCTGGCTCGGGCTGCTGGGCCTCTCAGAAAGCATCATAAAAATAATGACATTCTCAGCTCCGATGTGTAGTCATTTCAGTGCGTGTCAAATTAGCCCGGGCTGAAGAAGACCACGGGGGAGGGGGCGGGGGGGGGCTGAAGCCCGGTGAGTCCAATAGGTGTTGCGCGCCTGCTCTGCATTAACTGAATTTATATTCCCTTAAAAAAGGTAGCAGAACTTGATATCTAAAAACACCCTCACATTTACAAAAAACGAAAATGCATAATAGTTTGGGCACAGGGACATACACTTTCACTCATATTCCCTAATTGTCCCAAGGGAAACCATTAGAGATGGCTAATCATACCAGCCCTAAACCACAATAACAGGGCTCTCTTCCAACATGGTTTACTTTGGGTTTGCTAGAGAGGTAGAACTACCATACAAGAGTGGCTCTCCTGCCCGTCGATCCTGTGGTTGCCCCACCCCTTTTCTAGGTGTGAAAGCCACACGTTTGTACTAGTGATGCCTCATCTGGCTTAGTCAATGCAAACGTTTGACCTGGTGAACCTTTCGACACAGGGCCATCAGATCATACTGAGGTTCACCCCGTCCTATTTAAAGCAGGGTGAGCATCACTAGATTTCTCTGTTTGAAAATGCCATGGTAGGCAGTTAAGTCCAAAGTTGTGAAATTAACCAATGGTCCCCAGAGAAGCAATGCTCTTAGTTTAGCTCTAGCATGGAAAGCTGCCTGTAGCTTCAGAGCTGCAAGAATGTAGATGGATGTACCTCATTCCCCCTACATGTTAACCTTAACCAATCATCTACAGGAAAATTACTTTAAATGAGCATTTAACGCATCTTTAATGAATTAATTAAATTATTTTAAGAAATGTATATAGCGCTGGCAAGATCAGAGCATACAAGAGCGTGTACAGCATTGTCAAATGCAGTGTCAATCAGTAGCATTAGAGTACATTGCAACGTCGCTGAGTAGCTGACCACTGTATTGTCCTTGAGAGAGACACACATAGATCAGGGTTGTGTTTCCAGCTATGAGCTAGGCATTAGTGCCTAGAGGGCTAAGGTACCGATTGAGGAGGAATGTTTTTAATTGTCCCTTAAAGCTCATGAAGGAGGAGTTCGTTCTGAGATGTATTTGAAAGAGTTCCAGATTTTGTGGGCATTGCCCAAGGAAGAGCATGAAAGGGTTTTTTGTTTATGCTTTTTAGGTGGGAAATAGTGCTTATTAGTTTATTCATCTTGCCCACTGTTGTATTCTTCTATGATGTAATAGCGTTCCAGCTAGGTGGAACCAGAAGGGATTAATATTCTTTGTATGGATTCAAAGCGAACATTCCCTGAAGGGTCAGTTATTCCCAGAGCAGCTGGGGAGTATCTGTTCCTGTTTGTTTCTCCGTTGAAAATAAAGAAGGTCTTCTTACCTGCATGGAGTGGTCAGAAGGAGCGTTGCGGGAACTTTGAACATAGTGAAATGTTTTTTCTGAATTTTGGATGGACTGGAATTGCTGGCGGAGCACAACAGAAATGGACAACAATGTTAAGCAGGGCAGTGGTACTGCCAAAAGCGTCCTTTTGCAGTACTTACAAAGCCATACAGTGCCACGCTCTCTCCCGCAAGCTTTTTCAAGTACGAGAGAGTTCACATTTTTTTGTCTTCATGTGTTTCAGGTTTCTTAAGGGAAGCGGATCTCACGATTCTGTTTGCCACATTATTCTTCCACAATTTCCACATTTTCTTCCTTCTCGAGAGCCTGGACTGCCTGAATCTATAGTGTGATAGTGAGTCCACTGCATATCCCAATGGTGATACATACATCAGGATTTTGCATTTGTGCCAGAGTTTACTATACCTCAAGGTGTATCGCTTTTATCTCAATGGTGATACACACATCAGTGAGTCATGTGGGTTTGCCAGCTCATAGTACTGGGTTTTCCATGCGTATTTCTTTGAGACTTGTTGGTGTTTTTATTTAATTGTCCCTTGTGTTTTTCTGGTGCTGTACGCACCATGAATATTTTGGTTGATGTGTTTACAACGCAAGTTGCGGTAGTATTACCCCCAAGTTTCTTATCACAAATGGGTCCACCACCTGTACCATAGGAAGATTGGATCCTAATTTTTGCGCAAAGAGAAAGAAAGCATTGTTTCTTAGCACATTGGGTAATGAAGGCCAACACATGTTTAGGTATTTACTGCAATCTTTGTAAGCTTATGGACAACCTGTACCAGATAAATATAAGGAGGCACTTTGTAGGTTGGAGGCGGGGTTCGCTAATGAGAATCTAGTCATTAATCACTACAAATTCCATACCCAACATCAAAAAAATGAGGAATCATTGACTAATTTATAGTTAGATTGAGGGAGTTGTCTATTAAGTGTAAGTTTGGCATCATGACTGATGAATAGATTAGAATTGAACTGATTGTTCAATGTAACACCAAACAAACTCAAGAGACACTTTGGGCAGTGAAGAACCCTTCTTTGCAAACTGACATTGATTTAACCAAAGTTGTTGAACAGTCTGAATGTTGCATGAAAAGTTGGATAGGCTTAAACGCGCACATGAGGTTGCTGAATTGTCTGAGAATCGACTATTTGAGGGGCTTGTGTATGATGATGATGAAACAAGTGGTATAGCTGTTATTAAAGTAAGAACAAGGTCAATACGAACATTGTAGACGCTAGATCGATTCCCATCGTATGCAATAGATGCGGAGGTAATGCACATTCTTTGAATTCAAAATTTAAAAATTCGCAACTAACAAAAAATCTTTGTAGTGTGGTTATATTGGACATTATAAAAGTATGTGCAATAACAAAACACGTGGCACAGTAGCTCTAGTATGTGATCAGTTAGGAGAAGGAGGTGAGCAGGGTGTTTAGTCTTGGTGGTGTGGGAGAGGAAGGTAGAAAAATGAATAGGCCTAAAGCCACATTTTTAGTGGATGGGCAGAATGTTTCAATCATGGTTGACACAGGTTCGAACTACACAATCATCCTGAAGAGATTATTTGAGTGTGAATTGAAAGGTAGGGTTTTACGCCCTAAATAAATCTTGCCTGGAGGTTATCAAGGGGAGTCTATTGACATTATTGGGGGCTTTGAGGCTGATGTTGTATTTTCTAGGAGGTCCATCCGTGGGAAATTTTATGCAGCAAAGCAAGAGCCTCCCATTTTGGGATGATTTCACCAATACGATCTGCACATCATTGTGAACCCTTGGGCTTCAACACAGGTCGGGGTAGTGGAGGATGAAAATTTGAGGGACATATTGCAATGGGCAGAAGTTGTATTTCAAGAGACGTTGTGCCAACTGAAGGGATATTTTCACAAAATTATGTTAAGGAAGGATGCAGTGCCAGCGCAGCATACGTTGAGTGGGTGCCTTGTGTGGTGTGAGAGGAATGTAAGAACCTTAAAAAGAGATGTTAGATGCTGGGGTCATCGAGCCTGTGGAGGCTTCGATTGGGTGTTGCCAGTGGTGTTCATAAAACACCTGATGGTAAACTTAGGTTTTATGTGGATTTGAGGTTACTCAATTTGTGTGTGATTGCTGACAATTTCCCCTTGCCAAATATTGGGAAATTCGTTTCCACGCTGAAGGATGTAAAGTTTGTCTCTGAATTGGACCTCAAAAGTGCCCATCATCAAATAACACTGCATGACAAGCCTTAACATCTTTCAGCCTTTGTTATCAGAGAGGGAACATTCCATTTCACTCGTATGCCATTTGGACTATTGTCAGTGGCTAGTGTATTTCAACTAATAGTTATGGACATCTTCAAAGGCATTGGTTATTAAGTGTACTTCCAAAGTGACATTTTAGTTTTTGACAAATCTGTGGAGGTACACATCCAGGTTTTGAAAATAGTGTTGCGGAGGATTGCTGATGACGGTCTGATCCTGTGTAAAGAATGAATGTTATGCCTGGCAGAACAAATTGAATAGTTCGGCAATGCCATATCTGCAATGGGCATTAAACTGAAGAAAAGTTTGCTCAGTGCTATTGAGTTTGCTCCTGCTCCTGTTGATAAGGAACAATTGAGATCCTTTATAGGGTTGATTGAATCCTATTCAAAGTTTGTGGTAAGTTTCTCGGACAAAATGGTATATTTGAGGGGACTGCTCAAAAAGGGTAAAAGCTTTGAATGGGGACGACAGCAGGAGCAACATTTTGCAAACCTAAAGAAAGAGATTTGTGAAGCAAATATGCTAGCCCCTTTTGATGTAAAACTCAAGTCCATTGTCACTGTTGATGCCAGTGCCACTGGGTTGGGTGCTTCTCAGAGTCATTGAGGGAGTGAAAGTATTGTGACTTTTGCATCCAGGACACTTACGTCGGCTGAGCAGAAATATTCTGTCATAGAAAGGGAGGCTCTGGCTGAAACTTGGTGTTAGGAGTATTTTTGCATGTATGTATGGGGTACCAGATGTTTGCTTAGGACGGACCACAAACCCATAGTGAAGATTTTATCCCCAGGTGGTGCTGCTAAGGGGTAAGCTAGATTGGCACGGTCATCTGCCAAACTCCAGGAATATCAGTATGAGATTGCACATACTCATGGTTGGTGGAAGAATTTGCAGGCAGATTGTTTATCCAGAATGTCAGTGGATTGGAGAGTTGTTGATGGGCCACTGTGTTCAATTCTGACAACAATGGTACTGTTGTTTCTTTGGAAGATGTTGTCATGATTGGAGAAGGGGCGTTCACAGCTAAAGAATGGCAGCAAGAAATGGAGGTGGACAGTTTTCTTAACGAAGTGGTGCTTATTGCACTACTAAGCGAGGTCAGAGTCTGAAGTCTCCCTTTGAATTGATGCATGGTAGTGTTCCTGGAACCAAGTTGGTACCTGTGTGGATGAAGGAGTGGGTGTTAAGTATTGGGAAAAAACAGTTATATTCTGGATTTTCCATATGTTGAGGGTCACATCATGGTAAGAGACTTAGTGAAAGATTTGGCAGGAGCCTGTCTAAATTTAAAGGGCCCTTTAAGGTCAAGAGTAGTTATCGTTATTGGGTAGTGCTGGAAAATGGTGAAAAATTGAATTTTTGATGTGTGACACTTTACCAGAGGAGTGGAGCGACTTGTGAGGAGGAGTTACCACGGGGCAGTGATTATTTGTTGGCACAGTACATAGGGGATGTGGGTATTGCTGCGAGTGGTGATGTTGGTGTGGCTGTGGAGATATCCTGAACCGTCTCTATTTGGATGTGTGTGTGTTCCCTAGGGTCGTTGTGGAGAAAGTTTCTAGTGTGCCAGGAGCACTAAAAGTTGCAGGCCACCTGTATACTTGAAAGACTTTGTACGTTAAATGTTTTCATTCTTCTTTTATTAGGTTTTCTTTATGTTTTTGGGTTTATAGAAAGGAGGAAGATATGCTAGCTGGAACCATAAGGGATTAAAACTCTTTCTATGGATTCAAAGCGAACATTTCCTGGAGGGTCACTTATTTCCTGACCAGCTGAGAAGTGTTCATTTCTGTTTGTTTCTCCATTGAAAATAAAGGTATTCTTACTTGCATGGAGTGGTCCTCATCTTCCTTTACAGCACCCACCTTTGTGAGTTTGGTTGTGAGGTTGGCTGGTTTACCGATGTGGAGGGTTCTGTGAGTGAGACAAGCAGTTTTAAAGCAGCAACGTGCTTTGATCAGTAGCCACTTTAGATTTTTCAGGGAGGTGGAGATGTGATTGTATTTTATTAATCTAGTGACCATTCTTGCTGCTGTATTTAGTGTGACTCCCGGGGGGGCTAAGTGTAAACCTCGGGGTGCCAATGAGGTGGCATTCCTGTAGTCCAGTCTTGACAGAAAAAGAGCTCGTGTGGTATTTTTTATGCCCTTTAGCGGGAGGAAGGGCTTAATTTTGTTCAGGACGTTTAAGTTTTAGAAGGCCCATGTTCAATCTTGGGACCAGGGTGATCCCAGAGAGTCATTTAGAGTTAATTTGCAGTTTAGAGCGTCAATGTTACTTAGTCATTCTTGGATCTGGGAGAATAATTTCCATCTTGTCTTGGTTAAGTTTAAGGTGGTTGAGTGTCATCCAGTTTTGGACTTTTATGAAAGTGGCGTTTAGCAGGCATACGTCATCCGGTGAGAATATTTCCAGGTATAGCTGGATGTGATCAGCATAAAGGTGGTAGGTGATGTTTGCTGGTATGAGCATTATGGAGAGGCACTCCATGTAGATATTAAAGAGTGTAGATGAGAGGACTGAGCTTAGGGGACAGCCTGGATTGATGGCAAAAGTATCAGAAGTCGAGTTTTTATAAAACTTTGTCTGTAGCAGTTATGCAGAAATGATGTGTACCACTGCAGATCTGTGCCGTTTTCTCTAATCCATTATAAATCCTGATCTTTAGGAGTACCGTCTGTGCAACTATTTTGGGATTCACAAAACTGCAATTTATTAGAAAGTTTACGACTGTAGAGAGTCCGAAGTTAGGACCAAGAACTCCTTACATAAAAAGATATGCCTGTCCATTTACCTTTTTCAATCAGGCCCTATAAATATAATTTTAGAATAGGAAAACCTAGATATATTATTTTTCTTCATACAAAGAAAAGGTGTTGCTTTGAAAGTGTTAGTACATATTCTATTCCTTTCTCATCACATTGTTCCATTCTACCACTTCCTCCTAAACCAAAAACACATGTAACTAATTTGTTTCAAATATATTAACATTTTCTTACAGTACAATTGCACATAGCATAACAATTCTCTAATGTCCTTGTGCGTTCCATTTTCTCTAACCAACATTTAAATGCTATGAGAGAGTTTCCATAATTTCAATGAAAATGTATTTAAGATGAGTAAAATTGGCTTGTGAAGGGTAACATTGATATTTCTGCATTTAGATGGATAGATAGCTGTAAATTAAAAGTTATCAAATTATGGATGTGGTTTCATAACATACGTACCCAGCTGCCGATATTTTAACTGCGATATCTGTGATGTTTATGAGTAATTGAATCTTTCATCTTTTGAAGTGTTCCTGTGGTGTAATAGAGCTCTGAATTTATTGCATACCTACTCATCCAGGAACTTCCCAGGTGAACCGAAGTATTACAAAAAACACGATCCAAGTCTTTAAATATTTTTTTTTTTAGAAAATGTTGGCCATGTAGAGAGAGATTTACTAGTGTTCTGTACAAGTACTCACATGAGGTAAAACAACCCTAAGCATTGAACTAATGTAACTACCAGTAATACACCCACGGGTGTGTTGCAAACAGTGGCGTAACAGGCCCAAACAGCCTCTGCAATGCTGGGGGGCCCCACACCGTTTACCTTAAAGGGGGTCTCCTTGGGCTGGCCACCTGCAAACAAATAAATCTCTCAGGAACAGCAAGGCATTTGGGTATGGGTAACTGTGGGCCCCCTCACCTTACCTTGCAGGTGTCCTCCAGAGTTTTTGTTATGCCACTGAGTGCAAAACTGTGCAGCACTGCAAGATTGCTAGCACAAACATTAGTAAATCTAGTGTGTGGTCATTACAGCCCAGTGTTCCATCTATTGGGCCCATATGTTAAACCCTTTTATTTGGTAGTAAGAATTAAAACATTCCTTCTCTTTATATTCCACTTTTTCTTTTGTTATATTCCAAGGGCTAATGTTGTGTTTGTGCATTATAATTTTCTCTCACTCCCAGAGTATTCATTTGTCAATGGTAAACATAATTAATTTGCAACGTATTGGACACATTGCATTTACAATGGGAATCCTACAGGTCTTTAAAAGGACCTGACTTTACTTTCTACTTCAACTAAGAGCTTGTATTGCATCAGATTTGCATTGTATTAGATAACATAAAAGTTTCAAATGAGATTCATACAACATTTTTGTTAATAGTGAATTATCTTTCTAGTGGCTGGGTTCAAACTTGAGTTGCGTGGACAGACAAAAAAACGATGGATTAAGCCCAAATCTGTGACCTCGGTGAAAGTTTGATTTGTTCAGCATTCTGTCCCTCAACTGTTCTTTAAGGTTCTGTTGCCCTAAGTGGGAAGAGAATGCCCAGACATGGGTCCCGTCCTCAATTTGTCACTGGATCCAAGCTAGCCTGGCTGATGAGGGTTAATAACCCGAAACAGGTCCCACGATGCTTGTTTCCCATCCAATAGGACCTTGCATGGCAAATCGGGTTTCATTGTGCTATATTTCCAGGCAGAGAAGCAGCTTATTTCTAACATTGTCCTCACAATAACATTTCAACTGTGAATTTTTGCACATAGTTGTGTGCGTGACATTGTTGGATTGGTTTCTCTGAAACTAAACTTGTTTACACATCTGGCTTTGCACAACATTATCACAATGCCCGGAACATCATGTACAAGTTCTCTCTTCGCACTATGTCAATTGTCATCTCTATATTCATCTATGGGGTGACAGGGCTATCTAAATATCCACTACATCATTTATCTATATGCACATCGCAAGTCTGCTTTCTATTATAAAAGAAGAGCATCCCAATAGATTAGTAGAGGAAGCACTACAGCTAACACCGAGAGTCCCTGCATCCTGAGACTTCACCATGCTGTGGTCTGACATCTCATTGGGGTGTCCAGTTCATGACCAAAACGGGGTCCTACATTCTCTCCCATCAGGTTATAGGGTTGGATCGTCCCTTGGGGGATTCTTGGCTGTACACCTACACACACTCTAGGTGTACTAAGAGTAGGGTTCGCATGGTAGGGGTATGCTCGATTACTGCCTTATTTTATATGCCTACATATATATATATATATATATACTGTTTTAGCACCAGTGTAGAACTATGTCTAGTAGATATGCTTTTGGTGCTTGCAATCACTTTTATCTGCTTCTGTCTATTAATCATTGTAGCACACATATTTTATACAAGTATAATGTTGGTTCAATAAATATATTGAAAACATCCCAATGTATATTCATTCTACACCTCCCTGAGAATAAGTGAGCACAAGTGATTGAGCACAAGGATCTATACTATTTCTACGATCCCGGAGGGTCCGCATTGTCATGCTCAGTGGTTGCTAGAAACTATGTCCTCCCTGGTAAGGTTGGGGGCTTATGATGGTAAGCTAGATGGTCTCCAGGTCAACATATTCTGCGAGGTGTCTGGAATCAGTCTCAACACTAAGCCGCTAGTTTATGTTGTCCAACAAACACGCAGATCCAATGGATCAGTAGGGACTATGTAGCACAGCGCCTCCAACGATGCTTTAGTTATTATTTAACAGTCAATCTGAGTAGTTCAGTCATGCTTTCTCAGAGACCCCGACTCACATTTAAATGAGAGACGTCCGAAGTGGGAAGGGAAATACGTTTGCCTCAGCTTAGTAGGTATACCCTTTGGATTGGTTGAAGGTAATTTCATGCTTGGAAGATTGAAAGTTCCCACTTTACGCATACCATATCTTTATTAAATACATTTAAATGAAATACGTATTTTCTCTTCACAAAATGTCTGTAAACAGCGAAATGGGTGAGAACATTGAAGAGCAGGTAGTTGCTATAAACACTACAGAAAATTGCAGACAGGCAGTTACTATGAAATTTCTACATTGTGGTCTCCCGGCAATGGCTGGAGATGTCACTTTAATGGTTGAGTTACACAAAGCATTAGGAACAGAGGTATTCTACACTTGAGTTAAATTCCTGCCTGCAGATGCAGGCACATAGTTGTTTCAGTCTTACATTGAAAATGAACCACTGGAAGAATATTTTCCATACATGGACATTGAAGTCCCATTAACTTATCAAGAGTGTATTAATTGGGTTAAAGGCACCCTTTCTCACACCACAGAAAATGTGAGACTCAGTCCGCTCAGTCGAGAAGGAGCGACCTGGCCGGTCTTCGCATCTTATACACCCTTTCCAGACATTGCTACTTTACCAGCCGCAGGAATGTGTGCACTTTATAGCAATTTAATAAAAAATGTACAGGAATCTTACACAACACATGAGAACATTGACAGTTAAATTTGTGAGGACTCCTCAGGCGGCACAACCTCAATTGGCTACTATGGTTATCAGCCCCCAAATGCAGTTATGGTAAATAATCCTACCAATCAGGAGCAAATTCCATTCTGGATAGCGCAGAAAACAACTCAGCTTGAAGCAGTTTTTCCCCACACAGGCCTGCTGGATAAAACACATAATATTAACAATAGGCTAGTCAAATGGAGTTAGCTCCCCTGATAGAAGACTGTGCCACTTAGGGTACAATCTTTGTTGCCATTTAATCCAGAACTCATGGTACCCCTTCAATAGTTATACCAGATTTACTGAATTAAATCCAGATTAGTATGGGGAAGAGGCTACCCTGGACCAGGGGATAAAACTAATGGGCATTTTTGCCCAAGTATGTGCCATTATGTTGAATAACATAAAAGGGGAGACAGCAGCAGTGGCTATATGCCAACGTCTGAGGGAATTCACTCCAGTATAGCAGGAGCAAGAAATACTTAAATTTATCGAAGAAAAATATGCTTCACTTGCCAGAGATAATCTGAGAGTCACACCTTGGAAACAAATAGTTAAGATCAATCTGAAAAGGATAACTCTAAGCAAGCACCCAATTCTTCCAAGAATAAATGCGATAACACACAAAAAAAACACATCATTTATATGAAATAACAATCCAAATGGAGGGGGCATACCAAGGCAAGTGAAGGGTCTCTTTTGGGGGACCTGACATATGGTTATGATATTCTTTTGGTTGAAAATGATTGGCCACCTGAGTTCGTAATAGAGTGTCCAGTGGGGAAAAATGTAATTGTACCTGGTTTCTCCGACCTCGTACCATAATCAGTTAAACATTCATATGCACAGGAGTGGGCATTCGCCCTAACCCCCTGCACTGTATTGCGGTCATGTTGAATGGGATGATGAGTCACCTCATCATGAAATCCCATTGAAACACATTCCTCTACCACAGAGACAGTACCCAAGTAAACATGAAGCAAAGAAACAAGTCATGAAGCTCTTAGAACAACTTGAATACCATAGTGTAATTAAGAATTGCACCTCATCCATGAATAATCCCTTGTTTCCCATAATGAAACCCGATAATTCATAGCATCTAGTCTTAGACTACAGACATATAAACACTTCGACACGCACATTTGCAGTACAAATGCACAAAGTGTTGTACTAATGAATAACATTGTGTGGAAATAATACAAAACAACACTAGATATCTCAAACGGATTCTCTGCCAAAATATAGCGCCTGAGAGCAAATATTTGACAGCATTCTCAGCACTAGGTTCGCAGGGCCGATTTTATCGATTACAACAGGGGGATAAGAATACCCCCAGAGCTGTTTTCAAACAGAGTAATAGAGTTATTTCAAAATTTTGATGAGGTGGCATTGTCCTATGTCGACAATATTTATCTGACGGACAATGAACTAATGGAAAACTTGGCTAGAGTGAACAACGTAATTCTAGGGTTTGCTCATCTGGTTTACAAATTCAATTAAAAAAAATCAATGATTGCCCACCTTCAATGTCCTTTTCCTGGGATATGAGTTGTCAAGTGAAGAGAAAAGCCTGGCAGTAATTTTTTTTAAATGTGCACTGCTCCAAAATTCAGCTACTCTGAAAAGACTAAAATTCATTTTAGGACTTTTTAATTTTGGCAGAACAGACATTTGGGATTACACAGAAAGATTAAAACCTTTCTACGACTTAATCAGACTTGTTTTTTCAGTGCATCATTGAACACAGGAACATACAGATATTTTACATTCCATACAATCTGATATTTACACGTATGTCAAAACAACTAAACTTGTGATCTGTGTAGTTGCTGGACCAACCAGGTACACCTATATCACTTTCAATGAAGTTTATACAGTATGTATTGCATCCAAATCACATTAGTACACAAACGCTGAAATGCATTTTGCATGCACTGGAAAATACTTACAGTGATACAGACCGCAGTAGTGAGAGAGAGAGTGCACGAGCGGAGGGAAAATACATAATTGTTGTGACCCCCGTACTGACCTTATAAAAGCTTTACATCCAAGATGGATTCAATGGGCTAACTCTCTCACTGCAACAGATGTAGACTACAGATTTGACGCTACATTCTAAACACAGGCATTTCTGAGTATTAACAGAATATCATCTGCCGTGTGGAATTATACCTCTAGATCGATATGAATGCATCATTTATACTGAAGGTTCTGCTTAGCCTGCCATTGGAATGAAACAGAAATATACCACGACATTCACAATTGGTAAAGGGTGCATTTGTGATGGAAAGTTCCATCATAGGAAAACACACACTCAGTCCCTAGGGGTCTCTCCTGTCAGCGCAGCTGGAAGAAGTCAAATCCCTGATTCTGACAAAAACATACAGATTATAGAGTCCCCACACTTAGGGGCCGATTAGGATGGCGGTTTTTCCGCATCCTCCGGGCCGGCGGAAGTGTCCGCCGGCCTGGAGGATGCGGAAAAACCGCGGCGGAGACTCCAAAGACCCACCGCCAAATTAGGATGGCTGGTGGGTCTGGAATTCCGTCCGCCGCTTTTCCGCCGCGGTCGGCTTCCGACCGCGGCGGAAAAGCTATAACATGGCAGGCGGTGTCTATGAGACACCGTCCGCCATATTATGATGTTGGTGTAAGTATGCTTTTCCACGGCGGCTTTTCCGCCATGGAAAAGCATACGGACATTCACTTTGGGGGCCCGTTGCGGGCCCCCTGGGTGAATGGGGGGTGGGGGGTGCACATGGGGGGTACCTATGGTACCCCCCTGCATTTGCGTACACAAAGCAGCAGGCACCGTGCGGTGCCTGCCGCTTTGTGCATGTAAATGCAACACATGCATTTTTAACATTGCGGCGGGTGCAGCTTGAAGCTGCACCCGCCGCAATGTTAAAAATAGAGGATGTGACCGCCACCCTGGCGGTCACATCCTAATTGCCATGGAGGGACCGCCGCTGCCCATGCGGACGGTCCCTCCTACTCAGGGGTGGCGGACGGACGCAAGTCCGTCCGCCATCCTAATCGGCCCCTTACTGTGTGTGATTCATTTTACTGTGTCCAGTCCTATAACGACTATCAACGCTTTTGAGGCTAGAATGGATTTAGAGATTCTAAAGTTTGCACAGTAAAGCACAAAATGCTTTGGGAACAGGTGATAAAGCTAAAAGAAGGCTTTCCACAGGTTCATGTTAATCATTCGTTGAGTCATACATGTGTTGACGGAACAATTATGGTGGCAGTTAATGCCACATGCATCTGAACAATACTGCCAAAAGGCTTTCCACTCAAGTACTCCTACAAATTAAATGCACAAAACATTCTGTATGCTTAGATTGCAGGAGTAGAGGATTGAGTAATACGAAACATTGGTCGTAGATTTGGACTGATACTAGCTGCACATGAAGGTCTAGGCTCAGCTCACACAGGGATTATGGCTATTGGTGGCCAGGTCTTACCAAACAGAACAAGGACTTTGTCCTTAAATGCGACATCTGCCAGCAGATGAAACGATCCACTATAAGACGTCAAGCAGATACACCTCTATTGATCTCAGACAAGCCTTTGGCTTGTGAATATTTGGATCAATAAGCCCCTTACATGCAGATGGGGATTGCAAGTATATCTTGGGGACAGTGGATTCATGCTCCAGATTCCTGTGGGTTTGGCTCCAGCGCTCGGCTAACGCTTGAACTGTAATAAAGGATTTGCAAGTATTTATTGGGACATATGCAATTGGCATACTACATTCCAACCAGGGTGCGGCGTTTAGCTCTCAGGTTTAAAAAAGAAGCCATGGGAAGTTTGGATGTGGCTTTGCAGCACTCCTCCACCTACCATCCGAGGGAATTGCGGTAGTTGAAAGGATAAACCAAGATTTAAAGCAGTCCTTAATAGCAAGGGCATTAGGCTCAGGTGGCAGTTGGGTCAATCACCTATATGGGGTCCAGAGGGCACATAACAACATGGCAAGAAAATCTCTAGGGCGTCGTACTCCATACAAAGTCCCTCTTGGAGGGGCACTTGGTGGCTGAAATACCATTTGACATCAATGAACGTTTGGCTGTTTTACAGGAACTCACTGAATTTCAAAATTCACAAAGCAACGATCAAGTAAAACGCACCGCCAATGGGGAAGGGGAGATTGTCCCAGCAGGACCTGACTGAGTGCTGAAGATTGGGGACCTGGCCAAAAAAAAAATAGTGGATAAAAAAATTAATTGGGCCATCATACAGAGTGCCTGTAGCTGTTCTGACTGTTGAAGGTGCCAGAACTATACTTCTTTCGCCCCCTGCCAGTCGCAGAAATAAGAGGTTTGTCTCTATTGATCAGATTAAACTACATTATGTGGCCGATTCTCAACAGTAGGCCGCGTGGGCTTCTGAGTAGCTGCTGCACTCCTCTTGCAACTGTACAGGAAGTTCATATGGAAGCTTAAAAAATTACAGGAGATTCCACTCTCCAAAGAGGAGCTGTATACAACAATGACATTATACTTCTCCCTGTTGAAACAACTACAACTGTAAAATCAACAAGTACAGAAATCTCAATTGGAAAACTTGATGATGTCTATGTGAATATGCCACAGATCGAGTCTTCTCCCAGTTCCCCAAAAATAGACCGAATGTTGTCTGGCTACTTTGTGCATTATGACAACTTCTCATCATATTCAAGTGAACCAGAACTCCCGTTGAAGCTGCGTGTTTATACTTTCTACCTTTGGCTGAAAAGACTTACTTCATCCCTCCCTGGTTATAATTCTGGACTGAAATGGGGTTACTTTTCCTGGTACTTTGGATTGGTGACTGTCTTTTTCCTACTTCTGAATGGACACGATCTCCCAGAATGCTCTGCAGTACTACTTGTGTTCTTGGTTCTTAAACCACACGCATCATCACACTGTGATCTAAGGGACCTGTCCCTAGTGAACATTACTGCAGTTCCTGATGGAATTGTTTAGTACAGGGTATAGCATGATGTGTACGTATGGTCCTACTGAACTTTTGCAAATTCCTTATTTGTTTAAAATTTCCTTACATTATATCATCACCTCTAGTACTTCCTCCAATGATTGTGACATTGAAACTGTGCATAATTTGCCTGCAGATCATGAGCAATATGCTGCATTTTCTAATGATGAATTGTATGATGGTACATCAAATTATGGAGACATGTTCTGTTATCAATCTTATGGTCACCCTTTTTTACACAAAGCTTGTATCGCATGCGCTGTTTATAATTACACACAATGGGACCACTGCCCAACACCGCCCAAAGGTAGTTAAAAGACATTTGCAACAAAGATTGATTATTTTTCAGGTTGTGAAACATCAGACCCAGCCTCATATTATTATTGGTTTGCACCTACACGTGCAAAGACAGATATGCTGACACACACCATGCTGATATGCTCTGCTTCTGTTATTTCCCAACTATCTATAAAGGGTTTCAACTTTTGGAAAGACACCATAGACTCAAAATCTGTCTGGGGGACAAGAGATTGGCAGGTTCAGGGAACTGAGGTTTTATTAAGAGCATGCCTCAATCCACATCAAATGATTATCCTGAACAAAACAGTGCAACAAACATCTTATCTTGGTATAGCAAAAATGAGGGATTTGAACATACTGTATATTCCTGCATTCTCAGGCTTTGAGAATTGACAACATTTAGCACACTTCAGTGAGGATATACTAGATACTATAGTACGTAGTGGTTCTTTCAATTCATCAGATCCCAATTGGAAGGGATGTTTGGTTTGGCCGACAGATACAAATAGGTGTCAGTCTAGATTCCTGGGTAAGACTGAAGGGTTTATTATTATTATGCCTGATCAGCAATATGTACAGTGAGAACACTCTGGTAGTGACGTCACATAGTGTTGGGAAGTTGTACCTAGATTGGCAAAAAACCTCAACACTTTCGCAGGTGAAGCAATACTCATCCCATCTTTCTGATGACATGGATCTCAGGGATTTTTCATTAGGTCCCCAGAACCCATGTCGAAAGTGCTTTTTGTGTGGAATAAACAATGAGCTGTTGAAGATTTCTCAACAGGAGTTGCTGAAAGATTGTCGGAGATCAACAGGGTTCATTTGGAAAATGCTTTGGCTGTGGTTAAAAACAGTATGACCACATTATCATCTAGAATGTAATCGCTGGACAAAATAGTGTCTTCTACACTTGACATAATACAGCAAGACATGTCTATTTTACAACATGGACAGTCACAATTACGGCCCATCGTAGTACTGAGCTTACATCAATAGTACGTGTCTGTTTTCTGAATATTATCAAATAGATAGACAGATAGTAATGGCACGCAGCGATGCAATGTATAAAATGTTGCACATTGAAAAATTACACCAATTACCTTTCACTGTGCCTGAGACACCATTCACAGATTGGATAATCCATGGTTACATCACCCTACTGGTCATGACTTTCCAATTCTAATATTGTCTCCAATACCAACAGGTAGGCAGATATGAAGCGCTAGGGGAAAGGTTATGTGCATGTGTATTGGGAATTACCATTCAGGTTTAAATGCAGGAATGGGGACATGGACGTTTTCCTTAGAGGTTCCGATTGTGAGAATGCTTTAAGAAGGTTCTAGGATTGAAAAGACATTTCTCCCCACAGGACATGCAATGCTTCAATAGGAAACTTGTCTTGTTATCTAAAGGGTACTCCAGCTGCCGTGATTCATCGGAGGATCAAGCTGCTCTCAAAGGGAGCTATTCAATACTGAATGATCAAGGTTGCTGGGAAATGGAACTGGACATCGCTTATCTAGTGACGGTTGATTCCAAAACCTGAACGAGCACTGGTTCTTATACTTTAGGCCTGTCTGGCTTGGCTGCATACAGGCTGCATTCTGCAGTCTGCTTTGCAGCCACAAAGGCATCCTGGATATATGTCTTGGATCACAATTGGCTGTGCCATCGGACATTGAAGTACTGATGAACCCTTTAAAGGCTTGTGTGTATTTTGTCCCCAGCGTATTCCATTGATAATGAATGGATTCTTAGGACCACTCTGGGGTGCTTCAGCTCCTAGTGATGTGATCAGAGGTTCGGTGGAACACTTATGGGCTACAATGCCTCCCTCAGTGGGAATCGGACGGAATCATATTTGCTCAATAAACTTTCTACGAGGTGCATATCTGGTAATATCGTCTGCGGTTGTGGGCAACTGCGATGTTGGGGCAACCACTCGGAACATATAAGCAATTGCCAATTTCTGTGTGAGAATAATTTGGCCTGTTTTCTAAATGAAATTAACCAACACAGCTTTTGCTTTCTATTCTAGGCACTGTGGCTTCCTGACTGCTTGGGGTTTCACATGGTATACTGGCTTAAAGGCTTTTATATTATTATTTTAAAGGGAAACTCACTTTTAGATGTTTTGAAGAGTAGTTTTTAATGTTTTTAAAATGTCCTGCAGGCTTTTTAGATAGCTCCTATAGATTAACAATTAGTATGAGGAGTGGGTGGTATATTCCCGGGTTAGGCCCATATAGCGAAGCCGCTTATTTCTTACATTGTCCTCACAATAACATTTCAGCAGTGAACTTTTGCACATATTTGTGCGCACAACATTGTTGGTTTTGTTTCTCTGAAACTAAATGTGTTTACACATCTAGCTGTGCACAACATTAACACAATGCCCTAAACATCATGTACAAGGTCTGTCTTAGCACTATGTACAAATGCCATCTCTATCTTTATCCATGGGGCGACAGGGCTATCTACATATCCGTAACATCACTAATCTGTATGCACACAACAAGGCTGCTCTCTGTTATAAAAGATGAGCATTCTGATAGACTAGTAGAGGAGGCACTACAGCTGACACCGAGTGTCCCTACATGCTGAGACTTTACCACATAGTGTTCCTATATCTCGTGAGGGGTGTCCAGATCATGACCAAAACAGAGTTATTCATTCTCTCTCATCAGGTGATGGGGTTGGATCATCCCTTGGGGAGGGGGGGTACTTGGCTTTACACCCACACACAACAACCTTGAGCCTACCATCCAAAACTTCTCAGATTTGATTTCAAACTGCGTCAACACAGTCAGTTAATCAAAACAGCCAGTACCACCAGATCCAACAAATACACCAGCTGGTTCACCCCCAAGCTCTGGGCCTGAAAACAAGTATGTAAACAACTGGAAAGATGATGGTGCTCCAGCAGGAACCCCTAAGACCTCACCACCTTCAAATTCGCCTTTGGCAAGTACCACCACGACCTCAAAGAATCCAAATAGGTTGCCCTGGCTGCTCACATCAAGGCAAGTGTCAATCCCACAAAGGAATTCTTTAGCATCATCAGAGAATTCCCTGAGCTATCTGCCACCAAGACCATGATCCGCCCTTCCCAAACCCTCTGCAACTCCCTGGCCGACTACTTCCACAACAAGATAGCAGATATATACAGCAACACCAAACAACAGCTATCCAACTTTGACCTCCTCCTGACTCACACCGACAACTTCCACAGCCACCTGCTCACCGATTGGACACCTCTCACCACACCAAATGCCACGGCCATCATGATGTCGATCCAGTTCAGAGCACTTACAGACCCCTGCCCCTACCACACCTTCAACTTGAGACAGAAGGGGATCAACAATATACTCACCGACATTCTCAACACCTCCGTTGCCAGCGCCACCATTACCGATGCATGGAAACACGCAGAGGTCAAATCCCTCCCGAACAAGCCTTCCGCTGACCCCAGTGAGCTCAAGTCTACTGCCCCATCTCAGTGTTCCCCTTTCTGACCTAAGTCCTAGAAAAATGCTATCAACCACAAGCTCACAGATCACATGGAAGGAGACAACCAACGTGATGCCACCTAGTACGGTTTCCGCTCTAACCACAGTACTGAGACAGCCCTAATAGCTGCAACTGATGACATCAGAGCTATCCTTGAAAGGGGCGAGACAGGAGCTCTGTTCCTCCTCGACCTCTCAGTGGCTTTTGACACAGTACCCCACTACACCCCCATCCACCGACTCCACCACATTGGTATCAGAGGAAATGCCCTCAAGTCGATCACCTCCTTCTTCACAGGATATACACAGAGAATCCTCCTACTACCCTTCATCTCTGAATCCAAGAGCGTCATCTGTGTCATCCCACAGGGATCCTCCCTCAGTCCCACCCTCTCCAACACCTACATTACTCCTTTGCCAACACCGTCTGCTCCCATGGTCTCAACATCATCTCATGCGACAACAACAGCCAACTCATCCTCTCGCTCACGGAAGACGCCTCTACCATCAAACCCAACTTTCAGAACAACATGGCCACCGTTGCCAACTAGATGAAATCCGAATGCTTGAAGCTGAATGGAGAGAAGATGGAAGTGTTCATCTTAAGAAGAAACACCTCCCAATGGGATGACACGTGGTGCCCCACTGAACTCGAACCCTCCCCTGCCCCCATCAAACACGCCCATGACCTCAGCATCAACCTAGACAGCAATCTCTCCATGAAGAACAAAGTCAATGCAGTTGCCTCCGCATACCTCCACACCCTCCACATCCTCCGCAAGCTTCAAAAGATCTTCAGATGGATCACCATCAGTACCAGGAAAACAGTGACTCAAGGCCTCATCACCATTCGACTAGACTATGGAAATGCACTCTATGATGGAACGACCACCTACCTCTTCAAAGGACTCCAGACCATACAGAATGTCACAGCCAGACTCATCCTCGAGCTCCACAAATGGACTAGCATCGCCCTCCACCTCAGAAGCCTCCACTGGCTCCTCGTACAGAAGAAAGGCCAATTAAAGAGGCTGATCCAGGCCTACAATGGCCTCCACAAATGTGGGCCCACCTACATCCATCACAGCATGGCCTTCCTCCAACCGACCAGACAACTCTCATCCACCTACCTTGCTCTCACATACATCCCTGCATTCCATGCTGCTGCCAAGTCATGGAACATCCTCCCACTCTATGTCCGAACCTTTCCTTCACTCAACAATTTCAGGAGACGACTCTTCTACTAAGACTCACCAAGATGGCATTGCCGGGATACCCTTCGGGGTGATAAGCCACACTTTATCAATCCTGATTAATTGATTGATTGATTGATTGACAAACTGTTGACATGGAGGGGGAAGGTGCCCAGAACGAATCCATCATGAGTGCGAAAAGTAAGCCAAAACAAAAAACCGATGCACACAACGTGATGTCTATACGTAAAAAGAAGTTGTATTTTAGATGTGGATTTACATTTCCACATGACTGTAAATGTCCTGCTCCTGTACAGATATGCATAGGCTGTACGAAGGAGAACTAGTTTGTGATGGTTTTCAACATGAATGAAAAAGTAAGGGCATCATGGTATGAAGACAACATGGCTGCAAGAACATTACAGAAGCCACGTTGATGCACACCCACAAGGCTAAGTGGCGACATCAGTTGAAGCAAATCAACTCTGAATGTAGTCGATCATCATCTAAATCATCGTCAAACAATTTGTGTGTATTAATATCAAGTGAAAGTGATGAAAATCATTGCACCATTTCGATGTTTACCTCAGAAAAGCATGTAGAGGTTATTTTTGCCGCTTGTGAAGAAAAATGTCAGTTAAAAAAAGTTTGACATGCTAAAGCACCAAAGTCATTCAAACATTGTTTGAAGATTACACTGAACGTAAATTGTTGTACGATACCTTTCATCATTGAGAGCAGTACTTTCGCTAAACATTATGCCAGAGGAGAAATACAATAAATTATCTCCATTGCGGCAACTTACACCATCGAAAATCAAAGTATATAATTGAGCTGCATCAAAGCCATTAAAAAGTCAAGGTTCAATTGTAGCGACAACAAGATACAAGAAAACAAAGGTACAAGTACCCATGCATGTGCTTCAGGGCACAGCATCAAGTGCATGTCTACTCAGCATCAGCACAGCTGCTGATATGGGAATGATTTCCCTGAATTACAACATGAATGCTCACCACAAAAAGGTAAGTCAGTTCCCTTCATTATTTCATGGCTTGGGAAAACCTAAGACTACAAAAGTAAAGTTGCATATTAATGAGGACATTTGTGTTGTTACTCTGAGAAATATACAAATTGCTTTTCATTTGCAAGAAGCTGTTGAAAAAGAAGTTGAAGTGTTACTCAAGCATGAGATTATTGAGGGTTTAACTGGTCCGACATTATGGGTTTTTCCCATAGTGGTAGTGCCTAAAAAGGACACAGAAGCAGCTGTACCTATATGTGTTGTCAAGTGTCAGGCAAACAAGGCAACAGAACAAGAAAGACATCCAGGTTCACATATTGCTGACGTGATAGCGCAATTAAATGGTGCAAACATCTTCTCTCATGTGGATTTAAATTAATGTTATCATCAGTTAAAACTTGAAGAACATTGCAGGTACATTACAACCTCTTCTACACATGTTAGTCTGTTTTGCAACAAAATACTGGGGCCTGATTATGAGGTTGGTGGATGGGATATTCCGTCACAACCGTGAGGGGTATGCCATCTGCCGTATTCCAAGTCTGATAGAATGGAATGGAATTGTAATTTAGTGGACCGGATATCTGTCACATTTGTGAATTAGTAACCCAGTCTCCCAAACTCATAACCAGGCCCTAAGTTTTGGTGTATCATCTTCTGACGATCTGTTTCAAGACATCATTCGACATATCATACAGCTTGTCATGAATGTGTTCAATTACAGCAATGACATATTGGTTTTTGGAGCTACACCAAACAACCATGATAATGCTCTTATACGACTATGTTGTTTGCTTGCTGAAGCAGATTTGACTTTGAATGCAGACAAGTGTAAGTTCCATAAGACAAAGCTAAAATTCTTTGGCCATATCTTTTCTGATGGGGGTATGACACCAGATCCTGCTAAAGTATGTTTGCTGTCATATGCTGATCCCCACTTAGATGTTTCTATGATGCATTCATTTCTTGGCATGACCAGTTACTGATCCAGATACCTACAAGACTATAGAAAAACACACAAGAACTGTCACTGGTCTAACCTATAACAAGGACGAAACAGAAAGACTATGTATCTACCTGCGATGTGTGTGTTAAAGAAAGGAAATGAATCACATCAGCCAACCCATATGGCAGAGCATCATCATCTGGGATTACTATAGACAATGGTCCGGATCAGGAGACACACTTGTTGATAATGTGTGTTGTTCACCAATCCTCCAGAACCACCAGTGATGGATCATACCAAATAAGCCAATCGTGGATGTAGTGGTGTGGGACGTTGGTTGCACTGAAAAAATGTGAAAACGAGGATCAAAAGTGCAAGGTAAAATTGGCTACCATGATAAAAAAAGAGAAATTGTATTAGTAAGAATATCATGGTGTCAAGGTTAAAAAAGAAGAGTGTATGACAGTTTGAAATTATAACTGTCAATCAATAGATGGAAATTGGTCAACATGTTTCTGCCATTGTAGGTCAATCTTACCTACCGGGCTTTCATCAGTACCTTATATACACTACTGCAAACGAAATGTGAAACAAAAATAAAAATACATTTATTTGCACATACCATATGATACCAAGCACCCTACCATACGTGGAGATGCTCCTACATGGGATGTCTGGTTCACAGATAATTAGGATTCTTTCCCAATCAATCTTGGGAGTAAACCTCACCTCTCCTGGCCACTGCTCAGGAAAATGGAGGCCCCGCTCGATCCGTCGGTACCTCTGGCTTAGTCCTAAGCCAGAGGCACCGACGGATAGAGCGGGGGCCTCCATTTTTGATTGGGAAAGAATCCTAATTATCTCTGAACCAGACATCCCACGTAGGAGCATCTCCACGTATGGTAGGGTGCTGGGTATCATATGGTATGTGCAAATACATTTATTTTTATTTTTGTTTCACATTTCGCTTGCAGTAGTGTTGATAAGGTCCTGATGAAAGCCGGGTAGGTAAGATTGACCTACAATGGCAGAAACATGTTGAACAATTTCCATCTATTGATTGACAGTTATAATTTCAAACTGTCATACACTCTTCTTTTTTAACCTTGACACCATGATATTCTTCCTAATAAAATTTCTCTTTTTTATCATGGCAGCCAATTTTACCATGCACTTTTGATCCTTGTTTTCACATTTTTTCACTGCAACCAACATTCCACACCACTACAACCACGATTGGCTTATTTGGTATGATCCATCACTGGTGGTTCTGGAGGATTGGTGAACAACACACATTATCAACAAGTGTGTCTCCTGATCCCGACCATTGTCTATAGTAATCCCAGATGATGATGCTCTGCCATATGGGTGGGCTGATGGGATTAATTTCCTTTCTTTAACACACACATCGCAGGTAGATACATAGTCTTTCTGTTTCGTCCTTGTTATAGGTTAGACCAGTGACAGTTCTTGTATTTTTTCTATATGTTGAATGGGGGTGTAACCTGTCCTTCTGGTCTTTAAAGATTAAGTTTCCCCTGAGACCCCGTCCCAACTAAGTATTACACCTACAAGACTATGCCACGGTAAGTGCTCAATTGAGAGACATGATGAAAAAGAATGCTTTATTTCATTGTTCACATGAATGTGAGAAAAGCTTTTAAAGAATTAAACAAGTCATTGAGAATGCTATGGAAATGGCATACTTCAATCGTAAGCTTCAAAAAGTTTGTTGTTAACTCTAGCCCTCTCTGGTTATTTGCTATCCTTGTACAGAACAGCGGACACTTGAATGCTCAAATACATATTGTGGCTTATATAAGTAGAAGTATGTGTCAAATAGAGCGTGCGTACTCACAACCTGAAAAAGAAAGCTAAGCTGCCATCTGGGCATGTGAACATTTCCATGTCTTCCTGTATGGGAAGTATTTAACGCTAGTAACAGATCATCAAGCTGTACTGACTATTTTGGCCAATAGAAAGACCAAAATGGATCCATGCATTGAATGATCCGGACTATGGTAACAGGAATATAATTACACCATTGTGTATTGTCCAGGAAAATATCAGCAACCTGGTGGCTAGTTTTCCTGAGTTCCTATATAAACTCAATCCAAGATACCTGACACCTATATCAATTTAATCGTAAATCACACCAGCTGCTATTTAATAACCACAGATTATCACTATTACAAGCCATGATAGTGACATGTTAAAGCTGAAGGATATAATTATACATCAGTCATGGAACTAAACCCCTCAACTGCTCACAAGTGATGGTGATTATCAAAAATACAAAAATGTCAAGGATGAATTGTCTATAACTCGGGAAGGTGTTATCCTACAGGGGTTGAGAATTCTGATTCAGGAAAGTCTGAGACAGAAAATAATTGAAGTGACTCATGAAGGACATTGTGGTATTGTTGCCACAAAATGAGTTCTCTGAGACCATGTCTGGTTTCCTTATCTTGAGGACAGAGTTGAAAAGGAATTTGAGGGCTGTCTTCTATGCAATTGCCTTTCTACAAAAACTACTCCCCACACTTGAGCATTTGAGAACTATTAAAGCATGCATGGGAGAGAATAGCCATTGACTTTTCGGCCAGACAATGGACGATTTCCATTAATTGAAGATATTTCAGCTACTACACAAGAACAAAACAGTGAAAGACTGGATGGCATCTTTGTGACATGGGGTGTACAGCTATAGTGAATTCTGAGAATGGCCTACCTTTGATTAGTCAAGAGTTCAAACATTTCTTGGAGCATTTGAATATAAAACATCAGAAGAACACAACTTTAGGGCCACAGGTCAACAGACTTGTTGAACAGTTTATGAGTACACTAAAGAAAGCAGTGCAGCATGCTAATCTTGAGAAGATTGATTTGAAAACTATGTGGAATTTCACCTTGAGAGCTTATCATTCAACGCCCCACTCGACGACAGGTGAAAGTCCTGCGACATTGATGTTTGGGAGAGCAATGAACACCAAGTTGTCTCAATGGACCAATCAGAGAAAGAGAGATGACAAAGCAGCTCATAAGAAAGACCTGATTAACAAACAAAAGATGAAAACATCTGCTGACCAAAGACTGCACGCAAATAACATTGAGGCTTATTTTCAAGCCCCTTGCGCTGCTAGTATGTCACTTTTTACCATTTTAAAAGTGACGCACTGCAAGGGGCTTGTAAATGCGACCTATTATCTTTAAGAAAGGAGATTGAGTGCTCGCACAACAGATTTGAAGAAGAAAAGCTGATGCTGCATTGGATGCAGAACATTTTCAAGTGGCGTCTATCAAGGGACATGTAGTGTCTGTCCAGCACCCTGTTCATTCTATTACCGAGGCTCTTTTCACTTTAGGCCTTAAATTAATCGTTCATCAGATCTATCCATCGAATGAGAGACAGGATCTGAATAATCAGTGACTGCTGTTACCCTTACACCTGTGGTGCAGATCCTGGACTTTGGTTATGACAGTTCCTAGTTTCTGTGAACAAGATCAGGTTGAACAATTAAATCGCCAAAAATTGATTGAAGAGATTCAATTGTATATGTCTATCAATTTGAAAAGAAAGAGGCTTACCCCCAGGCGAGATGCACTCACAGGTAGGTTGATTGCGATCAGAGCAGAGCATCAGCAAACACAAATCCATTGTTCTTTGCTGATGCGTTTCGGGCCTTACGCCCTTAGTCAAAAGTGAACTGTGAAGCAGGTGACAAACATCACCTCCAGTGCTTTTCCTATTTAACTGTTATCACGCTCAGGTGAGCACGTAAGCCGAAAAAAATGCCTTTGGGAATTGGAAGTCCAAATCCTAACCCATGTGGGCCCTGCTAGGGCCCCCAAACACACTTTCTGACAGGCTTTCCATGTCAGAAAGCCCGGCACGGAAAGCCTGTCTGAAACCGTACAACGTAATCCAGATGGCGTAAAATGCCATCCATGTGGATTACGGGCCATCTTCCGACTGGCCGATAAGCTCTTGAGCCTGTCGGGATCCAGTCAGAATGACAGGCCAGTTTCAATTCCAACCGGCTGTATTGTAATCAGCCGGTAGGATTTGAAACCGACAATCTCGGTCGGAAAGCCTCCGACCTTTGGCCTGAGCCTTTCCGACCGAGTTCGTAATCAGCCCCTAAGTATAAACAGAATGGGATTAAGGAGAAGTAAGATGGGTTTAGGGAGGGCCAGTGAAGGGTTTAGAGAGGGAAATCTCCCACCCACATAAGAGTAAGCCAATTGCATTACTCTGGGGGTTTAGACATGTAATTTACACTTTTGTATCAAGTTTACACTCAGGGTTTGTGAATACCGAAAGTAGGAAACTTAGTGCAATATGTATACTTACTCAAAAGCGTAATTTACCAAAGTGAATAAGGCCAAAACAAATTCTGTTTCCTGGGCAAAAGAACAGCCCATGGCTTCCCCTCTAATCTTTGGATAAAAATAATGATCAAACATGAAAAGTTCATCGTTAGTGGATATTTGGCCACATTACCAATAATTTCTGTAAGTGTACTCTATTGATCATTCCTTTAACCCATCTCAAAGGATCTGCGTGATTTATGAAACCCTAGGAATAAGATTTACATGTCAGGTGAATGTTAAATGTCCTGAAGATCGGTTAAATGGCGCGGTTATAAACAAATTGGAGCTTCCATTGGCGGGACCACACTAATCTTGGGCAGGCTGGCAATGGCCCCCTGAGAAGATGTCAGGATAGTTGGCCGGTGATTAATTCATGACGGCCTGATACTCTGAGATCTCTCTAAGCATCTCTGGAACTTGTCTGATGCACTGCCTGAATGTCCTTAAGTGTACTGCTAATATCTGTGCACAAGCCCTTTGTGGGCAAGGGTGTCTCTGGAGAGGTTGATGCCCAATGACCGCAATGAACAATTCAGGATGATCGAGGCCTTGCTGATGTATAAATGCATTTCCTTTGTTATCCTTTTTGTCTTTCCTGAAAATTGAACCATGATCAAAGCCATACATGGAAACACTGGTGAGGGGGTTGATTATTGCCTCATATCTCCTGTACTGCCTCCTGCGGGACTCACATGAGAGGTAAAGAGCTTTTCTGTGCAAACAAAGAAAAGTAATTTGTGAACCTAAAAAAAAAGAAATAGTATTTTTAATTTTAATCATGTAAATAAAACGATCTCTTCAAACTCCATCCTACATTATTTTAATGCAAATAACTCAAAACCTACTTAATGATTTTACACCAATTGACAAAAAGGGTGGAGATGAAACATTTCTATAGAAGCGGAAATGGAAAACACCTTGGCTCCCTCTCTTTCACCTGCAACCTCCAGACAGACAGATCCTCTTGAAACTTAACTTTCCGAAATACACGCCATATGTACCAAGCAGACTCCAAATGTCTTGCACATCTTTCAACGGAATGATCTAACAATACCTACAGTGCCAGTAAGGCTTGAAATTCTTCTAACCAATCCTTCTCTGGTGGCATATACAACGTCTAGAATTCCATCCTCCAGCAATTCACACCAATCAACTCCTCGTCGGCTATCAAAAATGAATTAAACCAGTTTCATGCCAACCAGTCTTTCTTGCTTTCCTCTCTCTCTCTACTTGACGATTAGGTGCTACTTTGTTTTATGCAATCGTTATGCTCAAATGCCTACCCTGGTTCTCAAGAGTTGGAGATTGTATTAATCATTGGCTTTCGTGAAAAACTCTGCTTTCGAATCTGCTCTGTTTTTTAAATAGTGCTATATGTTTAGTACATTGTTGCATAAAGGACAATGCATAGATTTAATGTGGCTGGGACACCTGCTGGCATTGCATAATTTATTTTCTAACTGTATAGAAATGTGTTACCATTTTATTTTGTTTCGGTGTTTTAATATACTGGCAAAAGCGTAACATAGGTCTCTGCAGCCCCTGCGGCATGGGGGGGGAACCCAACACTCTAGTGGGCCACCAGCCCTTTTATAGATATATGAGAGACACAAGGGCCCTCAGCACATTCCCCGGGGGTGGGGGGGAGGGTGCTAGGGGGTCATATTTTGCATTACGCCACCGCATACCGCCTCTGTGTAGTTTTATATGTAAGTCACTCTGATGCTCTGGGGCCTTTTGTGTGCTTTCTAAAAACGTCATATAAATAAAAAATAAATATATGAATCAATAATGCTGGCTTAGAAAGAGAAAGACAGGATATACAAAGTGCGAAAATCATAACTCGAACACCAGATGTAATGCTTCTGATCTCGCAATCATTATACCAATAAAATATAGCATCTAAGAGCACAGGGAAATTGAATAACAACGCACACTCAAACCAACAAAGAATACTACATTCATAGTAATCATATTAATAATGTTAATGGTAATGTGATGACGTGAAAAATCATTTAAGACCACACGAAAGTCGAGGTCATGAGCATTTCACTTGGTATGCAAGATAATGTGTGCATGGAGATTGTGCAAAAGGTATGGATTGCGGAACACACAAATTCGATTGGTTTATGGGTTTTGTTTTGTAACAATAACTTCCATTTAACTGGTTTATAAGGGATATTCAGAATTTATTGTCATACTCTAAGGTGATTTAATAAATCTTAGTCATACTTTCACTTTAATGGTAGTTTTTCACAAAATATATTTGTACATAGATTTATATGTAGATATCTGTGTATGTGTGTATACACACTCGCGTACACACACACACACACACATCACAGTGATGTCCTTCATTCTCTATTTTCAGCACATTGTCCAATTTCAAAGACCCTGCATCAGATAATAGGCTCCTTTAATTAAGCTTTTGAGTCGAACAAAATATGATTAATCTGATTAGTGATACATGTACTCTCTATGCCTGCATTAACAACACAATGAGGCCCCCCAGCAGGCTAAAATTTAATTCTAGATTACCAAATGAAGCTAGTTTCGAACAGGTTTCTATGGTGCCAGAAAAATTAGATTTGCCTATCACGTTTTTTTTTCTAAACTCCAGTCCTCACAGGAGGACATTAATTTCGTAATAAACTCTTTAAAAAAACAGCACAGTTATAAAAACAAACTAAATCACAGATGCAGCTGAAAACCTTCAGAGGAACGAAATATATCCTGCCAATCCTTAAACAAACAGAAGGTAGTATTCCCAAATACATAGATCAAGAGATTAAAGTGGAACAGTTTTAATGTCTCACCACATAAAACAAAAGAAAAAATCAAACTAATATTTAGTGTACCCTTATAAAAAGTTCGCCCTCATTTTGATGGACGTATAGCAAATATTTATAAAAAAGGAATTCCTTTTTTCAATTTTTCTCGAATGAACCCCTAAAATATGTTGAATATATTGTTTTCTTCTAGACACAGACTGATATAAAAGTCAACCAGGCAAAATATTATTAATTAATTAATTGCTATTTACCATATTTCTACTTCTGCTTTATTGGCATCGGGACATTTTAGACAATAGATAGACATCCTCTATCTAACCATCAACAGTATTCTAACAAATATTCTGAATAGGGCTATTTCTGGCTCTCACAAAAAATGTCAGGATAAACAACACGGAATAAATAGAAGTATATTCTGCATTCTATTGGCAAAATTACTGCAAATACTTTATCGTTTACGTGTTTGTATTAAAAAAAACTGCCTATTTCGCCTTCAAAGCCTATTGATGGCGTTTGCCATTGTGCCACATACACTTTGTTCCATATGCAACCAATAAACGCTCTTTTAGCCACTTCTACAAACAGCCAGCAGATGGCACTATGAGAATGTTGTCTTGTACAGCTGTGAGCTATGAAGCGGTAAATGCCGTTTTCTGACTTCTCGCCACCTCAGTCTGAAGTAAGCTGGATGAGTTCGGCTCATCGTTGTAACTTGGTTACGTGGTTATTAAACTGGCAAGGTTTTTTGTTGTCACTGTGGCACTAACGCAGTTCTAATCAAGCTACCACAACTATTTAGATGTCCAGGGAAGACTTGAATCGGCATTTCGGGCGCGTTTATAATCATACCGCGTGGGTCATGCACACGTGCATTCGTTTAACTGCCCGTATATCAAAAAACAGAAGGGACATAGACAATTTCATATTTAGTAGAAAGTTATTGAGAACACCCGTTGCACACGAACAGAAGCGCATATATATTCAAGTGGTTTTAACTTTATTGTAATTTTAGCAATGGAGAAATCTTCTTGTCAATCAGGTTATTCATAAACTTAAAACTCTTTCACTTACCCATATGTGCGGAAGATCCACCCATTAACAACTACAATAGGAGACTTACTTAATTATATGTGCTAAAATACATCATAAACGCCAACTTTTTGAGAAAACTACTTTCTGAATTATACACTGATACAATAAAAAATACACAACGCTTTGTAAGCTGGTGGTATCTCCGGGCCAATTTATAAAAGGTAGGGACAACAGTGTGGTAATTTGATTCTGATTATTGTTCTGCATGGAGCAAATTCTGACACTTAGGAACTTCTCCAAGATTTTCAGGTGTTATCTTAAAAACTCAGCAGTCCGGGTTTTCCAGGAGCACTCATGTTTAGAAATTGCACGTGATGAGAAAGTCTATATTCGAATATCTGATACAAATTTGAGTTTCATATTTATTTGTTTTGCTGCGATATTTTTAACTTTGGAGAAAAAAAATATTAGCATACATTGCATTAAATATACAGGTGTTTACAGCCTATTGCCACCCTGGAAACTAGTTCTCTTTTGCCAATATTACGAATAAAGTTGCAAGAATTTTCAGGGTGGGATTCCATAGTTGTATGGCGAAATATTGATCACAGATATTGAGAACCACAATATCGCTTTTTCAAACCTACATTAAAGTCCAAAATATAAAATAAAAAAATGACAGTAAACAAAATATTAAAAATAGTAAGTGTTAAAACACATACTAACGATTTAGAATTTAAAAGTTACAATACATCTAAGATACACGATATAGTACTAACCAAAATGAAAAATAATGCAATTGTGTAATTACTTCGAAATTTTAAATAGAAATGTAAATATTTAAAAATAAATATACATGTTTGAATAAAGTTCTCTATAGACACAGAAAACAGTTAAATATATTTGTAACTTTAAAGATAAAAAATAGTCTTTTCGTTTTGAAAGACTCATTTTAAAATATAAACTTTTTTTTTAAGCCTATCAATTTTATAACAAGTTTATCGTATCTTTAAATAGAAATAATATTGAGGGTTTAAATACATTTAAAACAAACTTTATACATTCATGTAAAATGAAATCACCAACAATAAGAATATAGCTATATAGAAAATATAAAGAAAAAACAGTATCCATAATTTAAATAATAATGTATTACTTTTCTGTGTTTTTTCATAATTAACTTAAATCATAAACTTCTGTAAAATAATTTTAAATTCAAACTAAAATATAAATAGCAAAACAAATTAGAATAAAATTTTACATATTTTGTACAAGACCACGAATATTTAACAAAGAATACATACATTGAATGTGATACATTTACTATTCTAACTGCAGATTAACAAACATTGGAGTAGGTGTATTAATTGTAAAGGAGTGAAATTTAAGACTTACTATTCTACATTCTGTTCAATGATAATTTGTGAAAGTGCATACATAAAACACAAACCCTGAAGAAACTGCAGTAATCATAGGGTGAGACTTGCTGTTCTATCCCCAATACTAATAAGATTGGGGAAATTGCGCAAATAAAGAGATTGCAATAGACTCCTCTAATTCATGCCCTACAAAGGTTGTTGAAAGTGCCTAAATGCAAGGGGCATTTATTTTCCAACTCCAGTTCACACAACAAGAGAAAGTGTGCAAATTGAAGGGGTTGAGACTTGCTAATCTAACTTTGACCTCCCAAACATGGGGAAAGTGCATAAATGGGGGGCTGGGGTAAAACTAAGAGTTGTAAATCCAGCCTCACAAATATTGGGAGCTGTGCATAATCAGAGGAGTGCGACTCTAACTCGGAACCCAACAGCATTTCAGAAAGCACATAAATAAATGGTTATGATTTTCCATGCAATTTCCAGTCCTGTAACATTCGGAAAAGAGCATAAATGAAAGGAGATCTGTTATTCTAATCTTAGTTCATCAAAATATGACAATGCACATACGTTAAGGGCAGTTAGTTTACTATTCTCATTCCTCTCTCAGACACATTTTGGAATGGGCATTAATTGGATGGGTGAGATTTACTATTCTACTGTAAGAAAATGCCTCTTTTTGCACGTTCACCCCCACATTTTTGGACTGATCTTGCTGGTTTATCAACTCTGAATATGCACTGAGGCCTGCTAATCAGACCTAAATGCCAGTGTTCTAACCCATTACAAAGTATATGTCGAATTGGCTATCACCAATTGGCAAGGACTAACTTACTTATAAGTCCCTAGTATATCAGAGTCTGCAGCCTGTGAAGTAGCTTCAATGATTTGGCGTCAAGGGAAATGCACTGGTTGCAATCAGTGCAACATCGTCGTTGCGTGGATTTTCACAGAGGCTGCACTTTAAACTCACTTCCAGGAGCCCAGGTTTGGATTGGCACCACCTGGCAGAGCAGTAATCACAGCAGACAGAGTCTGGGCGGGATGGGCGCCCCAGATTTAAAATTATACGCCCTCAGTGCCCAGACTAGTTTCCTTCATTTCTGGCTGCACCAGATGCACTTTCAGCCCCATGTGGCGATGAAGGCCGATCTTGCACCTTGTCACCCCTCCAGACTCCCATTTTTGTCCCCGCTAAGCCGCCGCACAGGGAGGTTGACACTGTGGAGACCCTGCGCTGGGCTTGGGAGGGCCTCCGGAGATACTCTGGCTCCAGCCTGCTCTCTGCGAATGCCATGCAAATTGCATACAACCCGGTCGTTCCCTCGCTGCACACAGCTGGGATGATTAAATGCGCAACAGGCCTGGGGTTGGCCGTATTGTCCAATATCTACCCTGATGGCAACTTTTTCTCTCTTCCTTCGGAGTCCGGCCCAATGGACACACTGCTCTATTATCAGCTCAAGGCGTCTTGCCGAAAGCTGCATTCTACTGTCCCTTGAACCCCTCCCTCAATGGCTTATTTTGACCTGGCTTATATTTCCGCCCCTCTCTGCAAACTGTTCTCCAGACTTTCTGCAACCACATTGACGGCGTCCCCGTGTCGGCTGATTGGGCCCGCATTGCCTGGAGCGAGGATCTGGGTATTGATCTTTCTCCAGAGGACTGGATGTACTGTTGTAAGCAGACCAAACGTCTGTTGCCGAATTATCGCCTGTGCCTGATCCATTTTAAATATTTACAAAGACTATATCGCTCCCCTGCTCAGCTTTATAGAATGGGCCTCGCTCCCAGTGATAGATGTCTCCATTGCTTGGCTCCCGTGGTGAACTTTTCTCACCTGGCCTGGCTGTGCCTTAAGGTCTCGGCATACTTGCGAGAGGTGTGTACTACCATTACTGAGATTACCTCCTCATCTGTCTCATCTGACCTGTTGGTTTGCCTTTTGGGCTTTGTGAAACACAGACCGGATGCCTCTCGCCGCCTCACCGCTATGCTCCTTGTTCTCGAGCGTCGCAGAGTGGCCGTGCATTGGGGTCGCAGGCCCGTACCCAAGGTTAGTGCTTGGTTGAAGACGCCCCACATTGTCAGACGCTCTTGCCTGAATTTTGGTAATTGACACCGGCAGCTGGCCGACCTCGTGACATCTGGGGCCCCCTTGTTTCATACCTCCTTTCCCAGAGTGCATCCCCCTCTGCGACCTTTCCCATGCTCCCTGTCGGCACATCACCCACGGCAGCCGCCGGTGCTGGTCCGTAGAATTGTGCTGATCTCCTGCTGTACGCTGTCGATTTTTTGCAGCCCCCTCACTGCTGGTGCCCTGTCTGTCTCCTGCACCCCTCCATGCCCTCCCTATTTCAGCTCCTATCTCCACCTCCCTGTTTCAGCTGTATGCTATTCATGTACAAGTGCCTTTATGATGTATGTAACAGATGCGATCTTTCTTTCTCTCATTGTTTATTGCCCTATTTTGCCCTTTTTTGTTATGTAACATAATGTGCAACTTTCAATAAAGGTCTTTAAAAAGAAAAAAAGAAACATTTTTTTTTTAATTTCATCTACATTGGTCTGTCTGATGGATGGTTTAATCACTTCCATGACCCACCATAACATGTCTTTCTCTGAATGCTTAGTTTGGATACAGTGATCCACTTATGCTGCATTCTCAACCCTGCAGCGAATTCTCGATTGATGTTGTAAAATGCGCTTTTTGACTACTTGTGTGGTTTTACCTATATAATGTAAGTCACAGGGACATTTGATACAGTATACAACATTGCTTTTGTTGCAGTTTGAGAAATGCGTGTTTGTAATTTTAAGTCCATTGACCTCGAATGACTTAGTAGTCTTGGTTGTGCCACATGCTAAGCACATATTGCACTTGTAGTTCCCTACTATGGGGACTAACTGTCTCATGTTGTCCACAGTGTGTGTATCAGATGTAGAATATGCACGCACAAGAGTCTCTTAAATTGGAACCTCTTTTAAAGGAGAACATAGGTTTTTTTGCTACTTCATGTATTCCTGTCAGTAATGTCCAATGTTTGCTGACTATTTTTTTGATGTTGTTAGAAAATGTTCCAAACGGTGATACACAGACCAGTTGTGGATTTGTTTGTTTACCCTTCACTTCCGGAAGTGTTTCACGGTTGTTGTACCAGGCATGTGTTAGAGAGTTTTTAAGAAGTTTGCCAGGGAAACCATGTTTACTCAACTTCTCTTTCAATTTCTTTGCCTACGAGGAAGTAGTCCTCACTGCGTGAACAGTTTCTGCGTAAACGCATAAACTGTCCAAAGGGTAAATCGTCCTTGAGCACCTGAGGGTGATGACTATGATATTGTAATTATATATTTCTCGCAGTAGGTTTAGTGTAAAGAGTGGTGTAAAGACAGTTGATTGTGTCCACGTTAATGGCAATATCCAAAAAGATCATACTGTTTCTGTCTGATTCCAGTGTGAATTTTAGATGCAGATTCCTAGAGTTGAGCCACTGCTGAAATGAACTGAGTAAATCCTCACTACCTCTCCCAATCAGGAGCACATCATCGATGTATCTCAACCACCGAATGATGTTACATGGGAAGGGGTTTGAGATATCATAGATGAACTTATTCTCAAAAGCTGAAACATAGATATTAGCTATGTCTGGGGCATAAACTGCCCCCGTAGCTACACCCTTTCGTTGTTTATAAAAGCTGTTCTCGAAAAAGGAAAACATTTTCACATAATGAAATTCTGACACATTCAGTGATGAACGAAGTGGGGACATTGTGTGGTCTCGGTCTACTATCCAACAGTTGTTCAATAATGCTAAGAGCCTCCTTTTGTGGGATGTTGATATATAAACTTTATTGTTTATCGACACCAGCAGTTCATGGGACGGATCAAATTGATGGTTCTCTACTATATTGATGACTGCTGTAGTTTCTCTGATGTATGTGGCTGATTCTACTGCAAAGGGGTGAATAAAAAAGTTAGCATATTGAGCTAATGTTTTTAAAATAGAATTACAGCTGGAGACGATAGGTCTTCCTGGTAGTATAGTTGTACTTTTGTGTACCTTTGGTAAGAAATATATTACAGGTACAGTCGGTGACTTATTAATGAAAAAGGAAGCCTTCTTCTCGCTTAGCCTACCGCCATCATGACCTGAGAGACTAAGGGCTGCGATAGTGTTCGCTAGCCTGCAAGTTGGATTGCAATTTTTTATGATGTTACTCCACCAATAGTTGTTAAAGGAGTTCTGATCTGTATGCATCTTTTTCCAATTGGACTATACCTCCACCCATGTCTGCTGGCTTTATTATGCTTTCAGGAAAAGTCTGTTAATGTTGTAGAGATTTTTGTTCATCCTTTGTGAGATTATATTTGACAAATTACGTTTTTTTGAACACATTCTCAATTTCAGTCATAATGGCGTTCTCAAATGTGATAATCTCTTTAGCAACCATCATTCTAGGAGGAAAAAAAGTAGATATGTTGCGAAGGCCTGTGGTATCCGGTACAGGAGCTGACATGTTGTTGGCAAAAACTTTCTTAAGTTTGACTGAACGAAATAACCTGTATAGTTCTAGTTTAGTTTAGAACAGATCATTTCGATCCTTTGGTACAAATGAAAGACCAGCTGAAAGAACAGCTATCTCGGATTCAGAAAGTGTGTGCTCAGACAAATTAAATATAGGAATGGTTTGTTGGTGATTTACCATTCGTAGTATTGGTTCCTGGTTTGTCTGAACCCTGGTGTTTATTGGTTCCGGAACCATCCCCGCTTTGCTGCTCGTTGTCATCGAGGTTGCCCTGACCCTCTCCGGTCCTGTTCTAAAAAACCTGTTGGATGTAGAGGGCTGTTGATTATATTGTTGACGATATGAGTTATCGGAGGTTTGGTCACTGCTGGTATCAGAATTTGTGTCCAAGAAAGTTGTTCTTTTAAGTAAAGGTTGATTAGGGCCTTGAGGAAGATAAAAATCTTGTTGAGATACGGATACGTTCTTTCCTTGCTGTATCTCTTGATGTCCTTTTGTAATTTATCTGTTTTTTTGTGGGAGTTAAATTCTTCAAACTCTTTAATTGTAAGTGTCATTTTGTCCAAAAGGAGTTTGGAATTGGAAATACTAGAGTATGTATTGATTTTTCTCTCTAGATTTTCAATTTCTGTTGAAAGTGACTTAATGTGTTTAAGGGCAGTTTCTATACGTAAAACCATCCAAGTGCATGAGCACTTGTTAGCTTAATAACTGAACCCTATTGGAAGTCTTCATCTTCAGTGAAGATGATTGGTATGTTCCTTAACTGAAGTCCTGTGCGAATTACATTAGCATTAAGGCAATCAGTCAAGAACTTAGCATGTAACTCTGATCTTACCAGTTTTTTCTTGAGCATTTCTAATTGATTCATCTCAGATTCATATGGAAGTTGTTATTGGGCCCCTATTCCCTAGTAGGGGTGGGTCAGCAGCAATTTGGAGAATATATTCATCTGTATAAGAAAGAGTCTCTGCCTCAGACATAGATATGCTGAGGTTTGTCCAAAACAAATTCAAATCTCACAAAAACCACTTCAAAGAAGTGACCCACAACATACAGTTGTCTGCGCAATATACAGTAAAAAAATAGTGGGAAACCCAATAAACGCTTGGAAGCTTGGGACATGTAACTATTGATAGGTAAAAACGCCTACAAGGGATTTGATTCTAAAGGCTAAATCAGCACAGATTAACTGGATAACTCTTGTAGTCCCTAAAGGTGTCTAACTAATGAACAACCAATACTCGAAATTGGCTCATTCATATCATGATGAATCTACAATGAAGAATTTAAACACAGTGTACATTATGTGGACAAACAAAAAGGGTACAGAACAATATAACAACACACAATGACCGAGGTTGATAGATGATGTACAGAAGTTGAGACCCCAGGGTCAAATATGTGAACATCTATTCCAAAATACTTTAATGACAGAAAATGAATCTGATAACAACAGAAAACAATTCCTAAAAAAATGAATCACTGAGGAAGTAAATGAGCTGGTCGGCGTTTTGGTCTTGGCGGCAAAAATGTCTGTTAGACCATATTCAGGATGATGAGTAAAGAGTTATGATTGACCCCTGTGTAAACATAATATGTTGTTATTGGTCTAACACTCAATATCGAAACTGGAGAATAAAGGGCACACCCGTGTGTGAAAAACGGAAAAAGAAGAACCAGTGATAGTCCCCTTATAAAGATAAAAACCCTATCTTTAGATAAAGTATAGCACACCACCAAATGAAGAATTCATATAAGAGTGAAAATATATGAATGGAAAAGTTACTTATCTCTGGTCAAACAATACCTTTGTTGAACCAGGCGAATCACAAAGATTAAAATCTTCCAGGTAACTAACACTGGAATAATGGCTGAATTTACGAGCTAAAAACAGAACAAAAGTGCCTATTTAGACATGAAAAATCACATTGTTAATTAAGGCTGTAAGTAGGTCTAAGTTGACTCTACATAGACCATAAGGGCTTAAGAGGGTTATACCTATAAGAGTTCAGTGATAAGTCCCTGCAAACAAAGAGAGATAAATGAGTAGCCCTGGAACCTATACATTTCAGGAGGTTTCCAGTCATATCCATCAGTGGTTTGGCAAATTAAAATCCTACCGCTACCTCAATTGACAAGGAACTGCCCATATGTAAAATAAACAGTACTCAATCTTTATATTGTGCAGCTTCTACACTGCTAATGACTGATAGATTACTAGTGGAACACAGCAAACTAATGATTATCATTAGGTCGGATTATCAAATAAATTAAACATGGTACAGAAAGGGATCATTCTATTTATAGCTTGTTTTAAAATAAAACTAAATGGCTGATTTACAAACAATAGATCCAAGCATGCTGTTGAACGCTAGAGGTCCATCGCTCCAAAGCATAGTTGCAGCAGAAACAGAAAAATGCTGTAAAGGGTATTTCGATAACCTTTGATGTCGCAAATATTTAACGACAATATATAACAAGGAATGAAATAATTAAACACCATTTCCCCCCCGAGGGTCACTATAATGATGTTTCTACTGTTCAAAAATCAAAAAAGAATCAAAGGCAATGTATGTGGTACTTTAAACAAACAAAACAGTTTGGCATGGCTTACCCAAATGAAGTAATTTTGCCAGAGCAATCCATAAGGAATTGATGAAAGTGACGCTCACTTCAGTCTAAAGTGAAGGAGAAAAAGGGGGGATAAACAGTTTAAGTCCCGCGTCAAATAATGGCAAGTGGAGCTAGTCCACAAACATAACCTAACTGATCCTTATCGAGCGATACTCAAATGACGATACTCCTCTCAAGAACCGCTGTCACGGCAGATGGTGTGCGTGATAAGTAGAGGAAACAGTCCTATTTCAAAGCCATGGCCAGCGTGATTAACATAGAAGACGGATCGCAGCATTCCATATGGCATAAAAAAGCAGTGGCCATCTTTGAAAGTATAAAGTCTTGCTTCGTGACATGTGTAAAATATATCTAACTAGGCAGACCAAAGAGACGTAAAAATACTGCTATGAAAAATCGTAATGAATCCTCATGTTGGTAGAAATCTAACTACAAAGCTGCGTGTTGTCTGACGTAAACTTGTTGATCATGCACACCAGAAAGTAATGTTGGTTCAAATGGTGAAAGGAAACCAACAAGCAGGAAAGTACCAGAAAAATTAACAAAAGTCAAACAGAAAAGTAAGGATCATGCATATGTATAGTGATATTCTGTTCATAGAGGACTAAGAAAAGAAAGGCAATCAAGCCCAATTGGGTGCATCTATCACATGACCTCATTTGTTTTTACCAAGTATCTAAACCCAATGGGAGCAATCATTTGTAACTCATAACAGATCATAGAGTAGATCATTATTGCACATTCAAGCAACAAAAATGTAGCTAGTTACATAAAACACAATTATAATACGTATACCATCAATGAGGGTCACATATGACCATGGTCTTTGATGTTCTTGTAAGACATGTACATTCAGAGACATGAAAAATTGAACAGCGGGCAAACTCATTTAGATAAACAACCATCATGATAACATAAACCGTGAGGTCAAAAGTACAGATATCTGACAAACTAGGCTGATGCAGAGTTATATAATGCATACAAGAGAATGCCTTTTAGTTGAAAATGTAGACCCTGAGCAACAAAGAGGTGACCAGTTACATAAAACACAATTATAATATGTATACCATCAACAGGGGTCACAGATGACTATGGTCTTTGATGTTATTATAAGACATGTACATTCAGAGAATTATTACACAGAATTATGAAATATTGAATAGCTAACAAACTCATTTAGTTAAACAACCATCACGTTAACATAAACCGTGAATTCAAAAGTGTAGATAACTGATAAACTATGCTGATGCAGGATTATATAATGCATACAAGAGAATGCCATTCAGTTGCAGAATTTAAACCCTGAGCAATGTTGTCTGTACAAAAAACACATAAGAAAATGAGGGGTGAGAGGATAGAGCACCCTCTTTGACCTCCCGCACAGTAATTTAATCTCACAAATAGAAGAGGGATAATAACACTGCGTGAAGATGTATGAGTGTCTGGAAATGCACTAAATTGATAAAACTGCCCTCACACACAGCAAGCTGTGTCATTCTTCATCATAGGGCTGTTAACACACCTCCACGCCGACCCAACGCTGGAGGTGGAGCAATAGGGAGGGGAAGACAATACAACATACAGTGTAAGATCACAGGTGAGAAATGGTGCAGAAAAAGTTATATAAAACTGGTATCAGGGAGTCCTTATCATAATTTTAATATTAGGTACCCTGTCCAGATTTAAAACAAAAAAAGGAAGATGCTGGGTTGGTGAGCTTATAATGAGATGCCAACTTCTCCACTCTGCAAAAGTGTCGACATGTTTCAGCTGGCATAACAAATACCCCAGCTTTCCTCAGGAATCTCACCACTGTGATCCCTGGGTGCTCACCCTCCCTCCTTTAAATTCAGAAGTAAAGGGGATGTCACCTTTAGTAGAGCCCCTCACTCTTGAAGAGGAACCAAGTTTATTACATTTTTAAACTCAAACTGGTGGGGGAGTGAGAACAGCTCCCTGTTAGCACTCTTGCTTGCAAGGTCAGCTGTTGCTCAATGAAGTACCTCTCTCCCTATCCACCGCGTATTAATTTGGTGCATTTCCAGACACTCATCCACCTTCACACAGTGTTATTATCCCTATTCTATTTGTGAGATCAAATGTTTTCTGTACGACAGATCCATTGGTTCTCCTTGATAGTAAGTATTCGATCTACATTGGTCTGTCTGATGGATGGTTTAATCACTTCCATGACCCACCATAACATGTCTTTCTCTGACCATAACATGTCTTTCTCTGAATGCTTAGTTTGGATATAGTGATCAACTAAAGGTGCATTCTCAACCCTGCAGCGAATTCTCGATTGATGTTGTAACATGCGCTTTTTCAATATTTGTGTGGTTATACCTATATAATGTAAGTAACAGGGACATTTGATATAGTTTACAACATTGCTTGCTGTCCGCAGTGTACATCGAAGGCAGTAGTCTGTTCAGACATAACTCTGTGGTACTGTGCTGCTGGGTTCGCAGGGGTCCTGTGTCGAGGAGGCTCGCAGTCATGGCATTGGCCTTGTGGCAGGGTGAGGGCCACCGCTCTGGCAGATGCGTAGGCCTTCCCAGAAGTAAACCACGCCAAGAGCCCCAGCCTGTTTATTAACACTCCTATGCTGGAGTGGCTATGTTGGACCAGCCCACTCCTCTTACGATTACAGGGTGGACGACACAGCTACATGACCAAGATCTTCCCCACTGCCTGAAGTAACATTTTTACGTCCACTCCCTTCAAAGTTCCCATGCTTGGTCTCCAGCTGTTCCTGCACAGTGTGGGTGAAGTGAACATGCAGGTGTATCAAGTTGAAACTAACCGTGATCCTTACAGGTATGATAAATCCTGCGTAATGAGAACGTAACAGAAGGTTGTGTGGTTGTAACATTCCTTTTCTTTCCTACGAAGGTTACGACCACATAAACTTCTGTTACGGTCATTTTGTGCAAGATTGATCATACCTGTAAGCATTCCAGTTTGTCTAAGTGCAATACATTGTATCATATTACGTTTGTGACCATACTAATGCTTGACCATTGTCTTCATTTATCCAGCAGGTTTCTGAATACTGAGTTTTGGGATTTCCAGGACGATCTAGTTATTTCGATCCACAAGTTGATGTTCCCCATTGGGAAGGCCACTCGTTGGTTGATGTTTTTGTGTTGTTTATTTATGTTTTTCTAATAAAGTATTGTTTTTCCACTACTGTTAACTACTAGACTTCATGACCTGGTGCACCCCCATTTCAGTGACTACAATCTTGGATCTGGTGCACAGAGGTGTCAAGCAACGGCTGGGGTTGGTTGTGCAGGAATACTATGAATTGTGACGAGCGGGTGGTGCAGATACAGGGGCCCTACGTTGCTTTTGTTGACATGCATCCAAGACGTATGAGGAAGTTTAATAGGACTGGCTGTGAGACTCCTCTGATTCTCAATTGTTAATTGGAAGGTACCAGAGGCCAACAGGTGCATTACAGCCAGCAGCTTTGTCTGCGGAAGGATGTTGGTTGTCCACTGTGTTGGCACCATCAGCCTGTGGGCAATGTGGTAGTGTGCACCAATTTGAGAATGGGGCAATAATTCGTTCGTCACTTTTGTTGCACTAAAGTGCAGATAACTCAGCAATAAGTCCCCACAGTTGGGTTATAGGGTGACTCTAAAATGAGCCCTTGTCTTTATTAAGACTTTGTTGTAGCTACATGCGAATCACAAGAAAAAATATGGTAAAACAAGAAAAGCGGGCAGGGTACAAACACACTGACCCCTATGCCTGCTCAGAGGATCCCACAAAAAGCCCAAGGGCCAAAAATTATCACAATTGGGTTTTTTAAAGCGGCTGGGTGCACGAATCCAGACAAAAAAAACAAAAAAACAAAGCAGCGTTTTCTCATGGACTTATTGCTGAGGTATCAGCAATTTAGCGCAGCAAAAGTGGCAAAAGAATTATCATCCCATTCTCAACCTGGTGAAAACTGCCAATATCGCCAATTTTCCAGTGATAGCTTCCGCAAAAAACATTGCCACGAATGAGAGCGACAGTTAGGGCTAATGATATGCAGAATAGGAGTTCCAGTGCAAAAAAAACACGAAAACACCACTTAGTGATATTTTCAACGACCAGCCAAATCTGCAGTGTGGTGCAAAAACAGGTGATAAGCCGCATTAGCTGTAAGATTTTAACATCTGCCTTTTACTGGTGTAAAGCAGGATGACTACCTACAGTATAAAAAGGGAGCCCAGCCCAGAGCCAAATCTGAAGACCAACACATGTCATAGAGCTTACTGATCATGCAGCTCCAACACCCAAGAAGGCCAAAACACCCACCGCCACCACCCCAAGGACCTCCGCCCGGACAACCCCTCCTACTACCACTGAGGCAGCGCAGAACAGGATAGCGGACCTTCCCAAAACAACCTGGCCCCTCAGCCTCACAATAGCTGAATGTTGGGAGAGGTGCGAACCAAGTATGCGTGAAGGAGGCAAGTCACCCATCAATAACAATGCACAAATGCCAAGTGTAACAGTGATTTGCTGGACAGACCTCACTATGCAGAGCATAGACCTCTCCATGTGTACATATACTGCTGGTGCTTGTAATGTTGTGGAGAGTGGACGCAAAAATGTTACTTCCGGCAGTGGGGAAGATCTTGGTCATGTAGCTGTATCGTCCACCCTGTAATCGGAAGAGGAGTGGGCTGGTCCAACGTAGCCACTCCAGCATAGGAGTGTTAATAAATAGGCCGGGGCTCTGGGCGTGGTTTACTTCTGGGAAGGCCTACGCATCTGCCAGAGCGGTGGCCCTCACCCTACCACAAGGCCAATGCCATGACTGCGAGCCTCCTCGACACAGGCCCCCTGCGAACCCAGCAGCACAGCACCGCAGAGTTGTGTCTGAACAGACTACTGCCTTCGATGTACACTGCGGACAGCAGGGCTCACAGTTCAGATCGAGACACGATTGCAGATGACTCAGTCCAGTAGGCAACAGACATTGCATCCACTGAGGCCTGCCCGCACGACACATCATCTCTGGCTGCGCACATGCTGAGTGCTTCAGGTGCCACTAACTCTGTGCAGCTCAAGTCAACGCCACGTGGCTGTGGGCCCTTGCTAACCGCTGCCTCCGACCTACACTGGGGTCAGCAGGGCTCACAAACAGATAGAGTCGCGATTGCAGATGACACAGTATATTAAGCAAAAGACATTGCTCCCAGTGCGGCCCCCTCGGACCACTCAGCATCGCCGGATGCATACACACTGAGTGCTTCAGGTGCCACTAACTCAATGCACCACAAGTCACCACCATGTGGCCTTATTGAGGCAGAATTCATTAGGCAAAAGTACACCCGTATCAGGCTATTGTTCATATGGAGCCTAAAACAGGTAAGCTGCCTCCATCAGATTTACAAAGAGGCTTTAAAGGAAGAGTTGTGTATTTACCTTTAGAATTAAAAAAAAAAATCTTGAAGCTATTGCTGTACAGAAAGAGGAAACTGAACCTGAAGTTATTCTAGTTAATGGTGTTCCCCATCGAAGAGTTGAAAAATATGGCAAGAATTAGCAGATGTCAGCAAAGTGCAAAAGAAGACGTTATATCTCACATAAAACAATGTTTACTTCAAAAATGTTTATGTGGAAGAAGAAGAAATCGATTGAGTTGATGATAGCGAAATTTCAAGTGGCCAAATTGAAAAAGTGGACATCTCCAAAAGTGAAGACATTTATGAACATTAGAGTGTACATCCTTTACATTCAAAGGAAGTGATTGGAAATACTATTGAATTATTCAAAATGAAGAAAGCGAAGGGAACTACCATGAGTGTTTGGGAAAGAAGTTTGGAAGCTCCTTGTTTTCCACAGATCTGCCCCACTGGAAAAGGTGGGCGATATGACTATATGACTACCAGTGCAGATTCTAGCATCAGAATATCGTACAAGATTGTACTCAGAAGAAGATCGAATATTTTGACAATGTATTCCATATTTATTTAATTTTTGTTCCCTACGCCTACACTGCGGTCAGCAGGGCTCACAATTCGAATTCAGTCTTGATTCACTAATTGCAGAGTTGATGCGTGCGCACAAGCTGAGTGCTTCAGGTGCCACTAACTCTGTGCAGCTCAAGTCAATGCCATGTGGCTGTGTGCCCTTGCTGACTGCTGTCTCCAGCCTACACTGCAGTCAGCAGGGCTCACAATTAAAATTGAGTCTTCATTTATTAATTGCAGAGTCCAGTAGGCAACAGTCATTGCATCCGGTGCGGCCCGCCCGGATGACGCATCATCACTGGCTGCGCACACGCTGAGCTCTTCAGGTGCCACTAACTCTGTGCATCACAACTCATGGACCCTCTATGATTGACTTTCGTGCTGTAGACACCGGACGCAACAATGTCACCTCAGGCAGCAGGAATATCCCAAAGGGACATTAACAATTTCTTCACATGAGCACGCTCATCTCTGGTGCCCTTGCCTCAGTGCACCACACGTCCTGGACCCTTTACAATACAATCTTTTGTATGTAATTTAAGATCTGATGCCCCTACCTTAGTGCACCACAAGTCATGGACCCTTTATGATTGAATCTCTGTGTGTGATCTGATGATCACTGTTGTAGTTATTGCCAGCACCTAGCATTCTCCGAGGGCTGGCTTACACTCACCGCACACGCATCCAGCACAGGACATGTGACCCTGGTAATAAAAAGGGGCCAGGCGCACGTGCCTGTAGCCAGTTTCATCATCTATGTAACTGTGTTCATTATGTATGCATGATGACCCTACCACATTACATTGTGCTGTTTACTGGGCATGCAACCATGTTACTTCTGGCAGTGGAGAAGACCTCAATTATGTAGCTCTGTCTGGGTCATTCTATGAGTACATTGGTAGAGACTGGGTGATTAAAGTACTGCAAGGAGAGTGTATGGTAAATGTATAAGTGCTTGCGGTTTGGCGGAGTGATTGGATAAGTACATATGTTGGTTTTATTGTAGTTGGTGACACAAACGTTGTGCAGTGGAGGAAACTTATAACTTATTGGACACTTATTAGGACATATACAATATATATAGATTTTTTTTATATGCTTTGTTTAGAGATTAGATTTTTAGTGACAATGTTAGATGTATAAAATGTGGTTATTTCTTTAGTTAATTACTTATAGAGTGTACTTAATTATTAACAAACATGCAAGCTGTTACTCCTCCTCCACCTTTTCTTGAGGTACCTGGTGAACCACCCATTGTTTGGAAAAAATGGTATGATGCCTTTACTACTTATCTGGGAGCTATAGGACCTTCACGTTACAGAGCCGAAAGAAAGAAATATCTTTTATTACACGCACTTGGGTTTGAAGTACGTTCTATTTTCAAACATCTTCCACCTTTAGTGCCTGCTCCAGAAGAGGAAGACATTGATGAGTTTGTGGAAACAGTCAAAAGGTTAGAATTGCGCTTCGACATCAACCAAGCTTGGTTGTTATCAGGCACAAGTTTTTCAAGAGAGAGCAGAGACATGGGGAAAAAGTTGAAGATGTTATTTCTGGTTTGCGAATGCTGAGTGGGGAGTGTCAATTTGAGACTTTCAGACAAAAGTATTCAGCAGAAATGACTATCTTTGGGTAATCCCACACTTGAGGAAACAGTACGTGTTGCCAAAAAGTATTACGTTTTCGAAATTGTCTATTAAGGAATTAGAAGAAAAATTGCCTTCAGCAACAACTAAGGATGATTGTGTGAGTGTTGTTAAAGTTAAAAAAGGTAAAAACAACGTGTCTACACGTACAGAAAATAGGTTTTTCAAGCAGAGCAATATTTGTTTTAAATGTGGCAATTATCCACATTTTAAATCTGGGCGTCCTTGCCATGCTAAAAACGTTACATGTAGGTTGTGTGGGAAGTTAGGACACTTTGCTAAAGTGTGTCAGAATGTGAAGCGTAATTTAGTGCACCTTCAAAACAACAAACAAAGTGGGTCTCCTTCTTCGGTTGCTAATGTGAGTGTGTCTGAATACAAACAAGAGGATTTTGGTAATATCCAAGATGATTTGAGAAATGGTGGTTGCTGTGGGAGATTTGTCCGGTGGTTCGGAATTGACTACAGAATGTGTTGATCCGTACACTGATATAGGAATTGGTGATAAAGTTGTGTGTTTATTAATTGACTCTGGAGCGAGGATAACCATGTTGACTCAAGAACTTTTTAGTGAAGTTTGGGGTAGTCGCGACCTACAACCACCAGATAGGTCCCCTGTGTCTTACGAGGGTAGAAAAATTTAGCTTGCGGGTTATTTTGAGGACACACTGGAGTTTAGAGGGAGAAAAAATGTGGGCAAAACCTATGTTGCCATCAAAGGGTTGAATATCCTCGGATGGTTTCATCAAGGTTTGTTTAAGATGGTGCTTAGGCCGGGCACTAAGGATCCTATTTCTGTCGTCCAAACTGATGATTTTGTGGATAAATTAGTGGAACGTTTCCCTTTGTTTTTGGTGATGAACTTGGTGAGGTAAAAGGATTTATGCATACTATTAGAGTGAAAGATAATGCTATTCCAGTTAAACACAGGTTAAGGAATGTACCATTTAGTGTTAGGGGTCAGCTGGAACAGGAACTCAATGGTCTTTGCAAGAAAGGGATCATCGAGCAAATTGAGTATTCTCTTTGGCTTTCTCCCTTGGTCGTTGCTAAGAAGAAAAATGGCGATCTTTGTGTTTGTGTGGATTTGCGCTGTCTCAATAAAAATATTTGGGTGAACTCGCATCCCCTTCCTAAAATTCCTGACATGTTGTCTTTGATAAATGGTTTGAAGTGGTTTAGCAAGCTGGACTTGGCTTCGGCTTACCACCAAGTCGTTTTGGAACCATCTTCCAGGCATCTTTCTGCTTTTATTTCTCCCATCGGTTCTTTTCAGTACTGTCGCATGGCATATTGGCCTCTGCGGCAGCGGTTTTTCAAAGAATCATGTCCAATCTGTTGAAAAACATTAAAGGTGTGGTTGTCTTCCAAGATGACATTTTAATTCATGGTCCCACTTGTGATTCGCACGATAATACTATGTTTAAGGTACTGGAAGCTTTGCGGAATGGTGGAGTAGTTTTGAAGAAAGAAAAGTGTGTTTTCAGGACTCAAAAAGTGGAGTATTTGGGTCATGTTATGTCTGAACATGGTGTAGAACCAAGACCCGGTTTGGTTAAGGCTATAGTTGACAGTTCCTCTCCCAAAGACAAAGTTCTGTTGAAATCCTTTATTGGCTTGTGTGAATTTTATTCACGGTTTATACCTGATTATGTGTTGAAAGTACAACCTATTTCTAATATGCTCAAGAGGGAAGTTCTTTTTGTTTGGGATGAACACTGTGATTCTGTTTTCACATGGATTAAGAAGCAACTTGTAGGCACAAAATTTCTCAAACCTTTTGATCGCAATGCTATGTGCACTGTTACAGTGGATGCAAGTGGGGTAGGTTTGGGGGCTGTTCTCACTCAGAAGGTCAATGGTTCTGAACAGACCTTGGGTTATGCCTCAAGGGTGGTGTGTGGAGCAGAATTTAATTTTTCTGTTATTGATAGAGAACTTTTGGCGTGTTGTTGGGCCATAAGAAAATTCAGTCCTTACATTTGGGGCAAACATTTTCAGTTAAGAACTGATCATAGCCCGTTAGTTTCCATTCTCTCTGGAGACAAATTGAAAGAACGTACCCCTAGAATTGCTTGTCTTTCTACTAAGTTGTTACACTATGACATTTTTGGTGGCCGCAAATGGACAAGGATATTGACATGACCGTTGAGGAGTGTGTGGTGTGTTCGAGTGCAGAGAAGAGTCTTAAAATACGTTCTCCACCTCTTCATCCGATTCCTTTTCCTGCCAGACCCTAGGAGAAAATTGGGATTGATTTGGTTGGACCATTTTATTTATTGCCTTCTACCTCTAGGGATGCTATAGTCGCCATTGATTATTATTCAAAATGGCCAGAGGTACGGTTCATAGGTGACCCTAATTCGAAAAATGTGATTGATTTTTTTAAGGACTTATTCTTACGTGAGGGTTTTCCCTCTTCTATTGTGAGTGATAACGGGGTGCAATTTGTGAGTCAAGAATTCAATTTGTTTTTAAGTCAAAGTGGTATTAGTCACTCCAAAAGCCTCTTTATCATCCACAAACCAACGGTTTGGTGGAGCGCATGAACAGAGTGTTAAATAACTGTGTGCAGTGGGCTCTATCTCAGAGGTGTAATGTACAAAACGCTGTTAGATCCATGTTATGGTTCTATCGCACTACGCCTCATTCCTCCACAAAGGTGTCTCCATATGAACTTCTCCGTGGAAGGAAACCTTGTTCTAAGATTTGTCCTGGGTGGATGTCACAATGGTTGAAAGTAAATTCCTTAGGAAATGTGGATGAGGTAGTGAAACACAATGTGACTCAGGCTCAAGTAAAACAATAATTGTTTTTTGATTCAAGCCAAAGAGCAATTTCGCAGGACTTTGCTGTTGGTGACAAGGTTCACATCAAAATACCTACTCATAGAAGCAAAGGTGGTTTTAAATTCTCTGAACTTTTCACAATAGACAAAGTTTATGGTAATGCTATAAGAGTGAATTTTAAGAACTGGTGGAATGTTTTCAAGAGTCGTAAAAGTTACCAAACAATCCGATCATTCTTTTATTCCTGATGTTGTTCATGGAAAAGATTAGTCCTGTTCTTCGAGTGCTTGTGCAAGAAAAGATGCATCTAATTGTTACTCTGATGTTTGTGGGAGTAATGATGAGTCTCTTTCTAATGAGGGCTTGCGCAGGAGTACTCGTCAACGTTGTGTTCCTGCTAGATATCGTTGATGGTTTTTTGTCTCTGTAGCTCTTATGTGCTGCATTTATCTTTATTTGCGGCTTGTTTTGTTTTTATTTGTTTTTTTTTATATGTTTGGTTTTCTTTCTTCTTTTGTCTTTTCCTTTTCTTTTTTTCCTGTTTTGAATTTATTGTAGGGAAGAGGATAATGTAGTGTTCTAGTTTTCCTGGAGTTTTGCTCTTAGGTTCTATTGTAATGTTCTAACTAGAGCCCAGCTTTGAATGTTGAATTGACAGTTGCCGTCCTGGGAGTTGGCTGCTGCGCAGCACCTGTGCCACAATAAACGTATTCTTCTTCCACCTACTTTGGTGTTGTGGACTTAATTACTACACAGAGCCTAACCTCTGAGCACAAGCTTGGTTCTAATTTGCTGCAAACCAGTGGCAACCCCGGAGGAACATCAGGATTGCAAACCAAGCCTCAGGAGAGCCAAAGCTACGCACGGAGCGTGAGTAGGCACCGCGCCGGTTCCTGAGGCACCCGCCTTCTTTGCTACAGGATCCCCACAGCCTTTGCTCTAGTACCCTGGGTTCCCGCCCACTAAAATCTGGGCCTCTGGCTAGCGGGAATACGGCATGGATGCCTGGAAAACCAAGTCCAGAGAGCTTGAAATTCTCATTGTGGTATACTGCATTCTCATTCAGTGGATACCCTCCCAGGTTGTTGGTCTCTGGATCTAGGAATTCTGACTGTTGGATCCCCAGAATCCCTTCCACTGGATCCCCTAAGGCGAGCTGCTGGGTCCTTGGAGCACCGGTAATAAAAGGCCCAGAATCCTCTCTGCAAGATATTCCCTGCCCCACAGCTGGATCATTGACATATGGCGGATAGAATCTACGGAATTCTGTAAGCGTAAGTGGAGTGGGCAAAGCCGGCATACGCCAGTCAGGGGCACAACTAGAGGCAAATTTCAGGGAAGGCTGATAAAAATGTCAGGGGTGCTAATTTTTCCAGTCATAGGCAGAGTGGAGATGCAGGGGCTCTATGAGGGGTAAACACACAACAAAGCCTCAGTAACACGTAAATGGTCTTTTAAAGACCTGTGAAGTACTCGGGTGCTGCGCTGAGAGCCCCGCACCCAGCGCGTTCTCACTAGGGGGTCGCGTGGAGAGCCGTGCACCCAGCGCGTTCACACTAGGGGGTCGCGCTGAGAGCCACACACCCAGGGTGTTCAAACTAGGGGGCCGTGTTGAGCGACACATTAAGATCACCACTCCAAACTTTTTTTTTAAAACGGTCCACTTCCATTAATTCATATTTGCCACAAGGACCCCTTCCCCCGGGGAATGCCCAATTCTTGAATGTTCCTATTAATCATTAGGAAGGGGGGCTGCGTGGTCCCGCTTCTCTTGTCCACTTCTGGCCCAGGGGACCCCATCCCCCAGGGCCTGGCCTCTTCGTTGGGGACCGTGGGGGAGCCCCAATGCCCTGTGGGAGCCGGCATTGCTTTTGGGAAAGGGGAGCTGATAACATGCAGCTCCCCTTATCCAAAAGCAATACTGCTTTGCTTCATTGAAGCGAGAGCAGGTTTTCCTCCTCTCGCTTCAATGAACCAAACCCGGGTTTGCTATGACAGGGCGGGAGACGTGCTTCCACCCTGTCATGAAAAACAAAAAAAGTCCCGGGGTGGGCTCCCCTGGGGGTGGGCTCTCCTGAGGGATGACAGTCCCCAGGGCCATCAAGGGACCCAGAAGGGGGGGCCACACGGCCCCCTCCCTCTATTTTCCAAGTTCTGGGCGGTGGTGGTCCCCAGGGCTTCAGGGGTCCCGCAAGGCCCCTGCAAATTTAATTAAAGCCCCAGGGGTGGTGATCCCCAGGGCTTGTGGGGGCATCAGAGGCCCCTCAATAATTACAAAAAAGCCCCGGGGAGGTGACGGTCCCTGGGGTTGCGGAAGCCCCGCAGGCCCCCCAATATAATTATACGATTGCTCCCAGAACCTGGCCCACCCAGGGGCTCATTTAAATGAAGTGGGGGAGCCTGCTTCATTTTTGAAAAAAATATTTAGCCCGGAATCGCACACCCAGCGCATTCGAATGTTTAAAAAAAATTATAATATTTTTTGGTCTAGGGGGTCCTTGTGGGACCCCCTGAGCAGGACTAAGGGGTCAGTGTGTTTCTATCCTGCCCTCTTTTATTCTTTTTGAATCTTTTTTCAACTGTTTTTTGTCACTCTGTTCTACCGAGTTGCAAGATGGCTGCCAACACTTCCTGTTTTGGAGTGTTGGCAGCCAATCACAGTGAAGGTCGTGGTCATGGCAGCCAATTGCAGTGAAGCTCGTGGTCGGGAGGGTGCGCGAACCCACCGCTGCCCCAGATATCGAAACTTTAATTTTTTTAATTTCTCAGCAACTACTGAACTACACCATTTAAAAAAAAAGTCACTGTCTGACTCAAGCACTACCTTTTTGCCAAATTTGGTGTAATTCCTTTCAGCAGTTCGGGCTGTAGCCTTGGCTAAAGCCTCCTATGGGAAATTGATTTTTTTAATTTTATTTTTTGAATTTCTCAACAATTACTGAATGGATTTACACCATTTAAAGAAAAAAAGGTCGCTTTCAGTTCGGACTATAGACTATAACAAAATTCCCTATCGAAATGAACATGGAGAAAACACTTTTTGGAACCCTCTTTTTTCTCACCTCCGCTTGACAATTCACTGCCAAACTTTCCGGATAGGAGCTGACCTGGATAGACATTTTTTTGGAGAGTTTTGCAAACATTCGTAAAATTACCCCAAAGTTATTAGCAAATCAAAAAATACTTTTACTATGGAAACCAGGTATAACTATAACTACCTACTAGCAACCACCAGTTTTATATTTATATATATATATTACCTACTGGCGGTCGCCAGTAGGTATATATAGTTAGGATTTTTTCTCTATGGGTTTTTTGAAAATTCTATGTCTAATAACTTTGGCGTTTGTGGACGGAATTGGCTGAAATTTTCAGCAAAATGGAACATTTTGTTTCTGAGCAGCCACTGGAAATTTGGGGGGAGTTGGTCCAGGGGGAGCCGAGAAAAAAGGGGGGTCCCAAAACGTGTTTTTAACATTGAGTTTTCCATAGGGCGGTTAGCCTCACTTTTAGCCCGAACGGCTGAATGGATTTGCACGAAACTTGGCAAAATTGTAGGGACTGGTAGCCCGATGTGCCTTTTGTAGGTCTCAATATATGTGCTGCAGTGGATTTTGAGAAAATAACGTTCAAAAAAAGATATATATCTGTAAGCGCGGACCAGGCAGCGCCCCGGTACGCGTACTTGACGCGTAACGGAACTTCGCGTAGCGAAGTTGATTGGCTCTCCGGTGTCTGTCAACATTCTAAACAGTCCGGAGCGGCCGCCATCTTGTCTCTCGGTAGGATCGAGTGACAAGAGGAGGACAAAACAAAGGGGGAAATGACCATAAGGGGGCATAGTAGATCCTCCCTGACCCCCTAGGTTTGATGTGGAGGCTTTAAAGGGGCCCCGCTAAGCAAAAAAAAAAAATTTTTTTTTGTTTTTTTTCGTGGTTAGCGCCCGGTACGCGAACCGGGAAGCGTTCTGGGGAGCGTATCACAATGAAAAATGAATGATAGACTTTTCAAATGCTGTATGTTAATTGATTGTTGGTTTTGTTGATTATTTTTTTATTTTTTTTTTTTTAAGCTTTTTTTATTGTGTTTCATAATTTATTAAACTTTCTAACATTTCATTGTCAGAAATTTCATAATAATCATGGAATATAGATTGTAGTCTCTGAGGTTGTAAAATGTCCTCATTTGCAAGGAGGTTATCTACTGCTTGTACACATTGCAGTAGTTCTTGGTCCCAAGTTTCATCCATAAATTCAATCTCATTTGGATCAATGATTTCTGTGTTGGACTCTGGAAGGACAATTTCAAATGAAATGTTTTGTTCACTTTCCATTTTTCCTGAAATTTGCATAAAAAAAATATATATTAGTAGAGGTAGGGCACTGTTGGGATTAATTTTAGATAGGCAGTTTTTAACAGAGAATTTATCTTTGGGCAGTGTATAGTATCAGAGTGGAAGTAGGAATATAAAAAAGTGTATCTAAATTTATAAGTACTACAGAGGGATAGTATATAACTAACAGAAAAAGTTTGCCATATTAAATTAAAGTGCACAATATACTTCAGTTTTAAAAATAACAACTTACCTTTAAAAAGAAGTTGAAGTTATTAATGAAAATCCTATTGAAATGTACACCAGGAAGTAGTAGTCAAAATGGCTGTGTTTCCTTCTCTTCCTTTATATATATTCGGGTACATAACCAATCAAATGTGAGGTAAAAAAAGTAGAAAATGAAAGTAACATTTTAATTGGTTGTCAATTCCAACATTTCAGATGTGTTTTGTGAAGTAATTTACCTCACGGTATTTAGAGAGGTCTACAGGCTAAATGGCTAAATGGAATTCCAATCAAATTTGTGAAAATGGTAGGGATTGGTATGTAGTATGAGCTAATCTATATTTGGTGAAATTGTCTCCAGTGGCTTTTCTGTGAACTACTTTCCCACCTTTTTTTCCCAGGGAGCGACCCGGTACGCGAACCGTTGAGCGCCCCGGTTCGCGTACCTTAAGCGTTCCGGGAGTCCACCATTTTGTGTTTCGGTCGAATTAAGATACAAGATGGAGGGCAAATAATGTTCAGAATGGGTAGAAGGGGGCACGGTAGACTTATCTTGACCCCCTAGGTTTTCTGAGGGTGGCTGAGGAGGTTTATATGTGCGAAAAAAAAACATTTTTTTAAAAAATTTCGCGAGGTTAGCTCCCGGTACGCGTACCGGGTAGCGCCCCAGGGAGTGTACTTTGTTGAAAATTAGTGAAAAAAGTTAGAGTAAAATAATAATTGTGAGTGATTAGATGTAGGGTAGCTCTGAGAAGAGCTTTTGGGTTTATGGTACATTTTGGTACTTATAAGTAGGTACCAATGCACATTTTTAAATTCAGAGTGAAAACTCTGTTGCCCTCATCTGAGAAGTGAACTCCATCTCCTCTGTAGATATCTTGCATGTAGTAACGCAAGTTATTGTTGTACAGGGAGCCCATTCCATGGTCTCTCATGTAAGCTGAAACAGATTTGTTTACATGCTTCCTCGACTTCTCAATTTGTGGACAAAATTGGTTTGACCACCTCCATTTCTGTCTTTGGCATATATTTGAATATACCAAGGCAGTCTGAGGAAAAAGTGCCATTAATTGCTCAAAGGTGTCCTTTAAAAGCATTTCCAGACCTACACCAGTCAAAGTGCCCAAGTCATTACCTCCACAGTGCACAATTAACAGGTCAGGTTTTGGCAAATGCATAAAGGTTTTCACCAATGGTATCAATTGGTGACATTTTAATCCTCTGTGGCCAAACCACTTAATTTCCACATCTTGTAAATTGAGGTTAGGTAAATTCCTGCTTTCAACGTACCTTTGAGCCCAGTGAATATAACTATGACCAACAATCCAGACAGAAAACATGGTGAGAGAAGGTTCTCCTGCAGTCAGATGAAGTGTGGCAATGAAATGGCAGTTGAAAAAATGTGAGTTTGAAATGAAAAAAACTGTGGAGTTTCTGTGTTCATGAAGTAGTAACAGTGATTGGTGGATTTTGATTGATGAAAACAGAAAGTTAGGGTGTACAGATGTGTTGTTTGAAAGATGTATTTTGAGTGGTCAATAAAAAATCATTAAATGAAAGAAAGCACTGGATATGCAGGTGCACTGAGAGTTCAGAGTTCAATTGCAACATTGTTGTGTGAATTTGCAAACACCAGAGTTTCTCCAAGAGGTGGTTGCTATGGAAAATAGGCAGAAAGGGCAAAGGGGGAAGGGTTTTCATTTGAAAAAAAGTGAGGGAAGAGTTTTGATTGGGTGACATGAGAAATATGTGTGAAGAATTACACCATTTCTGTGCTTTTGATAGCTGCAGACTCTGGAGTGCATACCTTTTGCTCTGCTGAAGACAAATTGGTGTGTTTCTTAGACTGTTTTCAAACTCAAAGTATTTGCTAAGGTGAGAAAATATTTCTTTACTTTAGATAGAGAATAGTGTGCTTTAAGGAGAAAATTATGATTTATGTGGCGCAAATTGCTTGTAAATATGCTCTCACATGTGCATGGAAAATTTTGAATGTTTGAGTTACATAGCCATGTTAAAAGTGACGCAACCATGCTGGAAAGCCAATCAAAAAATGATTTCATGTGTTTTAATGACATTTTAAGTCATTTTCTGATGTGCAGTGTTTAGAAATTATGATTTGAAAATCGTTTTTGTGGAAAAGGAATTGTTTTTAAATTCATGACAAGGATATAATGGTGTATGGTTCTTTATAAGGCAATTGACTGTCCTTGATGTTATTTTTCTCATTTTAGTGTAAGACCTTTCTCTGTGGCGCAAATTGCTTGTAAATATGCTCTCACATGTGCATGGAAAATTTAGATTTTGAATGTTTGTGTTAAATAGCCATGTTAAAAGTGACCAAACCATGCTGGGAAGGCAATCAAAAAACGCTTTCATGTGTTTTAATGACATTTTAAGTCATTTTCCCATGTGCAGTGTTTAGAAATTATGATTTTAAAATCGTTTTTGGGGAAAAGGAATTGTTTATAAAATCATGACAAGGACATAATGGTGTATGGTTCTTTATAAGGCAATTGACTGTTCCTGATGTTATTTTTCTCATTTTAGTGTAAGACCTTTCTCTGTGGCGCAAATTGCTTGTAAATATGCTCTTACATGTGCATGAAAATTTTAATTATCAATGTTTGTGTTACATAGCCATGATAAAAGTGAACCAACCATGCAGGAAAGCCAATCAAAAAACGCTTTCATGTGTTTCAATGACATTTTAAGTCATTTTCTCATGTGCAGTTTTTTGAAATTATGATTTGAAAATCGTTTTTGGGAAAAAGGAATTGTTTTTAAATTCATGAGAAGGACATAATGGTGTATGGTTCTTTATAAGGCAATTGACTGTCCCTGATGTTATTTTTCCCATTTTAATGTCAGACCTTTCTTTGTGGCGCAAATTGCTTGTAAATATGCTCCCACCTGTACATGGAAAATTTTGATTTTGAATGTTTATGTTACATAGCCATGTTAAAAGTGACCCTACCATGCAGGAAAGCCAATCAAAAAACGCTTTTATGTGTCTTAAGGACAATTTAAGTAATTTTCCCATGTGTAGTGTTTTGAAGTTATGATTTGAAAATCGTTTTTGAGGTAAAGGAATGTTGTTAAAATTTATGTTCGCCATATGCCCCCAAATTTCTTTTTCAGGGTTGCAGCAGGGTGTTCTTGAGACACCCCTGCACCTTTGGAATAAATTCCTAATTTGTGATGAGCAAATTGTTAATCGCAAATTGCACCTTCATTTATATGAGCCTCCTAGCCCATGGAAATGAATGGGTAATTTGCAATTAGCAATTTTCTCAAACAAATTTGGAATGGTAAAGAATCGCTATTTATTCCTTAAAATTCGCTTTTTTGGAAATGCAAAATAGTTATATGATACATATGGCGGTTGATGTCTAACAAGATAAGAAGCTTATGGATACATTTATGATGACTGGTGCAATGAAGTAGAAATCACTTACTTCATTGGTAGGCCTTTACAATAAATTATCTCCTCTGTATTCTTCATCAAGCGTAACTTTAATCTGCAATCCTGAGTAGGCCTCACCTTAAACAAACCTCTGGATAGGCCACATCTTATTGTCATCCTGATTTAATCATTTATAATGCTAGGGACAGATTTATGATAGGTGTATACCTCTTTTGTGCCACTTAGAAAACATTGTCCATGGGGAAATGACTTAAAATGTCATTAAGACACATGAATGTTTTTTTTAAAACGTTTGCAATTTTTTTGGGTCACTTTCAACATGGCTATGTGTCTGAAACAGTCAAAATCTAAATTTGCAATGCACAGGTGGGAGCATATTTACAAGGAATGTGCTTCATGGGGAAAGGTCTTATAATGTAATATGGGAAAAATGACATTAGAGATACTGAAATGCCTTATAGAGAAGCATACACCATTATGTCCTTGTCATAAATTTGCAAACCATTACTTTTCCCCAAAAACGATTTTCAAATTATATTTTGAAAACACTGCACATGTGGAAATTACTTAAAATGTCAATAATTCAAAATTTGTGATTCCTTAAATGCAATGTATCAAAAAAAAATATGTAAAAAATGATATTAAGGATTTGGAAACTACCACCAACTTCTAGTTTGTGGTAATTTGCGAATTCTTTTCAAAAAGCATTTAAAAAAAAAAAAAAAAAAAGGTCCCATATGACGCCCATACATGCCATTAGGGCATGTAGGTGTGCCATGTGCTCCCAAATTTCTTTTTCAGGGGTGCAGCAGGGTGTTCTTGAGATACCCCTGCACGCTTGAAAAAAATCCTATTTTGTGATGAGCTAATTGCTAATCACAAATTGCAACATTAATTCCTATGAGCCTCCTAGCCTATGGAAATGAATGGGTAATTTGCAATTAGCAATTTGCTCATTGCAAATTAGGAATAGTAAAGAATCGCTATTTATTCCTTAAAATTTGCTATTTATAATATGTAAAATATTTTGATGATACATATGGCAGTTCATCTGTAACAAGATAAGAAGCTTAGGGATAGATTTATGATGAGTGGCGCATCACCAGGGATGTGACAGTCATCCTGCGCCACTGTTCCGCCACCCATGTTGTGCTGCATTTACAATGCGGCGCAGCATGGGGCAAAAACGGCACAGATGTGTGCCATTGCTGGAGTTGTATCGTAAGTGCGATGCAGCTCCAGCAAGGCTCAGGGGTGCCCCATCTCTACAATGCTGCGTCAAGACCTATGCCAGCTTCAAGCAGGCGCAGGGTTTTGAAGCAGCTTTCTCCTATCTGATTGTAAATGCGGCACACCATGGGTGGTAAAGCAGTGGTGCACATTAACTGGTGCATGCCTGGGGATGTGCCATTTAATATAAATCTGCACTTTAACATTTGAGTATGTGCAGGGGACACAGAGTCGTTGAGGCTTATCCAAGGTTAAGAACAGATGAGTCCTGTTCAGTGAAAAATTAGACATAGGCTTCACCTGCTCAGCATCGCTGGACATGGCTAAATAATAGCTGCAAAATGTTACTCTTGTTAAATAATTTTACTATTATAATCTGTGAGATTTGTCTCTTACTCTGCAACATCTCATTGTTGTTATCTTTCTTTAACCCCTTCAGTGCTAATGACAAGGGTAACTCGTCATGGAGTTTCCATTGATTTCAATGGAAAGTCAATGGAAGAGCATCAGGTGCCTTAGCAGCCAAGTGGTTAAAGATAAAGACAACCTCAACATGAGCGACAATCTGCAATCAGTTGATTTTGACCTCATCATTGAACTTGTAATTGAAACATCAGTGGATGTTGATCCATTGGATGATTTAAATCCTGAGGATGAAGAAGAGCGTGATGAGGATGCAGATTTGTCCGAATTATATGATATAGGATGGGAAGCTGACCTGCTTGAGCCTTTGGAATTATAAACATTTATTTTTAAAATTTATAATCAATAAAAAGTAAAAAGGTAAACCGTTTAATTTAAAAATAAAGACACCTTCAAAAACAGGTTATGTGTAGTGTCTTCAATAAAATATTAAAATATGCTCATAAAATTAGATCAGATTCACATATAAAATAGCATAGGTAACATAAATATAAATGTCATTTCTTTTCTGGTATTTCTGTATTGTAAAAATGGCAATGACTAAAAAATCTTCAAATTAAAATGTCAAGTAGTGTGTTATGTTTTTGATCACTATTACTGATTTACTGTTTGATAATAATGTTTAATAACATTTTTTATTATATTTTTCCTCAGATTCAACTGCAGATCATTTCAAGATTTCAATATGCCTACAAAAATAAGAGAGATAAAGGCTGCAAAACGTCAAAGACAGCAGGAGAAAAAAAAAACGCAGCAGTCCTCTAACAAAAAGATTTCTCAAGCCATGAAGAAAGCACCGGGTAAGAGCTCTAAATATTTCATAAGAAATATTTCTAATAAAAAAAATATTAGTACAGAAAATGTTTCAATCCATAACATGAGAAGTAAATCAAATGGAAAGAAAAGGACAAATGAAAATGTTACTGCTAGAGCAAGAGATAAATCTGTGCATGATAGTAGAAGGAAACAACAGTTTAGGGAGATTCGTAAACGAATGTTCCGTAACAGGATAATTGGCAATTTGTTAAAAAATATTAAGAAAGGTCAACAGAAATTAGTTTTTTATAGGAGAAAAAAAAAAGTTGAGAAAGTTATTGATCAGGCTTTTGAAATTAAACGTAAGTTATTTATTTTGATAATCAATAGAATTAGGAAGCTAAACAAGGCAATTTTTGATTTCAAAAGAAATAGTAGATGGAAGAGAATAGTTAATCGTAGTAATTTTTGTGAAGTTTTTTCTGGAGAATGGATACATAGTTCAAGCTGTGAGGCATTTTTTAATGAAGAGAGTTATTTCCAGGATAATGATTTGGTGCATGCAGTTGACATCAGTGGTCGTGCTTATGAAGTGAAAGATGGTTGTCCAGTTGAAAAAGAAAAACTTGTGACAACAGAGGCAGAAGAGTTGTTAGGTAATGAGGTTTTAGGAAGACGTGCTAAGGGTCCTGTGTACACCTGGAAGTGTAGTAGTATTTGCAGTGTGCGACAGGATTCCATCAATTTGCTTTGTGATTTTGTACGGACATTTAACAAGAAAAGTTTGAAGCAGAAAATAAGGTTGTTGCAAGAATTAGATCCTTGCAGAGTGAGAGAAGTGACAGGTTTGCATGGTCATTCACTGGCTTGTCTTTCCAGGAGAGTATGCCAGAGTGTTTTTCATCATTTCAGGATGCTAGCAGTGCATCATAACAAAGTGAGGAAGTTAGTTAGACTGTTGTATTATGCTAAGAGTCCAGCAATTATGCTGAAACAATTATGCGCTGCTCTTTTGCATGGTTCTGAAATAGATGTGAAGAATATATGTGAAGAAATTGAGTTTTGTTACTTTGGAAGTAAAGAGGAGAATGTTGAAATTGAGCAAGAAGTAGAGGGTCATTTGGAAGATAGTGTACATGTTTCCAGTACAGATAATTTCCAGAGGGAAATTGCGACGTTTGACATGAAATCAAGTGAGAGGCCTAATTTCACTTGTGTGTGTTGTAGACGCACTTATTATAAGAATCAGACTAAGTTAGTGGATTTATATGCAAAAAGTGAAAGGGAAAATAATAGTGAATGGAAGGATTTTGCAACATACTTGATGGTAGAAAATTGTTTTGATTTGGGATTGGATCAACGTGTGTGTACTTATTGTTGTAACAAATTAAAACAAAACCAGATGCCTGCTAGAGCAGTTCATAATAATCTGGAATTGGTTGAGATTCCTTCTGAATTGAAGGACTTAAATACTTATGAATCTATTTTGATTCAAAGTATCCATCCCTTTCAGGCTATTGTAAGAATGGAGCCAAAGACAGGGAAATTGCCTCCATCAGATTTACAGAGAGGATTAAAGGGAAGAGTTGTTTATTTGCCTCTAGATTTCAAGAAAAACATTAACACAATTGGAGTAGAAAAAGTGGAAGAGGAACCTCTGGTTATCTTAGTTAATGGGGTTCCGACAAAGAATAAGAAAATATGGCAAGATTTAGTAGATGTTAGGAAAGTTAAAAAGGCAACATTGTATTTGAAAAAAAATAATAAATACTATAAAAATGTATATGTTGCAGAAGAGGAAGTAAGTGAGGAAGAGGATAGCGATTTGTGTGCTGGTCAAATTGAGAAAGTAGAACCCTCTACTAGTGAGGAAATATATGAACATTATAGTGTTCATCCTTTGCATTCAAAGGAAGTCATGGGGAATGCTATTGAGTTGTTTCAAATGAAACAAGCCAAAGGGAGTCCCATTAGTGTTTGGGAGGAAAGTTTGGAAGCTCGGTGTTTCCCACAGCTTTTTCCAACAGGTCAGGGAGGAAGATATGATGAGCGACCTCATCAAATTCCTGCTTCTGAATACCGGACTTTGCGATTGTATGCAGGAGATGCTAGGTTTCGACAATGCATTCCTTATTTGTTTCATCTCCTGTTTGAAAGCGATCTGTCTGGACTGTCATATGCAGTGAACCACATCTTGAAAAGTGGTATACACATGCAAAACATCTCGGCAAGTGATTTTATGGATAAAGTGAATGTCCAAGATAGTATTTTGGATTCTCACCTGATTAATCTCATGGCGTGTCAGCGTGGTACTAATGAGTACTGGTACCGTCGTCATGGTGATTTAAAATGTATGCTGAGGAACTTAGGTACTCCCACATGGTTCCTCACTCTGAGTTGTGCCGAGTATGGCTGGGAAGACTTACTTCAATTTCTACGAGAGGCAAATGCTAACGTAGAAAACATCGAATTCAAGACACCCGGAGAACTGTGCTCTTTGGATCCAGTCAATGTATGTAGGTACTTCAATCATAGATTTGAAGCTATGATGTCTTTCATCATGAATAAGAAGAATCCACCTCTTGGAGAGGTGTTGGATTTCTTCTGGAGAAAGGAGTACCAAGCAAGAGGTGCTCCTCATATACATATGTTGCTGTGGATCAAGGATGCACCTAAATTTGGAACGGATCCAGAAGACTCAGTGATGAGTTTCATCCAACAGTATTCTACGTGTGCTGTTCCAAACGCAAAGGAGAAGAAAAGCCTAAGAGAAAAAGTTCTGCGTTTCCAAAGCCATCGATGTGGAAAGTACTGCCGTCGTAAATTCCGAAACAAAGACAAGTTCTACACCAAATGTCGTTTCGGCTTTTCACGACCGGTGATTTCTAAAGGAAGAGTAAACAGTTTGATGTCTTCGCTGCGACATAATGTGATGAAGAAATCACCTAAAAACACTTACAATTTGAAGAGGAACGAAGAGTCCAAGTACATCAACGACTACAACCCGGTGATTTTGTCCATGTGGAATGCTAACATGGATATACAGTTTGTGGCTGATAACTGTATGGCTGTGGCTCGGTATGTGACGTCTTACATCACCAAAAAAGAGAAGACAGAATTGAAGGATATGTGGGAGGACATTTCCCATGAAAAGAGCCTCAGCAAGAAGTTGTACAGTTTCAGTCTGAAGATGTTGTCGCATCGAGAAATCGGAGCGTACGAATGTTCTGACCGGTTGTCTTCAGCAAGTCTCTATGCCAAGTCCAGGAGTATCGCTTGGGCGAGTCTTGGTCTTGCTGCAACGCGTAATCGAGTTCTCAAACCTGTGCGGGAAATTGAGTATTTGGCGGAAAAGGAGCCAAACAGTACCGACATTTTGAAGACAAACATGTTGGATACATATTATCCAAATCGAAGCAGTCACCTAGAGAATGTTTGTCTGTATGAGGTTCTGCAAAATTACATGTTCAAGAGGAACATCAAAGAAGATACTGAGAAAGGAGTGTATGCTGTAATAGGAAGTGAGGGATGTCTGGTCAAGCAAAGAAAATGCCACTTGATAAACCATCGAAAATTGAGTGGCGAATCTCCTGAAAAAAAGGAGTTTTTCTATTTAGCACTTTTGCAACTTTTCAAGCCTTGGCGTGCAGAAGAGGAACTGCTTGGAGATTTCCTCTGTTACGAAGACTCTTTCAATGCCGCCAAGGAGACCATAGAATGTCCTGCTTTTCCCAAATATGTAGAAATGTTGAATGCGGAAATTGAGCAGGAAGCAACGATTGCAGCCGAGATTGCCAGAGACAGTTCTCAGGACAGTCAGAGTTCTGCTTCATTGAGTCAGGATCCACTAGGAGGACCTCTTATTGAAAATGAAGCTGCCACTGCTATGAATGAGGTGGAAAGAGCCATGGCACATGCTCAAGAGGATGCGGTTAACTTAGAAGAGTTGGAAAGGCAACTCAACGTTGAGCAGAGGAAAATATATGACGAAGTTACCATGCAAATTGATCATGGATTAAGTCATGATAAGAAAGAGTGCTCATGTACGTCGTTGAAGCCTGTCCGACTGTACGTGAGTGGAGAAGCGGGAACTGGAAAAAGTTTCCTCATTAAAGCAATTTCATGCTATTTGCAGGAAAGGACAGAGTCATCGCTGTCTTGTGTTGTCACTGCTCCAACTGGACTGGCAGCACATAATATTAAAGGGATTACTTTACATCGTTTACTGATGCTGCCAGTGGAGCATGACAACAAATTAGAATATCACAAGCTATCTGGAGATGCTTGTTTTGAAGTTTCAAGAATCTTGAGGAAAATGAAACTTCTTATCATTGACGAAGTAAGCATGGTTTCCAATGTCATGCTTGCCTTTGTGCATTTGAGGATGCAAGAAGTTCTCAAAACAGAGTATGATGTGTTATTTGGTGGCAAACACATCATTGTTTTCGGAGATCTTCTGCAGCTGACACCAGTGAAAGGGCAACCTGTGTTCAAAATGCTCACGCATGAAGATACCAGGAAGTGCCTAGGCAGCATTGGCAACGTCAATATATGGTTAAACTTCAATTATGCTGAACTGCATGAAAATATGCGTCAGGCAAAGGATGAAGTTTACAAGACTATTCTACAAGATGTTAGAATTGGAAAAGTGACCGAGCATGGGAAAGAAGCTTTACATGCACGATTACTGTCAAATTTATATCCAGAACAAGATGTTGTGCCTGAGAATATTTTTCAGAAAATTACTGATAAGAAATCTGGAATATGTTTGATGCCAACTCTTGCAGAATGTGCCAAATTTAACAACAAAATGTTGCATTTAGAAAAGCAAGAGATTGTGAAAGTGGAAGCTATTGATAGAGTAGAGCATATGGGATCACAATTATTTTGTCTGAGAATCTGAAAACAAAATTGGATTCATTAGAGAAGAGTATATCTAAAGCTGCAGGTTTTGAAAAGACTCTGAATGTGTGCTTGAACTGCCGTATAATTTTAAGAAGGAATTTACATGTTGAAAGAGGTCTGGTAAATGGATCAATGGGTAATGTTGTTGATTTTGTAAAATACAGAAATAGAGATGGAATTGAATTTTTAAAAATTAAATTTGATGGCATTGAGGAAGTACAGCTAATTGCTCGTTGTTCTGCTAGATTTTTGCTTGTAAAAGACTTATATGTTCGCCGTAAGCAGTTCCCTGTTTGCTTGGCATATGCGGTGACAATTCATAAATCGCAAGGTTTAAGTGTAGACACTGCATTGGTGAATATTGGCAGTTCTGTGTTCAAGGAGGGTATGGCATATGTGGCATTGTCACGAGTTAGAACTTTATCGGGATTGTACTTGATTGAGTGTGATGTCAGAAACATTTGTGCAGATCTAGATTGTGTTAAGGAATACAATAGGTTAAGAAGAGAGTATGCGCCACATTTGCCTCAGTTTCCTTTGTTTGAGAAACGTCTGGAAGGCCGGAAACGAAGAAATGAGAACAATACTGGGGAGGCTGTAGCAAAAAGACAAAAAGTGAATGAACCTAAAATTACAAGCAGAAACAAAGAGGATTCTGTTGAAGATGTTGTTGGTTTTCAGTTTGAAAACAGTTCTGGTGTCAACTGCTATGCTAATGTAGTAATTAATGTTTTGTTTTCTCTAAAAAATGTAAAAGAAGAGATTGTGGTCAATTCTGATCAAAGATTTTGCAGTTTGTTAAATTCTGTGTTAGAGAAATGTACCACTGATAGAAGAAACATAGAAAGTGTGTCTGAAATTAGAAATCTGTTAGATAGATGTTCAGGCCAAACACAATTCTCTCAAAATATTCAGCAAGATTGTCAGGAGTTTTTAATGTATATGCTTGATGTATTACATGCTGAAGGTGTAGATGTAGATCAGCTGTTTGGGCTTTCTTATCAATGGCAGCATGACTGCGAGAACTGTATGGTATCAAGTACTACTAGTGTAGACTCAGAAAGATTTATATATTTAACTTTGCCAGACAGTAAATCAGTCTCCTTTAATAAGCTAGTAAAAGCTGCTAATCACAACATGGAGTGTAGCCAATGTAAATCTGAAATGATGTCCACATTATTTATACGAACATATGGCCAGTACGTCATTTTAATGTTCCAACGATGTAGGCCTGATGGAACAAAATTGACAACTTTAATAAAAAAATTTGTAGCTTCGCAGTTGTCAATATCAGGAAGGACTTTTGTAACTACAGCAATTATATATCATGACGGCCCTTCAATATCATCAGGACATTACACAGCTTATTTAAAGTCTAGAAATGGCTGGTCATTCTGCAATGATTCTGTTTTAATTTTCAAAAAAAAATTGCCGTATGACCTTAAAAACTCTTACCTGGTGTTTTTAAAACCAAAATTTTAGGAAAATAATCTCGGGATATGATCTGTGGAATTTCAAGAAGTTCTAATGGCTCCTACACAATTTGGCCTTGAGGATAAGTGTAGTTCAGAGACATAACTTCTAATCATAGGATTGGACATCATGGAGATGTATGTGCACTTTAAATGAGTTCAGAAAAACTGTTTCTTTTCATAAGCTAATTGAAGCAGCCAATCAAAACATGGAGTAGAGGGAATGTAAGTCTGCAATGCTGTCTACTGTTTTACATTGCTTTGTGATTAAAAGTGATGTAGAGAATTAAATAATTGTAGTACTCATAGAGGTAGTGTAAGTCTGCTTCATATTAAGCAGTATCAGTGTCATAGGAAATGTAGAACATGACTGAGCAAGAAGGGGAAGATATTACTATTCCAGGATTGTGAAAATGATCTTCAACATTTTAATTCTGAAAGTTGCGGAAATGCCAAATGATGGGATTGGCTTACAAGAAATCCAAGAGTTATAAATATCTCTGACTAGATTTGGCCTTGTGGAAAATAGTGGTAGAGAGCAAGAAGTCATTTATTGCATGTAACGTGTTTTTAAAAACGATGGAGGTTTTCTTTCAGAAAGTGGCGGGCTGAAAGGGGTTGGGGGCAGAGATTGTGCCCATCCACAAGAAGGGCTCCACTCTGCTCCCTTCCAATTACAGACCTATAAGCCTTATAGATGTGCCCCAAAAGATCTTTGCGCGCCTCATTCTGGATCATCTCCTAGATTGGGTCGAGGCCAATGACATCTTGAGCCCTTTACAGGCTGGCTTCAGAAAGAACACGTCGACCATGGACCAAATCTTTCGCCTCCTTCTTTTGTACTGGAAGACGGTTACGCTAGAGGGAGGTCGATTGTACATGGTCTTCGTGGATCTGAGGTCAGCCTTTGACCTCGTCCCGAGGGGGAAGCTATGGGAGGTATTGCAGAAGCTGGGAGTTCCCCCCCATCTCCTTGGTATCATCATCAGACTGCATGAGAACAACTTTGCGGTAGTGAGGTGTGGGAGGAATGGCAGGCCGTCGGGGAAATTCCCGGTACGCCGAGGTGTCAGACAGGGCTGTGTTTTGGCTCCGACACTTTTCTGTCTGTACATCAACAGCGTCATTGAACACCTTGACGCTGTCGGGGACAACGATGCTCCGGTTTTGGCAGGAAGGAGGGTCCCGGCAATCATGTTTGCCGATGATACCCTCCTTCTTTCCAAATCCCCTATGGGGATCCAGAGGATAGTGGATGGTTTTGGCCACTTCTGTAGACAGCATGGGTTGGAGGTGAACACGGAGAAAACTAAGTTCATGATCTTCAACCCACCGGCCAGGACCAGACCCAATCCAAAACTGGGGGGAATCAGCCTGGAAAGGGTTTCTACCTTTACATACCTGGGGGTCTCACTTCAAGAAAATCTGACTTGGGATTCCCAGGTGGCAAGATCTAGGCTGAAACTCTCTCAGATATCGGGCGCACTCCTGAGGGTATCCAATAAGTCCACCTTTAAGCCTGTCAGCCCGGCTCTGGAAATGTATAGGACCCAGGCGAAGGCAGCTGCCTTGTATGGCAGTGAGCTGTGGGGCCACAAAGCTGGGAAGGCCATGGCAGGGGTGGAAAATTGTTTTCTTCGACGTCTTCTTGTTCTCCCGCAGGGCACACCACTCCTTCCCCTCAGACTTGACTTGGGCCTCCCGTCAATCGTAGAGGATCTGCGGTCGAAGCCGGTGAAGTACTGGCACCGGTTATGGTCAACTGAGGAGCTGCACCACTACAGACAGGACCTCATACATGTCCTGAGGCTGGATGTTAACGGTAAAATCCCTTGGCTGGCGCTCATCAAATCGGAGTGCTCCAGCCTGAACTTGCCAGACCTTTGGGATGATCCTGCTCAGGCCTGTAGAAGGATCCCTCGTAAAACCTTGGCACAGCTCTATAAGAATAAAACCCTTGCTGACATGGACTGCGCACATGACAATGGCACCCTGACGGATCGTTTTATTGCATCCAAAAATTCCTATCTTTTTGAACTTTTTATGGATTTTATTCATCCCCTTCTGGCGAGGAAACTCTACCTGCATGGAGGTTTGGTACGCTCCCTACTAAAGTCTTTACCCATAAGTGGTCGTTAGGGGGCGACAAGCTCTGCCCATGCTGTAAAGTTAGGGAAGAAGATGACTTGCACATAATGTTTTGTTGCCAAGCTTATTGGAGCCCGAGGAGGCGTTGGCTAGCCCCTCTATGTCGAAATCTGGGCTTCAACAACTATGTACAAGCCTACAGGGTGCTGAAAACTAATACCCAGGGCCACATTGTGTTTGCGGTCTCCAAATTCCTAATGGCAGCATGGATAATAAGGAAGAAAATGTCTGGCTAAACTTCCTCTACCACGCTTCCTAAGAAAGACTGCAGGTTCAGTTGGGTTTTTATTGTATATTTTGTCTTTTATCTGTATTGTATTTTATTGCTTCTTTTATGGCCCATGTGGCCGAAATAAAGAATTTTTGGATTGGATTGGAAAGTAATAACAGCACAAAAGAGTGTAAGCTGTTCATAGGACATCCTTGGACGTCATGGAAAGTAAGTTAACTTTAAGGAGTTCTGAATTTTAATTTCTGATGTTGTATGGGTTTTTTAAACACAATCATTTTGATTGTGGTTTTTTTTTCCCCGCTGTTACATGATGAATACCTTCAAGTCACTGTTTTTAGTGAATTTTGATACATTCTGAGAACAGCAAAAATAAACCATTTAACATGTATAATTAATTCTGTACTGTTTGCATTTATGATGTATATGTAGAACTGTGTAGGAGGCATGGAGAAGGTGAGTTTTCTGTAAGTGTTAAATTTATTGTATGCAGTGCTGCACTTCTACGTATTCTTTCATATGCTGGACTACATCTGCACAATGAGATACCTAAGCAAAGGAAACACAAGTGATGTGATTGTGAAATGAGCAAAATAAATTGCACATATTTCAATTACATCACCTGTGTTTCCTATCATTACGAATCACATTGTGCAGATCAAGTTTAGGTCTGTCCAGGGAAACATAGGAGGTTTCTACTTTGTTGAAGAGTGCAGTGGACATGACTCACTTCATTAGTAGACTTTCACAGATATTATCTCCTCTGTACACTTCAACAAGTGTAAATCTCATCTTGAACTCTGAGTAGGCCTCACCTCAAACAAATCTCTGGATAGGAGACATGTTATTGGCATACTGAAGCGACACTTTTCTGAAACAAGAGCAATGCAAAAGATGCACCATGTTTTAAGATAGGCCTCACTTCATCTGCATCAAGATACTGTTAGTTTAAAATGTATATCTTTAGGATTGTGTAGAGGACCTGGAGAAGCAGAAGCTTCTGTCAGTGTCAAAGTTGTTGAAAAACTATTTGTCCTTCAATATTTTCCCTTGTCTTTTGTAATTTTTAAATACATATTTTAATTTTTTTCAAATGTTGGTTCTCTCTTTCACAGATTGAAAGTATAGAAATAAAATGTGATTAATTTAACGGCAATTACAAGGTAAATAGTTGTACTCTTTTCGTTACATTTCTATCACATTCACCTACTATTAGATCCACTGCTTCACTTCTTTAATCCTCAGTTTCCTGCCTTTGCTACTTTCCTCATTCCTTTCTCTATTACCTATTTACTCAACTCCTTCCACTCTTTTTCTCAGTCCCTCTGTTCTCATAGTTCCTCAGTCTTGTTCACTCACTCCATCTCTATTACTCTTAGTGTCTGTGAATTACTTTCCCAACTTTTTTTTTTTTGGACCGCTTCCCGGGAAGTTGCCCGGTTCGCAAACCAGCAGCGTTATGGCAGTCCACCATTTTGTGTTTCGGTCGAATCAAGATACAAGATGGAGGGCAAATAATGTTCAGAATGGGTAGAAGGGGGCACGGTAGATGTATCTTGACCCCCTTGGTTTTCTGAGGGTGGCTGAGGAGGACCATAGTTCTTCACTCTTGTTCACTCTCTCTGTTTCTATTAATGTCACTGTTTATGACTGATCAAAAAAATGTTTTTTAAAAAAGAACAGTAACTATAAGGGAAGGAAATAGACAGTTATGTTAAAAGAAAGACAGCTATAGGGAGTAAACTAAGGATACTGTTACCTACAATCCACTGCTGTTGATGTTACTGACCATGTCATGAATGATGTAATATGTGACATCATCAGCAGTGGATTGTAGGTAACAGTATCCTTAGTTTACTCCCTAGAGCTGTCTTTCTTTTAACATAACTGTCTGTTTGCTTACCTTATACTTACTGTTCTTTTTTTAAAAAAATATTTTTTTTGGTTAGCTTCCGGTACGCGTACCGGGTAGCGCTCCGGGAGCGAACTAAGAGAAATAGAGGTTGGCAGAGTTCCAAATATTCTACCAATTTTTTTATAATGGGGAGTTAGTTCTGAAAAGAACTTTTTTTTTATGTTTTTGTTTTATATTTTTTTTAGTATTTTTTGAACATTTTTTTACTTTTTTTGTATTTTCTGAACGTTTTTAAATTTTTTTTGGTTTTTTTGGGGGGGGGGGAAACAAAAACGATCCATTATAAAGGGCTCAACAGGAGCAAAAAAAAAAAAAGAATTTATTTTTTGGTGCGTTTCGTACAAACATTAATATGATTTTGAATTGCTCGCAAAATCAAAGTGATGCTACTTTCTCTGTAGCAGATGAAAGTGCCACATTCCACGCCACTTGCTTTACGTGCCCAAACAACATTTGGATGTTTGCGATCATCTCCCTCGCCTCTGGTCCCGACACCTCTGGAACCACCGATCTTCTTGCCATTGGGAGGGGATTTTGTTGTTCGTCACGTAGCTGGGCAGCACTATAATTATTTGGGTGCCACCTACTCATATGCCGATGCATAGTATGATTGCCATAACTGTATTTTTTATCAGTGCCCCTTGACAATCTATCACCGCATATGCGGCAAAACACGTAACGTGCATTCACTTTCTTTTGCCCCTCAGGAATTCTGTAGAATTGCCAGATGTAATTCTCCTTTCGATTGTACCTCCTGGGCTCCTCTGGCAAAAACTCATGCTCTTCCTCCTCTTCCTCCTCTTCCTGTTCTTCCTCTTCTTGCAAAATTACTTCTGCAGGTGGTCCTCTCTTTCTTGGATTTGGTGGAGGTGGTGGGCTAGCACCAGCTGAAGCTACTAATGAAGCCATCTCAAAGTCTCAATAAAGGGTCTTTCTCTCACCAAGATGAAAGTCAGAGTGATGAAAGAAGGAGGGGTTTTCATCATTTGGGAAAAACAAAAGTTCTAAACCAATGAAAAGTGTCCATTTTAGATCACATGACCTTGTATTACATCATTAGGAAACCAAAAGTGAAATGAACCAATGAAAAGTGTTATTACCGAGTCACATGACCTGCTATGTTTACGTTACGCGGTCGGCGCCGCGCCGCGGATCGCTTCCGGTTCACGTACCGCTGCGCTTCCGGGTACGCGAACGTAGCACGTAATATGACGTATTACGCGAGAACGCGAAACGTCATGCTGACGCGAAGCGTCACGATGTTGTTTTGTAACGCGAGAGGTGCGCAAAAGGAACGTTTACCAGTTCGCGTACCGGGTCGCGCCTCCGGATTGAGCTAACGGGAAGCTAACCGGTACGCGTACTGGGAGCGAAACAAAAAAAAAATAAAAAAAAAATTGTATAAAAAACATGTAAAAAATATTTTTCTTTTTAAAGAATAATACATTGTAAAGGTTTTGATATTAGCTATTAAAAAACCAATGAAATTCACTGAAAAAACCATAGGTTATAGACCATATATAGTTAGGAATTAGCATTTACAAAACCTTAAAAATTCACTGACAAAAACCATAGGTTATACACCATATATAGTTAGGAATTAGCATTTAAAAAACCTTATTTTACTCACACAAAACCAATGAAATTCCATATATAGTTAGTTGTACTAACTATATATCACGCACCCGCAATCCACTGCTGATGATGTCACATATTACATCATTCATGACATGGTCAGTGACATCACTGATGACATCACTGATGACATCTCAAATGACATCACTGATGACATCACTGATGACATCTCAAATGACATTACTGATGACATCACTGATAAAATCATTCATGTGATAATACGATGAACCTCTTCAGACTCTAATATAACCTTAGATACACTCAGTGTAAACACAGACTCACAGATTGTCACTCATCCATGAAGTTACACACACACCTAGACAGTCATGCAAACAATCAATCACACCTCCGTTTCCTTAACTATACAGTTAAACACACCTTACTTATTCAAACATATACTAAAACATATTTACTCACTTATACAATCCTGGATACAAGTTCACAATGATCCATACAGCCACTCACACATTCACTGGCTCTTATGCACAGTTATTTATATATGTCAACTCTCACATGTACTGTATTTTACATATGTACTTAATTTGACATGTAGCACTGAGATATCTATTCACTCACCAATACAGTCATGCACACAGTCAACCGCCCATACAGCTGTTTCCAACATGCACTTTTGAATCCATACATCTATGCACAGAGTCATACACTTCCCAGCCACCCACACACACACTCAGTCTCCCATACAAATGCTTGGGCAACCAATCAATAACCTATATAGTTACTCATATAGCTACTGATCAACACATGCAGCAGTTTACAGAACAACAGACATAATGATGCACAAATTAAGACAGTTTAGTCACTAACCCATGCACTCAGTGAGACACATTTAATCACTCACTCATACATTCAGTCATGCACCTACTAAATCCTTCGTCCAGACACTTATACATCGACTCATTCATAAATATGTAAGACATATTTTAACTTTACAGAAAAATACAGTCACTGGATTTTGTCATCAGTGATGTCATCAGTGATGTCATTTGAGATGTCATCAGTGATGTCATCAGTGATGTCACTGACCATGTCATGAATGATGTAATATGTGACATCATCAGCAGTGGATTGCGGGTGCGTGATATATAGTTAGTACAACTAACTATATATGGAATTTCATTGGTTTTGTGTGAGTAAAATAAGGTTTTTTAAATGCTAATTCCTAACTATATATGGTGTATAACCTATGGTTTTTGTCAGTGAATTTTTAAGGTTTTGTAAATGCTAATTCCTAACTATATATGGTCTATAACCTATGGTTTTTTCAGTGAATATATATATATATATATATATATATATATATATATATATATATATATATATATATATATATATATATATATATATATATATATATATATATATATATATATATATATATATATATATATATACACTTTTGGTTGTACAAACACAAGTTTTGCAACCACAAAAAGGTGTTTGACAATTTATCAACTCCCTGTCCCAATTGCACAGAGAAGGGAGAGTAAAGGAGACCTCCCACTCATATTTAGAATTTGGAAAGGAGAGCATCAATTTATAGCAAACGCAACCGCAACCATTGATCAGTTATCAACCCCAGAGTTGGATTGGTAACTGAGTTGCAAAGAGGATGATATTCCCAGATGACAGCGGGACCATGCAATGGCTTGATGACTGCCTACTTCCCCAAGATGTTCCGAATAGGAAGGCACTTCTGTTTTAAAACATCACCTGTCCCTTTAATAGACATGTGCCACTTGTAAAAAATCTCATTAAGAACACAATGAAAGGAAGAAGGTCTTCTGCATCATTGCAGGCCTTTATCCTTGCATTCAAGGTCAATCACAAGAGGTCATTAAATGTTAAATTGTGATGTGAACTATTGCATCCTCATTCCAAACCAGTCATGGAAATTGCACACACTGTTTTGTTTAAATGGGAATAGTACAGTGTGCCCAAAGTTTGAACCCAGGTTTTGAAACTAGACCGGGTCCTAAATTCTATTATAAAATTATACTGCAGCTGGTGGGTTTGAAATCACTGTTTTCTCCCTACAAGTATTGCTTAAGGGGCCAGTTTTAGGTAAGGTGGCAGAATATAGTGTTGGAAATAACAGTTGGAATATTTGACTACTTTGTGACATTGTATTCAATATGTTACCTAAGTGCAAGAGGAAAGTGTATGTCTGGTGGGATTCTCATGAAGAGGAAACCCACCATTGTGCAGTGTTGTAACATCTGACTGCAGTTCCATAAAACTGAACTACTCAACTGCCTGCACCTAGAACAAAATACGCCAACAGACCACATATGCTAGTATATAACAGACAAATAATGTTTTTGATTTTTGTTTGAATGGCTTGTCAATAACTCTAGAATTTATGTAGTCAAATGAAGCATATAAATAAGGGATTTCCATTCAAATTAAATAGCTATCGCCAGTAGGTTAACTAAGTTCCACTGGCAAAATAATGATATTGTTTGTCAATTCAATAGGCTAACAATGCCAGTTAATGTATTTGAGATCTCCACCATGGAGCCCCCATAATTTTTACAGTTCTATTTAGCACAATATAAAACATTGTAACAATGTGCTATGTTGGTCTCTTTCGTTTTCGAAAGTGCTCTTTTCTAGTAGTACATTAAGTGTTCTAATTTTGTCTACCTGAAAAAATAGACATATTGATTTGTTCTTTTGAACTAAAAGCACTGACTGGGCAAAAAAGAAATTAAATTAGGAAATAACACTCACTCGTAACAATACATAAAATGGGGTTAAACAGAACTCAGTGCACCTTTACAGCGTTTGTGTATTTATGCAATTCAGCCACAGGACTTTGAATTAAAAATAGTTCCAATTAACTTCTTCATCAGTAATTAAAATCACCTAGTCTCCACAAAAAGGCTACTTTACCAAGTATGTCTTCTCCAGTACACCAATGAAAAGAGATATATACCTTGGAATTTGAGGTAGAATTTTTTAGGAGGAAATGCTGTCCAACCAGGATGGATGGTGATGGGCCCGCTGAGGATGCATTTAATGCCAATGTAATGCTAACATTTTGTGAACAATCGGTAAAGCCACTATCTATAGTTCAAAATAATCTGTCAAACTAATGAATGCAAAATAAATAGGCAAAAGTCTGGTCTAAGAAGTTATTGTTTTAAAGTCATCCCACATATGCTGCTACTGAATAAAAATGCTGTGCAAAATAATGATTCAGATAAGGTGAGAAGGGAAATAAGAGTACTCATATGATAAAATTAACTTCACAAATGGAGCAACACAAACATTGAATTGTGCCTAGAGGCTACATAATAGGTGTTGCCTTTTTCAAACACACAGCTACCCACTTACTTGGTCCTAGCAAGATAAACATCTAAGCCAACCCTGCTAAAATGCAAACTTGCTTCCTCCCAATTAAATATTGAGTAGACTGGTGGACGTTGTGAGCTGCTGGTACAGTGAATGGTTTAATGACATGTCATTGTGGCTGTATTGTGTTTATGTCACTTGGGCTATTGTTTTGTCTTTCAAATGCTTACTCTGATATTTGTGTCTTTTGTGTGCTTAGGCTATTATTGGTACACTTTTTTAGAATAGTATATCCACTTTTCTATTACTGTATTTCCCTACTGCGTTTAAGCAAATTGGTATATAGTTGAACTTAAAAAAAGTAACATTATGGATGGCCTGATACAATAACAATTGTCAGACTGATAAATTAAAATACACTCTTTTGAACTATCTATGACAAAGCAAAGGCAGCTGGTTCGCACTGGTTATCCCATTACAATGATCACAGGTGAAACGTGAAAAGGTTATGCTCATATTTGGTGCCAATGGTTTCTGTGTTAGGTATTCTTTTTGTGTGGAAAATTTTACCAAATTATGGACATTCCTTCAGTACTGATATATAAATTGAGGTGGATCTGAAAATAAGTTTACAGATTTATGCTGTGAATGGAATGCTCAGTGCTTCTAGGGATATTAATACAAGCTCTTACTGTGCACCTGGCTCTGCAGCACACAAATATGTAAACTTTTAAGAAGTTGGAATTCATAGCCACTGAAGGAGAGCTCTTGGCAGGAGCAAATCATTTGGGATCCTCCTCGAAGCGACTGCAGAATTTCATAATTCCAGTGGCCCATCACCAATATTCTCATATGATTTTGTTCATTTCCAGTTTTAATAACATTTCACAGTCTTTGAACATCTCACCTTACGTTTTAGCAGACTTTGGAATTTGACATGTTTAATTGAATAGCTTCAATTGTTAAAGATTAGCTCAAATGTAATTACTGTAGTTTATAATTGGTCTAATTCACTAACGTATTTGAGTAATTTGTCCAAGTTTAAGATTTGGTATGCAGAGACATCTATTTGGCTGTATAATTCTTAGATACTGACTCCCAAAAATAACATCAACAGACACTTATGCCCACACATGTAATTGTTAACTGGGGGAAATCTGAAGGTTTAGATCATTTGCAACACCCATTCATTTCTTGGATTTTAGGGAAGTAGTATGAGGGTGGTCATTAGGATGGTACTGGACACTCTCAAATTGAAACTTTCAGAAAATTGTATGGTATGGCTTCTTCTGGCAACTCACAAGGTATGATTTCAAAATACTTTTGCCAGAATATCCTCGGACAAAAAAATACTTCAAACTTAAAAACATTTTTTTGTAAATATCGCCCCATTTAAGTTAATATAAGAAAATCTACCCAAATGGGATTATATTTTTATAAACAATATTTAGGACACTATAAATATGTCAGATGATATTTTTGTTGAGAATAATCTGATATACTGTTCACAAATATTGCCAATATTGTTCACAGCAGATTCAAAAAGTAATTAACTTATAACAATGTAGATAAATGTGGAAATTGGATGAACGTTTACACAGAAATATAGATAATAGATGGATGTGTATGGGAATAGTTTTTTACATCCTGAAACATATTTTCCTAGTGATCGAACATTTAAAAGGGTGATGCCCTGAAGTACATTTTAACGATTAATTCTATCTAATGAAGATTTTTGTCACAACTGCTTTCGTGCTTTGTTTGGCCTGTAGATAGTTAGCAGGGGTAGCTGAAAAGTATTAAAGGTACACATGCAAATGTATGACCTGCTTAGATCTCTCTGAGGACACAAGGGGATGTCTGAGTAAATCTAAAATTGAGAGACGTTTTTTCGTGATGAATAGATTCTCCAACTTGTCAAACAGGACTTTGAATTGGCCTTGTGTATAGCTCTATGTTATTGAGATGTTTAGGATCATACAAACTAAGGGGCTGATTACGATGGAGGATTTTCCGCATCCTCCGGGCCGGCAGAAGCCACCGCCGGCCCGGAGGATGCAGAAAATCCTCTGCGGACCCACCAAAGACCCACAGCCACATTAGGATGGCTGGTGGGTCCTGGTTTCAGTCTGCCATTTTTCCGCCGCGGTTGGCTTACAACCGCGGCGGAAAAGGCCTAATATGGTGGCGGTGTCTCTCAGACACCGCCAGACATATTTGGATGGCTGAGAAAACATGCTTTTCCGCGGCGGCTTCTCCGCTGAGGAAAAGTATGCGGATCTTCACCTCAGGGGCCCGTAACAGGCCCCCTGGGTGAAGGGGGGGTGGGGGGTGCACATTGGGGGAACCTAGGGTACCCCCCTGCATTTGTATGCAGAAATCGGCAGGCACCGCGCGGTGCCTGCCACTTTCTGCATACAAATGCAATGTATGCATTTGTAACATTGCGGCGGGTGCAGCTTGAAGCCGCACCCGCCGCAATGTTACAAATAGAGGATGTGACCGCCAGGGTGGCGGTCACATCCTAATTGGACAGGAGGGCACTCCGCATGCCCATGCGGAGGTTCCCTACTCCTCGGTGATCGCGGACGGACTCAAGTCCTTCCGCGATCATAATGGGCCCCTATGAGTCCTCTCTGCAGAGAAGGGTCACAAACTGAAATCTCCAGTCCTTAGATATTAAGTATTTCAATTATCCACATCAATTACATTTCTTATACCAATTTGGATACAGCTGAGTGGATTAGAAGGAATGGAAACCTCTCTCTTTAAATTAGACAAAGGCATCAGAATCTTCAGAAGATAAGAACAGCTTAGAACATTAGATACCGTTCAGCTACTAGCATTGTTTCTAAAGCTGCATGTCTTATATATATATCTTTATTTCGGATTTTCAGAGAAGTAATTAAATAAGACTATGCCATTGTAGTGAACATGACTGCAATCAACATTTTTCCAAAGGACCTGTGCATTATTTTGTATAAACAAATTCATAATTCGCCCTTCAGTAAAAGAGGCACTGTCAGACCTGACAGCCTTAGGGTGGTCTTCGCCCAAACGTTTTGCCTGTTTGCCTCCAATTTTGCTGAATTATTTTTATTTGCCTCAGGACTCTGAGCACTTTACGACTGCTGGCCATAGCTAAAGTGCATGTGCTTCTCCCCTAAACATGGGTTTATTGACTCATACACAATTGGTATATTTAATTTACCTATAAGTCTCTAGTAGATTGCACCAACTGTGCCCAGGCCCTGGAAATTAAATCCTAGCAGTGGACCTGCAGCACTGATTGTGCCACCCACACAAGTAACACTTCAAACTTGTCTCAGGCCTTTCCTGCAGAGCCTGTGTGCAGTTTACACTGCCATGTCGACTTTCCTTTTATCCCCCCTTGCCAATCCTTAAACTTCCCTTTTTAACATATAATTCAACCCTAAGGTATGCCCTAGGTAGCCAATAAGGCAGGGTGCTCTGTAACCAAAAGGTAGTACACGTATTTTTAAGTTTTGCATGACCAGGTAGCGAAAAGCACCAACATTTGTTTTTCACTACCTTGATGCCTACCCCTCTCTTAGGTTAACATTGGTAATTCCGTATTACACGTATACGCTGAAATTCCTGATTGGGAAGAAGTACATATTTTAAGTTCATATCATTGGAATGGTAACAATAAATCCTCTTTATTGGTAAGATACATTTTAATTCAGACCTGTGTGCCTGCAGCCTGTCTCCAATGCACTTCTGATGAGGGTGACAGGTGGAATTTGTGCTTTCCCTCTAGACATCCACACACAAAGGAAGCTTAGATGTTACTGAGTATATGGGGAAACAGTGGTTCCTGTGGATAATAGAAAGTGACTTAAGCAATAAAAATGCACAATCACAATGAAAATGGAAAGGACCTGATAATAGTGGAGAAGTGTGGCTCCCTGGTTAGAGGAGGCAAACCTGGAAGCAGACGTCAGCCCGGGACCAGGGTTCAATTCCCAGCTCGGCGGGGTCTTGAGTCCTAAAATGTCCATGGACTCGACAATTCTCGCTCCAGTGCCTACTCGACTCACGGGTTCACACTCTGCGACTCTGGGCAATAGCTTGCTTAATCTCCACAACGGCCCCTCGCGGCGGGATGCCTGGCTTTCACCTTGCGGATACCCTGCCGGGGTTATCTCACAGGGGAATACCAGGACGGGTTCCCTAAGCAAGCGCTTAGAAACCGCTTGGTGATTTGCGCTATATAAATTCCTGTACATAATGTCAGAGGGCAAGAAAACCTTCTACACAGTTTTTTTAATATAATATATTTATAAAAACAATGAATTGTATATACACTTCTTTAAGTCAAAAGCGCAAATGTTCGTGCATTGTGTCCCCAAGTGAAAATTGGATCCAAAAAGTGACTGTACAAGGTGAATGATTTTGTAAACGGTTTCCATAAGTTGTAAGAAACAACCATTCATATACACTTTTTCAACAGCATAGCTATATAATGACAGAAGCTGGGTAATGGTCTGTTTTGTGTGCTTGTTGACGGCGTTTCGACCCTTCTATCGACCCTTCTATCAATGTGGGGTCTCCTCAGGACTAACGATGTAGGGACATCTAAAATAAATTAAAGAAAGCATAAGGCCCATGTACCAGCAAAAATGCAAGAAAATATAGAGAAGAATTCTAAATGAAGGTCTCATTCTTAGGTAACTACTACCCACCAATTATACTGCATTTGTTTAAACCAAGCCAGTGCTTCGCCTCACACTGTACCTACCTGCTTTGTAAATCTGTCTCACAATTACAAGCAGTGACCAATTGTTCTTTTCCTTTTTTGTCCCATCACTGAAGAACCCGGCCGGGTCCTCACGCGAGTCCTTACCTTCACCTTTCACCTTGGCATATCACATTCACTAAGGCTGCACTTATCACCATTCAGGTAACCCCCTTCATTTAAAATCCTTCTCTATAGTTTCTCGCATTTGTGCCGGTACATGGACCTTATTTTTTATTTATTTATTTTAGATGTCCCTACATATATTATATTGAGCAAACTGTGTGGAAGGTTTTCTTGCCCTCTGACATTACCAGGTCCTTTCCATTTTCATTGTGATTGTGCATATTTATTGCTTAAGTCATTTTCTATATCCACAGGAACCACTGTTTCCCCATATATAACTTGTACCCTGGTTCCGTTGTGAGTAGGGTTCCCCTGTTTTTGCTTCGACTAGGTGTTAATGAGTGGCATTCACATCCTGATGAGCCATTCTGGGCAGGATAGGAGGGAGGACCTGACACTTAAACTTGAATAGGAAATGTCTAGTCCCCACACACAGAGATGCATACCCATCACCAGAGCTGGGAGGGAGGACCTCTATGTACTCCAAACCTCCTCTCTGAAGTAACCTACACTTCAAAGGCACAATTGGTTATAAGTATTGGGTCTCTGACCCCACCAAATCAGATACTGCTCGACCTGTGAAGAACTCTGCCAGGAGGAAGGATTGCGGTGCTGCTACACAGACTGCCATCCTGTTGGATGGCTGCTCTGGAAGAACTTATTTTCTGTTGTGCTGCTCACCTGCCTCCTACCCTCTGCCCTGCTGAAGAAAAACTGGTCTAACTCCCTTGAACCGAGAGAGATCATGCTGGATTGCCTCTTGTTTTAAGATTTAGGGATATCATGATTGTATCCCCTGCTCCTGTACTTGGTCCATTGAAATTGGATACAGATGCTTGCTTTAGTGGAACTGATGCATCCTCTGGTGCGTGAACATCATCAACGCATTGATGCTGTTACGCGAACAGAACCAGTGCATCACACTTGGAATATGTGCATCACATTTGGAACTGATGCATCGGAACCACAGCATCACCGCCGCTGTAGTGAGAGACAATCAAGGCATCTTCCCGACTGAGTGGAGAAACTTGAAGCATCACTTAAGGAAATAATGCATCTCAGTACTGCTGCTTCAAATTCAGAACTGGAGCATAGCCATTATTGCGTGGAAAAATCGAGGCATCACCTCAACTGCGGGATTGACAGCAATGCATCACTTGGCTGCACACAGGATTAAGGTACTTTTTTTCAGCTGACCTTGTATGGCTCCTGTATCCAGCCCAATCCATTGCGGTTGGCCTGAACTCTCAACCAGCAGGACCAGATATCCCCATAGGTGCTTATTACTCCTAAGTGCTATTGCTCACTTTTAATCTTTAGAAATTCATATCTTGACTTCTGCTTATAGGATTGTTTTGTAGTTTTGTCATTGTTTTATCTATAAACCCATAATCTATTATTCTAAACTGGTGTGAAGTCTTTTTGTGGTGTTTTTACTGTGTTACTGTTCACAGTGTTGCCTAACTACTTTACACATTGCCTCTTAAGTTAAGCCTGTCTGCTCTGTACCAAGCTTCTGGATGGTGCGCACAGGTTAATTTATTGTGCCTATCGGACATACCCTCACAATGATTGTGGTTCTTGCTTGAGCAAGATGCATACTCTGCTGAACAGAATCCCACTTTCTAACGCTAGTGATCAGTGTTAAGGATAAAACATGTGTATGAACAGTGCCATAAAGTGACTTGGTGTACACTACTACTCCATAACTAGACCAATTCATGTGATTTCTTCCTGTTTGAATTTTTTTTCCAAAGTTGTTCTCAATTTACTTTGTTAGAAATGGGTTTTTCTGGTTGGCTAGGGTTTGCACCTAAGCCAGGCAGAATCCACCACTCTAGTCAGGATAAGGAGATTACACATTTAAAATAACCCCTGCTCACCCCCTTGGTAGCTTGGCATGAGCAGTCAGGCTTATCCCAGTGGCAGTGTTTCAAGAATTTACACGTAACAAACAGTAATACAGTGAAAACACTACAAAAGGACACCACACCAGTATTAGAAACATATCCAATATTAATCTGTGTAAAACAAGACTAAAACGATACAATTACACCATTCAGTAATCCACAACACCAATAAAGCAAAAATATATTGCATATACAGTTCCTTGAAGTTGATGGCTCCATCCAGGGTTATCACGGCATCGTGAACAACAAATCTAACCAATATGGCTGACCACGGCATCGCAGGCTAGCTAAGGTGTCGGGGTGACCCGTAAAACAGTACCTTTGGAGCTGCAGGGCATTGGACCTTGCAGTGAGCTCTGGAGGAGCAGTATTGGCAGGCATTGGTTCTGGAAGTCAGTGCAGGAGTCATCGGGCCCTTGAAGTCACACACATAGAAGGTCAAACTCCTTGAGTTTGAAGCCAGGAGCGCTGGCATCGGGGCTGAGGTGTGAAGTGGAGTGATGCGACATGCGGTGCTCTCAGGTCGTTGTGCACTCAGGTTGTGGTGCAGGCAGCGGCTCAATGATGGTTGCCCAGCAGCGCCCGTGAGACCAGGGCTGTGGTGCAAATCAGGAAGGTCCTCATTGTGGTGTTGACAGGTCACTGTGCATGCAGCGACGTTGTCATTGGTGGACCCAAAACTGCCATTTGAGATCAGGGCAATGCAGTGTGTGGATCCCACTGGTTGCGGTGCAGGCAGCTGCTTTGGTTGACAATCTGGAGTCCAGGGCACTGGCATCGGTAGGCCAAGTTTGGGGTGTGGAATGGGGCGGTGACTCATGTAACTTTCTAGCTGTCCCCCAAACCACGGTGCAAGCAGCAGCATCGGTGAGACCAGGGCTGCGGTGCCGGACGGTGATCCATGTCCTCCACTAGCGGTGTCCACAAGTTACGGTGCAGGCAACAGCATCAGTGATGGCACTGTAGCATCGCCAGGAATACCAGGGCAGTGGTGTGAAGTGAGGCGGTGCAGAGTGCGGTACTCACAGGTCACAGTGCAAGCTGCGACTCGGTGGCGGAGTCGGACAGTGTCATTGGTGAGATCAGGGTTGCAGTGCGAAGTGTGGCGGTGCCCTCTACAGTGTTTTCAGGTCACGAAGCCGCCAGTGGCATCGTTGATGGCAGTGGATTACCATTTTCCTCTGTGACAGACAAAAATCCATTTCCAGAAGCTGGTACCCAGAAGATGTTGAAGTCTTTGATTTCCCAGTGACTTCCAACAGGAGGTAAGATCTACATCAAACCCTTGGACATACTTAGCATGCAGAAAGAACAGTCCAGTCCTTTCCTTGCCCAAGACAGAAGCAGCAACTGCAGGCAAACCCAGCAAAGCACACAGCAAAGTGGTAGTTTCTCCTCACAGTTCTTCCAGCTCTTCTTCCTGGCAGGTTCCTTAGTCCAGCATTAATCTAAAGTTCTGGGGTCAGGGCCCCAATATTTATACCACATTTCACTTTGAAGTTTTGACAAACAAAGTTACACTGGCATACATAATCCAGTTCTGCCTGGCTCAGGCCAGGCTCCCTCCAGGGGGTGGAGTGAGCTTTGAGGAAGAAATAAACACCGTTCATGCACGTGAAAGCAAAAACTCCTCCCACTACTCTAAATGCAGCCAAGTCTATTCAGGCTGGCTCTGTGTCACCCAGGAAAGGCAGGACACACCTGGACCCCCTCTGGTGTCTGTCTAGTGTGAATGCACAAACTAACCCCTGTCAGTCTAAAACCCAGCCAGGGAATACACAACAGGCAGCAGCACATAGATGGGTAGACAGGAAAAAACACAGTTTCTAAAAGTGGTATTTTCAAACACACACTATCAAAATCATCTTTACTAAAATATGTATTTTTAAATCCTGAGTTCAGGAAGCCTAAACTCCAATTCACTATGTTGTCCAAATGAAAAGTTATGCTAGTAAGATTTTATAAAGCAACTCCCATGTCAGCCAATGGGACAAATAGCCTTGCAATAGTGAAAAATGTAATTCACAGTCTTTCACTATCAGGACATGTAAAATACACCAGTACATGTCCTACCTTTCACATACACTGCACCCTGCCCAGGGGGGTGCCTTGGGCGTACCTGGGGGGTGAATTATATGAAAGAAAAGGTAAGGTTTGGGCCTGCAACTGGATGAACTTGCCAGGCTGACATGGTAGTAAAACTGCGCACAGACATTGCAATGACAGGTCTGAGACACCTTTGAAAGGCTGCCTGTGGAGGTGGCATAATCAGTGCTGCAGGCTCACTAGCAGCATTTGATCTAAGTGTGGAAACAAAATATCGACCACAAGCAGTTCTGTAAAGTAGCAAATGGATCAGCAAAAAGGATTTCCTTGCTTAAAGACAAAAGAACCTTAACTAAACGGCGACACGCCTGGACAGTAGTGAATTCGTACACCACCCAAAACCACAAGTCTACCTAGCGTTACACTACTCCCAACATTTAAAAAAATCCTTGATAACGTATCGACTCGGTATGCACCACTCAAAAGATCTAAGACCTTCTTGGAAACATCAGCCTGAAAGCACTAACTGCAGATTATGCGGATACAAGAAGCAAACAGTGACACACTTGTTATGTGTATGCCCAGCGCTGCAGGCTCTAAGAAGAAGATATCTACGGGAAATTTTCAACATATTGAAGATCCGTACCTGCAGGCAGGCGGTGATATGCTGGCTGAGTGGTGTCTCACCTATTCTTACATGCCGGGGAGTCAAATTTATGGCGAAGGTAACAAAGCTGTTACAAGATTCGGAATAGATAAAGGCACCTGCCGCCACTAACAAAAAGTAGACCAGGGACTGATCACTAGGTGATAAAGGTCAACCAGCGAAAGACCTGATATGGACAAACCCAGTATGTTTTAATCAAAGATCCATGACCACAGAGAGGATATTTTTTGAGACAGACTATTCTGATTTTTATTCATGTATACTAGCCCTTTGTATTTGTGTTGTGTTGTTTTTATTTTCTGCAAATATTGTAAAGATTTTAATTAATCACACAATAAAATGATGATGTGATGTGATGCATTTGATCTATAGGCCCTGGGCACACACAGTGCACTGTACTAGGGACTTAGTAGTAAATCAAATAAGCCAATCGTGGAAACACCACTCCATAAGCACAATTTACATGGAGAGCATACACCTTAGCACTGAATAGTAGTGGTAAAGTGCCCAGAGTCCTAAAACCAACAAAAACAAGGTCAAAAACAGGAGGCCAAAAAGCTAAAGGTCTTAAGGTAAACCCTTTGAAAAAGACAAGTCTACCACAATTTTTACTGTTGTGTTTGTGGCCTCACCTGACAAGATTCAATTTCAACTGGCAAATTTAAAGTGCTCCAATGTAGCCCAGCGTAAGTGGTTCTGCCAGGAGAAGAGGTTGTTTACCGAAGGGAGGGCTAAGAAAGTTGAACTCTAAACAGCTTTGAGACCATGAGCAGTTGCCCACCAGAACCACACAGATAATGAAGAGGAAGGATCAAAATCTGAGGAAGATTTGGAGCAAGACCTGTCTGAAGGTCTTGACATGCAACCTGTTGGAGAGCGGGGATAACATTCTCCCAGAACTGGAAGTCCATCCATGTGCAGGGAGAAGTGTGCCATCTAAGAACATGTTCCCAGAGGAGCTGGACGACATGAGGGAGAAGAGAAAGCTAAAGCTAGAGCAAGAAAAATTGGAGAAGGAGCAAGATCTAGAAGACGGGAGGCTGGCCATGGAGGAAAAGAGGATGTCCCACGAGCTATGCCTTGGACAGTATGACATCAAAGGCACACAAGTGGAGTCCAGCAGTAGTGGTGGTAGCATATGTTCAGTGTCTCCTGAAGAAGGGAGAGTCTGCATCCCATAAGATTTGGTACCCAGTTTTTTTGTGGGGTATGACATTGACAAGTGGTTCTCAGCCTATCAGGTGACTCTAAGGGTACACAAGGTTATAGAGGAGTCCTGAGGGTGGCTTGTGGATATACTTGCCCACAGTGGGTAGCGGTATCCTCCTGACACTCGAGGTAGAGGATCAAATTCAGTACACCTTCATGAAGGCCATACTTGTTAATACATTTGGTCTGACCCCTGAGAGGTATAGACAGAGGTTCAGGGGCAGCCATAAACTGTCTACAAAAACATGGGTAGACTTCCTTTATTGTCCTACCAGGGCATTGAAGGGATGGGATAGGGATAAAAAAAGGTGATGACAATTCAGGGCTGTACAACTTAATTTTGAAGGATCACATGCTAGATATTTGTTTTCCAGGGCTGTGCCTAACACCTGGATGACACCTAGCTGACTAACACCAGGAAGCTTGCTGAGGAGATGGACATCTAGGTCAGCACCAGCATGTCCAATTAGGCAGCAGGGGGAGACTCCTAAAGGATGCTCAGTGTTCCCAGCAGAAGAAGGAGGGGGAAGAAAAGGAAGGAGTTCTCTACAGGACCCCAACGTAGTTCACAGGGGAAAGGTTCTCATTCCTAATATAGTCACCAGAAAAATAGCTTCCTTGAAAGAGTTGGCCAAAGAATCCCAAGTACTATGAATGCTTCGGGTAGGGACATTAAAAAGGTGATCCAAAGTGCCCAAAAAGAGCACAGGCTTCCACTGGAGGTAAAACACTAGGGGTGACAAGTACAGATCTTGAGGAGGAGTTTGCCCAGTAAGTGGGGGTGATTCACTGAAGTGACACTAGTGTTCCAGGGTGACATTGAGACGGTTCCGGAAACCCATCGTGGTGAGGCTGTGAGGAACACAGGAGCCAGCATGACTATGGTAAGGAGTGTGCTGGTGGGACCAGTGCAAGTTATACCCAATGCATTTCTCTAGGATTTGTTGGTTGACAACCTTTGAAGTTACTATCCAGTGGCACTTGTTCCATTTGAGTGGGGGGTCCCAGGTCTTACAGAAGTTGTTGTGAGCCCTGCCATGCCTGGGGACTGTTTGTTATGGAATGATCTTGAGCACACTACCTGAAAGAAAGTGGAGCTTAAATCACACCTGGAAATGATAGGGTTGTGTGAATGGATATGTGCTACTACCAGGTTCATGGCTGCCCAGGAATGGAGTCAGGGAGGTCCGGAACCTGGCAGAACAGCCCAGACAGCTGCCAGCAGAGGGAGTGACAATGGACATAGGAAACCAGACACTGAATGTCTCCCAGTTGAGGTGGATGGAGCACCAGAGGAGGCTGCCCAGGAGCTCACTGAAGAGGACAATTCCTTCCTTGGTGACCTGCCTGAACTTGTTGTATGTAGAGGAAAGAACCACTAGAGAGGAGGTCTTCAAGCCACAGCAGGAGTACCTGACCCTGGAGGGCATGAGGCAACAGGCCAAAGCCCAGGCAGCAGGTGATGCCTCAGAGAATCACCGCATTTACTGAGAGGGAAACCTGTACAGTGAGCCTTAGGCAAATGTGCATAGGGCAAGAAGGGCACTGGTTGTTCCCCAATGCTGTAGGGCCTTTCAACTGGAGTTGGCTCATGAGATACCCCTAGCAGGACATCTGGGGCAGGATTAGACCTTTTCCAGGCTTATCCCACACTTTTATTGGTCCCAGATAAAGATGTCCTCAGATACATGCTACAGGACGTGCTTGAATTGCCAGGAGAGTGCAAAGACAGGGCAGAGGCTGAAAGGCCCCCCTTAATCCTTTGTCAGTCATTGGTAACAACTTTAAATGGGTAGGCATCAACCTTGTATGGCCTATGGATTCCCAGGTGACTTTGGCAACAGGTTTATCCTGGTACTGTTGGACTATGCCACAAGATACCTAGAGGACTGCAACTTCACCTGCAGTAGCTAAGGCCTAAATGGGGATTTTGTTACCAGAATAGGTTTCAATAAGAAAGTGGTGCCTGACAGAGGCACCAACTTCATGTCTGCTTATGTCAATGTGTAAAGAGTGTAGAGTTACTTACACGTTTTCACCCCCTACCACCCACAAACCAATGGGCTTGTTGAAAGATTTAAGAAGATCCTCAAAGGCATGATCAAGGGTCTTCCTGAGGCCCTGATGCATAAGTGGGATGTTCTCTTTCCACGCCTTCTCTTTGCTTACAGAAATGTACCACAGAAGGGGGTTGGATGTGGTCCCTTTCAGCTTTTGTATGGCCATCCTGTAAGGGAACCTCTCAGTCTGGTGAAGTAAGGGTGGGAACAAGCTTCCAGAAAAGCTCTAGAGGATGTAGTTAGCTACATGCTGGCCTTTTGAAGTGAGATGGTTAAGTTGTGGGAGCAAGCTGTTGACATCTAAGAGGCCAGACAAAATACAATAAAATTGTTGTATGACCAAATGGCTACCCATGTGGAGTAACAGCCTGGGCAGAAAGTGTGGGTGATTGAACCTGTGGAGTCAAGGGCCCTCCAAGACCATATCCTGGACCCTATGAGCTAGTTGAGAGGAAGGGGGAGGTCACCTACCTGGTAGACCTCAAGACCCACAGGGTGCTCCATAGCAACCATCTCAAGCCACACTTTGAGATGTCTGAAGTCACCATGTTGCTGATGACAGATGGAGGGGAGGAAGATGAGAGTGAAACTCTATCTGATCTCTTAGCCTTCCTCAAAGAGAATGATGGGTCAGCGGAATGTTTAAACCTCTCCCCTACCTCGACTTCAGAACAGCAGAGGGGCTGTCTCAAGTTGCTGGGACAGTTCTCCTCTCTTTTCCCTCACTCCTGGGACTATCAACCTGTGTACTCATGATGTGGGCACAGGAAACAACCTCCCTGTCAAGAATAAAACTTACAGGCTGTCTGAAAACATGAGGGCCAGCATCACAGATGAGGTTTCTAAGATGCTGGAGTTGGGGGTGATTGAACCCTTCAGTAGTCCCTTTCTAGCCCTGTGGTTCTGGTACCAAAAGCTGGCCAACCAGGCACTACACCAGAATGAACCCAGGTTCTCTGTACATTACAGGGGGCTCAATTCAGTCACCGAGACTGATGTTCATCCCATTCCCCAGGTTGATGAACTGATTGATTGGTTAGGGGCTGCCCAGTTCCTGAGTACGGTGGACCTTATATCAGGGTACTGACAGATAACATTTTTAAATAATGGCTCTGCCACCTTCTAGAGGCTGGTGAACCAGGTTTTGGCTGGTATGGAAGCCTTAGATGCTGCTTACATAGATGACATAGCTGTCTTCAGTAGTAGATGCCATGTCAACTTGTCTTTTAAAATCCCTTGCATAGTCTTAAACTCGCCTTCTTTTTTACATATGTCACCTTTAAGGTGGGCCCTCTTTAGCCCATAGGGCAGGATGCTATGTAAGCAGAAGGTAGAGCATGCACCTTTTGCATGTCCTAGTAGTGAAAACACCCACATTCTTTTTTTCACTTCTGTGAGGCTACCCACTTTCATAGGTTAACATTTTGAATTTTGAATTATAAGTTGTAATTCATAATTGAGAGGGAGTAGCTTTGTCATGGTTCATATCAATGAAATGATAATGATAAATCATCTTTACAGGTAAAGATGAATTGATCATTACCCTTTTAAAAATGCCACTTTTAGAAAGATAGCAATTTTGTGCTCTTAGCCCTGTGTGCCTTGAGTACGTCTGGGGTGAGTAACAGCTGGACTTTGTGAATTCCCTCTTAACAGCCATACACAAAGGGATCTTAGGTGTGAGTGAGTGGCTCTCCACATCCTGATGGGACACCAGGGCAGGATGGGAGGAGGTGACACTTAACACCTGAATAGGCAGGGTCCTGTCCCTACACAAAGGGCTGCATACCCCGCTCTACTGAGTCTGGAGCTAGAGCTGGGAAAGAGAGACTCTGTGCACTTTAAAGCCCCTTTTTGAAGTCACCTCCCCTTCATAGACCCAACTATTTCTCACTTTTAATCTTTAAAAAATCATATCTTGACTACTACTTATCTGATTTTTGTTGCTTTGGTGTTGCTTTATTTATGGGATCATAATCAATTTTTTAAGCTGGTTTAGAGGCTTTTTGTGGTGTTTTTACTTTGTTAATATTTGAAGTGCCGGACAAATGCTTTACACATTGCCTCTTAAGTTAATCCTGCCTGCTCTGTGCCAAGCTACCAGAGGGTGAGCACAGGTTAATTATTGGTGTATCTGACTTACTCTACTAGGATTGTGGTCCTTGCTTGGACAGGGTGTATACCTCTGCCCACCAAAAACCTAGTTTCTAACAGGCACACTTTTACTCAGTACATTCATGGCATTTTAAAACTTGACTCAAATCGTGATTATAACTAGAGACCTTGTCAAGCTATCACAACTAGGAGTTGTCTTTCCTTGTCTAGCAGATGTTGCATATTTCCAACCCTTAATTAACCATTTCTTGTTTGTATACAGATTCACTATGCATATATTGGGAATTGACCCATTCATTGTCCTTCATCCATCCAGATAAATTTACTGTGCATATCCATAGAAATCAGAGTACAAAACAAATTTTATAAGCAAAATATAACAATGGGAATAGTGTTATAATGTGTTGTGCCAATCCCTAAAAAGGGAAGTGTGACTGATAATTCCAGATTTAAAAGCATACACAAACGAATCCTGACCAAGAGGGAAAGGAACCCAAGAACTTCCTCAATTTAATAAATGGCAGTCCAATTAAAAAACTATTGTCTGTGAATGGTCGTGTTTTACTCCTGACAAAAATGTGACAATCGTGGAAGATTTAGATGCAAATCTGGACTCTAACCCATATTCTGCCCACGTTTTAGAGAGAAGAAATGGTCCAAAAGAAAGTCAAGTTTAGAGGTACATGTTTTTGGATTCTTGCAATCATCCAAACTAATGCAGACTGGAAGGGGAAAGTAATCAGAATGCCAATCTTGACTAGACAGTTGAAATATAACAAATTAGAACGGTGTATTCAGAAAGGCAGGGATTGAAAGTGTTGAATGAACAATGTAGCAATTTAATTTTATATGAATTGTGGTCAACTACTGGCATTAGTTGAGAGTCATACTTGATATTCTTTTAATTATGGTAGCAAAGTCCCAAACCAAGTATGCTGTTTTAATGACGAGGCAGATACAGAGCAAGGGTGACTCTGATTAAAGCTCATTTTGCAGAAGGGAGTATATAAAAAATCCTTTAGAAAGTCATTAAATGTAGACAATCTCCATTGCTTCTCAGTATGAATACACCACACAGGATCATATGAACAGGCCAATGATTTAAACACATAAAGGAATGAATTAATTAATTGATTAATTAATTTGCAAGTAAATTAATGAATAAGCTTTTAGAGCATGACCTGATACACCATGGGGCCCAGTGTGCTGAGAGGATGAGGACCAAAGGCTATCTAAGAAAGTATTACGGAGCTTAGAGAGCCATGTCTAGCGACTCTTGCAAAAGACCAAGTGGTTGCCTGAAGCATGAATTCTAGGTGTCATGGTGTTTCAGTGCTTGCCTAGGACACCAGGGAAGTAACAGATCTGCCAAACAGATGTAGTGTTCTGAAGTGAGGGAGACTCAGTAGATTAGCTACAAGGAATCTAGATAGGAAGCCAAGTTGAGACGACCACCAATGAGAAAACCTCATGGAGGTGTGACCATCTGTAATCAGGACCTTGGCCTTATCATGGTTAAGTTTGAGGCAGTTGGTAGCAAGCCACTATCTTCATATAGGATCATAATATTTCTTGAGTACAGTTAAGACCATTATTGAAAAGCAAACAGATTGGCATGACATCTACTTAGGAAATGCTGAAAGGACCTCTGTTTCATCCTCCCCCTAACTAACCAGCCAGGCACCAATCCTAGAGGGAGGAGCTGTCCCCGGATCAGTTTAGAATGATCAAAGGGGAGGGTTTATTCATTTCCCTGGCCTCAACTCTGGGGTAGGCAAAGGAGCTCTAAACAAGGTCAGAAAGGCTAATTGATGTTGGATTTATGGGGAGAGGAACGGACTGGGAATATTTTCTGTAAGGTACAGAGGAACCACTAATCATGGAGGGACTAGGAGTCACCTCACCCAAAGGGTAGTTCCAGGCATAATTGTGGTACACCTGGACACCCTCTTGAGAACACTATTGGAACTGTAAAAAACAGAAGAACAACTGCACCTGCTGTTTAGACCTATGAGGAGAACCCTAAGGCCTGGACTTGCTCCCAAGTGTGCCTATAACTGTGAAGTATACTCCAAGGATCAGTTGGCTGGGCTTCTCTTAAGTCACTTGTAGAGAAAAACTGCAAGACACCTTCTTTCTTGAAGGAACCCAGCTGAAATGTTTCATGTGGGTCTGCATTGGACCCTTGGTGGCTTCTGTAGAGTGATTTATGGCCCCCCAAGAGCTGTTCCTAAGGACCTGGGACCGTTTGATGGTATCAGAGTGTACTTCTCCTGCCTAATCCTAAAACCTGGCATCCAGATACTTTTTCAAGGATTTTTGACTGTAAAACTGACAGGAACCATCCTGCCAAGCCAATCTGCCAAGGGTGCATCGCTAGTGGGCCTGATTTTGGTGCAGCTCCTGTGGTGTTCCACAGTAATAAATTCAATGCAGGGGGCCTGACGCTAACCGGCATTCAGCAACCTCATACCTCTCTAGCTACCGTCTGCAGCTTTTCCCCGCTAAAGTAATCTGATTTCCAGAAAAGCCCTAAGCTCCTGATAACAAGTGTAGGTGCTATTTATTGCACCCGATAAATAACAAAACCACGGAGTATGTTATTTATCAGGTGTGATAAATAGCACTTGTTACAAGTTTGTGAGAAATAGCAAGCAGATTTGTGTCTTTAATGCAACAAAATCCACTTGATACGATAAATACTGTTTGCTTGTCTCCCATTAAAATGGGGCAGGTTTTACCTGCTGAAATTTAATGAAGATTGAGATTTTTAATACAGCCAATAATTATCGGGTGCGCTAAAATACCTTCAAACTAGTAATTCTGACCTGTGAGCAAACAGGGGTTCCTGTATTTGGCCTTCTGCTTTTTTATGTTAAAAATTCATATCTGTGGCTCCCATCATTGGATTGTTTTTGTGTGCGTTATTTTGTCAATTGAAGTATTTTCTATTTTTAGAAATTGGAGTAGGATTCGTAATGTGTTGTGGTTTTGATGCTTTAACTGTCTTGGTACTTCTAAATTCTTTACACATTTTCTTAAGTTAAGCCTGTCTCCTCTGTGCCTAAGCAACCAGTGGTTGAGCTCAGAATTGCATGCTAAAACGTTTACTGGAGCTATCAAAATAAATAGTCAATCAATAGCTTTATTTAATCTTGAAAAATAATCATAAAAGCACACAAAATATATAAAAAATGCAAAGATATTATAGGAAATAAAATAATTTATTGTCACACTAAAACATTACACTAACCAACAATGGTTGCAGATAAAAATTCATGACATTTAAAACACTAAAACCAGGGTACCATTAAACGTTCTAATACATAAGTGATTTCCTGTGGTATAAGAAAAATGTGCAAACACTAAAACATAGCAGAGCAGAATTAAGTCGTTGAAGAAATGTGCAGGTTTGCATCTGGTCAAGCCAGCACTCCTCCAACACAGGAATATAAAATTGTTTAGCATAAAAGCAATAACATTTATAAAAATAAGGTAAAATGTAATAAGCTCTGTGCAGAATGCTCATCACATGAACAAATGAGAATAGCAGACAGATCATCAACACACTGGTCAAAGGGGAAACATAATTGACTTCTAATAATCCCTAGTCTAAATCTCGTCACAATCATCCTGTCGCTTGTGTTACACATGCTGGAGTGCCACTGCGGCTTAATTTCAATTTAAAAATGGCTATGTTTACCAGCATCAGCGTTAAACCCTGCCACTCCCTGTATTTGTTTCTGCTGGATCGTTCCTGCTGTTTTAGAGAAGATCAGGAGCTGTAGATCGTATAAATTACAATCACTATCTATGTTCATTCAATAAAGAAAGTTTGGCATGAGTTAAAATGTTTTATTAATCCGATCTGTTTAGTAATTAATTTCTAATGCGTTCACAAGCCAATTCATATTAATTTTAAATATCAAATATGAACAGTCAGTCAGTATCAGTCAATAAAATCACATAAATGTATCAAGCTCATGCCATTAAGGAAAGAATCCTTATTCTAAGAATCAAGGAGAAAATGAAATAGTGTCAGTCAGAACCCATAAAGAGTTCTAGTTCAAGAGAGTGCGAAAAAAGCATAAATATTCGGCATTAAAGTCAGCGTAATAATTATAATCAATCAAAGCACTACTTTCTTTGAAGAGAGGTTCATGGCACTCAATTGAGACTCAGAGCAACATGGAATAAGACTTCAACAAAACTAGCGGACGACGTAGGGTGTGCTTGGGTGCACTCTGAGGGTTTTTATTCGTATATATTTTTTAGGGTGCACTTCTACCAACTATTAGGGCACCGTCCAACCCCAAATTATCCTAATAGGTACTCAAAGAAAAAGCTGGGAGTGCAACATGGAATAAGGGTGAATAGGTCTGGACAAGCATCCAGAGAGGAGTGTGGTAAAGTGTCATGGGTCTGCTCTAAGAAACCGCACTAATATACACAACATGTTTCATGAAGCTTTGCAACATGTTGCTCCTTCTGTTTTCAGTCATCCAATAACCTTTCAATGCACTACCGCGAACAGGATTGCTTCTCATCTTCTCACAGATATACAATAGTCCTTAGACAGTAATGTTAAGTTTGCAACTAAGTTGTATCAATTCTAGGTTTCACAATAAGTCATTCTCATTTTCAAGTCTACTTTCCTATGTATGAAACTACATTTCTAACCTTCTAAATAGCAAATGTATCCATTAGCTAACAATGTTCAATGTAGAAGTTGAAACATTTATATAACGAAAAGAAAAACATTCAGCACAGCAATTATTTATTCTTTTTAAGAATGCTGCTTCATATATGAACTGGTTATTACCCCATTAAAAGACACATTTCTAATAACAGTGGGGCATATTATCAACAACTAGTGATATTTATCGCTAAAGAAGCTTAGCGACATTTTTTTTATCCCCAAGCGTCGCCGGATTTTATCACAGAGAAAACGTGCTATTAGCAACGTTTATCTCCAATGCGATAAAATATCCGGCGATAGCGGCGAAATGCGTGAATATCACTGGAATATCAACCAGTGATATTCACGCATCATCGCCAATAGGGTCTTAGCCAGAATATCCACCTCCCATTGGATATAATGGCTAAGAACGGGTCTGAGCAGGCGTTAGTTTTAAGCGATATTTGCGCTTAGCGAAAACATTTTTACCACTACGTCTGCCTTGCTAATAGACGATAGCGACGTTAGCGACTGCTTTCAGTCGCTAACAGGTTGGCTACGCCCACTTTGCATGTCATTAGCAATAAATATTGCTGACATGCAAAGCGGGCCCCAAACCGCTCGCTATCGCCTCAAAGCTGTCGCTAACATCAGTTAGCGACAGCTTGCTAATAGGGCAATATAATTATCGCCGCTTAGCGGCTGAAAACAGCCACTAAAGCGGCGATAATCTGATGTCGCCATGCTTGGTAATATGCCCCAGTGTTCTTTGAGCACGTAGGAACATTTTCAGCGTTAGCTGAAAACATTTATACAACTATTATTCATTATGAAAAACAAGTTTGTGGAAAGGTCAAGAAATAAACATTTTATGGTAAGTCAGCATTTCTAGTCAAGTCAGTTTGTCAGTCAATGTTGCTTTAGCCACTCAAAGTCTAGTACAAGTAAATATGGTTGCCTACTAGAATTTATGCATTTTAAATGCATTTATTTTTATTATACCTACATATTAATTCTCCATATGTTTCATAAAGCTACATTATTATTCATTTTTTCTTAAAACGCTTCCCCAAACCATGTCCAAATAAGGCTCGGGGTCCAAAGTTGTTCATATCAGACTGGATTCAGCTTTAGATGGTTTCATTTGATTTTTTGGGTTTTAGAGAGTGCCCATATGCCCTGAGGTGCTTTGTCTATGGCTTGTGATCAAGAATGGGGCACACTTACTTGTTATACAGCCATGTTTTAAACTTTTTTCTGAAGATGAGTGGCCACTTTTAAAGCATTCAATTGAAGCACAGTGTTTTTAACAAAACTTCTGCCACCCATGGAGACCAGCTTATGTAGGGGAACTACTAGTTTTTTAAAAAAGCTAGATCGAAGGGAATCTGCTAGGAATGTACCATCTGAACTTCTTTTTCAGGTAGTCAGGGTCTGTTCCAGCCAAGGCTTTGAAAGCAATGCATAGTGCTTTGAAGGTGGCGCTCTACTAAATAGGGAGCCAATGAAACTTGTTCAGGGCTTGGGTTGCAGAATACAATTTGGTTAGGTTTAGGAGCCTTCTGGCTGTCGAGTTTTTCACAGTTTGTAACTGTGATGCCAGCTTTAATTTTATATTAGGATAAAGTCCATTACAGTAGTCAATGTGAGAGAGAACCAGTACAATTACTACTGTTTTTATTAGGTCAAATGGAATTAGGTGACTCTTTTCTTTAAAGTTTTTAAAACACAAAAGGATGATGAAATGACTGCATTGACCTGGCTTTTGTCGGTTAGTCTATTATCTAAAATGACTCCCAGATTTTCTACTTTATTCTTTGGGACTTGAAGAGTTTCCAAGTCTTGCGGCCACCAAGGAGTCCAGAAGGATGCACTGTGCCCAAACAACATCACCTCTGTTTTGGATGCATTTAACTTAAGGCAATTTTTGCCCATCAACTCGCTAACTGCTGACATGCAGTTTTGAAAGGATTCGTCTAAGCCATGGTCTGTGTAGGAAAGGGAAACCACAATCTGGGTATTGTCAGCCTAGGACACTAATGGATATCCAAATGATCGAAGAGCGCTGTCAGAGGGGTGACCTGTATGTTAAACAGGGTTGGGTTTAATGATGAACCCTGGGGAACACCACAAGGTAAGGTTCTGAAGTAAAGTCACCTAAGCATACCAATTGAACTCAATTGGTTAGAAAGGAGTTAAGCAATGCTAATGCACAATCTTTAATCCCCAGCTTGCTCAGCTAGTCGACCAAACATATATGGTTGACTGTATTGAAAGCAGCAGATAAGTCGAGTAGGACCAGGGCTGCTCTACGACCTTTGGCCAAGTTGGATCGGATTTCCTCTGTAGCAACAATAAGGGCTGTCTCTGTGCCATTACTACTTCAGAACAGTAATTGGGTTACATCCAAGCGGTTGTTCTGCTCAATGAAAGATGTCAGCTGTACGTTTATGCCTTTTCCACCAACTTGGCTGGAAACAGAAAACCTTGCTATTGGACAATAATTATTAGTCTCCAGGGGATCAAGATTAGATTATTTTTTATAAGAGGTAGAACTGAGGCCTTTTGTCCAATCCTTGGAAATATGCCTATAAGAAACATTGCATTCAAGATTTTTGCTAAATGTCCAGCAATAATATCTGGGACCATCTGGATAGTAGTGGGAGGGCAAGGATCAAGCGGAGATTTCTACTTCGGCCCTGCTTACGATGTAAGAGGGACCAAAGTTCATCCTTCATCATTCAGGAACTGGAACCAAATGACCTCTTGTCGTTGGTTCCAGACCTGAAATTAGGATGAGACCGAACTAGGTTCGGTCAGAATCCTATATTTAACAATGGGAGCATGCATTCCAAACAGAATGAATGCACGCATTGTTAAATGCAGAGGTGCAGTTCATCCCTACACCCCGTGACAGGTACCCAAGGTGCTGACATCGGGTGCAGGGATCAACAGGGGGGCACCTAAGGACACCATTTGGTGGTTTGGCACCTATGGGGGCCCTTCTGGGGGCCCCCAAAGCAGTTTCCCAATGTCTTTTTGTGCCAGAAAGGTTGGCACAAAAAGGCAATAGGAAACTGCCATCGTAATCTCTCGGCCGGAGAGAGCCGGCTGGGAGATTCCTGTGGGCCTTCCGGATGGCATAAGGGCTCTCCGAGACTGTCCTAAGCCATCCTGAAGACCAATTCGGATTCCATTCCAACCGAGCCCATCGTAATGGCTCGGTCAGAACAGAATCCGAATCGGTCATTACGATGCGGAAAGGATGGCTCCGACCGAGGGTCACAGCCAAACCTTAATGCATCATAATTGGCCCCTAAGTAACCATAATCAGCTGTCTGATTTGCTCCGCTGATTAGGAAATTCCCTAAAGGACCCAGATTCGTCATTCACTGAGGGATCGGTGATGACAGGCAGTTTGCTAGTTGGGTTGTTAGCAGCAAAGCTATCAAAAATGTCCTGAACATTCTTTTGAAAGAAAATAGCCAGTGCTTTACAGAAGTCTTCGTTACCTGAGTTAGAATTAGCAGTAGGGGTAGTAGTTAGTTTAGTAATCGTTCAAAAAAGCTCCTTGGTGAACTTTTTAGCTGACTCACTTTTTTTTGTGTAGTAATCTGTTGTGTTAATTAAGATGAATGTTTTACATTTTACAAAGCATAGTTTATATTTTCCATATTCTATTACATTGCAATCCTTCCTCATTCTCTCCTGTCTGCAACAGTGTTGTTTAGAGGCTTTTAGATCTGAATTAATTCCACTGCATACCTTTCCTGCTGCCATTTATCAAAAAAGTTATTTTAAGCCAACATCTGTTCATGTCCTTTAAATCCATTGGGTTTAAAAAAAATTGAAGGGTTGCCAAACTTATTTCAGATCTGATTAATCTAACAAATCCACAGAATCTGATGACCCAGGTCACAAGACAGGCAGTCATCAACAGCTTCCCTACTAACCACAGCATGTGGATATAGTGCAAAATTCAGCACTATAACAAAAAAGGTGCAACTTTTATATAATATACAATTAAAGCAAGCCCAAGCTCCTCATGGATAGCACACGAAGAACAGCTGGTTAGATATTCCAACATGCACTTACAAGGTATGTTTTCCTCGGACTGTAAAGCACTAAAAGGTTCATATCCCCACACACCTGATCAATAGGTTAAACAGGTAAACATTTTATCTTATATACTTCTAGGAATGGGGTAATTGGTTTCTTCCTAATGTTGGATGCCAAATTAAAGAGAAAACCAACTGAGTTTGACAATCTCTATCTTCTCATAGCTATACACGGGGCCCAAGAAGACTTTGTCTCCAAATTGATTTCCAGATAACAAAATTCATAGATTCTAAAGATAGGTTTACCTTGAATGGCCAATAAGTGTTTGTTGACGCTCCTAGAGGAATAGGACATGTTACAACGCAAACATTTACAACGCATGTTTTTACAATGTGGTTATTAAATCTCAACATCCATCACAATGCATGATTTTACAATGCATGCCATCACAAAGCATTGCAAAGGATTCCATTACAACGCATACCATTACAATGCATACCAATACAACGCATAATACTTTTAGGGCAGCAGTAGGGGAAGTGTTGGATAGTGTGGGTAAAAATGACTATTCTACTCTAGTGAGTGCAACAGTAGGGTAAGTGTTGGATGGTGTAGGGGTAAAACATACTATTCCCACTCTAGTGAGTGCACCAGTAGGGTAAGAGTTGAATAGTGTAGGGGTAACAATTGCTATTCCCATGTACCCCAAAACCCATACCCTCCCTAAAACTTAAAAAATCCCCATTACTTACCTTATAATGTGTTGTAATGGCATGCGTTGTAGTGACATGCATTGTAATGGCTGCTTTGTAATGGCATGCAATGTAAAGGCTGCTGGGTTGTAACAGCCACGTTGTAAAGGTTGTGAGTTGTAATGACTGCATTGTAATGGATGTTTCCCTTCTAGAGCTGCAGGCAATGACAAAGGTTTCCATTAAGTTGAGTTTCAAATGCAGATGGCAAATGAAATCAATAAAGGCACCCAACAAACTTTAATCACATCATCCGTATCACGGTAATGGCAGCATCCCTTGCCTTGGGTAATAAGAATCTACTTTAATTCACAGGCAGCATGCAGGGCCCTCCTCTTTCTCTGTCCCTTCCTCTGCAGAGCATGCTCAGGTGATTTCTGAGGTATGCTGTACATCACAGTGAAGACGGTGGACCTAAGAATAATAGTGAAATTATTACTTGTGGTGGGATACCATCCACCCCGACAAATAATCCACTCTTTCTCAGAGGAGCTCAGAGAAGATCCCTGCAGGATGCCACAAGTGGTGGGATGAAAAGAAGAGGGAAAGGAGGAAAATGAATAGCTTTGGATCTAATTGATTAAAAGGAGAATAGCCGAGTGATACCATTTTGCAGTTGATGGAAAGTCGGCCAATGAGAATGTTATGAGACACAGTACTGAATGCTCCAGATAGTCCAAGAGGATCAACTCAGCATTCTGCTTTGATCCGAGATCATACTAATATCATTGAGATGGCAAGATGACCTGGCAAGAACTGCTGTGGAAAGACAGAAAGCTGGAAATAGAGGCATGCAGCAGATTGGTATTTTCTACGAAAGCAGCAAATTGTTGGGTAGTTTTTCCCCTAAAAAAATCTTAGATGGAAAGGAGAAGAGAGAGCTGTGTCAGTAATTGCTGAGAATAGTAGAATCAGCAATACTTTTTTTAAATTATTGAATTACCAAATATTATTTACAGGCATCAGAACACTGTATCACTACCAGCAAGTAATTGCAGATATCTAAGAGCATTGGATTGACAGTGTTCATAGTCCTTGAAAGAACATTAGGTGGTCAAGAGGAAGCAATAGTGAATGGAACTAAAGGTAGCTGGATGATATTAATAGGGGGAAGAAGTAAGTGAGGGAGGAGGTGTCCAAGTCTATGGATGGAAAAACTTCCCTTTCCTCATAAAACAGAGAGACAGAGCCGAAGGTAGTAAAGGGAAGATAGATTTTTATTATTTTGTTTTCCTCAAGATGTCTGCAAGCGCAGAACTTGGTTGTTGAGTGTTGGTATGGTAATGGCTTATTTTGAAGGTCCACAGAGTTTATTTACTATATTGAAGATTTCACATGGCAAATCACAATCTGCATCAAATCTAGAAGCATACAATGCTGTCCGAGCAGATTGATGGCCAAAGCAAGGGTGTCTTCGGGGACAAAGGTATACTCTTTCCTAAAAAAGCATTCTAGACGATTGTGCTGATGGAAGTTGCTTAAAAGCATATGCTATCCACTGCAGCTTATCACTGGACATAAAATTGGGCCTGACGACAGAAGCTCTGCATGTGGAATGTGATTCTTCTCTAAGGAAATATGAATGAAACACAAAACACAAACAATAAAACTTAGGAGGGTTCGAGTTTTGACAGCAATATATATAAATAAATTCAGTGATCTCATACATAAGGATGCATTGCTTACTGAGGTCCTTTGGGATATTCTGAGTGATCTACTGATCATCAACCGTAAATTGCAAGACATTTTCTTGGTAATTTCATATATTTGCTATTTTGTGTGCCTATTGCTTGGTGTCTCTTTCTGAAAATTAACCACTTGTGTAACTGAATTATGGATATCCAACAAAGGTCCTTTTCATGATATTCAAAGAAGCTTTTTTTTAACAATGCAACTTAATGGTAGTCTTTAAATAGTTAGGGACCGATTTGGATGTTGAGTAGAAAGCCATCCAACAGCTTGTCGGATTTCCACCGACATCAATGGTTTCCCTCCCACCACTGAATTATAATACTGGCAGTCAAAGGGAAACCTGCGGGGGAGTCAACAGTGCTTCCGACAGACTCAAGTAGCCCTATGGAGCTTCAGAAGCCATCATATTCCCATAATGACGGTAGAGCCAGTCTCAGCTCTGCCGTCGAGATTATGATGGCGCTTTCCCACAGCCTTTCCTTGTCGGCCTTACCGACATGGAAAGACTGTCAGAAAGTGACTTTTGGAGCCCCTAGCAGGGCCCCTGTCTCTCCGTGGCCTCTGCTATGAGGCCTGGGGGCACCTATGGTGTCCCTTAAACATGCCTGCACCATGTGGCATGCACCGTGAGGTGCCTCCTTGCGGTGCAGGAATGTTTAAAAATATCAATTTTACAGTAGCAGCTTCTGCTGCAGGCCTTTTCCGCCTGCCACACAAGCTGCTATCGTAAAATGGATGTTTCCCACTGTCCATAGGGCAGTCACATCCAAATTATGCGGTCGGAACTGCCGACCTATGGACTAGCAATACAAGTAAGCTACGCTGTTGCGTCCGCCCAGCATCATAAATATGCCCATAGTTGTTCTACTGACATCCTGGCGTGTATCTGGCCCACGTGAACCAACACTGGGGCTTCCATTAACAAACAAATTGCAAACAATGACAATGTTTTTCAACAAATGTGAAAATTTGCTTCTTCTAATATAATCAATGAGCGTAGGCCCACCTCCCATGACCACAATAACAATGCTTGTCCGAATTCGTCCAAGGCCACAGGTGTAAACCTTGACTTGCACGTCTGATTTATGTTTTAATTTATTATATATATTTTTTTCCTTTCTGACTATTTGCCTAACATTTGATACATTTTTCTGTTGTTTCATTTCTGGATTTATTTTAATAATGTTTTACGGCATCAATATTCTAGTTTTTAAATAGTTTTACAGGGAAAAACAAGTCGAAAATCAATAAAATATCAAGCAATTAATTATATAATGGCTGCTTCTGTTTAGTCCGTTACCATAAACGTGTTTGCTTTTAGCAAATATTTGGTTAATTGTGACTATGTCTTACAATTGTGTTAGTCTACACACGTAAAAAGGTCTGAGAAAATATTCATGGCACTTTGCTGTTGGTTGTCACTAACCCTGACAGCAGTGGACCTACAGATCTCACCCCAGTTGTAATCTGAAAGTCAGGCAGCACTTCACAGTGTGTAGGCTTTATATTATGTGCCATGAACATACTTCTTTCTCGGTTCACGAGGTATGAAACATTACTTGAGAATTTCATCCATGCTATAGGACATGTGTTTTACAGACCAACTTCTATTTCACAGAAGTGAAGGAGCTGATGAGACGTGAAAACAGCAGGCAAATTCCCTGTTCGGTGTCTCTCTGCTGTTCAAAGGACATACCTTGTTATAATAAGCTTTTGGCAGGTATTATGCTTTTTAGGCAAACGCAGAAAGCCATCCCAGTCATGTGATTTTATAAGAAATATTTGTACAGCTATCATGAACAGAGGATGGTGAGCGCTACAATAGTGCAGACTGTGCACGGTTCTTGGGGTTTTGCTATTTGCCAAAAAGTAATTATGAAACAAAATGTTAATATATTCATATAGCATGGGAACATTTCAGACTCAGGGTGATGTTTTGTAAATGACAGCGTGCAAACATCTCATAAGGTTATTATTCGGTTTATATAAAAATAAAAACTTTAAGAAGCCCTTCCTTTATTATGATATACATTATTTTTTATGTTTTCATTGTAGATTGGTTCATCGCTTAATTTTGTAGGTGAATTTAATATTGAAATGTATTTAAAGTGTGGAGTAGTATGCAATGGTTCTGTTCATTCCCTCAGGTTTCCTAGCCTGCTCTGTCCCCTCCCTTCCACCAGTCCCTGTGTACAATTCACCCCCACACCTAGGCTCGTTCTGTACTTATGTTGTCTCCTCAATGAAGTCTCGGTCCTTCACTAAAGCAGTAGGCTAGATTTCAGCGAGTACCCTCTAAAGGGACAGCCAGGACGAAGACTAGGCCACAGTTGTCACAGTGGATGCTGCCATGTCATCCCAAGTCCTAAGTGCCATCATCAGCCAGTACTGTCCTTCAGCTAAAAACACCTTTTTTCTGTGGCTTGTAGTTTTTTTAACAACATAGGTACAGTGCGACATAGCTTCGGAGCTAACTTTGCAACAGCTAAGTTACATGCATAAATATGCATAGGCATACAAATCCCAGCTTGCAATATGCTATGTTTATATCGCCAAGTTGGACTGAATTTGTTACACGTTGAAAGGGACCATTTGGAGCTTTACACTTCTTAATCTAGGTGTTATTTTCCATTTGACAATGTCCCCATAACTACTGATGTAGAAAGGTAATTGATCAAAAACTGCAGTGAAAAAGGAAAGTGTCCTGAGTGACTACGGGCCAAGTCATGGTGAGGTCCCAAAGTGCAAATGGTGCACCAGTTAAATTGGAATTCTGCAGGCTTGGCAATTTATTGGGTGCACAATTTTCCCCCGGTTGCATCTGTGGTGCATTGGCCTTTGGACCAGCACTCTAAGGGGGATATTCACAGGGACACAACTCCGAATTATCCCCACCGTAATGCAACAAATGCAGAGATAGATTTAACACCCCATTCACAAGCTGGTGCAAACTGCAGACATCGCCAGTATTCCCGCGATAACTGCCCCAAAAGTTATCTCCACGGTGGACACCACCAACTAACCCTAATTAGATGCAGAGTGGGCATTCCCGTGCTAAAACACACGAAAAAACAACAACACCACATTCACAACGTACTGCCAGATCTGTGAAGCGAAACAAAAACAGGCGATAAGCACCGGTAGCAGCAGGGCATTAAAACCTGCCTTCTGCTGGTGTTAAGCAGGATGACCACCTGCAGCATAAAAGGGATGCCAGCCACGAGTCACACCTGAAGATCCACAGATGCTATGGAGACAATGATCATGCAACACGGATACCCATGAGGGCCACAACACTCCCCGCAACCACCCCAGGCCCCCCCCCCGGACATACGAATACCGTGCACTACACAAGAGCCACAACAAAAGCACGAGGACTCATAGTGCCAAAATAAACACACATGTGTGGCCAGAAAAACGAGAAACAGTCACACAGCACTGAAGTAACAACCGAAAACTTCATTGAAACACAACACAAAACAGCAATGCAGAAGACTCCTGTCGGGTCCGCCAGGGACAATCTCAATGACACAGCCTGGAAAAGACATCACAAAATCAAGACGTGTGTCATGCGCACATCAAAGGAGAGAGACACAGAGAAACAGAAGGTGAGCCAGAGAGAGAAAGAGAGGGAAGGAAAGGAGAGAGAGTGAGAGGGAAGGGAGAGAGAGTGAGTGAGAGAGAAAGAGGGAAGGGAGAGAGAGTGAGTGAGAGTGAGAAAGAGGGAGGGAATGGAGAGAAAGTGAGAGAGAGGGAAGGGAGAGAGAGAGACACCGCAGCCCCTGCCCACGCAGGCCCCACTGCTCACCTGCTGCCACCTGTGTGTTAATCAGTAGGCACACCGCGTGCCCGTGCAAGCTCCAGGCTCCGGTAACGCCACCATTGCATGGTCCACATCATGCGGGCCCACCCCGCGGCACAGCAAGTCCCACACATGACGCTGAGTCATCAATGGCGGAGATCACATCAGTGCACACATCATCATTGCAGGCTGCACACCCCCTCAGCAATACGTGTGCCACCAACCCTGTGCAACGCCAGTCAACACACGTGGTGGAAGGCACGTCTCAGCCGCAAGGCCTCAGGGGGCACTAACTCTGTGCAACACCAGTCAGTGCCACGTGGTGGTAGGCCTGTGTCAGCCGCAAGGCCTCGGGTGCCACCAACCCTGTACGCAGCAAATCATGGGCCCTTTATGATTGAGCACCGTGGAGAGTCCCTCATCCAGTCACCACCTGCAGAGGGAAATGTGATGTCGTCGGCCCCTAATATTTGCAGGGTCACATGGCCTGTGATGCCTGTGCCGAAGGGTGTGGTGTGTGTGCAGACCTGCCCTCAGGGAGTGGCCGTGACATGCTGACAACAAAACCAGTTACCTGCACATCACCAGCGAGTACCCCTGCGACCGGCTGCCTTCATGGTGCTTGGGTGTTGGTCAGTTTGTGTTTGGGTGTTTTTTCTACTTTTATAGTGATTTTTTCCGCCTGCCATGTGTGTATTGCAGGCCTGTCGCTGCTTATCGCTGATTTCCTCATCGCGCTTTGGCCCATCGCATGTTTTTTCGCGTTGAAGTTTGTGTTTTTGTCACCGTCGAGGTGGTTGTATCGCAGACATTGGCCGCGGTTTCGGAAGACTATCGCATGCTACTGCCTTGTTGTGAATTCCACGTTAACACAGGGTTATTTTACCGCGATCGGCTGTGCTGTGTAAAGGTGCGTTAGTTTATTTTGGTGATGTTTAGCACACGTTCTTGTGAATATACGCCTAAAAGTGTATGGAGTTCCCCTTCCAACATACCTAAACAGTGTAAGTATACTATTTGATTCAGCATTTTGTGCCAGATATTAACTGCCTGAAATGGTGAGAGCAAACACCATGGTTTGCACACCCAAATAAATCTGGAAAGTAATTTTAAATTACTCTCTTTAAAGAAATGTAAGGCCCAGGTATTACTGCCATAAGCTGTAACATGCTAAATATTTAGAGAAATATATAAAAAAGGAAATTGATTTAATTTAGGAAGATGTTTTTTCAGTTTTAGTACACAGTGGGTAGGTTAATTAAATCATGTTTTTGAAATAGTTCATCTTTGAATTTTGATGAATCAATTTGATTGTCTTGTGAACATGTTGGCATTTAGTAATAAGATATTGTGGGCATGTCATTTTCAGATTAAAGCTGAAGTTCAGCAAGTTAATTATAACTAGGGCGGATGTGTTAATAAAATGCTTCAGTATTTACGGATCCCCAGGTTTATTAGCAGCACAGCTTACATCTGCTCGGGTTGGTCCTCAGAGATAACTGACCAACTAGGTGGAATGCAGATAATAACAATCCATGTGGAATAAAGAATCGCAGATAAAAGAATGCAGAGCGCATGCTGAATAACATAGAATATGAGATTACTAAAACACAGAATGTGTAATAGCATATTAAATTACAACAGATAAGCATGGGATGTAACACATCTCCCTTAACCAAAACAAATCTAATAAGAGTGGGATAAAACTAAACAAAATTTGCAAACGCTTAAGTTTAACATATTGCTTGACTAAAAATATGTTATACAATTAAAATAATCTTGAAACCTTTTTGGCACAATTCTTTCACGGTTGTAAGTTTTAAATCTTGAGGCTACTGTCTCATCAAATTGCCCCAAAGCACAAATATTTAGATTGTAATTATCATTCTCAGACTCCTGAATTTGAGTAGAAACATTGACAGGATATTTTGCTATCCTCCTAGCGTTCCATACCTTTCAATCTTGAGTAATGACACTATTTCTGAAAAATTTCTTAATTTGCTTCGCTTTACCAAATTTTGTAGATCCTTTATTGACTAAACCAGGTTTCAAAACTTTAATCCAGTCACCAACTTTGAAATTGTGCATTCTAGTTTTCCATTTGCTATCTTACCATATTTTTGTTTTATGTTGTTTGACCTCTACCTTCCTAGCAGTATCATATACACACTCTTTTTTATTTACAAAATCCTCGTATTTTTCTCTGAACCAGCATGGATACACACTAGATGATGGGTCTCTTCCTTTTATTAACTTAAAAGGACTCATTTCAGTGGCAGTGTGTGGAGTGATCCAATAAATCCACAATCGTTCTCTCAATGCACGCAATCAATTACTACCTTGTTTGAGAGTACTACTGAGAATGAGGGTGAAAGATGGAAGGATACCTTTGTGGAGGATGTCTCAGCCTGTGAAGCACAAATTATTAACCTTTTAGAGCCAGAGGTACTTATTATTTCAGAATGTGAGCCGAATTTATCTGCCCCCGGACAAGATTTGGCAACTCGACCAGAACCTGTGGGTGACAATTTGGGGGAACCAAGGCTGTGCCTAATCTCATGGAATATCGCAGGTCTTGCTGGTAGACTAGAGGATGAGGCTTGGTTGGATTATGTGGGCGGCCATGATATCCTGTGTTTTCAGGAGACATGGAGCCGAACGGCCCAGGACATTGATGGCTTTCTACCGTTTAATGTTCTGGCGATGCCATCACCAGCAGGGAGGGCAAAGGGTGGGATAATGACAGCAATTTCCCTTAAATTGAATAATTTGGTAACTTCTAAGATAGTGAATACCCCATGGTACCAATTGCTTTTGTTGGAAAATCTGTTCCCTGAGCCGCTGTTACTGATCAACTGGTATCACAATGTTTTTGATGATAATGAGATATCCATAATTATGAGCCTGGAGGAAGTAATATGTAAGGCACGCAGTGACCGGCCTCTATTATTCATCATTTGGGTTGGTGATTTCAATTGTTCGCTGTGTAAATTTGGTGGTTCAAATGTGTGTGGTTTGGAGGATCTAAATGAACAACCCCTGATACACTTTAAGCACACACCACAGGGGAACGCACTAAATAACATCATGGTTTTAAATGATCTATGCATAGTGGAGCCTTGGGCTGCCCCTAATTTATCACCAATACCAACCTTTCAGGGAACTAGAGGTTCGATGAGTGTCATTGATTTTGCCATTGTGTCCAGTAGCTACTTCCATTATGTTGACAAGCTTGAGGTAATTGCAAACGCTGCAAGTGATCACAACCCCCTAATGTTATCTTTGTGTTGTCCTGTTACTATAAAACATCCAGTTTGGGAGCAACCCATAAAATATAACAGGAATCAAGGTGTCATCCTGAAGTGGGGGAAAATAGATGCTGTAGGCCTAGAGGCAGAGATCTTAAACGCCCATAGCTCTGAAATTGAGTCATGTTTATCGCCAACATCCGATCCTGAAAAGGTCATTAGGAATTTTGAAATTTTATGTGGGCATGAGGCAGAGCATCTTAAAAAACCAATTGGGAAAAATAAACCAAAGGGCTTTAGATGGTTTGATGCCGTGTGCTCTGCATCGCACAAATCCCTAAAAATGGCACTACAACAAAAACCAAGGAATAAAGAGTTGGTAAGAACGACTAGAATGGCCTATAAAGAGGCTATTAGAAAAAGAAAGCAGGACTTAAAAAACCTTGCTTGGGAAGATCTAGAGAAGGCCTCAGAGCTAAAAGATAGTAGGCTATTTTGGGAAGTAGTAAATCGTCCCCTTTTTATGAGCGATAGTAAAGATAATATAGTGATGCAGATTACTGGTGAATCGTGGGAAGCCCATTTTGGAAAAATCTTTAACCCAAATGCTATATCACCTCTGGGCTTGCTGGGTGTCACTAGGGAGTTGGTGGCCTCATCCACAGCTTTTTCTCTAAGTTCCTCGCTTACATTGCAAGAGGTGGAGGAGGCCTTGAGGAAAGGTATACTATTAAAAGCTCCTGGTCCTGATGCTGTGCCTCTGGACTTCTTTAGGCATAATATTGATGTATGGGCACCATTATTACTGAATGTGTTTAGGGCAGCTGTTATAGGCCGAATCCCTGCATCATGGAAGGAGGCAGTGGTGGTGTCGATTTTTAAGAAGGGTGATAGGTGTGATCCCCGATGCTATCGCCCTATATCATTAATCGATGCATCATGCAAATTGTTGGGAAGGGTTATCCTGGCCAGACTGGAAACATGGGCAGACTCTGTGGGCCTTATTGTGAACTCCCAATATGGATTTAGAAGAGGAAAAGGGACGGTCGAACAGTGTCTGAATTTGGCACTAATTATAGGCAAGTACATGAAGGCAAAGAATTCCTCCATCCACCTTGCCTTCATGGACTTGTCAAGTGCTTTTGACACTGTTTGTAGAAGCAAGCTGTGGCAAATGATGGATGACATGGGCTTTGAGGAACCCTTAGTTACATTGCTCCGCAGATTGCATGCAGCAACAACTGTGGCTATAAGGTTCGGACCAGGGGGGGAAAAAACAAAATCTATTCCCTCAACCGAGGGTGTGCGACAAGGTTGCATTTTAGCGCCTTTCTTGTTCCTAGTATATACAAACGGCCTGGAGAAGTACTTGTTGGATGACTGCTGTGACTTTCCAAAGGTAAATAGTAGGAGTATTCCCATGCTTTCTTATGCCGACGACACAGTATTAATGACACTTACAGGAAATAGTATGCAGATTTGTCATGATGCCTTTAATAACTTCATGCTGGACCTGGATCTGAAGGTAAATTTTGCAAAATCTTTTGCAATGGTCTGTGGTCCAAAAGGGTCAAAATCTAGGAAGTTCATGGTAAATAACTTTACCATTGAAAAGGTAGACAACTTTAATTACCTGGGAAATCTCTTTAATAACAAACTGAGCTGGGCCCCATTAATGAAGGCTCGAGCTCAGAGTGCCAGTCGATCCATAGAGGGCCTGTTCCGTTTTTGTGGTAAGCTGGGTCAAAAACCGGTCGCACACCTAAAAACCCTGTATAGATCTAAATGCCTATCTGTGGCCACTTATGGGGCAGGGGTATGGGGGACTGAAAGCCCTGCCACGATACAGGTCATGGAAAACACATTTTTAAAGCGTGTATTATCAATTCCATCGGGTTCATCAAATAGTTTCTGCCATGATGAAATGGGAATGAGTTATGTGACTGATATCATTCGTCTCTCGCCTTTATTACTATGGGGTAAAATATGGCTATCTGAGGACCTCCAGCTTTCTAGAGATATTCTCCTAGACTGTAAGAGTCTTGATAATGCAAAGCAGATCCCTTGGTTGTCATATGTCAATGATATGTTTCATAAAATAGGTTTGGGTCATGTTTATGACAACCCTGAAAATATCCAGGGAGACATTAAAGCCCAAATTAAAATAAGTTACCGGAAATCCTTAAACACACTATGCCTCATTAGGATGGCGGTTTTTCCGCATCCTCCGGGCCGGCGGAAGTGTCCGCCGGCCTGGAGGATGCGGAAAAACCACGGCGGAGACTCCAAAGACCCACCGCCAAATTAGGATGGCTGGTGGGTCTGGAATTCCGTCCGCCGCTTTTCCACCGCGGTCGGCTTCCGACCGCGGCGGAAAAGCTATAACATGGCAGGCGGTGTCTATGAGACACCGTCCGCCATATTATGATGTTGGTGTAAATATGCTTTTCCACGGCGGCTTTTCCGCCATGGAAAAGCATACGGACATTCACTTTGGGGGCCCGTTGCGGGCCCCCTGGGTGAATGGGGGGTGGGGGGTGCACATGGGGGGTACCTATGGTACCCCCCTGCATTTGCGTACACAAAGCAGCAGGCACCGTGCGGTGCCTGCCGCTTTGTGCATGTAAATGTAACACATGCATTTTTAACATTGCGGCGGGTACAGCTTGAAGCTGCACCCGCCGCAATGTTAAAAATAGAGGATGTGACCGCCACCCTGGCGGTCACATCCTAATCAGCACGGAGGGAACGCCGCAGCCCCTGCGGACGTTCCCTCCTCCTCAAGGGTGGCGGACGGACGCAAGACCTTCCGCCATCCTAATGAGCATCTCAGTTCGGTTAGGCCAACAGGTTGTGTGGATAAACTACAGCACCAGTTTTATTTAACTTTTACAACCCATGTGCAATGGCGGTTTTATCTCACAAGGTTTAGGCTAAATATTCTTCATTTTCTTTTTGCCTTTCCAAAACAAGGGGGTTGGTGTGAGAGGCTGCCCCCTTGCCGCTGCAATAACAGAGTTAGTCAGAGTACCATACATGTTGTCCTCTTTTGTTCTTTATATCAGGAACCAAGGACCAGATTTATCAAGCCCATCCTGAAGGGGCGGCAACCATGTAATTATAAAGAAGGTTATGACTACTTGCTATCGCTATCATCTTCTGGAGTATGTTCCTCCATGTTAAATTTTATACGAGTGTCACTCCAGATTAGGAAACGGTATGGCTAACTTGGCCTTAGACTTATACATTGTTGTAGGAACCTGTATTTACTTGTTGCTGTATGATGGCCACTGAATTATAACTATTGTGTGTAATAATAATACTCGCTGACTTAGGTTGATTAGTATGGGTCCTATTGTCTGTATGTCTTTATCCTGACAAATGATCTGTGGAATGCATCAACTTATGTTTTAATTTTCTTAATGTGTATATTATAGATGGTTCATTTTAAAATTGTAATCATGTTTTGTAATTTAAAATGTATACTTTTATGATTCTTTGTTTGAATCGAATAAAGTTTTTGAACCGAACCGAGAGTACTACCTTGTTTGAGAGAATCAGAAACAACATTTTTGAGAACTCTGTTGAATCTCTCCACCTGTCCATTCTCATGTGTTTCATAAAAAGTAGTAAATGTATGCCTAATACCACAATTTTTGAGAAAAACTCCCATCTCAGAGGATGTAAGTAGCACACCATTATCAGATTTTAAAGTAGAAAGACATCCTTCATATGAAAAATCCCTCTTTAAAAAAACTGATAACAGCACTGGAACAAATTTCACCTCTGGCCATTTGGAATGGTAGTCAATCATGACTAATGCAAAAATGGAATTCTCAGGTAAAATGTTGAACGGTCCCGATATGTTAAAAGCAACTTTCTGCCAAGGCTCCTTAGGCCATGGGACATTTTTAAGAGGGGGAGTATGTACCTTTAACATCTTTTCACTTGAAACACACTGATCACATTCTCTGACAACACGGTCAATGAATCTGTCCATACCTGGCCACCAGAAAACATTTCTGATTAACCTTTTCATTGCAGAAATACCAGGATGAGTCTTATGGGATAACCTTAAAATAGCCTCTTGTACTCCTTTGGAGGAATACATTTCCCAGCTTTCAGAATTAAATTACCTTCCATTACCAATTGATCTGACACCATATAAAAAGGTATCAATTATTATCTTACTTGATTTTTATTGGGGCATCCTTGAAACACAAATTTCTTAAGGTCATTCCATCTGTCATCCCATCGTTCACTCTCAACCCAGAATTCCTCCGTAATTTCTTGGTACTGTAAGGGAACCACATCATTAATACTTACCACAAAATCCACTTCTTTAACAAAACTAACTTCATTTTGGTTGCACGGTAAGCGTGATAGAAAATCTGCTGTTAATGTTTTTCTTCCCTGGCACATACTCTGTTCTAAAGCTATATTCTTGAAGCCTTGACACAAGTCTAGAGATTCTGGCTCTAGAATTCCATCCTCCTCTTGTGGACAATATATTCACCAACGGTTTATTGTCCGTTCTGAGTATAAATTTGCTACCCCAAACATAAATTCTGTAATGTTCAACAGCCCACACACATGCAAGGAGCTCTCTTTCGATTATTGCCATTCTGCATTATTGAGAGTCCTGGATGCAAAAGCAACATTCCACTCATTCATGCCTTCCCTTTGAGATAACACACTTCCAAAGCCATACAAACTGGCATTGACTGTAATGATGCATTCTTTCTTCGTTCTGTACGGTTTCAATGTGGGAGCATTGCCAACATCTTTTTTAATGCTCTCAAAAGCCATCTGCTGTTCTTCTTTCCAATGATAGGCAACTTTTTTCCTTAATAAATTATTTAGTGGCTCCATTTCAGTGGCAACATTTTCAATAAATTTGCTATAATATTCACACATGCCTGCGAATGATAATAGTTGATCTGTGCTATTGAGAGTGGGAGCATTGATTATAGCATCAACATTTGACTTCTAATGAATTACTCCATCTCCAGATAAAGTGTGACCTAAATATTCTACAGAATGTTTAAATAGCTTACACTTATGAGCCTTAAGAGTGAGAACATGACTGTCTAATCTTTCACAGACTTCGTTAAAATGTACTACCTGTTCTTCCTCATCTTTTGAAAATATCTATACGTCATCCTGGAACCATTTAACATAGTGATCAAAATCTCTAAACATCTGAAACATCACACTTTGAAATACTGACGCTGCTGACGCCAAATCGAAAGGCATCCTAGTATACTGAAAAAGGCCTTGTGGCGTAATGAATGCTGTAAATTATTTAGATTCCTCTGTGAGTTTTATCTAGTGATAAGCAGATCTAAGATCTAGAGTTGAGAATATTTTGGCACCTTCCAGCATGGAGACTACTTCAATAATATTGGGTAGTGGGTGACAATCTATTACAATTTTGGAATGTAATGCCCTCACATCCACACATACCCTAAGCTTTTGATCTGGTTTGCGTAGTAAACAATGGGCGAAAGCCACTCAGAGGACTCAATTGGTTCAATAATACCTTCATCTAATAAATCTTTCAACATGTCTCCTAACTCCTCTCTTATGTTTATGGGTACTCCTCTTACCTTTTGTTTAACAGGTGGTTTATATCCTTCAAGATAATTTTGTTTGAAAAGTTTCCTAACTTACCCAATTTATCACAAAACACATTGTTGTAAGTGTTGATAAGTTTGGTTTCTCTGTCAACCTCACCACCATTTAAGTTACTGACAGGAATATTCTCCATAGGCTCTTCACTTAAAGATACAGGATCTTTAGACAGTGAGTTCAGAATTATTCCTAATTTCCACTGGTCACTCCATCCTAACACATTCACTCCTCTCACTGCAATATGTAGTTTAATATGTGTCCATCTTCCTTTGAAACACAAAGGTACTTGTAAGAAACCTTCTATTTCAATTATCGAACCATCAAAACTTTCACCACAAATATCTGATGGTTGTAAATTGGTGTAATTGCACACATTACTTAATTTATCTTTGAAATATTAAGTAGTAATAATTGTCTAAGGTGATCCTGAATCCACCATGAATTCTATATCAACGTCCATGACATTGAAAATACACTTAGGAGATTTGAAGTCTATATCAGGCTCTTTGTTCAAAATGGGCATAACAAAACCTTTGTTGTATTCTGAGATTTCTTTAACGCTTGTAACTTTGTTTACTTCCGAAGTACTAGAAGTGTTCTGTGCCTGATTAGGATGATGCCTAGTATCCCAGCACACACTCCCAAAATGTCCTTTAATGCCACAATTTTTGCATTCTTTATTAATTGTAGGACAACCTGGAAAAGATGTAATGTGAAATTTGCTTCCACACCTGTAACATGTACTGTAGTTACTGAACTTGTAATTTCTTTTGTTTGAATAGCTGTTAAAGGGTTCAGAAAAATTTCTTCCATGTTAAGTATCATGTTTAGGCTCATTCTTTACTTTGAAAACAGAAATTTCTTCATCATTGGTGAATCTATTGGATCTTTGTTTTACAATATCCATCCATTTCTCAGACTTTTCAGTAGCTTTTCCTGTAGCAATTGCTTCTGCTAAATTGGGGTCTCCCATAACCCATAACTTTTCTTGAGTCTTCTTGTTTTTAACGCGTACAATAATTTGGTCACGTATCATTTCATTAGTAATGCCACCAAAATTACAATGTAAACTCAAAGATCTAAGGGCGGTCAAAAAGTCATCAAAGGATTCTTCCTATTTTTGTGCCCTGATATAAAATTTAAACCTATTTATTGCAACATTAGTGACAGTTTTGAATCGTCTTTCACATATACATTCATGTTATCTCCACTTCCATCTTGTGCAACGATTTGAGGGAACGTCCTAAAAATATCCTGTCCTTCCGAGCCTAAACAATGCAGTAAAATACTCTTTTTCCTTTCAGCACCCATACGCTCACCATCTGTTGCTTTCATCTAGGTAATAAATTCTTCCTTCCACTTCGACCAAGGCATGGGTGGCTCCCCTTTATTTTGTAAGAACTTAGCAGGGGGATCAAAGTGCATTGTTATAAAAGTTTGTTAACTACCCAAAAAAACAATATGATAATGCTCCCTCTTTCCTTGCATAGATCAAGTCTGTGTACGTGAAACAGTGTAAATAAAATAATGACTCATTGTAAATAGTAGTAATAATGTCCAATACTACATTAAAATTAATTGAAATGAAATATTGGCAGCTTTCACAACATAGTTTTTATTCGTTCCTTGTAAATATCAATTGTGCGTGAATGAAATACAGCAAAATAAAATAATGACTCACTTCAAATTCAAAAAGAGCAATTGATGGATAGAATGCAGAACAATGTCATACATTCACCCCAGTACAGAGATCTTGACCTAAGTCCATCGTTTTTTTTGCTCACTATGCCATTCCAGTTTGGATCCAGCCTTATTCAAATCTTGACCCTGAACCCAATGGGAACAGTCCAGCCCGAACTGCCAGGCCAGGTCCTCCCTGGACTGGAAACAAGCATCCTAGGACCGGTAGCTTGACTCCAGTGGCATGTTTGTGTGTCTTTTGCTCACTTTAAATAGTGGTAGCAATGTGCATTTATTCTTAAATGCACTTAAATCCATTCCGACGAGAAAATGCACTGCTGATTGTGTTCAAAATCCTCCAAAATGTTTGATCACAACGCGGTAATGTGTTGTCATAGCAACCATAAAATGGCTGCCACGTATGTTGCACACACACGCAGCATGATGACTGTGGACGCTTGCCTGAATGTGTGTTCAAAATGTGATGTAAAGCAGAGAAGAATGCTGCATTACCTGAACTCTAAACTCTGATGCTGATGACGATGCCTCGATTCAGGTAGGAATACACTGAAATTTTATTTTAGTTGAATGACGTCGCAGATCTCCAAAATGACGCAAAATATGGCAATTTCTCCAAACGTACAATTTTAAATAGCACACCTCCTTTGAAAATGGCACCAACATGGCAAATTTCGATTTAAGTGACCGATCAGCTTAAATTCCAATATCCATGAAAGGCAAATAAGTTCAGCGTAGGTTCAAGGAACAGTCCGTTCCCTTGCTGTAAAGTAGAGATGAGTGAATCCAGGGTCTTCAACTTGTTGCCATTGTTGAAAAGAAGAAGCTTCAAATAGTAAGAAAGCGGGTTTATTAGCAGCACAGCTTACATCTGCTCAGCTTGGTCCTCAGAGATAACTGATCAACTAGGTGGAATGCAGGTAAAAACAATCCATGTGGAAAATAGAATCCCAGATAAAAGAATACAGAGTGCATCCTGAATAACATACAATATGAGATGACTGAAACACAGAATACGTAAGAGCATATTAAATTACAACAGATAAGCATGGGATGTAACATCTTTGTTCCGAGGATTATCAGAATGCCACACAATGCAACAAAAAGCAAGACACATACACCTTAGTGCAGGAAACTGAAGAAAACAAGATTGCACAGCACATTGGGCAAAAGAGGCATTCTCAACCCCGAAAATAAAATCATTTTCTGAGCATTAATATTGAACATCTGGAAATAGAGCAATCATTGCCCAATGATTGGTTGTAAAGCATATTGTCAATGTCAAACTCAAATTAATCACTCCAAATGAATGTGGATGAAGAATTCAAAATTGCTTATATTGCAGCTCTGAATCTAGCTAAATTATATTTCATATTAAAGAACTCAATGTAATGACCACTAATTTGGAAGTTTTGATATAAGGCCAAAATGTTTTTTTTTTTATAACTCCACCCTAAAGGCAAGCTATGCATTTTGAATTCAGTTTCAGTTATAGCAATGGCTGAAAAAACATAACTGTATCAGAGAACCAGCACAAGAAAGCTTATACTCAGATGTTGATTATCGGTAATAGAGGGGCATCACAGATCAACAGGATGAAGCTGCAGAAGTCAGCCGACCGGAGCAGGGAGAGGGCGAGGCAATGCGCCCTTCTCCTTGAAGCCGTCAATGCTGAATGTCAATTACATGGTGTAATTGACATTCGGCATATATGTCCTGTGGATCTAGGATACCCCTCTACTACAGATAATCATGAGATGATTCATGGATCCATAGATCAACTCAATAAGCCAGTTGCAATTCCTTTCGCATGGATTAACATCTCCCCATTGGATGGACTATTGACATATTCATTGTGTATCAACCATTGTATTGGACACCGTACCCATGCATGATAGGACTGTCTGTCTACCCATCTCCCTCAGATTGGGGGCCCGGCTGGGTCCCTATGTGAGTAACTCTTGTTCTTCCTACACTTGCCTTGAGCTACACAATTGTTGGTGTGCACCATTCACACTGTTAATCCATTGTTCTCATTCCAAGTGTTCCTCATTGTTTGGTCCTGATGAGACCCTCTTATTGCCCTTTGGGGCGAAAGGCCATTGACACGTATTACAAAAGAACCACTGTTTCAGCCTTTATTATTGTACTAGAGTACTGTCAATTCCTCAAGCATACTTACCTGTGGTAGTTTTGTACAAACTGAAACCTTCTTTTTTATACGTCACCGACTGTCACTTCCCCTTTTTTAGGTTCTAAGTTCACTTGGGACACTGAGCACACTATCTGTTTGATTTTATAATGCAAAGACTAAAGGCTTAGTAAAAGTACTTCTGGAAAACCATGGTGTGTATGATTTTGATTCTTTCTCTGATATTCCATTCCCACTAATATGTGCCATTGAGCGTTTCAATAACTAAAATATTATTCACTTAGTCAATGGAAATAATACTATGACATAATAATATATGCCATACCTCAACTGCCGCCCTGGTGGTACTGATATGACATGACGTCCCAGGTGCAGTGCCATGCACTGCACCTGGGGTCAGAACTAGTATGGTTGCAAATGCTTTCCCCTTGTTTCCCACACAATAAACAAAAGTGACAGAAGGCTCTAGTCCATGTTTTACATGTGATGCCTTTGCGTTCCGGTACCTGTGGTCGCATGTTTCCTATCATATATGCAGACTCCGATCAGAATGCAAAGTGCAAAAAAGCCCTACATAGGAACTGGGGAATAACTCCCAATTTAAATCTGACATCATGACGTCCTCTTCCTGTAATTCATTTCCACATATGGCATATTTCCAAGTTTTGCTACGGGGTCCCAATTTTTGTCAGAAGTCTCATGGCAAGGCTGTCAAATGTCAGAGTTGACAAATACCAACAGCCTGATTAGGCTGACAGTTTTGCATACGCATGGGTCGAAATTACAAGTTAAATGGCATTTAACATATCCCATAATTATTCGATGCATTTAATAACTCAAGCTTTATTCAATTTTGGCAGGTAAAACCTGTGGTAATTTAACAAGGGAAATATGCACCTTATTTACTGAACCCTGGGGATTTTGGTGCGTTAAAACACCAACATCGGCCTGTTATTCCCCACAAACTCATAAATAGGTGCAGTTAGTTTATCGCACCTGATAAATAGCGTACCCAGTGGTATCATTATTTATCAGGTGTGCTAAAGAGAACCTAGTCTCGTAATCAGGGCATAGGAGTGTATAACCTTGATTTTACCTCATGTCTCTGTCACCCACCATCAAACTCTCTCTGGCCCATTATCTCACATTTGCACGTTCTTTTTCATCATCCATGTGTCCGCTCTTTGTCGTTGTTTTTCCGTCTTTCACTTCCCCATAATTTCCCTCTTTGCTGCCTATCTTTTGTTGTGGTTAAATACCTTCAGATCCACAAAAAAGAGTGCTGGTGGGCACCACCAACACCATTGGATCAAATTAAGCACTGCTCTGGGCCTATCCTAAAGTCTTTTCTGGAGCAGAACCGAACGCCTGTTTTATGTGACTGGGGGCTAAAGTTAATTCATTTAACTCGACATCTCTGTGAGTTACTGCTTTATTTTCAGGCAGTGCATCATAAAAACAACAGTGAGAAAGGTTTGCCTCTTCCTGTTTTTGTGCTGTCTGGAAATAAAGCGCAAAGTGGTTACATGAATTCACTTGACACTTTGCAGGTGCATGAACCAGGCGTTCAGCTCTGCTGCATCAGAAAAGACCATCATGTTAGACTCTCTAGTTCCCCAGCTTCAACGTCGGCAGCTATAGCTGCAAGGTCACATCCACTCCCCCTAAGTCTCACATCTGAGTACTTGGCACCACCTACCAATGTGCTATTTATGTCTTCCCTGCACTGGTGTTGTTCTATGGGAGGAGGGATGAGAAGCATTGACTGAAGCAAAGTGATGTGATCTGGAAGCAACCCCCTGTCACATAGAGAGCAGTGGCCAGGCTGCAAGCTTATTACAAAGCCAAATAGTCAAGAGCTTCTTCTCAGTAAGCAAGCAGAGCACACCCACAACGGTAATTAGCAACAGCAAGGACTATGTTCATTTACTCAAAAAACAGCAAATAAATAAAGCTACTTCTTTCATCGTGTAACAAAGAAGCAGCTGTGTTGTGCTCCTTGCTTGATCCCTCTTCTGAGCCCACTGCATTGTACACAGCATATGTATACCAATAAGCTCTCATTTGCTACAGGTCTGCACACTGCAGGAAGTGGCAAGTGGCAAATATAAGCTTATATCAGCAGCAGCCAATATCCATTAACTCGATGCTGTTCAGAATGCTGTCGAACACTGCACAAAAGAAGCCACCAGGGTCTTTCTGGGTTGCGCAGTGAACAATGTAAGCTACAGCTCTTCTGTCTCAGAGCCACTCACACTCTTTTGAGCAGCTGGTGTGTTGTTGAATGGAGGCACGAAGAAGCACCAACAATCATAGACATAGAGAAGGGACTACAACGATAATGCCATTGAATGTAATGAACAGCAAACTTTAAACCATTTCCCTCTGATAACAAAATGATAACTAGGAGCCAGGACTTTTCGAGTAAACTGTAAAGAATGTATCTATGGCTCAGATTTACAAATGCTTTGCATCAAGTTTGCGTTACTCTTCTAACGCAAATCTGAAGAAAAGTGTTGAGATGGAATTTAAAAACCAACGCAAATTGTAATATGCGTTGGATAGTAACCCAAAGTATCGCAAAGTTGTGCAATGCACTGCCTTACGTTGTTTTGCATCAAGGGGGCATTCCATGGGTGGTGCATTTGTGTAACCATGCAACCACAGATGGGTTTTAGTGCAACTCACTATTGACGAAGAACTGTAGATAGGCCTCTGTACCAAAAGCCTACGCCTCCTCAAGGCAGATGCACTGTGAAGAAATGCTTTCATTTCTTATTTTTTGCACTTTGCATGTGTGCTGAATTGTACATCATACATACAAAGTGGGGAAAGCCTTAATGCATAGGTTTTGTACTGGACAGTACCGCTTCCATTTCAACACCTATGCGTTAGACAATGCAGACACCCTGCTCAGCAACTTTACTTGCTGCCATGCATTGTGTGACCTCTTGCTCAATTTGGAACCAGTTTTGTGGGTGAACTCTATATAAAATAAGCCCCTGACGGCCAGTCCTGACCAGAGTGACAGTCACAAGATAGTCACTGGTGAACTTATGGAAACAGAGACAGGAAGACAAGTGGGGCTCGGAGAAGTGACATATGAGGAGAGACAGAATATCCAGAGATTCACTTTAGAAAGTGGAAGATCCCTCCTTGAGGAGGGCCTTAATGTGAGGAGGTTTTCTATTGTTCCTTCCATCGGAGCCTGGAGAATAAGGAGAGTTCAGGATAGAAGAAGGGGCGCTTTCATCCACAATCTATCCTGCATCAAGTTTCCTAGCTCCACTAAATTTTCCAGATGTTCTTCCTATTGCTGGTTGAGTAAGTGGCTGTGCCGGGATCATGGGTGTGTGTGCACTTTCATGGTGTGAGGTACAGGCTAGATGCAATGTCTATCAAATTTCAGCTAATTCAGCGGGTGATATAACTTCTATTACATTTGGTCTCCTTGTGTTCCTCTTATATCATGTAGCAGGCAGATATCGGATAGCACATTGGGGATTTGGGAGTAACAGTCTGCCTAATGCTACATGCATAATACCATACTGGCGATTACCAGAACTGCTTCCTTCACTACCACTCACCACCTTTCTTGCTGTCATTTACTTGTATTTTTAGGAGCTGTGGGAGACATTTGATATGTGAAATGTGCATGCAATGTTGCCTTCTTGACCTCTAGCCTGAGATGCACACTAGGAGGTTTCGCCCCAGTATTGTGGCATGCTCAGTTTCTTGATCTATTTCACTGGGGCTCAAAACTGGGCAAAATGGCCTACTGGATCAGCAGTCCAGTATGAATAAATACAGAGGGGTACTGTAGATACCAGAAGCACAAGTCCTAACAGCCTCTACTAACAATGGCCTAGTTTGTAAAGGGCTACATGCTGATCAATTACGCCCACATAACTCTCAGGTTGATAAATTGACAATGGATGCAACATTTAGTAACATTATTATGTGTGCTCATGTGCACTGTACTAGTGAAAACCATGGCATGCTTCATTGCGTGGTACTAGTCATCCAAGATGATGACTTATCCCTGTGAGAGAGACGAAGCACCCACTGGACAGACCTAAAAGCGATATCTAATTTTTATAGACATTAGGAAACCTCATCACAAACATCTTAATTTTGGATATTAAAGAAAGACTAAACACCAAGGGGCAGATGTATCAAGTGTTTTGCATGTCGCAAATGCTGCGAATCGCAATTTAGCAGCGTTTGCGACATCAAAAAGTGCAATTGGCATGTATCAAAGAAATCGCATCGCATAATAAGAAATCGCATTTTTGCGAATTCTTAGTGTGCGAGAAGTGTTTATAAGCAGAATAAATAGCGATTTCCAATTTTGCATGTCCCTAAGTTAGCGAATATCGCAATTAACAAATCGCAAACTAAGAAATCGCAGCAGTATGTAAGAAAATATCGCAAATAGCGATTTCTCAAAAATCGCATTTTTAGAAATCGCTATTGACACCAAGTAGAAGCAGGTGGTAAAAAAAATATATAAAAAGGCTCCCAGAATGCATCCTCTTACTTTTCAAATAGGCGGGACTATACCTGATTGCCAGGAGGCTGCACATTCAAGCTCTTGCCCAGAGAAGACAAAGACAGGAGAGAATCTTCAGAATACGCATTACGCTGTTCCAGCAGACTCAGGAGGAGATCTATGAAAAATACAGGCTACATCCTCACACCATTATTGACCTGATAAATGAATTGGACCCTTTTTTGGCACATCCAACAGGCAGAACACAATCAATACCAACACATGTGCAGGTATTGTGCTCACTGCACCTTTTGGCTTCTGGCTCTTTTCAAACTGTAATGGCAGAGGTTGGTGGAGTGTCAAAGATTGCCCTATCACGTTTCTTTCATGTGTTCCTGGATGCAATGCTAAGGAGACTACAACATCATATATATTTCTCCAATACACAACAAGCCATACAGGAAACAAAGTTGGATTTCTATCAAATTGCAAGATTTCCACATGTGATTGGATGCATTGATGGAACCCATATTGCCATCACTCCTCCTGCAGCCATTGAATATGTATTCCGGAATAGAAAAAGCTACCACTCGCTAAACATCCAGATCATATGCAATGCCACAAACATTATCAATGACATTGTAGCCAAGTTTCCAGGGAGTACACATGACTCTTTCATCTTCAGACATAGCGCAATTCATAGACGTCTTAGTGCTGGTCAGTTTGGAGATGGATACCTGCTAGGTGAGTAACACTCATACAAACATCCATCCATCCATCAAAATGAAATGGAACATACAGTTACTTTTTTCTCTCTTACTTGCAGGTGATAGTGCCTACGCAGTGCGTGATTTCATACTTACCCCATACTTGAATCCTGCAAATGCAAGTGAAAGACAGTACAACAGGGCACACCGGTCCACATGTGGGGTAATTGAACGTACATTTGGAATACTGAAAAGCCGTTTCAGATGCATACACAAAAGTGGAGGTGCATTGCAATACAATCCAGAGACATGTTGCAAAATTGGGACAGCATGTGCAATGCTGCACAACATGGCAATTCGCAAAGGCACAGAAATTGAATTGAGTGACTCTGACTCATCTGATGATGATGATAACCCTCCACCAAGAATGGCATTGGCAGGAGTAGGAGCCATGGCTGGCCGTCAAAGAAGGACAGAGATTACCAGAAATTATTTTTAGGTAAGAAAAACTAAACACAAAATCAAGTTTGCAAATTGTTCTTTTAATTCACAACATGCAAACTGTAGTACTATCTGTTTGAAACATTTCTTTGAATTTTTGTTAAATGAAATACCCATACGTGGTAAAGAAAAGAAAACAGTTTCTCAATGCATTTCTGCTGCATGGGTCATTAATCATAGTCATTTTTTGCGCAGGCGGCTGGAAGCATGTTGCTCCTGTGAAGGCATGGCCTCTTGCTCAGGTCCGGTAGTGGAACGCCTTCCACTTCTGCGTTGGACCATTATGTTAGTTGGGGTAGGGTTACTACTACTCCTACTGGAGTTGTCCTCACTTTCTCCAGAGCATAGAAGAGCGCTTGCACCTGAGTTGGTGGTTTGCATGCTTTCCAAGACCGATGTCATTTTGTCCACACTCTTTGCCATTTTCAGTGTGTAGTCACTTAATTCTCGCTGCATGTTGATGCTGCGCCTTATGAAATTGCTTGTGACTGCACAAAGCCTGTTGATGGCCTTGGTGTATGTATGCATTCTGTCTTGCGCAGCCTTTGCAGCCCTGTTACGTGCTTTTTCAGTTTTGACCAGTGTCAGGCAGAGTTTGTCAATTGAAGCAGCCATGCCTTCCTGATTTTTGTTACTTTTAAGAAGCTGCCTATTTATTGATCGCAGTGCCTTGTGTTGCAGGCGCTGCACCTGAAGCATGTCCTGCTCAAGGCCTGCGAACACTGTGCCTCCTTCACTTTGTCCTCTGTTGCTCCCACATGCCACCAGACGGAATGAGCGTGCCCTCCTTGGACTTTGGGATTGCTGTTGTGAGTCCTGAGAGGACACTGTAACTGTCTCCTGGGGGACTGATTCAACTTCAGAATTTTCTTCCACTCCCATTGGTTCCAGAGGTGCAACACGTCTGCGCTTCCTGTGTATGTTCAAATTGGGGACAGGGGCATCAGTGACTTCATCCTCATTATCAGACGTCACATGAGGAGGTTTATTTTCAATAACATTTTCTGGCCCAGATTCTCTTGTCTGTTCTGTGGATGTAGAGTGTGGAATATGAATATGTGTTTCTTTACAATTAAATGATTTCATTGCAGACTACAACTTGTACTACACTGCTTCAGCATGCCAAAGAACTACTTGGTAAAATGACATGTGTTACTATGATGATGAGTGGTACAATCTCAATAGGACTACAACTCCCATGATGCATTGCTCAATTCTGGTTTCACGGTGTAAGTGGACTACTATTTATCTGACTATGAGTTTCTGCACTGAACACACACACATTCTTTACACACATACATGGATGCAATTAGCATTCATCTTACCTTGTGTAGTTGCTGTGGGTTTAGGGCTGTCTATGGAAGCCACTCCACTCACACTCTCAGGTAACAGGGTGGATTCTATCAGTTCTTCATGGGGTGTTGGTTGGTCCACAGCAGAAGTTCCACCACCTGTTTTGTTTGCCTCTTTAATTCTGTCAGCAAGTCTCTCCTTAGATCTGAGTCTCATATCGTACCACCTTTATTGATTTCATCAATGGAGCGAGTGGTGACTCCAACAGAGTTAACTTTTTCCTGGATCTCCAGCCAGATTTTCCTTTTCCTGGAGTCAGGCACTTTCAGTGCTTTTTTGCCAAACAGGTCCTCATGGTTACACCCCATTTCCTCAATGAGCACTTCTTGCTCCTTTTCTGAAAACTTCTGCTTTCTTTTCCTCTTCACCAAAGCCATTTCCTCCTGTGCCTTCTGTGTCTTCATTGCTCTCCAAACAGGTCTGCTCTGCCTCAGCACACTCTTCCAACTACCACTGGGTGTACTGAAAAAATGTTCTGGTTGATGTTGTAACACAGGTCGATGAAACATGCATCATGTTTGGCTTTAAAGCAGTACTGAATAGAGTCAAAAGTACATTTTGAAATAAAAATGAGGTTTCATAGAAATGATTGGATCATGATTTGAATAACCTCTGAGGGCAGCTAACAATATTGCAATCAAAAGCGTCTAAAGCAAATTACATATCTTTTGAACCCTATCTTGACTCTCTTAGTGGGACATTGTTAGAAATTAGGATGTTTTATGAGGGGGTGAAAACCAACTGAAGCAACAACCACAATACTTGTCAGTGTGAGCCACAATAGTCGTTAAATTAACCTGGTAGTAGGCATTAAAGCAGTCAGGCTTAACTTAGAGGCAATGTGTTAAATATTTATGCAGCGTAAAACAAGAATGTGGTAACATAACACAAGAAATATACCACACCAACTTAGAAAAATTGAATAAAATGTAATAATCCTTGTCAGGGTGAACCACAATTGTCACTGAATGCACCTGGTAGCTTGGCACAAAAGCAGTCAGGTTTAACTTAGAGGCAATGCGGAAAATATTAATGCAGCATGCAAACAGAAATAAAGTGAAAACCCAACACTAGAAATATTCAACGCCAATTTAGAAAAATACAGAGATACATTTAATTAATTCTTTGACACCAAAATGACAACAATCCAATCAGTAGAACCACAGTTCTGAATTTCTAAAGTTTTCAGTAAAAATTAGAACTTTAGAAAATAAAGCTCTAATCACGAGCATCTAGTTGTGCAAGACCATGAAAAAGCTGAAAGTTATGACTGACTGCGATGGATCGCGGTTGGGATACAAGGTTTTGATTGGGTCCTGTATCAGCTTACCTTGGGACTCAGAAATGTTTGTGAAGAAAAATGTCTGCTTGGTAACGGTCAGCAGGACAAGGCAGTTAGCTGTGTCAAAGGAGGAGTCATTGAGGAGCCACTGGACAAGGTTGCGGTAAATATATCTAAGTTTGTATTTTGTCACTTTGTTGGTACTCAGAAATCTCGAGTGGGATGAAGTTGCAGGCCATAGCCATTGAGGACTCCATAAGTCCAGATACCCATTCTGCAAGGAGGCACTGAACGGGATTTGTTGGATGAAAATTGTAGAAGTTCCTTCCACTTCAAAACTGGGACCCTCAGACCCACTCTTCGGTTCTCTCCCAGACCTGCACAGGACACTCAGAAGTTCTGCCCTGCATTTTTGAGGACTTTCCTGCTGCTGGAGGTCTACCTTGAATCATCAGAGGAAAGCCATGTGGCTTGAGGACTGCCGTGCTGCTTGATCCCAGGACTATGAGAGTGACTCCAAGGGCTAACTGGCTACCCTCCTGTTCTGACCTACAGAAACACAAAAAGCTCCAAACAACTTGAGCCCCGCACCTGAACCCTGCTTAAAATGAGTCCTATCTTCCAAGTGTTGCCTACCCAGTCCAGGATCATTAGAGGAGGTGATAAAAGTATTCAAACAGCCAAAAACGCAAAACGTAGGACTTTTCACCCAAATAGTGCTCTGAGAACTGAGAGGAGACATAGACCTACCGGCTTGTCTAACCATCCAAAGTGCATCACCAGTCAGCCTGACTTTGTGGTATCTCCAGCTATGTTCTTCTCCAATGCAGGAAATTCATTTCAAGGGTCCTTCGCCAATGGGGTATCCGGCCTCATGGGATTGTCTTCGGCTAGAGCCCTTTGCCACGCCCACTTGAGATTTTTTACTTTCATTTCAAACACTAAGTCTAAATGTAGAAATCTTCACAGTGACTTTGATTCTAGGCCATCAGATAACGATGCTCCCTCCCCAGAAGTCTCCTGCAGCTTTAGTTCACCGAACTTTACCTTCTCAGACATGTTTCCTCAGAATTTCTTCAAAGTTCGAAGGTAACCAGTGACCGGGTCCAATCCACTTCCTGTATCCAAACAGTTTTCCTTCTTGGTTGGTAATATTTATGCCTTTAACCCAGTCTCACGTGACTAGATGTCCGCTGTTGGCACTTTAATCTTCTCGCTGTTAGTTTTTCCTAAAAGCTTTAAAAATTCATAACACCGGTTCTACTGAGTGAGAAAGTGGCTCTATATATACTGGACAATAATGAAGTACAGTGTGTATAGAGTCCACAACCTCCAAAGGTATAACAGAGGTTAAAGTCAGGACTGACCTTACTCTCCAAAGTGGTAGCTTGGTCGAGCAGTAAGGCAGTACCAGAGGGCAGTGCAAAGCATTTTTTGTACACACTCAGTCAGCAAAGGATTTCACACACTCAAAGACTGAATTCCAGGCCAATGGTTTTTATATCCAAAGATATAGTTGTTTTCTTTTTAGAACCAACAGGCATAAAAATATACTTTGCTAGATATGAGAACTCTCATGTAATTACCTAGCAAGGAAGCAATAAAGCTGGTGAACACAATAGGTACAGGAGTTGCTGAAGGCAACTCAAGTCTAGACACACTTTAGCATTGAGCTCAATTGATTGTTACCCTAAAAGTACAGTTGATTACAGTACAGATTAATTTAGTAGTTCCAGGACTAGATCCTAGATTCAGTCCTGGGGTCTAAGCTGAAACCAGATTAGCAAAAACGTTTTAGTTACTGTGGTGAATTTTCATGAATATAAAGCTGTTTTAAAAGTTCACACTTGGAAACTTTTCAATGACAATCTGGCAATGTTATTCAATGGGAGAAAATTCAGGGTGCAGGTAAAGTATCAATCAATCAATCAATCATAGTATTTGTATAGCGCGCTACTCACCCGGAAGGGTCTCAAGGCGCTTGGGGGAGGGGTCCGCTACTGCTCGAACAGCCAGGTCTTGAGTTGTTTCCTGAAGGTGAGATGGTCCTGTGTCAGCCGGAAGTGGATGGGGAGGGAGTTCCATGTCTTGGCTGCCAGGTAGGAGAAGGATCTTCCTCCGGCGGTGGCTCTTCGGATGCGTGGTACGGCGGCGAGGGCGAGGCTTGTAGAACGTAGCTGGCGGGTGGGCGTGTAGAAGGTCAGGCGGTCGTTGAGGTACTTGGGGCCCATGTTGTGGAGAGACTTGTGTGCGTGGGTAAGGAGCCTGAACATGATCCTTTTGCTGACGGGGAGCCAGTGCAGGTCCCTCAGGTGGCCGGAGATGTGGCTGTGTCGGGGATGTCCAAGATGAGTCGGGCGGAGGCGTTCTGTATGCGCTGGAGTCTTTTCTGTAGCTTGGCTGTGGTTCCCGCGTAGAGGGTGTTCCCGTAGTCCAGTCGGCTGGTGACGAGTGCCTGGGTGACCGTCTTCCTGGTTTCGGTCGGGATCCAGCGGAAGATCTTTCGGAGCATACGCAGGGTGTTGAAGCACGATGAGGAGACGGCGTTGACTTGTCTGGTCATCGAGAGGGAAAAGTCCAGGATGAAGCCCAGGTTGCGTGCGTGGTCTGTTGGCTTGGGAGCGGTGCCCAGGGCGGGAGGCCACCAGGAGTCGTCCCAAGCGGAGGGCGATGGTCCCAGGATGAGGACTTCCGTCTTGTCTGAGTTCAGTTTCAGGCGGCTGTTCTTCATCCACTCGGCGACGTCTTTCATCCCTTCGTGTAGGCTCGTTCTGGCAGTGGCGGGGTCTCTGGTCAGGGAGAGGATCAGTTGGGTGTCATCGGCGTAGGAGATGATGTTGAGGTTGTGTTGGCGTGCGATGCCTGCAAGAGGTCTCATGTAGACGTTGAAGAGGGTTGGGCTGAGCGATGATCCTTGCGGTACGCCGCAGATGACTTCGGTGGCCTCGGATCGGAACGGGGGAGGCGGACTCTTTGGCCTCGATTCCGATTCGGTCAAATATTCCGCCGTACGATTCGCATCCGTATCCGAATCCGTATGAATGGGAACTTTACGTCCGACCTGCGAATTCCGATCCGTTCCCATCTATTTCCGTACGATTATCACCGAACCGTCCGAATCACAGTCGATGATCTGTACGAACATGCATCGGGAATCCTACCGTACGATTCGTAACCAGCCCGTACAAACACACAAGTACGATCCTGTACGAGAAGCCTGACAGCGAATCGTACGGAACTAAGTTATCGCACTCGAATAATGATTCGTACGGCAATATGCGGCTCGCATCTAGCAGCGTCAACACATACCACACGCGTACCCCTCGCTCACGCACAAGTACGACACGCACACTTCCCCACACGAACACCCCCACCCGCCAACGGCCCGTACCAGTCAATCGCACGCACAAGTACGACACGCACACACCCCCAACAAGCCTACGCGAACACCCCCACCCGCCAACTGCCCGTGCCAGTCAATCGCACGCACAAGTATGACACGCACACACCCCCACGCGAACACCCCCACCCGCCAACGGCCCGTACCAGTCACTCGCACGCACAAGTACGACACGCACACACCCCCATGCGAACACCCCCACCCGCCAACGGCCCGTACCAGTCACTCGCATGCACAAGTACGACACGCACACACCCCCAACAAGCCTACGCAAACACCCCCACCCGCCAACGGCCCGTACCAGTCAATCGCACGCACAAGTACGACACGCACACACCCCCAACAAGCCTACGCGAGCACCCCCACCCGCCAACGGCCCGTACCAGTCAATCGCACGCACAAGTACGACACGCACACACCCCCACGCGAACACCCCCACCCGCCAACGGCCCGTACCAGTCACTCGCACGCACAAATATGACTCGCACACACCCCCACGCGAACACCCCCACCCGCCAACGGCCCGTACCAGTCACTCGCACGCACAAGTACGACACGCACACACCCCCAACAAGCCTACGCGAACACCCCCACCCGCCAACGGCCCGTACCAGTCAATCGCACGCACAAGTACGACACGCACACACCCCCAACAAGCCTACGCGAACTCCCCCACCCGCCAACGGCCCGTACCAGTCACTCACACGCACAAGTACGACACGCACACACCCCCAACAAGCCTATGCGAACACCCCCACCCGCCAACGGCCCGTACCAGTCACTTGCACGCACAAGTACGACATGCACACACACCCAACAAGCCTACGCGAACACCCCCACCCGATAACGGCCCGTACCAGTCACTCGCACGCACAAGTACGACACGCACACACCCCCAACAAGCCTACGCGAACACCCCCACCCGCCAACGGCCCGTACCAGTCAATCGCACGCACAAGTACGACACGCACACACCCCCACGCAAACACCCCCACCCGCCAACGGCCCGTACCAGTCACTCGCACGCACAAGTACGACACGCACACACCCCCACGCGAACACCCCCACCCGCCAACGGCCCGTACCAGTCACTCGCACGCACAAGTACGACACGCAACACACCCCCAACAAGCCTACGCGAACACCCCCACCCGCCAACGGCCCGTACCAGTTAATCGCACGCACAAGTACGACACGCACACACCCCCAACAAGCCTACGCGAACACCCCCACCCGCCAACGGCCCGTACCAGTCAATCGCACGCACAAGTACGACACGCACACACCCCCAAAAAGCCTACGCGAACACCCCCACCCGCCAACGGTCCGTACCAGTCACTCGCACGCAAAAGTACGACACGCACACACCCCCAACAAGCCTACGCGAACACCCCCACCCGCCAACGGCCCGTACCAGTCAATCGCACGCACAAGTACGACACGCACACACCCCCACGCGAACACCCCCACCCGCCAACGGCCCGTACCAGTCACTCGCACGCACAAGTACGACACGCACACACCCCAACAAGCCTACGCGAACACCCCCACCCGCCAACGGCCCGTACCAGTCACTCGCACGCACAAGTACGACACGCACACACCCCCAACAAGCCTACGCGAACACCCCCACCGGCCAACGGCCCGTACCAGTCAATCGCACGCACAAGTACGACACGCACACACCCCCACGCGAACACCCCCACCCGTCAACGGCCTGTACCAGTCACTCGCACGCACAACTACGACATGCACACACCCCCAACAAGCCTACGCGAACACCCCCACCCGCCAACGGCCCGTACCAGTCACTCGCACGCACAAGTACGACACGCACACACCCCCAACAAGCCTACGCGAACATCCCCACCCGCCAACGGCCCGTACCAGTCACTCGCACGCACAAGTACGACACGCACACACCCCCAACAAGCCTACGCGAACACCCCCACCCGCCATCGGCCCATACCAGTTACTCGCACGCACAAGTACGACACACACACACCCCCAACAAGCCTACGCGAACACCCCCACCCGCCAACGGCCCGTACCAGTCAATCGCAGGCACAAGTACGACACGCACACACCCCCACGCAAACACCCCCACCCGCCAACGGCCCGTACCAGTCACTCGCACGCACAACTATGACACGCACACACCCCCAACAAGCCTACGCGATCACCCCCACCCGCCAACGGCCCGTACCAGTCACTCGCACGCACAAGTACGACACGCACACATAACGCCAACACCCAAACCAGCACAAGGACTTTGCAAACAAGTGGCACAACAACACTGAACATGTCTCCTTTGTACAGACCATAGAGAATCAATGTCCTGGTCACAGCCAAACAGAGGTCAACACTAACACCCACCCCATATAACACACACACAACCAATTCAAATTAAGCCACACCCACTATTTGACCAATAAAAGGCTCCACACATACAACCCATCATCCTTTGCAACATACCCATTCTTGCAATGAAACACAGAGCACACCAACTATAGCAGCCACATACCTTCACACATACACCCTATCACATCTACACCCACACCACCCCCTTCACAATCACAACCACACACCCTCATCCATACACACCATCACCCCCTCAATCACATACACCCCACACCATGACCGCACCCAAGAATCCAAAGTTCACTAACCCGGAGATGGAGATACTTACAGATCAAGTCATCAGAGTCGAGCCACAGCTGTTTGGCGCATTGGTCAGACAGACCAGCATGGCAGAAAAAACACGCCTGTGGGAGAGGATCGTAGACCGGGTCAATGCTGTTGCACCCACCCGGCGCACCAGGGGGGAATGCCAGTCCAGGTGGTATGATCTGCGGAGGATGGTCAAGAAGAAAATGGACCAGGAATACGCCTCTGCACACCACACTGGAGGAGGTGGTCCCCGCAGACCTCCTGTATACCAGCCCTGGGAGGAGAAAGTCATGGCCCTGCTGCCACCGGCGGGGGTACATGGAATATTAGGAGCCGTTGAGTCTGGTGAGTGTACAAAAAATACATGTTACATTGGTGGACTTACAACAGTGCCCAGCAGCATGGGGTGGGTGGCCATGAGTCCTAGCAGGACATAACTAAAAGTGGTTTGTTGCAAGTGGGACCCACAAAGGGTGGAAGGTGGAGGGTAGGAGGCTGCTCTCATCCCATATGCCCCAGGGCCTCACCCAGGCACCATGCCCAATGTACAGGGATAGAGAAATATCACACAAGATAGTAGACCACAGCTCCTAAACAATATCATGTTGTGGACACACCTTCCAGAGATACAATATTTTGTGACACAGTAAGGCAGTGTAGCAAGTGAACAAGCACAAACAACCTGCCTCCAACCCTGTCTCCCCCTCCCACTGTCGCCCTCTCCCTCTGTCGCCCTCTCCCTCTGTCGCCCTCTCCCACTGTCGCCCTCCCTCCCACTGTCACACTCTCCCACTGTCACACTCTCCCACTGTCGCCCTCTCCCTCTGTCGCCCTCTCCCTCTGTCGCCCTCTCGCTCTGTCGCCCTCTCCCACTGTCGCCCTCCCTCCCACTGTCACACTCTCCCACTGTCACACTCTCCCACTGTCGCCCTCTCCTTCTGTCGCCCTCTCCCTCTGTCGCCCTCTCCCTCTGTCGCCCTCTCCCACTGTCGCCCTCCCTCCCACTGTCACACTCTCCCACTGTCACACTCTCCCACTGTCACACTCTCCCACTGTCGCCCTCTCCCTCTTTTGCCCTCTCCCTCTGTCGCCCTCTCCCACTGTCGCCCTCTCCCTCTGTCACACTCTCCCACTGTCGCCCTCCCTCCCACTGTCACCTCACCGCATCTCCCTGGGCACACACACAGTTGCACCCAAGCACTGCACAGGCCTTACAAACACCATAGAGCAGAATGTGTAGGGATGTCTCCTAATTACCAGCAGTCATCCACTAAGTGCCTGCAACACACACACCATTTCCAGCCAACACTGTACTGTGTCAGGACACACATATCGTAAACCTCTGTAGTACACAATGGCCACAGGTGTAGGCAGCACAAGTCCCTCCTGTGATCACTGCAAACACAAACACCAGGACAAGGTCACACACCCTGTGCATGAAGACAAAACCACCAATATGCCAGCATGCAACGTCAGGGGGCAGCCAAATCATGAACGATGGACGCTTGCAAATCACACACAAACTACTGCCTTGGCCTATCCTACACCCGCCTTACAGAAACTCATCCCCTGGGGACAGGCTTTGGAGTGCAACACTGTCCCAATTGTCATATACCACAACAAAACACTCACTCATATGAAAACGCATACTACTCATACATGCACATTGCAGATGCTCAAGTCCATTGTGGCGCTCAAACAATGCACGTGCCCCATCTCATGAACGTTGTGGATGCACTGAAGTACCAACATGGACATGGGTATTGACAAGGTAATGCGTCTTACAGAAGTGCCAAGTTCTAAATCCATGATCTATAAGTGTGTGTACAGGTCCAGGGGTGTTGGCATTGTTTGGCCATCACGGTACAGCAAAAGACATCCAAAGTAGTAGATGTCATGCAAATTAATGATGCTCTGTCTCTAACATCAACATGCTGTATCTAAACTCTGTGCATGCTTGACGCAGACATAAGGATTTACACCGTATCCTGGATGTTGCCTGAACATGACCAATGCCATACTTGTGTTGTGCCGCCAATACAAGACACAGCAATGGCTGTGTCAGTTATTGTCAAGATAATGGAATAATGAAAATACCCCAGAGTACATGTCAAATTACTACCACTACATACACAACAGAACAATGTCAACAATGTGAAGCTTGTGGAACTGTGATGCTCATAATGGATAACTAAACAAGATGTCACTTGATAGTGCCTTAACAGTGTCTGTCTCTCCCACACACAGGGGAACGTGTGCCCCCCCCAACCATGGGGGAGAAGGATCCCAGTCCCAGGCTCAGCAGGACCCAGACCCCACCGACAGCGACGCCACTCAACGCACTGTGGATGACCCCAACCAACCTGGCTCCTCTGGATCCCAAACGCCTGCAGCAATTGTACCAGCTACATCTCAGCCAACCACCGGACCCATTCCCACCACATCCCAGCAGACAGGTCACAGCCCTGCCCATGATCCACAATCGAGCCAGTCTGAAAATGAGGGACACCCTTTGTCGGGCGCCCCTGAGGTTGCAGACGACCTCCACCCTGCCAGCACTCGGGGGGCCCGTCGATTGGATGTGCCCACAAGCGCAGGCCGTGTTCGTGTGGGTCAGGGTGGTGGGAGTGGCGGAAGGCGGAGGCGAGATTCTGGCCAGTCATCTGCAGCATCCGGTATGCCTGAACTCGCTAACATCCTGGAGGCATACCGGCGGGACACCAGGGAGATAGGTCAGCTTGCGGAGACCCTCAACCAGGTGAAAGAACAGCAGGCAGAGCAAATAGCCAGGCAAGACCTACATTATGGACGGGTGGAGGCAAGTCTGGCTCAGCTCTTGACGGTGCATCGGGAAATGAGCCAATCGCTACGTCAGATAGCTGCCAACATGCAGCACCCTCCCTGTGTCACAAGGCCAGCAACATCACGGCAAAGTGTGACACCAGCCGCAGGGAGGTAGGAGGAGGAGGAGGAGGTACTCTCTGACGTAGCATCCCATGCATCGTCCAGGCCTGCACCTGAGGGTCCCCCAAGAAAGGTGGGTCGTCCACGGCTAAGACGTTGAGGGGCAGTGGGCCATGCAGATCTCCCAGGACACTGGACCTGGCATATTGCCCCTGGGTGCAACAGCATCCCCTATGAGACTCTCCCACATGGACATGCTAGTCACAGTCTGCCCAATGATGCCAAGCACTGTGGCCTGGACTCTGTTGACTGAAACTGTAAGGCATCTCATCTCCGGCAGTGAACTTTGGATTCCACCCCTTTCTGTACAGCACTTATTCACGTTCCCTGCACAAGATCTCCCAATAAATATACTAATCCTCATACGCATGTGGTGAGTTATCTTTGAACCACAGCATAAATTGATATGTGTGTGCAAATGTATGAAATGCAAGGGTATCCGTCAAACAGCAGCCAACCACACACTTGGATCAGAATCTGAGTGTGGACACACATTGGGGGGAAAATCCTAACAACTAGATACATGGATGGAAAGACACACCTGTGTGGGATAGTAAATGCTGGAGGGGGGTTTGGAGCCCAAAACTGCTATCACAGGCAGGCCCAGGAGAGTCACTTTGAGGTGTACACATCAGTGTGACAAAAGTAGTTGGCCACGTAGGGAGTACCTACAACTCTGTCCCCAGGTATGTGAACTATCGTCTGCATGATGCAGTACTGTGGATGTGATGAATGGCGCACAGGACAAGGTTGGCAGGACAGACTGTGGGCAATGGGCTGTAGCACTCTACACAAGCACACCTGAATAGGTGACCTACCCCTATGTAGCTACAAGTACTATACTACTGTAATGGGAGCAACGCATACAGAACAACTACCCACATCTGACAAATACCTACACCAGAATGGGGAAATCACACCACACCCAAGAGACGTGGTCATGGTTTGTCTCCCCTGTGGCTACTTGACTGACAGTGACAGCTATGTTTTTGCTGCTGTGGCGTTGACAAGGTAACACTGTACAATATTGTGCCTATGGAAGGTGTGTGTGTGCTGTACACGGCACATGACCTGGTGGTACATAGACCCAATGTAATGTGAATCTGCCATAGTCGTGCCAGTATGTGTTGCACACACAGGCATAGCAGCTGCAATGGCTGAGTTAGAAGCATTGTGATAGCAGGAGGGTGAATGTCTGGGGTAGTCTGTGTGTAGGGCAGCAGGAGCATGCTCTATAAATGGATGAAAGGAGGGTCATCCTGTAGGTCTCTGTGTCCCTGGATAATGTGTGCGGCATGGTGGCTGTATATGCAGCAGCAGCAATGAGTGAAGACATGCTGGCAGGAGGGGTGTGACAACTTGCAAAACAAGCACATACCACAAGGGCATTTGCAAGCCACAAAGTGACATGTGTATGTGAAGGCAGGAGTGTCTGCCTCACTCAGGGTCACAGCAAATAAAATGGCACAGTAATCACCAAAGATCACAGCCACTGGATCAGGGCCCTTACGGACAAGTGGGGCACAAGACACACAGCGTCAGCAGGTGTACACTACAGCTAGTGTGTTCAAAGCCAAAAAGCAACTACAAAGCCATCTACCTCACACACAACATAGTATTCTAGCCTCCCCCACACCATGCGTGTGGTCACTTTACAGGTAAACACATAACAAGCATAAGCTAACTTCATGCTAAATAGTATACATGCACATTAGAAGGACATGTGCGTTGACATCAAGGCGGCACATTTATCTGTAGAAGTCAGACGTCATGCACAACATGATTATTTACATTGGGAGCCCATAGAGCATTATCAAACATACATGAGCATTGGCAAGAACTCCAATTAACACTATTAATGATGTCACCTGTAATGCAGCAGTACTATTGGCTACAAGCCTGTCAAGGACTGGCCGTACCTTACTTCATCAGTGTGGTGTGATGCTCAAAGGGTTCCACCTCCAAATAGCCCCTTGGTCTGAGTACAAACGACAGACACAAAAGGGTGATCAGGCGAGGGAAGGAGAGGATGGGAACTGATGGGAGGGAGACCTGAAACAGAGGTAAATAACCATTAGGAGTATATTCTCATGTCACTGACACTACAAAAACATCATTAGCTACACTGTACCAGTCACACCTGTGAAGTTTACTGACTGTAGACAATTTTAGTTGAGTAATCATGGTATCACATGAGATCCGATGCTATGACACAGACACATAAAACCTAGGACAGTCTGTCATCCATTCGAGTCATGTGTTACGCTCTCAAGTGAGCTACCATGCAATGAGATCTATGTTGTTACAAATCATTCACTGGCTCAGATGAGGTTGACCTTACAAACTCATGGAAACATATGGCAATGCTACTTACGCTAACTGTAATGTATGCATGTGATTATGGGTACCCATAAGGGCCATGTACCCCAACTTGACTTGACCCACAACAGCTGTAAGTATCACATATGATGACGAAGCTAATGATCTACATGCAATGAAGGCACTCAGTAGCCAGTCTTTTGATCTGTCAAGTGTGCATTACTATGCTAAACATGATATGCAGGTTTAAAAGATTTAAAGTGCAAGTGATGTTGATCCAAGCCACATAATGAGACCCTAGCATTGCCCAGTAATGCTGCACGGGACTAGAGATTCATGGGAATGACCGCACTCCACTGGTGCTACACAATAAATCACATATGCATCACCCAAACATTGTCATTTTCCATGCTAAACATTAATGGCATCATGTGAATCAAAACAGAACTGCTACTCACTGTGAAGGCTGGTGTAGCTGTATTTTCGAGCTGCACTGCGGTAACGACATGACAGTGACATGATATACTGCAACAAGGGGCAATGCATCCATGTAAACAGAATGACAGGACAGTTATCTCAACATGTGGAACATAGACTGTGCCACACCTACACCACATGCTTTGATGGTAAACAAACGGAACTGGCCCACAAGCTGGAGGAGAGGATCCAGTCACATTCTAATGCACACAGTGAGGCTGCAATCCCCCACAGAGTCCGTGGTTGTGACCTCTGACACAATGTAAAGCCATGGTATATGCAATGTAGCAGTGTCAATGTCTACACACATGGATGATTTCACCAGAGTCTCTAACTACAACAGATGACAGTCAGATGGGGTGACTATCCTGTCATGGGAGTGGGCATACATGTAATAAGTAACATTTTGTAGTTGCATGTATCCATGGTCTCACTACATGCACATGAACATGTACCACACGTTTCAAAACATACCAACGCTAAACAGCCTCATATGAGTCCTTACCCAAATTGACTTCTCCACATGTCCATGCATGCTCTGTTGATTTGGCAGACATTGCAATCATGATGAGCAATAGCAGGATGACCACGATGACCCCAACGGAGAACAGGCAGGGCGAGCTGTGGGTGAGAGTGGCACACAAGGGGTCAAGTTCTGTTTCATGTCATTTTGACGATGTCCTGTTTATTATCCAGATGTTGTAGTGCACCTGTACATTCAAAATGCACACATAGCACGTATGTGTGTTGTATGACATCTGCACCTGTGTGACACTGCACACCAAACATCCAAGTGAGCTTGCATACAGTCTGTTGCATACACAGCATGCTACCCATGCAACTCTATTGTAGATGTTTCAGATTACAGCTGCTATGACTCACCATCATGAAAAGAAGTTGCGGATGAGGTGACTCCGGATATCATCTTCACCCTCCTCGTCGCTGGCATCCTGGGCAAGGCCTTCATCCTCAACGGGCGGATGTTCCAGCTCATCAGGTTCAAGGTAGAGTGGCACGGCCTTCTCCACTGCCATGTTGTGTAGCATGTAGCACACGGTGAAGATGTCACACACCTTGCGTGGGCTGTATTGGAGGGCTCCGCCTGTCTTGTCCAGGCACCTGAACCGGCTCTTCAGGAGTCCAAAAGTTCGCTCGATCACCCGCCTGGTCTTCCCATGAGCATTGTTGTACCGCTGGTCTGCAGCTGTGCTGGGGTTGCGTAGTGGAGTCATTAACCACGGCATGTTTGGATATCCAGCGTCTCCTGCAAATTGACATCATGGAAATGAGTGTGTAATATGATGCAGATCATGAAGTTGTGACATACTGACATACAGAGCTGACAGGGCATACTCACCAACAAGACATGCCCGGTGGTTGTGCAGCTGCAGCATCATCTGTGGTACCCTGCTACGCCTCATGATGAAAGCATCGTGGCACGATCCTGGAAAATGTGCACAAACATGTGAGATAATTATGTTGGCAAGACACACCACCAGGGCATTTATCGAGTGGTAGTGTTTCCTGTTGTGATACGCTTGCTCCTGAGCCTGTGGTGGCACTAGAGTAACATGTGTACCATCAATTGCACCAATTACATGTGGCATGCGGCCCAGGGCATAGAATTCCCCCTTGACATCTGTCAACTCTTCTGGAGTAGGGAATGTAATGAATTCATCCAGGTGCAGCAACATAGCTGCCAATACATCACCCAATACCCGGCTAAACATAGTCTGAGACATCCCTCCCACATCAGCTATGGTGAATTGGAACGTACCTGTGGCAAAGAAATGGAGGGCTGCCATCACCTTTACCTTGGGTGTCAGCGCAGTTGGATACCTGTGGCGTGGTTGTAGGTGAGCCTCCAGCCTGTCCGTCAGGTCCTTGATCATCTGTCGGTTGAAGCGATACCGACGGATGCAATTGCGCTCCCTCATGGCTTCCAAGTCAGGCAACGGCCTTTCCAGAGGGGGTGCCCTGCAATACACAATATATAGAAAATTTCTTCAACGGTCTGACTAAGAAAATAACAATGTACATGGCACAAGCAACACTGCTTCAAATAATCTAGACAATTTGGAGTGTGGCGTGGGATACACACTAATGTAACATGTGCAAGCTCCCAGCCACTCCTCCGTGAAAAGTAAAAGACCTGTGGTGTGTGGAATGGATATGACATGCATACAAACGATCTGATGGAAAGGTCTTAGTGGGCATGACAATGTATCATGTCAGTGACACACGTCATGTGAATGTGAGTAGCAGCTTGTCTGCACATCCAGACAGCTGACAGCAATACACACACACACCACATGTGCCATCATTTGCACAGTTCTGACTTAGTTTTTTTTTTTTTATCAAATTGACTTTATTTCGGATATATTGCAATCCATAAAAGCACAAAATCATTACACATTTCACTATAAAAACACCACAAAACTTTACAAAGTCAATCTTAATTCATACATCATGTACTTTTCTTGCAAGAATGAGTAGACGAAAACAGTACCACAGATAAAGTGCAAATAGTGCCCACATACAACAAAGTGCATTGGTGCATTGGGATTCGACTCATTCATATTTACTCATCTAAACATTTTCTTAGTCTCACAGTTAATTTTAAAAATTCTAACACCCGGAGAACACTGTCAGTGTGCAAAAGCTGTAAATACATGAGGGCAGGTCTAATTTGATTAAAATTTAATCTCTTTAAAAGAGTAACAAGATACCGCCTGCGGGGGTATTCATAAAACCTACATAAAAATATAAAATGCAGCATATCCTGTGGAGACTTCCCGTCGCAGCCACAGGGAGCTGCAGTTTTCTTAAAAATGTCCAACTTTGGTCTGATTAAAAGATGATGAAAGATGTTAAACCTGAACCGGGTCAGCAAGAATTTTTCATGGGGGGTAAAGGAGCATGTTAGGTACAATTCCATAGTATCACAAGTTCTTAACATGATATACTTCCTAACATTGGGTTTCAAAAGCTCCATTTCATCTCTTCGAGTACTACGATCCATGTAAAAGGCCCTCTTAATTGCTGCAACATCACCCTTAATTATTACACTTGGGTTTTCAAACAAGTTCAGGCGTCCAAGCTTCAGAAATTGGGACTTCAAGTATTTAAGCCATGGTACACACATTGCATAATCAAGCGATACAAGATCTTCCACTATCTGGTGAGTTAAAGGAATTTCATGATTTAACCATAGTTTTACCCAGCATAACAGTGGTCTTAGTCCGATGATATCGGATAAGTGCTGGCTTCCCAGCTCTACATGTACCGCTAGATTCGATGTACTAACTGGTACACAAAGCAGACGCTTTAAAAAATTATTTTCGGCTGTCTGTAGTTGTTCGCCATTTGCATAGCCCCATATTTCGCTGCCATAGAGTGAAGTTGATTTGGCATTGTATAATTTCATCATGGCCACATTTGGCTTTTTCCCCAGTTTAGTAGCAAAGTTGAAAATGGAAGCATTTACTCTGGTCATTTCCCCCTTCTTCCTAGCCACATGTGGGGCCCAACTAAGCTTTGTATCAAATAAGACACCCAGATATGAGAACACATGGGTGGTGGGGATCAGGACATCATTTAGCCTAAAAATGAACTTCTTTTTAGGTTGACGGCCAACATGCATTATGTAGGATTTAGAATTGTTGACCTTAAGGTCCCTATCAGTCATGAAGTTATTAAAAACATTCAAAAGTGCCTGGAGACCCTTTTCTGTTCTTGAGATTAAAACCGCATCATCTGCGTATAAAAGCAGAGGAATACCCCTCGCACCAGCTCTAGGACAATCTGATTTTACATCCTGCAGTACGGCATCTAAATCATTTATATAAAAGTTAAAAAGAAATGGGGCCAGGATGCACCCCTGACGTACTCCTTTATTAATGCTAAAATTTCCTGTGGTTTCCCCGTTCGATGAAAACCTCACGTTAGCTCTTGTGTCATTGTGCAAATCCGCTAGGAAGTCCACAATCCCCCTATCAACACCTTTATCCTTCATGGCCTGCCACAGCCTCCTCCTGTTAACACAGTCGAAGGCTGAGGACAGATCCATGAAGGCAAGGTGAACTGCTCCCTTCTGTACAACCGTTTATTTATTCAGGATAAGAAACAGGTTGAGACACTGGGTTATGGTAGATCGGCCTTCACAGAAGCCGTATTGGGAAGTAGACATAATATTGTTATCGAATGACCAGCTTGTTAATCGTTGAAGTAAGACTCTCCCCATGACCTTAACCATTGAATCTATTAGGGATATTGGTCGGTAACAGAGAGCACTTCCCCTATCACCCTTCTTAAATACAGGGACTATAGTTGACAATCCCCACATTTCCGGACAACCCACTCTGGCCGCAGCATTAAATACAGCAACCAGAATGGGTGCCCAGAAAGCTGGATCAGATTTGTAGAGATCCGGAGGTATTCCGTCAGGTCCCGGGGCTTTGTTTGCAGTGAGACCCATTATAGCAGTCAGGACCTCACTTTTATCAAATGTAATAGCACCACCCCTATAAGGGGGGGCAACAACCATGGTTCCAGGGTCCTCCGAATAATACAAGCTTTTAAAGTGACTTTCCCATTCCTCTTTAGTTATGCAGCAAATAAGTCCATCTCCTGGGTCCTCAGCCAAAAAAGGTTTTTTAACCAGTGCCCAGAACTTGGTGCTGCTGTTCAGAGTAGAGGGATCAAGTAATTCCTCCCAGGCCTCTTTTCTTAGGAACTCCTTACGAGAGGTAATGATAGCCTTATATTCCTTTCTGCATGATTTTACGTTCTCCCGAATCCTCGGGGTAGCTGATAAAGCAAGCCTCAGGTTGCGAGCAGCTTTAGTGCAGTCCGGGCTAAACCACCTCGGACCTATTTTCACCTGGTTTTTATTAGGGACGGATAATAACTCTGACACCTTCTCCGAAACATTTTGATAAGCCGCTAAAACCTGCCTGGGGTCCCCCCCTTCAATGGTACAGTCTTTGATATCCTCTGCACAACTTTCAACAATGTTTTTATAGAGAATGTCCGCTGAGACCATTGACCATTTTAGCCGCCTCCTCCCATCTGTTGTTCCCAGCCTACCTTGACTATTATTCTTATTTCCCTTTTTTAACCAGGGGCATTTTAGGCAGATTGTAAGAGGGTTATGGTCACTAAATTCGCTTGGGACAATGCAAAAAGAATCTAAAAATGTTTGCATCGTCCGAGAGACCAATATATGGTCTATGAAGGTGCCCCTACCATGCCCTTTAAAGGTGGGAATATCAAAGCGATATAGCGGGTCCCTTAGTGTCATAGCCAGTGAAAGGTCAAAGTCGTCCAACAAGTCATTACACAATTCCCCCTCAATTGTGTGCTCCATATGGAGAGAACCCACACGTTCACAGAGCATTTCTGGTAAACACTTATACAATGGGTCTACACAGAGATGCAGATTAAAATCCCCCATAATCATGAGGTTATGGCCCAAATCTTTCATAAAACTAGACACAAAAGAATTTAATATAAAAATTTGATTCCTGCCTACACTATCTAGATTAGCATTATAAAAATTCACCATGCCAACATGGACATTACCTCCAGATAAAACTAAACCCATTACACCTGTATGCTGTGATTCAATTCTTCGTACTTTGCAGGGTATTAATATGGAAACAAAAATTACAACACCCCCCTTCGGCCTACCCCTTATTGATGGCAAAGCTGGCACATAAAAAGCCTTATACCCCTCCAAAAAGAGGTTACATCCCACCTCCCAAGTTTCTTGTAAGCAGATGATCAAAAATCGCTTAATGTATGTCACCCAGTTTTCATCAGACATTTTAGCCGCAAGGCCAGCGATATTCCATGAGACAACATGACACTCTGGCGTTATGCCCACCTGGTTTTCTGAGTTTGTAGATTCACCTGTAGCCACAGTATCCTGAGCCGCAGGTACCACCCGTCAATCACACAGCTCAAGACCGGATAACACTTCGTACCTGTTCTGTGTGTTACGATTCAACCCATATTGATGGCGCCCAACACTCGTATTCCTGTTAAAGTTTTCGTTTGGTCCACCTGACCCACAGGGGTTAGTGATGTTATAGAAAAATTGAGTGTCTTGAACGGGAGTATAAGGTTCAAACACCCGCCTGGTTAGACTCTGTTGGGGTGTAGATTTGCACAAATGTGCATAAAAGTATCCCAGGGGACGCACACAGATACTGTTTTCATTATATACCAGTGAGGAGGCTCTCAGAAGGACAGTTGCCACGTGCTGGGGATGTTTAAAATTTATAACTATACAGTCCCCCGAACCTATCTTTTTGGAAGGTCCCACCCAGTTTACGCGCCTTACAGCCATTATCTGGTCAGAGTATGTAGTGGGAAAACCACAATTTTTGTTGAGCCACGCCACTGCCTTATTTTTCAAAGAGGTGTGGGATTCATTATAAGGAGATGCAGGATGGGTACCACAAGGGGGAACATTAGTCAGTACTGCCACAAACGGTGCACAGTCCGGTGGTAAGTTTAGATAACGATTATACCTCGGGGGTCTAGGGGCTCTACAACTTTGGGGAGCTATAGATGGTTGTGGCTGCGAAGCAGTTACCACAGGGGTGTCCAATCGGTTTGGTGTTACAGATCCCGTGGCAACTGCAGCAACACTATTCCCCCTCCCCTTGTTCCGCAGATCATTAATTTCCGTAGCTTCTCTCCCTTTTCCCCCAGAGTGTACATTTCCAGTAGATATTGCAATCCGCTGTGTCGATAACAAACCACCCAGCCTCGTGACTTCCTTTGCCAGGTTATCAATCTTATTGGATAAAGGTTTAATGAGCTCCTCTATCTTTGCTGTTAAAGAAGCTTCTAGATTTTTTATAAGTGAAGCAAGCAGATCAGTGTTTAGATTGACACCATTACCATTAGTGCCAGTACCATTAGCGCCAGTAAATACAAAAGGGGTTATTGCAGGGCTATTAAGTACCTTGCCAGCTTTTTTTTAGCCTTAGAGTTATTTTGCATCCCAGACTCTTTTTGAGGTACTGTCCTGCAAGTACTCAGGGGCCTAGTTTCAAGCTGAGTATCATTCAGCACACCAGTATCTTCGCTTGACAAGGCGATTGAATCTGAATGGATCTCAACACTCACTACAATAGGCAATGGAGGGTCTACAGATGTAGCATCACTCGTATTAACCTCAGTGTCTTGGGTCATAGTAGTGGGGGATTTTTCTGATAGTTCCACTGTCATAGTGCCCTTCCCCAGAGAGGCGCCTCTGTCGTTGTTTATCTGATTTATTTTCTTAACCAGAAAATTATCCATAGAGGCGGGGCCCACCACCACCTTATCAGTTTTGGATTTAGACATTATAAATAGTAGTGATACAAACTTACACACTAATAACCCCTGGTCTTCACACTCACAAGAATAGGTAAATAAAGTATACCAAAAGAAGTCTCACGTGCTCACGGCACGCTGGAGGTCCGAATAAGTCAATGTAAAGTCCCTGGCCCAGTCCAGGCTCCTCAGCCCTCTGAGGTCCACAGAGGGCCCGCCCTTTGCCCGGGCTTCGCCCCGGGCGCTCCCGCGCGCGTCCCGCGGGATGAGGGGGCGTAGTCTCCTTTATGCGCCGCCCGGCGCTTCCTGCTTGCGTGGGGGTTGGAGTTTCTGCATCCCCCGGCGGAGCCAAGCCCGGCCGGGAACACCACGGTGAAGTAAAAGAATAGCGGAGCCAAGCCCGGCCAGGAACACCACGGCGGAGCAAAGCCCGGCCGTGTACAGCCACAGGTCTGTTGATTTCGCCTTCTGACTTAGTAATGTTGCGGTGTTTACATTCCCAAAGTATTACATGACCATCATCATACATCATAAATCTTTGATTTGTGACAAATGGTATGTGCTGCCATCACACATATGAGTGGGTAATTAACACACGGGGTATGGTGTGTGTACATTACAAACCAGGTCATCACGCCAAGGACACAACATAGATGCTCCTACAGCACATGTACTGAACTGTATGGACGAGTTACTTACGTTTTGTAACAAGATATCAGTAAGGAACAGTAGTTATTCGCATAATCCCGACTTTGAATACATGACAAGCTTTTGCCAAATATGCCTCCCTGGATGCCATCAATCTGCCCAGTGAGTCGGGGCTATCCAGGCCACATTGGAAAAAGACAGTGTGGGTGATTGGCATCCTACAAGGGCGTGGCCAAGTATTGCCCGTACCTACAACGCACACTCTGCCAGCAGTTACACAACCATGTCCCACAGAGAGTGTGGGTACCAGACAAAGAGGCATGTGATGTAGGAAGAGCCAACTCCCAGACTCAGGGAGGATGAAGACATGTTTCCGTAGTGCTCATACCTCTTGGATGCCCTCTACAGCGGAGCTAACGGGAATGTGGTCTGTGATTTGGGGGCCTGGATGCCCATGCTCTCTGGGGTGGGGTGGGAGGACAGGGAACATGGTCAGTCCGGGGAGGGGAGTGGGCGTCTGACAACGTGCCTTTCTACAGCCAAACATGCAGCGTGCCTGTACATGCTGGCCAATATAGATACAGTACATTCCTGAAGATAGGCCTGCAGAGGCACAGCGGAGCGTGAGTGGAGTTGAAGGACCTAAGTGAGGAGGTTGGTCCTCATGGCGGCAACGGGGAGAAAAGGGGCAAGGCTCCGGCCACCCACGTAAACACTACACTGTACGTTGCCCACTCATCCACAAACACGTTTGGAGTTGAGACATCACCAGTGTCAGGCTAGGTGTCCAGACCACTTGCATCCCCCAGTCCACCTGTCCTGTCGTCTTGGGACTGACACTCACGTGCCACTGGGTCTTCATGACCCTACAAATACCCATTCATACCCATTGTAATGAGCTGTGGCAGGCTCATTGAAGTTTTACTCCCCATGCAGCATTTATAGCGGTGTTCAGCCACACAGTCTCCACGCTGGAGCCGTACGGTGTGTGGTATTGGGGACAGCACCACCCAAGAACGGCACCAAGGCTGACACCTGGGGGACTGTTGCCAGTGAGGTTGTGAGGTGAACCAGCGAGGACCAGGGTGACCATTCACGTCCTGTCTGTCCCAGCGGTTCCGGGACGTATGCGCCGCCTGCGTCAGGGACAAAGCGAGTGATGGCGTCAGGGGTAATTCACCAGACGCGCTCGTGCCCCCAGACGGGTCCGCTGGGCCAGGAGCCGACGCAGAGGCCGTTGTTGGGTTGAGGGACATCATGGACATGATGAAGTTCACTGACTCCTCCTGCTTCACAAGCAGGGCAGGGCCCGGAGGTCGTGGTGCAGGCTACGACGGCAGCTAATCTGACAGAGCCACATGGCCGGTGTCACCCGGATCACATGCAGCATTGCACGTGCATTGTGGGGATTTGGAAGTGCAATGACATATCTTTGACTCATTTGGGATACGTAACGACTCAGCCCTGGAGGACTGATGTGTAATTCAGGGGCTCTGAAGTCTCAACACCCACGCCCAGGCACTCGTCCTACGTCCAGACCATGAGCTATATTGGTGCAGGGCCAACTGCTGGAGTCTGAGCGGCTTGTGGGTCCAATCACAGCTGGATTCATAGGTGTGTTCCCAGCAGTTTGAGCAGCTCTTGTTGTTGTGCTTGACGTGAAAACAGTGGAGACACCAACGGTGAGGGTCAGTCACTAATATGAGTCGTTGGCATTCCTAACAGGCTTAGAAACGGACATCCATACTGGCACCGTCCGGAGTCAGACAATCCAAGTGAAATGGTCTGAAGTGAACGTACTATGATTTTACTTGAAAAATGACTAAGCTTACACTCATACAGGACCAGCGCTTGTGTTGTGAAATAAAGTTCCTGACGTGTGCACGCAGAGGTGACGTCTGAGTACTCAGACAACGTCATCACGGCACACACAACCCCAACATCACATGCTGGGCCGCAGGCCATGGCTACCGACACACAAGTGTAGTGCTGAGCGATAATTGCCATATCCAGGATGACTCTTGGGGATATTCAAAGGTGAGTAATATGATACTGACCTGTAAATGTCATATGCTAACATCATGCACAATGTCGCACATGGCACACACATGACGTGGTCACACAGGGTCATGCTGAGCGGCTATTAGACCTCTGTGACAGTGGGCATGTTGCTGTCATCATGTGCCAGTTCCCTGTACTGAATGGTGTGGCATTCCAGTGTTGATGTGCATCACAATATGTTGCAGACTTTACTCCGGTGTGAAGTGTTGAATGCATGTGATGCACATGTGAAATATGGTTGATGACATGTCTCGCCAGCTCTTCACACATCAACTGAGTCACAAAGTCACAGTCCCTGTGCTTCTTCTATGTCTGCCACACCTTGGGCATGCTGATGTATGGATGCCATGCTGATGTATGCATCCACATCCTAGACATGAGTGTAGACTACATCCCTGCTATGTGATTTCCTGGACTCACTCTCCCAATGGTGACATGGGGTAGGACAGGGATGCAGCCTACACAATCGTACACTCGAGCATGTCTGACGCACTGTATCCCAATGGTACGTGCGTGTGCACGCCTGGTTTCCCTATTGCATTTCAGCCATACGCGAGCCAAGCGTACCCCAATTGTACGTGCATGTGTACGCCTCGTTTCCCTATTGCATTTCAGCCATACGCGAGCCAAGCGTAGCCCAATGGTACGTGCGTGTGTACGCCTGGTTTCCCTATTGCATTTCAGCCATACGCGAGCCAAGCATACCCCAATGGTACGTGCGTGTGTACGCCTGGTTTCCCTATTGCATTTCAGCCATACGCGAGCCAAGCGTAGCCCAATGGTACGTGCGTGTGTACCCTTGGTTTCCCTATTGCATTTCAGCCATACGCGAGCCAAGCGTACCCCAATGGTACGTGCGTGTGTACGCCTGGTTTCCCTATTGCATTTCAGCCATACGCGAGCCAAGCGTACCCCAATGGTACGTGCGTGTGTACGCCTGGTTTCCCTATTGCATTTCAGCCATACGCGAGCCAAGCGTACCCCAATGGTACGTGCGTGTGTACGCCTGGTTTCCCTATTGCATTTTAGCCATACGCGAGCCAAGCGTAGCCCAATGGTACGTGCGTGTGTACGCCTGGTTTCCCTATTGCATTTCAGCCATACGGGAGCCAAGCGTACCCCAATGGTACGTGCGTGTGTACGCCTGGTTTCCCTATTGCATTTCAGCCATACGCGAGCCAAGCGTACCCCAATGGTACATGCGTGTGTACGCCTCGTTTCCCTATTGCATTTCAGCCATACGCGAGCCAAGCGTACCCCAATGGTACGTGCGTGTGTACGCCTGGTTTCCCTATTGCATTTCAGCCATACGCGAGTCAAGCGTACCCCAATGGTACGTGCGTGTGTACGCCTCGTTTCCCTATTGCACTTCAGCCATACGCGAGCCAAGCGTAGCCCAATGGTACGTGCGTGTGTATGCCTCGTAACACCATTGGATGGGTTGCATACGCAACGGCAATGTCACCGTACTTGTGTGGGAATTTGAATAAATACATAGCCAACATCTAGGGGAACAGTGTACTGACCAAAATGCAACCAGGTTGTCATGGATACAGAGTTTTTTGAGGCTCCTACAGGTGTTGTAGGAAATTCAGTTGGGCAAAAGTATACAATGTTGCAAATGTTGTTGTTCAGCTCAGGCTCAGTTTTCAAACCATGCATATGTGTGTCATGGCCTTATGTGTGATGTGATTGGATGGAACATAGGATGCTAACTATGGAGGCCTATCACACACTACTCCTTGCACTCACAGACCCTCTGCAGCACAGATATAAGGCAGCATGTGGCTGTGTGAGGGCACTTGACTGCACAACATTGGTGTGGTAACCGCAGCTGCTGTCTCTGAATCCTGTGGACCCTGATTTGCTGAGCATGGAGAGGGCACCTGCATTCACTGATGCTGAGAACAAGGCCCTGCTAGATGCCCTCCTGCCAAACTACAGCAAGCTGTATGGGAGACCAGGGGATCAGGTGAGTGATGTGTGCAATACCTTGGAGTGTGCACCTGTTGTGTGTGTGACATAATGGCCACTGTGCATGTATGGTGTTTAGATGCAATGTTGTTGGGAGTGAATGCCAGGGTGTACAGTGTTGTGTCAAGAGGGTTATTTCTTGTAGTGGGGTGTGTGACAGCGTGTCAGGGGCTGCAGTGCATCCATATGTAGCATACATTGCTCTGTGAGTGCCATGCTCTAAGAGTGTTTAGCGCACGTCATGTCATCTGTAGCCTTTCAATGGCATGTACTGCAGCAGTGTTTTCTCACAGGCCACATACTCCTGGACAATGATGCAAATGTGTGGAGGCTACGATGCCCTGTCATCATTAAGTATTTTGTGCACATATGTGTGTCTTTTGGACATGGACCAGGTGTACTGATGCTCTTTTACTTTACATTTGTGACAGGTATCTACCTATGAGAAGGGTGAAATCTGGCTGGACATCGCCAGTGGGGTCAGGAGTGAGGGGGGGCCTCGCAGGAGGCTCAGAAACATCAAGAAGAGGTGGCAGGACATCCGGTGCTGGACCCGCCGCATCGCCAGAGTCCAGCTGCATCTGGAAGCTCCACGCCCGCATGGCGGCACCCGCCACCTCACCCCCCACATGCTCCGGGTCCTGGAAGTGGTGTTCCCAGACCTCCATAGGCAGTTGCAGGAGGGACAGCAGCAAGTAGGGGGTAGGTACATGTCTGTTTGTTGTCATGTGTGTCACATGCTCCCTGCAGTGCTCCAAGGCATGGTAACACTCCCATAGTTTGAGTGGTGTGGTCAGACAGGCACTTCATGCATTGGCATTACAATGTCCCAGTTTCTGCAGCAGCTTCTTTAAACTTTTTGCCGTACTCCACATTTGCCCGGCGCTTTGGCTGATGTTTGTTTTTCACATGTACTCCTATGGTGCAATGTCTCCGTATGCATCTTCCTTTGCACATCATCATGTTGGAGGTGGGTCTGTGACACCTGTTGGTACATTACATGTAGCACCACATGTGCACTGTGTCTGCCATTCTTAATACTTTAGCACGTATCCTGAGTGTCAACATGTGTTTTCTGCACGAGTCAGCCTCAGTGGCCTTTGTCCATGGTACTCTTTCGATTTGTCATGTGATGGATACAGGTGCACAATGTACATGTGCAATATTTTGGGCTCATGCATAGTCACACTGGGCAGTGCGTGTGTGCATATTCGCCAAATACTTAGATTGTTGTTTCTAACTAATAATGATGGTCAGCCACACAATGTGGCTTTGGGTGTCAACAGCTGTGATGCCAGTGTGAGGTGATGTAACACTTGATTCATGTCCCAGGATGGCATCAGATTTCAGTTCAGGCAGGACTTTTCCCATGTGGCACAAGGTGTAAGCAATTCAAACATGTCCAGGTCTGGGTTTGGGTGGCAGGGTGGGAAAATGAGCTGGGATGCATGATCAGCTATCCTGTTGTCAGGCTGTGGATCATCATTGTGTCTCTCATACTAGTGTTTTCCTTGCCTGTTGCTTGTATCCTACTATACATTGAGCGTTGTGTCTCTCACAATTGGCCACAACTAGACTTAGCATTGTGCAGAGTTCTGTGTCATGTGACTCATAATGCATGCCATGTTTAGAAATGAGGCAAAATGTATTGTAGCTTATATGTCTGATGTGTACAGGTGACTGATATGTTTTTGTTGTTCTCCTTGCCCACAGCCGCAGCATCTGAATCTGAAGGAGACACAGGCGCGGACCAGGCAGAGGGACCCAGCGACAGTGCCACATGCTATGAGGAGCCAGAGGGAGGCAGTGGCACGGAGGGTGAGGAGAGTCTGCAGGCCGGACGACATGTGACTGACACATCTTACCATGCCGACAACTCCGAGTCAGACTCTCAGGAGGAGGGGGAATATGCAGCAATGGTCACATCTTCTTCTTTGTCTGCCCTCCCCTCCTCCAGTACCATCTCCACCCTCCCAGTCGTTAGTGTCCCTAGGGTCCGTGCTAGACCCCGTGTCTCCTTTGTTCCCGGCACCGCAGCCCCTGCCCCTGTGTCCCCTGCTGCCCTCAGTGCTGAGAATGTGGACCTACTCCGGCAGATTGCAGTAGGTCAGACATCCATGCTGACTGTCCTCCATGGACATACACAACTGCTTACACAGGTGGTGTCGTTCATGGAGGGCATGTCATCGTCCATGTCTGATCTACGTCGGAGTGTGGCTGCCATGGAGTCAACACTGACAGCAGCTCTGTACACCAAGCAGCATCTGTCCCCCCCCATCCTTCAGACCCATCCACCTCTGCCTCTCACATACCTACACAGCATACTCGCACACGCCACAGGTCAGACACACCCAGCTCACACACACAGCATAAGAAGCTCAAAGCTCCACGCACCCATTCTCAAGGGGAAGTAGGCACACACCCAGGGAGAGGGGAGACACCCCACACAAGCATCCACACACCCAGTAGAACTGACTCACAGCCCTGTACCTCCACCCCCAATGTGTCCAAGGGTTCAGGTGGTAGTTTTTCTGCACTGGCTGCGGTGTGCAGCCAGGTTTTTGAATCTACTTTTGGCGATGCCCCAACCAGTGTGGAAGAATCCACTACACCTGCACCCACTCCACCTGTCCTTCTCTCTGCTGTCCATGCGGTGCCGGAGGATTCCACAGATGGTGCCCCCATAGTTACCACAGCGGATTAAACGCCATGTGCAGGCAAGTTTGGGTATGTGCACACCCATGGAGGCACAGACTGTTGCAGAGACATCTTTGGACTGGCCATTGGCCTTTAATAAGCGAGGACTCTTATTTGCTTTTATATTTGGAACCAGCTGAATAAAGCTATTATTTTCCTTTTCTGAACTTGAGTTTGTGTGAAAAAGTCTGTGACTGCTGTGTGCCTGGGAGGTGGTATGATGTTAAAATATAGTTATGTTGACATGTGTCAATCTCCTGGTGGTAATGTGCTTAAGAATGTTAGGTTTTTGTTGTAATGGCTGGCCACTGTTGGGCAGTGGGGGGGTGTTATACACACACACTCTGAAGCTGGGCACTGATGGGCACTGGTGGGCAGTGGTGGGGGTCTTAGCCACACACACACTCTGATGCTGGGCACTGGTGGGCACTGGTGGGGGTCGTGGCCACACACACACTCTGATGCTGGGCACTGGTGGGCACTGGTGGGGGTCTCAGCCACACACACACTCTGATGCTGGGCACTGGTGGGCACTGGTGGGCACTGGTGGGGGTCTTAGCCACACACACACTCTGATGCTGGGCACTGGTGGGCACTGGTGGGGGTCTTAGCCACACACACACTCTGATGCTGGGCACTGGTGGGGGTCTCAGCCACACACACACTCTGATGCTGGGCACTGGTGGGCAGTGGTGGGGGTCTTAGCCACACACACACTCTGATGCTGGGCACTGGTGGGCACTGGTGGGGGTCTTAGCCACACACACACTCTAATGCTGGGCACTGGTGGGCACTGGTGGGGGTCTCAGCCACACACACACTCTGATGCTGGGCACTGGTGGGCACTGGTGGGGGTCTCAGCCACACACACACTCTGATGCTGGGCACTGGTGGGCACTGGTGGGGGTCTTAGCCACACACACACTCTGATGCTGGGCACTGGTGGGCACTGGTGGGGGTCTTAGCCACACACACACTCTGATGCTGGGCACTGGTGGGCACTGGTGGGCAGTGGTGGGGGTCTTAGCCACACACACACTCTGATGCTGGGCACTGGTGGGCAGTGGTGGGCAGTGGTGGGGGTCTTAGCCACACACACACTCTGATGCTGGGCACTGGTGGGCACTGGTGGGCAGTGGTGGGGGTCTTAGCCACACACACACTATGATGCTAGGCACTGGTGGGGGTCTTAGCCACACACACACTCTGATGCTGGGCACTGGTGGGCACTGGTGGGGGTCTTAGCCACACACACACTCTGATGCTGGGCACTGGTGAAGTGCGGTGACGTACTTCGATGACCTAGGTGCGGCACGCCTCCGTATTGCACTGGTGTTGTGCGGTGATATACCATACCCCGAGGTCGTTGACGTACCGTACCCCAGCTGGATGGCGTACATGCTGCACGTATGACACTGGTGAAGTGCGGTGACGTACTTCGATGACGTAGGTGCGGAACGCCTCCGTATTGCACTGATGTTGTGCGGTGACGTACCGTACCCCGAGGTCGTTGATGTACCGTACCCCAGCTGGATGGCGTACATGCTGCACGTATGACACTGGTGAAGTGCGGTGACGTACTTCGATGATGTAGGTGCGGCACGCCTCCGTATTGCACTGATGTTGTGCGGTGACGTACCGTACCCCGAGGTCGTTGATGTACCGTACCCCAGCCGGAAGGCGTACATGCTTCCCGTATGACACTGGTGAAGTGCGGTGACGTACTTCGATGACGTAGGTGCGGCACGCCTCCGTATTGCACTGGTGTTGTGCGGTGACGTACCGTACCCCGAGGTCATTGACGTACCATACCCCAGCTGGATGGCGTACATGCTGTACGTATTACACTGATGAAGTGCGGGAGTGTGTGGACCAACATACCCAGAGATGACAGTCGTGCAATGGAGATGTGCGCGTGTGGCAACACGTACAGGTATGTTAGATTTTGTTGTACTCACCTTCTGCGCCGTCGTCGGTTTCTAAGTACGAGGTGGTGGCCGTACATGATAGGGATGAGACGGACGATGGCGTTCATGTCCTGCTTGTCGCGTACCGGGGTGCGGTTCGTGCCGGAGTGTGGTTTTACGGTAGTTTAGGGCTCTCGTAGATAAAGAGCCGTACGGAGTGTGTTCTACACGGATCGTACTTCCTGGTTCGGGAGACGCGCTCTTTTTACGTTCGGACGTTGCGTCGAGCGTCAGCCGAATGCAATTCTTATGGACTTTCGATTCGTACGGCGTTTTTTACGAGTCGTACGGAGTGACGCTTTAGATTGTGATCGTACTTGCTGATTTGTACGGGGACGCCTACGGGTACGACTCGTACGGGGAAAAACGCTCCGAACCGCTATTCGGAGCGCTTTTTCCCAGATCAGAATCGACCCCTTTGTGTTCTTCCGGCGAGGAATGAGATGATCCACTTCAGTGCCTTTTCTTGGATACCGATGTTGCTGAGGCGTTGAACTAGGGTGCGGTGGCAGACGGTGTCGAGCGCTGCAGAGAGGTCCAGGAGGATGAGGGCCGCTGTTTCCCCATTGTCGAGCAGGGCTCGGATGTCGTCAGTGGCTGCGATGAGGGCGATCTCGGTGCTGTGGTTGGCTCGGAAGCCGTACTGCGAGGGGTCGAGGGATCCGTTCGTCTCGAGGAAGGCTGCAAGCTGTCTGTTGATGGTCTTCTTGATGACTTTGGCAGGAAAAGGGAGGAGCGAGATGGGGCAGAAGTTCTTGAGGTTGGTGGGGTCTCGAGGAAGGCTGCAAGCTGTCTGTTGACGGTCTTCTTGATGACTTTGGCAGGAAAAGGGAGGAGCGAGATGGGGCGGAAGTTCTTGAGGTCAGTGGGGTCCGCTGTTGGTTTCTTCAGTAGGGCGTTGAGGTCGGCATGCTTCCAGCTCTCCGGGAAGGTGGCGGTGTTGAAGGAGGAGTTGATGACGTCCCGGAGTTGGGGTGCGATGATGGAGTCGGCCTTGTTGAAGACGTGGTGGGGCCAGGGGTCGGTTGGAGATCCGGAGTGGATGGTGTTCATCGTGCGGGCTGTGTCTTCAGTGGTCACCGTGGTCCAGGGGCGGAGGGTGGCGGTGGGGAGCGTTGGTTCGACGGTTGGGTGCATGGAAGGTGCGCCAAAGCTGTTGTGGATGTCGGCGATCTTGCAGTGGAAGTACGAGGCGAGAGAGTCGCAGAGATCTTGTGAAGGAGTGATGTCGTTGTTGCCGGTGTTGGGATTGGAGAACTCCTTGACGATGCTGAAGAGTTCCTTGCTGTCGTGGGCGTTGTTGTCCAGACGTTCCTTCAGTGATTTCTTCTTGGTGGTGCAGATGAGCTGGTGGTGCTTGCGGGTGGCGTGTTTGAGGGCGGTCATGTTGTCTGTGGTCTGGTCCCGGAGCCAGGCTTCCTCGAGGGTGCGGCGGTTCTTCTTGGAGTCCTTGAGTTCGTCGGTGAACCAGGAGGCCTTCTTGCTTCTGGGTCTGCTAGGAGGGGTCTTCAGTGGCGCGAAGTCGTCGGCGCAGGTGGTCAGCCACTGCATGAAGTTGCGGGCTGCTTCGTTGGGGTCCGTTGTGCTGGCGGGTGGGTTCTGGCTGAGGGAGGTGGTGAGCTGGTCGGCGGTGATCTTGCTCCAGCTTCTGTGAGGAACCTGTTGCGGGTGGTGGTGGGTCGTGGTTCTTCTGAAGCTGAAGTGAACGCAGCTGTGGTCGGTCCAGTGGAGTCCGGTGGAGTGGCTGAAGGAGATGTGCTTGCTGGAGGAGAAGACGGGATCAAGGGTGTGGCCGGCGTAGTGGGTGGGGGTGTTGACCAGTTGCTTGAGTCCGAGGTTGGAGAGGTTGTCCAGCAAGGCGGCGGTGTTGCGGTCCTTGTTGTTCTCGTATGTCGTATGGTCGCGTTACTTTTGTAATCCAGTACTGGACTTCTATGGCCAGCACTGGTGTCTGAACTTAAAACAGGTAGGTAATTGCGTTTCAGTATTTCGTATGATTTTTAAAGAATATTTCAAGTTTTCAAAAGTAGGCACTTAAAAGAAATGTCATAGAAAAGCTTACAATGGGTTCCTGTGGAGAAAATACAGATTACTAGCAAACCCGGTAAGGATTCCTTTTGCGGTTCAGTACTGGGCTGCAAGGTACAGTGCTGGCTTCTCGCCTGCTTGCAGTTGAGTACTTTGGAATTCGGACTTTGGCTGATTTTATATGAATATTTGCAGTTTTCAAAACTTCACACTTAGAAAGTTTTTGAGTCAGAATAGGTCAATGTTATCCAATGGCAGGTAAGTGAGTTACCAGTTTCCAGGTGAGTACTTGGCTGGTGAAGTTAAGGTTCCGGGTATAGACTCAGGGGTCTCCCAGGGTCAGGTAAGTACAGTCGGTTCCGCCCCAGCAGTGCAGGGCCGGCCGGGTGCAGAGGTAGGTAGACCCAATGATATCTAATCAGGGAAAGGGGGCCTTTGGTTGGGTGCTGCTGGCTAGCAGGCCACGCGGCTGTGGGAGTTGGGCTCCTGGTCACTTGCTCAGGGCAAGGGTGAAGTAGGATAGGACAAAGGTGGCACTGCCAGTGGCACTCAGGCGGTTGGGTGCAGGGTGCTCTTGAGCCGTCGGGCGCTCAATGTTATCCAGTGGGAAAGGTCAACAAGGAACAAATGCTGCAGGCTCGGGGATGGAGACTCTCCAGGGGCGACCAGCGCTTCGAGAGGTAAATTGGGATCTTGGAGCACAGGTAGGTACCCCAAAGGGAGGCACAGGGGGCTTTAGGGCGCCGGGTGCAGGGGTGTCTTTGGGTGCCGGAAAAGCTTACCCTCGACTGGTCGCGGTTGGGGTGGCCCCTGGTTCTGAGTCTGCAGGCGTTGGCTGGTTCGTCGAGGTGGGTCTTTGGGCACTGGACTTTGGGTCTCAGTCGCCGGGGGGACGTCCTCGGGGTCTTAGTTCGGTTGGACCCGACCCGGGCTTGGCGGGTGCAGAGTGGGCTGGTCCGGAGCTTGCTGGTTGGCACCAGGTGGGTTGTTGCAGCAGAGCCTCTGCTGATGGGAGTCCCAGTCTTTAAGAGGGTCAAGGCAGGCAGGTCCTCCGGGTGGATCACTGACATAATATCGAGTAGCAAAAATATCGTTGACAAAATATCGACAGACAGAATATCGAGTTTATATCTACAAACAGGTAAGTACAAAAATATCGACTACAAAATATCGTTTACAAAAATATAGTTTATTAAAATATCGACTTTATTAAAAACAGTGTTAAATTAAATTAATATAAAAAATTAATTGCTAAAATATACTTAAAAATACTTAAATTACCTTGTAATAATTAAATAATTAATGAAAGTTATAAAAAAATAATTTTACAATCATATTTGTTAAAACATATATACATAGTAACATAATATAATTAAATAACAATCAATATTATTACCATAGGATAGCGGAAGTGTAAAAATTACTATTCCCACTCCAGAGAGTGCAACAGTAGGGAAAGCGTTGGATAGCGTAGGGGTAAAAATTACTATTCCCACTCCAGTGAGTGCAACAGTAGGGAAAGCGTTGGATAGGGTAGGGGTAAAAATTACTATGCCCACTCCAAAGAGTGCAACAGTAGGGAAAGCGTTGGATAGCGTAGGGGTAAAAATTACTATTCCCACTCCAGTCAGTGCAACAGTAGGGAAAGCGTTTGATAGCGTAGGGGGAAAAATTACTTTTCCCACTCCAGTGGGTGCAACAGTAGGGAAAGCGTTGGATAGCATAGAGGTAAAAATTACTATTCCCACTCCAGTGGGTGCAACAGTAGGGAAAGCGTTGGATAGCGTAGAGGTAAAAATTACTATTCCCACTCCAGTGGGTTCAACAGTAGGGAAAGCGTTGGATAGCGTAGGGGTAAAAATTACTATTCTCACTCCAGTGAGTGCAACAGTAGGGAAAGCGTTGGATAGCGTAGGGGTAAAAATTACTATTCCCACTCCAAAGAGTGCAACAGTAGGGAAAACGTTGGATAGCGTAGGGGTAAAAATTACTATTCCCACTCCAAAGAGTGCAACAGTAGGGAAAGCATTGGATAGCATAGGGGTTCAAATTACTATTCCCACTCCAAAGAGTGCAACAGTAGGGAAAGCGTTGGATAGCGTAGAGGTAAAAATTACTATTCCCACTCCAGTGGGTGCAACAGTAGGGAAAGCGTTGGATAGCGTAGGGGCAAAAATTACTATTTCTACTCCAGTGAGTGCAACAGTAGGGAAAGCGTTGGATAGCGTAGAGGTAAAAATGACTATTCCCACTCCAGAGAGTGCAACAGTAGGGAAAGTAAATACTTCATATATTATTTAAAAAAATATAAATTAATATCTATAAAAAATTAATTTAAAGTAATTACCAAATAAATATAATATAACAATTAATCAATTAAAATTACCAATTAAATTTAATTATTACTATTAGTTACCTATTAATCCAAATGAATTACAAATTAAAAATTAATTAATTAACAATTAAAACTTATTTAACAATTATTTCAAATTAAATACAATTAAATAAATTGAATTATTTAATTAATTATAAATAAATGACTTCCCACCCTATTCCCCTATAACCCCACAACCCGCTACAGAAAATAAATTAGAAAAATTTAAATAATTAGCAATTAATCAATTAAATATAATTAATTACCAATTAAAATGTAATTAATTACCCATAAAAAATGAATTAACAATTAATTCTAAAACAATACCAATACATATTTTTACATATTTAATTAATTATAATTAAATTACTTCCCACCCAATTCCCCTATAAACCCACAACCCGCTACAGAAAATAAATTAGTAAAATTAACATAATTAGCAATTAATCAATTAATTAAAATTAATTGCCAATTAAATTTTAATTAATTACCAAATGTAAATTAATTAACAATTAATTAAAAATGAATACCAATAAATAAATGTACATATTTAATTAATTATAATAAATTACTTTCCACCCTATTCCCCTATAAACCCACAACCCGCTACAGAATTTAATTACGCAAAAATTAAAAAAACAAATTGCATTATTTAAAATTAATTATAACATAAATACACAATTTTCACACATATAATAACATAAAAACACTATAAAAAATTCGATACTATTAAAAATTCGATAATTTTAATAACCTATATTATATACTTCGATATTTTAACTTTATATATTTTCAAGATTCGATATTACATTACTTACCTTAAAAACGATATTTTTGATGTCTATATTCTGTCCATTCGATATTTTGTCCAGTCTATATTTTGAACTCGATAGTATGTCCATTCGATATTTTGTAGTCGATATTATGTCTGTTTACCCCTCCGTGTGTCCCAAGCTTGCTGTCCGCAGTAGTCACCGGGATTAGGCAGGAGCAGGTTCCAGGATCGACAGGCCGGTAGGGCTGGGGCCAAGTCAGTTGTTGTCGTTCTGTTGTTAGGAGCTGCACGGCGGGTCTTCTTCTTCTTGATCTTCTTTCTTCTTTTCGTATCGGGATCTGAGGAAGGAAGGTTCAGGGAGCCCCTAAATACTGAATTTAGGGGCATTACAGGTAGGGCAAAGGCAGGGGCCAATGGGTCCCTGTCCTGGGGTGAGTACATCCCCTAGCCTGCTCCTCTCCTGTGGGAGGGGGCAGGAGCCTAGCTGGGATTGGGCAGGGCTCCCCATCTACAAGATGGCCGGAGCCCGGGGTCGTGCTTCACCTCGTCTCCCCCACCAGAGGGGTGGGGTTGGCACAGGCTGGCACCCCCCCTTCCTGACATAGTTTTTCCCACCAGTCTTTCCACCAGAGTGGGGGTTAGAACTGGTGGGGGCCAGTTGCTGGGTACAGCAAATGGCCTGGAGAGGCATGCCTTTTCAGCTTCCCCCCTGCCCATCCTGGGGGAGGAGACCAAGCACCTCGCTCAGGTTGTGCATTGTTGCAGGCCCAGGAGAGCGGTGGGCTCTCAACCCAGGGGTCCAGCAACATGTCTGCTGTGTGGCAGCCTCTACGGCCACTTAGCACAGACGTGGATTGTAGGTTAGGATTTCAGAGGACATCTCTAGGATGCCCTCTGGTGCATTTTACATTAAATCCCACACTGGCATCAGTGCGGGTTTAATGTGCTGAGAAGTTTGGTACCAAAACTTGTCAGTCTTCAGTGTAGCCATTATAAGGGCTGTGGAGTTCGTAATGACACCCTCCCAGCACCATATAGTCTTAATGACATCACTGCACTTACAATGCCCAGGAATGGCCGTGGGTACTGTAGGGGCACAGGACGCATGCACCTGTGCCCACACCTCTGGCATAGGGCACGCAGCTAGAGGGGTGACTGAAGTATGCCAGGTCAGTGGGTTCTGTGGGCATGGCACACAGGGATGTGTGCCATGTCGACTTTTGGTTTAGTTCTGTACTTAGGCACTCAGGCTGCAAAGGCAGTGAGTGGGTGCCAAGGTACAGGGCCCCTGAGGGTGGCACAATAAGTGCTGCAGCCCTCAGGGGTCTTCTCTGGTCACCATGCCCTGGGTACCTAGGGTACCATTTACTAGGGGCTGACAGGTGGCCAGAGATGCCAATTGGGTGTTTAGTTTCAGCACAGTTTTAGGGAAGGAACACAGGCCCTGGGTACCTGGTTGGAAGGAACCCAGGGCACACTCAGTCAAAGCACATCAGCAGTTCAGAAAAAAGTGTGGGCATACCAAGGCAAGAAAGATGGCACTTTCTCACAGGTTGGCTATTATAGTTTTTGATACAGGCAAATTGTCTCTGTCTTCAATAATTTATCTCTAGTTGAAATAAATCAATTGACGGTGTTGGCCAAATAACTGTATGCAGGAGATAATATTAATGATTCCATATGATTTTGGTACAAGGAACATTGAGAAATTAAAGTTACAGAGGATATTGATGCCAAATGGGGGTTTGTACATGTATTAATGTAGACAGGGATATTTGGCAGAGGTATTTTAGCTTTAGGTTTTCTCAATTGCAGAGAGGATGAATTTTCATACAATATTGTTATTAATGGCTGGAAGCTCTACTATATCTCAGCCTCACTCAATAAATGTTTTGGGCAATTAGCAGAAAATGTGCCCCATATATGATAAATCAGGGGACTGGAAACACATATTTTGATTGTGTGAAGCTGTATATATTGAGAAGATTGTGAATACTGAGAGATATTGTCATGCTTGTCTTGTATTATTAGTTACAAAAAAGGGTAGAGCCCAAGAAAAGCCACTAGGACCTAGGTAAAGGATGGTAGAGCAGAAGAAAGTGGTCCCAGTAGAATAACTTCTAAGAACACACACACTTAAGTACCAGCAAGCATGAAATTACTTGTACTACAAATTCATGCTCAATATTATTATTCCTATTGAACATCCGTAGATGTTATAAAACCAGTAAAACATCTGGAAGTTATGCAAAAACAGATGTGCCCCTAAAAAGGAAAGGAAGGGGGAGAAAGAGATTTTGCGTCAAGTGAGGGTTAGGAGTGAGAGGAGAGGCAGCTGCAATGGCAGGCCTGAGATATGCTTTAAAGGGCTACTCAAGTGGGTGGCACAATAAGTGCTGCAGGCCTCCTAGTACCATCTAATTTAAAAGTCCTTGGTACATGTTGTACCAATGATTTAGGGGCCTATAAGTAAATTAAATGTGCTAATTGGGTGTAGGACAGTTGTACCAGGTTTTAAGGAGTGGGCAAAAGCACCTCAGCACTGGTAAAAGTAGGGGAAACAGTAAAACCTTTACCCTTCATAGCTTTACAACGTCTTGCAGCCCCATCTTCTTATAAGAAAGTAGGTGAACAATTTATTTTTGTTTCAGTGGTAGTGACTCAATCAAATATTACAAAACATTGAAAATCCCCAATTCGTCCCATTTCGTGTAATTGTGTAATAGGATGAACAAAGTTAGTGAATGAGATTTTTGGTATCACATTCAGGTTAACAAATTATCACGCTGCAGGAAAATATGGGCTAATTTTCCCGTAGAAAGAACCTCATAAAAAGGACAAACATTAGCTATATAATGCACTGGCACTTCAGGAAGTGTTTTTAAGGACCTTTAGAAGCAAAGTTTTAAGGAAGTAACCCCCAGATGCATCAACAAACCAATTTGTGATTCCTTAATAGCGAAAAATACCGATTCGCTATTAAGGAATTGCAAAATGGAATGCATCAAAAAATCACTTAAATAGCGATTTCTTAGAATTCCTTAATTGTGACTCGCAAATTGCGAGTCACAATTAAAAAATACCTCCCCATTCATTCCTATGGGCCTAGAGGCCCATAGGAATGAATGGGAAGACAATCTCAATTTGCGAATCGCAATTAGCGATTCGCAAATTGAGATTGCGATTTCAAGGGTGCAGGGGTGTCCAAAGGACACCCTGTTGCACCCCTGAAAGTGATATGTGCACATATGTTGCGCACACACATGCCCTTAGGGCATGTGTGTGCGCAACATGGAACTTTGAAAAATGCACTTTAGTGCATTTTTCAAAGTTTTTACAAATTACCACGAAGTTGTACTTCATGGTAATTTGCGTGCCCTATTAGCGAATTCGCTATTTTAGAAACATTCATGCATTGCATTTAAGGAATCTCAAATTGAGATTCCTTAAATGCAAATAATCGCAATTTAACGATTTCTAAAATTGAGATTTTTGCATTTGGGATGATGGGCCACATTCTCAGAATCTGGACCTTTGCGAGCGGATTTTGGTTTGATGAATCTGGCCCAAGGAATTTAACATGCATTGACATCTTCGTAGTTTGCTGATGCGTTTGTTGGGGAGGTTAATACATTATATTTAGCTTGGTAAGTTTAGTGTGCTGAATAATGTAGAGCATGTTTTACATTGAAATGTATTCACTTAGACAATTTATAATATTACGCAGCATGGTATGTAACCATGCCACAGTGGGGAATGGTCTTGATAAATTAGGCACTTAACTTTGCAGATGTACTCTTTACGATGGTACGTGGATTCACTAATGCATTTTTTTCATGCAATGAATGTAATGTCGCAATGTGCAACAGCACTAGTGAAGAATGCAATTTCAGTTTCAATAGATGGCTTATCTGTTTTGAAAAGGGAGGATTGGCTCTGGCAAAAGGGTTATTTTACCAAGTTGAATTGTCAGATTAAAAATGTGCACAGGATGCAATGGCAGGCCTGAGACATATTTTAAAGAGCTATTTAAGTGAGTGGCACAGTAGTGTGCAGGCCCACAAATAGCATTTAATTGTCAAGCCCTGGGTATGTTGTACCACTTTCCTAGGGACCTACATGCAAATCAAAAGTGCTAATCCGGGGTTGTACAATTGTATCATGTTTTAAGCAGTGTAAACAAGCACCTTAGCAGTGGGAAGGTGCACAGAGTCCAAAAGCCAACAAAAACGAATTACAGCCAAAAAAGGAAGAGAGTAGGCAAAGAGCATGGGGGAAGAACACCCTCAGGCTGACAGGTCTAACGCTTATATATTGCTCAAAATATTGCATGCCAAAATCCTGTGTATGTATAGGAATAGGAATAGTGAGTGCAATTTAATTCTGTTTGCAGACAATTGAAGCAGAGCTGAAGGAGAGACCTCATAGTTGTCTGATGATTTAAAGGTGTAACTGGACACAAATAACCTTTGCAAGATGATCCTAAAAGGATTTATGATTATGTAGGCTGCACATTGACTAAAACAGAAATGGAAAAATAAGACAGAATATGCAATAAGATGACTGCCATGAAAAAGTAAGATGTAATATTAGATCTGGCCAGTGGGGATAACATATGGTGATGTTTTTCCCTTGAAATCATATAGTATTTTCCACCTGCAAATCGCTTTCCTCTAGAGTCTGTTCCAGTGTGTAGAAAAGTGGTTATTTATTATCAGGAATTTCTTTTGATTTTTAACAATCGAATCATGCTGCAACTAATTGACTTATTTTTAGATTTGTCCCGAGCAGTTTTTAAAAGCCCGATAGGAGCGATTAGCAATTAGCTGCAAATCCAACCAATCATTAGGAAAAGATCGGAGTGTTTTGAATTTATATTCAAATTCACCCTATTAACTCCCATTAAATGAAGGCCATTGTGTTTTTAAATTTCAAATAATCTTTAATGGAAACCATTGTTAATAGTTTATGAGGCAAAAACAGTTGTTCTAGTATCTTGTATGTTTGTTTGCTGAGGAAGAGAAAGGGATATCTCCCCCGGAAATGCTTACACAAACTCAAGGAGATTGATTCACATAGAACTAGTTTGGCTTGTGAGTGCGTTGAGAACACCAAGTTGAAAATCAAGAATGCAAAATGTCCTACAATTAAAGTAACCTAGAGATGCCATGCACAAAATGAAACGCTGCAAAGTGCACATTGAAGTGGCATAACACAAATGATGTTCTCAGTGGCGTAGCTAGACCTTAGACCGCAATGAAGAGCGGTGGGGGTTTGTGCTGTTGGATTCCTCGAATGGTTTCCGGCCCGCGATTGATGCACTGAATAGTGGGGGACGATTGCCGCCCCGAGCCGGCAGGTGAGAGCTGGGGGGGAGGCCGCTGCCTCCAAAACTCATGCTGCCCCCCTTGCTAGGCCACTGGATGTCCTACCTCCTGCAGAATGTACACATTGAGCCCCACTTCCATATGTCACACATTTTCATTGGTCTTGGGCTGAAAGAGGGCACCCTATGCCTCAGGGTCTGCAGGGGGGTGATTTAGGCCTCTGGTGCATTGCTTACACTTTGGCTGCAGTTTGGTGTTGGCATTTTGCGTGGTGTGTGCATTTGTAAACGCATCCCTAATTCTCACTCACACACTGAGCTCCCATAGCTCTGCATCATCATGTCAACTAATGCTGGCGAGAGCGAGACAGGTGAAACTAGAGTCCATCAGTTTATATGAAACATTATTTAACTTAAGAAAGATAAATGTACAATCAAGAGTGTAGCAAATCAATCATCATTATATGTGTAGGCCATTGAAGGGTTATGAAGCAAGCTTTCTTTAACTAGACATGAATTTAATATTGTTGAAATGTGCATGGTGTGATTTAGGAGCTTGACCTTAAAATGGCATGCTTAGAAATGTTGTAATAACTGCAGAATATTCCAGTTTAACAAATGTGTTACTTCATAAGCAACATTTTATTCTTGAATGTCATGAACGTCCTAATTTTCCTATGTTTCATATAACATTTGAATAAAGTAACTTGTGCATTAAACAAAATAATGTTTGATTGTGTTAGGAAGAATGCATTGCCTGACAATGATTTTGCTTTTAGTAAGTGGTTCATTGTACTTGCAACGGGACATGTTGAGACGTAGCAGGACAATCCGTATTTAAGGCCTATGGGAACCAAGCCTGATGTTTCCACAATCTGTCTGTAGCTAACATTGTGGCAAAAAGTATAAGCTGCATGTATTTCCATGAGAACGGAGGAGCTGAACCTGCTTACCGAAGTGCCCAACTACCCTATTGAGTCATGAAGAAAGGAGCCTGATACAATGTTTTCAACCTGTTTTCTTGAATGTTAGATTACTGAGTGTTTCTAGGTATAGGGTGCCACTTAGCCACACACTTACTGCTGATTCTTTGGAGGATTACCCCAAACTCTGACCCTTGATGGTTGTGGCTACTGCTGCTACTGTTTTCTCTCCCTGCCTTACTTTGCTATTTGACTAAACAGATTACTACTTCAACTGTATGCTGATTTAATTGGATTTATTGAGTTTCAGCTGAGTCTTATGAACTACTCTTTATGGGGAGTTCCACTACAGTAAATTGCCTTTGCAGCTCTATTTTCCTTTGATGTCACTTGTTTGAGTGAATTAGAACTCTTTATGGGTTCTTAAAAGCGAAAGTTCTGATCTTTATTTATAGAATAGAGAACGTTCCTTTATGAAACGAGCTTAATACAAGTTATATTTTGATGCTTTATTCTGACTATTTTTCTTTGTTGGGATTTCTGAAAATCTATATGATTTATGGACTAATTGAAATAAAGGGAAAACAATAAAAGTAAATAAAGTTACGTATCACTTAATGAGAAAATACAACACAACTGTCATCATTGAATGAAATTTGAGATGTCTGGTTTGCTCCTTCACTTCTGAAACAACATCCAAGTTCCATCACTGAGAATAATAGTTTTAGCACAGAAAACAGGGCTTACCCTGCAGGATGATAAATTGGTGTTACTACTAAAATATATTTAGGTCTGAGTCCATGCTATCAAAGGACAGAGATGGTCACCTTTGACTTCCATCTCTTTTGCTAAACCTGATCTGGCTGAACACACTTCACAATGGATGTATGTCACTACAACGCATGCTTTTACAACGCATGCCATTACGACGCAGGTTTTACAACGCAAATCGTTACAACGACTTGCGTTGGGGGGCGCTGGATAGTAAATAGTTTCATTTACTTTTCCAACTCCAGTCCCCGTGGATAGTAGGGAAGGTGTTGGATAGTACATTAAACTATTCCCTATCCTAGAGCGACCCCAGCGCAATGCGTTGTAATAACTTGCGTTGTAAAAGTTGCGTCGTAATGGCAGTGCGTTGTAAAAGTTGCGTTGTAAAGGATGTTTCTCCTTCACAACCATACATCGGTATGTTTCAACTTGTCATTTAGGGTTACTTAAGGAGCAATGCATTTCAGAGAACAGGCACATTAAGACTTGCCCTCTCAGGTGCCCTGACATCATCCCATCAGTTTTCTTCCAAAGTCAAAAAGGCACTGTCACTCTACCAGCGTGGATGATGAGACCCGATTCATGAGTGAATTAAGGTGCATTTCCACTTCTTAATGAATCAGTATGGTCCAGTACACAGCTTCTGCACACACTGTCTAGATCTCCTTCATGAATTAGAAGATCTGCGTGGTTTAATACCCTGTCTCGAGTTTGTAATGCACACTTTGCATATCTTACAACTGTGTTAGCCCTTTTTAGCATCAGGCCCAATATCCGGCTCAAACGTTAAATATGAAGCAGCTTTTGAATTATTCAGAGAAACTCCAGAGGGGAATGCAGCATACCTTGCTACACAATGCTTACAAGGAAAGTATTTTTTCATGATATACGTGAAATTGCTCTAAGGAAGAAAACATTCAAAGAAAATAGAAATGATAAAACAGAGGAATGTGCAGGAGAAGCTTGATATATTTTTTCATGAACATTTATTTGATGTGAATTTATGGCATTTTTAGTTATTTGTCATAGCATGAACATAGCTCCAAATAGGAGGAGCTTGTTACAGAGAACGCGGTTATTGTGGAGGTAGGTTCTTAAATAAGCCTTTCCCATATCATCATTTTAGTATGATACCTTTACCATGCAGGTAAGAACCGGGCAGGTTAGTATTTGAAGCTTAATCATGCAATACTTTACTAATCAGGTATTTTTTAACTAACCAAATGTTTCCTTAGTTTAAAAAAAAAGTGGTTTAGGTGTGGATAGAAGTAAAGGGGTGTATGGGTGAATTTAGTATTCCGAGGATGGTAGACAGACTTATAGGAAGGTAATGGTAATTTTTGGGGTTTACAGGACAGTAGAAGTAAAGAAAATAACAGGCGAGTAGGTCCAGGGGTGGGTAGAGGGAAAGGGAAGTAGGAGAGATTTGAGGGTTTATGGGTGGGTAGAGGTAAAGTGGGGTAGGAGTCATGCACACACAATTGCATATATATATTGTTGGACCTAGTGTTACCAAGTCACATAGGGTAGCCTGGCCTAGGGTAAGACAGTCAGTTCCTGGAAGTTCAAATGTAAAGTTTGCGCTCCACCCAGCAGTAACTCAATGCATTTCCACACAAAAATGACACTACACCAAAATTTTGTGGAAAAATATGGACTGGTTTATAAAAATAGTTTTGATTCACTTTGTCTTTTTCACACCATTATTTCTCCTTATACTCTTTTTTCCCTTTAAGCATTTGAAATCACATTACAAAGTCATGTTTTACTTCCTCCGTCAACTTACATATGAGTTCAGCACTACTTTACCCACCAGTATAATAACAGTACTACACAGTAAATAATGAGTGAGCAATTGATTAAGGAAATCAACCTATACAGCCCCCTAAGTAAACATAGGCGTTCTAAACAGGCAGATGTACAGTGTGAACAGAAGTTTCCTCAGTTGATCCCTACAGTTATGTAACCAGTTAGCATTTTAACTTTCTACAGAGAGTTTCTCCAACGCACAGAGTTAGCACCTCCTACAACAATGGATTGCACTCACAAGTGGAGGCTTTCTGGTTAAGCGATCCCTGGTTATAATGCGCAACACAGATTGGAATTCCTGTCACAGGCAACCTACATCCGAGCGTCAGCACACCCGGTAGGCTGAAGGACCTCACCCTAGCTCTGCCACGTAATAGTCATGCATCCAAACTCCACTGGGTGCCAGGAACGTTCTCCCGCCCCTATTCTCGGTGCTCCCAGTCAGGGGTTAGAAGAAATGTGGGAAGACCTTAGACACCCAACAGTTCCCGCTTCCCTCCTTACTTGTGTCGGGCTACCGGAGACTGTTTCTGAGTACTGCTCCAGCCCCAAAAATCAGCTTTCCTCAGGGGCCTCTTTCGGTCCCCAACAGCGCTTACCTCGTGGGCCTGTCCATATTTTGCACACACCAGCCCCGGAGAGAGGTCACACTAGGTCCGCCTCGAGAGCTCGCCCCCAATCCCGCCTCCGGCCGCCTTTGTAGTTTCTCTCACCGGTGGCGCTACCACGCAGGCGCGGGAGAGTAGCGGCCCAGAACGGAGGTTGCTCCTACAGCTGGCGCAGGAAGTGGCCCTCCTTTGGGCCTGCGCGATCTTAGGCCCCTCCTGGCTGAGGAAGTAGTCTTCGCCCGGAGAATGCGCAGTAGCGCGCCGCGTCAGCTCGGCTGGCCCCTCACTCCACTCAGCCCCGCCAAATCAGCAGCGCCAACTATCCCCAGCCTGGTCCAACAACGATGGTGACAGGATGAGCGGAACACCCACCAGAGCCCCGATTCTCCTCACCTCGGGATTCACAGGTGAGGGGGGTGCAATCTCTGGGTGCTCTCCTTAAAACGGGTGAGGGGTCACAGCTGCGCCAGAGCAGCAGATAGCACACCAGTCAAAGAGGAGGGGGGTGGAGATGAAGTCTCACGCTTTTGGGCCCCAGTCCCCTAACCTCTGCCAGAGTCAAACTAGCCTTCCATACTGGACAGGAGGAAGGGGGTGCTTCTTACTTCTCACCCTCCTCAGCTGGGATCTCCTATGCTTCACCGTTAGCTGGGGTCAGTTGTTACACCCAACTTGAGGTAACTCCCTGTCCAGGGTCAGCAGGTCGGGACTAACTGGGTCAGGTCTACAGGAATGGGGGTTGGTGACCCCAGTAAGGAGGCAACCAAGAAAAGTAGTCCACCCTATGAAGGCCCTACCCCTTCCAGACCCACAGCCTATACTCGAGCTGCTCCTCTCTGACAAGACAAAATGGTCGCCCTACAGGTGTCCTATTTATACCCCTAGCTCCCAAGGTCCAGAACAAGCCAGAAGGTTCTGGAAGCCTCCTATTCTATCCTATGGGCCCAGTCCCTGAGTTGGCAGTTGTGGCAGTTAATAGCCACCATTTTACATGACCCAAAATTTCCAGTCAGAAAAGGGGCATCTAGGCCTCAGGAAAGAAACTATGAGGGTGAAAGAGCATCTATCCCAAAGGACAACACCATAAAAATTCAGTGGACACAAAAAGATTAAAAGGTTATGAGGGGCAAAAAGAGGATAAAATAAATAAAAATTAGGAGGGACTACCCAAAGGCAGACAGGTCTAACACGCGTCCCCCCCAGCTGAAAGTGGGGAGAGCTACCCAACCCCTTGGGAGTCCTCATCACTAAGGCGGAAATACCTAGAGAGACCGTCTACATTGGCGTGGTCCACTCCAGGCCGATGTTCCACCCGGAAGTCCATTCCCTGTAGGGAGATGGACCATCTCAGCAACTTGGGATTTTCCCCCTTCATTTGCATCAGCCTACGAAGGGGTCGGTGGTCAGTCTGAACCAGGAAGTGCGAGCCAAACAGGTATGGCCGCAACTTCTTCAGAGCCCACACCACCGCAAAAGCTTCCCGCTCAATTGCACTCCACTTCTGTTCCCGGGGAAGCAGTCACCTGGATAGGAAAACCACAGGCTGATCCAAACCCTCTTCATTGAGTTGCGATAACACTGCCCCAATGCCATGTTCTGATGCGTCTGTCTGAACAATGAACTCCTTAGAGAAGTCTGGGGCCCTCGGGACCGGTGCTGCACACATTGCCTGCTTCAATTTCTCAAAGGCTTGCTGACAAGCCTCTGTCCAGACTACCCGTCAAGGTTGTTTCTTTGAGGTAAGCTCTGTGAGGGGCGCTACAATAGTGCCATACCCCTTCACAAAGCGACGGTAGTAACCTGTGAGGCCCAGAAAAGCTCGGACCTCAGTCTGGGTCTTGGGGGGTTCCCAGGCCATGATTGCCTCAATCTTTGCCTGGAGGGGCTGCACTGTTCCGCTACCCACCAAGTGGCCTAGGTACACAACCGACCCCTGCCCAATCTGACATTTGCTGGCCTTGATTGTCAAGCCAGCTTGTTTCAGGGCCTGGAGAACTGCTTGCAAGTGAGGCAAATGGTCCTCCCAACTGCTGCTGAAGACAGCAATGTCATCCAGGTAAGCAGCGGAGAAACTCTCCATTCCGGAAAGGACCTGGTTCACCAGCCGCTGAAAAGTGGCAGGGGCGTTCTTGAGCCCAAAAGGCATCACACAGAACTGGAAGTGTCCCTCAGGCGTGGAGAAAGCTGACCTTTCCTTTGCTCCATCTGTAAGGGAGATCTGCCAGTACCCTGAAGTGAGGTCAAAGGTACTCAAGTATTGGGCAGCTCCCAGCCGGTCAATTAATTCATCCGCCCTAGGGATCGGATGAGCATCAGTTTTGGTACCTGAGTTCAGTCCCCGGTAATCCACACAGAACCTCAGTTCTGGAGTGGTGCCTGGTGGAGCAGCTTTTGGCACTAGAACCACCGGACTGGACCAAGGGCTACTGGAATGTTCAATAACTCCTAGCTCCAGCATCTTGGTAACCTCACCGTGGATGCTGGCCTTCACCTTGTCTGACAGCCGGTAGGTCTTTGACTTCACTGGTGGGCTGTCTCCTGTGTCCACATCATGGGTACACAGGTGGGTCCTTCCCGGGACAAGGGAGAACAACGTAGAGTACTGCTCCAGTATCTGGCGGCAGTCCTCCCGCTGTTCAGGAGTGAGGGTTGGGGAGAGAATCACTCCCTCCACCGACCCATCCTTTTCCTGAGACGAAAACAAGTCTGGGAGAGGTTCGCTTTCCGCTTCCTCTCCTCCATCAGTCACCATCATCAAGATGACCTCGGGCCTCTCATGGTGGGGTTTGAGGGGATTAGCATGTACCACCCATAGGGGCTGTCGAGGGGTCTTAAGGTCCACCAGATATGTGGCCTTACCCTTCTTCTCTAACACCTCAAAGGGGCCTGTCCAGCGATCCTGGAGGGCACTTAGCTCTCCAGGCTCCATCACCCACATTTTCTGGACTGGCTCCAACTCCACTGGGTGAGCGTTGTGGTCATACCACTCCTTCATTACCGCTTGGCTGGCCTCCAAGTTGTCAGAAGCTTGCTTCCACAACTTCGCCATCTGGCTCCTGAAGGCCAGCATGTAGCTCACCACATCCTGGGGAGGCTTCCTGGGAGAATTTTCCCATCCATCCTTCACCAGGCTGAGAGGTCCGCGTATTGGATGCCCATACAGAAGCTCAAAGGGGCTGAAGCCCACTCCCTTCTGTGGCACTTCCCTGTAGGAAAATAGCAAACAGGGTAGGAGGACGTCCCATTTCCTCCGCAGGCTTTCAGGCAGACTTCTGATCATGCCCTTCAAGGTCTTGTTGAACCTTTCTACCAATCCATTTGACTGGGGGTGATAGGGTGTGGTGAACCGGTAGGTCACTCCACACTCCTTCCACACTGCCCGCATATACGCTGACATGAAGTTGGTCCCTCTGTCAGACACAACTTCTTTGGGAAAACCCACTCGGGTGAAGATCCCCATCAGGGCCCTAGCCACTACAGGTGCAGTGACAGTCCTCAGAGGAATTGCCTCTGGGTACCGTGTGGCGTGATCCACCAGAACCAGGATAAACTTGTGACCAGCCGTTGTTGGTGGATCCAATGGCCCCACAATGTCGATGCCCACCCTTTCAAAGGTGGTGCTAACGACAGGTAGTGGTTCCAGGGAGCTTTCAGCTTCACCCCTGTTTTCCCACTGGCTTGACAGGATACACATGTCCGACAGTAGGTGTCGGACGCCACTTTCATCTGAGGCCAGTAAAAGTGGGGGACAAGCCGGGCAAAGGTCTTGTCCTGACCTAAGTGTCCTGCCAAGGGAATCTCATGAGCCAGTTCCAACAGAAAGGCTCGGTATCGTTGAGGGACTACCAAGGCCCATGAAGAACCAGGTAAAGGCACCTTGGGTTCACTGTAGAGGAGTCCGTCCTCCCAGTAAATGTGGTAATGCCCTGCAAAGTTCTCTGCTGCCTGGCCTTGGGCCTGTCCCCTCAGTCACTCAAGGGTAGGGCACTCCTTCTGGCCCTTACAGAACTCTTCCCTGGTAGGCCCTCCCTCCACATGCCACTCAGCAGGGATGGGTAGGTCCTCCAGGGAGACTACTTCCCCCTCCACGGACTCCTGGCTCACCACTGCAGGTGGCCGATCTGTCACATGGGGCGTGGAAGCCGAAGCAGACTTCTCCCGTCTTCGGGTCTGTCCCTTTTTGGCAGCGGGCTGGGCCATTGTTCCAGGCTCCAACCCAGGCGAACTCCCTCTCCGGGCAGTCGCAGACCTTGTGCTTACACAGGCCCAGTCAGGTGTACCCAGCATCTTTGAATGAGTCCGGTATTCCACCTCTCTCCAAGCATTGTGCTCCATGTCATTCCCCAGCAGTCAATCGACTGGCACGGCAGGGCTTACGGCAACTCGAAGTGAACCTGCAACCCCTTCCCACTCAAAGGGAACCTCGGCCACAGGGTAGTGGCCCATCCTGCCGTCAGCCATCGCGGCAGGGTGGAGTACATTGGGAATCACCTGCTCTGGAGACACCAGTTGACTCCTTACCATAGTCATACTGGCTCCTGTATCTCTCAGAGCCTCCCCTCTCTGGCCATTGATGGTGATCCATTGCCCATATTTGGTAGTATTGGGAGGCACCTGGATCTTAGGAACCATCTCCCGATCTCCCAGGGACACTAGGGTGACACCCACCCACTCATCCCCTTATCTAAGGGCAACTCTTCCCCGAGCGCTACACTAGCTACTCCCGGGGCTTTTCCTCCGGTGGGAGGGGGTGGTCTCTTTGGGCATTTGACATCTCCTTTATAATGTCCAACACCACCACACTCAAAGCAGTGGACAACCCTTGGCTGCTGGCTTTGGCCAGGATGAGGGTTTCTGGGCGGGTTAGCCTTAGGGGTGAAACCTGTTCCCTTTCCCCGGAAACTGTTTTGGGGACCTTTAGAGAACTCCCGCTTTTTCTCCCCTCCCTCCTTCTTCTGAGGGGCGCCCTGTCCGGACCTTTGGCAATCCCCTCCAGTCCCCTTTGAGGACACCCGGGTACTTGCCCAGATGTCCGCCTCCTCTGCAAGCTTCCGGGGGTTGGTCAGCTTGCTGTCCACCAGGTGTTGGCGCAGCTCGGGAAAACATTTCTCGAGTAGATGCTCTTTAAGAAAAAGGTCATATAACCCCTCATAGTTCTTCACCTCGCTGCCCTGTACCCAGCCCTCCAATGCCTTCCTCACATAGTCCAGGAAATCCACCCAGTTTTGGGTGCTTAACTTGTGGCTCCCCCTGAACTTTTGGCGATACTTTTCCGGGGTTAGCCCAAACTTTTTGATTAACGCTACCTTCATGGTGGGGTAGTGGGTCTGCTCCTCCTGTTCCAGGGCCAATAATGTGTCCCGACCAGTGGGAGGCATATACTTATATAACCCACCTCCCCAGTGTTTCTCCTGGATCCCATGGGCTCTTAAAGAGACCTCATAGGCAGCCATCCACTTGGCAATGTCATCCCCTTGGCTATAGCTGGCAACTATGTCTTTAGGTAGGTAGAGTCTGGACTCCCTGGTGGGTTCTCTTGTTTCGCTGCCACCATTCGGAGAGTTGGAGGGTCCTAATTGTAGGGCCTTGAGTTCTAGCTCTCTTAGTTTAAGCTCATGAGCCATCCTCTGTTCCTCCCTCTCCCGTTCTAACTTGGCTAACTCCCACTTCAGCTGCCTTTTCTCCCTCCTGTCTGTTAGTTCAGCTTCGGTCAAGCTTCCTCCGGAGACACTACTGCCTCTCCTTGAGTAGGTCATTGGTCCTGGAAGTAGGTTTCCCATCTCAGGGTGGAACAATCCCTCTACCCCTATGACTGTGTCCCGGTCCGTCCCCTCTTCCTCCTCCTTTCCTTCTCCATGCGCTGCCACCCAAGCCCTCAAACTGGTCTGGAGTTCCCCCTTCTTGGCACCACACTTAAAAAACACTCCCATCTTTTGATAAAAGTCCCTAAGCTGGGCTGCAGAATAAGTTTCCAGTTCTTCCAGAGCAAATTCCATTTTGCTAAAGAGCTATGTAGGGACAAGCACACAAAAAGAATAGATGCACAAGGGGCAATCTGAAGCTACCTCCACCCACCACCAGGAATGAATTTAGAAAAAGCAAAAGAAGTAATTTGGAAGTCCGCCAGGAGAAAACTCCTGGTGTAGGTCAGTGGAATACACTCAGTTACTGCAGAGTAGTCGCAACCACAGTTCTCATCCCACCGCTAGACACCAATCAGGTTGGACCTAGTGTTACCAAGTCACATAGGGTAGCCTGGCCTAGGGTAAGACAGTCAGAGCCTGGAAGTTCAAATGTAAAGTTTGCGCTCCACCCAGCAGTAACTCAATGCACTTCCACACAAAAACGACACTACACCAACATTTTGTGGAAAAATATGGACTGGTTTATAAAAATAGTTTGATTCACTTTGTCTTTTTCACACCATTATTTCTCCTTATACTCTTTTTCCCTTTAAGCATTTGAAATCACATTACAAAGTCATATTTTACTTCCTCCGTCAACTTACATATGAGTTCAGCACTACTTTACCCACCAGTATAATAACAGTACTACACAGTAAATAATGAGTGAGCAATTGATTAAGGAAATCAACCTATACAGCCCCCTAAGTAAACATAGGCATTCTAAACAGGCAGATGTACAGTGTGAACAGAAGTTTCCTCAGTTGATCCCTAAATTTATGTAACCACTTAGCATTTTAACTTTCAACAGAGAGTTTCTCCAACGCACAGAGTTAGCACCTCCTACAACAATGGATTGCACTCACAAGTGGAGGCTTTCTGGTTAAGCGATCCCTGGTTATAATGCGCAACACAGACTGGAATTCCTGTCACAGGCAACATACATCCGGGCGTCAGCACACCCGGTAGGCTGAAGGACCTCACCCTAGCTCTGCCACGTAATAGTCATGCATCCAAACTCCACTGGGTGCCAGGAACGTTCTCCCGGCCCTATTCTCGGTGCTCCCAGTCAGGGGTTAGAAGAAATGTGGGAAGACCTTAGACACCAAACAGTTCCCGCTTCCCTCCTTACTTGTGTCGGGCTACCGGAGACTGTTTCTGAGTACTGCTCCAGCCCCGAAAATCAGCTTTCCTCAGGGGCCTCTTTCGGTCCCCAACAGCGCTTACCTTGTGGGCCTGTCCATATTTTGCACACACCAGCCCCGAGAGAGGTCGCACTAGGTCCGCCTCCAGAGCTCGCCCGCAATCCCGCCTCCGGCCGCCTTTGTCGTTTCTCTCACCGGTGGCGCAACCACGCAGGCGCGGGAGAGTAGCGGCCCAGAACGGAGGTTGCTCCTACAGCTGGCGCAGGAAGTGGCCCTCCTTTGGGCCTGCGCGATCTTAGGCCCCTCCTGGCAGAGGAAGTAGTCTTTGCCCGGAGAATGCGCAGAAGCACGCCGCGTCAGCTCGGCTGGCCCCTCACTCCACTCAGCCCCGCCAAATCAGCAGCGCCAACGATCCCCAGCCTGGTCCAACAACGATGGTGACAGGATGAGCGGAACACCCACCAGAGCCCCGATTCTCCTCACCTCGGGCTTCACAGGTGAGGGGGGGGTGCAATCTCTGGGTGCTCTCCTTAAAACGGGTGAGGGGTCACAGCTGCGCCAGAGCAGCAGATAGCACACCAGTCAATGAGGAGGGGGGTGGAGATGAAGTCTCACGCTTTTGGGCCCCAGTCCCCTAACCTCTGCCAGAGTCAAACTAGCCTTCCATACTGGACAGGAGGAAGGGGGTGCTTCTTACTTCTCACCCTCCTCAGCTGGGATCTCCTATGCTGCACCGCTAGCTGGGGTCAGTTGTTACACCCAACTTGAGGTAACTCCCTGTCCAGGGTCAGCAGGTCGGGACTAACTGGGTCAGGTCTACAGGAATGGGGGTGGTGACCCCAGTAAGGAGGCAACCCTAGAAAAGTAGTCCACCCTATGAAGGCCCTACCCCTTCCAGACCCACAGCCTATACTCCAGCTGCTCCTCTCTGACAAGACAAAATGGTCGCCCTACAGGTGTCCTATTTATACCCCTAGCTCCCAAGGTCCAGAACAAGCCAGAAGGTTCTGGAAGCCTCCTATTCTATCCTATGGGTCCATTCCCTGAGTTGGCAGTTGGGCAGTTAATAGCCACCATTTTACATGACCCAAACTTTCCAGTCAGAAAAGGGGCATCTAGGCCTCAGGAAAGAAACTATGAGGGTGAAAGAGCATCTATCCCAAAGGACAACACCATAAAAATTCAGTGGACACAAAAAGATTAAAAGGTTATGAGGGGCAAAAAGGGGATAAAATAAATAAAAATTAGGAGGGACTACCCAAAGGCAGACAGGTCTAACACGCGTCCCCCCCAGCTGAAAGTGGGGAGAGCTACCCAACCCCTTGGGAGTCCTCATCACTAAGGCGGAAATACCTAGAGAGACCGTCTGCATTGGCGTGGTCCACTCCAGGCCGATGTTCCACCCGGAAGTCCATTCCCTGTAGGGAGATGGACCATCTCAGCAACTTGGGATTTTCCCCCTTCATTTGCATCAGCCAACGAAGGGGTCGGTGGTCAGTCTGAACCAGGAAGTGCGAGCCAAACAGGTATGGCCGCAACTTCTTCAGAGCCCACACCACCGCAAAAGCTTCCCGCTCAATTGCACTCCACTTCTGTTCCCGGGGAAGCAGTCTCCTGGATAGGAAAACCACAGGCTGATCCAGACCCTCTTCATTGAGTTACGATAACACTGCTCCAATGCCATGTTCTGATGCGTCTGTCTGAACAATGAACTCCTTAGAGAAGTCTGGGGCCCTCAGGACCGGTGCTGCACACATTGCCTGCTTCAATTTCTCAAAGGCTTGCTGACAAGCCTCTGTCCAGACTACCCGTCGAGGTTGTTTCTTTGAGGTAAGCTCTGTGAGGGGCGCTACAATAGTGCCATAACCCTTCACAAAGGGACGGTAGTAACTTGTGAGGCCCAGAAAAGCTCGGACCTCAGTCTGGGTCTTGGGGGGTTCCCAGGCCATGATTGCCTCAATCTTTGCCTGGAGGGGCTGCACTGTTCCCCTACCCACCAAGTGGCCTAGGTACACAACCGACCCCTGCCCAATCTGACATTTGCTGGCCTTGATTGTCAAGCCAGCTTGTTTCAGGGCCTGGAGAACTGCTTGCAAGTGATGCAAATGGTCCTCCCAACTGCTGCTGAAGACAGCAATGTCATCCAGGTAAGCAGCGGAGAAACTCTCCATTCCGGAAAGGACCTGGTTCGCCAGCCGCTGAAAAGTGGCAGGGGCGTTCTTGAGCCCAAAGGGCATCACACAGAACTGGAAGTGTCCCTCAGGCGTGGAGAAAGCTGACCTTTCCTTTGCTCCATCTGTAAGGGAGATCTGCCAGTACCCTGAAGTGAGGTCAAAGGTACTCAAGTATTGGGCAGCTCCCAGCCGGTCAATTAATTCATCCGCCCTAGGGATCGGATGAGCATCAGTTTTGGTACCTGAGTTCAGTCCCCGGTAATCCACACAGAACCTCAGTTCTGGAGTGGTGCCTGGTGGAGCAGCTTTTGGCACTAGAACCACCGGACTGGACCAAGGGCTACTGGAATGTTCAATAACTCCTAGCTCCAGCATCTTGGTAACCTCACCGTGGATGCTGGCCTTCACCTTGTCTGACAGCCGGTAGGTCTTTGACTTCACTGGTGGGCTGTCTCCTGTGTCCACATCATGGGTACACAGGTGGGTCCTTCCCGGGACAAGGGAGAACAACGTAGAGTACTGCTCCAGTATCTGGCGGCAGTCCTCCCGCTGTTCAGGAGTGAGGGTTGGGGAGAGAATCACTCCCTCCACCGACCCATCCTTTTCCTGAGACGAAAACAAGTCTGGGAGAGGTTCGCTTTCCGCTTCCTCTCCTCCATCAGTCACCATCATCAAGATGACCTCAGGCCTCTCATGGTGGGGTTTGAGGGGATTAGCATGTACCACCCATAGGGGCTGTCGAGGGGTCTTAAGGTCCACCAGATATGTGGCCTTACCCTTCTTCTCTAACACCTCAAAGGGGCCTGTCCAGCGATCCTGGAGGGCACTTAGCTCTCCAGGCTCCATCACCCACACTTTCTGGACTGGCTCCAACTCCACTGGGTGAGCGTTGTGGTCATACCACTCCTTCATTACCGCTTGGCTGGCCTCCAAGTTGTCAGAAGCTTGCTTCCACAACTTCGCCATCTGGCTCCTGAAGGCCAGCATGTAGCTCACCACATCCTGGGGAGGCTTCCTGGGAGAATTTTCCCATCCATCCTTCACCAGGCTGAGAGGTCCGCGTATTGGATGCCCATACAGAAGCTCAAAGGGGCTGAAGCCCACTCCCTTCTGTGGCACTTCCCTGTAGGAAAATAGCAAACAGGGTAGGAGGACGTCCCATTTCCTCCGCAGGCTTTCAGGCAGACTTCTGATCATGCCCTTCAAGGTCTTGTTGAACCTTTCTACCAGTCCATTTGACTGGGGGTGATAGGGTGTGGTGAACCGGTAGGTCACTCCACACTCCTTCCACATTGCCCGCATATACGCTGACATGAAGTTGGTCCCTCTGTCAGACACAACTTCTTTGGGAAAACCCACTCGGGTGAAGATCCCCATCAGGGCCCTAGCCACTACAGGTGCAGTGACAGTCCTCAGAGGAATTGCCTCTGGGTACCGTGTGGCGTGATCCACCAGAACCAGGATAAACCTGTGACCAGCCGTTGTTGGTGGATCCAATGGCCCCACAATGTCGATGCCCACCCTTTCAAAGGGGGTGCTAACGACAGGTAGTGGTTCCAGGGAGCTTTCAGCTTCACCCCTGTTTTCCCACTGGCTTGACAGGATACACATGTCCGACAGTAGGTGTCGGACGCCACTTTCATCTGAGGCCAGTAAAAGTGGGAGACAAGCCGGGCAAAGGTCTTGTCCTGACCTAAGTGTCCTGCCAAGGGAATCTCATGAGCCAGTTCCAACAGAAAGGCTCGGTATCGTTGAGGGACTACCAAGGCCCATGAAGAACCAGGTAAAGGCACCTTGGGTTCACTGTAGAGGAGTCCGTCCTCCCAGTAAATGTGGTAATGCCCTGCAAAGTTCTCTGCTGCCTGGCCTTGGGCCTGTCCCCTCAGTCACTCAAGGGTAGGGCACTCCTTCTGGCCCTTACAGAACTCTTCCCTGGTAGGCCCTCCCTCCACATGCCACTCAGCCGGGATGGGTAGGTCCTCCAGGGAGACTACTTCCCCCTCCACGGACTCCTGGCTCACCACTGCAGGTGGCCGATCTGTCACATGGGGCGTGGAAGCCGAAGCAGACTTCTCCCGTCTTCGGGTCTGTCCCTTTTTGGCAGCGGGCTGGGCCATTGTTCCAGGCTCCAACCCAGGCGAACTCCCTCTCCGGGCAGTCACAGACCTTGTGCTTACACAGGCCCAGTCAGGTGTACCCAGCATCTCTGAATGAGTCCGGTATTCCACCTCTCTCCAAGCATTGTGCTCCATGTCATTCCCCAGCAGTCAATCGACTGGCACGGCAGGGCTTACGGCAACTCGAAGTGAACCTGCAACCCCTTCCCACTCAAAGGGAACCTCGGCCACAGGGTAGTGGCCCATCCTGCCGTCAGCCATCGCGGCAGGGTGGAGTACATTGGGAATCACCTGCTCTGGAGACACCAGTTGACTCCTTACCATATTCATACTGGCTCCTGTATCTCTCAGATCCTCCCCTCTCTGGCCATTGATGGTGATCCATTGCCCATATTTGGTAGTATTGGGAGGCACCTGGATCTTAGGAACCATCTCCCTATCTCCCAGGGACACTAAGGTGACACCCACCCACTCATCCCCTTATCTAAGGGCAACTCTTCCCCGAGCGCTACACTAGCTACTCCCGGGGCTTTTCCTCCGGTGGGAGGGGGTGGTCTCTTTGGGCATTTGACATCTCCTTTATAATGTCCAACACCACCACACTCAAAGCAGTGAACAACCCTTGGCTGCTGGCTTTGGCCAGGATGAGGGTTTTCTGGGCGGGTTAGCCTTAGGGGTGAAACCTGTTCCCTTTCCCCGGAAACTGTTTTGGGGACCTTTAGAGAACTCCCGCTTTTTCTCCCCTCCCTCCTTCTTCTGAGGGGCGCCCTATCCGGACCTTTGGCAATCCCCTCCAGTCCCCTTTGAGGACACCCGGGTACTTGCCCAGATGTCCGCCTCCTCTGCAAGCTTCCGGGGGTTGGTCAGCTTGCTGTCCACCAGGTGTTGGCGTAGCTCGGGAAAACATTTCTCGAGTAGATGCTCTTTAAGAAAAAGGTCATATAACCCCTCATAGTTCTTCACCTCGCTGCCCTGTACCCAGCCCTCCAATGCCTTCCTCACATAGTCCAGGAAATCCACCCAGTTTTGGGTGCTTAACTTGTGGCTCCCCCTGAACTTTTGGCGATACTTTTCCGGGGTTAGCCCAAACTTTTTGATTAACGCTACCTTCATGGTGGGGTAGTGGGTCTGCTCCTCCTGTTCCAGGGCCAATAATGTGTCCCGACCAGTGGGAGGCATATACTTATATAACCCACCTCCCCAGTGTTTCTCCTGGATCCCATGGGCTCTTAAAGAGACCTCATAGGCAGCCATCCACTTGGCAATGTCATCCCCTTGGCTATAGCTGGCAACTATGTCTTTAGGTAGGTAGAGTCTGGACTTCCTGGTGGGTTCTCTTGTTTCGCTGCCACCATTCGGAGAGTTGGAGGGTCCTAATTGTAGGGCCTTGAGTTCTAGCTCTCTTAGTTTAAGCTCATGAGCCATCCTCTGTTCCTCCCTCTCCCGTTCTAACTTGGCTAACTCCCACTTCAGCTTCGGTCAAGCTTCCTCCGGAGACACTACTGCCTCTCCTTGAGTAGGTCATTGGTCCTGGAAGTAGGTTTCCCATCTCAGGGTGGAACAATCCCTCTACCCCTATGACTGTGTCCCGGTCCGTCCCCTCTTCCTCCTCCTTTCCTTCTCCATGCGCTGCCACCCAAGCCCTCAAACTGGTCTGGAGTTCCCCCTTCTTGGCACCACGCTTAAAAAACACTCCCATCTTTTGATAAAAGTCCCTAAGCTGGGCTGCAGAATAAGTTTCCAGTTCTTCCAGAGCAAATTCCATTTTGCTAAAGAGCTATGTAGGGACAAGCACACAAAAAGAATAGATACACAAGGGGCAATCTGAAGCTACCTCCACCCACCACCAGGAATGAATTTAGAAAAAGCAAAAGAAGTAATTTGGAAGTCCGCCAGGAGAAAACTCCTGGTGTAGGTCAGTGGAATACACTCAGTTACTGCAGAGTAGTCGCAACCACAGTTCTCATCCCACCGCTAGACACCAATCAGGTTGGACCTAGTGTTACCAAGTCACATAGGGTAGCCTGGCCTAGGGTAAGACAGTCAGAGCCTGGAAGTTCAAATGTAAAGTTTGCGCTCCACCCAGCAGTAACTCAATGCACTTCCACACAAAAACGACACTACACCAAAATTTTGTGGAAAAATATGGACTGGTTTATAAAAATTGTTTGATTCACTTTGTCTTTTTCACACCATTATTTCTCCTTATACTCTTTTTCCCTTTAAGCATTTGAAATCACATTACAAAGTCATATTTTACTTCCTCCGTCAACTTACATATGAGTTCAGCACTACTTTACCCACCAGTATAATAACAGTACTACACAGTAAATAATGAGTGAGCAATTGATTAAGGAAATCAACCTATACAGCCCCCTAAGTAAACATAGGCATTCTAAACAGGCAGATGTACAGTGTGAACAGAAGTTTCCTCAGTTGATCCCTAAATTTATGTAACCACTTAGCATTTTAACTTTCAACAGAGAGTTTCTCCAACGCACAGAGTTAGCACCTCCTACAACAATGGATTGCACTCACAAGTGGAGGCTTTCTGGTTAAGCGACCACTGGTTATAATGCGCAACACAGACTGGAATTCCTGTCACAGGCAACATACATCCGGGCGTCAGCACACCCGGTAGGCTGAAGGACCTCACCCTAGCTCTGCCACGTAATAGTCATGCATCCAAACTCCACTGGGTGCCAGGAACGTTCTCCCAGCCCTATTCTCGGTGCTCCCAGTCAGGGGTTAGAAGAAATGTGGGAAGACCTTAGACACCAAACAGTTCCCGCTTCCCTCCTTACTTGTGTCAGGCTACCGGAGACTGTTTCTGAGTACTGCTCCAGCCCCGAAAATCAGCTTTCCTCAGGGGCCTCTTTCGGTCCCCAACAGCGCTTACCTTGTGGGCCTGTCCATATTTTGCACACACCAGCCCCGAGAGAGGTCGCACTAGGTCCGCCTCCAGAGCTCGCCCGCAATCCCTCCTCCGGCCGCCTTTGTCGTTTCTCTCACCGGTGGCGCAACCACGCAGGCGCGGGAGAGTAGCGGCCCAGAACGGAGGTTGCTCCTACAGCTGGCGCAGGAAGTGGCCCTCCTTTGGGCCTGCGCGATCTTAGGCCCCTCCTGGCAGAGGAAGTAGTCTTTGCCCGGAGAATGCGCAGAAGCACGCCGCGTCAGCTCGGCTGGCCCCTCACTCCACTCAGCCCCGCCAAATCAGCAGCGCCAACGATCCCCAGCCTGGTCCAACAACGATGGTGACAGGATGAGCGGAACACCCACCAGAGCCCCGATTCTCCTCACCTCGGGCTTCACAGGTGAGGGGGGGTGCAATCTCTGGGTGCTCTCCTTAAAACGGGTGAGGGGTCACAGCTGCGCCAGAGCAGCAGATAGCACACCAGTCAATGAGGAGGGGGTGGAGATGAAGTCTCACGCTTTTGGGCCCCAGTCCCCTAACCTCTGCCAGAGTCAAACTAGCCTTCCATACTGGACAGGAGGAAGGGGGTGCTTCTTACTTCTCACCCTCCTCAGCTGGGATCTCCTATGCTGCACCGCTAGCTGGGGTCAGTTGTTACACCCAACTTGAGGTAACTCCCTGTCCAGGGTCAGCAGGTCGGGACTAACTGGGTCAGGTCTACAGGAATGGGGGTGGTGACCCCAGTAAGGAGGCAACCCTAGAAAAGTAGTCCACCCTATGAAGGCCCTACCCCTTCCAGACCCACAGCCTATACTCCAGCTGCTCCTCTCTGACAAGACAAAATGGTCGCCCTACAGGTGTCCTATTTATACCCCTAGCTCCCAAGGTCCAGAACAAGCCAGAAGGTTCTGGAAGCCTCCTATTCTATCCTATGGGTCCATTCCCTGAGTTGGCAGTTGGGCAGTTAATAGCCACCATTTTACATGACCCAAACTTTCCAGTCAGAAAAGGGGCATCTAGGCCTCAGGAAAGAAACTATGAGGGTGAAAGAGCATCTATCCCAAAGGACAACACCATAAAAATTCAGTGGACACAAAAAGATTAAAAGGTTATGAGGGGCAAAAAGGGGATAAAATAAATAAAAATTAGGAGGGACTACCCAAAGGCAGTCAGGTCTAACACGCGTCCCCCCCAGCTGAAAGTGGGGAGAGCTACCCAACCCCTTGGGAGTCCTCATCACTAAGGCGGAAATACCTAGAGAGACCGTCTGCATTGGCGTGGTCCACTCCAGGCCGATGTTCCACCCGGAAGTCCATTCCCTGTAGGGAGATGGACCATCTCAGCAACTTGGGATTTTCCCCCTTCATTTGCATCAGCCAACGAAGGGGTCGGTGGTCAGTCTGAACCAGGAAGTGCGAGCCAAACAGGTATGGCCGCAACTTCTTCAGAGCCCACACCACCGCAAAAGCTTCCCGCTCAATTGCACTCCACTTCTGTTCCCGGGGAAGCAGTCTCCTGGATAGGAAAACCACAGGCTGATCCAGACCCTCTTCATTGAGTTGCGATAACACTGCTCCAATGCCATGTTCTGATGCGTCTGTCTGAACAATGAACTCCTTAGAGAAGTCTGGGGCCCTCAGGACCGGTGCTGCACACATTGCCTGCTTCAATTTCTCAAAGGCTTGCTGACAAGCCTCTGTCCAGACTACCCGTCGAGGTTGTTTCTTTGAGGTAAGCTCTGTGAGGGGCGCTACGATAGTGCCATAACCCTTCACAAAGGGACGGTAGTAACTTGTGAGGCCCAGAAAAGCTCGGACCTCAGTCTGGGTCTTGGGGGGTTCCCAGGCCATGATTGCCTCAATCTTTGCCTGGAGGGGCTGCACTGTTCCCCTACCTACCAAGTGGCCTAGGTACACAACCGACCCCTGCCCAATCTGACATTTGCTGGCCTTGATTGTCAAGCCAGCTTGTTTCAGGGCCTTGAGAACTGCTTGCAAGTGATGCAAATGGTCCTTCCAACTGCTGCTGAAGACAGCAATGTCATCCAGGTAAGCAGCGGAGAAACTCTCCATTCCGGAAAGGACCTGGTTCGCCAGCCGCTGAAAAGTGGCAGGGGGGTTCTTGAGCCCAAAGGGCATCACACAGAACTGGAAGTGTCCCTCAGGCGTGGAGAAAGCTGACCTTTCCTTTGCTCCATCTGTAAGGGAGATCTGCCAGTACCCTGAAGTGAGGTCAAAGGTACACAAGTATTGGGCAGCTCCCAGCCGGTCAATTAATTCATCCGCCCTAGGGATCGGATGAGCATCAGTTTTTGTAACTGAGTTCAGTCCCCGGTAATCCACACAGAACCTCAGTTCTGGAGTGGTGCCTGGTGGAGCAGCTTTTGGCACTAGAACCACCGGACTGGACCAAGGGCTACTGGAAGGTTCAATAACTCCTAGCTCCAGCATCTTGGTAACCTCACCGTGGATGCTGGCCTTCACCTTGTCTGACAGCCGGTAGGTCTTTGACTTCACTGGTGGGCTGTCTCCTGTGTCCACATCATGGGTACCGAGGAGGGTCCTACCCGGGACAAGGGAGAACAACGTAGAGTACTGCTCCAGTATCTGGCGGCAGTCCTCCCGCTGTTCAGGAGTGAGGGTTGGGGAGAGAATCACTCCCTCCACCGACCCATCCTTTTCCTGAGACGAAAACAAGTCTGGGAGAGGTTCGCTTTCCGCTTCCTCTCCTCCATCAGTCACCATCATCAAGATGACCTCGGGCCTCTCATGGTGGGGTTTGAGGTGATTAGCATGTAGCACCCGTAGCGGCTGTCGAGGGGTCTTAAGGTCCACCAGATATGTGGCCTTACCCTTCTTCTCTAACACCTCAAAGGGGCCTGTCCAGCGATCCTGGAGGGCACTTAGCTCTCCAGGCTCTATCACCCACACTTTCTGGCCTGGCTCCAACTCCACCGGGTGAGCGTTGTGGTCATACCACTCCTTCATTACCGCTTGGCTGGCCTCCAAGTTGTCAGAAGCTTGCTTCCACAACTTCGCCATCTGGCTCCTGAAGGCCAGCATGTAGCTCACCACATCCTGGGGAGGCTTCCTGGGAGACATTTCCCATCCATCCTTCACCAGGCTGAGAGGTCCGCGTATTGGATGCCCATACAGAAGCTCAAAGGGGCTGAAGCCCACTCCCTTCTGTGGCACTTCCCTGTAGGAAAATAGCAAACAGGGTAGGAGGACGTCCCATTTCCTCCGCAGGCTTTCAGGCAGACTTCTGATCATGCCCTTCAAGGTCTTGTTGAACCTTTCTACCAGTCCATTTGACTGGGGGTGATAGGGTGTGGTGAACCGGTAGGTCACTCCACACTTCTTCCACATTGCCCGCATATACGCTAACATGAAGTTGGTCCCCCTGTCAGAACAACTTCTTTGGGGAACCCACTCGGGTGAAGATCCCCATCAGGGCCCTAGCCACTACAGGTGCAGTGACAGTCCTCAGAGAAATTGCCTCGCGGTACCGTGTGGCGTGATCCACCAGAACCAGGATAAACCTGTGACCAGCCGTTGTTGGTGGATCCAATGGCCCCACAATGTCAATGCCAACCCTTTCAAAGGGGGTGCTAACGACAGGTAGTGTTTCCAGGGGAGCTTTCAGCTTCACCCCTGTTTTCCCACTGGCTTGACAGGATACACATGTCCGACAGTAGGTGTCGGACGCCACTTTCATCTGAGGCCAGTAAAAGTGGGGGACAAGCCGGGCAAAGGTCTTGTCCTGACCTAAGTGTCCTGCCAAGGGAATCTCATGAGCCAGTTCCAACAGAAAGGCTCGGTATCGTTGAGGGACTACCAAGGCCCTTGAAGAACCAGGTAAAGGTACCTTGGGTTCACTGTAGAGGAGTCCGTCCTCCCAGTAAATATGGTAATGCCCTGCAAAGTTCTCTGCTGCCTGGGCTTCGGCCTGTCGCCTCAGTCCCTCAAGGGTAGGGCACTCCTTCTGGCCTTTACAGAACTCTTCCCTGGTAGGCCCTCCCTCCACATGTCACTCAGCAGGAATGGGTAGGTCCTCCAGGGAGACTACTTCCCCCTCCTCGGACTCCTGGCTCAACACCGCAGGTGGCCGATCTGTCACATGGAGCGTGGAAGCTGAAGCAGGCTTCTCCCGTCTTCGGGTCTGTCCCTTTTTGGCAGCGGGCTGGGCCATTGTTCCAGGCTCCAACCCAGGCGAACTCCCTCTCCGGGCAGTCGCAGACCTTGTGCTTACACAGGCCCAGTCAGGTGTACCCAGCATCTCTGAATGAGTCCGGTATTCCACCTCTCTCCAAGCATTGTGCTCCATGTCATTCCCCAGCAGGCAATCGACTGGCACGGCAGGGCTTACGGCAACTCGAAGTGAACCTGCAACCCCTTCCCACTCAAAGGGAACCTCGGCTACAGGGTAGTGGCCCATTCTGCCATCAGCCATCGCGGCAGGGTGGAGTACATTGGGAATCACCTGCTCTGGAGACACCAGTTGACTCCTTACCATAGTCATACTGGCTCCTGTATCTCTCAGAGCCTCCCCTCTCTGGCCATTGATGGTGATCCATTGCCCATATTTGGTAGTATTTGGGGGCACCTGGATCTTAGGAACCATCTCCCGATCTCCCAGGGACACTAAGGTGACACCCGCCCACTCACCCCCCTTATCTAAGGGCAACTCCTCCCCGAGCGCTACACTAGCTACTCCCGGGGCTTTTCCTCCGGTGGGAGGGGGTGGTCTCTTTGGGCATTTGACATCTCCTTTATAATGTCCAACACCACCACACTCGAAGCAGTGGACAACCCTTGGCTGCTGGCTTTGGCCAGGATGAGGGTTTCTGGGCGGGTTAGCCTTAGGGGTGAAACCTGTTCCCTTTCCCTGGAAACTGTTTTGGGGACCTTTAGAGAACTCCCGCTTTTTCTCCCCTCCCTCCTTCTTCTGAGGGGCGCCCTGTCCGGCCCTTTGGGAATCCCCTCCAGTCCCCATTGAGGACACCTGGGTACTTGCCCAGATGTCCGCCTCCTCTGCAAGGTTCCGGGGGTTGGTCAGCTTGCTGTCCCCCAGGTGTTGGCGCAGCTCGGGAAAACATTTCTCGAGTAGATGCTCTTTAAGAAAAAGGTCATATAACCCCTCATAGTTCTTCACCTCGCTGCACTGTACCCAGCCCTCCAATGCCTTCCTCGCATAGTCCAGGAAATCCACCCAGTTTTGGGTGCTTAACTTGTGGCTCCCCCTGAACTTTTGGCGATACTTTTCCGGGGTTAGCCCAAACTTTTTGATTAACGCTACCTTCATGGTGGGGTAGTGGGTCTGCTCCTCCTGTTCCAGGGCCAATAATGTGTCCCGACCCGTGGGAGGCATATACTTATATAACCCACCCCCCCCAGTTTTTCTCCTGGATCCCATGGGCTCTTAAAGAGACCTCATAGGCAGCCAGCCACTTGGCAATGTCATCCCCTTGGCTATAGCTGGCAACTATGTCTTTAGGTAGGTAGAGTCTGGACTACCTGGTGGGTTCTCTTGTTTCGCTGCCACCATTCGGAGAGTTGGAGGGTCCTAATTGTAGGGCCTTGAGTTCTAGGTCTCTTAGTTTAAGCTCATGAGCCATCCTCTGTTCCTCCCTCTCCCGTTCTAACTTGGCTAACTCCCATTTCAGCTGCCTTTTCTCCCTCCTGTCTGTTAGTTCAGCTTCGGTCAAGCTTCCTCCGGAGACACTACTGCCCCTCCTTGAGTAGGTCATTGGTCCTGGAAGTAGGTTTCCCATCTCAGGGTGGAACAATCCCTCTACCCCTATGACTGTGTCCCGGTCTGTCCCCTCTTCCTCCTCCTTTCCTTCTCCATGCGCTGCCACCCAAGCCCTCAAACTGGTCTGGAGTTCCCCCTTCTTGGCACCACGCTTAAAAAACACTCCCATCTTTTGACAAAAGTCCCTATGCTGGGCTGCAGAATAAGTTTCCAGTTCTTCCAGAGCAAATTCCATTTTGCTAAAGAGCTATGTAGGCACAAGCACACAAAAAGAATAGATACACAAGGGGCAATCTGAAGCTACCTCCACCCACCACCAGGAATGAATTTAGAAAAGGCAAAAGTAGTAATTTGGAATTCCGCCAGGAGAAAACTCCTGGTGTAGGTCAGTGGAATACACTCAGTTACTGCAGAGTAGTCGCAACCACAGTTCTCATCCCACCGCTAGACACCAATCATGTTGGACCTAGTGTTACCAAGTCACATAGGGTAGCCTGGCCTAGGGTAAGACAGTCAGTTCCTGGAAGTTCAAATGTAAAGTTTGCGCTCCACCCAGCAGTAACTCAATGCACTTCCACACAAAAACGACACTGCACCAAAATTTTGTGGACAAATATGAACTGGTTTATAAAAATAGTTTTGATTCACTTTGTCTTTTTCACACCATTATTTCTCCTTATACTCTTTTTCCCTTTAAGCATTTGAAATCACATTACAAAGTCATATTTTACTTCCTCCGTCAACTTACATATGAGTTCAGCACTACTTTACCCACCAGTATAATAACAGTAATACACAGTAAATAATGAGTGAGCAATTGATTAAGGAAATCAACCTATACAGCCCCCTAAGTAAACATAGGCATTCTTAACAGGCAGATGTACAGTGTGAACAGAAGTTTCCTCAGTTGATCCCTACAGTTATGTAACCACTTAGCATTTTAACTTTCTACAGAGAGTTTCTCCAACGCACAGAGTTAGCACCTCCTACAACAATGGATTGCACTCACAAGTGGAGGCTTTCAGGTTAAGCGATCCCTGGTTATAATGCACCACACAGATTGGAATTCCTGTCACAGGCAACCTACATCCGGGCGTCAGCACACCCGGTAGGCTGAAGGACCTCACCCTAGCTCTGCCACGTAATAGTCATGCATCCAAACTCCACTGGGTGCCAGGAACGTTCTCCCGCCCCTATTCTCGGTGCTCCCAGTCAGGGGTTAGAAGAAATGTGGGAAGACCTTAGACACCCAACAGTTCCCGCTTCCCTCCTTACTTGTGTCGGGCTACCGGAGACTGTTTCTGAGTACTGCTCCAGCCCCGAAAATCAGCTTTCCTCAGGGGCCTCTTTCGGTCCCCAACAGCACTTACCTCGTGGGCCTGTCCATATTTTGCACACACCAGCCCCGGAGAGAGGTCGCACTAGGTCCGCCTACAGAGCTCGCCCCCAATACCGCCTCCGGCTACCTTTGTCGTTTCTCTCACCGGTGGCGCTACCACGCAGGCGCGGGAGAGTAGCGGCCCAGAACGGAGGTTGCTCCTACAGCTGGCGCAGGAAGTGGCCCTCCTTTGGGCCTGCGCGATCTTAGGCCCCTCCTGGCTGAGGAAGTAGTCTTCGCCCGGAGAATGCGCAGAAGCGCGCCGCGTCAGCTCGGCTGGCCCCTCACTCCACTCAGCCCCGCCAAATCAGCAGCGCCAACGATCCCCAGCCTGGTCCAACAACGATGGTGACAGGATGAGCGGAACACCCACCAGAGCCCCGATTCTCCTCACCTCGGGCTTCACAGGTGAGGGGGGGTGCAATCTCTGGGTGCTCTCCTTAAAACGGGTGAGGGGTCACAGCTGCACCAGAGCAGCAGATAGCACACCAGTCAAAGAGGAGGGGGGTGGAGATGAAGTCTCACGCTTTTGGGCCCCAGTCCCCTAACCTCTGCCAGAGTCAAACTAGCCTTCCATACTGGACAGGAGGAAGGGGGTGCTTCTTACTTCTCACCCTCCTCAGCTGGGATCTCCTATGCTGCACCGCTAGCTGGGGTCAGTTGTTACACCCAACTTGAGGTAACTCCCTGTCCAGGGTCAGCAGGTCGGGACTAACTGGGTCAGGTCTACAGGAATGGGGGTGGTGACCCCAGTAAGGAGGCAACCCTAGAAAAGTAGTCCACCCTATGAAGGCCCTACCCCCTCCAGACCCACAGCCTATACTCCAGCTGCTCCTCTCTGACAAGAAAAAATGGTCGCCCTACAGGTGTCCTATTTATACCCCTAGCTCCCAAGGTCCAGAACAAGCCAGAAGGTTCTGGAAGCCTCCTATTCTATCCTATGGGCCCAGTCCCTGAGTTGGCAGTTGTGGCATTAATAGCCACCATTTTACATGACCCAAACTTTCCAGTCAGAAAAGGGGCATCTAGGCCTCAGGAAAGAAACTATGAGGGTGAAAGAGCATCTATCCCCAGGACAACACCATAAAAATTCAGTGGACACAAAAAGATTAAAAGGTTATGAGGGGCAAAAAGGGGATAAAATAAATAAAAATTAGGAGGGACTACCCAAAGGCAGACAGGTCTAACATATATATATATATATATATATATATTCACTGAAGAAACCATAGGCTTCAGCCACGTTATAGTTCGGAATTAGCATTTAAAAAACCTTAGAAATTCACTGAAAAAACCATAGGTTTCAAACATGTTATAGTTAGCTGGACATTTCACTCTTACAAAACCATTGAAATTCCCCCGTTATAGTTAGTTCAGCTAACTATAACTCGCGCGCCCACAATGCACTGCTGATGAAGTCACATATTACATCACTCATGACATGGTCAGTGACATCACTCATGACATCACTGATAACATCTCAAATGACATCACTTATGACATCATCCAGTGAATGTGTGTCTTTCTGAAAAATAAATATTTTTTATATATGTATTTCTAAAGATCGACGAAATACTAAATGGGTAAATAAGTGTCTAAATAGATGGTTTTTTTTGTAAAATCAATTGTATAACTGACTTATTAAGTGTATCTTAGTGAATACATGTATTAACGAGTAATGTTTAAATATTTAAATATCTGTATCAGTGTCTCACTTTGTTTATAAGTGGCTGCATGGGTTGGTGAGAAGCTACATGAGTGTGTATATCGGTTATTAGTTTATTTTTTGAGTTTCAATATGAGTGTCTGTATGGTTTGGTGGGGGATATTACTTAGCGTATAGATGCATAAATGAGTGACTCACTGTATCTTTTTTGAAGACAGCATGTGTGAATGAGTGTGCATATGAGTGTGTTAATGAGTGAAAGACTGTCTCAATAGTGTCTTTATTAGTAAGTACATATGTTTTAAACTAGTATATGTGAGTATTGATGTATATAAGTGAGTATATGTGAGAGTGAGAGATTGGAAGAGTTCCTGTATAAATAAGTATGTGTTTCTATAAGTGATTGCTTAAGAGAGTAAGTATGTGTATGTTTCTGTAGAAGTAAGTGTAGTGGTGTGTGTATAGCTGTCTATGTAAGTAACTCTATGGATGAGTATCGGTGTGTAACAGGATGTATAGGTGTATGAGTACATATGATGAGTGAGTACATGTATGAGTGACCATATAGAACTGTTGGTGAATGAGTGGATGTGTATGTAGATTTTGGAATTACTGAATAGGTTGTTGTAACTGGTATTGGTATCTCCATTGTTTTGAAATTTTTAGTTTCTATTTTTGAATGTGTGTATCAAAGGTTTTATTACGCTGAGTCTGCCACTCTTTCACAAGGATGATGTCATCAGTGATGTCATTTGAGATGTCATCAGTGATGTCATGAGTGATGTCACTGACCATGTTATGAGTGATGTAATATGTGACGTCATCAGCTGTGCATTGCGGGCGCGTGAGTTATAGTTAGCTGAACTAACTATAACGGGGGAATTTCAATGGTTTTGTATGAGTGAAATGTCCAGCTAACTATAACGTGTGAAACCTATGGTTTTTTCAGTGAATTTCTAAGGTTTTTTAAATGCTAATTCGTAACTATAACGTGGCTGAAACCTATGGTTTTTTCAGTGCCACCCCAGTTCAGACATGGCCATATGAAAATCAGTATGACCCTGTGCCTCATGGGAACAGTCCAGCCCGAACTGCCAAGCTATGTCTGCCCTGGACTGGAAACAAACATCCTGGGACCGGTTTCTGGCTCATCAGCCGCCATCAGCCAGGCAAGCTTGAATCCAGCGGCAAAGTGAGCAAGTGGCCCACGTCTGGGCATACCCTGCAAACTTAGGGCAAACAAAGCAAAACCAAAGGGGATGATGGGCGGAGTGTTGAACATTGCAAGCACTCACCCCCAGTCAACTGATCTGGGTTTAATCCATCATCAATCTTTAGCTCACTCCGCCACCCCAGTTCAGACATGCCCATATGCAAATCAGTCTGACCCTGTGCCTCATGGGAACAGTCCAACCCGAACTGTCAAGCCCTGTCTTCCCTGGACCGGAAAAAAACATCCTGGGACCGGTTTCTGGATAATCAGCCGCCATCAGCCAGGCAAGCTTGAATCCAGCGGCAAAGTGAGCAAGGGACCCACGTCTGGGCATACCCTGCAAACTTAGGGCAAACAAAGCAAAACCAAAGGGGATGATGGGCGGAGTGTTGAACATTGCAAGCACTCACCCCCAGTCAACTGATCTGGGTTTAATCCATCATCATTCTTAAGCTCACTCCGCCACCCCAGTTCAGACATGGCCATATGCGAATCAGTCTGACCCTGTGCCTCATGAGAACAGCCCAGCCCGAACTGCCAAGCCATGTCTTCCCTAGACCGTAAACAAACATCCTGGGACTGGATTCGGGGTTTCACACCTCTTCAGCCAGGATAGCTTGATTCACGATGGATTTAGGCCCAGATCTCTGTACTGGGGTGAACGTATCACATTGTTCTGCATTCTGTCCATCAATAGTTATTTTTGCATTTGTCACCCCGAGTGGGATGAATATGCTCAGATGTGAGTCCCGTGCTCTCCATGCCACTGGAATCAAGCTTGGTAAGTGTGCAATTTATAGTTACTTTAGCACAAGAGTTAATACTTGAGATAACTATAACTGGTGATTTCCATGTTTTTTTAGTTTAAAACATTACATTGTCATTGAAACCTAACTATAATGTCACTTTAAACTTTGTTTTTTTCAGTGGATTGCTAGTTTTTTTTTTACAGAAAGTAATATTCTATTACCATATGTAAAGCCAACTCCCCGATTGGCCCTGTGGCCAACCCGCAACTGCCCACGGACAAAGGCAAATTTTTCTTAATCTCTCTTATGGTGCAAAATTAAGATTGATGAGGCAATTCTGAAATTTGAGCAGCTTGGGTCATCAGTTCTACCAACCAGTAGCCACTGTCTGTCCATTGTTTTTGAGCAGCCAATATCTCAAGCAAACAAATGTGCATCTTCTTGTAGACCAAATAACTGGTGACACGTTGCTGGAGATGTTGTATTACTCCTACTCTTATGAGTCACTTCAGGCCTATAAAATACAGGTTAGACATCACAAGGATTGCTTCATCAGGGTAAAAGTTTTTCCTATATTTCTCCACCGTCCTCCCCCTGTGCTGGCCCCCAAGTTTGCCTTCACCATAGAGCTATCAATAAATAGCATATGCAATGGCACTGAGGGCCATAGGTGTGAAGGGCCGTCATCACCTCAACTATGGATTGCTTTGTTTGTTACAAAACTAGGTAATGGGGAGATGGGGCAAGTTCCTTGCTTGCATTACTATCCATGGAGCGAACATTTGCTATACTACTTATTGAACTGGTGATAAATCTTCAGATTTTCCTATTGGCCAACCAGCATTAGGTGGAGGTGCATGGCATGGTGGAGGTGGGTGGCACGGCACCAATATTCCTGCCCAGCAAATACAGTTAATAGAGTGAAAGAAATTTTTTTCAGACACAGAATGTTTCCCTGCTTAGCTGAAATGTATATTATTTTTTATAATAAAACAAGAGAAGGGAAGTACTAAAAGGTTAAAAATGATGGGCCATATTTATGACCTGAGTTGCGTAGCTCTTGCACCACACAACGTGGTGCAAAGAAAAGCAAACTGTGAGTCATCATTTTGAATAAAGCCATTAAAAATGACTTTAAAAATGTGGAGTAAAGCAACACAGTGCAAATTGCTGTGATGCATTAATCTGTGCCAGGGAGGTTTTTCATGGGCATTGCATGGGTCTTCCCACGCAACTCCAAAGGTTTTTGACGCATTCCCAGATCTACCAAACCTGGAAAAACTGGGAATGCGCCAGAAGGGGGTTCTGCAAAATGGGAGCCCATGCTGATGCCCCTGATGGTGCCCTTCTCCTGCACTCCCCTAATTCACTGGTGCCTTCCCTAGAAATACCCCCCTGATTTTTATTGACTTCTCATGTGGAGTCATTGACCACCCCCTCCTCTTAACCTTGATGCCCAAGCGAGAGGATTGCTCGTGAACTGGTCACCTGTTGCTGCCACACAAACTTACCCCTTGCCAAATTAAAAGTCAAGTTCATCGCTCTGGCGATAATGGCTGCAGGGAAGTCGACAAAAAAGCTACTATTCATGGAGGTACCCCCCTCATTTGGGCCACTTGGAGGCCACAATGGATCTGATCCTCCAAGACTTAACGGCGGTTGGGCAATGGCTGGAGGCCAGGGACACAAAGATGATGGATATTACTATGGAGATGAAATTGCTCTGTGTGAAGCTTGCTGGCTTCCACGACAAAGTGGAGGGTTTGAAACATCGGTTGATCTGCTTGTAATTCAAAGTTGAGCTCCTTCTGGATAGGGACTGGAAGCTATGAGCCCTATGGCACAAAGTCACTGACCTTGAGCACCGGAGGGACAATGTCTTCTTCTTCCTGAAGAAGGCAGAGGACACTGATGTAAGGGGCTTTCTCTGCGATTTCATGATCTCACTTCTCGGGATCGCCTTCTTGCCCCGCTGGAAAAACATAGGGCCCACAGAATGTGACTGCGTAGCCCCCTGGTGCTAATGGGCGTGCGGCCCATCATAGCATGCTTCCTTCACCACAAGCAAGTCCACCACAACCTCACAGCAGCAAGGACATATGGGCCCTATGACGAGAGTGCCACAAGATTCAGATTGCAGCTGACTTTTCTGGGGAGACTAATGACAAACAAAGGGCCTTTCTTTCCCTCAGACCACAACTGCGCAAGTGGGATATCAAATTTGGCCTTTTTGAGCGAGCGGACATTTAAATTACCATGAATGACAAATCCAAACATTTCTGTGATCTGAAGGCACTGCAGGCCTTTCTGGATGGACGGTGGGACAGGCCATGGATATGACCCCAGTACCCCCCTGGCCTCTCTATCATTATCATGGGCCAACTGCCTCTGGGGAGTGTGGACACACAGACCCGGGTATCCCGGCACCAAGACAAGGTTCACCTCTTGCAGAGCAGCAAGGAGAAGGTGATCAATGCTGTGGAAGAGCTTACACAAGACAGATGATGTAACAAGTCCCGCTCACCACTGAAGCCGGGTCTGTCCGCTGACTGATGTATCCGGCACCAGCTGCTGCACATTGCACGCTAAGTACCCTCCAGCCTATAGGCTGGGTATGACATTCCTGCCCACTGTTGAGAATTTATTATTTCTTACTTGGACTTTCTGGTATGTAGCATAGGTTGCACTCCACGTGCACACCCTGCCGCTCCATTACTGCATAAGCTACCAGTGACCTTCCCTTCCTTCTCTTCCTTCCCACCCCTTCTTCCACGTCATTACACCTAGCACTACAACGCCCTCTTTCAACTCTCCAGTCACCCCAAAAATGCACGGAGGGCCAGGAACGCTGCCTCCTACCATCCTCCTTCCACCTGCCCTGTCCTTGCTATGCCAGTCATGTAGAGCTGACAATTAGCCACTCAGCAAATCCCTTTGTTTGCCGGGGACCTTCCTCTCACCCTCCTCTCCCCTGCCCATCCATGGACATCACTCCTTCTGATAACCTGCCTGGCAATCCTCGGGTTGCTCCACCTCCCACCCTCTCCCCCCCTCCTTATTTCCCTTTGACCGTCTGGGCCCAGAAGTCCCTCCGACTTAGACCAGCTGACTACAGCTTTACAGCATGTTGCCTTATGCAGTAACAAGAGTTAATTGGTTCTGATTGTTGTGTTTTCCTGTGATTTGCTGTCTCTCTTGTCTGCTTTGTTCCTTCCCCCATCCTTTGCCTTTCTCTCTACTTCCCTTGTCTCCCACACCTTATTCCTTCTAGTCGGACTTTAGGTGACCCTCTCTCTATCCCCACCTTCAAATAGGCCTGACTATATAGATCTCCACCTACCTGTGCCCCTCCTTTGGTCACCTCCACTCACATTCCCCCCGATGACTGCCCACACAGTCCTCTCTTGGAATGTGAATGGTCTTACACATGACATCAAGCACAAGAAGGTGCTTGTATATCCCAACTCTAAACATGCCGATATAGCCCTTGTCCAGGAGACACACCTCAAAGAGATGGAAGCAGAGAATCTCCTATGGGACTGGTTGTTGAGGAGATCCACAATTGCTGACCCCATGACAGGTAGATGGCCCAACTGAGCCCCGGAAACATGGCATGGCCATAGTGATTCGCAAAACCCTACCCGATGTGGTGCTCAAGTCCTGCATAGTCCCTATGCATGGCTATGAATTTGCCAAACTAAAGATTGGTGGCAAGGCGCTCTGCATGAGCTCTGTCTACGTCCTGACGGGACCGAAGTGCTCCTTTTTCCTTCAGTTCATGTGAGTCTTGACAGAATTAGACATTGCAAACTTTATGATATGGGGTGACTGGAATTTTGCTTGGTATTTGGTCTTGACCATATGGGCTCTATCAACATGGCCCATTATGACAACTGAGCTCTCCTAGTAGATATCAGAGCAGACCATGGTCTCTTGGACATATGGCATCTTCTGCATCTGGTGGACAGGGACTATACCTACTGATCTCCAGTACAAGGCTTGCAGTCAAGGCTGGATTCCTCCCTGTGCCCCAATCCCTGTGTTGTGTGTGACACCTCCATCCTAGAGGGTGCACTCTCTGATCACTTCCTGATGCACTTGCAAGCCGATCTGGGCCAAATGCGGCTGTTCTGCAAACTCTGGTGCCTTAACCTATCTCATTATAATCACCCTGCATGCAAACTCAACTTACATCTCAAATCTGTACCTACCTGGAACACAACAAAGGCTTGGTTGCATTTGCTCTGACCCTGTGGGCGGTGGAAAAGGCAACTGTCAGAAGCGAGCTAAAGCTTTAAAACAAAACATGTGTATGCATGAAACCCATGTGTTAATCCCACACCTCACTATACCGTTCTCCTGTGAAAAAGGGGGGGGTTGGCAGAGCCTCACGGGAGCAACACCCGGGGGAGGATATGGCATACTGGTACTCGCCTGAATCCTCACGTTCTCATCATCAGCAACTGCCAACCAACAAAAGAATGGGGATAAAGACTGTGCAACAAAAAGGCTAAGTGTGTACTAAGTGTTAGTGACCCACTGTGGTATACCAAACCTCCTGTGCTCGAGATCTGGTCCCACCACCATAAAAAGAGCTGAGCTATACTAGCCACTCCAACTTTATTCTGTGCTGTATGCCCGCTCTAATTAAATGTTTTTAATGAGGTGTGGGATTAACACATGGGTTTCATGCATACACATGTTTTGTTTTAAAGCTTTTTATTCTCTCAAAATGGTGACTGTAATTAGCACATATAGATAGAAGGCTGTTCGATACCCTCTGTTTAGTTGAGTAACATATTAATCACTAGGGGTCCTTGACCCCATAGCATATGGGGGCAGGCCATTGATTGTCTATGATGTATTGAGTGGGGGGCGGCCTGTATAAATCCCCGTTCTTGTTCCCCCTGAGGCTCCTTGTAGTTGAGAGCATACAATCTGAACCCGCTCATGGAACAAATGCAAGTGTGATAAATTATGTACTAAAGGAACGTTTTATATGTTATAGTTATAAAAAATGGATAAAATATGATATAAGAAGTTGAAAGAAAAGAGATAAAAATGATGATAAAATAAATAAACAAGAAAAAGTATAATTAAAGAAAGTATATGTGTTGTTGTGTTTTGAAGGTTTAAGAAAAAGACATGAACTATGTTTAAATATGTAAAGTAGATAGGTTATGAGGGAATTTTCTAGTATTGTACTTATTTTCTCCCCTCTTTTCCCTGGCCTCAAGTATTGTTAGAGTGGTCCCCTCATTTATGTTATATCATCTCAATGCTCCACCCTAGCGTTAATAATAACTCCCAAATAAACAGCCTGTTCTATCTCCTGACAGTCGTGGGTTGTTGCATATCTATTCACTACTGCTTGCGTTTTGCCTTTATTTAACTTAGTAAACCCTAGACTCCTCCGTTATCTTCTGGATTGTATGGAGAGCATTATCTGGGTCTCTTGTGACTATCACAATGTCATCCGCATATGCCAATGTTTTTTTTCCCAACCCTGTGGACATATCGGTATGATATCAATAGAGGCTTCTAGTCTCCGCAGAAGGAAATCTATATACAAGGCAAATAGCAAAAGAGAAGAGGGGAATCCCTGCCTCTTTCCCCTTTATATATGAAAGGGCTCAGATTTGTTTCCCATAATCTGATGTTGTGCTACTGGGTTGGAATACATCAACGGAATTGCTTGAATAAACACCCCCCCCACCCCAAGGACTCCATAACCTACCAAAGATAATTAATCCCAGGACACACTGTGGAATGCCTTCTCATCATCCAACAGGGTAACCCCCATGGTTCTCCCACAATTTCAGTAGCACCAAACAGTGCTATTACATATTGCACTTGATCAGAGGTCCCCCTCCCTGGAATAAACCCATGCTGCCACTGATACTAATCTATGTGCATATACAAAAGCTGCCCAGCCTATTTGCCAAAATCTAAGGAGTAAAGTGTAATGCTGCTGTTCCACAGTGGTATCAGCCTGTAGGATCCCTGCTTATTAGGGTTTTTTTTCTTTAAAAAAACAATTACATTGGATGAAGCCCAAAAATCTGGGGGTGTTCTCCATTTCTAACATGCCTAAAAATCTCAAACAAACTTCCAAGAGTTTCTAATGAGAAAACCTTATAAAATGAAGGGGTATTGAATCTGTTCCCACCGGTTTCCTGGAGGGGGGGTCCTGAAGAGACAGCTTCTTCTTTTTCCAGTGAGAATTCTGCCCCCAGGAGTATCTGCTCCTCCTGAGTTACTCTATTAGATAGCCAGATACTGCTCTAACTCCTCGAGACAGGCAGCTACTGGTGCTTTACATAATACACAATAGTATACTCGAAAAGCTTCTCTGACCTTGTCCGGGTCTGTAACAATTCCACCTTGCTCATTCATGATTTTATTAACCTACCCTTATGCCAGTTTTTGCATCAACCTAGCTGCTGGGGCACACCCCAACCTTTTATTATATTCATAACAATCTTGTGTTTTAGAAACATATTTCCCAGCAATATTCTTAGCTGTAAATTCATTTAGCCATGATTTAATTAAGGTTAAGTGACTAAGCATGGGGGACAGCTTTAGCCCAGATGAAACAGCTAGGACTAAGTCTCCCTCTACTTTACCCAACTTTTGGTTAAATTCTCTAATCTGAAGTTCAGAATGCCTCTGTTTAGGAATGCTAAACCTAAGGGTTTCCCCTCTTATACCAGCTTTAAAGGTATCCCAGACTGTCCCAGGGGGAGCCCTACCTCTAGCAATTTCAAAGAATTCCAGAATCCCGCCCTTCATGTGTTTAACGTATTCTGGATCAGACAAGAGGCTCTTCTCGAAATATCACCTTCTGAGCTCTCTTCTAAGTCCCTCAAGAGAGAACTTTAACCCCTTGCCTACGCTGAATGTTCCGCACTGGTGCGGAACGTTCAATTGCGCGGGCGAGGCCGCGACGTTCAATGGACGTGCGCAGCACTACCGAGGTAGGGTACGCGACGTCCGTTGAACGTGGGCAGCACTCAAGGGGTTAAGACAAGAGGATTATAGCCCGACATAAGTCTCAGAAAAAGCACTACCTGAGATCCATTAACCAATGTTGGTGTCACCAAAAAATAATCCAATATTGCAAAGGTGCCATGGGGAGCAAAAAAATAACTTTCAAATATACCCAGATATCTACTAGCCCTATTTCTTTTTCAGATACTGAAGGGATCCAAAAGATTGCATTTTACAGTCCGTGTAACATCCTCCCTTGTCACTAGTCCCTCTTCTGGAACTGTTCATGTTGAAATCCCCACATAATACATACGGGGCTGGCCAATCTGGTAACTCTATTGCTAAGAAATTAAGCAGCGCTGGTTCATCTATAACAGGGGCATATATCTAACATGGAGTAAAAGACCGGGTATAATATTTGCATTCCTCCATCGCCCACCTCCCATACTTATCCACAGCTTTCCAGCCATGGATAGGATCTTCCCTTTTGCTAATATTGCCACCCCCTTAGTTCTGGTATTGTGTGTCATGGAGCAGAGAACATTGAATCCCAAGGATTCCAACAGGTCTCTATCGCTCCAGACAATATGGGTTTCTTGCAGACAATAGGTATCTGCTCTTGAAAATCTCAAAACATCTTGTACCTTTCTCCTTTTGGCCGCATCTTTTAACCTGCACATGTTAATAGTTACTATACGGAGCTTAACCATCACCCATGTGTAGCACACAGGCTAATAACTTACATTTCATATTCTCATACCCATCATAGGGCCTCAAAGAAGAACCCCCACGCATACAACTACTTGTATAGCTTCATTGTTGTGACCCTACCTTATCTTTAACCTGTAGTGTAGTTCCTATATTCCCAATAGGCTCTGCGCATTGGAATAATATATCCTGTAGTTTAGACGTAGGACTGAGGTCGACTAGGTCTCTACCGAGTATATTAAACTTAATTGTGAGTGCCAGCTAGCTCAGAGGTCACTAGAAACTTTCTTGATTTCACAAGAAGGGATTAGTTTCTGACAACCGCATAAACATGACAACTTTGTTTCCCAAGAATAAGAAACCAATCTCTAGAGTCACGGAAACAATAGATAGCTATTTTACTCAGTCAATCATGCATGCTTCGTTTCACAGAGGTGCTGAGAAAAAGAGAGACGGGCGTTTTCAATAAAAAGTATTTATTGAACAGTCTTCTTTCTCAAGCATAAGAAATGTACTGCTACAATCGTGATACTGGTTATAAAGTACAAGGCATATAATACGAAAAGTATTATAAAGTAGTACTGTAAAAACATGGTATGGTTTCTAAGCCATATAAAATAACATATAATATATAAAATACATACAGTGATAAATAATGACTAAATGTACTCAACTGGTGCTTCTAAAATATGCCTGCCCCGGTGTACCTAACCTAAGTCTAGTACAAGGGAAGAAGTAAGTGAGGTGTAGCTTAAGTTGTAGTATTCTTTGCCAAGAATCTATTCCAAGAATTCTCTAAGGGTCTAATCAGCTCCGTACCTTGGTTTTAGAATGAAGGAGGTCTGGAATCTCTCTCTTAGGACTCGATTTCCCAGCAACCCGCAAGGGTAGCCTGAAAACACTGGAGCTGGATTTCTCGGCGGGAGAAAAGACAGCGTCTCTCAGTGCGTCAGCTGGAGGGTCGGCTTCCTTCGGCACTTGCTGCTGCAGGGCGCGTCGGGCAAGTAGATAGTCGAACTGCTCCAAACCACTGTGTGTTTGTCTGGGCAAATGTAGGCATATTTATACCTTGAAGGTGCCGAGTTTGACGTATGATTGGACATAATAACGTCATCAAAGACCCAGTTCTTTGAAAACTCCATGATTTCCTAGATAAATTAGTATTCAGGCAAGGGGAAGTCCCTAGCTGCTGAAGTCGAGTTTTTCTAAGAAATCGTTGTTGATTCTCGGAACTTAGTGGAAGTAGCCAAGCCGTATTTGGGCTGCATAGGCTCAGTCTAAATATGGTAATGATTTTTATGCCTATATAAGGATCGGGTAATTTATACCTATATATGGGCATGAATCGGGAAAATTACACTAGGGTCCTAGATTCCTACACAACACCCACTCCACGATATTAAGTTCAATAAAACAAATTGTATAAGCACTGAACATATCTAAGGCAAGTGTTTACAATCACACCCAAAATACAAATTGCATTTGAAAGGTTTGTTCCTATAAAATGAGTATAAACTGTATGAAAAAAAATAGGTCTCAGCCGATATGAAGCATAGAATGAGAGCATACATTCTAACATTTATCAAAGACGAAATTACATTCATGAAATGTCTCTTTAAGGTACAGAGAAAAAAAAGTCGTGACTATCCCATAGCATAACATTTAAACTGTTTCGTTTTTTAGGACAAGGCCAAATATTGTCCTTAGAAAGTTTTCAAAAGAAATCTTGTTCTCTAAGAATAGTTCTACTTTAAGCAGATTACTCTGTGCCAACAAGTTCTATTTTGGAAAAAATTCAAATTTGTTAGACGGTTTGTTTTGAAAAAATGAAGGCCGCATTTCAGAGTTCAGGGAACGCTGTGTGAATTAGTCAAAAATTATTCTCGGTGTCAGGAGAAAACTTCTGATCATGTAGGCTGGCAAAGAAACCATCTACCAAAGTAGGCGAAAGTGGAACCTCTTCAGTTAGCAGGTCAAATGTGCATAGATGAGGATCATCGCCGTCAGCGTTTGATGCATTAGCAATGTCCGCAGTAGGTAGTACCTGTGTGCCTGTAGTGTCACGTATCTCATCCACAGTTAGACTTGCCGGTGAGACCTCTATGAATGCCGTCATCAGAATGGGCAGCCTTTGGGGGCAACACGATGCATGAGTCGTTACCGGACCTAGCAAAGCATCAACATCCGATGGCAGGGCTGATGGGAGTGTAAGACAAATGTCCAACACACTGTCTTCTCCGCAAAGCAGGCATCGCAGAACAGGTAAGATGCAATCTTGCCAGATTGGTCTGAACGAAAGGAACCAATTTGAGTTCAGATCCCTTAAACGAGCCAAGGCAAGAATCTGTGTAATTCTCTCATGATACCTCATGGGAAGGAGGGCTTCTTCCATGGTAGTCTGGGTATCGCTGGTCACTGGACTTGCCATATCGGAGCAGAAGGAATAAAAACAGAATTCCTGCTACGAGTCCCAAGATGAGAGACAGGCCGGCGAACAGAGAGTGCACGAAATTTGGAAAAATGCAGAGGACTGCTTCAAATGGTGCTAACAGTCTCAATATAAGTGTTTTAAATACATGTGCGATGCCACTGGTATCAGACATATTTAAGATTTGACTTAGAATTTCTGCAAAATGTACTGCCAGTTTGTTGATAATAATGCATGTATCTCTGCAGAAGTCCTTGCAACTAGCAGATCATACGTTTCTCTAGACGAGGTCAGTGGCACATTTTTTTGTAAAAGAATGACTTTCATTCTGCTTAAAGTATCAATTCGTATAGAAGAGATATTCAGTGAAGGCCATAACGCCGTCTCCCTTTCTGTCTTACTTTTTGGATACAATACTTGCATACAACAAGTGACCCTGGATGACACAATAACTAGATATGCTTTTCCTGGCAACATGCCACAACAGCTGTGGTCATTGAGCATAACGTAGCTGCCATTGGATAGCTGCCGGAAAATTGGTTCTATCACTGTGGAGGGTGAACCGTGCAGGTGGCAAGAGAGGTTATTTGCAGAACCCTTGCAGGCTCCGTGAAAATTAATACCTTGGCACAAAAGTGTACCAATAAGTGAGTTCTTATAATTTTTACCACTAAGGAATACCTCCTTTCCCCCATTCCAACATTTGTGTGTGTAGGGTAAATTCCAGGTCGACTTAATGTATTCTTTACCCAACCTTTCATACGGGCCCTCTGGTATATGCTGTAGACAAAACTGAAATTGGAAAATCGTCACTGGTATCGTGATGGTACCATGTATTATCAATTCAATGACAGGCTTCTCAGAAACTGTCAATGGTAATCTTTCCAGTTTCTCAATGCTCAGCACCATATAGTCTGCTCCTTTTTGTACCAAAGAGATTTGTTTATCTGTAAGGTTAAACACAGTAAATAATGACGTGGTATTGATTAGACGCCATGGCACGTAGCCTGAACGGAGATTTTGTAACGTCCGGCCTAGCAGCATTATAGAACGTAATTAAGACAGGCCTTGTTGTAACATTAGCAAGTCTTGCTCTATTATGTCAATTGCAGATGATATGATGCTGTCCATAGAATAAATTCTGGAGGACAGAGTTGTTAACCCATTGTCCACTACAGAGAGGCTTTTCTCTAAATTAATATAATCAATTTCTCCTATCCTTTATGGAGTTTCCATTTGCGTTATTTTCCATGCTTCATTGTAAGCAGCGCATATACCGGCGTATATGAAACGTTTTTGACGCCATTAAGAAATCTCGCAAATCATTGCCTTCTTTAAGTAAAGTTAAGTGATTTCTGGAAGTGTAGATTTATGTAGCCACTCAAGGCATAGCTTTCCTACACTGTAAGTAGTTACTATCCCTGGATGTTGTCTCTGGGAATATCTTGGATCTGGCCTATTCACTGTGAACCCCTGTGTTTTGTTCAGGAATCTATCTTGACAGTTATTCGTGTCTGTGGGCCGGATTAACAATTTTTTCCAATTAGGATTAATTCTGTTTTGTGTAAAAATATAGGGTACGTCTACCTCCTCTTCTGTAGTGACATTACTGTCAGATGTGGGCTGAGGTATAGACAGTTTGTTTAAATATTTTATCTTAGCCAGGCCAAGACAAGACATTTGTTGAACAGTGTCATTTAAAAACATTATTTGTTCTGGGATGATGCAGGCTCTAAATACGGCTTCTAAACCTTGCACCTGCCAATCTTTTGAGTCCCACACAGTTTTTGTCTCAATGTTGTCTTTCCAAAAGTCAAACCCTATGTAGACAGCTGAGCATAAAAGTTTGCAGAATAAATTTGTTTAGTATTGGTCAACATTGTTTCAATTCCTGTCTTATTTATATTTTTAAAATAAAACGTTTCTGGTTTTGTAACATTAAACCCTGAGAAGTACGGACATTTTTCATAAAATGTTTTTGAGCTACCCCTTGGTGGCGTTGGACAATGTTCCCATTGATTATAAGTAAAAACATTTCTAGGGTTTGCAGATTTATGCAAATGATGGTGACCATAATAATTAAAACAATACATTTGTTCATAATCTGATGAACCTTCTAGGTATTCATGTTCTATAAATTTAGCTGACATTTCTAAATCTGTCATCATGTTGTTAACAGTTTCAAATTCCCTATCATCAGAAAATGTGCTGGTTGCGACAAAGTCACTTAAAGAAACCCTAAACTGGTGTAGAATCTTCAGCAGTTCCACCGGGCCATAAATGACATAATCAGTTCCGTTCCATGCTATACCACCAGGTATAGGAACGGCTGGGATGTTTACTGATGACAGGTCTCTTCTTTCACGATGAGATGATTTGTGAGGTTTCAGGACCAAGTTGATTTTCTTACTTGCTGTGTCCATTGTACTGTATATTCCATCTATCATCCTTCCCAAACTTAACAACAGTATGAGCCAGAGCAGGAGGAAAAGTACACCTAACATAATTCAAAATTCAACCCATGGTGAAACCAGATATGTTTTTTCAAGTTGATGAAAGAGTTCTGTTTTTTTTTCTTTGAAAGTTTTATTTGCTGGCGTATTTTCAGGTTCATTAGGATCCTCAGAAAATGTATCAAAGTTGATTTAATAGCCAGAGGCAGTTCTGTCAATTGTTGGAATTGCATCCGAATTACTTGAAATCGCTGGAGCTGTTTCTTCTTTTGCCATGTTGGTATAGTCAGATGCTAATCATTGTAGACAGGAGTTTCTTAACGAACTGTTATTTGGGTATCCAGAGGCACAAGTGCCATGGCTTTGTTGCATAGTCCTTCATTTCTTACTGCAGCTTTATCAAAGGTGATAAGTCTTTCAGTTTGAACCTCTTGGATTGTAGCAAGATTTGGTCGTCTGCTACTTCTTGGGAGTCCACTGGGCCTACTACTTATTATCGACCACATGATGTGGTTTGACCAGGTCGATGGACACAACTCTGTTCTCCCTTTTACCAGCAAGGGGCGGTAGTAATACTGTTCTTGTTCCGTGGATAGCTAAGACAGGTACTGCTTTTCTGTAAGAAGGCCCAAATTCCTTCTTTACCGCGATCTTTTCCCTGACTCGATCCCCAATCTTTGGAATCCAGACAGGTCTTGCTGGGACAGGTGGTTTTTCTTCAGTGGTCGTTTGCTTTTGTATTGTGTTACTCAGACTTCTTCTTGTTTCATTTAAGTCCTGTAATACAGCCAAACGATCTTTGACATCAAAGGGTTTTTGTTCACTACTGAAGTTTGACAATCGAGGTCTTCGATTATCATTCTAGTACCAAACAGTAATTCATATGGAGTGATTCCACCCAGAGAATTTCTTGACAGATTATTAAGACTACGTTGGACACTAATTAGATGGTTGACCCACCCATCACCCGAACCTAATACCTTAGCTGTTATGGATTGCTTTATGTCACGTGTTTTTCTTTCCACTACCGCATTACCCTCAGGATGGAAGGGCCTAGAAAACCGCAATGCAACACCCAAGCTAGCCATGGCCTCTTTGTAAGCTCGAGAGCTAAACGCAGGACCCCGGTCAGAATGTAGCGTGCCGATTTCGTATGTGCCGATAAAGACTCACAGATCCTTTATAACACTTCTGGCATCAGCCGAGAGCTGGGGCCACATCCAAATAAATTGTGTCCTAGTAGTTGTGGGATCGCATCTCTCCATGGTGACGTCTGCATGTATATAGTCTAATGCTGTCTAACAATGGTGTCTCAACTGGGCTGGCAATACTGTAGTCAGGTACCTGGTTGTTTTCGAAGCTATGATCTTTGTAACAGGTGTCACAGTTAAGTCCAAATTTGTAAACTTCGCTGCTCATTCCCTGCCACCAGTACATCTCTTCTATTTATATTAGAGATTCTAAGATCCCTCGATGTCTCAGACCCTCTCCCATATGTGCTTTTTGAACCAAAGCACCTCTTCTGTTCCTGTTTGGAATTACTCTGTCCCCCACTCCAGGGCCTCATTTATGAGAAATGACGCATCGCTGCGTGAAAGCAGCGATGCGTCACTTCTCAGTGCGCACTCCTTGCGACATTCCTGGTGCATCATATTTAATGTATGATGCATCATGTCGCAAGGAGTTACAGATACGTCAGTATTTCTGACGTATCTGTAAGCGCAAAAGTGACGCATTGCTGGAGTGTGTCACAAAAGTGACGCAACCCCAGCAATGCTTCCTTTAAAGGGCTTGCATCAGTCTCACGCCTACTGTGAGGCAGGCGCAAGATTTTGATGCAACGGTGTCCTAGAAGTGACGCAGTGAAATCTCATAGATTTCACTGCTTCACTTCTACGAGGATTTTTGCGGGAGAACGCCCCCCCTGCATACATTATACCTGACGCAGGAATAATTTAGCGCAGGGGTTTACAAAGTGACGCATCTGCTTAGATGCGTCACTTTGTAAATAGTGCGCAACATGAGGCATGTTTTATGCTGCCGATGCGTCACAAAAAGTGACGCATCGGAAGCGCAAAACTGACGCAAGGCCTCATAAATGAGGCCCAGGGATTTGATCAAAAGGAACGGAGTTTGCATCAATCTTGTATGTATACGTGAGTGGATAGTTTAGAGGTAACGCTGCATAGCTGCCTTGCATTGAGGCTTTTACTGCTAGTAACGTTTCACTGTCTATTACTTTTTTCGAGCGAGCAATTGAAGCTATGGAAGCCGCTTGCACAGCTGCCTTTGTGGCTTCATCAGCAAATTAATTACCTGCAACATGAACGCCATCACGCTGATGACTCAGTGTATGTATCACGTGAGTCTTTTGTAGTTCTTTCTGTAATAGAACTACTTGTTCCCAAAGCATTTTATGATTAATTGTGCCACCTTTTGCATTTTTGAAACCGTTTCGAACCCAGTTCTGCAAGTGCTCGTTGTAAGATTAAATGCAGAAGTACGAATTGCACACTATGAGTGTGGGGAATTCGCGATCGGTATTTTCCAGTGCCATCTTGAAAGCCTGTAGTTCAGCTCGCTGAGCTGTACAGTGTTCGAGTAATTGAGTTTTAGTGACCATAGGTCTAAATTTATCTTCGCGTCAGCGACCTTTAACAATCGCGCACGCAGCACTATAGGCTTGTTTACCCCCAATTGCGGGCTGTGCTGATCCGTCTGTATAGATTATACATCCGTAATGTTCTAGAGGCAGAATTTCGGTCAGCAGAGGACATTCATATTCGTATTGTAGGAATTCTCGTATCTTCAAGTAGGGGTCAAAAACGTATTCAACGTCTGTTGCAGCAAGATAATTAACCCATGGTATCCATCTCGGATGTAAAGCCGAAGCATTGGGAATGCTTGCTTTCGTCACTGCCTCTAAGGCAGGTACAGGTGTAACGATTATTATGCGTTTACCCTGCGCGAGAGCTCTCTGTTTTGCTACTGCAGTTTGAACTGCTGTCAGAACTTTTTCTGTAGAAGTGAATTTTATTTCCGCTTGTGTGTACAAGTGTGATTTGTATGCAATTGGTACCTTTTCACCTTCATTAAAGGTCAGGTATGTGAATCCGCATCTCCCTGGGATGATTCGGATCACAAGATTGCGCGCATTATCGCGTGTTTCTAACTATGTTTTTGCTAACATGTCTGTTTGCACTGAACACAAAATTTCTGTATGGTTTTGAGTCCAATTTGTTGGTTTGGAATCAGCTTTGATTAGTTCGTAAAGAGGTTTAACCCTTTCTGCGTAATTTAGAACATAAGTTCTTCCGAAATTCAGGAAACCTAGAATTGATTGTAAGTTTTTCTAAATTTTCGGAGGTTGGAGCAGTGCACATTTCTCTAGGAAGTTTGCTGCCAGGATCTTGCCTTCACTTGATATCTTGTATACTAAGAATAGGACGTTGAGGTGGGCAATTTGTCATTTCTTAAAATTGATTCTGTACCCTTCAGAGGCGAACCCAAGTATTATGGTGTTCACTCTTTTCAAGTGCATGTCCAAATCATCGTCTGTAAGATAGATGTCATCGACATAGGACAATGCCTCATCATCGTACATTTGTAGTAACTCCGTTACTCTGGCTGAAAATAACCCTGGACTATTCTTGAATCCCTGGGGGAGACGGCAAAATTGTCTCTGTGTCCCCATGATTGAGAAAGCGGGCAAGTGCCTGCTTTCAGGTGCAATGTTTTGGACAGAAAAACCCATTTGAAATATCTAATGTGGTTTTATATTTTTTACGCACGATGTTATTCATCAGAGCTGCACTGTGCGTGTTTTGTACTGCAAAAGTTTTGCAACAAGAGTTTAAGTGTCTGTAGTCCAAAACTAGACGCTATGTATTGTCTGGTTTGGAGACAGGAAACAATGGATTGTTCATTGATGAGATGCATGTTTCAATCACCCTTTGGTATTCAAGTTGATTTAAAATCTCCTTGACCTGTTTTTTAGCTTACTGTTTTACAGGATATTGCCTTTGCATTGTATGTTGATTTTTTAACTGGATTTTATGGTGAGGAGAATCCTCATGCCATTCTACGTGGTTTTTATATAATGCTGGAGCCTGAGCTACTGCCCATTTCCTGGCATATGTGTATTTTTTATTAATTGGAATGTTATTTGAGAAGGCTGGAATAATTATCTCTTCGCCATGTGGGCACTCCCTGACAAATTCAGGTGGCCAGTCTTGTTCAGCTAGAAGAATGTCATCACCCTGAGATAGCTTCTCCCAAAAGAGTGCTTTTATTTTCCTAGTTATGTCCCCCTCCATCCGAGTGTTACTTCATATAACTTGTGGGGTACACTAACCCTGGTGTCGGCAGTTTCAACTTGAATGCATTCATTCAAGTCCACTGTCTCCAGATGATCCGTCAGGATCTTTCGAACTATGGTTACTTCTGCTGCGCTGTCTAGCATTGTCTGGGCCCACTCCCCGTTCTTGAGTTGTGTCCTCAAGATCCTCAGCATGTCTGATCTATAGACTTGCTACTTTCTTCTTGGTGTATTGAGTTTTCTTATTTTTTGGAACGTGCTGTTCGTCTTTGGACTTTACGAGTTCTTCTTTTTGTTCTGATCGTCCTCTTCTTTCTGATTTTTGTGAGAAAGTCTGAAAGGTATGAGAGGAACGTGTATCAGTATCTTGATATCTATCAGGTTTTCTTAAGTTATCTCTATTTCTGAGTTGTACCTCTTTTCAGAGGGCTCCCGTTGGGGAGACCTACCTCCCCGTTGGGGAGATCTTCCTCTGGACTGGGAATTCTTCTATTTAGGAAGTGTTTGTTTAGTGTTTTCCCACTTCTTTTAAGGAGTAGTGAGATTATTTTTAATATAAACTTTTTCAGGATTTTCTGTTAGTTGTGGTTTTAATGGCTTCCCACCCAAACTATCTCTACCTAGTTCTTCAAAGGATTTTTCAATAATTCTGGCAAGCTCATACGGTTGTTCAGTAATATCTGTTCCTTTTAGCTTTTGGCGAACTGCCACAGATGCTGCTTCACCTTTAATGTTAGCTAATAGTATAGCCGAGACCTGTTTGAAATCTTTCAATAATTTCATACCAATATTTAGGGCCGGTTCTGGACCGTATTCATTTTGAATCTGTCTTACAACGTCTGGTATTACCCCCATAGATGAGACACCATGTGTTTTTGTGTAGATTGAAGCAAAGACTGTACCCCAAGTGTTGCCGTCCTCTACGTGTGGTGCAATCCCCGTTGGTGAACAGATTGTCAGAATTCTGTGTTTCTCATGAGGTGTACTATCAGGGAATACTGCCTCTATTTGAGTCATTTTTTTAGCTAACCAGAACGGAATTTGTTCCCGTTTTGCGGGCAATTTACCAATGACTGACTGTATATTCTGTGGTGTAATTTTGTTTGTGTTCCCCTGGTGAGGGGTGTGCTGTGGAATCCTCACAGTAGGTTGGACTGTTAAGGTCCGCATGACATATTGAACCAATTGTCTATGTATTTTAATTAATTGTTTCAGCTGTACTAACAGTTCTGGACCTGTCATATTGTCTATGTCAGGATGTGGTGTATAGCAGGCTAGTACCGGCCATGTTGCTCCTGGTCTACCTAGTGGACCGAGCCTGGTTATGTGATTTTCATGTTGTAGGGCACCTTTAAACCAGAGCTGATTCTCTTGGTAAGTTAATGGAATTTCAACGTCCTCGTAAGGAACGTATTCCGTTGGAGGATCCTCTACTTTGTAGTAGTGAAACTCGTGTGTTCCTGCATCTGCTGGAGGAAACTGAATCCATGAATAGAATACTTCTGTCTGCCGATATTCATGTGCCTCTATAACAAAGATTACTTTACCACCTCTTGATGATACTCCATTGGTTATGAGTCTGTAAGTTATAGTTTTTCTTACATTTACCGGGATGATTATAACATCCGGGTCATTCTGTAGGAGATTTCTGTCATCTAAAACTGCTTGTGCTGGCGCTGCAGCTGCAGCTAATTCTTCGTCACTATTCATTATTTTGTTGATTGAAGAGTTTGCAGAACAAGTTTCAAGGAAACAAAGATTAGGTGCACAATATTTTGGAACACTGTATCCTTCAACGTTGAACAAACCAAAAACGAATACATAGGATTTTTCCTCCTACATATTTTGGAGTTTTTAAGGGAAAAAAGGGGTCTGTGTGAAAAGCACGACTGAGTTAGTCTAATATCTAGCGTTAAATTATCGCCTTACCAAACATTGGGTGCCATGTAGTGTAGTTACTATATTCCCAATATGCTCCGCGCATTGGAATAATATATCCTGTAGTTTAGACATAGGACTGAGGTCGACTAGGTCTCTACAGAATATATCAAACTTAATTGTGAGTGCCAGCTAGCTCAGAGGTCACTAGAAACTTTCTCGAATTCACAAGAAGGGATTAGTTTCTGACAACCGCATAAACATGACAACTTTGTTTCCCAACAATAAGAAGTCAATCTCTAGAGTCGCGGAAACAATAGATAGCTATTTTACTCAGTCAATCTTGCATGCTTCGTTTCACCAGAGGTGCTGAGAAATAGAGAGACAGGGGTTTTCAATAAAAAGTATTTATTGAACAGTCTTCTTTCTCAAGCATAAGAAATGTACTGCTACAATCGTGATACTGGTTATAAAGTGCAAGGCATATAATACGAAAAGTATTATAAAGTAGTACTGTAATAGCATGGTATGGTTTCTAAGCCATATAAAATACCATATAATACATAAAATACATACAGTGATAAATAATGACTAAAAGTACTCAACTGGTGCTTCTAAAATACGCCTACCACAGTGTACCTAACCTAAGTCTAGTACAAGGGAAGAAGTAAGTGAGGTGTAGCTTAAGTTTTAGTATTCTTTGCCAAGAATCTATTCCAAGAATTCTCTAAGGGTCTAATCAGCTCCGTACCTTGGTTTTAGAATAAAGGAGGTCTTGTATCTCTTTTTTTTTGTGGAAACACTGGAGCTGGATTTCTCGGCAGGAGAAAAGACAGCGTCTCTCAGTGCGTCAGCTGGAGGGTCGGCTTCCTTCGGCACTTGCTGCTGCAGGGCGCGTCGGGCAAGTAGATAGTCGAACTGCTCCAAACCACTGTGTGTTTGTCTGGGCAAATGTAGGCATATTTATACCTTGAAGGTGCCGAGTTTGACGTATGATTGGACATAATAACGTCATCAAAGACTCAGTTCTTTGACAACTCCATGATTTCCTAGATAAATTAGTATTCAGGCAAGGGGAAGTCCCTAGCTGCTGAAGGCGAGTTTTTCTAAGAAATCGTTGTTGATTCTCAGAACTTAGTGGAAGTAGCCATGCCGTATTTGGGCTGCATAAGCTCAGTCTAAATATGGTAATGATTTCTATGCCTATATAAGGATTGGGTAATTTATACCTATATAAGGGCATGAATCGGGAAAATTACACTAGGGTCCTTGATTCCTACACAACAAACACAACACCTTTTACATTTTCCCACCACCATTTTTTCATACTTTACCTTCAGTGCACATACTTTCCACTCTTCCACCATATTCAAAGCTTGCACCACCCTCCCCAGAAAACAACTTCCTTCTCATCCCCGACCCCCTCTGCCACTCCCCCTTCCTAATAGAGGCAGCCAGACCAGCCATGGTCTGTGTAGTGACGACTTGGACCAGTATGCCGCTAGCTCCCCCACCCGCCGCAGATCCCCACCTAGAAAGACAACGCCAAGCTATCAGAAAAAGTATACGTCTAACAGCCAAACCTACCCATATAGAAGAAAAGAAGAAAGTAGGAGGGAGAAAAAGAAAGAAGAAAAACAACATCTGCAAATAAGAGCAAACGATTTCAACAAGTAACCCGCAACTTAAATATGATCTTTAGCGGATGTAGGTATTCCTTGGCTTGGATCTCTGAGGTAAAAAACCTAATACTGCCCTTAACCCCTACCGTGCTCATGACGAGCTGAGCTCGTCATGAGTTGCGCCGCTCGCATGCTCATGGCGAGCTCAGCTCGTCAGGTAACGCGGCTTTTTTTAAAAATCCGCACAGGGCAAAAATAGCGGCCGCACGCATGCGGTTAATTAGTGTTTTTAATAGAGCTGTGGCAAACAAATAGACTACAAACTCTGCCTCCTGAAAGGATTTAATTAACTGACGAAGGCACCATCAGTGCTCAACGGTCGTATGACAAAAATCTGGGTCGACAAAAGAAGAAAACTAACTATGCCGTCTCTTGGCCCAGGGCAGGCTTTCTCAAATATGGCTTGATGGAGCAAAACATAGTCGAAAAATACCAATAAGGGCCTTGGCTGGCTCTGATCTCTATTGCCCATATGCCCTTGGTTATGCTGTTTTATTGCGAATCTAAGTACCGTCTGTGATTCAGACTCCCAATTCCACCGTGATACTCAGGAAATGCGCTCCTGCGAAGGTCCACCATAAATGTTCTAATATCGTGTCCTTCCAGTCCTTCTTCAATCCCGAGGAAATAGAGATTGTTTTGTCTCTGATGATTTTCAAAGTCCTCGATCTTCCACAACACATCTGACAAATGTGCAACTTGTGACTTGACTTGCTCCTTCATGGACACGATATCTGTTTCAACAGCTGTGGTCCACTCTTCCATGCAATTAACTTTTTTCTCTACCTCTATGCACGATTTGCCAACTTTTCTTATAGCCCCTTCAAGTTTTTAGTAGCTTACACTGCTTTGTTACCATCTGTTCGAGTCTTAGCACTTTGCTCTTTGATGGATTCAAGATTCAATCCCAATGAGGGACTTAAGAAATCTCCTACCATTGCCTGTTGAATTAAAGCCTCCAGCTCTGCAGAATCCTTCGGCTTTCCAAACATTCTGGTGTCTGAGTAGACCCACTTTAGCATAGGCCCTGACATGAGTTTGCCTCTGCTTTTACGTGGATCGAAGTTGCCCTTACACCGCTTGCGGGATTTTCGTTGCCTAAGGGCTATCTCTGGCACTTGTTCTTGAGTCAAAGATGCAGTGACCAACATCACTTAGGCACAAATTGGACGCTTCTGAACCCGAGCATCCATCAGAGAAAAATACTTATCGGCCCCTTCAGTTGTAGCATCCAACTCTCCACATGCACCACGCTCAGAGTTATACACAGGGCAAGCCTTGGACCTTCCTGATGTGTCAGACTGTAACAGGGTTTTATGTCTTTTGCTGGAACTTTGCCTAGCTTTTCCGAGGGGTCTCACATCAGAATTTATTGGCTCGTTTCCCAGTTCTCCAGGCCCTATAGGCATGGGTTGCTCTAGTGTGGCAGATATGACTGCTGACCGCGCTGCAAAAGTTGAATTATGAGGTTGCAATTATGGCTCTTGAGGTGCCTGACCAACCTCCGAGGCAGACAACTCTGAGCATGGTTCTCCTTCAGCCTGGGGGTCCTAGGGGACTTGATCATTAATTATTCATTTAGATTTAAAAATCCTGTAATTGCTGCTTGTAGAATATGCTGGTAGTATGGTGCATCACCCAGCACTCCAGTAGCCACAAGCAGAGGTTTCCTTACTGTACTGCCAGAGCGGTCTGACAAATTCTTCCTCCACCCTACCTCCAGACTATCAGGTAGGTGTTTAGCAGGTCAGGGATCTGTGTGCTTACCTCCACCATAAACTGCTTGGTCTTGAGTCGAATCTTGTTTCTGTCCCTTATTAACCCCCACAATCCTTGTAATGCTGCACAGGGTGTCTCCTTTCTCCCGGGGTGATTTAGAGGCTTCAGGGGCCATGACAAACAGTACCAATACCAGAGGAGCGCTTCCTCCACTAAGCACTTGGGGGCAGCTACCAGCAAGCACACCGACAAACACACCGAGCAGATCCGCATACTGGCCTCCAGCGCGTTTTAAGTTGGGGAAGTAATTCCCCTTCAATCTTGAGGGCCAGTGAGAGCCAACTAGACCACCAGGTGCATCCAGTAAGCACCACTGTGCTGCGTTGCAGAGGGGTGGTCCAGGCCGTGCCCCTTATTAACCTCTCTGCAACGCAGCTCTGTGGCACTTACTGGAGGTACCTAGTGGGCTAGTTGGACCCTAGGGACCCTCAGAATTCAAGGGGACTTAATCTCCCAAATTAAAATGGCCACAGGGCGTGTTTACACAGTGGTGAAGGGAAGGGACTGGCCTGAGGTGACATGTGTGCAAACACGCTCTGTAGCGCGTTTTAAGTTGGGGGATTAATTCCTCTTCAGGGGACCCTGGGGCCAACTAGCCCACCAGGTACCTCTAGTAAGCACCACTGCTCTGCGTTGCAGAGAGGTGGTCTAGGCCATGCCCCTTTTTACACCTCTCAGCATTGCATCTCTGTGGCCCTTACTGGACATACCTGGTGAGTTAGTTGGTCCTCAGGAACCCTCAGGATTTAAGGGGACTTTATCCCCCAACTTAAAACGCCCACACGGCGTGTTTGCACATGTCACCTCAGGCCCCCATTCCCTTCATCAGTGTGCAAACGCACCCTGTGGCGCGTTTTAAGACGTAGTTTCAACCCCCATACCCTATTATGTACTAGGGGCTTACAGAGGAGGTCATGCTAATCACAGCGGTACACCAACACTTAGTGTTCCCTAGTGTATGTAGGTGTTTTCACTGTATTCTAAGTGTCTTTTAGCATACCACTGGCTCTCGGACTGGTTAGTCAGAGTCAGTTAACACCAGTACCCGTTTGATAAAGTTGTGGGCACAGGATGATTTCGCAACAAGGCCTCTTTCTGCTCCTCTGTTTGTTCTTTCTGCACGTCTTCCTTCTTCCTGCACTTTTCTTCATTTTTGAGTACTTCTGTTGCTTCTTTCTGCATTCCTTTTTCTTCTTTCAGTGTGTTTTTTTCTTCTTTCTTCACATGTCCTACCTCTGTAGGTATAGTTCAAAACTAGCATTTAAAAAACCTTTGAAATTAAGTGAAAAAACCATAGGTTTCAGGCATGTTATAGTTACAAATTAGCATTTAAAAAACCTTTGAAATTCACTGAAAAAAACATAGGTTTCAGGCACATTACAGTTAGAAACTAGCATTTAAAAAACCTTAGAAATTCACTCGTACAAAAGCATTGGAATTTCCCCGTTATAGTTAGTTCAGCTAACCATAACTTGCATGCCCGCAATGCACTGCTGATGACGTCACATATTACATCACTCATGACATGGTCAGTGACTTCCATCATGACATCAGTAATGACATTTCAAATGACATCAGAGATGACATCACTGATTACATCATCCAGTGAATGTGTGTTTTTCTGAAAATTAAATATAATGTCAATGGTTTTGTACAAGTGAAATGTCCAACTAACTATAACACCCCTGAAACCTATGGTTTTTTCAGTAAATTTCTACGTTTTTTTTAAATGCTTATTTCTAACTGTAACGTGCTTGAAACTTATAATTTTTTAAGTGAATAGATCCATACTAATATTATAAAGAGAGAGCCCAAGCCTGTGAGGCGGGTAATCTCAGGAACCACAGCACCAATCACAACACCCAATACAGCATTGGAAAGGGCAGGTTCAGCAGAAGGACATAGGCTATACAGATGCCCACCAAATACATTTGAAAGGTAAAAGAACCTTACCTGCAAAGTAGTCCCTTGTGGGCATGGGCGGGGCGCGGCATGACGACAAATAAAAAGCGTTCCTTAAACGTGTGCGTTGTGCTGGGTTTGTGTGCTGGGTTTGTGAACAAGGCCAATGGGAGCGGCAATTGCAATTGCGCGGCTTTCAGGGGTGTGGCCAATGGGTATTACAACCGGCAACAATCGCGCGGCACATCCACAAAAAAAAAAGGGGGCCTTGAGGGCGTGTGGAAAACAAACGTGTGCGTTGGGCCGGGGGCGTGGCCAAGGCCAATGGGTGCGGCAATTGTGCGGGAGCAAGGGGCGTGGCCAATGGGCGTGGCAATTGCCGGGGCTTAGGCGGGGGCAGACTCGACTGATCGTGCCTGCGGGGACAATAACTGCACAGTATCCTGCGCGCTGTCAGCCAGTCAACTCTCTGCATAAAGGACCGTGCCTGTGGGGACACTAACTGCAGCGTCTCCTGCGCGCTGTCACACACTCAACTCTCTGCATAAACAAATTGACACTAGGCGCACAACATCAACCAGGGCTGGAGCCGGGCTCAGATGGCGGATGACCCGACTAAGCGCGCCTCTGGGACACTAACCTTTGAACTGACTGCACTTTCCCACACGTGCAGCGTCTCCAGCGTGCGCTGTCACCCACTCAACTCTGTGCGTCAACGACTTTACACCACAAGCACAACATCAAACAAAACTGGAGCTGGGCCTCAAGTGGGTTATGACGCGATTCAGCGTGCCTGCGGGGACACGAAATTTACAACTGAATGCACTTTCACACACGCTCACCTATGGAAGTGGAGTACGTACACACTAGAGACATCTGCTAATACTTCTTACTCCGAGGTACACACAGTATCTGCACACACATGCCTAACTATTGTGACACTTCATGCTAAAAATGTTGTCTACCGCAAGATTTTAAAATATAATTCCCTTGCTATTACACACATTGCACACATCCTATTTCATACCCGGACAATGTCGGGACGGGCTGCTAGTATATATATATAGAGAGAGATATATATGATTATGCTATTATATCACTAGAAGTTACATCACTCTTTACGAGCATTAGACATAAGATGGCATTCCTGCAATGGAACCTTACCTCAGCAATAGATCCCCTTGTCTCCCACAAGATACTAGGATGTTAATCAACATTACCTTGTTTTGTTTATAGAAGAATCTGTTCTTGTTCCAAAACCAGATTCACCAACAGTTGCCAGGAGTTGCTACGGGGGCCAGCTTCTCTCCTAGCTATGGGTGTCTAGACATGGACTGGTGGGAGCAGCTGGTCCTCACGGGCAAATATGGAGCTATACTAAATGAATATGTAGTGACAAGGTTAAGATCTATTGATTATCTATTTGTGGGGTACGAAGGAAAGCGCTTTGAAATTTGTTTGTAATATTAATAAAAAATATTTGAATCTGTAATTCACAGCATCAGCAAGTTCACAAACAGTTAATTTCTTAGATGTACAGATTTGCATCATGGACAATAGAAGGGCGACCTCTTTACATCGCAAGGAAACAGCAAAGAATTCTGTATTGCATGCCACTAGCTTGCACCCCAATCACCTGATTCAGAGAATACCCTATGGGGAAATGTTGAGATTGAGGTGTATAGGCAATATTGATGTGGATCTAGCAATGAAGCAGCATGAAAGTAACATGAGGTTTTTAGCAAGGGGCAATTCCACTAAAACAGTAGATACAGCAATAGTGAAATAAAAACTGCGGACTAGATCTGAGCTACTGTTTGGGAATATCAGAGGACATACAACAAGGCAACCCTTACAAATAACACAGGGGACAGACCAAATCAGATTGATTCTTACATACAGCAAACACAAAAAACTGTTGAGGAACTTTGTGATACACAATTGGCCAATAGTTTTGGATGATCCTATCATAGGGCACACCCTACCCAAAGTACCCTCCATCACATACAGGAAAACAGCTTCCAAGAGTAACGCCTTGGTGAAAAGCAGCCCAGAAATAGGGGAAGTGGGGAATAGTTATCTACAAGAAAGGACTTTTATAAGTGTACTACTAGCAGAGCATGTAAATTTGGGAAAAAAGAAGTTTCATACTCATCCCCATTTTGCTACGGAAAAAAGACAATTAATGCATTTCTTACATGCAAGACGGACCAGGTGTTCCATGTGTTGGAATGCACATGTGAACTCCAGTACATTGGGAGTACCAAACTACAAGCCCACAAGTCAATATTACAACACATTAGAGCCATCACCAACTCTGATTCCACCTACTAGGTTGCTTGTCACTTCAAAGAGATACATGATAACAATTTGAATCATCTTAAATACTTTCTACTGGACACGGTTCTAAAACTTAGGCAATAGAGGGGCCCTACTTAGGAAGTTGGAAACACGTTATATTTTAGAGTGTAATACTAGAATTCTGGAGGGTCTCAATACCAGTGAAGATCTATAAACCAGTATATAACTTTGAAATATGATTGTGACTAGGCCATGCTGTATGTATAATCATCTATTATTCTCTACCAACATGTGTGATGCAATTTTAAACAAATTTGATAGTTGGCACAGTCACTTTATGTACCTGAGATTTGGAATTTGTGTCGCTGTGGGAACCTACAGAAAATGATAAAAACATTATTATGGAGTTTTGAAGAAATCACTGCTGCCCTCATATTTGGAGAAAAATCATAATGCACATAGGCACTTTTTCCAGTAATTTAAATTGTTTACTATGGTGGTGAGGAACATTTGCACTTTATTCCTTTTGGCACTTTAAATGGAACATTGCAGACAGCTCGAATATATATTGAAACAATAGGTACAATAGAGACACAAGGAGCATTGATACCAATACTTTACATGAGAAGTGAATTGAACATATGACAAAATATATATATAATAAATTGCAATAGGGGAAACGCAAAAGTACAGGTTTTATATGGTATTTTACCATGATTTTAAACCCCTGCCATGTCCGTGTATATATATCCTATAAACCTCAACTTTTATACTGACATGTCTATATATTATTTTTATGTATTTGATATATTTTTATATATTTCAATATGTATTTACGAATTCATCAACTAAGATGTGGAAGCAGTCTGTTTTTTATGTCCATTAGTAATGTAAATGCACATGTCACTTTAAATGGTTTATCTTACATTGCAGCACAGTCAAGTCAAATGCATTACGGCGAACAGTCCGATAATAAACAAATCTTAGCACTTAAAAACACAAAGGTTACAGGGATGTTGTAGTTAGGAAATAGGAATAATAAAAAAACCTTAGAAATTATTTGAAAAAAACAAAGGTTACACGGGTGTTATAGTTACGTTGATATTTCAATCATACAAAACCAGAGAAATTCAGCAGTTATAGTTAGCTGCACTAACTATAATTTGCCCCCGGCAACGCACTGCTTATGACTTCACATATTACGTCACTCATGACATGGTCAGTGACATCACTGATGACATCTCAAATGACATTACTGAGGTTTATTACTGTAAACTTCAAACTCATGTTTTTCTACTGTATTTTTAGAACAACTATCTCTAAAACCTATCTTCCATTTTCACGGTGAGGCAGGAGATCGCAATGACATCAGTAATTGTAATCCCCGTGGTTAAGTCGCAAAAGCAAAAGCAGGAATTTAATAGCCACCACCACATAAAAAAATTATTGTTCTAACCATCACAGTAAATAACTCACTATATAAATAACTCTATAAAAGCATTCATCAATATCTCTACAACAATGCATATTAATGATTCACTGATATGTTTTTGCATAATTCCACCAATGTTCGCAAAAAAATAATATTCGCAATGTCCCTGTGATGTTACATAGAGGCAGTCAGTCATGGTGTCATCGCAAATATCGAGAGTGATTAAAAAAAGAAATTTTAGACACATAACTTCTGTCACTAACACCTCCATTTCGCAATTGTGGGGTCAGGCTGTCTCCACTCTGACCTCTTATGTGGGCTTTACCACAGATTTTCAGCCCCAGGAACTGTTCCCAATAGATAAAATAACAACTGCAACTTTCTATTCAGGTTGCGTCCAGCCAATCAGAGCATTCCGTTTGTGCGTGCATTCTCAATTCATTGCGAAATGTTCGTGAAATAGCCACGGCCAGAGATATCACTATAATTTTAAACTTAAATTTCTCAAAAACTGCTGAACAGATTTAACCCAAATAAGCATAATGTACTTCCTTGAACCGACGTCTACCTCCCTGCCAAATTTGGTGTAAGTCAGTTCAGCGGTTCGGGCTGTAGACATGGCTAGAGGTTCCTATGGGAATTAACATCACAAACGCAACCTTATTTTGTGGTCCAAAATCTCAGTCCCCACTGCACGGATTACCCCCAAACTTTCACAGTCAATAGTACCCACATGACACTTTTTTGGCAAAATTTCATGCAATTTCATCAAATGCAGATTGGTCAAACAACGCCAAAAGAATAGCCAAGTCACAAAATGCTTGTCCTATGGAAACCAGATCCTAATATATATATTCATATATATATATACATATATATATATATATATATATATATATATATATATATATATATATATATATATATATATATATATATATATATATATATATATATATATATATATATATATATATATTCACTGAAGAAACCATAGGTTATAGACCATATATAGTTAGGAATTAGCATTTACAAAACCTTGAAAATTCACTGAAAAAACCATAGGTTATAGAGCATATATAGTTAGGAATTAGCATTTACAAAACCTCATTTTACTCACACAAAACCATTGAAATTCGCATATATAGTTAGTTGCACTAACTATATATCGCGCACCCGCAATCCACTGCTGATCATGTGACATATTACATCATTCATGACATGGTCAGTGACATCACTGATGACATCACTGATGACATCACTGATGACATCACTGATGACATCTCAAATGACATCACCCATATTAGAACATACAAAATATCTACAGAGGAGACGGTGTACATTGGATTTTAGACTCTTCATTGGTACCTACATGTTGGTACTTACATCACCCACACAACACAACAGCTCTATTCAGAGCTACCCTACCTCAAAGCACTCTAAAATATTATTTTAATATTTCCCTTGGTTTTCCCCTTGTTACGCTTTCCGGAACGCTACCCGGTGCGCGGAGCGGGCGCTAACCGTGCGAATTTTTTTTTACATATATGGGCCTCCTCAGCCACCCTCAGAAAACCTAGGGGGTCAGGATATGTCTCCCGTGCCCCCTTATACCCATTCCCAACATTGTTTATCCTCCATCTTGTGACTAAATTCGTCCAAAACACAAGATGGCGGACTCCCGTTACGCTACCGGTGAGCTACCCGGTTCGCGTACCGGGTAGCGCTTCCACCGCGAAAAATCAAAAAAAAAATTATTTAATTTTTTTGCCCCGCGGGGCCCTTTAATAGCCCCCACATCAATCCTAGGGGGTCAGGAGGGGTCTACCTTGCCCCCTTTCATTCATTTCCCCCTTCGTTTATTTCCACCTCTTGTCTCTCGATCCTACCGAGAGACAAGATGGCGGCCGCTCCGGACTGTTTAGAATGTTGACAGTCACCGGAGAGCCAATCCGCTTCTCCTCGCGAAGTTCCGTTACGCGTCTGGTACGCGAACCGGGCGCTAACCGGGACGCTGTCACAGATATATATTTATTTTTTTTACGTTAATTTCTCAAAATCCACTGGAGCACATATCTTGAGACCTAGCAAAGGCACATCGGGCAAACAGTCTCTACAATTTTGCCAAGTTTCATAGAAATCCATTCAGCCGTTCGAGCTAAAAGTGAGTCCAACCGCCCTATGGAAAACTCAATGTTAAAAACACGTTTTGGGACCCCCCTTTTTTCTCGGCCCCCGCTTGACGAAACCCCCCAAACTTTCAGGGGACCCAGAAACGAAATGTGCCATTTTCCTGAAAATTTCAGCCAATTCCGTCCATCAACGCCAAAGTTATTCCACATAGAATTTTCAGAAATCCCTATTCAAAAAAATCCTAACTATATATACCTACTGGCGACCGCCAGTAGGTAATATATATATATATATATATATATATATATATATATATATATATATATATATATATATATATATATATATATATATTACCTACTGGCGGTCGCCAGTAGGTATATATAGTTAGGATTTTTTCTCTATGGGTTTTTTGAAAATTCTATGTCTAATAACTTTGGCGTTTGTGGACGGAATTGGCTGAAATTTTCAGGAAAATGGCACATTTTGTTTCTGAGCAGCCCTTGAAAATTTGGGGGGGGTTCGTCCAGTGGGGGCCGAGAAAAAAGGGGGGTCCCAAAACGTGTTTTTAACATTGAGTTTTCCATAGGGCGGTTGGCCTCACTTTTAGCCCGAACGGCTGAATGGATTTGCACGAAACTTGGCAAAATTGTAGGGACTGGTAGCCCGATGTGCCTTTTGTAGGTCTCAATATATGTGCTCCAGTGGATTTTGAGAAATTAACGTTTAAAAAAAGATATATATCTGTAACAGCGGACCGGGCAGCGGCCCAGGACGCGTACTTTTCGCGCAACGGAGCTTTGTGAAGCGAAGCTGATTGGTTCTCTGGCGTCTGTCAACATTCCAAACAGTCCGTAGCGGCCGCCATCTTGTCTCTCGGTAGGATCGAGAGACAAGAGGAGGCCAAAGCGAAGGGGCAAATGACCATAAGGGGGAATAGTAGATCCTCGCTGACCCCCTAGGTTTGATGTGGAGGTTTTAAAAGGGCCCCGCGGGGCAAAAAAAAAAAATAATAATAATAATCGAACGGCTGAATGGATTTGCACGAAACTTGGCAAAATTGTAGGGACTGGTAGCCCGATGTGCCTTTGCTAGGTCTCAATATATGTGCTCCAGTGGATTTTGAGAAATTAACGTTCAAAAAAAGATATATATCTGTAACAGCGCTCCGCTTCGCGTAACGGAGGTTTGCGAAGCTGATTGGTCATTCTGTCACTGGGCTATAGTTGGGCTACATCTGGCTGATATTTGGGCTACATTTGTTTTTTTGTGTGTCTGGCGGCCATCTTTGGGCTACATTGGGCTACATTGGGCTTCATTGGGCTACATTCGGCTAATTAGCAAATAGCTCATCGCAAACTAGGAATGGTAAAGAATCGCTATTTATTCCTTAAAGTTCGCTATTTAGGAAATGCAAAAAACTTTGATGATATATATGGCGGTTCATCTCTAACAAGATAAGAAGCATAGGGATACATTTATGATGACTGGCGCATCACCAGGGATGTGTTAGTCATTCTGTGCCGCTGTTCCGTCACCTATGGTGTGCTGCATTTACAATGCGGCGCATCATGGGGCAAAAAGAGCACAGATGCGTGATGTATCTGTGCCGTAAAGGTGGCGCATTGCTGGAGTTGTATCGCAAGTGTGATGAAGCTCCAGCAAGGGTCGGGGGTGCCCCTGTCGCAGGGTTTCTGTTCTCACACAGAACTGTGGACAGAGGATTGGAACCTCGGAGAATGCATTGCTGGAGTTGTATCGCAAGTGTGATGAAGCTCCAGCAAGGGTCGGGGGTGCCCCTGTGGCAGGGTTTCTGTTCTCACACAGAACTGTGGACAGAGGATTGGAACCTCGGCGAATTAGGGTGTCCCAAAACTCACGTTAGTAATCAAAAACTCCTTAGCAAGCTAGGTACAGTGTCACATTGGATATAACAAACTCTCAATGTTTAGACAATCCAGAATATGAACTTATAGTACCTCAGGATACGTGGAACTCATGAACAGTCGGTCGTTATAGATTTCTTAGAAACCAGAAAATGGAGTTAAGAAGAACAGATGTGTATTTGAAATGTTTATTTACTAATGCCGTCTTCTCAGGCGTAGTACCTTAGATAATAAAAGTACACATATTATCAGTAGCAAAATTACCAGCATAGTTACTAGTACATAAAAAGTGAATGGTGATAGTATGTTAACATGCTGTAAATGAATAAGAGTTAGCAACACTTATAAGCAGCCGCGGGCCGTGGAGGGAGTTACGGTGAGGCAGGGAGGCGGGGAGGGGGAGAAGCAGGGTGGAGAATACAAGTACACATATTATCAGTAGCAAAATTACCAGCATAGTTACTAGTACATAAAAAGCGAATGGTGACAGTATGTTAACATGCTGTAAATGAATAAGAGTTAGCAACACTTATAAGCAGCCGCGGGCCGTGGAGGGAGTTACGGTGGGGCAGGGAGGCGGGGAGGGGGAGGGGCAAGGTAGAGAGGGCTCCACCCTGCTTCTCCCCCTCCCCGCCTCCCTGCCTCACCGTAACTCCCTCCACGGCCCGCGGCTGCTTATATCTCACCCTCCCTAATACACATATTATATTATTTGCTAAGAAGGTCTCTTTGTGTTGGTTTAGGGCGTGCCCATACTTTAGTGTCTTAGATTTGAAGGAATCACATCAGCATACACCAGCTCTCTCTTCATGTGAACCGCATCAACTGTTGTGTATGTGTGTTCGGCAAAGCAATATAAAACCCGCCTCATGCCCAGAATTGGCAGAAGTTGCACTTATGTTATGAGTATGAAGTCGTGGAGATCAGACCTCATAACAATTCTGTATCGTGTTGTTCTTGAAACTTTAGCACTCGCTGTACAGATATAGTTTAACAAGTAAAGCAGATAGTAGACCAATAACATATTATTCTCATGTAAACCACGATGAACTACTAGGTGGAAAGCTAAAGCAACAACTAAGTGTCGTGTGCAGAAGTTGCAAAAAAGGAAAAATGGCGTTTAAACCGGTAATGAGCCCATGCTAACTTAACACGGTGTAAAGATATCCAGGACCTAGATGACACCTCCTCATGATCCGGAAACGAACTGAATAAGATAATAGAAGTGCCATCTCATGAGAGCAGATTGCAAGTTTATATGTGGACGGTCCGCAAGGTAAAGCATTAAAAACTAGGAAAATTTAATGCTAAAGAAAAATAAAACAGCCAAGTACTTTATCGAGTCTTAAGCCAATAGGCAAGGTAAATAATAAAAACTTGACAAATAAGTTAATGAATTGTCAATGAAATGCTAGTACTCAGCATATCAAACATGAAAAAGGTCTATGACATAACTGTGTATGCAAAATAAGCTGCAACAGCCTCCAATAGGAAGTCACCGTCTTCATCCGAAAACAGTTCAGCCATCCAATTTAAAAGCGGAAAAGAACATACGTGCTCTCCCAGCACCGGATCCTCTATCACCATCAGAGGACAGCTCGGTGGGTTTTCAAGAAAGCCCTGTTCCAAGAAAGACTGTGCTGCCGCCAGTAAATTCCAGGGACCAAGTAGTCCATGCATCAATGCCACAGCCATAATCCTTTCGCCAGGACAAACCAACTCGTGAGTAATGATAGGAGTCATCAGCTGATTAAAGTCGACGTCAGGAGAAACCGGTCCGCAGAGACACAAATCAATGGCCCAATCGAAATCACAGGTCAGGCAGTGAAATACAGGCTGGATACAGGTGAAGTAGGAGAACCGAAAAGATAATCCATATGCCGTGCTTAATATCGCCAACGGCATTGTGCCATAATATTCTAGCATGCGATTGCGGAACAGTGTCAGCAGCTGCAGGGTCGGAGGTTGCATAGGAGGGACATCCATATTTAAAAATGTAAAAAAGCACAAGAGCGTCCGCTGGTAATGCAAGTAAAAATGCCAATCCACGAACCAGAGTGCAGAAAATACAATGAAAGGAAGCAGGGATGACTCCAAAGATTTTCTCAAATGAAGTCACGAGGCCACTGGTAACAACTTTAAAAAAGTGTGTCAGGGACTTTGTGGAGGATGCGTTAAAGATAGTCGGAAACATGTTGCTGAAATTGAAAGGCAAATCTTAATTGAAAAGGGTGTGCACCTCTGTACGGGTGTTCGCTATGTGAAGTACGAAAGTTTCACGGGCCGAACTCAAGGCCACCTCTCTCTGAGACAAAAGAGCTCTTATTCTTGCCATGCCGTTGAAACGTGTCCCAAGGTTGGTATTTGTGGCCAGATTGAAAACTCCCTATGTTCATGTGTGGGAGGAAATAGAACATTTCTGCAGCAAATAACCCGTTCACTTACTGTTACGATAAAAGGAATACTTTTAATTAACTCAGAACAATCTTCATTATTGAGCATCAAATAACTACCATTTTCCAACAACTTGAACGTGGGGATGATAGCAGGAACTGGCGTGCCTTGCAACACGCAAGCCATATTTGGTCGGTGTTTGTTGCATGAACCGTGTAACTGTATGTGCTTACACATTAGTGAATGATCTGGCGTCTCAGTGCATTCCTCTCCATTCAGATAAACTTCTTGATCATCTTTGAAACATCTGTATGTGTATGGAAGCGACCAGACCTCATGAAGAAAAGCACTACCTAAAGGTTCATAACGACCTATTGGTATATATTTCATACAATTTGAAAACTTATATAAAGCAAAAGGCAGCGTTATTAAACCGTGGATAAGGCATGTTGTCAAAAAACCCGCAATCCTCTGCTGATGATGTCACTGAGCATGTCATGAATGATGTAATATGTGACATCATCAGCAGTGGATTACGGGTAATAGTATCTCTAGTTTACTCCCCTATAGCTGTCTTTATTTTAACATAAGTGTGTGTTTCCCTCCCTTATACTTACTGTTTTTGGTTCGCTTCCAGTTCGCGTACCGGCGAGCGAACTAGGAAGCGAACTAAGAGAAATAGAGGTTGGCACAGTTCCAAATATTGTACCAATTTTTTAATAACGGGGAGGTAGTTCTGAAAAGAACTTTATTTTTTATTTTTCTGAACATTTTTTTACTGTTTTTGAATTTTTCGGAACAGTTTTATATTTTTTTGGGTTTTTCTTGGAGGGGGCAATGAAAACGATTCATTGTAAAGGGCTCAACAGGAGCAACAAAACAAAAAAAAGAAGTATTTATTATTTTGGGCGTTTCGGACAAACTTGCATATGATAGTCAATAGCTCTGTTGATCAGAGTGATGCTTCTTTCTCCGTAGGAAATGAATCCATCGCAAAATACGCAGGTGTGTTTTACTTCACCAAATCTCATTTGTATATTTGGCACCATCTCCCTGCCCTCTGGTCCCGTTACTTCCGGTACAACAGATCTTCTGGCCATAATAGGGAGATTATCTAGGTCGTTCCGAAACTGTGCAGCACTGTAGTTGTTAGGATGCCACCTAGTCATATGGCGATGCATTGTGTAGTTTCCGAAACTGTATTTTTTGTCGGTCCCTCTGGACAGTCTATCTTGACATATAAGGCAAGTTACGTATCTTGCATTTACTTTTTTCTGACCTTTGGGAATTTTAAAAAATTGCCAAATGAAGTTTTCTTTCCGGTGAGACGTCCTGGGCTGCTCAGGCAAAAACTGCCTCTCTTCGTGCTCGTCCTCCTGTTCCTCTTCTTCTTCTTCTTGTTGAATTATAACTTGAGCAGGTGGTCCACTCTTCCTTGGATGTGGTGGAGGTGGTGGGGAAGCACCAGCTGAAGCTACTAAAGAAGCCATTGCTCAGTGATCACAAAGGGTCTTTCTCTCACAATGATGAAAGTCAGAGTGAGGAAAGAAGGAGGGATTTTCATCATTTGGGAAAAACAAGAGTTCTCAACCAATCAAAAGTGTTCATTTTAGATTATATGACCTAGTCTTACATCATTAGGAAACCAAAAGTGAAATGAACCAATGAAAAGTGTTATTACCAAGTCACATGACTTGCTGTGTTTACGTTAAGCGCTTTGCAGGGCCTCCCGGTTTGCTTCCAGAAACCTGCGCTTTGCGACTCGCTTCGCGTACCAGTTCGCTAACGTAGTACGTCATATGACGTATCACGCGACAACGTGAAACGTCATGCGGACGGGAGGCGTCACGATGTTGTTTTGTAACGCGGCACTTGCGGTAAAGAAACGTTTACCGGCTCGCGGTCTATTTCGCGGCATCAAGGTCAGCTAACGGGAAGCTTCCCGATTTGCGAAGCGGGAACGAAGAAAAAAAAATATTTTAAAAAAAAATTATTCATAAACATATAAAATATATTTTTGGATTTAAAGAAGAATACATTTTACAGCTACAGATATTAGCTGTTAAAAAACCAATGAAATTCACAGAAAAAACCATAGGTTATGGACCATATATAGTTAGGAATTAGCATTTACAAAACCTTGAAAATTCACTGAAAAAACCATAGGTTATAGACCATATATAGTTAGGAATTAGCATTTACAAAACCTTGAAAATTCACTGAAAAAAACATAGGTTATAGACCATATATAGGGGTCGATTAGGATCGCGGACGGACTTGAGTCCGTCCGCGACCCCTGAGGAGGAGGGAACGTCCGCATGGGCTGCGGCGTTCCCTCCGATCAAATTAGGATGTGACCGCCAGTGTGGCGGTCACATCCTCCATCTCTAACATTGCGGCGGGTGCAGCTTCAAGCTGCATCCGCCGCAATGTAAAAAATCCATGCACAGCATTTGCGTGCACAAAGCGGCAGGCACCGCGCGGTGCCTGCTGCATTGTGCACGCAAATGCAGGGGGGTACCATAGGTACCCCCCATGTGCACCCCCCACCCCACCTTCACCCAGGGGGCCCGCAACGGGCCCCCGAAGTGAAGGTCCGTATGCTTTTCCACGGCGGTAAAGTCGCAGCGTAAAAGCATATATTTTCAGACATCCTAATATGCCTGGCGGTGTCTGATAGACACCGCCAGACATGTTAGTGCTTTTCCGCCGCGGTCGCCTTCCGACCGCGGCGGAAAAGCGGCGGACAGATTATCAGACCCACCAGCCATCCTAATTTGGCGGTGGGTCTTTGGAGTCTCCGCCGCGGTTTTTCCGCATCCTCCAGGCCGGCGGACACTTCCGCCGGCCCGGAGGATGCGGAAAAACCGCCATCCTAATCGACCCCATAGTTAGGAATTAGCATTTAAAAAACCTTATTTTACTCACACAAAACCATTGAAATTCCATATATAGTTAGTTGCACTAACTATATATCGTGCACCCGCAATCCACTGCTGATCATGTCACATATTACATCATTCATGACATGGTCAGTGACATCACTGATGACATCACTGATGACATCTCAAATGACATCACTGATGACATCACTGATGACATCTCATTTGACATCATTCTTGTGCTAATACGATAAACCTCTTCAGACTCTAATATAACCTTAGATACACTCAGTGTATACAGACACTCACACACTGCCACTCATCCATGGAGTTACTCACACACCCAGTCAGTCATGCAAAGAAACAATCTCACCTCCATTTCTTCAACTATACAGTTAAACACACCTTACTTATTGAAACATATACTAACACATATTTACTCTCTTATACAATCCCTGATACAAGTTCACAATGATCGATACAACCACTCACTCATTCAGTGGCTCTCATGCACAGTTATTTATATATGCCAACTCTCACATGTACTGTGTTTTACATATGTACTTACTATGACATGTAGCATTGAGATATCCATTCACTCATCAATACACTCATGCACACAGTCAACTGCCCATGTAGCTGTTTCCACATGCACTCTTGAACTCATACACCTAGTGAATAAACTGCTCACACATCTATGCATAGAGTCTCACACCTTCCAGCCACCCCCACACAAACTCAATCTCCCATAGAAATACTTGGGCAACCAATTAATAACACATATAGCCTCTCGTATAGCTAATGATCAACACATGCAGCAGTTTACAGAACAACAGACATAATGATGCACAAATTAAGACAGTTTAGTCACTAACCCATGCATTCAGTGAGACACATTTAATCACTCACTCATACAGTCAGTCATGCACCTACTAAATCCTTCATCCAGACACTTATACATCCACTCAAGACATATTTTAACTTTACAGAAAAATACAGTCACTGGATGTTGTCATCAGTGATGTCATTTGAGATGTCATCAGTGATGTCATCAGTGATGTCACTGACCATGTCATGAATGATGTAATATGTGACATGATCAGCAGTGGATTGCGGGTGCACGATATATAGTTAGTGCAACTAACTATATATGGAATTTCAATGGTTTTGTGTGAGTAAAATAAGGTTTTTTAAATGCTAATTCCTAACTATATATGGTCTATAACCTATGTTTTTTTCAGTGAATATATATATATATATATAACATTTCTATGGCAAAATGAAACCCCTCATTTTGTTCCTTTTCAAATTAAATGTATTAAGTGTTACCACTTTATTCCAATCAAGATGACTTCAGGTGTGCCATACTTTTGTCATAGGTAAGACTGTTAGCGTTCTAGTTGTTCTTTAGAACACTCTGGGACATTCTGTCATTGGGCTATAGTTGGGCTACATCTGGCTGATATTTGGGCTACATTTGGTCTCTTTTGTCTCTGGTGGCCATCTTGGGAGACTGCATATCAGATTTTTTTTAATGAAATATAACAGGATTTGAGAAGTCACTCAAAATGTGCCCTAATTTTTCTTTCTTCAGCACTAATCATAATTTCTATGGCAAAATGAACCCCCTCATTTTGTTCCTTTGCAAATTAAATGTTTTAATGTTAACACTTTATTCCAATCAAGATGACTTCAGGTGTGCTATACTTTTGTCATAAGTAAGACTGTTAGCACTCTAGTTGTTCTTTAGAACACTCTGGGACATTCTGTCACTGGGCTATAGTTGGGCTACATCTGGCTGATATTTGGGCTACATTTGTTTTTTTTGTCTCTGGTGGCCATCTTTGGGCTACATTGGGCTACATTGGGCTACATTGGGCTACATTTGGGCTCTAACATATATATAGCCCAATGTAGCCCAATATATATTTTTCAAAGTTAATTTTCGTAAAAACCACTGGAGCATATATCTTGAGACATAGCAAAGGCACATCGGGCTCCCAGTCCCTACAATTTTGCCAAGATTTGTGGAAATCCATTCAGCCGTTCGAGCTAAAAGTGAGTCCAACCGCCCTATGGAAAACTCAATGTTAAAAACACGTTTTAGGACCGCCCTTTTTTCTCCGCCCCCGCTTGACGAAACCCCTCCAAACTTTCAGGGGACGCTCAGAAACAAAATGTGCCATTTTCCTGAAAATTTCAGCTAATTCCGTCCATCAACGCCAAAGTTATTCAACATAGAATTTTCAGAAATCCCTATTCAAAAAAATCCTAACTATATATACCTACTGGCGACTGCCAGTAGGTAATATATATATATATATATATATATATATATATATATATATATATTCATTGAAAAAAACCATAGGTTATAGACCATATATAGTTAGGAATTTGCATTTACAAAACCTTGAAAATTCACTGAAAAAACCATAGGTTAGAGACCATATATAGTTAGCTGGACATTTTATTGACATAAAACCAATGAAATTCCATATATAGTTAGTTGCACTAACTATATATCGCGCACCCGCAATCCACTGCTGATGATGTCACATATTACATCATTCATGACATGGTCAGTGACATCACTGATGACATCACTGATGACATCTCAAATGACATCACTGATGACATCACTGATGACATCTCAAATGACATCACTGATGACATCATCTAGTGTCTGTGTGTTTTTGTAAAGTTTAAATATGTTTTACATATTGAAGAATGAGTGGATGTATGGAAGACTGAGTGTGTGTGTGGCTGGCTGGGAGGTGTGTGACTCTGTGCATATCAATGTGTACTTGTATCAGTGATTGTATAAGAGAGTAAGTATGTGTTAGTATATGTGTGAAAAGTATGGTGTTCTGTGTTTAACTGTATAGATGAGGAAATCGAAGTGTTATTGATTCTTCACAGGACTGACTAGGTGTATGAGTGCATATGATAGTGTTGTAATAATGAGTGACTGTATGTATGAGTGATTGTATGGGTGAATGAGTGAATGTGTGTGTAGACGTAGGAATCAGTGAGTGCGTATGTAGTAACTGGTATTGGTGTGTCATGATGTCATCAGTGATGTCATTTGAGATGTCATCAGTGATGTCATTTGAGATGTCATCAGTGATGTCATCAGTGATGTCACTGAAGTATGGTGTTCTGTGTTTAACTGTATAGATGAGGAAATGGAAGTGTGATTGATTCTTTACAGGACTGACTAGGTGTGTGAGTAACTCCATGGATGAGTGGCAGTGTGTGAGTGTCTGCATAGGTGTATGAGTGCATATGATAGTGTTGTAATAATGAGTGACTGTATGTATGAGTGATTGTATGGGTGAATGAGTGAATGTGTGTGTAGACGTAGGAATCAGTGAGTGCGTATGTAGTAACTGGTATTGGTGTGGCATGATGTCATCACTGATGTCATTTGAGATGTCATCAGTGATGTCATCAGTGATGTCATTTGAGATGTCATCAGTGATGTCATCAGTGATGTCACTGACCATGTCATGAATGATGTAATATGTGACATCATCAGCAGTGGATTGCGGGTGCGCGATATATAGTTAGTGCAACTAACTATATATGGAATTTCATTGGTTTTATGTCAATAAAATGTCCAGCTAACTATATATGGTCTCTAACCTATGGTGTTTTCAGTGAATTTTCAAGGTTTTGTAAATGCAAATTCCTAACTATATATGGTCTATAACCTATGGTTTTTTCAGTGAATTTCATTGGTTTTTTAAAAGCTAATATCTATAGCTGTAAAATATATTCTTTATTACGTGACGTATCACGTAGCCACGTGAGACGCCTAATGACGCGTCGCATAACCGTGACGTATCGGCTCTGCAGCGCAAACAAAACCCGTAACGTAAGCGTGCCGGAGCACGCTTACAGATATATATATTTTTTTTAACCTTAATTAGACAAAATCCACACGTGCACATATCTTGAGGCCTTGCAAAGGCACATCAAACAAACAGTCCCTACAATTTTGCCAAGTTTGCTGGAAATCTATTCCCTTAATTTTTTTTTTACTGTTTCTCTCGGTTTTCCCCTTGTTACGCTTACCGGGACGCTACCCGGTACGCGAACCGGACGCTCCAAAAACACTAGATAGCGGACTCCCGTTACGCTGCCGGTTAGCTGCCTGGTTCGCGTACCGGGAAGCGCCTCTACCGCGAAAAATCGCGGGGCACTTTAATATCCCCCTCATCAATCCTAGGGGGTCAGGAGTGGTCTACCTTGCCCCCTTTCCTTCATTTCCCCCTTCGTTTTTCACCACATCTTGTCTCTCGATCGTACCGAGAGACAAGATGGCGGCCGCTCCGGACTGTTTAGAATGTTGACAGACACCGGAGAGCCAATCAGATTCGCTTCGCGAAGTTCCGTTACGCGTCAGGTACGCGAACCGGGGCGCTAACCGGAGCGCTGTCACAGATATATATATTTTTTTAAACGTTAATTTCTCAAAATCCACTGGAGCACATATATTGAGACATAGCAAAGGCACGTCGGGCAAACCATATCTACAATTTTGCCAAGTTTCATGTAAATCTATTCAGCCGTTCGAGCTAAAAGTGAGTCCAACCGCCCTATGGAAAAATGAATGGGAAAAACGCGTTTTGGGCCCCCCCTTTGTTCTCCGCCCCCCCTTGACGAAACCCCCCCAAATTTTCAGGGGCTGCTCAGAAAAAAAATGTGCCATTTTCCTGAAAATTTCAGCCAATTCCGTCCACAAACGCCAAAGTTATTAGACATAGAATTTTCAGAAATCCCATAGAGAAAAAATCGCTATCGCCAGTAGGTAATATACATATATAAACATATGTAATCTGCATATCTATATAAATATAAATGCATGCATACATATACATATATGCATACATATGCATGTTATTTACATGAAAGTTTTAAAAACACTAATAAAAGCAAAGCTAAAAAGCCACCTCATTACAAACAGAATGGCTTTAACCTAAACGAGGGCGAGATCTATTGCATTTTCAATGCTTGTTTACTTTGGTTCTATCAAGAAGGCATTCAGATGTGTCACACATTTGCCATAAATTCTGAATGTTAGCACTCTAGTTGCTCATTAGATCACTGTAGTAAAGCTAGTGCTCACCAGGGAAGTCTGCTGCTAATCATGGTTTGCAGCCATTTTCCCGCATTTTTTATCCCGCAGACTTTCAGTCCGCATACCATTATCCCGCAAGGTCATTGAGCTCGCATACCATTATCCCGCATTTTTTCAAAACGCATGTGCATTTATCGCGCATGCCTTTACAAAGAATTACGTTTTAAAGGCATGTATGGTACATGCATTTGCGTTGTGAAAACCACGATGACGAGAGAGGTAAGTGGGTTTGTGTTAATTTTTTCGTGGGTTAGTGATTGTGTAGTGTTGTGTAGTGTTGTGTAGTGTAGTGTTGTGTTAGTGTAGTGTAGAGTTGTGGTGGTTGTTTAGTGTAGGGTCATGCTGGGGGTAGTGTTTTAGGGTTTAGGGTTGTGTTGTAGTGTTTGCGTAGTGTAGGGTCATGCTGGGGGTAGTGTTTTAGGGTTCATGGTAGTGTTGTAGTGTTTGCGTAGTGTAGGGTCATGCTGGGGGTAGTGTTTTAGGGTTTAGGGTTGTGTTGTAGTGTTTGCGTAGTGTAGGGTCATGCTGGGGCTAGTGTTTTAGGGTTTAGGGTAGTGTTGTAGTGTTTGCGTAGTGTAGGGTCATGCTGGGCGTAGTGTTTTAGGGTTTAGGATAGTGTTGTAGTGTTTGCGTAGTGTAGGGTCATGCTGGGGGTAGTGTTTTAGGGTTTTGGGTAGTGTTGTAGTGTTTGCGTAGTGTAGAGTCATGCTGGGGTGTAGTATTTTAGGGTTTAGGGTAGTGTTGTAGTGTTTGCGTAGTGTAGGGTCATGCTGGGGGTAGTGTTTTAGGGTTTTGGGTAGTGTTGTAGTGTTTGCGTAGTGTAGGGTCATGCTGGGGGTAGTGTTTTAGGGTTTTGGGTAGTGTTGTAGTGTTTGCATAGTGTAGGGTCATGCTGGGGTGTAGTGTTTTAGGGTTTTGGGTAGTGTTGTAGTGTTTGCGTAGTGTAGGGTCATGCTGGGGTGTAGTGTTTTAGGGTTTTGGGTAGTGTTGTAGTGTTTGCGTAGTGTAGGGTCATGCTTGGGGTAGTGTTTTAGGGTTTTAGGTAGTGTTGTAGTGTTTGTGTAGTGTAGGGTCATGCTGGGGGGTAGTGTTTTAGGGTTTTGGGTAGTGTTGTAGTGTTTGCGTAGTGTAGGGTCATGCTGGGGGTAGTGTTTTAGGGTTTTGGGTAGTGTTGTAGTGTTTGCGTAGTGTAGGGTCATGCTGGGGTGTAGTGTTTTAGGGTTTTGGGTAGTGTTGTAGTGTAGGGTCATGCTGGGGGTAGTGTTTTAGGGTTTAGGGTAGTGTTGTAGTGTTTGCGTAGTGTAGGGTCATGCTGGGGTGTAGTGTTTTAGGGTTTTGGGTAGTGTTGTAGTGTTTGCGTAGTGTAGGGTCATGCTGGGGGTAGTGTTTTAGGATTTAGGGTAGTGTTGTAGTGTTTGCGTAGTGTAGGGTCATGCTGGGGGTAGTGTTTTAGGGTTTAGGGTTGTGTTGTAGTGTTTGCGTAGTGTAGGGTCATGCTGGGGGTAGTGTTTTAGGGTTTAGGGTTGTGTTGTAGTGTTTGTGTAGTGTAGGGTCATGCTGGGGGTAGTGTTTTAGGGTTTAGGGTAGTGTTGTAGTGTTTGCGTAGTGTAGGGTCATGCTGGGGTGTAGTGTTTTAGGGTTTTGGGTAGTGTTGTAGTGTTTGCGTAGTGTAGGGTCATGCTGGGGGTAGTGTTTTAGGGTTTAGGGTAGTGTTGTAGTGTTTGTGTAGTGTAGGGTCATGCTGGGGGTAGTGTTTTAGGGTTGAGGGTAGTGTTGTACTGTTTGTGTAGTGTAGGGTCATGCTGGGGGTAGTGTTTTAGGGTTTATGGTAGTTTAGTTGTTTAGTGTATGCTAAAGGCATATTCGTTCTAAAAGTTTTCGTTATTTTAATTTGCGGCCTAATAGTACATAGATGTTTTTTTGCGAACTGATGGTATGCGGGATTTTGTCATATATTCGCTAATCATACTTTCTATGGCAAAATGAACCCCCTCATTTTGTTCCTTTTTAAATTAAATGTTTTAAGAGTTACCACTTTATTCCAATCAAGATGGCTTCAGGTGTGCCATACCTTTGTAATAAGTAGGACTGTTAGCACTCTAGTTGTTCTTTAGAACACTCTGGGACATTCTGTCATTGGGCTATAGTTGGGCTACATCTGGCTGATATTTGGGCTACATTTGTTTTTTTTTGTCTCTGGTGGCCATCTTTGGGCTACATTGGGCTACATTGGGCTACATTGGGCTACATTTGGGCTCCAACATATATATAGCCCAATGTAGCCCAATATATATTTTTCAAAGTTAATTTTCGTAAAAACCACTGGAGCCTATATCTTGAGACATAGCAAAGGCACATCGGGCTACCAGTCCCTACAATTTTGCCAAGTTTGGTGTAAATCCATTCAGCCGTTCAGGCTAAAAGTGAGGCCAACCGCCCTATGGAAAATTGCATGGGAAAAACACGTTTTGGGACCCCCCTTTTTTCTCGGCCCCCCCTTGACGAAACCCCCCCAAATTTTCAGGGGCTGCTCAGAAACAAAATGTTCCATTTTCCTGAAAATTTCAGCCAATTCTGTCCTCAAACGCCAAAGTTATTCGACATAGAATTTTCAAAAATCCCATAGGAAAAAAATCCTAACTATATATACCTACTGGCTATCGCCAGTAGGTAATATACATATATATATATATATATACATATTTAGCCATATATATTCTTTGCTACTCTTGCATCATCCGTTCTGCACTTGGGGCGGGTGCTCGGTCCACGGGGTGCTTCTGTGTACAATCTCACGGCTCATTGAACAGAAGACCAGCACTCACAAGGTACGGTATCCAATGGATTGGAGGTACGCGCAGCCGCACTTCGGCAAACTGCCTTTGTTAATGTTGGTGAATTGCCGTTTTCACTCTGTTTATACTTATGTTTCGGTTACACTTCATTAACAAGAGGAAGGGGACTTACATGTCACCAGTAAATTTGGGGCCCATTAATCAACATTAGTAATCACATACATCATATGCAGTGCATGATTTGATAGTATTGTAACAAAACTTAGCAGTAATTAAGTATTGCAATGTGCTTTGAATCCAATCACAGATCATGATTTATTGATTGTTGAACTGGTATAGGCTAGGGGTTTATTTACATTTATAAAATATCAGCAATTGCCTCTCTTATGTGCAAAGTATTGCTTCTTTTACTGTTTACCAGTTGTCCTTCTTATACTGCACTGTGTATACGTGGCTACCCGCTGACATTTGGTGCAATCCCTTCATTGTCTTCTTAACAAACTAATCTATTTATTTTTTATTAAATTGAGATGATAGGTGAAATCCCATTTCCTCACTGCTGTTTAACCCTTTCAGTATTTTTGTCTGCATATCAATAATATATCTAGACTCATGTTGCGGAGTTTTATTTCTCGATCCCCTAACCTGTATATCTTGTGGTACATGGTCCAGGCAAAAAAATGTGAGTAAGTTCCTAAAGCTGTTATGTGTGATTCAAAGTGCCTCGCCACTGGGTAAGAACTATCCCTATTCACTATTACTTGCATATGTTCTTTTTTTAAGTTTGATTTTATTGATGAAAAAGGGAAACAAAAAAAAGAAACAGCAATATAATGATATAACGAAACTTATTTACATAGATGAATGGATACAGTAGAAATATCTAACAATATAAAACTCACAATGTATACAAAGGATATGCATCATATAAAGAAGAAGGGGGGGGAATAAAAAGAAGAGGGGACGGACAAGACAGAATATACGTATTATAGAAATATTAAAGATAACAGGCAACTATAAAAAATGAGTATCCTTGTAAGCATAACATTGAATGAGTTTAAAGAGCAATAAAACCAGAATAATAAACATTCAGTAATGAGTAACTAATTCATCGTCTAAAAATGAGGGGGCAAAGGGAGAAATTAAGGTGGCTTTCGTACATCGTCTGATCTATTCATAGTAGTAACATTTGAAGAGATAGATAGCAATAAATAGGTTGTCATAGGGATCCATAGGAGATCTCTTTTAATTGCTAGAGATATGGGGGAGAAGTAATTAGTATCCAGTTGATGGTGAAACCAAACTGCGTTCCACCAAGATCTAAATGTGACTTTATCAGCTTGTTTCCAATTAGAGGTTATTAAATGAAAGGGAATAGCTATTATTACATCTAAAAGCTTAAAACTGAATGGTGACTGAGGCCAATGGGGGAGAGAGTACCAAGGAAAATGTGTGTGTAAGAAAAGGGGATTTGGAATAAATAATTTTCGGATTTGGGACCAAACTAGTTTCCCAAAATGTTGGATTGGAGGACATTTAAATAAGATATGTTTTAAGTCAGCAGTGGGGTGGGGACAGGATCAACAGGTAGGGGTTGTTTCTGATTAAAAAGATGCCAACGACAATGCGGAAAATAGCACTCGATGATAGAGAGGGTCCATGTGGTGTTTGCTGCTCAAGACGTTTTATGAATTTTAGACCATATCTTATCCCAGGTATCAATTGGCCACTCCTGTGAAAAGTCCTGTTCCCATGCCAGTTCAACCTTCGTTTTGCATCTGTCAGAGGGAAGACGTAAAGATTTATATATATAGTGGATGCTGAGGGGGAATTGTCCAATATTGAGAATAAGTTTCTATACAAAATAGGAAAATCAATAGTGTTAGGTAGATTTTGAAGATATAAAATGAGAGATGGTATAAGAGAGCGTATTGTGTTTTAGAGGAAGAAGGTAAAGAAAATTGAGCTTGGAGGTCCGCAAAAGTAAGGGGTTGGTTATCCGATATAAGTTTAGAAATCCAACTTAGTCCTCTCGAGTGCCAAGATTTCCAGTATATAGAGTGATTACGAATTTTTAATGATTTATTATATCAAATGGGTTGTTGCTGAAGAGAACTATTAGAGGGATATGTTGAAGATAATATAGGAACCAGCAGTTTGCGAGAATGAGAGATAATAAGAGAATGTGGAGAAGTGTGGCTCACTGGTTAGAGGCGGCAGACCCGTAAGCAGAGAACGGCCCGGGACCAGGGTTCGATTCCCGACGCGGCAGGGTCGTGGACCAGGGTCAGCGGACTCGATAATTCTCGCCTCGGTGCCTACTCTAATCAGAAACCACACTCGGCACCTCTGGGCATCAGCTTGCCTCATCTTCACAACGGCCCCCCCAGACCGCCGGGGATGCTTGGTCGCACCTTAGAGATACCCATCAGGGACCATCTCTCAGGGTGAGCCAGGACGGGTTCCCCAGCGGTCGAAGCGTGGAGATACTCCTCCGGGAGTCGATTCCTAGCGCTATATAAACCCGCAATAATAATAATAATAATAATGTAAAGAAGCAGCGTCGGAAGTCAAGGTTAACATCTCCTGAAAGTTAAAGGGAGCAATAAAAGTATTCTCCATCTTTAACTAAAGAGGTCGACATAAAGGAAGATCTATGGAAATACATTGAGCTGCCTGTTTTAAAGAAAAAGCGGTATGATACGTTTTAAAATCAGGAAATTTAAGTCCTCCATTAGATCTATCTTTTTGTAGAGAGGACAATGCTATACGAGAAGACTTACCCTTCCATAAGATTTTTATTAAAATCAAGTCCATTTTCTTAACGTGATATTCAGGAATTCGAAAAGGTAATCATGGAGATAGTGTATGGTACAAGAGGAAAAGCATAATCTTAATTGAGTCAAGATTACCCCACCACGATAGAAAGAGCAATAGATTCATCAAATTTTTTAATGATATAATCAAAATTTAGTTTTAATGTATCATATAATGAGGGAGCAAACCATAAGCCAAAATACTTGATTTTGTGAGTTGCCAAGAAAACCAAGATTTGTCAAAAAGATGTTTTTGGCATAAAATATTTAAGGGTAGAATTTCGCATTTATCAGCGTTTAGGCAATAACCAGAAACTTTAGGGAAAGATGCTACCTGTTGAAGAAAAGGAACAAGAGATGATTCGGGTTTATGAAATGAAATTAAAGAATATCATCAGCATAAACTGACATTTTAACCTGGTGCGGACCAAAATTAAAGCCAGTGATGCGATCATCCTGTCGAATTTTAGTTAGGAAAGGTTCTAAAGTTATAACAAATAATAAAGGAGATAAGGGACAACCCTGTCGCACTCCTCTATGTAGTGAAACATAGTCATAGGTTATACCATTAACAAAAATTGAAGCTCGGGGACCTCAATATAATAAAGTAATTAAAGCAATTAATTTAGGAGGGAAACCAGGCCATTTTAAAGCATGAAACATATAATCCCACCCAATCCTATCAAAAGCCTTCACGGCATCTAAAGTAATCGCGGCAAAAGGATGTTCCAGTGAAGAGACCTTGCTTATGACATTAAAAAGAACACGATAATTATCAGATGCAAGTCTCCCTTTAACAAAACAAGATTGTTCAGGGCCAATAAGATCAGGTAGAATAGAATCAATATGAAGCGCTAGAATCTTGGCAAAAATCTTAGAGTCTGTGTTGACCAAGGAAATAGGTCGAAAGAGTATGGTCTTTATCGTCTTTAAGAATTAAACACATTAAAGCCTCCTGATAAGTGCCCCGGGAAGAGCCATCCATACAAAAAGATTGAAAAAGGAGTAAAAGATTTGGTAAAAGGATTTTCGCAAGGTGATTATGAAATTCAATAGTGAAGCCATCAGTGCTTTCCCACGGAGCCAGACCGAAACAGCATGAGAGATGTCCGCTAGAAAAATATCAGTTGCAGAGACTTAAAATCAATATCACATGATGAAGGAGAGGGAAGAGATTGAAAATACGAAAGAATATCAGGTTGTTTTGTTAGTGTTTCTGGAGTGTATAAATTCTTATGAAATGATACAACTTAATTTAAAATGTATTTATCTGTGAGATAGAAGTACCAGCGGGGCATTGTTGGGATTCTATTTTTGTTCTTTCCTTCCTTACTTTTATACTTGCATATTTTCTAATATGCATATGTTCTAATATGTGCGTTTTTGTGGGATGTATGGTATTTCCCAAGTACCTCAGTTGGCAGGGACAGAACAAGCAGTATACTGGATGTGTAGTATTGCAATTCATGCATTTCCTGATCCTCTTGGGTTCCTGAAGATTCTCCCGTATTCATTTATTAAAAGCTTACATTAATGATGAAGGTCAACTTTTAGCACTTAAAATTGCACTAGAAAATGATCTATATTGCTGCTTAATGGAGCATGATGAGCTGCACAATTGTTTAGTTGATCTAGGCATGTATTTACTCTGTGATGATTAAATGATTACAATACACAAACACTTCTGAAAAGAAGCAAGACAATTCATAACAAATTCAGTAACTTAAAAATGTTTAGACTCTTCAAACAATCTTTGCATACCTGTAACCATCTTAATTTGTATTAAATCATGAACAATAAAACAAAATGCAGATTTTCATCATCTTCTAAACTGGGATACTTTTGTTGGTTCACAACTCCCACTCATCAGGTTCCTAATGAATTAAACAACAAAAATGACTGAGACTACATGAACCACAGTTATAAATAAAATACAATGTTAACGTAACTCTTGCAAGTGGCCTGAGAAATATTATGACCCAGGGAAATGAAGTACGGTATCAGGAAGATACTTCTACTTACCAGTTTAGGATTAGACTTTGTCAGATACTCCTGTTTACGGGGTGGACCATGAATGATGATGAATGGGCATTCAACAGTCTGACTCACAGCGACAATCGTGCACAAGCCCAAAAGACACAAAAGGTCAAAACTGAACCACTTAAACACCATTCAATATAATTTGGTGCTGAACCTCTTCATAAAAATCTGATTACAAGATCATCTAAAACAATAATGATCCTAAAGTGTGGGAATGTACCCGCCATGCAGTATCAACAAACACTGCCCAGGCAGTATCCCCATCTACCTCACCTGCACTTTTAGCAAATAATTCAAGAGACAGTTCACTGCCAGTGTCTAGTGGGTGGCAGAAAGGCGTTTTAGACACTGTTTGCATCTCTGTGCCCTTCTCATTGGGATTTCTGTTCATCTCAACTGACTTCTGCTGCAGTGCAGAATAAAAGAGCTTCATCAGGCATTCAAATATCTTCCCAGCAAAGATTAAATGAACCGCACTCAGCTCCAAGTTAAAAAAACAACAAAACATTATCACAAATGTGTTTCCAAGAAAGTATTCAGTACATATTATGCACTGCAAAATTCCAACAAATAAGATAGAAGCAGAAGTTCCCTCCTTAAAGCATATCCTAGGAAGCTCACCACCTGCCCTTTTGATTGACTGTACTATCATGGTCCTTGCCTAGGCATTCCTACAGGTACATCCATTCGTGGAAAGCTAGTGCTTTATTGATAGACAGGTCATAGAGACAAAAGAAACAGGAGGGGAAGAAGAAGCAGGGCAAGTGCTGTCCTTTATATTCTTTTTTTGTGAAGCTTCCATACTCCACCTTATAATCAACTATATTACAAATGTAAAGATGTCTGTGATCAGCTAAGTATTGCAATAATGACAGATATACAGCTGGTGATCATTACTAACCAATTATGTGCACGTGTTCCAAAATTCAAGGCAGCTATCTATTGAAACGCCAATAATATATATTTCTCATTTCCTTACCTGAACAAAAACCTGAAAAAGGTTCCCTATTTGCCAGAGGCCACACATTTCAAAGGTTTGTGTCAACAATGAGAGCTGCTTCTCCAACCCTAAAACAGTTGCTGCTGACACAAGACAGGGCTTGTGGAAAGAGGGTTCTGCTTGAGAGGACATTGTGGGGGCACCTATGGAAGAACTCTCAATGCTCATGACACACTGAGGGTGTCTCTGTGATATTTAGGGAGTCCCTTAGGATCGGAGCCACAGAAACAGTTGTCAAAAATCAAAATAGAGGGGTGATTCCAGGGGTAAAAGAGAACAATGGAAGTAGGTTAAAGTTGCACGCTTGGTAAGACACTTTCTTCCTTACAAAGCCCAGAGCCCTCATTACAAGAGGCACATTTTTCTCCATGGTACTGCTAACTATGTTACTGGTCCAGTCTGAATTTAGGAGGGCGACAAAGTTACAGAGAACCTATCATGTTTCTCTCAGAGATTTCAGCTGTTAAAAGAGACCTATATTTAAGTGTGAAATGCAAATATACAATAATTAACTATATTTTGTGGTAACAAATGTATGGAGATAGGGCAATATATATTCAGATTTAGCTTGGAGAAAAAACAAAAAATCTGAAGCCAATAAACCAATCACAATACGTAGGACACTGGACATATGAAGTAACTAAATTGTTTTATTTCCAGGCAGTATACAATATTAAAAATATAAAATATGCATACAATATTTTGTAAAACAATAAACAAGTGATAGAAAGAACCATTAGACAGAACATTTGAACAGGGTTAAGGTAATAGCATGAATGTCTGACACAATATAGAAAGACAAAATATCGACCTACAAAAATATCGGAGCAATAATATTGATGTCAACAATATCGACATCCTATCTACAAAAAGGTAAGTAAAAAAATATCGGAAAAAATATATAGATATCAAAAATATTGTGTTTTTTTTAAATATCGTTTTTTATTACAAAAATATGTAAAATTTATTAAAAAATACTTACAAATATAATAAACATAATACAAAATATATTATATTATTTAAAATGAATAAGTAATATACATAATTTAATTAAAAAAATAATTAAACATATTCATATAATATACAATATATATACTTAATAATCAGTTGTAATTTTTACTTATTTTATTTATCCTTCGATATTAAACAAAATCGATATTACTTACCTTCTATATTCTGTCCCTTCGATATTAAAACATCGATATTATGGTAGGTTGATATTAAAAAATCGATATTTTGTCTGCCTACCTTAATAGCATATCACCACTGTCTGCACTGAGATGGGAGTGCAAAGTGTGAGGGTGAAGCACAAAATGTGAAATGTTAAACTACCATGTCATACATTCTGTCTTTAGTCCTGTCATAAGCTTTGCTTCATTACGGGAGAAACAATTGGAGAACGCATAGAAAGCTTACAACAGCTCAATCCAAAAAGAGTTTTTGTCACTCGATTGTATAATTTTAAGGGTGTGATCTGGTTATGCAAGTATTTAGAAATATGATTGTGAAGAGTGCTGCTACCCACATAGCAATATAAAGCAGGATTTTTTAGAGCCACATGACCCAAAGTTTTGTTTCAATGGAAGATTGAGATAGATAGATTGATCTTATATGACAGAATGTTTGAAAGACTGGAGAGTATAAATAAACATGCTCAGGTCTGCAGGGATCATTTCTTAAACAACCAAAGTAGCCCTACCCAAATACTAGTACGAAACACATGATCTACTGCAGATGATCTGCATGAATTCCAAAATAGAATAAACAGATATATGATTTGATTTATTTGAAGTATAGTAAGCTGTTTTTGAGGACTGATAGAATTTGTTGGCTTTTCATGAGGCAACCTTGTGAAGATCATTCAAATTTAAATTACAGAATAAGGTGTGCCATAATATTTTGAGGAAAATGGGTGATGGTTCTAGTTGAATATAGGAGTCATACTTATAAAATAGAACATCTATGTTTATTTATTGCACATTTTCTTAAATGAATGTTATATTTTTATGGTGCTTTGTCACCCTCACTAGGCGCCCATGTTCAAGTTAAGTGATTTTTCCCCACTGCAGCATGCAATACATAGACCATTATTCAGAGACTAGTACATGACTATACACCGTGAAAACAAAACCATTAATTTTGAACATGAAACAAGGCAATGACCTTGACTGAATGGCTTTCATGTACATGTGAATGTATGATGATACTACGTGATCATGTTGATCATGGTATCTTACAAAGCGGGTTTTACAACGCAAGTCGTTTCAACTTGGAATAAGGAATAGAACGATTTATTATTCCGACACCAGTCTACATACAGTAGGGAAGGTGTTGGATAGTAAATCGTACTATTCCTTAGGGGTCCATTACTATGTCGGGCGGATCGCCACCGCCACGGTGGCGGTGGCGATCCGCCCGACAGAAATGCCCGCCCACCACTCTTTTCCCCCCGCCACATTACAATGGCGGGGGGGACTGCAGCGGAGGCAAACACCGCCTGCCACTTTTCTGCCCCGGTCGCCTTGCGGCCGGGGCGGAAAAGGGTTCATGTGGTGGCGGTGTCTATCAGACACCACCAGCCATATTTGGATATTTGTAAATAGGTGCCTTTCCGCGGTGGCCATGCCGCCACGGAAAGGCAGGCGGTCTTTGCTTTGGGGGGCCCCTGCGGGCCCCACTGGTGAAGGCTGAGGTGGGGGTGCACAGGGGGGGTACCTATGGTACCCTTCATTTGCATGTACAAAGCGGCAGGCACCCCGCTTTGTATATGCAAATGCGACAATGCATTTTTAGCATTGTGGTGGGCGGTGCAGAGTGCACCGCCCGCCACAATGCTAAAAATTAAGGATGTGCCCGCCACTGTGGTGGGCACATCCTAATTCCCCCAACGGGACCCCCGCCCTTATGGCGGGCGGTCCCGAGTCCCGCTCGTCATCATAATGACCCCCTTAGTTTGCAGCGCCCTCCAGCGCAAGTCATTGAAACGACTTGCGTTGTAAAACCTGGATTTAAAACATACAGCAGTGTAACGGCGGCCTTGTAAAGGTCTTCTCCCGTAGATGCAACAGCTAAATCCCCGTAAAATCAAGTCACAACATTAACTATAAGAACGCAATATAATTAGCGCACCAGGGTTTATGATATTTATATTTTTTAACATTTCCATCACCACTTTATTGGTATGTGTCCATAATTATTTTTGAATTTGTGATTTTAGAATATATGGAGTTGGTCATTGGTTTATCCACTTGTTTTTAATTGCTAAACAGACTCATGCTTTGATTTCTGTCACATGTTTGCAAATTAAGCAACCAAATATAACAAAATATTAAACCGACGGGTACATATTAGCATTAAATACAAATCTATGTAACATAAGCCTGTATTTAAGGAAATCTACGCCTGTTCTTTAACTCCCCAAGTTGACTATCCGCTCAGCTGTTGGCCTGGAATTCATGAAGAATAACATGGAGAGTCACTCACAATTTTCTGTGTGCTACTGCTTTCAAAATAAATGCCCAACAGGGAATAGATTGTTTTAAATGTATATTTATCTATAAAAAATCTATAAAAACTGAAAACGTAGAGCCTTAAATATATTTAATCAGTGTGTCTATTTTTTGGATGTCCTTGTAACATATGATCACACTGAACAAAACATTTGATAGTAGAAGCATACCTACTACCAATGATGTTGCTTCAATTTGTGCAGCAAGTGAAGTTGTGCTAGGGACCAGAGGCCTGAGGGGCCCACTGCACCCTGTTTATTGCTGTATTTACAGTTCAAATTGCCCATAGATCCCATTTTCTACCTTGCATGTGGGCTGTTACAGAGGAAACTGATCTCTTCTTTCTCATATCTGATCTATTTATTGTGACTCACCTGATCCTTCAATGGATCTTGTTTCGTGCCACTGAGGGATTGGATAGAATGAATCCAATATCCAACTATCCAATGAGGACCAGGAATTGGATATCCAATTCACAGGTAAATAATTAAGTTCATGTATCTGACTCTCATAACCAGAATATACAAGTAAAGGATTACTACTGCAAGTTTGAGCCTTCTGAAGAAGTTGAGCCAGACCAAAATCATGCACACCAATAATTCTGCTATTGCAATACAAAAAAATAACATTGGTACTTGATATTCTGAGATCTCTCAAAGCTAATCTCCTTGGCATCAAAAACCTAATTTGGAATGCGCAATCAACTTTAAAAAGAAAGTCATGATAAACCAGACAATCAGGTTTCTAGTTCAAATGTAATTTATCAAAGATATAAGTTTAAGGGCATCACCTTATTAATGAACATTTATTTGCCAAAGAGTACAGAGTAGTCTAGATAGTTTGGGATTGCCATAAGGTGACAAAAGACTTAGGAGCATTCAGCAAGGACATGAACCATGACAGCTCAGGTGCAGTGTCCCATCAGAAAGAAGTCAATGAATGGCACAGACAGTGTATGAGTCAGTCCAAAAGGAGGGAGCAGGGGGAGTCCATAAGGGATGAGCTTGAACAGAAAGAGTTGGAGGAAAGCGAAAAGCAGTCTCTCTTGAATGTGTACAACTGACCAACAGAACCAAAGTGGACAGTATTGAACCCTATTCCAAAATGAAACAAGATCAATTTATAATGGTGGGGGAACATGGCGGCAGCTGGCTGAGCTGCGGCAGTGCTCCGCTTCTGGGTTCCCATCCATGAGCTGTTAATGGTTCAAGGCTAGTTTTTTCTACTCAATGCCTTGTGTGAAACAACATCGCGCCGATTCCCAAAATAGAACGCCTATTGTATTTACAGAGATTTTCGGCATTTTTTGCTAGTTAGACCTCATGTGTTTGAAAGGGGTGTTTCTTTCGGCGTGCTCCTCGCCGCGGTGTTCCTTGCTGCCGTGGGCGTTGGCTCGGCACCGCAGCAGAAGGGCCCCGGTCGGAGCCGGAGCTCTCCTGTGTTTTCAACTCTACCGGGGTTCGGCTTGGTCGTAAGATTAGTTTTCTTCTCCCGGGAAGACGGTGGGCCGCTGGAGGTCCCGCAGCCGAGGTGGAGGCAATAGCTGCGGTGTCAGAGGAAACACCGGAGGAGGGAGAATTGCCTGCTGACTGTGGAGAAGACGTTAAACGTGGTGAGAGCCCTGTGCTGGTCGGGGGGGGCCATTACTCGAGTTGAGTCCATTGTCACATTGTCAGCTGGGGATTCATTCAGGCCGGATGCAGGTGGGTCACCCCACTTGAGAAAAGACAAACGTAAGGGGACAAAAAGAGAGTTGAAAAAAGGGAAAAAGAGCAAGGGAATACAACTCCAAAATACTACAAATACTACACTTTCCCCGTCTAGTAGCTTTAACCCAACTCCTGCCCCAAGCTCAGAGGTGATAAAGCCAGTAATTTCTTCTGGGGTCGGTAATACAGATAACGCAAAAAAGAAACTTTCCTCCTATTTAACAGGGCAGGTTAAGGCTAAGCATGCATATACGTGTAAAACAACTAAAGGGCCTAAAGAGTCGAGCTCTAAATGTAAATCCACTAGCTTAACTCGTGCAGAGTCTAGGATAACTCCATCACTTAGGTCATATTTCAAGGTGATTCCCCAGGTGCTATTTCTATCGGATAAACCTTTCTCCCAGACCTGCCCAGAAGGGACACTTTTAGAGGTTGTGGGTCCTGATGAGGCAGTGAATACTGGAGTAACGTGCAATAATAATACCTCAATTGCCATGGTGACAGAAATTCTAGATGCGAACATGGAAGCTGAAGTAGACTTGAATAAAAGCAGAGGGGAAGAGATCGTAGGCACTCTTACCCTCACTGAAGATCCTGAGAGTTCGGTCCCTGTGTTGGAAACTTTGGGTTCTTCTGGTATATCCGGTCATCCCCCACCTCTAGCCTTGGTTTTGGCTCCACCACTGGCCCGCCACTTCTGTTGGCTCCTCCATTTTTGATTGCTGGTCCCATAGATGGTCCAACGCAAGGGTGTAGCACACAATATAGCACACAAGGCAGTGCACTGGCTCCTTTTTCTAGTGTTAGTGCTCTATCGGCTAACTGTGATAATGCAACTATGACCACTTCTCTGCAGACTTCCATACAGGGTATGTTCGTTACTCTGTTTGCTGATATAAAAAAAGGGTTTTAGACCTCTGCAGCTAATCAGGCCGACATTAGATGTTTTTGTGAGTCCCTGGATAAGAAGCTAAGCGATCTTACCTTAAGAACAGAGTCAATAGAGGACACGGTAGCGGGTTTGTCCATACATTTAGATCAAGCAAAAGTGGACATCACAACGCTTAGGAAAGAAGATCAAGCGATGGCAGAGAGGATGGAGATTCTTGAGAACAATGCCAGACGAAACAATCTTCGCATCTTAAATATTCCGGAGGACAAGGAAGGCTCAGATATTAAACAATTTGTCATCTCATTGTTGTTAGATGCGTTACGTTTGGATCAGTCTGTGGAAGAATTAGCTCTAGACATCCAAAGCATCCATAGAGAGCCTTTCAAGAAGAACCCCCAAAGGACTAAACCTCGAAAAGTATTGGTCATCTTCCACACTTATTCACTTAAGGAGACCATTCTCAATCTGGCCCTAAAGCAGAAATCTGTGAGTGGTAAGGGATTTAATTTCCAGATTCGATCTGACCTGTCAAGGGTTACACTTGACAGGCAGTGGGAGTTTGGGAGGAGGCTTGAGGCTTTTAGAAACTACGGGCAGTTGCTCAACTAGTTTTCCCAGCGACACTGAAAGTAATGTATAAAAATAGCATGCATAATATAAGATCAGTGCAGGCTGCGGATGAGCTATTACTAACCATGGGCAAAGATAAAAGAGCATCAGGCTAAAGAGAGCCATGTATGTGAGTCCAGACAGAAAATCTGTCTGCAATCTGATATGGCCCTGAAGATAATGCTAGCTTAAACATGAAAGCGTAAAAAGTGTAAACAGATAAAATAAAAAAAAGCACACAAAAGCACACATACAAATACACACATAAAATACAAAAAAAAGAAGAGTGGTACATGAACTATCATTGTTAGTATAGCTATAAGGCATAAAGCTTAGGTTTAAGTTTAATGTCTTGGCTTTTCACGTTCACGGGTAGGGCGGGGACCCAGGATGGGGCGCTATCTTCTGGTTGCTCCAGATAGATAGAGCAAGTGTTCCACAGGGGGAGTGGAAGGGTAGTTTGGGGCACAGGGGGGGGGGGTGTGGCAGGGATTTTTTTTTTTAAACTTCCTCATTTTCGCTCTAATTTTGTTTTGAGTTTGTGGGTGCTGTCTGAAGATTATACAATTGTTTTTTCCTTACCCTGGTGGTATGTATACTGGCAGGCTTGTTCCGATAAATCCTGTTGTGTCTCTATAAATACTACTATGTTGCTCTTGATGGTAAAAGTCTTGGTGTGGGTTTCTTGTTACAATGAATAAATTAGCCATTCTTTCCTGGAACCCTAATGGACTGCGTATCAATCCTAGAAAAGATAACATAATGCAGTACCTTCGAGACTCTGATGCACAGATTATAGTACTCCAGGAAACTCATCTTGCTGAACCTGAAATGGATTTGTTGGCTAAAAAGAATAGGTGGATCGATCTATGTATAATGACGTTGCAATCTGTACATATTAGAGGTGTGGCAATAATTTTAAAAAAATCAATAAAAGCTAGGCTGGTGTCTAAACTGGTTGATCCTGGTGGAAGATGGGTAATTGCATCGGTGATCATAGCAGAGTCCCCAATCACTATAATAGGATACTATGGTCCAAATCAGGACGACCCGTCAGTTTTGAAGACCCTTTTTTCCCACCTTTATTTATTTCCTGAGCCGGTTATTCTTGCAGGAGATTTTAACATAGTCTTAGATTCCCTATTGGATAAGTCCCCTTCTAACAGAGCCAGGCCTCTATCTAAAACCAGGTCTTTCCTGCAGGATAGTATGAAGCAGCTAGGGTATAACGATATTTGGAGATCACTGCATGGACAACAAAGAGGTTTTCGCAACTCTAGATACCACCACCAGTCTGAGCGCGTCACTCTCAGCAGCGCTCGCATTTGCAGTTGTCACCGGCGACTTTGAGCCTGTGATTTTAAAATCTCCCGTTTTTGTCTGTTAATTAGATTTTTTTCGTTCTGGGCACTTTCCCCTGGTTTTAACAAGCCTGGCCACGCACACCCCCACTGCTGCCACCTTACCTGCATTTTAATTGCTAAATCCACCGCATTTGGCGGGTCCTCGGCCCCTGTCTTGTTGGCGGCCATTTTGGGTGAGGGGCATAGATCGCGCACTGTAGTCCGCTCTCTATTTCCTACAGGCGAACATAAAGGCAGCCATGCCGGCGCGCAGCGGGGACGCCGGACCGACGCTGGAGTTACGCCAGAGTTCAGCCCGTCTGTGCCCGTCCGGGCCCGGACGGGCTCAGGGCTGGACCCCCTGGCCTACCCATGGGAGCCGCACGCAGCCTGTATTAGATACACGAAGGAGGAACTCATGCTTTGGCGGTCTCCACATCCTGCCTCATGTAGATTTGCCCATGAGAAGGGGCAACCGTTTCTGCCTTGTGGGGCTTGTGAGGCTAGCAACTTAGGTCAGGAATTGGCCAGAGACAACTGTGTGTTGTCAATGGCTCTGCTGAACTGCCGGTCCCTCCCCAGCCATGCGATAGAAATCAATTCCCTCATCCTTGATCACAAGCTGGACGCGCTATTCCTTACAGAGACTTGGATCTCCTCCTGCTCCGGCCCGGACATGGTCAGGGCACTTCCACCGGGCTTCCTCATATTCCATCTAGATAGATCATCGGGGCGGGGAGGCGGAATCGCCATCATTTATAGGGACACATTAACTTGCAAGGCCCAGGATGGTGGGATGAGCGATTGCGAGAGCTGCCAGTTCTCCCTACGCGCGTCGCCCACTGCGTCTCTGGCTGGCCTTCTCGTTTACCGTCCACCTGGGATTTTGGGCAACTTCCCTAATTCTTTTCTCAAAACGGTCGCGCTTCTCGCCTCTTCCACCGCCAACTTTGTGGCATTGGGCGACTTTAACATCCATTTCGATGACCCTCACAACTCCCTGGGAGTCGATCTGCAGCGTGATCTCAAAGCATTCGAGATCAACTTGGTCAATTCCGGTGCCACACACGAAAAGGGACACCTGCTCGATCCCATCTTTTCTAACTCAGACTGTCTTCTAGCTCTGCCCGCGCTGCCTCTGCCCTGGACGGACCACTTTGTGATTCCGGCTCGGTGGCAGTACGATGCCCCAGTAGTATTTACACCTAGGGTATTCACGATGGAAAGAGCCTAGTCTAGGCTCTCAGTGGACACCTGGGCAGCACATCTGGAGGCGTCCCGTCCCGTTCTCGGGACCGATCCGTCAGCAGCGGATGAGAATGTAAACGCCTGGCTGACCAACTCATTGAACATCATCCTCCCTAAGAAAAGACAACTTACTAGGGGTAGGAGAGTGGGATCAGCTCCCTGGTATACGTCAGAGCTTAGAACCCTGAGGAAAGGCTGTAAGAGGTGGGAGCGGACCTGGAGGAAGGAATGGGGCGAAGTGAGCCGGAGAGAATATCGGGAGGCCCTTAAGGTTTACAAATCGGCCATCAGGGCAGCCAAATCTGGGTACTTTGAGGAGAGGATAGCTCTCTCTTCCAACTCATCAAAAGAGTCATTTAAGGTCATCAGAGAACTCTTGAAAACTCCCGAACCTCCGGTCTCTCATAACAACCCACGCGAGAAATGTCTAGAACTGGCCTCTTTTTTCAAACTGAAGATTGTTAACATCTTGTCATCCCTTCCCCGGCTAGCCCAGGTGCCATCTACGGAGTGGCACCTAGGGTCTTGGCCCGAGGCGAGGACTGCAGAGCTGGTCTCCTTTGGACCAGTCACTGTGGACGAAGTTCTCGGGGCTTTGGCTGCTGTGAAGAGTGGGTCCCCGAGAGACCCGGCACCTATGAGATATCTGAAACATGTAGCCCCTACCATCGGCGGCCTAGTGACGGATCTCACCAACCTATCCCTCACTCAAGGTGTGGTGCCCCCCAGCTGGAAAGGAGCGGTAGTCAAGGCCCTCCTAAAGAAGCCAGCCTAGACCCCGCCGACCTTGCGAACTTCAGGCCTATTTCTTTACTTCCCGGCCTTAGCAAGGTGGCGGAAAAACTTGTGAATAGGCGCTTATCGGGCTTTCTGGAAACCAACTCCCTGCTGGGTGACTCGCAGACGGGCTTCCGCCCTGGCCAGGGGACGGACACCGCCCTGCTAGCAGTCGTGGAGAATGCCAGGAGCATTTTGGATTCAGGGGGATCGGTGGCAGTGATCCTCCTGGACCTCAGTGCGGCATTTGACACCGTAAATCATCAGGTGTTACTCCAGCGACTGTTGGGGGTGGGGGTCACTGGGACGGCCTTGAAATGGCTCGCGTCCTTTTTAGAGGAGCGCTCGTTCGAGGTCTGGGAAAGCCACGAGAAGTCTACATCGCTCCCTCTCCAGTGTGGTGTGCCACAGGGCTCATCGTTGAGCCCTACATTGTTCAACATCTATATGGCCCCGCTGGAGAGAGTGGTACTTCCACTGGGAATTAAGATCATCAGCTACGCTGATGATACCCAGTTGGTGGTAGGGCTTCCCCAGTCGGCGAACCACCCTGATCAGTTGCATGCATGCCTGGCTAAGATCTTCACCTGGATGTGCAACTCAGCCCTCAAACTCAATGGTTCTAAAACCGAACTGATGATGTTGGGGAACTCTCCTCCTTCCCTGCCCCTAAGCAGTTGGCCTTGTTGTCTGGGAGCGCCACCTACCCCTAAAAAGGAGATTAAGAGCTTGGGGGTGTGGCTGGAGCAGGACCTTTCTTTTAAGACACACGCCAAAAAGACCGCAGGCGTGTGCTTTGGCCTGCTCCGGTCAGCCCGGAAGATCCTACCCCTCCTCCCGACGGCAACCAGGAGGCTTCTAATCCAGGGGCTCATTATCTCCCGATTGGATTACAGCAATGCGCTGTTTCTGGGGGCGCCAGAATCAACCCTGAACAAGCTACAGCAAATACAAAATGCCGCTGCCCGGCTTCTGACAGACCTCCCCAGGCGGCAATCAGCCCGCCCGGCGCTGAAGGCGCTCCACTGGCTCCCAGTCACAGAGAGGGTGAAATTTAAGTCACTCTGCATGGCCCACAAAATCCTGCAGGGGAAAGGGCCACCTATCCTGAGGGGTATGGTTCAACCCTACAAGGCCTCCCGTGCTCTTCGCTCAAATCATCAACATCTCTTGCAAGTTGCAATGGTAAGAAAGGCCAGTACTGGCGGTAGAAGATTCTCCGTCAATGTGGCAGTCCTGTGGAACTCTCTTCCGCCTACTCTATGTGCCGAAACTGGGACCCTACGTTTTCGCAAAACTCTAAAGACTCACCTGTTTCCTGCCTAGCGAGTCACTTCTGCTAGGTCCGCCCCCTCTGGATAAGCGCTGGGATGCCCAAGGGTAACCATGCGCGATATAAAACTCATTAATAATAATAATAATAAGTCAAGATTCGATTTTATTTTGATTAGTCAACCTTTGGTTAATTTGGTGAAATCGGTTTCTCACCTCCCTTTTCACCTATCAGACCACGCGGCTATCTATTTAGAACTGTAGGGGTTTCCTAAGAGTCGTACGAGAAACTGGTCATTTGATCGTTCATTGCTCTCCTCGTTGGATGTTATCAATCCCCTTAATGTGGAGGTGCAGCATTACCTGGAGGATAATGTTGGAACAGCTTCCCCCGGGGGCGTATGGGATTCACTAAAGGCCTTCTTAAGGGGCCTTATGATAAATAAAGCTACACATAAGAATACGATCCATAGAGAAGCTGTGACTTCCTTAGAAATGGAAATGGCCAGAGTGCAGACAGAAATAGCCATGCACCCGGATGCCCCTACGACCAAAGTACAGGAGTGGCAAAATAAAATAGTTACTCTAAAAGGGGAATTGGGCTCAGTTCTGAATGATCGGGTTCTAGAGAGATGGGAGGCAAGTAAGTTGGCTCATTTTGAGTTTGGTGAGGGGGCTGGAAAGTTACTAGCCTGGAAAACAAAGACTGAGCAGGTCAGAAATAATATCTACTCAATTATCTCCGATGGTGTAACATACTCTACCGATGCAGAAATCAGTGGGGTTCTCCGGGAATTTTTTAGTGAAATATACCGTGAGGACAAAAATATCGAAATCAAACAAGTTGAAGACTGGCTGGCGGGAGTCTCTCTTCCTGCACTCTCATTAGAGCAACGTGCTGCTGTGGACGATCCAATCTCCCAGGAAGAAGTTAGATTGGCAATTATTAGTAGTAAAAAGGGAAGGGCATCCGACCCAGACGGCATGCCGTCGGAAATTTATAAGCCTTTGAATTCAACAATCCTCCCTTTTCTGACCGAGTTGTTTAATGATATCCTCCAATATGGAATGCCCCCTCCCATTTCTTGGAACAGCACCTCAATAACATTTATACTGAAGCCAGGAAAACTGGCAACTTGCAGTGGGTCATATAGACCAATCTCTATCTTGAACTCTGACTATAAAATCTTTGCGTCAGTGTTAGCAAATAGGTTGGGGGCAGTTGCTTCAAGTATCTTGCACCTAGACCAAAAGGCGTTTGTAAAGGGACGCCAGCTCTATGAGTTGACTTATGACCTCATAGGAGCCATTGATATGGCTTCTGTAAAATCTCTTCCACTGGCTGTTCTCACCCTAGACGCCACCAAGGCCTTCGATAGGGTCAACTAGATATACCTATCGGAGGTCTTGGGGAAATTCAACATTGGCGAAAAATGTAGGCGTGCAGTGAGACTTTTGTATCAAAATCCATCTGCCTCTTTACTAGTCAACGGTGAATTAACCAAGCGATTTAACATCACGCGGGGCACCCGCCAGGGCTGCCCTCTTTCCCCCCTTCTATTCGACCTATATATTGAGCAATTCGCTCAACGGCTACGTGACGACCGTAACATCAAGCCCTTCAACTTCGAGGGATGGGAGAAGAAGGTATCCCTGTATGCTGACAATGTCTTTGTTTTCACCTCTGAACTCTGCTCTACTTTTCCAGCTATAATTGCTTTGGCCCAGGACTATGGTAATGTGTCTGGGTATGAAATCAATGCCTCGAAGACTGATATCATGGTCTGGAACGACCCTGAGCCTGTGGCAGGGGCTCAGCTGAGTTCTGTTTTACGTTATCAGGGCCTAAATATATATAATGATATAAACAAAATAGTTCCATCAAATTTTTTGTTCATTGCTAAGGAGAGTCGTAGATTGATGAAATCATGGTCTTCGCTTCCTTTATCTTTATTGGGTAGAGCCAACTTAATTAAAATGTCTATTCTCCCTAAAGTTTCTTTTTTGTTTAATACATCCCTCTTTTTTTTGAACCCTCTATGATAGCCAAACTTCAAAGCGATATAAGTTATTTTATCTGGAATGAACACATCCCTAGAATAGCTTGGAAGAAACTAAGGCGTCATAGGGAAAAGGGTGGTTTGGCGGCTCCCGATATCCATCTATATGCGTGGGCTTTCCGATTCTCTCATGCCAGGATGTTGCTAAAATCACCCATTAACTCTGCCTGTGGGTATATGTTTGCAGCATTGCTTAGAGGGGAAACAATAGCTGAGTATGCATTTCTGTTTAAGTTGGGCGACCCCAAGTTTAAAAAATAAATAAATTGAAGGTATTGCGAGATATATCTAAAACATGGGTGAAACTCAGGCGCTCCATAAAACTTGATTATTTCTCTGGTAGATCTCCACTCTGGAACTCACCTGGGTCTCCGAGTTGGCTTCTGGATGGTCACGCAGCATCTCTAAGAGAGGCAGGATTGGAGGAGTGGGGGGACCTTTTCGTGGAGGGTAGCTTACTCCCATGGGAGGTGTTATTCTCTAAGATAGGGCTAGGGCTCTCCAGGTTTAAATTCCTGCAAATTCGAAGCTGGGCACACTCACAGCTTTCTGCTAAGGGCAGATTTTTGTTAGGGGGTAATAGCAACATGGTCTCCCTCTTAATAGATAAGCCTCCGACAAAGAAAGAGGTTTCACTTTGGTACAATCTACTATTGGAGGAGGTTGATAGTCAGTTCCATCTGCCCGATACATTGTGGGCCACACACATTACTAATCAAAATGTGGAGAACCTGTGGTTTGAATCTTTTAAGATCTTGTGGAATATAGTGAAACCATCTTGGTTATGCCGAAACCACCTCTTTACCCTACATAGGGCATATTATTCGCCAGAGAGACTCTCAAAGTTTCCAAACAACTCAGCAGTGGCATGCCCTAAATGTGGTCTGGTGGCGGCTTCTGACCTGCACATGTTCTATGATTGCCCTTTGTTACTTTCTTTTTGGAATGCGGTCCGCCTCACACTCACTACTGCCTTAGGCTGCCAAGTCCGGCTATGTCCCGCTCTTATAATTTTTGGGGTTGCACCAGAATTTCAGGGTTCAGCAAAGAACTTACTCTTTTTTGGAATCTTGTTAGCCAGAAGGGAGATTTGTAGGAGGTGGAAAGACCCGTTACCCCCCTCCCTGCAGGACTGGCGCACTTCAGTGCTACAAACATCAAAAATAGACCTACTAAGATCAGGCAATCCAGACAAAAGAAGCTTTTGGTCCTTACTACACTGGCCATAGTTGAGCATGTGACCGGGGTTTTTTTTGTTGTTGTTTTTTTCCCCCAAAGTCCAATGATTACGCTGTTTGGCAATCTCTCTTTTTTATGTTTGTATACCCAATAGTGCGATTTAATACAAGATTGGGTATTTGACTGCAGCATACTACCCTGATGGTTATCCTGATGTGGTGTTGTGGGAGTATATCAAAGTACTGATGGGCGAATCACCTCGTAACATCCAATGCCCATACCAGTTTATCTGTGACAGTACGCTTATCTCTACGCACTACTATTCGGATACCAAGGGCGTGAATGTGAACAAAAAAAAAAATAATTATCAATTTATAATATAGTATTTTAGTTCCGGGGTGACATCTCCTTGGTCACCTCATTGTGTCAGACCACTCAATCCATTGGCTAGTTCCTATAAGATGATTGTCATGCAGCATAAAGAAAGACACATAATATAGAAAGGGGTGGTACTGATCACGTAATTTGTAGGTCATCAGGTACGCGTAAACCTCTAAACAATGATCCTTAAGCAGCAGGCATGAAAGTAAGTTCAAGAGGACAGCTTCCCATTGCACATTTTCCCAAATATCAAATTTTATAACAAAAAGTCCTTCTGAGCGAGTGAGAACTCCTAGGAAGCAACAGTTTTTCTTCACAATTTAAATTTGAGAAAGTTTCTCACGAATATAAGCCAGATCAGAATAGTAAACTGCAGGCTTGGAATATAGTAAATTTAGGAATATACAGGATATAGGTTGTGAAATATACATTACATGTTAAAAATTATGTTGCAATGCATTCATGGAACTATGCCATTTTATTGTAATTTCAAAGTACCAACGTGTTAAATTATTTCAAATGATAAAATATTAATCTTGTATTTCAAGTGTTCTATAATAGCACATACATGAAGATTATTGTCTAAATGTGTCAAGAGCGTTACAGTCAATATAACTGTGTAGCACACCTTTTAGTTTTTTTTCATTTGGTGCACAATTTTCACATATACAGAAGATGGAATTCAGAACAGAAACCCTCAATATCACATGCAAAGTTATCTAAATTATGTTTGATTTCTTTAAATCTTCATACAATTCTACTATCTCCATAAAATGGTTAAGAACATTATAACACATGAGTACATCACTACCATTCTATCACACATTGAAATAATTATACTATAGCTGATTAACCAAATATAAACCTATATTATTCAAATGAATATGATTTAATCTATCCTACAATCATTGTCATGCTTTTACAGTGCAGTAACTACATTTTTCATGGTCATTTATCATGTCTCTTTAAGGTATAGAAACAGTACGTTTATTCTTACATTACTTGAAATGTATCAAAATCAGTTTATGTGTCACATATGGATTTTTACAGCTTTTCAACTGCATCAATCCCCCTTCTGATGGTGAAATAAGCCATTACATAGTTTTATTAACTGATGTCACATTATTCAGTTCTGTAGTCTTCATGATTTTTAGCCTAGATTCTTCTAGGGGCTTTATTTCGTCATATTATTTATTTTAGATGCCTTCAAATTCTATCTCACCTCTTTTTCTTTATATACCTCTTGTTTCAATTTATAAACCTTGATGATGATAAGAGTTCTATGCAGATAGCAAATGTTAAGATGGGTTTCAAGATTTTTCCCAGCAATCAACTTCCTACGTCTTCAAACCATCTACCTATAGGGGAAAATCCTTTCCCTATTGATTCCCAGGCACTATCAGCCTTTAAATGTTTTAGGCCTCTGTCAAGATAGGTAATATTCTTAATGTATCTTTTCAAGTCTTAACTTTTATCTGGAAGTTAAGTACAGCAAAGTTTCACAATTTTTAAAACCACAGATCTCATAGCAATCATTTCAGAATCTATTGCTAAGAATCCAACAGCAGTGTCAGTAAATGATGTATCTTCTACAGTAGAGAGCTTTTGTAATTTGTGAGAATACAGTATCACTCCAACAGATGATATAATAGCTCCAAAGATTATCTCACCAATACTTTCACCTCTTTGCAGTCTTTTGTGTGTCACTTTGTTGGTTCAATCAAATTGGCCTACATGATACGTTTGTGGAAAAACTATTCATATGTAACAAGATCCGTACCATTTTTTAGGCAGTCTTTCATAGGCATTTTCCCCACAGATGCAATAAATTACAGGACGCACAGGATGAACAGCCCCTGAAAAAAATCCTCAATTTACCAAAACTTGGAAAATATGGTCACATTTGCTGCAAACAACAAAGTTTGTATCAACTTCAGTCTTCACCCGTAATATACATAGCTTTCGTCTATGTTGCCAATCTAAAGCTAATACAGCTTGGTTTCCCACTATTCTAAGCTCTGGTTCCATAAGCACCCAAAATGGTAGTTTTCTATTTTGTGTAAAATGCAGGTTAAGTTATGTCAGTGTATAAGCTGTGTCTAAGCTTTGCGTAGGTTTAGCGAATTCTCCGATCATTTCTCCTGTTTTAGTTTCAGGTACAGGATTTAAGTATCTTTTCACAGGTATCTCAGGAAAGGTTAAATCATAGTTAGAATAGTAATATTGAAATTATCCTTTGCCATAGAATAAGCTTGTTAAATAAACTACAAAAAATCCCACATGTCACAGAAAGGTGGTGATAAGTTACACCCTCAGACACTGATATAGGCATCTGCATGCACATGTAACATTCACAAGCATCCATAGTCTCTACATATTCATAAAAAAATTTGTAAATACATTCATTGAATTATCACCAGTAGAAACATTTCCATGTGGTAGCTTATCGTCCAAAACACTTTAGTTGTTGTGACTAAATAAAGGAACTCTACACACAGAAGTAGGCTTAGTTTTTGTCATGAATATGAGATGTGGCAGTGTTGCAGGGATTCTGCTCTTGCACAGAACTATGCGCAGGAAACCAGGACCTCAGTGAAATGTGGTGTACTCAGAAACCCTATCCAACTAGCATCAGTGTCTCATTCGTTCTCCGTACTACAGCGAAACTACCAATGATTAGACAACCCAGAACAAGCGACTTGGAATACTCTCAAGAATAGTGGGAATCAAGTACACTCTTTCATTTGTATTCTCATACAAGTCCACAACGTGAGTAATCAGAGACACAGTAAAGTTTAAAATGTTTATTTTACCTACGTGCTCTAAGATGCAGTATTTTGGCTAACATTAGCAGGCATGTGATTAAAAATAAAACAATCAGCATTGTTACAATTCCATAAAGCACAAAGGGAGAAATATTGTTATAATGATAGTGAAACAGGTCTTATAGCGCCTTGTGTACCACCCTCCCCAGGCTAGGAGCTAGGTTTAATAATAATAGAAGGTCTCTAGGTTTAAACGGGGAACCCCATACCTCCAAGGTCAGCTGAGGTGAATCACATCACAGGATCAGCAACACTCTCTGTAGTTGGAAAGGTTTTTCTCCAAGTGCCCGAAAACATGCATGCATTCCAATATTAAAGGCACTCCAGTTTCAGCTATTCGTAGTTGTGTGCGTGTCGTGTCTAGAGTGTGGGCCAATCAACCTGAATCAACAGCATACATTGTTATTCGACCTTGAAGACTTCTGCACAAAGTGTACAGAGTGAGGTCCCTGTGTAAGTCTAGGGATGTGGAAAGCAGACAATTCTCATGTGAAGAAAGGCAAGCAGTTTGACTTACAACTACAGATACATGGAGTGTCGTGTGCAAAAGTGGCAAAGTGGCAAAATGGCGTTTAAACTTCTAATACGCTTATGCTAACATAGCAACGTGTGCAGGCAGAACCCGGCCTTCACTACAGCAGATTAAAAACTTAAGGAAGTACTACAAGCATTATGGAAAAAACAGCTAGTATACATGCACATACACATTTGCGTTTTAATTATATCACATTTGTATCCATTATCTGCTTCAAGTCTGACCTTGCAACAACTGATGTCATTTGGATTAGATGTTTAGCAAAGATAAGCAGCACAAGCAAACTTCAAATGTGTTCTGCCAAGACTTTTCAACAAAGTCTCTTTATAGCACAGGTCACATTTTCTTAATACCTTTGTAAATGAATTTCTCAACAGATGCACAGTTTTTGCTCATTGTTGAAGATTTCTTTCATAAATTGACTAATTTTTTTACTTGAAAATAAATCTGGAAGGTCAATTGGAGCATAACAATTTCTCAAGGTAGTTCATATAGGCTCAAACTGTTGAAGCAAAAGGTGTGACATGATTTTACCCAATCGTAAATTGCGAAATAAGTCCATTCAGGTGCTGCACACCTTTAGTTGGTACTCTAGCTCGTTTGGAACTTCTCACTGATGGTCCTTCCCCATCACTGTTGCTCTGTTAAGACTGGCTATGGCTCTCTATGGTGGTTTATGGTACTCTCCCTTCTGTCAGATTGCATCCCAACCTTTCTTGTCTACTGGGCCAAAGGTTTCTGGGTACTACTTGCACTTCAGGTGCACTAATCTCTTTGATATGGTCAATGTCACGCCTAGTCAGCACTTTCTCTAGTGACCCCTTTGGTACCTTCAAGAGCCGACTCTCTCGGATCCCCTCAAGCCAAGTAGATGAAATCCCACTAGCTTACGTGTCCTCGACAGCTTGGCTGACCTGAATCAGTTGTCTCTCTGCAACCACTGCACATACGAGGCAGGCACTGTATCTTAAAGAGAATATGGCACTCTGCGAGTATGGGCAGGGTGTACCCAATATGAAAGACCCCCACATTTAACAGCAGTTGTGGGTACCAGATTCACCTCGAATGGCCCAAGCCAATGAGGTTCCAAACATGACTTTCGTACATGTTTCTACAACAAAACCAAGTCTATGGGACTGATGTCACGGGATTGCTCCGGTTGAGGTGATGTCGCAGCCTCTCAAACCTGCTGAGACACAGAACACATCACTTCAGCCAGTCCTTTACCGGAATCGAGTACCATGTCATCTGTTATATTCACTAATACATTTGATAGGACCTTAGGCTGTCTCATGGCCCTCCCCATATTCACTTTGTGTGTAGATAATCCTGTTCATCTGTCGGGAGTATTCATCAAACTTATCAACACAAGGGGTATTGCATCAGGTCATTTCAGAGAAGTTGAAGCACACATGTTTGCCAACCAGAATTTCAATGTTCCATCGATTTTGTCCACAATATCAGAAGTCTCTGAATGATAAGCACAATGGAGCCTTTAATCAATCTGTAATGCTGCACAGAACACCTTCAAGACCTCATTATTCAAATTTGTCACATGGTCTGATTTAAAGAAGTCGGAAATCCAAAACGTGGTAACAGTTCTCTTAGCAACAATTTTGCTACAGTTAAGCTATCATTTTGTCTTGTAGGATAGGCTCCCACTCTTTGTGAAAAGATGTAAAAAATGACAAGAGCATATCTCAATCCATTACACATAGGCATTTCAATGAAGTTAAGCAGCATTCCATTAAAAGGACCTCCTGATCTTCCTACATGACTCATTGTGACTGGAATCCTTTTACCTGCATTCTTCTGTTGTCATACCACGCACCTCTGACATAAGTGTTCAGTGACTGACCTAAACCTTGGTTTAAACTATGGTTGATGAAAGAGACACATCATAGCATCTCTACCAACATGTGCAGGACCATGATAGTATCGCGCCATGGGAGGCACCAAACTATCTGGTAAGACCGGTCTTCCATCAGTGTATAACCATGCATCATTTTTCTGTCTCCTAGTACAACCTGCCCTAATCCATCCTTGTTTCTCAGTTTCTGGCACTTCATCCTGTAGGACTTTTATGTACTCTGAGGTGTCTACAGTGGACAATAACAGTCTGAAATATGTGACAACATTGTTCTCTCCCATCGAATCTCCATTGAAGGTGAAGGAATTTTGAGGACAATAGTACGTGGTCTCATCCACATAGCGGTTACTGACCGTAACATAATCATTGCCCTGCCGATGGGCAACACACTTCTCCGCGGTAATGCAGAAAGACAAGCTTAGGGACAGCAAAAGGTTCCTCACACTCTCTCCATTATGGATAGGGGAACCAGAGAAGGTCATGAATCCCATCTGTGACCACAATTGCCCGATGCCATGTATGATGCCAAATCCTTGTTAACTTTTGGTGAAAATGGTGACACACAATTGGTCAGAGATACTACAAGCTTGAGTCAAGGCTACCACCTCGGCCACTTGTGCAGAAAACACTTTTTGCAAGCATGAGGCTTCAACCACACCTGGAACTGTGCAAATAGCATAAGCAGGTTTCAGGTTTCCTTCCGCATTTTGCAAGCAAGATCCATCAACAAACAGCACATGATCTGTTTCAGGCAAGGGAGTATTAAGTATGTCAGGAGGAGGTTTCATATACAGTTCAGTCACACCAAGGCAATCATGGCCAGATTCCTCAATCACAATCTCATTTCCAGGAAGAGGTATTAAGGTTAAAGGATTCAGACTCATACATCTCCTAAGAGTAACATTCTCTGCTCCCAAAATAAACAGGGGTGGGCGTAGTTTGCAAAGTTGCACTATGTGGAATTCCACTGAGTTGCAAAAAAACTTGGTTGAATTCCGCTCCGCCCAACATTTCATCTTCCAACATCTCTGATGTGCAGTCTCTCCATACTGTACAGGGCCCAACAGAAGCACAGGCAGTGTGAGACTCTGGCCAAGCATTCCTGGGGGCATTATGGCAACACCCTGCCATGAGCTAGGAGACTGTCAGGCTGCTGGGAGGGGGCTGCGGGCAGGTTGGGGACGACGCTCCCACTGCAAAGCTGTCTCATCACTCTGCTTCCTCCTCCTCATACAATATGTGTGACTTTACCCACAATACACCAGTGGCCAGACAGACTGGCACACTCTGCTGCTGTCTGTGGCTTGCAGCAGGGCTCTAGATGAACTGGCCAAGCTCCTGGATCAGGAAGTTCTGCGCTGAGCACTGGCCTTCCCGCTGCTGCTCCTGGCCCATGGGGCAAGTGCTGGGCCCAACCCTGGAGGTAAGGCTGAAATCTGGTGACACCATTTTGAATGGCTGATATTAATTACAATAAGCATTTAATTAGGCTAAACACCTTTTAAGTCTCTCATTTTATGGTGTAAATATTTTTTTCGAATGTATCTAAGCAACAAAAGTGCATTGCTTGTGCAGGCTCATTTAATGTACCTGTCACAGTTGTCCATCTGAATACTGAGCATCGCAGCACTCAACATGTGGGTTTCATATCTAAGTAACGGAAACTAGAAACAAATCCTCTACCCCCCAGTACACATAGAAAAGTAGAAGCTTGTGCCTGTTGTATATTGGAGTTCTGATCTCCCTACTTTTGCCTACGGTTGACTCTGAGTTTGATTGGACAGGCAGAGGATGCTCAGATTTTTAGGGGAATATAAGAGTGGTCCGTAACCAATATTTTAAACAATAAATTAATTACAGAAATGAAAGAAGTTGGTATTGTGTGAGAGCTACAATACTGATAATTTATATCAAAAGCAGGCGTTTAAAGCATCTGTACTCCATTCAAAATTTAAAGAGTACATGTATTCCGCATGACCACAATGGAAATAGCGCCAAGACAATTAATTCATTGCTTATGGTTATAGTTTATTTTAACAATTTAAGAGCATGTACGAGGTTGCAAGGAAAGAGAAAAGGTAGGAAAGTGGTGGTGAATAGGAAGGTATAAGTCACAGAAGGATACAAAAATAACAATTGGATATTTCAACAGACTGGGACAGCAATCCAGTCAAACAAGGCTTGTCCAATACACGTTTTATAAATTTACATGTAATCTGTAAACTCATATATCCTGCATACAATGCATTTTCATGGATCAATCTGGGGAGGGCGGTACAGGTCTACAAGGTGGAAAGGTGTCGACGTTTTGACTCGACTGATGCTGTGAGGGTAGTTTGCGACCTCAGCTGCGAGTCTTCTTCAGGACAAGGGAGGGGGGCAACCTAAAAAGGGGAAGATGTATATTAGGCGTGGGCGCTAATCTTGTGGTCATGGTGCAACGGTCAGTGAATCGATTACTGACCTTTTCCTGTTGCCAGAGTGGCTACCCAGGAAAAATCCAAACTGGAGCAGCTGGGGGTTCCAAGTCGCCTCAAGTGCTGCTCAGGGAGTTAAGTGCGATTCCAACATCACCTTAACATCACCATGGAAAATTCCTATAATACACGAAAAAGCCTGGTAGTGTGGGATACTCAAGCAGGTTAAATTATGTGGTGGTCTCTGAAGGTGACTCTAGGGTCAAGTACCACCCGTGTGTGCTAAGTGGATCATGCACGGAAAGGTAAGACACTGGCTGGTTCCAGTCACGCTGGAGAGGCCATCCTAATAAGATATGTACAGTTAGAGGATCAGCGCATATATACAGTGATCGGCGTAATTACTAGTTAAAAACTGGTGATGGGCGGCCAATATGAGCAACTTGTGGTGTATTTACATAAATGGATGTGCCATTACTAACAGTGCAAATTGCTATTTAAAAATGGTGGTGGGCGACAGTATTGTTCAATGCTTCCGGGTAAACATAGTGAGCGACATGTGGACTATATGCATGAATGGCTACTGACAGTGATCGGCGCGAAAATATATATAGTGGTCGGCGCAGAGGTGCTAGTTAAATAGTGATAGGCATCGTTATTGTGATCTAATAGAAGGGTAGTGTGTTTGCCGTGATGCATGTCCTGCGTGTTTGTGAGCTAAAAACGCTGCCCGGGTGTTACTAAGGCATTTCCTTAAGTCGCTACCTAAGCAAAAATTGGATAGGCATAGTTATCGTGATCGAATACAAGTTTTGAATATTAGCCGTGATAAAAGCTCCGCGTGTGTAACAGCGAAAACGCGGCCGGGGTGATACTACGGCAATAACTTAAGTCGCTATCTAAGCACAAAGCCCTGAGCACTACCTGGACTCGATAGTCCTGCGTGGCCTGTCAAAAGGGGATCCTATCTTACCTATGGTGCATGGAGCTTCAATTGCTCACAGTCTGCTCTCGGGTGATGAAGCAACCATCCCTAGTGTAAGGAGGGCAATTAGAAAGCCGGCTCATGCGTCAATTGCGTGCACGTTGCAGACATGCTAAGGAAGTAAAGGCTGGGCAGAGCCCCGGGGGGATCAACCTCAGAAAGGAGTCCAGTGGTCTAGTGGCGCCTTCAATGCACCGGAAAAATCTGGCATTCAATGGTGATATACTGCAGAGTGTCAACCGGTTATGGTTGGACAGGCCTTGTTTGACTGGATTGCTGTCCCAGTCTGTTGAAATATCCAATTGTTATTTTTGTATCCTTTTTTGACTTATACCTTCCTATTCACAACCACTTTCCTACCTTTCCTCTTTCCTTGTAACCTTGTATATGCTCTTTAATTGTTAAAATAAACTACGCATAAGCAATAAATTAATTGTCTTGGCGCTATTTCCATTGTGGTCATGCTGAATACATGTACTCTTTAAATTTTGAATGGAGTACAGATGCTTTAAACGCCTGCTTTTGATATAAATTACCAGTATTGTAGTTCTCACACAATTCCGACTTCTTCAATTTCTGTAATTAATTTGTTTAAAATATTGTTTACGGGCCACTCTTATATTCCCGTGTTGCAGCCAGGTCAGATTGACTTTTGTGTTACCCCGTTATTTGTAACGGCTCAGATTTTTAGGGCATGTTAGCTCTCTAAATTACGCTTGGGCGGAGTTCGTGGAATTCCGCTATGCGGAACTCTGCGAAGTGCAAAAAAACTCAGCCGCACTATGCGGAGCTCCACGAGTGGCGGAGTTTCTTTAGATAAATGGACTTTGCAGTGTTTTACAGTGCCAGGTTCTTGTCAACACTGTGCAATCATCACAAACGGCATCATGCACAGTGCAAGCGGGCGCGGCTTCCTTTCTGCTGCTCAAGTAGATTTTTACCCGTGCAGCAGCTTTCTCAACGCAAGCATGTGGTTTATGAACGCAAGTGGTTGCGAGTATACACGACCACTCGCAATGAGAAATCTGACCGCCTGTGTTGAGAAATTTCGCCAGGAGGTTCAGTTTCCACGCTCGCACTTGCCAGCTTCATGTTGACGATCGGGAACGAGGAAAAATCTCACCGGGAGGTGGAATTTCCTCCCTCTCCAACTTGATGTTGATGAATGCGAGAGAGGGAATACACTCCGCTATGCAGAGTGGAGTTTTTGGAACCTGGAGTGCAGAAAACATGAGCGGAGTGGAGTTCACTGCCCAGACTTACTCTAAATTTGGTGGGAAGGAGGTCAAGTAACTGACGCCATATCTCTTGGAATGAGGTCTCTGAAGTTGTGAGGGTAGCAGATATCTTCTCCATTTCCAGAATGTACCAGTGTCTATGTAGCCAGTACAAGTGCATAGGAGTGATGGGAGACCCCCATTGAGTAGAATGTTCACGAGCGCTGCCCTAGTGCTAGTCCCATCTGTCTTCCTTTGCGCTTTGAGTGGATAGGTTAGTGGATTGGACAAGCCCAGAACCATGTATGTGGAGAACCAAAGTATCTGAGTGTCTAAATGTGTGTCTATTTCATCTAAGATTCAGGCCCAGTATGATGTGATTATTCACAAAGTAGATGTAAAAGCATACCTGCTCACCCACATCCCTGCCAGCAATCTGGATTTCGCTGCGGGTTACCCCTATTAAGGCGGACTGGGGTCAGGTACCAATAGGTGATGATTTTGGTAGCTGTCTCTATGCTAGATGTGTTCCTGGCTGTGTGTCGTGCCCTTTAGTAAATCTCACCCAACTCTTTAGTAGTCAGCTCTCTCTCGATTTCTTGTGTCCATCATCTTTGGCTGGGTGTAAGTTGTGTGGGGGCTGGCTGTTTCAATAGTGTATATAGTTTGGCAGTCAGTAATTTGTCTGTAATTCTAATAACGAACCACATTATATATTTTGTGAGCTTCCCACCTACCATGTGGGAGTTAGATGGATGGAGCAGCCAGTGTCGTATTCAGAGGTAGCATAGCCTCTCGGTCTCAGGTAGATTATATTGTTGGCATAGTTGTGGGAAGGGGATAATACCGTCTTCATCGAACATGTGACCCGCAGTGTGGCAGGGTGTTCAATGTCAGGCCTCAAATGCTCCCCATTGTAGGCCTGGGGTGACGTCTCCATTCTACAATTGAGGTGTCATGGGGAAGGGGAATGTAATGATCCCTCGCCTGGAGGCCACGGTGTCCCAAGCCTTCATGGTCGTCCTTGTGATGGGGGACCACTGGAATATCGGTGGTCTCTCAGTAGGTTTAAGGAAAGGAATGTTCCAAAGTGGGAGTTTAGCAATCACTTGGTGCTGAAAAAGCCAGTGCTTTTCCGATTTGTCTCTATCCCACTCCATTAGGAATCGCAATTGCATTGCTTGGAAGTACTGCTACAGATTTGGAATCCCCAGTCCCCCTTCCCCTGGGCTCAGGCAACTCAGTTCTATGCTCATATGTGGTTAAACACCCGACAAACAAACCAGTGGAATTTTCTCTGCAGTGCAGTGAGCATCCCACTGGGGGAGGTACCGGCAAAGTCTTAAAGAGGTATAGGGTCTTTGGTAGTATTTTTGAGGGCTGTGATGTGGCCTAATAGGGAGAGTTGGTGTTGTTTCCAGCTATTTAGGTAATTTCTAATTTGGCAAAGTACATTGTTGTAGTTTAATGAGGTGGTTAGTGAGTTTGAGGGAGCAAGCTGGATCCCCAAATAGGGTAGTGACTCATAAGCCCACCGAACGGAGAAGGGTTATTTGAATACTGATAGGTGGTGTTGAGTGGTAAACAATGCGAGGGCCTGGGATTTGTCAACATTAATGCAAAACCCAGAACCTAGACCAAACCTGGACAACTCCTCCAGGAAAGCCGGAAGGTACATCTCTCGGTCAGTGAGGCCTGAACATTGTCCGTGTAATGGCTGACAGTATGGTTTTCCCCACCAAAGGGGTCACCGGTAATCTGGGGGTTGTCCCTGATTCGTCGAACCAGTGGCTCCATGTACAGAGCAAGTAAAAGGGTTGACAATTGGCTCCCCTGCCTGATTCTCCTGCCAATCGGGAAGGAGGAAGATGAGTTGCCATTCACCCTTACTGTTGCTGTGGGGGTACAATATCACCTCGCCACCCAGGCCCAAAATCAGGCATCTATACCAAAATGTGAGAGTGTCTGTTACATGTATCGCCAGTATACTCAATCGAACACTTTCTCCGTGTCGACTGTTAAGAGTAGGGATTCTGTGTCTGAGTGGTGTGCCTTGTCGATCAAATGTAGGATGCATTTTGTATTTTCACTACTATCTATTTTGGATAAATCCTGCTTGGTCTGAGTCCATGGCACCCAGCATCAGGGGGCCCAGACGCATTGCTAAAATGCTCGTAAGGAGTTTAATATCTACATTTAATATTGAAATTGGGTGCTAGGAGCTGCATGGCTGTTTGTCCTTCCCTGTTTTCAGGATGACTATGATTGACGTGGCCGGCATATTGGAGGGGATCAAACCTAGGCCTATCAATGAGTTTAACAGTCTCATAAAAATGGGGCCAGGAGTGGGCTGAATGTTTTGTAAAATCTTGCTGAGTTCCCATTGGGGCCTGGTGCCTTGAGAGACTTGAGGCACGAAATTACGGAAATGACCTCTCCAATCTTGATGGGTGAGTCAGGGGAGTCTGCCTGTGTGGTTGTTAGGCGAGAAGTGTGTGTCCCGTTTAAATATGAAGTGGTAGACTGATCATCTAAGTCTTGCCTCGTGTACAGTTCAGTGTAAAAGTTGCAGAATTCCTTCACTAATAGGTCGTCGTCTACCAAATTCTGGCCATATTAGTCTCTGAGGGAGTGAACTTTTGTCTGCTGTCTGTGAGCTCTTAGTTTGTTAGTTAACAGTCGCCCTGATTCGTCACCCCCAATATAGAAAGAGTGTTTCGGTCAGAGAGCGGCATATTCTACCCTATCTATGTCTAGGCCTGCTAATTGTGCCAATGCTGATCGTAATTGTGTCCAGACCCTCGGGCCCCTGTTCGGCTACATATACGTTCGAGTACTTTGACCTGTGCCGTGAGCAGGTCTCCTTTTTCATTGCGGGTATTGTTGTCTGCCACTGATATTGATATAAGTTTGCCTCTTAGCACTGTTTTCAAACCCTCCTACAGGGTGGAAATGGATGTACCCAGGGTGTTGTTAAAGTCTAGATAATTTTGTATAGCCATTGGGATCAGCTATGTCACTGCAGGTGTCTGAAGTAGGGTCGCTCAAGGCCTCCAGTTCCCAATGCGTCTTCTGTGTGGGGGAAGGTCTAGAGTGAAAGTTACAGAGTCATGGTCTGACAGTGCTGCCGGTTCTATCTCTATGTTTCTCAGGATGTTGTGTATGTCCCTAGGCCCCAGCATATAATCAAGTTTTGGATATGATTTATGTGCTTGGGATTAATAGGTCTATTGGGTGGTATGTGGGTGGGCCTCCCTCCAAAGGTCCATTAACCCATTTACACACAACCACCTTCCCCCTCTCTTGACAGGGCCCTGGACTGGGTAAAACAGCTGACAGACCAATCTTTGTCGATATCGAATATGAGGCTCAAGTCTCCCCCTGGAGTGTCAGTTGTGACGGTGTGGCCTTCGCTTCTGTAACAATCTCTTGAATAAATGGTTCCTGCCCGTGTTAGGAGTATATAAGTAGCCTACCACTGAGGATAGACCCCATGTATGTACTGTGTGTGTCAGGAGTCTACCCCGCACCTCTGCCACCTTAGGCCCAACCTCACCCCTAAATTCCTAGAAAGAGAATGGCTACACCCGCCTTATTGGAGGTAGTGGGGGAGAAAAACTGATGGGGAAATGCTCTGGACCAGAGGCAATGTCAATCTCCACTCAGGAGGTGAGTTTCTTGTATGAGGCATATGTCTGCTTTTGAGTTTTTGAGATAGGAGAGTATTGTCCACTTCTTAATAGGATTGCTGAGGCCCTAAATATTGAGTGACAGAATCTTAACTGTGTGTGCTGCCATGTTCATGCCATGCAAGGGTATCATTATAAGTCTATCTATACCATGGATCTCCTGTCTTCCATGGCGTCTCCCTCCCCGGTCTCCTAGGTAGGTGCATCTGCTCTTTACCTCGTTGCCCTCTAAGGTGAGTACTAGTCCTCAACATAATAAAAAATGAACAACACCTTTAACATAGATCAAACAGGTAAAGTCAAGATCCAGTAGAACTAGTCCAAAGGAACCTATGAATAAATGTTGTTGGGTGCATCATATGGCCTAAGCTTCTACCCCTCGCACACCCACCTGGAGCCCAGCCTGAAATAAACAGTTCTATGTCCACCCAGGGGGCTCTCTCCATGTCTGCCTCTTGCCACTCACCGGACAGCGATTTCAGGACATCCTGGCATTCCAGTGCTATTGTAGCTGGATCTGCCTTCACGCTTCTTGCAGCCTTCTTCTCTGACTACGGCACTTGTTCCGCTGGGCTCCCTACACTCTTTTCTCGATGCCCTCTACCAAGGACTCTTCAATTGGCAAAACACGGCATGTCTCCAAGAAAGATTTCAACTGGTGCAGTTTGCCCTCCCAGTGAAAGATGAGACAAAATGGGTGGCCCAAAGGAATATGCAATGCCTAGATTCCATAAGTGAAATGTGGCTGGTCGAAACTCCCTCCTTTTCTGCAAGGTTATCATGGCTACTTCTTGATTCTAGGTACTGTGAGTGCCCCTGGAATGACAAGGGCTGGCACTCTCAAGCATTGTGCAGGATCTGTTCCTTCAGCTGGAAGTCTGGGAGGTAGGCTAGAATGTCCAAAGGGTGAGCTGAGGGCCGTCTGGGTAGGCCCACCCTGTGGGCTCATTCTAATTTCATCTCAGTTTCTGGGGGGTCCTCCAAGATATATCGAAACAGGTCACCCAAGTAGACAGACAGATCTGATTTCTCTGCCTTGGATGGAGCGACCTTAATGTGAATGTTGTTTTGTCGAAAGCCATTCTTGAGGTCCTCGGCATGAGCTTGGAGGTCTATCAATTGTTCTCGTAAGCGGATCACCTCATGCTGCAACTGCTCCACTTCCTCATCTCTGGTATGTTCCTGATCTTCGCGGGCTACGACCCTTTCCTCTATGAGGTCAACATCGTAGCGGATTTCCTTGATGTCTTTGGAGAGCTCTCCCCTGAGAGCTTGTAGGTCTCCTCCTGGTGTAGAAAACAGTGCCTCCAGAAATATGCATGAGACTAGCTCCTCAGCTTTCTCCACATCTTGAGCTGGGTTTCTGCTTGATGTTAGCTATATATATCGCCTACGGGACCAGAGGGGGGCTTAGTCAGCATGTACTTCAAGGTTCGGTCCTTTTTCACTCTCACGGAGGCCATGATGTTGGGGCCAATTGTATTTTCTTGTAGACCAGTCCCAGTTGTACACGGGTAGGACTACTTCCTAGCATGTTTCTGTTCTACTAATTGAGATTGCAGGAGTGCCCAGGACTTCTCTGGCCCAGCGAGGCCCACTCTGTGGAGCTGTGGTCAAATGCTCCTACACGCACTGTGATGGGAAGAACTGGTCCCGAACTCGCGACTCTCCGAAGCTTCTTTTCCACGTGCAGTACCATGCATTTAAGCTAGCACTGACAATGCACAACATTCGCGCTCATTGCAGAACATAGTAAAGCTCTTGTTATATTAAGGTATTCCCAAGGCTGGAGCTCAACAAAGACTCTTTTGGGGTTCAGTAAAAGAGCGCATGCAGTTGCCATCCCAGGGTACTGGATCAGACACATCTTTGTGTTTCAACCTCTGGAGAGGCTGTGCTGTCAGGAAAAAGTTGGGAATCCATTGCAACAGTAGCCAACCATTTCCAAATACATACAATCTTCCTTTTTGTGTACTTGGTGGACTCATGTTTAGAATTGCTGTGATTCTATCTTAGGACACTTTCCTTGTTACTTTCTCAATGTGGTTTCCAAAATACAAGACTTATCTTTTGCAAAATTGCAACTTGGACAGGGACACTTTATATCCATTCTCAGCTAAATGGTTCAACTAAGTAATAGTATTGTGTGTGCAAGCCTCCTGTGTACTTGACGATACCAGCAGGTCATCAATGTACTGGACAAGGACTGAATAATTTGGCATCCACAGAGACTCCAAATTTTTATTCAGAGTCAGATTGAATATAGAGGGGCTTTCTGTATACCCTTGTGGGACTAGGTACCATGCCAAGGCACGACTGCTAAACCAGAAAGCAAAAAGAAACTGATTATCTTCATGCATGAGAACCACTCATCCTCACATGGAATTTGAAATAATATCACAGCTGGGTGTGGTACCACAGGATAACATGGAACCACAATTTGATTAACCCTTCACAAATGTGGAACAATTCGGTAGTTACTGTTAGGTCTCTGGAAACCAATAATAGGAGAGTTACATGGACTTCCCATTATTTAATTCAGGATTCATTGTTCAATCATCTAATTTATCAAGAGAGTAATCCCTGCAATAATTTCAGGACTCAAATAATATTGCCAATTTGTGGAAATTCAGCTTTAGTCTTCACAGTGATCTTTACTGGAGCGGCACCCTTAATAAGACCAATGTATTTTCCTGTAAAGTGAAACAAAAGAATGCGATAGTTAGGATGTTACTGCACGCTACGAAGTAAGTCTATTAAAATCAAAGTCTTATTCTATCAGTGTCCGAGTGTTTTCAGGTGCTCTGAAGAGGGAAGAGCCATCCAATCCTCCTCAATTGGAGAGGTCCAGAATTCAGTAAATTTGATTCTTGAGGCACACAGAAATAAGGTTGAAGTTGTGGTTACAAAAGTTCATTTATTTATTTTGTAGCACCCTTTCCCAACACGTGTTTCGTCTCAGGCTGATCAAGTTTCATCAGACTTCATCGGGGCTAAGCATTTAGTATCTTAAGATAATGACTCCATGGACTGTGTTGAAGATAATGGCCAATAACAATAGATAATATTCTGCCGTCCCACTTCCTTATACGGGGATCAGTATAGACACAGTAGAGTGTATCAGCAATACAGTCTACCCGGCCAGCACACAGAACGGCTTGATCAGGAAGGAAGAGTATGGTTCTCCTAATTTGAGACGCATCAAATACCTGAGAAATAGGACCTGTTTGTTCCTTGAAGTTTTCAAAAGTTGATCTCCATAATGACCCTCTCTTTCCAAAGTGGGTGATGAATGTAAAAGAGACACATCAGAGTCTGGTGTTCCCAAGGGAAGAGTGTTTCCCATGGCACTCTGAATCACTTCTGGTGGTGATACAAGATATTTCCCAGATGTATTGAAAGGTTGGGTTTACCCTGACCTTCTGTTTGAGGAAATGAGGAATGTTGAATGCACGTCTGAATCAGCATTCCTTCCATAAGGAACATCGACTGGAGTTGGGACCAAAGGCATTTATGTAGGTTGTCTCAGTCTTAATTCTGCAGGAGTAGAAGTTGCACCCTCTATCCCAGTAGGGACAACCAGCTTATGTACATGGTTTCCTCTGTTCCCAGGCCGAAATAAGGGAACTACAGAACCTATAGTCACTGAAAAGGTTAAATCATCTGGTGCATTTTAAACAGTCTGACTAGCAGTAGTTGGAATTTCTGTGTTTCCTCCCATTGGAGTGAAAGGTGTATGTGGGATTTGATCTATAGGTATAGCAGGTGCATTAGGAATTTTTGCAATATATACATTTCTTAAATTCTGATTCTTTTTCTCAGTATAATGTGGTGGACGATTCAACAATAATTCATTTAGAAATTCATCATCAAATTCACTATGACTCTCTCCAGCTAGAGTTTGTGCCTTTTTCTCCTAAATGTGTTTTTTTTCTTTTTGTTTCCCTCACCTTCCTATTCTGCAATTATTACAGGATACTCTCTAGTTCCCTCTGCTATGTCCATTCTCCAGGCTTTCTGTTGTGCATCCCATCTGGCCTCTGCATATTTATTTACACTATTCTTATACCTCTCCTGATATTTCTGTTTTTCATTTTGTTAAGTTATGTGCTCTCACTTGCTATGTGCTACAAATTGCATAGGTCTTGGTGGCAGTCTCATTTTACGCAATTATCTCCCCAAATTTTCAAGAATTCTTATATTAAATGTTCCATACTGTGGAAAAGCTAGGGGACCATAATTTTCATTGTATTTCATCTAATGTTTAAGGTTAGTACATGCATGATATCCTTTGTCTTGTGTCATATACAATGATGGTGTACCCTCAAGTGGTATCAGCATTCCTACTCTAAAAGGTATCCACACATTTCTCAGCATCAAGATTTTCTAATTCTTTAGAATTTTCATTTATGTTTAGTTAATTTTCCTTTCATAAATGATTCTCCTCTAAAAATGTTCTCCTACACTTCCCTGTTCAGTCTTTACAACCAATAGCAGCGCAACACACTGTGACGTAGTCAACCTACCCCAGCATGGTGTTACAACAACCAACCAATAACAGCACAACACACTGTGACGTAAATCTCCCTCCTTGCAGCTGCAACCCCTCCTTTACAGTCCTTGAGCACATTTTCTCTAAACAAAATCCTCACACAATTCAAGCTATTTTCAATCAATTCTGCCTGTTCCACTAAAGAATTATAGAATCTTTCACACAATAAATCTAATCAGACACAATGTTTTAATATATTTCAAAATACACTTCAAGTGAAAACCTCGACCAGAGTGATCTCACCCTGGTGGATCTAATTACTCCTCCTGCCCTGAGATCAATTGTAACAAACGTAACTCTCAATCTTACAAAAAGAATTCCCTTGTATCAATGGTACTGTTGATGATGTCTTATGAAGACCACCTTAAAAAAGACACAGCGAACAACTTACTCGGCGTATGCCACACTGAGACCACCTAAAGTTCTATATTCCAGGACCTTAGGTCACAACAGACCCAATAGTAACTTCAGCTTCTTTTTATAAAGCGCATTACTCAAACATGGGCTTTAGTCACTTTACACAACATCATACAGCCATTTCACAACACCGCAACTTAAGCTTAAGGATTCGCAATGCATAACCCTATTGATGCTCAAACCACTGCTTCAGTCGTCTTTGCTCCACTCCAATTGATACTCGATCTTCTTCAGGACTTGGGCTGGGGTGGGCACATTCTAAACGGGGATCTTGATAGAGATGCCAGTAGAGGTCGCCCTATATCTCAACCTCTGTGGACCAAACCATCCTCTGCTACCAGATTATTGTTCCAGCAAAAACTAGGCCTTTCTTTCTCATATCTGATCTATTTATTGTGACTCACTTGATCCTCCAATGGTTCTTGTTTTGTGCCACTGAGGGGTTGGATTTAAGGAGTCCAATATCCTGATATTCAATGAGGATATTGAATTGGATATTTGATTCTCAGGCTAATAATTAGGTTCCTGTATATGACTCTCAAAACCAAACTATACAAGTAAAGGAATAGTAATGCAAGTACCAACCTTCTGAAGAAGTTTAGCTGGGCCAAAATCATGCAACCCAATATTTCTGCTAGGGCTATAGAAAACAATAACATTAGTAATTGATATTCAGAGATTTCTCTAAGTTCAATAAACAAATTCAGAATGTATTCTCAAATTTAAAAGGGAATTCAGGATAAACCTTAGACTCAGGTTTCTAGTTAAAATGCAGTTTATCAAATATTTCAATTTAAGGCCATCACATTATAAAAAAACAGTTTGCTGCCAATGAGAACTGAACAATCTAGTTTGTTTGGGATTGCCATAAGGTGACAAAAGAATTAGGAGGGTTCAGCAAGGACATAAACCATGACAGCGTCCCTGAATATCGCACACAGCATAAGTATCAGTCCAAAAGGGATGAAGGCATGAACGGAAAGAGTTGCAGGAAAGCCAAAAGCAGTCTCACTTTAATCTGTTCGACTAACCAACAGAACCAAACCGGTCAGTATCGAACCCTATCCCAAAAAAACCATGTTCATTCATCAGATCAATGTATAATATAGTCTTCTAATTTCGGGGTGACACCTCCTTGGTCACCTCATTGTGTCAGACCACTCAGTCCATTGGCCATTCTTATAAGATGATTGTCATGCGGCTCAAAGGAAGATACATATTATAGAAAGAGGTAGTGCTGATCACGGTTTTTGTAGGTCATCCGGTACACATCAACCTCTAAACAAAAATTCTTTAGCAGATGACATTAAGGTGAGTTCAAAAGGACAGTTTCCCATAGCAAATATTCTCAAACTATCAAATATTGTTTCAAAAAGTCCTTCTGAGTGAGTGAGAACTCCTTCTACGAAACAACAGTTTCGCTTCAGAATGTAAGTTTGAGAAAGCTTCTCATGAGTATAAGACAGTACAGAATAGTAAAATGCAGGCCTAGATCATAGTCAATTTAGGAATATACAGGATATGTAGTCAAATATACAGTTCATAGAGGTAAAGCAATATACTAATAACCTATTTCAACGTATAAGCACACAGAGATGTTAAAAATTCAGTTTCAATGATTTCATTTACCTATACCATTTTACTGCAATTTTAAAGTACCAACGTGTAAAATTATTCCAAATTATAAAATATCAATCTTGTTTTAAGTTTTCTGTATTAGCACATGCATGAAGATTATTTTCTAAAGGTTTCAGGAGGGTTACACTCAATATGACTGTGTAGCTCCACTTTTTGTTTTTCTTATTTAGTGCACAATTTTCACATGGAAATCAGAACAGAAACCATCAATATCACACGCAATGTTATCTAGATTACGTTTGATTTCATTAACTCTTCATACAATTCTACTATCTCTATAGGATGGTTGAGAACATTAAAATAAGAGTACATCACTTTACCATTCTATTATACGTTGAAATAATTATGCTAAGGCTGATTACTAAAATATAAACCTATAGTATTCAAATGAATATGATTTCATCTATCCTCCAATCATCTGAATGCTTTTACGATGCAGTAACTAAGTTTGTCATGTTTATTTTTCATGTCTCTTTATCATCTAGATGGTGCACGTTTATTCATGTATAACTAGAAATGTCTCAAAATCAGTTTAGGTGCCACGCAGATATTCTTACAGCTTTTCAGCTGCATCAGGACCAATGAGAAACTAGCAAGGCCGCTGACTACTAAACACACAAAAAGTATTCCAATATTACTATAGTGCTTGCACTCAATCAGAAAGTTATAACTTTTATCGAATAAATAATTAAAATTTGAAAACTCTTGAATGAAGCTGCCACTCTCTTGCAACATGGAAACATGCCTATCTTCTGCACAGCTGATTTGCGCTGTTTTTTTAAAAAAAATAAAATGCACCCTCTCCCCTCTTTCCCCCCACCACGGCCTTCATGGCTGACGGCTTCAGTGTAGCTGTGGCAGACATGTTGAATAGAGTCATGACATTTCACAAGTTGGTGGGGTCCAGGTCAGTGAAAAAGAAGAAAACCCATTTACCCTCCTTAAGCACAGAAGTGTCATGTTTTGCTTCTTCTAGGACTTCAAAAAAAGCGTGAAAAGGTATGACATCAATCCTCCTAAAACATAAGGGGAAAGGAATGATGCTAGCGTAAAACTACGACATCAATCACCACCGGCACTTTCAAAAACAGTCTAGTTTTCTTTACATCTCAGAAATGACAAACAACTCTCCCGACTGCCTTGACATAGTCCCTTTTCCATCAGTCAAGTCCGAGAGCAAATCGGAATTAAAATGTGGCACCGGGTTGCTAGGCTGCCGAGTTGTCTCGACATGGTGGTTAGTTTCCTTTTCATCGAATGACAACAGTGAAATGAAAGAAGTTTTGAAAAACTTGATAATGGTTTTGAAGGAAGCGGGATAATTGGTTGAGCTGCCTTGTTCGGCAGTGTGTGGAAACTTTCAGACTGGAGGAAGAGGGTGTGGGGGCACGGCACACAAAATTTAAACTCTTGTACACAAACTTGACCTGGAGACTTCTGTTTTTTTTTTTTTTTTTTTTTTAGTGCTCAAAGTTAGTGGTGATAAACGCACTACTTAGGACGGGTGAAACGTCTGAGACCAGAATCAATAGACACTTTTTTTTCCATCACTGAAAGTGCATAATCATGTAGAATATTTTAAAAGAGAAATCAATGAGAACTATTTTTGCTCATAACAATGAACAATGTTGTCATTATTTTTTCTGAAACATCTGTATACAACATTGCCATCTGTACATTTTTGTATATGCAAAGGTGAAAGAAAAAAATGCGTGGTGCTCTTTCTATAAATATCCTGAAAGTTATGCAAATTTAAAAATAGCAAAAAAAATGTATTTACATGCAAAACGTCCCCACCAGTAGGTGATTACTTAATTAAAAATAGTCTATTGGTCATTTTGCATATTTTGCATTACACTTATCAACTTAAATTTTTATCATCCAACATGTTTGATTGTATGATTTTCACTGTTTTCTTAATTTTTGTTCTCTTTGTTTTTCAATAAACTCAAACTTAAAAAACAGTCTATTGGTATATACTCTGCTCCGTATTAATATTGCAGGCAAAAATGCAGCATTAACCAGCAATGTTATTAATTGAATTTGAATTTAAAAAACACAGAGCAAAATGCGCCTCTAATGGCAGAAGGGCCAATTAGTGTTGGATTAACATTCATGGCTATTTACAGTTGTTTTTGTACTTGTTCTTGTGCTCTGACTTCCTAAAATTTCACAACCCAAAGATTCTGAAAAATGGGGTTGTTTAGACGTGAGGCGCAATGAAGTGGCGGCGGCCATTGTGCCGGCACCACCTCTCTCATTATACCCTCTCAATCAACACTCGGCGCACAGGAAACCGCAAGAAAGCCCATCTGCCATGCTTAATCTGCAGGCAAACCCACACCCATGTCTGTGCCCGCTGCTCTCCAGTCTCATTCTTCTCAGCTCCAAAGCTTCATGAGGGATCAGCCAAAGTCCATTAAAGTAAATAATGGCCAGAAATGACAGGCTTAGCGTGGATTGGGAGGAAGTTGCAGACCAATCTGAGCTGCGAGCTCTGATTAATAGAGAAAAGCCTTAGGAGAAAAAAGGGAGAAAAATGACCTCAGCCCGCTCCAAAGAATTCCTGAACCTTGGTTGTTAGGGCAAGTGCTACCATCTGAGACGTTAGTGGTCCTTGATTTTGCTTCACTTTGATGCAGCCCAAATGGGAAAATGCGCTGGTTCAGCAAAGGACCAGACCTCAGCTGGAAAGCTGTCTGGAGTCAACCCGGTCAAAATTCTCTTGTGTAAAAGAAAACCTTTATTAGCTAGATTGCAACAAAAAACACACAGGCTAATAAGTGCAGAATGCATTGCATGGCTTGCATACTATTAGCATTAAATGGAGTTTAATTGTTTTTCAATGCCTCAGAATACAGTAGGCTTTGCAAGCGGTTGGTCAGATCAGGGTAAAGCGGGTTTATTTTCCTTTGCATGAAGGTTGTTTTACTTTTTTTTTTTTTTTTAGAAAGGTGAATCTTTTAAGTCAAATAAAAGCCCTTGGCTGCTGAAAAAAGGGCATGACGCCCCTTATGCTACTTTTTGTTATGTCTTACATTGGCAACTCAGTGATATATATAAGAGCAAAATGCACCATTGCCTGGGATTCCATAGTTAATCCTCTCTTTAATTTGATGTATTGCTTCATCAGATTCAACGTTCATGCACATTTTGCTACAAAATGTTGGGCGCGCGTGCACTTACTGCTTCATACACCTGACTGCTTCACCATTGAAAAAATAGGCACCGCTACCTTTCTGTGCCTGTTTCTAGGGAGATCAGTCATACCTGCTTTGTAAAGCAAATAGCTCTCTATAGGTACCGGCTTATAGTAGCATGCATGTTTGACCCAGGAAGCATACTTTCTGGATATCATTCTGATCCATGTGCAATGCACAGTGAGGCTCACAACACAACAATAGCTGTGCAAGGTCCCTGACAAGTACACTGGAGGCATGTAATTAACAAGAACAAAAGCAACAACAACATAAAAGCGAGCAACCATCTATATCGCTATTACCTTTTTGGGTTTTTAAGCAAGTCATTTTTATGGCAGCACAGCAGTTGATCAATATCAGACTCAAGGCAAAACTAGGCTGAAACATCTGGTATAATTACAAAGGGTTTTGACAAGCCATGGTGATTTCTTAGGAAAATATTAATGATCTGCACAAGGACCTCATGTCAAGAACACACTTCTGATGATCAGTTCCTTCCAGAAGGTCATCATGCACAGTGAGTCCTCATCAAAGTACAAACCATAAGAAGTACTGAATGGGCAATTATGATTTTACCAAGCAGTGACTGAGAACATGAAAATGTTCTGCTCATGCACACATGGTGCACTTATCATATTTTATTCTCAAATAGAACAAAAAAGTCTAATTTTTAAAAGACAATGCGGAATACCACCAACAGCTGTAATTGCTATCTTGGTGCCGCGAGGACAAGCCAAAATCACATAAAATCAAAATTTCAGCTCCTCGTACATACAGGAATCAAAATAAAGATATCACATAGCGCCCTTACTTCGCATGCAGGTATAATTTGGACAGATCTTCCTGAAGGAAGAGGAGCCATTTAGAGCATGAGGTGTTCCTCTGCTTGCAGTTGTTCCTTGCTGTGTCAGATCCTTCCTCAACAATATGTAAATCTGCGACAAAAATAGCTTGATGAAAATCTTGTAAATTAATATAGGTATATATCTGAGAGAGCGAAAAACAGTCCTCATTTGCATTTGCAGAAAAGGAGTCAACTCCACAGGCTGCATAAATTCCTAACTATCTGTTTTTCCTGGAAATGTGAAGTATAAAGTGCTTTGTTCAAAGAATGGTGGCTATGCAGGCATTCTGCTTCCTCTATGCTGATGACATATCATTTCCTAAAAGCAGAAAAATGCTATTCCAAAGTTGCCCACATTTGTGCATAAACAGTGCATGAAAACATATGCTATGCGGTAGACCACAAAATGAATGGTCAATAATGTAAGAGCACAACCTGCAGGGAACGAATAACTGGTATCATGAATGTAAATGAGTCAAAGGTAATTCCGTCCCCTTTGTACCGCATAGTTTAAAATGTAAAAAAATAATTGGAAAATAGCTGGAAAATAATTATTTCTTCTTTGTATATGCAAACATACAGTACAGTTGCCACCGTTATTTAAGCTGGTCGCGCACTATATTGCATGCAATTCATCCACCAACCACTTCATCAGAAGGTTAGCATATAATTATTATTATTAACTTAAGTTATACTTACTTCTCGTGCTACACATACCTTATAAAGTAGTGGCAGGTTGATGTGATAGATGAGGTATTATTGCAGGTCCAGGTTGTTGATCTCAGTATTTTGATACAAACCTTGACTTAAAACATTGTGCCATAGATGAATGACGTCATGCATCAAACGTCAGAGTACAGAGATGTGACCAAAGTCTGTTGAATTGCTCATCTCTGTGACACTGCCTGCCTTTACTATAGAAGTGGCCACTGGACCAGCGTTGCAGATATAAGTGCTAGCTTTCAATCTCATATGTTTTTGTTTGAAAGCAAAGCATAGATTGCAGTTTGCAGCAGCATAAGTTTAATGGAAAAAAATGTGAATATCGTTGTCATAAATAATAGCAGCAGTGGCTATGTTTCCTCCTAAAACACTTTTTCAATTTGGATCATATTATAATATTTAAGTGTTAGTGTCAATTAAAGTATTCAATACTTTAAGAAAAAAAAACATTGACAGAATTCATAGAATATGTTTATTCTGCACATAAAAATCATCTCTCTGGGTCACAATTTCTGTTCAATGCATGTCTTTTCCTCTGCGTATGTTCTATTGTTTTCATACGTCAACATTTTATTGAAGTTTTCAAAGCCACTTATCTCCCATCAGGGATTCTTAGGACAAGGGAAAGAACACTGCCTGCCTAAAATAACAGCCCCTCTCAACTATATTTTGTTTTTACAGATGCATTTGGGAAAGAATGCTTGACCTCATACACTTGGCTGACTATACTTGAGGAACAGCAAACGGCATGACTCGTTTTATGGCATTGCACATGTATGAAACAATGGCCAAACACAACAAGAATTGATTCACAAATGTCCATGCAGTGGCAAAACCGATTTACACCTGGTAAACGACCAAAACCCATGCTTTCATACATTGTACCCAATTCAAACGCTGAATAAACGACTAACGTAAGTAGGAATTGAGGGGCAGATTTATGTCAGACTTGCGCCACGTTTACGCCGACCCATTTACAACGTGACGCATCTAGGCAGATGCGTCACGTTGTAAAACCCTGCGCCACATGTGGGCGTTCCGGTGTAGGGTGGGCGTTCCGGGGCAGGTGCGCCTCGCAAAAGTGCGTGTGTGAAATCTACAAGATTTCCCACAGGCACTTTTAGGCCAATGCTGCGTCAAAACCCTGCGCCTGCTTGAAGCAGGCATAAGGCTTGACGGAGCATTGGACAGATAGGCCCCCCAAGAGCATTGATGGAGCTGCGTCGCGCTTGCGACTCAACTCCAGCAATGCGCCACCTTTACGGCACAGATGCGTCATGCATCTGTGCCGTTTTGCCCCATGGTGCGCCGCATTGTAAATGCGGCGCACCATGGGTGGTGGAGCTGCGGCGCACAATAACTGGCGCATCCCTGGGGATGCGCCAGTTATTGTAAATCTGCCCCTGAGTGTACATTTCACACCCAATATCTGAACATGCTGTGCACGTGTTTGCCCTGGTATTGAAAAGTGAGCACATCCATTGAGTGGCAGAAGGGAGGACTAGGAATTAGATTGTCTATTTTAGGTAAGAGTTCCAACTTTTTTGATACTCGGCAACAGGTAGGAATTAACTTATTTTTTTTTATAAAACTTTGCTTGATACTCACCTTTCCTGCATCCTTGTATATTTATTTGTACTGTTGTAGTGTAAAAATAAAAACTGTGGTTCGCATATAGTCGATTGATTCTATAGTGGTTTATACAGAGAAAACCACACCCATTTTTCGTCCAAACCAAATATTCTTGTCAATCAAATTTTGAACGTTTTTCTTTTAATATCAGCCTCTTAAAATTGAGCAGGCATGCAACAATGTAAGCACACAGACGATATTTGAGTCATACTAAATGTGCTTTGCCAAGGCACATATAATGTGCAAAGTTGAGATCTATTCTGTTGGTATCATTTTAAAGAAACGTCTTCATCGCTTAAATTTGCACCATCTGACTTTAAATTAGGCAGGTGTAAATTACAGAACGTGTGTCACTCTGTCCAGTTTCGGAAGCCTTTTTAGCACATCTGGAGTTTACATGCATGTAAAGCTAATTACAAGAGAAGGTCGAATATGAAGTGAACAACATTACCATCATTGTGCTTGTTGACTAGCCTAAGCATGTGTTAATTACTCGTTCCATACCACAACCTCACATATCATTAGGAAAATGAGTCGAAGTCTATGTAGCATAGTGAGTATATGTATGTCCATACATATTATATGTACATACATATTATACAATATACAGGTTACACCTCATTATGGAATAGATAGGCAGACAGATAGACATTCGGACATGTGTAGGTATATACAAAACTCTGCATAGCTTACACAGTGAATGTCAACCTTTGTGCACGAATATCAATATATTATTTACTTGCATCTTTACATCCATGTTTGATTATATGACACAATTTGAAGGTGAGGTATTCCTGATTAAGAATTTTAAAAAATCGGATTAGCAACCATGGTTGTATCAGTTCACGGGCACCTGCTCAGATTAACGAGAACATCAACCAATATGTCACGTTAAATTTCTTGGTCAAGCAGGGATGGGAAAGAAACTGACCTTCCACTGACAAGGTTAGTCTAGATGGCTTAGTTGGTCTAAGAACGATTAGACTGAAAACAAAATCAGCCAACAATGTGTAATGTATTTTTGGAGTATTTGGACACATTTCCGTGTTCTTGTGAGAGTGTGCATGAGTGTTTACACGTATGTTCCTCTGACTCTTAGAAACCACCTGTGTAATGTCCAATTAAAAGTAGGATTTTACTCAATACATTTATGTAGTTTGGTGCAAATAATATTTTTTATTGACTTCACACAATTCAACAGGCTAAATGGCAAAATAGTTGCCTTTCCTTTACCTATGCTGTCAGGACAGGTAAAGTAATCCGTTTTCCATCATAGTCATGAAGTTGCCCATGGAAACGTAAGCCTAAAAACGTGTCTTTATTAAAATATAAAGTATTTCTAAATTCTGAGTTCCATTGGTTGGTGATACATATAAGGTAACACCATATGCCAACCAGGTTGTGTTCTGAATGGCATTGTCTGATTGTGGATACTGTTGAATTCAATTCAGTTCATTTGCAATAGGGGGCGCATGTTTATTGCATGCTAGATACAGTTCAAACACACACAATGGGGTGTATTTACAAGCCCCTTGCGCCACCGGATTGTCACTTTTTTAGACGCGTCTGCGGTGCAATATGCTGTCCCATATTTGCAAACAATGCGAAGCCACCCTGCATGGTTTTTCATGACCTTGTAAATATGGACCCCTTTGTGTTCCCATACAACACCTATGGAATCAGATGCATTTCCATATTTACAAGGTTTTGTGAACCTGGGAACGCGTCAGATTCTAACTCCTCCCCGGGGAGGCGTAAAAGTGGCACAACAAGGACAAATACCTTTATTTCTCCCTGTTTTTCCTCTTTCAACGTGTGCTACATTCTGCAGCACACATATAATGAGGAAAATGCCATCAATGATTGTTTTGGTGTAGGAAGGTGTTGCTTCCTGCACAAAAACAATCATCCCTGCAACGCAGGCATCCTTGCATCATGGTGTACGGGTGCCTGCATTGGTGCTAGGCACCATATTGTGCACCAGTGCAGAGGAAAGCACAGGGATGCGTCGTATTGTTTTAAATACAACACATCCCTGCACTTTCCTAATGACACAGCTCGGCTCAGCAAGATGGCTTGCAGCGTCGTGCTGCGCCATTATCTTGTAAATATGCCCCTAAGTTATCTAAATCGTGCTTTAAATGCCCTACAATCAAGCTTTGCCTAACATTTAAGCGACCCTCACATGTCAGGTGTTCTTTTCCTGATGCAAATGAGTATTCTTTGATTTATGAGAATCTCTAGCCAGCCAGCATTATTCAGAATATTTCTGTTTGAGGATGGGTTACCAAGTATAACACCTTTAAATTACACTGTTGAAGAAATCAGACTGCTCTTTCATGCTTCTTCATTCCTAACTTCAGCATTAGTGCTGTTTCTTTGGGTGCCTGCTTAAGGCAGGAGAGTGTTGAAATAGTAAGCTATACCAGGAGAGTTTTGTAGGGGTGAGAGATGTTGGTACAACTGATTCTTTTGGCATGATACTCTTTTCAAAGTGCCAGACCAGACTCCATGAATCACATTTGAACTTGTGCAGTTCTGCAATAAGCATATTCCTACTGCAGAGCAATTACTGCTGTACAACCGATGGAGATTGTGACTCCTTAAATTAGATATGATGATAGTTGCCTTAGAGTTGTCGACAACTTACCTCAGCAGTTTCAGGAGATCTCATCCATCATCACCCATGTAATAAAGAGAGCTCTGTAGTGCATGAGCAGGGCATACACAGTTGTGGTAAATAAGAGTATTAACAACATATCTGTGACTAGTTAAAGAAGAAAATGTCTTGTTTGAGGAGAAAATGTTGAAATGCCTTCTGGTGGGATATTTTCAACTCAAATCAGTCTCCTACAAGCCCAGATCACACAAAATCCGGCATATTGCAAAACGAAAACATTTCTCACATTTTGCATAACTTAAAATTCATGGCATTATGCAAGATTGCGCCAGTGTAAGCGAACAATCTGAAGTAGAAGACTGGTATGGCTCCGTCCCCTATTTATTACCTATACTTTTTCATCTTATATGGAAAGTGCCTCACAGAAATGAAACCCATGCAGATTAGTTTACATCACAAGATATCCTAAAGACAGCATGGGGGCATTGCAAAATACAACACTTTGTTGAGTTCCCCGTTAACTTCCCCCTAATGATGAAGTATGCCATCACGAGATGCTACTTCTTGCCACACATCACTGCACACTGTCTCTTTACACAGCCATCCTGGGCCCCAGATGCTGAACTTGGATGGCTTTTTCCCACGGGCAGCCTCTGGCTTGTTGGCAAGCTGAGTGGGTTGTTGTGTTGGCAGCACTAGGGCCGCCTCTGGCTGTAATATGATGTTCTGCTGTTGATGGGTAGCCCATTCGTTCTGCAGGCTCATTCTCAATGACAGCTCTGTGGGCTTGGGGAATTTGAATAATTGTACACTACTTGTGTCCCTATTGACTTCAGTAGAAGGCTCTTTATGTGACCATAAACTGCGTTAGACGTGGATATCATTTCAGCAGTCAAAAAACAGAGATATGTTCTGGCTCTCAAGAGTATGTTATATTTCAGTTCTTTTCTTGCTACAAAATGGTCAAAATAGATGTTTGGGATATTATCCAGATAAACTCTGTGGGATCTCAGCTCCTGTGAAGCAAATTAAGGAATATGGAGGCCTTATTTTCTTATTAAAAATGTTGTTTGACACGATATCCTAGAGATTAAAAATTGACTTCCCCCCCACAGCCTGCACTGAAATTGGTTTCAGTGTATTTGGAGCCAGCAGAGTTGGAGAATATTGACAATAACATGGCATTGACATGACCTTGAACTCAGCCCATCCCCACCGGACTCACATCTGTCTTCACCTTTGTTTGTACCTCTCTCAGACCTATTGAGGCCACCAAATAAATCTAAATACATCTATCTCGCATTCTCTTTCCTAAACTAATCTGCAGTGTTAAAACGATTACTTACTTAATTGTAAATAAAGTAAACAGATACACTGCAATATGATAGATACCGTGGCATGATTTTTGTCCACCTGCTTTAGATTGACATTTTAGCAACTTTAAACATTGAGTCTGCTTTCTTCGTGCTTCCCAGTACTATATTGTCCACGACCCAGAGATGTAGCAGGTGCAGTAGCACCGGGACCGAAGGCCTAAGGGGCCAGTGGATCCTGATTATTTCTATGTTTAATAAGTCAAACAGCCAGGAGGCCCATTTCCCTCCATGCACGAGGACCCATGACACACTGAATGCCCCACTGACACAAAAAAGAGAATTTCAGGTTTAGAGTCCTCTGAAGCAGCCCAACAATACCCTGCTTGGAAGTGTGAAAAGGTACAGGAGTTCAATATATAAACGTTTTCCCTCTGCTTTGAGCTCAAGACTAGTTGAGACAAGTTGTGGTAAAGAATTTCAGTAAAAGTTATGTTAAAACAACCTAAAAAAGTTTTCCAGTGGCACAATATTCTCTTTGAAGCGTTTTGTCGTAACTGATTATACCTGTATGTTTGAAACAGAAATGCCATATTAGTACAGGACATTGCCAAGAATAAATAGCACTATAGTAGCTATTTGCGTCAGTGTACATCAGCTATTCTGAACTTTACACCCAGGTGCACTTTCAGGAATTTGTGTATTCCCCATGTACGGTTACACATGTTGTAACATGCCAGGCTGCACAAAGGTAATTCCTTTCAATGCCAATTTGCTAGTCGTTTTTGCAAATAACTTAATTTGCTTTACAACCACATGCTCTTGTATGTATTTATGTGTGTGCTATTTGTATGGGAGGCATCCTTTACCACGTTACCATTACAATGCGGTATGGTTACATTGCCGTTTTCACAACGCAAGTCGTTACATCGACTTGCACTAGAGGGCGCTCTAGACTAAGGAATAGTGTGAATTACTATTCCAACACCTTCCCTACTGTATGTAGACTGCAGTTGGAATAGTAATTCACACTATTCCTAAGTCCAGCGCCCACCAGCGCAAGTCAATGTAACGACTTGCGTTGTCAAGACCGCGATGTAACATACTGCGTTGTGATGGTACGCGTTGAATCATCATACATCCTATAGCACAAACCTAGCAATAACCAGTGCTTAATTTGAGCAGGTGGTTGCCAGTGGAGGACACAAGTACTTATTTTTTGAGACCGACTCTTATTTAACTGCATCAGATATTTACCAATTGCAACAGAAAGAAAAACTCACAAAGCAGAACGACAAAGGAAAAGAAAGATGTAAAATCCATCACAATTGGAGAAAGTAGAAAACTGTAAGTGTGATATAAAGGGCCAGCGAGTGTCTCGCTGTGGATTGAAGAGGCCTGAGATGAATTCAAGACTATTTAGCTTTGGAGTGTGGCACATTGACATTTAACTGCATGGGTCATGGGCTTCTGAGCAGAGTTTTGAGCACCGGCACGCACCCAGTTACAAATTAATCACTGGTCTTAAGGTAGTAGAACACAGTGCAGGATCAAACACAAAGATAAAGTCAATTAGGGATTGGAAGACAAGCTGTGTTCTGATTGTGAATTGTTCACTTATAACAAAGAATCTGATTGCTTTCAATAATGTAAAACACACCCTAGTATAATTTTGCATCGTAGAGTTAAAGGTGACAGTAGGTTGAATTATTGGAACTAGTCTCCTGAGGGTTTTAGAAAGCGTCTTGGGGACATTACAAGAGGTGTGCTACAGAAATGCTGTAATACAAGACAATGCAAAACAAAACGCCAATGTTTTCTAGTAATCATTTATAAACACAAGCAATGCGATGAAAGTAGTTTTATGCCTGTACATTTCTGCTTTTAAATTGAAATTCTTTTGTACTGCAACAGTTTTAATTAACTATGCAAATAAAATAATTGATATAGAAGAACAGCAAAACAAAACGTGTGTGAAATGTGTAAAGTGTGCAAAATCAAACCAGTGCACCAGTACTTCCAGGAAAGGAACATGGAGAATTTGAATCAACGACGTGGACAATCTCACAATAATTACAAGTTTAGAATAGATTAAGAAATATGAATGCTCGCAATATGACACTTGGAGCCAGGTGTAGGTGGCCAAATACCGACCGCTAACGCTGAAATTCACTTGTGCAGTACAAAAGGGGGTGGTATAGCCATGTCTGAACTGGGGTGGCTGAGTGGGCTAAAGAATGGTGATGGATTAAACCCAGATCAGTTGACTGGGGGTGAGTGTTTGATTTGTTCAAACGCTCCGTCCATCATCCCCTTTTGTATCGCTTTGTTCGCCCTAAGTGTGGCAGGGTATGCTCAGACGTGAGTCCCTTGCTCACTTGGCCACTGGATTCAAGATAGCCTGGCTGATAAGGATTATGAATCCGAAACCGGTCCCAGGATGCTTGTTTCCGGTCCAGGAAAGACATGGCTTGGCAGTTCGGGCTGGACTGTTTCCATGAGGCACAGGGTCAGACTGATTTGCATATAGCCATGTCTGAACTGGGGTGGCTGAGTGGGCTAAAGAATGGTGATGGATTAAACCCAGATCAGTTGACTGGGGGTGAGTGTTTGATTTGCTCAAACGCTCCGTCCATCATCCCCTTTTGTATAGCGAAATTCACTTGTGATAGATATTTGGCTGACAGCAATGTCAGTGAGTTTAAGCCTTGTAGCAAAATAAGGAATCGCAAAATTGTGATTCCTTATTTTGCTCTTGCATTTAAGGAATCGGAAATTGTGATTCCTTAAATGCAATGTAAGTAGCACAAAAGTAAGTGCACTTTAGCCTTAACGAATCGCTAATTACCACCAACTTCAAGTTGGTAATAATTAGAGATTGTCTTTAAAAAAGCACTTTGGGCCAGATGTAGGTAAAATCAAATTTTAGCACAGAAGTAAGTGCACTTTAGCCTTAAGGAATCGCTAATTACCACCAACTACAAGTTGGTCGGAATTAGCAATTTCCTCCAAAAAAGCACTTTTTGTTTTTTTTAAAGTGCCACGTGGCAGACATTCATGCCCTTAGGGCATGTATGTGCACCACATGTGCACACATGCACATTTCAGGGGTGCAACAGGGTGTCCTTTTGACACCCTGGCACCCTTGAAATAGCTCCCACTATTTGCGATTCTTTAATACAGAATCGCAAACAGTGAATACCTTCCTATTCATTCCTATGGGCCTCCTAGCCCATAGGAATGAATGGGTGGGTATTCCTTATTAACGAATCTCAATTTGCAATTCGTTATTAAGGAATATTAAGGAATCGCTAATATTTTAGCGATTCCTATCTACATTCAATTTTGCGAGTCCTTAATAGCGAATCAGTAAAATTCGCTATTAAGGACTCGCAAATTTGATTTTACCTACATCTGGCCCTTGGTAACCTGCTGCTATTAGCAAATCTGAATGTGAGAACAGTGAGGAAACAAAAGGTTAACAGAGTGGAATTCATTACTCCATATGCACCTCATGCTATATTACAGAAGTGCTCTGTCAGTGCAATGAGAATTTAAGGCTGGGTTTTATGAGTCTAAAAAACGTTGCTATTACAGGGCACGACGCAGATGCTTGTGCTTCGTCTTCTTCTGTAACAAGTGTTGCATATGTACAAATCTATTGCCAGTGCAATGTTAAGTGAACTCATGCCAATTTTGATAGTACAGATCGGAGAATAAACCATTGCAAATGAGAAAATGGAATTCCCATGTGTCAAATTGCAGATGCATGGGAAAAAAAGACCACGGAATGATGGGTTCGCTGTGTGACATCAAGGAGGTGGTGCCTGGAGTGATGGGTGTTAGACCTGGAATCCTTGGTGTGGCTTCCCGTGTCTTTTTGCGTCTACCTCCTGTATTCGTGATGTTATGCTGGTCTTCATTTGTGATGGTTTATGTACTCTGGGCAATTTACCACTGCTGATCAGTGCTAAAGTGCAAGTGTTCCCTGTGTAAATTGTGATTCTGATGGTTCTCCATTATTTGCATAGCTGATTTACTAGACAGTCTCTAATAAAGTGAACTGTGTGTGCCCAGGGCCTTAAATCAAATGCTACTAGTGGGCCTGCAGAACTGGTTGTGTCCCCATTTGAGTAGCCCTCTAAACCTGTCTCAGACCTGCCATTGCTGTGTCTGTGAGTGCAGTTTTACACTGCCATGTTGACCTGGCAAGTGAAACCACTTGCCAGGCCCAAACCTTCCCTTTTACTGCATGTAATGCTCCCCTAAGGTAGGCCCAAGGAACCTCCATGGGCAGGTAGCAGTGTATGTGAAAGGTAGGACATGTACCTGTGTGTCTTACTTGTCCTGCTAGTGACATTTTCTTTTTTCACTATTACAAGGCCTAGCTCTCCCATAGGCTATCATGGGGGCTGCCTTGTAACATCTTACATGTGTAACTTTCAATTGGGAACAGCTAGCGATTTGGAGTGTAGGCCCTCTGAATTAAGAATTTAGAAACATCTGTTAGTTAAGGTGGCTTTTAAATTGTGTGTGTGAAAATGCCTCTTTTAGAAAATAGGCATTTTCTTGTTTTAACATCCTGTGCCTCTGCCTGCCAGTGGAATCAAAGTTTGCTTTAGACTGACAGGGGCCTGTTTGTGCATTCACTCTAAACATTCAAACAAAGGTACAGGAGGTGTGTCCTGTATATCCTGATGGCCCATCAAAGGGCTTTCCTGAGCTAGAGTGGTGGGAGGAGTTGTCACTGACACCTGAATAGGCATTTTACAATGCTGACTCTGCCCCCCTGGAGTTTGTCTGGAGCAAAGACAGGGCAAGGAAGGAACTTGTACAATACAAAGACTATCCTTTGAAGAATGTCTAATTCAAAGGCTAAAAGGGATATAAATATTGGACCTCAAACCCCAGATTTTTTAACACCTCTGGATCAAGAGGAGACTCCAATAAGAACAAAAGCTTAAGAGCTGTAAGGGGGAGTACTACCCCCTTGCTGTGTGTTGTTTTGCTGGGTTTGCCTGCAGTTGCTGCTTCTGTTTTGGAGAGGAAAAGGAATGGACTTTGCTGTGTATGTAATGTTTTGAAATTTTGTAAAGCTCATATCTGCCTCAGCAACGGGGTTTCCCAGAGCTAGTCCAATGTGAAAACAACTACAGAATGATGACACAAACCATATTGAGGGGAAAGAGCCTACATAGAATAAAGCCAGGTCTTCAATGACTTCCTAAAGTGGTTCTGGAGGATTCGGATGTTGAATGAAAGCACGTTATAGAGAGCAGGGGCCTTCTCGCAAAAGAAGTGACCTCCCACTCTAACTCTCTTGACCCTGGAGATCGTGGGCAAATTAAAATTGGCAGAACGCAGAGGACATGGTGGGGTGTGTGGAAGTACCAAATTGGCTCAAATAGGAGCTCCCTCAGAATGCAAGATCCTATCGGTAGTACACAAGGCCATGAAATGTACATGCCTAGACTCTGGGAGCCAGTGCAGTCTGCAAAGAACAGAAGCTGAACAACATTTAGAAAGAGAAAGCAGCAACCGGGCTGCAGCATTTTGCACCAGCTGAAGTCTGCTCATGACTTATTTATTTAAAGTTTACGTACTTATTCTGCTCAAACATACCTTTGCCTTTTGATACCACGTTTTTGTCTTTTTTTTGTTTCTGAAAATTTAAGCCATTACTTGCTGCCGTGAACATTTTCCTCTTTTTACCTCACCTAAGTGTTACCCACCCACCCTGACCACCCCAGCCCTTCCGACCGGCGTGGCCCCATTCCATACCCCCACCCTCAAGACCCCCCCCCATTAACGAGGCTGTAGGACACAAAGTCCCGTAGATGCAAGCTCGCCGAAGCCCCTTGACTTTTCCTGAAGAGTCCTTTTACAACCATGGTCACAATGAATAAACCAAGCAAAAACAAAGTGAAGTGGCAAAATACAAAAAACAGTAATAGTGCTTGCACTATATCCTCACAATAATTCGGCCTACTGTTATATAACTAAGCTAAATAGAACTTAGAAATTCTTTAGTAGGGGCAATGCTAGTGAAAATACGAGTACGCTCCTTAAACACAACTTTCAGCTTTGCTGGAAACATTAGTTATAGCAACGCCCCTTTGGACTGTAGTTCAGGAATCAATTGGGGAAATTGCCAACGGAGCTCAACTGAGAGTTGGCACAAATTTGGCAGCACAAAAAACTCCACATCACCCCTCTTCGTTTCTTATCTGGTCTCGTATGTGTAAAAACTTCTTCCCTTGCCAGAAAACTATTGAATGAAACCAAAGGAGCCCTGAGTTTGGACTCCTGACCTGGCCTCAGCCGAATGTTAAAGGGGAACCTATGCACACGTTCTATTTCACGGTCCCAGTCCCATCGGGTCAAGTCGGGGAAAGCTCTTTTAAACAGATCAACAATGAACCCCCTTGGGTCTTGCTCCTCCTTTCCCTCAGGAACCTGAAGGACCCTCAAATGATTACGGCGAGCCCGATTTTCAATCTCAGTTAATTTCAAAATAGTGTCTTCTTTAGTGGCCAAAGTTAGTTCCGTAGCCGACTTATGTTGCGCCAGCTCATCTTCTAACGTAGATATCCGGGCCTCTGCCTCGTTAAATCTAGATACAAAGTCTGCATGTGATTTAACCAGCCGTCTTACTGAATTCTGTAATTTACGGCAAGAGTTCTGGACTCTTTGACTTTCTTCTCTGGTTTCCTCCCTATGAGACATGATGGAGCGATAAATCATAGATGAAGAAACCTCCTCCCCCTCAGTCCCACCTTGTCCCCCTTGGAGCAGCGGTTTTATCAAACCATCCTTCTTGGCAAACAAATCAAGCTTTAAGTTGCCCGTCCTCTACTTCTTCAGTTTCTTCCAACAATAAGCTACTATGATCACTGCCATCCAGCATTGAGAGTTGAGCAGAGTATTGCAATGCCAAGTCCTCACAGATTATTGCTCCGAGTGAGAGAAAAAGTCACCAGAATCAGCTTCGGGGGTCAATGTGCCCTGCCCAATTCCCTCCGTAATAACCCTGCTATGTGCGCTCCTTCCATCCGGTCGCACAGAACTTCTATAATCCCTTGAAGACAACCCTGCTGAATCACTAATGTTGTCGTCGTGCCCCCCATTCAAGACAGTAAGAGCAGGAGCCACCCGGGGGTCCGAATGCAGTATGTTTATGTTATCCTCCAGCACAGTGTACACCCTATTGTCCAGTTGGTCATTATTGGGAGCATTATTGGGAGCATTAACAGAGTCCATAGGAACCAGAGCGCTAGCATTAGCCCCCCAGACATTGTATCAACATTCATAAGGATTACACTCTCAGCAGCCTCTGTTCCTTTTTTTTTATCCTTTTCCTTTTCTTTAATCCCGGCAAAAAGTGCAGGTATTTTTTTCTCAATCTGGCTGCCCTTTAGTTTAGTCCCAGAAGCGGGGCAGAATTCATGTAATTTGTTCACAGCTGAGTTGTCACTTTGTACAGTCTTGCCCCTCACCTGTATAGCAGCCTCGGAATTATCAGCAACTTCTACTGCTCCCTCCTCATGTCCGCGGGGCTTGCCGCGAGAGCCCTTCGGCGGCATCGATGCAGAGGACCTGAATCTTGTAACACAGTTAGGAAACGGCCTCCAGGTGCGCCGAACGCTGGGCAGGAGCAACGCCCAGAGACCACGCCAGGTCCGCCCTCGCTCTGCAGCCACAGAATCAGTGGCACAAACACCGTCATTAGCTTCCTGCGACCGGCAGCAGGAACCTCCAAGTAAGCACCATTTTCTTCCCACTTCGTACTCCGCCGGAAAACCCTTTCAGATTCAAAGATATGGAGACACGCCTGTAAATGCGAGAGATCCCTTTCCACTTCACACTGGGACTCATTAGCAGGGTCGGCAAGAGCGGTCCACTCAAGCGTCCGCAACGGTCGCCATCTTGCCTTGACTGCCCATGTCTACTTACGTAAGTGTTAAGTTAGCTCCTTGAGGGTTAATACTGTTTTTCTTAGGAGGACTATTAAACTACAATAATGCTACATAAAGGAATACAAATGTGCTCACTAAATGTCCCGGGTCTTAATAATTGGGCAAAGCGACAGAAATTAGCTGCGGAATTACGACATATTCAGCCAGATTACTTTGTATACAGGAGACCCACATACCTTGGGTCAAGCAAAATATAATGAAAGAACTGAGATTTTCAGTAATATCTGCCTCTCGACAATCAGGTATGATTCGAGGTGTAGCTATTTTAGCTAGATGGGATTTTGCTACTGTTGGGCAGATGTTGGCAGATAAATGTGGTCTGTGGGTTATAACTGAATGTGGGTTTGAGGGATATAAGATCACGCTATGTACGATATGTGGGTCTAATCTTGATGATCCAGGGGTTTTAGTGGAATTAAACACAGAGTTAGCCACATGGGAGCAGCCTTTGGTAATTTGTGGTGATATTAATACTAATTTAAGCATTACAAGAGGGTCCCCAGAAATATAATGGACGAAAACCAAAAGTCTTTAAAGCATTATATAATCTAACTTGTGATCATGGTTTAGTGGACGTTTGGGGCAAAATTAAGGAACATGATATAGGTTTTACTTTTTATTCCCATCCACATAAAAAATTAGTCAGATTGGATTATTTTTTTGCCAATTTTTCGTTACTAACTGACGCGTCTATTCAGGTGTTTCCGAGGATCTCATCGGATCACGCCCCTATTGTCTTAGAACTAGCTTTAGCTAGGAGGAGGCCTCCATATAAGTCTTTCACATTCGATCGGAAGCTCTATTTAAATGAGGAATTTAACGAACACATGAATTTTTGGATTAAGGAGTTTTTTTTTAAATAATAATTCATCAGCATCTACTATTATTATTTGGAATACTTTCAAGGCCTGCTTTCGAGGGGAAGTTCTTAGTTTCAGTTTACATCAACAGAAGATATATAAGTCGGATTTAGCCCAACTGTATGAGGCTCTGACAAAGGCGGAAAGTGCCTTAACAACAGGGATAGCCTTAGGAAAAAACGATGTCTCCGGATTAGCGAATAATGTTGCTAAACATCGTGCAAATGTTTTGGGGTTTTGGAATCTTGAGAACGCCAGAAAATATTTAATATTTAAACCACAAAATCATGAATTTGGGGAAACTATTGGAAGACGGTTGGCTTTGCGACTCCGTATGAGAGAGTCCGCCCAAACTATTCAGATATTGAAAGATCAGAGTGGGGTGCTGCACTCTGATCCTCGACAGATACTCTCTATTTTTCATCAGTTTTATACTACTCTCTATACTCAGCAGCGAGGAATGGCTGGGGGTGAAAGTGTATTTTTACAGGACTAGATCCTTTTGTGGCCGAGAAACTTGATTCCCCGATTTCCATGATTGAATTAGAAAGTGCAGTAAATAGTTTAGCTTTAGGGAAAGCGGCTGGACCCGATAGGATTTCTGTAGAGGTTTATAGGTTGTTTTTCCATTTAATTAAAGATGAGATGTTGAAGGTTTTTCATAAGACACAATTAGGGCAACCGCCTCAATCTTGGTCAGAAGCCACGATTGTGGTGTTCTGCAAAAAAGGTAAACCACCGGAGTTGGTGGGGTCATATTGCCCTATTTCCTTATTAAATTGCGATAATACAATTTTTTCAAAAATTCTGGTCAATCGATTATCTAACGTTATTACTTCTTTGGTTTCTTTAAATCAACATGGCTTCATTCCTCAACGAGGAACTGTCTCACATGTTAATAAAGTGGTAACACTATTTGATGTTGCGGATACAGAAAAGAGGCAATTAGCTCTGACCTTATTGGACGCAGAGAAAGCGTTCGATCGTGTGGAATGGGACTATCTGTGGCAACTGTTGGAACGATCTGGTTTTGGTAACACATTTATTGTAGCTTTGCAAGCCTTGTATAATGTTCCTACTGCTAAAATCTCTGCAAAGGGTTTTTCATCGGATCTAGTGCTCATAACTCGGGGTACCCATCAATGCTGCCCCTGTTCCCCTCTATTATTTGCTCTTTACATCAACCCCTTCATAGAACAATTATCTCATAATGTCCGTATCCCTTCATTTCTGTTTCAAGATTTTAAGTTTTCCGTTTTCGCTTATGCCGATGACATAGCTGTGACTACCGTGGATCCCTCTCTTGCGATTGATGAAATTGAGCGGTTAGCCACAGAATTTGGATTAATAGCCGGGTATAACCTTATTGTGTCAAAAACGTAATTTCTATGTTCAGATAACTTGGTTTGGACTGATGAGCGGGTAGTTAAAGAAGTGACATATCTGGGTATTGAAATACGATCTTCCATGTCTGAATTGATGGATGTGAATTGGAATTTATTCATTCGTAATGTTAAAAAATCTTTGGATGGTGAGGGCGTTTACATTTTGCTTCGATAGGGCGTTGTAATATCATTAAAATGAATATCCTACCTAAGGTCCTATATCTATTCCGCTCATTACCTTTGGAAGTCACAAACACTAGACTACAATACCTTCAATCGATTTGTGGGAAATGTATTTGGACCCCCGGATAGGCCTAGACGCGCAATGCGCTTTATGACATTACCTCTTGAGATAGGGGGCCTAGCGGTACCTGATTTTGCCCTATATTGTTTCACATGTTTTCTGTTAAAAATGCGGGTTTTAATTACTGGGGAAGGAGCTGTGAATAGTGCTACCGCACCAAGAATTTTTTAAATCCTTTTGGGTCCAATTGCCAGACAATGCTTATTTACAATAGTGGATGGAAATTATTTTAAACGAACACGATTTAAAGTCTTAAATAGAGCCAATAAGGTGTGGAGAAGATTACGTGTTGTGGATTCAATTGGTAAAATCTCATATTACACGTCTTTGGACGCAGTAAAGATTTTATCATCTATATTTGGGGATAACATAGCTCAAGGATGGAGAACGAAAGGTATTAAGATCTTAGGAGATTTCTATACCTCCTATGGGGTCTGCAAATCTTTTGATGGATTAGCTTTTCAATACGGTTTGCCCAAAGGGCAGTTTTTCAAATTTTTGCAGATTAGGGATTTTTTATCTCGGACGAACGCCAATATGATACCCCATTCTCTTATAGAGACGGTTAGACGACAGTCAAAAACTTGGTGTCTTATATCAGCTACTTTTATTAGATAGACCAGATGACTTGGATAAATATAATATTAAATGGTCTAGAGAGCTGGGAGAACTGGATATTTCAATTGAGAAACTATAGATAAAAATAAATTAAAAATATGACTTATTTATTGACTCCCAGGTAAAGAATGTTGCAGTAATTTATCTCTGATAGGATAACTGCCTGAATAATAGTTTGAAGAAAGTCAGGAATGAAAAGACCCAGCTTAAATTTAATCCCTCTCAAAAGCGAAACAAAGCTAAACCGAGGGGGTACCAAGGAAGAAGGACACCAATGGTTGCCCCACGAAGGAGTGTCTTTCCTTAAGAGGAGGATTTCGATTTTGCTTGCCATTCATACGTAGGTAATTAGTATTCATCCACTCTACGACTGGATGTTCCCTTCTGAAATGTGGCCAGGTCTGATAAGTGATAATCAGAAAAGGAAAACACAAGCTGAGTGTTGTCTGCATACAACACCAGTGTAATACTCAGGGTTTTAATCACTTGCTCCAGAGGTTGAATATAAATGTTAAATATAATAGGGAGTAGGGACGAGCCCTGGGGAACACCGTGTCGCACAGCATGAGATTGAGAGCTGGAAGGGGGAAAATTTACCTGACAAGATCAATAAGATAAAAACAAATCAAACCAGACCAATGCGAAACCACCTATGCTAATGTTCTGAAGGTGTTGGAACAAGATATTGTGAGACACTGTATCAAATGCGGTGCCCAAGCAAGCAGAATCAAGACTGCAGATCTGCCAATGTCCAAAATGATATCCTGCTTAAGACGTTTCTTCAAGGGCTTGAGTGTGTTTTCCTCCTGTTAAGATGTCTCGGGTCCATTAAAGACTTCTCCTGCAGCATCCCTGTAATTCCCTGCTGGGAGTTCTGACCTGACAAGTGGCGCCAATTTCGATTCTGGCCATTGGAGGTGGTTCCTGCTGCTAAAGACTTTAAAACCCATGCTTCACTCCTCCAGTGCCTTTTTTCAGAACCAGCACTGCCATGCAGGGGAAATATCCATGCACCACCGCCATGTGGCTGAAGAAATCAATACAGCATCTGCCCGCGGCTGAAGAAACCGCTGTAGCCAGAAATCAGCACACTGTGTCTTCGAAGTCTGGGACCCTGTACTGACTCCGCTGCAGGCCCTGCTGAGCGGCTGAAAGATTCGACGCATCGTGGGTCCATGACTGAAAACATCCATGCAGTGCCTATTTGCTGCCGCCATATGGACCTCCAGTGCGCCTGGTATTCCATGCTATGCACCTGTGCATCAAGTTTTCCACAGCATCACATGCAAACCAGAACCGTCTTAGATTTTGATGAATTGCTTACTTCACAATCCATATTCGCTGTAACACTTCTCTGTGCAGCAGAACTGATGCATCTCCTCCCCAAGTACTCAGGAATCGATGCATTCCTGTGTTTTCCGACACTTCCCTTCTCTGCAGCTGTTTTACTTTGTGGATTTTGGCTCATCTAAGGTACTTTGTGTAGAAACACTGCATCCATAGTGTTCTATGGACAGAATTGATTAAAACCTTTAAAAGTTATATTTTTAGTTTTGTATGTTGTTTTTTGTCGTTTAAAAATATTTTTCAAGACTGTTCTGATGTCCATTTGTAGTGTTGTCAGGGTGTTACTATGTGTGTTATGTACAAATACTTTACACATTATCCATGAGATAGGCCTGACTGCTCGTGCCAAGCTACCAAGGGGGTGAGTAGGGGTTATATAGGGTGTGTAATCCCTTACCCTGACAAAAAGGAAGGGTCCCTACTCGAACAGGGTGCATACCACTGCCAACCCCCATTTCTAACAATGGGCTTACTGTGTGATACCAAGGAGGTGGTGCTTGGAGCGATGGGCTCACTGTGTGACACCAAGGAGGTGGTACCTGAAGTGATGGACTCACTGTGTGACACCAAGTTGATTGCACATACTTAGGGGCAGATGTACAAGGAACTGACACATCTGTATAGATGCGTCAGTTTCCTTGCGTCACCTCCAAATGTCCTTGCGCCACCATGGATGCGCTGTATTTATAATACAGTGCACCATTGCGCAAGGAATTACAGATGTGTCATAAATTATGACGCATCTGTTGGAGGAAAAGTGACGCATTGTTGGAGTTTGCCACAAAAGTGACTCAACTCCAGCAATGCGCCAGAAAACATAGGTAGGTCCTGTGTAAAATTCCCTGCGTCAATCCTTACACCTGGTCTGAGCAGGCTTATGGATTTTGACGCAGTGAAGGCGTAGAGTGACGCAGTGAAATCTCATAAATTTCACTACGCCAGTTCGACATGGCTTTTTGCGTGGGAACGCCTACCCTGCATTCATTGTACCTGGCGCAGGTATAATGTGATGCAAGGCTTAACAGTGTGACGCATCTCCCTAGATGCATCATGTTGTAAATGGGTAGCAACTTTGACGTCGCCGCCGCTGCATCACAAAAGTGACGCAACAGCGGCGCAAAAGTGATGCAAGGGGCTTGTAAATCTGCCCCTTAGGGGCTTATTAATGAGAGGCTTGTTCTGCCGGGGTGTCACTTTTTTGACACTCCAGTGATGCAGGCCTCTCAATCATATCTATGAGACGACGCAAAGCCACTCTGCATGTAAGACAAAGTAAGACAAAGCAGCGCAAGTTGCTGCTTTCCCTCACTCTGCGCCAAGCAGGCATTTCATGGGTGTTGTGGTGGGTTTTCCAACGCAACACACATGAATTTTGACGCTGCCCCAGATTTACTTGATCACTTACATCTGGGGCAGTGCCGAAATCGTATGCCTTCCCAGAGCAGATGTAACAAGGAGAAATATTTTGTATTTCTCCTCATTTTTTCCTCTTTCCATGTTTGCTGCATACTTCAGCAGAGATAGAAGGAGTACAGCGCCTCTCAGGATTGCTTTTGTGCAGGAAGGTGCCCCTTCCTAGTACAAGTAGGCAGCATAGGTAGCATTTCGGCTTTTGGTTCAACATGAACATTGATCCAAGATGATGGCTATTGCAAGTGTTATTCCTTTGGTTTTCCTTTAGACATATAGCTATACAAAACTACTTAACGGATTTGCACTATGCAAAAAAAATATATTGACGAAATTTAGAAATTGGTAATATTAATTTGGTTATTTGTTGCAGGGCAGGGTTATCTACGTACATCAAGGAGGGTTAGATCTTGGTCAGATTTTCAGGCTGTCCGATAAGTTAATATACATAAATGATTGTAAATGGAAGAAATGTACATACTCAGTGGTTATCCTGAAAATGTTGCCTGGAACCAGCTGTACAGTAGACACCCCTGCTATAGAGCATGCTATTACTGAACTAACCCCAGGGACGTCAACCTGAAGAGCTGAATAATCCTATACTGCCATTTACAAATTCAGAAATATTCGTCTCGCACAGACAGTGTATATTGGAACAATTGCATTTTTTTGTGAATCAAGCGTGTTTAGATTCTATTATGATACCAGAAAAACTGGCAGCCTCATTTTATTCTCCCTTTTTCCTGTCTATACTTTCATCGCAGATCAAAATAGCACTCTACCTTTGTATTGCAAATACAGTTGCTCTCTGACTTTGTTTGTGATTTTTTAATAAGGCAGGTAACCACATGAAAACTACTCCTGTGACAAGTCAACAATAAAAACAGAACACAGAGAAAACGCCGCCTCAGCAAGAAAACAAAGTTTAAAATGTGTTGCCTACTTACTTCCCTTTATATTATCCCTGCCTCCGGCGCCGGATATTAAACATACATAAACTATGCATTCATTGCACCTTGACTAAGCACCATTGTTTAAAATAGAGTGATGCGTAATCTGAAAATGCAGGCGTGGTCTCTAAGAACGTCAAATAAATAGTGATTCCTGTATTCTATTTTACAAAAAAGGGACGTGTGCCCGTCATACTGAACATGTCTCTCTTCAAGGGCCTATTGAGTGAAATGTACTGCTCTGACCGTGGAGTTTTACAAATCCTCTCACACATAATCAGACAATAGGGATTCCAGAGACAGAGCGGTGTTCTTTTTCTTTTGATGATGAAGGGGGCGGGGTTCTAACATTCCGTGGCCGGGCAAGACTATAGGCCCTTTGTGAAAGTAGGGTCTGCGTTTCACGACACTCATAAATCTATCTTGCGTCTTTAGGCCCTAATGGCGGTTTGGCTTTTGTACTTTTTTTCAAGCAATTAACCAACCGCCGCTAACCATCAAGCCCGTGCGACAAATAACGGTTAAAACAACTGTTATGTTCGAGATGGATGTCACGAGACTCGAGGCTGCGGTATTTAACCAAAATAAAAGAGCAAGCTTCTTGGGAAAACTTTATCCTCCAGTTTACCTTGTTTAGAACAACATGAGTTGCATAAACTGCGCACTTACGCACAGGCTGCAGTTACCACACGTCCCTTTCTGTCACAAGTAGAGAGGAGTTCAAACTACCTCTTTGGCCTCGAAAGTGACTCTCATCAAAGGTTAACATTCTTAGCAAACCTTGACATAACAATATGGCTTGTATTCAGGGCACGAGTTGGGGGTACACGTGGGTGGACGGCGTCCACCCAGTTTTTTCACAGGGTGAACACCGTCCTCCCTGACAAGAATGTGGACCCCACTGAATAATGTGCTGAACTCGTCCTGGTGTAATTTCCAAACACCGGGTCACTTTCAGCAACGCCTGCACGTTGTCTGCTTTCCATCTGCAACAAGCAACAAAGTGTAGGCGGGTCGGGGCTTTCTTACTGAAGACTCCTGCTGGGCCCATAACAAAGGCCGAATTTGAGGGGTCATCAGGCCTCCTTTTGTTCAGTCTCTTGGCTGGGAGTGGTCAGAAGGCTCACACCTGATGCAAATGAAGCCGCGGGGAAACAAAGGCTCACACCTTGTTAGCACTTCACCCAAACTTAAGAGAGGCAGCTTCTCACTGTGTTGAGTCCCTGTTTCTGGAGATAAGCATGCACTGAAAGAATATCAGATGTGTTGGTCTTTCCCTGTATTTACACAACGCCAATTCACAAATCATCTTCCATAGGGAAACATCCTTTACAACGCAACTTTTACCACGCAGTGCCTTTACGGCGCAACTTTTACAACGCAAACCATTACAACGCATTGCGCTGGGGGGCGTTCTAGGATAGGGAATAGGTTTAATGTACTATCCAACACCTTCCCTACTATCCACGGGGACTGGAGTTGGAATAGTAAATTAAACAATTCCACTATCCAGAGCCCCAAAGCACTATGCGTTGTAAAGGCATGCGTTGTAAAAATCGCGTTGTAAAGGCATGCGTGGTAAAAGCATGCGTTGTAATGTCATACATCATCTTCCATAGCTCACTGTGCTATTATCCTCGCAATGCGATCACACGCACACATGATAGACCTGCTAAACATATATGTGAGAGCTTTAGATCTGTCACTTCTTGTGATGGCACTTCCTGTAAAGTCGTGGCTTGTGATGCCACTTTCTATGATGTCAATTCTTGTGATGCCATGTGTGATGTCGTACGCCGTGATGTAATGCGCCGTGATGTCGCACGCTGTGATGTAGCTCGCCATGATATGACTTGCATACTGCCAAACCATGTCACTTCTTTTTTTTGGGGACCTGTGCCCTGCCTGTATTACCACAAAAAACACCTGCGTCAGCGAACATAATCACTAAAATATATAAAAACGTATAGGTGACAGGGAATAAACAGGGGATTGTTGGTGCCTAATAAATACACAACTGTCTAAACCAAAATCAAACCCTGAAACACACCTTAAGAGAGTTGTGAGGTTATTCTGCTCTTTTCTGAGAAAGATCATGGTCCTTACAACAGTGTATAAATGAGAATAAACAGCAAAATCCATTCTAATTTAACATATACAAAACATACTCACTTCCAGTCATGTTCAAATGATTTCTCTGAGTGGGCTGAGTCACACAAGCTTCATCTTTCTTGTGGTAGTCTTCCTAAAGCAGAAAAAATGGATCAAACATTTGGAAAACAAAAGTGGCAATACTGGTGTAAGGTGATGAGATGATGTAATTGGCCCAGGAGTCGATAATAAGGTATGGCCATCTAAAGCATAGATGTGACATCACTTGTTGAGATAAGGTAGATAAAATGAGCAAACGTTGTTTATTAGCAGTGCCACTATAAAAAGTTGGTTATTTTTACACATTTTGTACATGAAGTTTATGCTATTACATATCTCATAGAAACTGCGTTGTTCCACTTGCCCTGAAAGCTCGGATAAGTATTATTGTTTTGGTCATTGCACTGTCAAACATGCCTCCTTTTTTGCCATTTTAGGAAGGCATGTTACTTACTACACCTGCGACGTATACTATTTGCATCATGCCAACAATGTGTGTTTTCTGTCAGAATAATGTAAATATTTTGTTCTACCTCGAGTGCTACCAAATGGCTTGACTGTAAAAGGTCCATACTTTATGAGAAGTATAAAGAAAAAAAGAAAGAAAGACAGCAGATGGCGACAAAGAGGCACGGAAAAGAATGCAGGAAATGAAAAAGTCGCAGAGCTTTAACCAGTGGAATAAAGCTAATATTATTATCAGTAGTGATGAGAAAGCATGCTTGTAAATACTACGGATGTGCATTGTTCACTGCCAATAAGCATATTTGCTTCAATCGACTCATTTGGTCTCATGATAAAATACGAATAATGATCCAAACTGCAGAATTTTTTTTTAGACGCATCCTACCGGTTTTTAATTCTAGACTGACAGGTACAACCAAAAACCTTACCCGTAGCCTGATGCAAAGGGCTTTTCACGAAGTCCGAGCAGGTAAGTACTGGTTAAATAACCAGCCCACGTCAATTCCATTACTGTCTGACATTGACTCACTTTTTGCATCTGATTACAACTTGGCCCGATGCACTGGGCCTATCACATGTGCAAACGGTCTATGTGATTGTTCTTCAAAAACGCCATTCCATTGAATCTCCATTTGCAAAAGCAGGTCTCTTAGCGCAATATGTAATATGTAAAACAAAGCACATACGTCAGCTGCGTCTAATTTAACATTTTGCGCTGCATTCCACAGGAGAACAATAGTCTTTAATATTTATCAATGACGATGCAGCTAAATATTGAATACACGGCTTTTGTTTTAACAACAGTGATGTGATAACGCTCATGTGTTTTAGGAATGTGTGAGTGTATACGTCTTATGGAGGGTAATACATTTTATCTGTTCCCACAAAGATGCATACGTAACATCCACTATTTTAATAATTTGCAGAAGGGAATGCCTGTGAAAAGGTCGAGTGTAAATTGCTTTATCTCACAGTTCTGATTCTGAAATTACTGTCTTTATTTTGAATCATTTTTTGTATTACCCACCTATCGTCTGCTCATTTTCAAATGTATCCCTCTGTATATACCCAAATCATCCATCCTGAGGCTTCCACCTCTTTTCCCCTGCCATTTATATCTCATGCTGTAGGCCCAGTTCTGTCCTCGCGTTCTGTTATCTGCTGGCACCCATTCGACTTGCCTGGTCCTGCCATGCCAACACTTACGGTGTCACAAGCTCTATCTGTGCTCTTTCCAAAGCAACTATCATCCATGTAACCAGGCACAGCACTGAAGTCTGTGCACACAACACGTGAACCTATACACACAAGACTAGGAAATAGTTGAAGGATACAAAAAAATAATACCAGCAGAAACCGAAGTGAGTCATCACCCATAGTGAGTCCAGACTCATATACACACATATCACCCAGGTATGTTCTAGACGGTGGATTTCACTGATTCTGAAAAGAAAATCATGCTAAATAGTGCATTTTGCATAATTATTTTTCAATCTATTGGATAAAAAACAGGGCACGGATTTACAAACGCTTTGCTTTGGGCTGTGATACTTAAGAATAATTTCTGTACTGGGAGGGACCCCTTCTCAGGGCTGGTCTGGCCATGGGGGGCACCTGGAGTTTCCCCTGTGTAAAGATAGCTGGTGCTCGTTTTGTACCTGTGGGCAGCCGTGGTCGGTAGGGGAGTACCTGCCGGGGCGGTGATGTGGGGAGGGGGAGGGGGAGGGGCAGGGTGGGTGGTAGTAATGTATGGATAATGGACGTTTACAGCTAAGTAAACATTAATAAATCAAACGAATTTCGTTGCGTGCACGGCATTGCATTTAGGGATGCAGTGCACACAACGAAATTCGTTTGATTTATTAATATGTTTACTTACCTGTAAAGGTCCATTATCCATAGATTACTACCCCCACCCTGCCCCTCCCGCTCCCCACGTCACCGCCCCGTCACCGCCCCGGCAGGTACTCCCTGCCGACCGCGGCTGCCTGTGGGAGCTGTTTTTGTTACTGTGGAAGGCTTTGCAGCAGTGCTGCAATATCGCGCCCCTGTTGCAAATGCGGGAGCAGTGCTTCTCACTAGCACCTCCCCCCTCCCCCCAAGCCAGCCCCCCCCCCCCCCCCCGGCCGGTCTGAGCAGCAATCTTCCAGGGATGGTTGCTGTTCCCAGTCCGGCCCTGAGCCTTCTAGTATCAAAACTATGCTTCAGACAATACAGACACACTTGCACTAGGGTATGAGGGTGTCTGCATTGGTGCATGGCTCCCTAACTTGCACCAGTGCAGGGAGAGAGCAGGACAGTGCCACATTTTCTTACACATATCATTGTTTTGCTCTTTCAGATTTGCCCTGCACTGCAGGACGTCTTTGTAAGACTGGACCACCAGGTTTTGAAAAGAAATAATTAAGGGTTTGTTTAAAGAGTCTCACCCTCCTAATGGTGATTGGAGAACTATCTCTCCGAATGTTTGTGAACAAATTAGTCCATGTTGCAGCCAATTCCATACAAATATATTTCTTTTGTTCACATGCATCTCATTCCAAGTAGATTTCAGAATCAAAGTGAAATGTGCAGGACTGAAAAATTGAATAATACACACACCTCACAATCCCAGGTATCTGACCACAAACCCTTACCACAGGTTCTATGGATCTAAAGGACCTGACAACAGAAAACACTCAGCATATAAAGAATTTACAGGTTCGAGGAGCAGCCATATCCTTTTAGGCATAGGCTCTGGTCATAGACAGCAGAGATATAGTTTTAATTAGTTCATAGTAAGCTCAAAATAAGCAATCACTGAACACCTCCAAAGGACTCATGATTAGCCATTGTAGAATATAGTGTGCTGAGCACCAATGAAAAGACGTCACAGTGTTAGCAAATAATTCCCATTTCTCAGAATACATGCAAGTTAAACTATCAATTTTAAACATATTTTGAAAACCTGCTCAGTTTGCCACCCAATACCAGATGTTGATTTCCTGTAAAATACAAGCTCCTTAGGGATAAATACAAGGTTTGTATTTTCCTCATAAAACTATAGTTTCATCAAATACCAGAAGTTTGTCTTCAAACAAAAAGTGTATTTGTTTTATATGTGAGGGCCTATTTAATGTTATCAGATGGGTACTCCAGGTTACAGATAATCCTTTTATCCTATTGCAAGTGCCATAGTACATAAAGCACTAGTAATAAGGTAACGTGATATTTGTCAAGATTGTGAAAGAGCAACCCATCCAACAAACTCTAAATGAGGCCCTTAGCCATATTACCAAACATGGACTGTTACAAAAAAAAAAGATACGTTGTCCTTAAATAGGAGACTTTTATTTTTGTAAACATTGTCTTTATTGAAATGTTTCAGTGCTCACCACATTCTAGTATTTAATTATTGGTGTGGGAGCCATTAGGACGCAACAGTTGTATTATGTAGTGTAGTTCCTCAGCTGGGAAGTGGCTGTAGGAGAGTAGGGTCTGCTTCCTATGGTTACCCCCACTTTTATTGTGTTTCACTGTTTTTTTTACTTTAGTCTGGCTGTGGCCCTGCTAATCAGGACCACAGCTTAACTGTCCTCTCTCTAAATTGATACCATGTACATTAGGTACATCCCAGATTGGTTACTGGGTTACCCTTGTGAGTCCCTATATATGGTACCTTAGGTACCCAGGGCATAGGTACCCTAGAGGCCTACCAGGGGCTGAAGCATGTATTATGCCACCCCTGGGAAGCCTTCCAAAATGGCACCACAGGTCTGCACTTTCAGCCTGGGGAAAGTGGTGTAAGCACCCCTTACTTAGATATAGTATACCTATATCTACCTTTACATACAGACACATATTAACCTGTAAGTCACTCCTATGGCAGGCCTTGACAACCCTGAAGGCCGAGTGTTTGGTTTTGTGTGAGAGGGTGCCCTAGCATGAGCTAAGCCCCTCTGCAGCATTCAGAAATATCTCCTTACAGCAGTTATATGATATAGCCATACCATATACTCTTAAGTGCATTATAATCCTCGCGGTTAATGCTAACTTTGGTTTGGCTTTATCAAAACATGTCGTGTTTAGTGTCAAACACTTTGGAATACTCCCCCGCCTCCGCCAGTTCTGGCGGTGGGGGTAGCATTCCACCCTTCTAGAGGGAGAAGACATGTACACACTGGTTTACCCGGTTAAAGGTAAACAGAGCCCTAGCATCACAAAATGGATCTGCTGCCACAGACACGAGTCTGACCTCCTGCTGCTGGACGAAACTCTGGCAGGGGAGGCTTGGACAATAGGTTTCCTGTCCAGGGAGGTGCCAGCACCTCCCCAGACAGGCTTTAGTGTGTTGGGGCAGGGTGGGTTGCATTCAGTGAATGCTTTTCAGACACTGCCTGAGGCACACAAGGTGCTCCATGCATTTCCCCGTTCAAACCGGTTGCTGGGGAACTCTGCCCCAGCTCTGGCGCGAAACTGGACAAGGGGAAGGGGTGTAACCACCCCCTCTCCAGGTCCTCCGATAGGTGGGACCCTAGAGTTAGCCCAACCCCTAAACTTGGTATAAGTATAGGAACCCAGTCCCTAGAACTTTAGATTATCCTGGATGAAACTCTGAAGAAGAAATCTTGGACCTTCGACATTTAATTTCAACTGAAAGACTGAAGAATCTCCCTTGTGGTCAAGGATTGACCTCCCTGTTTAAACAGGCACCAAAGAAGCACCTTTGTTGGTCTGCATTTTCGAGGCTCTCACCGGATCCCGAAGAATCTGACGCTAACACGAGTTCCCAGCAGAGCTGAGACCTGTAGCTGACACGAGAGATGTGGGACCAGAACTCCTGGACATCCTACATTTTTGCAACTGCACTTACTTCCCGAGGTATCCTGAAGTTGTGCATTGGGGTATTTGAAGCCCCTGCCCCGAGCATCTTTTGCACCGAAGTACAGAGGCCAGCACTCCACGAGTGACCCGTGAGTTCCCTTTCTTCACCGCAGCACGAGGCTCCTTTGCAGTTCCTAGTCCGTTAGCTAGTGAGCCCCCACGAAGGCCAATGCTTTGTTTCTTGAGCTTTCCTGGTTGCTCCAGACGTGTTTTGACTCCCCTCCAAAAGAGGAGTCCCTCAGACCTAGCTGGTCAGCACCGGAGCCAATCTTGTCATCCTGCGTGGGTTGCTGTTGCAAAGGCTTTTTGAGCCCAATCTGGATTCTGAGGCTGCAGCACTCAACATCCTTCGTGGAACAGCTCGAATCCAGCTCTTGGTCATCGTTGACGCCTCCTGGTCCTCGTGGCCGAAGAGTCAAGCTTCACCTTTTTCACCTGGAAACACCCAACATCGGCTGGCTCCTTCCTGTCGCCATCCTGGTCACTGGCTAGTGACCCAGACTCTGTCCCTTCTGCTTTCAGGTTCTTCACATCTCCAATCCACCCTTGGATCCACCCAGACACTTTTTCTCTGGTCTCCTGCAGCATTTCTACGCAGCTCTCCATTGGAATCAACGACGAAACCCGACACCAAAACACACCTATACACCCGGCTTCCCTGGGTGAGGTAACACGAGTATTCCGGTGCTCCCGTGGGTCTTGACTCTCGAAGTGTCCTAGTCTAAAAGGGTTCCATCGTAGTTCACCTCTAAGTGCCCTTATTCTTTAAGAGTGTACCTTGTTCATTCTCCATAGAAAGTCGATAGTGATTTGCGGCTGTGCTTAGATACTGCACGCGTCCCCCGTGGGTCTCCTGAGTCCCTACCTTGGGTGGATCCTGGTTGCCCCAGTGGTTCTACATGCCCTAGGCCTGCTTTCTAACCCTCACATGGTTCTTATACCACTATTTTATTACATGGTTTGTGAGGCCCCTAGGGCATAACGTATACTGTGCAACTTATCGTATGCTAATTAAGTTCCTTGTATTGTACTTTTACCTCTGACCTCATAAAGAGTCCAGAGGGGTTGTGTTTAGAATAAATACATATATATTTGATATATACCTTGTGTGGTGTACTTTCATTTGATCATTCAAGATATTATCGACTGGTAAAACAACTTGCTTAACTCGCCTCTAAGTCTTAGCCTGAAGGCTGCTCTCCACAGCTACCACTAGGATAGCTTTCTCTAAGGTTAACTTTAAACCTACTATCAATAAGGGTCTTTTGGACTGGTGCAAGGTGCCCACTAGAATGGTGTACATCATATGCCAGGCCAAATTCTCACAGTGGCCTCATGAATATGTTGAATAACATGGAATTGTGAAAATGGGACTTTAAATACTGGAAAGGGGGACTTCCAAAGTCCCAAAAACAAAAGAAACAAGCATTGGCATAGCCAATAGGTCTCACCTTGGGACGGTATAATTGTTTAGCCATGCACCACTTGATGTTGTTGCATATCCTTTGTGCAACAACATCAAGTGGTGCATGGCTAAACACTTATACCGTCCCAAAGGCGAGACCTATTGGCTATGCCAATGCTTGTTCAAAGAGTTAGAGATATGCCCACCATTCCGCTCCATGGTGAGAGCCTGCAAGAGGTGGGAGTGTCACTGGGTCATGGATGGTGCTTCTTTGTGTTTCCAGGCCGCTGCCATTTTCACCAGCCCAAGGCATAGCCATAGAATAGATTTATCACCTACAGTCTGGCATCTGAGGGTATTAGCCCGAAGGCCAAGAAGTGTAAAGCCCAGGTCCTAAGTTACAGGGTAGCCCACGATGTCTTGAATTTGTGCCAGTATTTCTGACCAGAATGTCCTGATCATCAGGCAATCCCACCAGATATGTTTAAAATCTACCCTGAGCCGGCACCCCCTCCAGCACAGGTCTGAAGTTGTAAGAAAAATCAGTTTCAGTTTCATAGGGTACACGTACCAATCATGTAGACTTCTATTTTTGGGACAGAAACAACTTGTTTTCCCCACAGCTTACTGAACTGTTTTAGGAATAAAGACTAATGTTTGAAATGAACTGCCATGTTGAGTACATTATCAGACAACATATTTGTTTTAGTGAATTATTTTGTTTCCTCTAAAGACACCTCTACTAGTGGTTTTTATCCCCAACTCTCCTTAGCTATTGAACTCTGTGGATATGCAGTCCATCAAATTCCCCTCACTGAATCACAGTCAAATGTATCCTCTTTTAGATCATCACCATCATTAGCCTTACTACAGGTAGGCCCCCATGCATGTGGTTGGAGAAAATGAAGATACGTAAATAACACAAAAGGGGAGAGAGGGTTTTAAGATGGATTTGTTCTCCCTAATGATATATGTATAAACAAATAGAATCCACTAATATAACCACGTCCATGCTAATGACAAGGTCAGCTCGTCATGCAGTACACTGGATCTGTGCTTATGACGAGTTGACCTTGTCATGAAGCATAGGATTTTAGGACTTTCAGCACCCAGCGGGAATTGCCTTAGCAGGCAAGGTGTTAATGGAGGGGTTTCCCTACAATGGTTGGGAGCACCCAGTGGTGGTAAAATACCCCTCACACACCAAAAGGACCCTTGGTGTCATGCTTCATCATTGGGGTCTTCGCACCCCTCTACGGGATGCGGCGTGCTGTGACGTACGATTACGCGAGTGCACTTTATAAAAGACTATGTGTGGTGTGTGTGAGGGTTTATGTTTTTATGTGCGTGAGTCATGAGGTTATCGCCGAGTGATGTTTAAAAAGGGCCTGGCTCTTGGGGTAGACGCAAAAATAATTCTAATGGGCACCCGGGCTGGCACTGTTAAAAAGGTGAAAGAAGCGGAGGTGTGTTATGCAGGTCAATGTGCATCACCTCCTGCGTGTGTGTCAACATGTTTCGGAGTCATAACTCCTTCTTCAGGATGGGGTACACAAATCCCCACCTTACTCACGTTTCTCTACTCTTTTAAAAAATGTTTTATTTACAAAAGTGAGATATGGTGCAGGTTATGCAATGTACCTACAGATTCTGATGTCTTGTCGCTATTCAGCTGACCTGCAAAGGAAGGGGACAAAAAAATATTTTGGGGTGGTCCACTCCTTAGCAACCCTAGGCACAGTGACCTGTGGGAAAAATCAGATCAATATGTGCGGGCTCCGATCTTTAGACGTTGAATGTCATACCATTCGTGAAATCGTGCCTGGCGTGAGAAAAGAAAAGTACAGACAAGACACACAAACACTCAACATAAAGCACACACTCTAAAAACTAGCACACTCCAAGGTTGGGTTGGTTGCTCATATGGTCTCCTTGTGGTGTTGTCATAAGGATCAAGGGTATAAGTTACTGCAGTGAAAAATACCACAAAAAAGCATACTTTTATGAATCAATAGAAGTGCCTCATGAGCCTCAGGTAACGTAGGGGTCCTCGTGCTGGATCAATACCTGTAAATGATGCATGGTTTTAGCATTTTCAAGTACTTACATTGTCGCAGGATTCCCAGTCTAGGTTCCGTTGTATATATACTCACGAAGCCTGGGAGAGAATGCCTCCTGACTTCCCCGTACGTGGCTCCGTTGAGAGTGCGTCATTTTTTGCCGCTCGAGTAGACTTCTACTTGAGCAGCAGTTTTCTCTACTTGGACTGGTAGTTTTTCATCGCAAGCGGTCGCGAGCATACGCGACCACTTGCAATGAGAGGTGTATTTTCCATGCTTGCGATCGGCAACTTGATGTTGCTAAGAGCGAACGAGATAAAGAGTCTCGCCGGGATGTCATTTTGCTCGCTCGCGGTCGGCAACTTGACTTTGAGGGCAGTGAGCAAACAAAAAATGCCAGCTGCGCGGTTTTGCACTGTGCTAGGTGCAATTCGCGTAGCACCTAGTTGCGCAAGCTACGCAAGCGTAGCATACTCCTACGCCCAGGGTTAGTCCCAACCCAGATCTCCCCGTTTCTCAAGGACAAATTCTGACTTGCGAGTTACAGATTATTGACGCATGTGTCTGTCATGTGACTGATTTGGCCATACTTCATTGGGATTTCAGAAGAACAGGTCCATTGTGAAATACCTCCAGTCTCCTCCCCCACTAAATGCCATCTATGTTTTCTCTTGGCGATGTAGCAAAACTCAATAATGCCAACACAACTGCAGCAGTCTTCAAAATGGATAAGGCATGAAGATAAATACAGAGCCGGCACTCTATTTCAGAAAGCGTTTGTTTAATCCACACACGGCAACCAAAGTAAAACCCACTGCGTTCGGACTTCACGCACTCCTTGATCACGGGTTGTAAACATACGCTTTCTGAAATAGAGTGTTTGCTCTGTATTTATCTTCATGCCTTATCCGTATTGAAGACTAGAAAAAATGGTTAGGGGTTCTGCCCACCTCACCCTCCGGTACCTGAGCAGGAGACATCCAAGGATGAAAAAGTAGAAACGAATGGTACTGAAGGGATCAATCCACTTTTAATTTTCGAAAAAGAAACAATTAATTATCTTGTGATTAACGAGTTATACACAGGATGAGTATATATTAATTCATATACACATATATGGGCGGACAGACAGAGAGGCACAACAAATAACAGTCTATATACAACATATCACATGTACATTATATACAAATATACAAAACATTTACAATATCAAAACACACTTCTCTGTACCCTCAAGACAAAAAATATATAAAAATATATATACACACAAATTTACATATGTATCTCCTCTTAAATTAGAGTGGAGTATACAACAAAATGGTAGTCCCAAAAGAACAGCACCAGGGGGTTAACACATCAACCCGGCCTACATTTGTGTTGGTGCACCTATGAAAAAATCAAATCTTTCTTGAATTTTAACAGGGGACTCCGTTCGAAGCAAAAGGTGTCGACGCAGCCGCGGTCGCGTTTCAGCCAGATGATATAGGCTTCATCAGGACATGGGTACTCTAGTCTTCACGGCCCAGGCACAACCTGGGGCAAGTAATGTCGGCCAACCCACACACCCACCCACGAGGGTGGGGTAGGTGCCACCGTCTCGGCTTAAATCTCGAGAACTCTTATATCTTCACTGTGTCCGCCCATATAGATATAAATGTATATCAGAAGTGGCTCAAGTCTCACGATCTTCCTTAGATATCCTACAGGATCGGTGACACGTTATAACGGTGTTCGCTGCAGCGTCTTTCCAGTCAATTCATCCGACAATCCGTATTGAAGACTGCTGAGGTTGTGTTGGGATATATATATCGTGTTAAAAGTGATGTTTGTGATAAATATTCTATTGCAATGCAGTTGATACAGGAATCTTTCACAGTTTCTATTCTAGGCTGATAATGGCAAGGAATAGTGTGGGTGGTAGATATAGTGAGGCTGGTAATGAGAGAAATGTACTGGAAATGTGAAAGGTGATTGGCTGATCGTTATCGTAGAATGGAGTAGATGTGTGGACAATTGAGAGCTAATTTTGGGGACTTCTGGAGGAACTATGGGGAATCGGCAAAGGCAGGATGTAGAGAAAGGAAAGAAACTGAGCACTTTACTGACACCAGGAAACAGATAAAGGACCTTTTCCCACTCGTCCCTTCTCGAAGCCTTCAGTATTTCACTCCCTCCATTTCCTCCTTTCCCTGTCCTACCCCTGCTTTACATATAATCCCACATCACCCTCACTCCTCTATCTTCATTTCCCTATTAGCTCAGGCACACATTGCTAATCTATTACTTTTTTCTTGGATTTCTAATGCTCACATGCTAACATTCTAAGTGGGTTGTCAAGCTAAAATATCATTATGCCAAGGATTACACAAGACTAGGGAAACTGTGTGTAGCATGCTTGAAATAGCAGCTTCTGACATGACTACTCTTTTTTTCTTTTTTCTCTCTCATTTCCCTTCTTCCATGTCTTTTCTGATATCTCTGGCACTCAGCATTCTCCTCCATCATGCATTATTAATCATACTAACTGGCCCTTCTTATTTCCTTCTCGTTCATTCCTTTTCATTATAGGTACTCATAGTTTTCTGTCCTTAAATCCTTTCCTTCTCTTCTTTATCCCTGATTTCCTCCTACCCATGCTTTTCCTCCATGTCCTTGCCTAACCTTTGTGCCTCTCAGATATTTTCTTCCTGTCAAAGTTTCAAAGTTTCAAGGTTCACAAATCAAGGGTAAAGTAGTTTATACATTGCAATTTCATTTACTTTACTTACTGGTTCTTATAATCCTGTATTTATATTTGAAAATGCATTAAAAAACAGCAGATGCCAGAATGCAAAAAATATCAAAGATTGAAATATTTGTGCATATCTGACATAGAAATCTTTATGCCTCCAATCTCGTTTTTTCCATCACATTCCTTCCTCTCTCTGGCTCTCTATCTGGTTGTCTCTTTCTGTTTTTACTCCTAATCTCTCTTTCAAACTCTGTTTCTTTTTTACGTCAATCCTTCTTGCTGTTTGTGATGTAACTTTTCCCCTCTTAATTTCTCCCTGTCCATTGGTATCTCTGCTCTTCTCTCTCTCTCTTATTCTCTGCTCTCCACAGGTTCCTCTTACTAGATTTTTCTATACAGCATCCATCAAAATACTTTTCACTGTCTCTCCCATTATTCTCCATTTTATCAATAGCTTTGATATTCTCCCTGCTATTCTTACTCTCTCCTTCTTCCTCCAGTAGTAGCCTCCGAGCATTAACTGTCCAGGAGATAAGTACATTTGAACATTTGGGTGACATTTTTATTTAAATAAGAGGACATCATAGGCTCAAGTTTGTAGGACCTAGAAAGACATTGATGGAGTTTAAGCAGGGGGGATGCATATGCTATTCCTCTTGTGCATCATGCATGAGGGGAATATCACATTACAGTGGCAGCGAATGCTAACCCATGCTGCCTGATGAAACAGCTTTTCCTGCTACCTCTTGATGCACTTTGGGTTCCTGGAGAGCCCATCACTTTCACTATATTTGCCATCTTCTACTTAGCCCAAACATCAACTCATATTGCATTCTTTTATAAAATGTGAGGCTTTTTTATTTCACTTTCGCTTATTTGAGTGAGGATTTGGGGAGTACAGATAAGTCATTAGGAACTATTTCTATAAATGCAAGTATAGTCATCCAATAATATACATGTTTCAATTTTAAAATGCTGTTTTGAGGGACTAGTTTGACTGTCCGAAACCTGTACAAACATTTGAAAAACAGAAAGTACATTTACTAAAACGACTTAAAGACTGAATGACAAAAACTTACAAAATACAAAAAGAACATCCAGAAAACAAATGTATAATAGAAAAAGTGTAACCAATGACAATTAGGCAAAGTCATATTACAGGGTGGCCTGCTGATATTAATAAATTAGGTCAAATTCCTCTGAATAAAGACCCAATTTCTGGGACAAAGCTAAAACTACCAGGGAAATTTCAGTGTCTGTGGCCGTAATACTATACCAAATTTACAACTAAGATAGTACATGAATGTAAGAAAAAGGAGTCCAGTTCATCGTGGAACATGGGGAGCAAATATATTAAAATATTAGTTCCAGAATTGTATAATTGTTCTTTTCAATATGGAATCCACAAACATTTTCATCTGCACCATGTGCGAATTGAGGATGGCGTAAAATGTTAATAGAAATGTGTGTGACTGACAATGATAAATTAGGAGATTGCCCACAATCACATCCCCCAACAATGGTGTTATCTATGGGCAAAGTGTCATAAGTAGATAGGCAAATTCCGACATGCATTTTGAACAGTAAAAAAATAATCTAGGTATATTCCTATGTTCAATTTTATTTTCATAAAAATGCCTTTTCTTTGAATTTGTTCCTGTTTAGGATTTGTGTTTGCCAGGTTAGAACAGATGACATTGTTTAACATGGTAAACAGAAATGCAACAACATACCATAGTTTGTGAACCAGCAACATAGTTGTGGAATTTACTTCTATTTGGGGGTAAACTATGTATCCTGTCTGTCCTTAGCTACTCTTTGCGCAGTCCATTTTACATTTGCATACGATGTACTGTTACGATCCCAACATTATAGTCAGCCAACCTTTTGCTACCCGCCTGCACTATAGGCATTCATAAATTGCACAAATGTAGCATAAATCAATCTAGATGGGTCTCTCATGTTTTTGATTTTATTAATCAAGACATTTACTCTTGAAAAAGTTACTCTATTTTATGGGCCAAAAGCAATTTATGGGCAGTCTTTGTAGATGGCAGGAACAAAGGGTACAGTTTACACGGTCCATCAGTCACAGTCCAGGGATTTCTTTTCTACTCTTGTAACATTGGTTCATTGGCACTGAATTTGTCCTTGGTAAAAATATGTGACCACAGACTTAAAAGACATTTTGCATTAATACCACTGCTGTACCCATGTGAATACTTCTTGAAGAAGCAAACATTATAAAAGCAAAAGGTTTTATGGACATTAGGCCCAATGGAATTGGACGACGTCAACATATTGCCATGGTTAAAGTAAAAGAAAAAAACATTCTATAAAATATATGAAAACACTGACTTTCCAAATAGCCTGTGACACATACGAAAATCTGAAAGTAGAAACATATTTGTAGATAAATGTTATTGTGTCTGTTATTATGTGTGTTGCATTCTTCCTTTTGTTTGCAACAAACACACCTTGGCACTCTGAAACAGCCTGCAAGTTGCAAAGAACAGTTAAAAAATCACACACAAATATCTGATAATAAAAGATGTAAGGATTATTAGCACAATGGTTCCACTGGAAACAACTCTTCCAGAGGATGTGAAGGTTAGGTACATATACATTACTGATTTTTTTAAACTATTGGTCACCAAATGTAAGATTATTAGTTTTTATCAAACATACTAGGGCTGTCAATAAAATTTAATATTATGTGTGATAAAAGTGGCATCAGTAGCACAACAGATAAAATTGAGCTATTGGGGGTATATTCACAAAGGCACTTTGGAGAATGTAAAGTAGTACTCCTGTATGGCACTTATATGCACTCCTACATGCATTTTTTAGTTAGCCATGAAACATACAATGTGTTACCTAAATAGACATTTTCAGGGAATATTAATGCACAAGCAGTGCAGCTTAAAGGGATTGTCCCATTTTTGCACTTTTGCAGGAACTCTGACATGTAAAGGAAAATTAACAAAGGTATCTAAAAGGATGTCAAAGAGTTATTCAGTAGACTCCCTATAATTATAAATGCTTTTGTGAATCAGCACATATATGTTGAAGTCTCAGTCTATTCTCACACATTTATCAACATAGCAGAGATTATATATTGTGTTTTATTTCAAATACTAAACGTCAAATGAGGTAACTGTATGAAAAGTATACAAAGTACAAACAGACTGAATGGTTTAAGGCATACATGAATGGTACGCTCACCAACTATTATAAACTACAGGCAATAAAAAAAGCTTGAGTATAAGGAGGAGAAAGAAGCACTGAACTCCAAAAGAGAAGTAAAGCAGCATCTTCGTTTTAATGCAAAGCGTAACTTTTTTAACCATAAGACATAAAGAACAATACAATTATCTTGCCCACCACAGCTCCCAATTGAAATTAATATTGACATTCTTGTTCACATTGTCAACAGTTCTTTTGCTGTGATTTTCCTCTTTACTTAGCCTTTTCTCACTTTGCTCTAAAAATAACAAATAATACTAGATTCAGTAAAAATAAAACATTTGTAAAAATGTAATTGTCAAATGTGCTATAATAATACTCTTGTTCAATATCACTGTTCAATAACACCAAGCATAAACCAACTTGAACGTGTCACTGCAGGTTCTGCGAAGAACTCTGTAAAATGTGTACACATTTCTTATATGTTTACAACTCTTGCATATTTTTTGAAAGTGTATCATTCATGGATAGTTAAAATTATAATTGCATACCCTACAAAAACAATTTCCAACCAGCCCATATTACCTGCATTTTAAGAAATTGCCAATGTTTTATCTGATTTGTTTTTTTGTGAGGAAATACTTTGTTGAAGTTTTGATGGGCTAGTTTGAATTTACACAAAGCTATTACACTAATAACGTGGAGGCCATATTAGTGATGACGTGCAGCTCATGTTACAGTAATATATGAATCAAAAACTACAGTATATCTTGATTTGATGTTTTCAATCACAATTCCGCTTTTAAAAACACCAATATAGTGTTCAAGTTAGGAACAGATTGTTTCATTAACGTGGATTTACTGTAAACTACATGAGATATCTTTGCACATCGGTGCAATTATACACATGCTTTTTATATACCAATTCCATTTCCTCCTTTGTGTAACGGTGTTTTTTGAGAATGGTTAAAATCTGAAAATCATTTAGAAACAGTAAATTGGAGGTCTGAAAATGAAGAGCTACAATCTGATGTAACACACTAAAACTCTTCACGTCAGTTGAGTCTGATATGTGCATTTTATTTATTTAAGTATATGCAAAATGTGTTGTTTTTAAGGCTACATCTACTCACTGTTGCTGTGTCTCATGGGATTTTTTAAACAGATATAGTTAACAGTTTGCAGTGCCAAATAAACACCAGCCCCACCAAAGAGTAGAGAAATTGTCAAATTCTGCCAAACTATGTCTGAGCCAAGAGTAAAAGCATTATTCATTCGCCAGTATTTTCCCTTTCTGTGTTTGGAAGAGGCATGGAAAACCTATGTATGCGTGGTGTACAAGATCACAGTCACTACACTTAAGACATTGCAATGAAGAAATACCAGCACTTGAAGGGCAATTTAAAAAATACAGGTGAAATATATTTGCATTATATTACTTTTGGTATCAAATTAATTAGCAAAATTTGATTTTTTATACAAACAGGATTTATCAGAAGTAAATGTGTAAGAGAGGCATTTTGGTTGCCTAAAAACATACTAAAATACAATATTTAGATTTTCTAAAATAATTGCACGAACTTGTGAAAAACTTGTCCAAAAATATTAAAATCATAATTTAAATGTCACAGTTTGCATGCCAAGGGATGTATTCTTACAGAAAATGCAAAGTACTCTTGCTAGTGAAGAAAAGTTTATTAAATATTACATAATAAATATTTTCTTAGGACACTAACAGGAAAGCTAGTAAGTATTCCTTATCAAATACTCTATGTGAGAAGATCTACTGTACAGAAGGGAAATGTAACACAGATCCAGACACTTTTTGACATTTTTACACAGCAAAGCCTCTGTGTTCTAGGCTGTTTGGCATGCATGCAGTATTGAGGACAGACACTGCACGCCTTAAAACTATTTCCTTCATGTCAGTATTAGAGCAATGTACACTTTTTCTTATCACAGCTTTCTTTGATGTCTTCGGACATACTGATTTGTCCTACTCATTAGAAACGAGGGACAGCTTTTGATAATTCTAACTAGATGCCTACGTACCTATTAAAATATCGAGACCAAAAATCGCTCAATTGCAAATTTGTTTAACATATTTTCTTCTATCGAATATGATTTTCCGAAAACATGAAAATAACACGGGCCAACACAACTACGCAGCTAATTGGGAGAGTGGTAAGAGTCACAGAAATTGTTCATATTTGTTTTAGAATGTACATCAAATAAAACCAGAATGAATATTGCGATTTTGGCAAAATATATCTTTGAATGACCTGTCCAAATGAGTTACACATATACAGATATGTACTATCCCTAATGTGACAAAAATCGTACACTTAAATTGTTAAATATGATAGGCTGCGTTCTATGACTGTGTGATATAAGTATGCACGTACAGAGAATCACAAAATCAAAGTGCTGCAAAGAGTTGTGAAATTCTCTTTACAGCATAGGTCGTCTGGCATTATTTTTTCCCGTGGTTTACCGCTATGTTTTGGGATGCATGGCAGTCTATTTCTCAGGGAAATGGCAGTAGTATTTTTTTATATGAAAACCACGTAATTCCGCATCAGGGATAGAGTTAGGAAATGCACAAAAATGTTACACAAACATTTGCAGTCATGTCATTCAAACATTTTTTAAGCGTGTTATTATTTGCTAAATACAAATTACTTAATATAAATAGCTTACCATTCGTCATATGTGAGTAGTCAAATTATAACTCTTATAAAAGTGTCATGCGCCCTCGACGATCATAAAATCGCAATTACCTTCCGCATGTTCAACATCATTATCAATCATTTGTTCTTTGTGGAACTCTCAGGTAACAGCTTGAAGACATTTTAGAAGGCTGTCCTCGGCTGGCAAAAAAAAGTGCAGGTGCAGCACATGGCCGCTAGAGGCCTCTCTAGATTTGCTTTGAAAAAGCTATCGGTTTAAAAAATGGCTGGCATCTAACGCTAGTTAACAAAAGCAAAAGTAGTTGAAAAGATTCTATTGCTCGGCAAGAAAAGGCATCACTATTTATTACCCAAGTGAGTTCCAAGATGTTGATTAATGCTGCCTTTTACCTTAATGATGTTTCAAGTTAAAGAAAACAAGTTTAAAATGGATAAAATCCATTGAGGATGCATTAATTAAGCAGATACTTTACCATATGCTCTGGCTGGAGTGCTTGCCGGCCTTTCTGTTGTAGTTACCTGTGTAAAACCACCCCATCCTCTACATGAATGCCCAAGCTGAATAGCCATTTGAAATCAGGCTTTAGTTAGATTCGCCATACAAGGGGCACTGTGTCACTGCGCTCTCTTTCTAGGAGTCACTAAGTGATTTCTATATCCGTTGTCATGGTGATATAGCAAAGCAGGGGAAAATGGGGGCAACTTCAGGCTTTGTCTGTGCACTGGACTAAGAACTAAGATGTTGTTAGCAGGCATATAAAACATCAGGCTTTATCTAGGCCTTCTTTTTGTTCTCTGATTGTCAATAAAGCTCATTTTAAGGGTAACAAGGACATCTAAATGTCATCTGTCACAGTGCTGGTAAGATTAAGTTTGTTTAGGAACTTGTGTGGAACAAAGGCTAGTATTTGTTCCGCTGATACAAAGCCCTTTTGGTGATCCACACTCTTGATTTAGACAGAAACTAGTTAAAAAAAAAAAAAAAAAAACTAAGCAAGATCAGCTCAGTTGCTCGTGGGAGTAAGAGGCTTTTGACACGGCGGCAGTAACACAATTTGAAAATAAATCTGGCTTTGAGTCAGTTCTATCATTTCACCCCTTTTGTACAGGAATAACTTTGGCCTTTCACTCTCAAGCAAGAACACAGCTGTTGACCGTGGCAAGCTTGTTTTAAAAACATGACACACACACCTGATAGTCCTTGACGCCATCATAAAAGGAGAAGAGGGTTTTTAAAGGAAAGCTCAATAACAATGGGGGCCGCATTAAATTAGCGTTTGCTCGACAGTACCTCCAAATTGAAGCTAAAGATTAATGAAGACACTGGCGCCATTAAAACAGACATGGTGGTTCAAATGATTTTCTTAATAATGAACGTTGTGGCTGCTTGAGAGGAAAAGCAGGATGTTCTATTAATCTGGCATACATCCCAGATCTCGCTCTACTTGAACCCATCCACTACAAAATGCTATTGAAGGCCTTCCTTTCCCATGTTCCTGTCATTTTTGTATGTATGGCAGTTAGGAGAAACTTCACATATCTTTTCCACTTAATGAGAAAACAGTGAATACTAAGCCAAAATATTGGTACAGTAGCAGACGAGACATCTATAGTATAACAATATGTTTTCATTAGGTTGTGTTACATTATGAATGGAATATATATTTTAATTTCTCATCTATATCGAGTAATGCATTTTGTCCTTATAATAAAGAAATACAATACATTCTCTTCATATTTTATAGAAGAGATTGCTATGGGTAAGAAAATTACCCCATGGTGTAATCCCAAACCTCCTGTGCACAATATCGACCTATCTTTACATCGATTCCTCTATATCGGAAGAATTTAAAAATAAATAAATAGGGGTATTAGAGTTCATTCCTCCGATATATTATCCCAACTGCAAACCTGTTCGATGAGTTATTTACTTTAGTACCAGCACTAGCTACATAGATGCAGGAAAAACATATATCCATTTTCGAGGTTATGGTTAGTATTTATATGGAAAACGTTTTGCATGGCACACTATGACTGTTAGTGGATTATCTTGGCTCTAAGAGGTACAGTTTACCAAGATAGTATTGGGAGTTTCTGATTCGCTGTTAAAAAGCCAGGGTCCTCATTTATGAGGTCGTGCGTCACTTTTACGCCGCCGGTGCGTCACTTTTTGTGACGCACCAGCAGCGAAAATAATGTGCCTTGTAGCACCATATTTACAAAGTGACGCATCTAAGTAGATGCATCACTTTGTAAACCCCTGCGTCACATTATACCTGCGCCAGGTATAATGTATGCAAGGGGGGCGTATTGACGCAAGGAAGGGTCGTAAAAGTGACGCAGCGAAATCTATGAGATTTCACTGCGTCACTTTTAGGATGCCGTTGCGTCAAAATCTTGCGCCTGCCTCACAGAAGGCGTAAGACTGACGCAGGCCCTTTCACATGGGGCTTGCTCCATGTGAAAGGGCGCATTGCTGGAGTTGCGTCACTTTTGTGACACACTCCAGCAATGCGTCACTTTTGCGCTTACAGATACGTCAGAAATACTGACGTATCTGTAACTCCTTGCGACATGATGCGTCATACATTAAATATGACGCATCATTGGTGTCGCAAGGAGTGCGCAGTGAAAAGTGACGCATCACTGTTTTCATGCAGCGATGCGTCACTTTTCATAAATGGGGCCCCAGGTTTTTAAGGTCTTCCTAAAAATGCAACAGTGATGGCAGAGAACGGATTTCAGTGGGAATAGAATTCCAAGTGATGGCTCCCTGAATCCGAAAGAAGGATCTGGGCCACTTCTTGTATATATAACACGGATTTATAAGGTTTGTTTTAGAAACCTATCTTAAATTGCAAGAAGGAATTTATTTTTTTTTAAATGAAAAATGCAGAAGTTCAGTTATAGATCTTGTACAGATGCAAGAGGTTTTAAAGATTATACACTTCCTCCTAGGCAGCCAATAATTTTGCTTAAGGTGCGTTGCTACTGTTTCAAGTGTTATGCCATAGATGGTCCTGGCAAGAGAATTTTGGATCTTTTGCAGTTTATTGCTTGCTTTGAGAGTTACATCCCAAATAAAGAGAGTTGCACAGTCAAGGCATTTTTGAACAAACACATGGATTTTATGAGAGAAAATAAGAAAGGGAAACATTCATCCCTAAATATATCTTTATATGTACTGAAGTGGGCAACCTTTTAAATTTGAAGATCTAAGTTAAGTTATTTATATAATGAGGATTCGAGTTCGCATGGCAAAGGTGACAGGTTGGAGACAGCTCCTATCTAAATGGGGCATAAGGTATTGTCCCATTGGTTGATATGATTGCCAACCAGGAGAATTATGATTTGCTTAAGAAATATATTGACTTGAATATATTTAAAATTATTAGGAGTGAAGTGTATTGCTGGGATAATAAATACATTTAATAAAACATGCTTATAAGATACTGTAAAATTATTTTAGAGACAATACATCAAATTTGATTGCTAGAAAATGTTATTGTCAGATCTGGGGGTCTCTAGTTGGCAATGGTATTAACCTTTGTCCAAATAGGACCCTAACTTCTAAATCAGGATAAGGGGATTACACTCCTTAATAAACCCTGCTCACCCCCTTGGTAGCTTGGAACGATCAGACAGGCTTATCTCAGAGGCAGAGTGTTAAACATTTGTGAATATACACAGTAATACAGTGAAAACACTACAGATGGACACAACACAGATTTTATAAAAATAAGTATTCTTTATATAGACTTAACACAAGACCACAAACAACAGAAATCCACAATACTACACTTAAGATTGCTTAAAGATGATAAAACGTTGCTTAGTTCAAGTTGATGATAAATGCGACAAAGTTCTCAACAAAGTACCAGGATGCGCAACGCAAAGTAAACAAAAGGTTCGCAAAAGGGGAGATGCATCGGTTCCATGATCTGGGGGAGATGATGTGCCGTGCCTCAATGCTTGCGCAGAGTAGGGGATGCGTCGTGATCCTTACCAGTGCGGAGGTAATGCGTAGATTCTCACCCTGCAGGCCCGTTGCGGTGCGCAAGATGGCGCCTTGATGCGATGGGATGATCCGGTTGCGTTGCGAGAAGATGGTGCTCTTTTTATGGTGAGGCGATGACGATGCATAGACGCCATGGCAGCCTTGTGACGATTCTGTACTTTGGAGCCACGACAGGCCCTGCGACACGCATCTCCAGTGATGCGATGGCGTCTCTATCGATGGCGTCACTCTTCTCCAGTGAAGCGACAGGAGGCAGCTTCGATGAACACACTCTTCCAGGGAGATGTGGCGAAGGCTCGCTTCTCTGGCAATGTGATGTTTTCAGCTGCGGTAGCGACACGCTTCCTCTCAATGCGTCACGCTTCCAGCTCCCAGCGACACGCAAATGTCTCGAGTTGAGCAAGGAAACTCAGAGGGGAGCTGGAGATGAAGTCTTTTGTCCCTGAGACTTCAGCAGGGGGCAAGCACAGTTCAAGCCCTTGTAGAATATTCTGTAAATGAAGAAAGTTCCTTCTCCTTTCCTTGGCAATGAAGCAACAACTGCAGGCCAACCCAGCAAACAGCACACTGGCAGAGGGGCAATAAAACTCCTGCAGCTTCCTTGGTTCTTCTCCTTGGCAAAAGGTTTCTTGTCCCAGAAGTGACATTTCATTTCTTGGGATCAGGGTCCCAATATTTATACCCCAAAATCCTTTGTTCTCTGAAGGCAGAGAGGTCTCTCCCTAGTCCAAACCAGTTCCTGAGCACTTTGTTTACATGACTCTCTTCTTCCTTTCACTGTGCAGGGCAGAGACATCAGCCGCCCCACAGGAGGTGGAGCCAGCACAAGGGAGGTAAGATACAGACCCAGGACACTTTGTTGACATGATTCCTCCTCTCCTTTCACAATGCAGGGCAGAGACATCAGACAAGCCACAGGAAGTGGAGCCAGCAGTGTAGAGGGAAGGCCCAGCCCTATTCAGGTCCCTGGTGCAACTCCTCCCTCCCATCTAGATGCAGATCTCTCTATTCACCAATGGGCTGCACCAACCTGTCTCCTAGAATCCCCCAGCCCTGTCACTCATAAACCCAGACAAGGAATACACAACCTAGCAGAGGCAGGCCTGGACAGTTAGGCAAGAAAAGACCTACTTTCTAAAAGTGGTCCTCCCTCCCATCTAGATGCAGATCTCTCTATTCACCAATGGGCTGCACCAACCTGTCTCCTAGAATCCCCCAGCCCTGTCACTCATAAACCCAGACAAGGAATACACAACCTAGCAGAGGCAGGCCTGGACAGTTAGGCAAGAAAAGACCTACTTTCTAAAAGTGGTATTTTCAAACACAGAATATTAAAACCAACTTTACTAAACAATGTATTTTATCATTCAGGCATAATAAATTCGAATTTCTACCATGTTCCCTGAGTCAGTTAGGATTATCGCACAACGATGGGGAGCGGAGGAAGTACCAACTAAGTCACAATGGTGTCTAAATATGGATAAGGTAATGATAACGGAGAGGGCGGTGTACTCCAACCGTGCCTGTCCGGGGAAATGGAATACAATTGGGACCAAATGGAATGTATACAGGGGGGAGATATGTGATCCCTTGCCGGAAGATGACCAGGATGAATCAGATGGGGAGGAGGAAGAGGACTAGTAGTGTGATCGTGTTGTGAGGGGGGGGCGGATAGGGACCACGGGAATGGCCTCCTTACTGCATTCTCATGCAGTATTGACCAGGGAGGAACTACATAGCGAACTAGTGAAGAGGGATACATACTTAAATACACACATGTCCAGCCGGGGCAGTTGGTGAGAGTGGGTGGGGGACTGGAATGGGGCATTTTGGTGAAATAACTATACGCAATCATTAGGAATCTAAGTACGACCACAATGTTATTCCTAACAGTTACTTTAGTTTGTTGTGGTTCATGTAAAAATGAAAAATCAAAAACCACTAATGATTGGGACACATATGCAAGTGCTGCACCTCTTCATCGCAGCAGATATGTTGGTATCTACGGCATTGGCTACTCCACCAGAGGTTTCAGGCTGCTGCAATGTGACTAATAAATTGTTATAGCGGCCAGCCCGATGGGTTGTAGGCGTTCCGCTGTGTAACTTAACGGTGCAATAAAGGTTTTTGAGGAAAAAAAAAAAAAGAATGTAATAATCAAACTGCCCATTCTAGCCTATGGAGAACAGGTAGCTTTCAATAGTAAAAAATGAAAATGGCTGTAATTCACTACTAGGACATGCTACACACATCATTGCATGTCCTACCTTATACTTACAATGCACCCTGCCCTTGGGCCTCCCATAGGGGTGTCTAACATGACGCAAAGGGAAGGTTTGGGGACTGGCAAGTGGATGCACTTGGCCAAGTTGACATGGCAGTGCTAGACTGCACACAGGCCTTGTAATGGCAGGCCTGAGACACACTTTACAAGCTGCTTCTGTGGGTGGTACAACCAGTGCTGCAAGCCCACCAACAGCATTTGATTTACAAGCCCGGGGCACACATGGTGCACTGTACTAGGGGCTGAGAGGTAAATTAAATAACCCAATCATGGAATCACCAATTAGTACATTAACATAGGGAGCACCTGCACTGTGGCACTGATTAGCAGTGGGACAGTGCCCAAAGCATAAAACCAGCAAAAACATATCAAAACAGAGGAGGCAATCCGTCAAAATGGAAGGGAGACTCACGCCAATGATGCCAGATCTAACACGTGTCCCCTCCAGCTGAAATGTGGGGAGAACAACCCTTCCCCATGGGAGTTCTCTTCACTCAGGCAGAACAATCTGGACAGACCATCAGCGTTGGCGTGTTCTGTACAAGGGCGGTGTTCCACCGTAAAGTCCATACCCTGTAGGGAAATGGACCACCTCAACAACTTTGGATTCTCACCCCTCATCTGCATCAGCCACATGAGGGGCCTGTGGTCGGTCTGAACCAGGAAGTGAGTCCCAAACAAGTATGGTCTCAACTTCTTCAGTGCCCAGACCACAGCAAATGCCTCACGCTCAATTGCACTCCACCTCTTTTCCCGTGGAAGTAACCTCCTACTGATGATGGCTACAGGTTGATCTAGACCCTCTTCATTAACCTGTGAAGGAACAGCCCCCACACCATGCTCTGAAGCATCTGTCTGTACAAAGAATTCTTTTGAGAAGTTGGGCGCCTGAAGCACAGGTGCTGTGCACATGGCAGTCTTCAGGGCGTCAAAAGCCTTCTGACAGGTGTCAGTCCAGTTCCCTTTTTTGGGCTGCTTCCTGGAAGTCAGCTCAGTCAAGGGTGCAACAATGTTGCCATACCCCTTGAAAAACCTTCTGTAGTACCCCGTGAGTCCTAAAAAGGCTCTCACCTGTGTCTGAGTCTTTGGGGTTCCCATGCCAGGATGGTATCAATCTTGGGTTGTAGGGGCACCACCTGGCCGCTTCCTACCTGGTGACCCAAGTACACCACAAAACCCTGCCCGATCTGGCACTTACTCGCCTTGATCGTGAGGCCTGCCTTGCACAGTGCCATCAACACTTCCCAGAGGTGGTGCAAATGTTCTTCCCAACTGCTGCTGAACACTGCAATGTCATCCAGGTAGGCAGCACTGAAATCCTCCAGTCCAGCCAACACCTGGTTGACCAACCTCTGAAAGGTGGCAGGTGCATTCTTTATCCCAAAGGGCATAACCCGGATTTAGTAGTGCGGAGAATGCTGACCTCTCCTTAGCCCCATCAGTCAAGGCGATCTGCCAGTAGCCAGACGTCAAATTAAACGTGCTGAGGTACCGTGCAGCCCCTAACCGATCAATGAGCTCATCAGCTCTGGGGATGGGGTGTGCGTCAGTCCTGGTGACTGAATCGAGCCCTCTGTAGTCCACACAGAACTGGAGTGCAGGTGTGGCACCCGGCGAGGCAGCCTTTGGAACCAAGACCACTGGGTTGGCCCAAGGACTGTTTGAGGACTCAATGACCCCTAAAGCAAACATCTTGGAGATTTCCTCCTTAATTTAAGCCCTAACCTTGTCAGTCACTCTGTAAGTCTTGTGCTTCACAGGAGGACTGTCTCCAGTGTCCTCATCATGGACGCACCACTCTGTGACACCAGGAAACAAGGAAAATAGATCGGAGAATTGCCCCAACAGCTGGCGACAATCTTGCTACTGATCAGGGGTCAGTGTGGCAGAGAGGCTGACACCATCCACTGACCCATCTTGCTCTGTTGCAGACAGGAGGTCAGGAAGAGGCTCTGTCCCCCCCTCTATTCCATCATCTGTCACTAGGAGCATGCCCACTTCAGACCTTTCTAAGTGGGGCTTTAGGCGGTTGACATGCAGGACCCTCAAGGGGTTCCTGGGAGACGGCAAGTTCCCCAGACAAGTGACATCACTCTTGCACTCCACCACCTCATATGGACCCGTCCACCTATCCTGGAGTGCACAAGGCTCCACAGGGGCCAGGACCCTAACTTTCTGTCCAGGCTGAAGCTCAATCAGAGTGGCATTCTGATCGTACCACGGCTTCATTTCCTCCTGGCTGGCTTCCAGATTCACCTGAGCGAGATCTCTGAATCGCCGAGTCTGGTTCCTGAAGGCCAGCATGTAACTATATACATCCTTTTTTAAAAAGTTTTTATTGACAATCAACAATGGAGAAGAATACAGAAATAGGGCAGTTCAGTACGGAGCAACCCCCCCCAACCCCCACCCGCCCGTTTATAGACCTACGAATTATTTAAGAGGCACAGAAAAAAGAAATACACAAGGAGCATCTGAGTGGCCCTGGGCTGTCGAGTTTAAAAAAATACTTAAGACCAAAAGATACACACAAAAAAGAAAGAGAAAAAAAAAGAAAAAAAGAGTTTGAATGAGCAGAAGCAAATGAGAGTTGTGAAGAAAAGAGAGGGGAAAAAGAAAAGAGAAAGGAGGAGGGACAGAGAAGGGTAGTACACCGACATAGTTCTCAATACCTATCCCGACTGCTCCAACCAGGATGTTAGCTTTTCCCACACCTCCAGGCCCTTCTTGCGACTTTTACGCCCCTTTTTAGCATAGACAGCTTTTTCTAGGTGGTAAGTAGCCACGAGCCTGGCAAGCCACTGAGAGAACGAGGGGGGATCAGGGTTCAACCAGGCAGAAGCAATGCAGATACGACAGACGGCCATTTCGATGAAGATTAGTCCATCACTTTTGACCCTAGGGGTTTCGGACTGGGTCCCCAGCAGAATAATAGTGTGGTTTTGTGAGATGGACTGAGTAGTGACTTCCCCTAGAAATTCCTGTACCCGATGGATTGTTGAGGCAAGTTTGGGACAGGTTGCAAATATGTGAATTGAGTCGGAGCCGAATTCCGAGCATCGAGGACATAGTGTCCCTTTGCCTGCCCCCCATTTAGCAATCTTACTTGGAGTGATGCACAAGAAAAAGATAGTTTTAAAATGTTGGCCTGCAGTTTAGCTGAGAGTAAAATATTTTGAGAAAGGGCTAAGGAGTTAAAAAATATACCATGAGAAGATTCGAGTTTTATACGCCATTTATCTGCTATAGTTTGTAAGTCGTCTGGGGTTTGTCAGTTTAGAATGTTGTATAGAGGGCCGATTCGGGGTGCCGTGGTGTTACGAAGTGTGTTGAGTAGTTCAACTTCCATAAACCCAGAGACCCCCCCCCAGCTTTCCTAGAAAGAAAATCACAGATTGAGAAATACTTGAAGGCGTCTTGATTTTTCAGACTGAATTTGGATTGTAGGTTTGCGAAAGATTTAACTCCCTCACTGGTGAGAAGGTCACCCAGTTTCGTGATGCCGGCCTTGTACCAGTCTGAGAGATAGGACTTTCCAAAGATGTCAGGGAGATTGTCATCATTAGTGATGGGAGAGTAATAGTTAAATCTTCCCAGCCTAAAAGTTCTACGAATGTTGCGAAAGACTTTGTATGAGTTCATTAAGGTCTTGAATCTCACACGTTTATAGTATCCATAGGTAATCTTTCTGAGCAGACGGCCCCAATGCTGCTCCCCCAGCAAAAGTTGAAAGGGCGAGGCAAGCCCAGGTATGGAGGGAGGGGGTGGTTCCCTCACCAGTTCGGAGCTATACTGCAGGACTGAGGCCCAGTAATATAGCATGATGTTGGGAAAGGACCATCCTCCTCGTTCTTTCGGGAGCGGTAGCTGTCTTAAGGCCCGCCTAGGTTGGCAGTAGGCCCAGATAAACTGTGTAATATTTTTGGGGAATTTCAGCAAGTTTGCTTTGCTAGACTCCAGGGGTATGGTGCGGAAGAAATAAAGGAGTTTAGGGAAATATGTCATTTTTATGACATTGCATCTGCCGACAAGGGTTAAGTGCAGGTTGTCAATTTGCTTTAGGGCCTTTTTGGTGTGTGCAGCGAGGAGAGGTAAATTGTCTGCTACAATTTCATCTAATTTGGATGAAATGAGGACTCCAAGATATTTGGTCTTCAGCACCACCCTGCCATCGGACCAGGCAATTTCACTGTTTGTTATTATTTGAGTTTTATTTTTATTCAAAGCATAGCCTGAAAGTCTCCCAAATTTTTTAGCCTCCATTTCTAGGGCCAGAATAGTATTCGAGGGGTCAGAAGAAGTGATGGCCAGATCGTCCGCATATGCCATGATTTTAGTGTTAATGCCCTGGAACTTCACTGCTGAAATGTCATGATTTCTTTTAATTTGTTTGATGAATGGGTCCAGGTATAGGGCGAACAACAGAGGGGAGCAGGGACAGCCCTGCCTGGTGCCCCGAGAGATGTTAAACTTACCAGTAAGTTGTCCATTTATGGATACACAGGCCGTGGGTTTAAGATAGAGAGCTTGCACCGCCTGTGTAAGTTTTATCCCGAATCCCATCCTGCTCATGACGGCCCACAAGAATCGCCAGGAGACCCGGTCGAAAGCTTTTTCAGCGTCGAGCAGTGTGAGTGACATCGGGTCTCCGGCTGCTTGTGCGGCATCAAACAGAGTGATGGCCCACCTAACATGTTCAGTTGTACCTTTTTGGGGAATAAAGCCATGCTGCCATTCTGATACCAGAGACTCAGCAACGGAGGAGATTCTGAATGCCAATATTAGAGTAATGGGCCTATAGGAACTCATCTCCAATGGGGATTTGTCCTTTTTTTGGAAATATAGATATTCTGGAATTAAACCAAGAAGCAGGAGGGGGCACCCCATTAAAGATAGAAGTTACCACCTCAGTAAGGATTGATTTAATTTGAGGGGCAAAGATCTTATGAAACTCCACCGGAATGCCATCCATGCCAGCGGCTTTACCGTCAGGGAGACTTACTAGGGATTCCATGATTTCCTCCCAAGTTGGGGTGAGGTCTAGTAGCTCACTATTTTCAAGGCTGAGCCGTCTGAGGTCAATCTCACTAAGATACCCAGCGATCCACCGCACGGAGGTTTTCCTCTGTGTATAACTTGGTATAGAATTCCTGGAATCTCTCCCGTATGAGGTTAGAGTTGTTGGTCTTGATCCCTGAGGGAAGTTTTATTGCATGTATTTCACTACTGGTAGCCTGTTGCCTGGTCCTGACGGCAAAGTGATGCCCAATGCTGTCACTAGACTCATAGCATTTTCACGTGCGCTTGCCAGCTTAGCTGCGGTTTTTTCAGCGAAGACAGCCCCTATCTCGGCTTTGGCCAGGACTATTCTTTTTGCCCCGTTTGAACATCTTGTCCTGATTGGATCAATTGGACAAGTTTAGTTTCTGCTATCTTTAATTTATCCTGCAAGTTGCTGATTAGGAGATTCTCTTTTTTGTTTTTATGGCTGAAAACCTCAGGGTTTCTCCCCTAACCCCCGCTTTAAGAGTGTCCCAGTCAGTCATTAGGGAAGCAGAACCAAAGTTTTTTTCCAGGAATTCCTGGATCCATCCTTGCATATGTGCTTGATAGTTGCTGTCATGCAAAAGAGCTTTCCTGAAGCTCCATCTGGGCGCTTCCTTCCACCTCCCAAAACCCTTGATGTTAAGAATGAGGGGATTGTGGTCAGACATAAAACGGGGTGCAATATCCATGGTACAGCTGTTAACAAGTGAGGATGAGACAAAGAAAAAATCTAGTCTGACTCACTCAATTTCTGGAGAGGTGTGGAGCAAGATGGAGTCAGCGTGAGTGCTCGCACTGCTCGGCTGCTCACGCCGGACGCGTGAGATCGGCTAGCTGCTCTGCGCTGCTTGAGGTGATGCCGGTCCTGCGAACGCACAGAGCACAGAGGTGGCAGAGAAGACTGCGGCTGCTTTCCTGTGGCCGCGTGTCTTTCCAAATCCGCATCGGAAGCCGAAACGTCAGTGAGGAGACCCCCAAGGCTTGCCTGTATTCTTTTCCAGTCTCGTCGGATCTACACGTCTGGTACATCGCCTACCTAATCGTGGCTGTTATCCTGTCTTCACCGCTAGCACCTCTTGCCCCTGCAGCTGCCCACGGATTACCAGGGAGACTGACACCGCTCTTTGTCTCTGCACAGAGAGGCAGCCCTGACATGAGCACCCGGGGGACACGAAAAGGCGCAAACAGAAAACTTTGGCGGACTCCAGGGGCACCCTCAACTCCAAGCAAGAGGTCAGTGGCATTAAAAAACAGTTGGGGAGAACAGGAGGGGGTCCTGCTTAGAGACTGTAAAGACTCTGGATCCACACCCCCCTGTTGAAAATGTTTTTTGGAGCCAAAAACCAACCCTCTAGCGCCAATCCTAAGACCCTTGCGCTTCCAACAGGGAATGCCCCCTCAGCCATATTCAAACCAGGCATACTGCAGGAGGGTATCACTGCGGAAGGCAGGCCTAGTGAAACCCTGTCCCACAGTTCTGACAGGAGTATTATCAACTCTTCTATGGAATTACCTCAGCCCCCGCTGCACCAGGGCATCTCTGCCCAGAAACTTAACAGCGACCAACCAGCTGGAACTGCAGCACAGCAAGTGGCTACACTCCGGACTTCCTCTTCTGCTCATGAACCAGAGCCTGATAAGTGACCCAGTAATGGTAGTCTTGGTAAACCATCCACCCCCCTAGATGCCCTAGATGCGCAGATCCAGTTGGCAGGCACAAACAATCTCATCCAAGGCCTAGTGGTCCCCCCCGGCGTGCAAAATCCTTGGACCCTTGAGGCAGGGCCCGAGCACTTCTATTCAGTTTCAGATAGCACGCCTACTTCTTCTGGAGAAGGGGAGACCGTCGACGCTAGTGAATGAGACAGCGAGGTTTCCCACAAAGCCACAGGCACAGTCCTGTGCTCTAAAAAACCTAGAAGCAAGAGCAAACGGTGCAGCCAGCTGAAGTGGGACTATTCTGATTCCCAAATGTCCTATCCCTTGGAAGAAGATGAACCCAATACAATTCAGTGGGGAAGTTCCAAAGGCCTGCAGATAGATTCAGCCAAACCCTCCCTTCCCACTATACTAGCCTCTATCAAGGAATTTCAGGAGGAGGTGCGGGTTGACAATCGCGCCGCCAAAAACGCTGCCAAGAAAACTTCAGGGGGGCCTAAGCGGCTGAACAAGACCTGCACGGATATTAATGAATGGGTCAGTATGGTGGAAGCACGAACCGAGCACCTGGAATCCTAATCCGTGGCTACCAAACAACAAAGCGAATCCAACACCACCTGCCTGGTAGATCTGATGTCAACACTGGAGGACCAGGAAAACCGCCAGCGCAGGAACAACCTCCGCCTGCTCGGCATCCCGGAGGGGAAAGAGGGGGACGATCCAAGAAGCTTTATTGTCAAATTACTACAAGACTCGTTTCCTGGTCCAGGGCTGGGACTGGGACCGGGAAGTGCAGAGGGCACATCGTTTCCCCTTCAATCAGAAACTGCAATACAGCGGCGGCAACACGACTGGAGGACATCCAAGGGTATTGCCTGTCTATTTTGGAAACTTCCTCCTCAGACAGCTAATATACGATCAGGCTCACCCCAACTCCAAGAAAGGGGCCAACAGGATAACATTCTTTACCAAGCCCGGTTTCTGTCACCAGACGGTGGAGCGGAGATGGCGCCTGAGACAATTGATCTCCTCATTTCAGCAGCAGGGGGTCGAAGTCTACCTTATGAATCCCGCCAGGCTTAAAGTTATCTCAAACGGTGCTACCAAGGTTTTCATATCTGAAATAAAAGCCAGGGAATTTCTGGAAGAACTGAAATCCAGGAAGAGCAACAGATGAAAAGTTTATCTTCCTCTCTCTTGCAACAATCTCACATCATCATGGATTGGTACAACAGCCTTGAATACGGCAGACACTCTTGGACTCTGCTAGTCGCCTAACTCTAGGCTTTGCTCAAATCTTTCATTGAAGGGGTATATCTTTTTTTTTCACAACCCGGATCTAATCTCTCTAGAGACTCCGGAAAAAGACTAATGCTTATTTTTTCTCACTTTGCTTCTTTTTTTCTATTGTTTCTTACAGGGCCGCTAGCCGATCGAATTTACAAAATCTTTCTTCTTAGGCGTGGTAGGCAGACGGGGCTCATGTTTGACTACCATCACTCAGGTTATTCTTGATGGCTCAAAGATGGGGTGGGGGAGTGGGGGGGCGGGGTAGTCAGGAGGGGCACATAAAATCTGGCGCAGAAATTTCAAGGGCACTTTTTTCTGCACTCACTTATTTCCGACGTTCACTTTTTACTACTTTAGGCAGGATCGAAGGACCTAGACTATTCTCGTTTACTTCCTACTTGGCTAAGGTAGATTCATTGAGAATTGTCTCCGCCAACATTTGTGGGCTTAACGAACTCTCTAAAAGGCAAAATGTGGCCCAAGGTCTTCGATCCTTAGGGGGGAATATCATTTGTTTATAGGAAACCTACATAGAAGGTTCACAGAGACATCTACTAGACACATTAGGGTTTAAAGTTGCTGGGGCAACTACACAGGGGGCAAAAGCAAAAGGGAATGGAATACTGGTAGACAGAAGATTCTCGCTTAATGTTTCCCGCGATAAATCCGACCCACTGGGCAGATGGGTCATAACAGAGTGCCACCTTCCCAATAACCTTTCCTTTACTCTCTGCTCAATTTATGGAAGTAACACCGTTGACCCCGGGGTCATCAACTTGGTTTCAGGCGAACTTGTATACTGGCCCACCCCCATTGTTCTGTGCGGCGATCTCAACATACACTTGCCTTGCGAATGGGAGACCAACAATAAATGGCGGTACAAAGGCAGGAATCCTATGTCTTTTAGGCTCTAGCCAACCTCGCTCAAGTACATGGACTGAGAGACTCCTGGGCCAACCTAAACCCTACTTTGCCGGGTTATACCTTCTTTTCGGCCCCGCACCGCTCTTCAGTCAGACTAGATTATTTCTTTGTCTCATCCTCACTTGTTAACTGTATACATCCTGGGGAGGTTTCCGGGGAGATTGCTCCCAGCCTTCCTTGACCAAACTCAAAGGTCCTCTTACCGGGTGACCATACAAAAGCTCAAAGGGGCTGAACCCTAGGGACTTTTGTGGCACCTCACAGTAGGCAAACAGAAGGCATGGCAAGAGTACGGCCCACTTACTCCTCATTGGTTCTTCAAGACCCATGATCATGCCTTTAAGGGTCCGGTTGAATCTCTCAACCAAACCAATACCTTGTGGGTGGTAAGGAGTGGTGAACTTGTAGGTCACTCTACCTCTCCCCTTTCCCTCTCTATTTGTCTCTCCGGTCATTGGACGCAGTTCTTCCTCATCTTTCTGCTATTGCTCCTTCCTCCCCTCCTTTCCAATACATTCCCCTAACCTAGCTGTTTGTTTACTGTACCTTACTACACTATTGTAACTGATGTAAATTGTAACTCAATGTTCCTCTGTTATAGCGCTCTGATACCTACAGGTCTAGCCAGCGCTTTATAATCCTTTTGATTTACTTTCGAATACAACGGTCCCTGGTTATGCGCTCTGATACCTCCGAGGCTAGATAGCGCTATATAACCTTAGCAATTCAAATAGACTAAAAACTGTTTTTTTTCTGAACGCTGAGACCTGAGCAATATGGCTGATGACCGGTGGAGCTGCTTGACAGCTAATGAGGAGATTGGCACTGGTTTTCCCCCTTGACCGTCACCTACCAAGCCGGACATTGGGCATTGTTCCTCCTCCTCTCCCCGCTATTACTCCTTCTTCCCCTCCCTCCTACGAATTATTGAAACATTGTTTATGTGTACTGTACCTTACTATGCTCATGTATCTGATGTAACTTGTAACGCTACGATCCTAAATGTAAAGCACTCTGATACCCACTTGGGTCAAGTTTGCGCTATATAAATCTTTATAATTAATTAAATAAATAAATAAATAAATAAATAAATAAATAAATAAATAAGGTAACACCACACTCCTTCCACATAGACTTCATATAATTAGAAATGAAGTTTGTACCACGGTCAGACACCACCTCTCTGGGGGACCCCACATGGTAGAAGATCCCCATCAGTGCACGTCCCACCATGGGGATCGTCACTGTCCTGAGCAGAATGGCTTCTGGGTAACGGGTAGCATGGTCCACCAAGACCAGGATAAACCTGTTGCCCAAGGCTATCTTGGGGTCCAGTGGCCCCACAATGTCAATGCCCACCCCTTCAAAGGGGGCACTGACCACAGGGAAAGGTTGGAGAGGGGCCTTGTGCCTCCTTCCACTTTTCCCACTTGCCTGGCAAGTTTGACAGGTCCTACAATGAGTATCTGAATTCTTTTGCATCTGGGGCCAATAAAAGTGGGAGACAAGCCTTTCAAAGGTCTTGTTCTGCCCCAGATGACCAGCTAAAGAAACATCATGAGCCAAACCCAGTAGAAAGGCTCTGAAGGGCTGGGGTACCACCAGCACACGTGCTGACCCAGGCTCAGCAACCTTAGGCTCGCTATAAAGGAGACCATTCTCCCAGTAGATCCAATGTGATCCAGACTGATCACCGGCTGCCAGGTTTGTGACCTGTTGGCTCAAACCCACAAGAGAAGGGCACTTCTGGCGCTCTTCACAGAATTCCTCCCTGGAGGGACCCCCTTCTTGCTGCCAATGGGTCAGCTCAGGTAGGTTCCCCAGTTCAGAAACTTGCTCCCTTGTAGGTTCCACGGCATCCCCATTAAGGTCTGCCTCCTCCTGGACCGAGGGACAAATGGGGGCTGGTTTCCCAGGCCCGACCTCTTCTCTTTAAGACAGGTCCCTGGGCCATACTTTCAGGCTCCAAGGTCTCTTGAACACCCTTAGCTGCCATAGACCGAGTGGTCACACATGCCCACTCAGGCAGACCCAACATCTCTAAATGCGCCTTCCTCTCCACCTTAATCCAAGGGGAGCTTTCCAAATCATTGCCTAACAGACAATCAACAGGCATGGCTGGCCTCACAGCTACTTGAAGAGAACCAGAGACCCCCCCACTCAAAGGGAACTTGAGCCACTTTTCAATGGCTCTCTGTGTTGTCAGCGGCAACAACTGGGAAGAATGCATTGGGGATCACCTGCTCTTCAGACACCAAGTGACACTTGACAGCTGTCACACTGGCTCCGGTTTATCTCAGAGCCTCTACTCAATGGCCATTGATGGTCACCCACTGCCTGTATTTCTTATTGTTTTCAGGCAGCTGAGTTCTAGGGACCACCTCAAAGTCTCCTAATGAGACAAGGGACATTTCTGCGGGATCCCACCCACCTTGGGCACCCATCTCCTCCCCACCCAGGGCTACACTGGCTACCTGACGGGGTGGTGCACGGGGTGGCACATACTGACCCTTTTGGGGACACTGGGGATCATACCAACGGTGTCCCACCTGCTTACAATAAAAGCAGGTAACAGGCCCCCTATGAACAGGTTTACTTGTCGGGGTCCTGACTTCTTTTCAGGGGGAGGCTGGGAACCCTTACCTTGGTTCCCTTGGAAATTACTTTGGGGCTTTATCTCTAACTTCCTCTGTTTACCCTTGTCCCCCCCACTCTTCTGCTGGGGACCCTGCCCACCTTTGGGGGAGTCTCCAAAATGACCCTTGTGGACCCTGGTACTGACCCAGCGGTCCGCCTCAGCAAGCTTTCTAGTATTAGTCAACTTGCTATCAATAAGGTGCTGGTGTAGCTCTGGAAAACAATCAGCAGACAAGTGCTCCCTAGCAATCAAGTCATAGAGCGCGTGAAAATGATCCACATTGCTACCCCTCACCCAACCATCCATAGCTCTGCAAAAGAAAGACACATATTCTACCCAGGTGGTTCCCTCCAACTTCTTACAATTCCTGAACCTCTGTCTATAGAGTTCTGGAGGTAAGCCATAACTTGTCATCAGTGCTTCTTTCATGTGGGCATAAGACATCCTATGATCACTGGGCAAGTCTAACAAAGTGTCCCTACCTTCAGTTAAAAAGAGGCCCCACAACCCCGCTCCCCAATCCTTCTCAGGGACCCAGTGGGCCAACGTTGCTATCTCATAGGCTACAAACCACTGCCACATATCTTCACTTTTGTGGAAATCTTTGACATCCTTGGGAATATGTACCCTGCCTCCTGAAGGCACAGATGGTGCGCTGCCACCAGAGGGATTGATTTCTACGCCCGTGGCCTTGATCTCTAACTCCCTCAACATCCTCTCATGTTCCATTCTCATTCTTTCTCTTTCCAAAGACAACCTGTTATTCTCTGTTTCCCCATGACTCTCCATCTTAAGCTTAGCCACCTCCAGCTTCAGTGCCCTATTTCTCTTCCTGTCTACCAACTCTCTGGAGGACAGGCCTTTGGAAGAGATACTGCTGCCAGGTGGAGAGAATCCCCCTCCCCTAGCTGAAAACACTGGCCTCTCAATGGGCCCCTCTGCATCCACAACTGGCTCCACCACAGGATCAGTGGCATTTCTTGCTTCTACCCAGGCCCTCAGCGCCTTTTGGTAGTCATCCTTTTTAGAAATGCCTGGTCTAACAACGTTCAATTTCCTGCACAGATGTTTAAGTCGTTTCACAGTGTAGGTATCCAACCTCACTTCCTCAAATTCAAGATCCATAGATGCAACAGATGCTGGTTTACTCATGGTAGTAAAAATTGGGAGTTTTCAGGAAAACTAAAAGTCCAAGGAAAAAGATTAAAAAAAAAGTATGTGGTTGCGTTTGGTCTGCACTCATTAGTAGTGTACATCAATCACTGTATATGAAACACAAATGCAAAGTCAAAATCCCCACCGCCGACCACCAATGTTAGATCTGGGGGTCTCTAGTCGGCAATGGTATTCCCCTTGTCCAAATAGGGACCCTTACTTCTAAGTCAGGATAAGGGGATTACACTCCTTAATGACCCCTGCTCACCCCCTTGGTAGCTTGGCACGAGCAGACAGGCTTATCTCAGAGGCAGTGTGTTAAGCATTTGTGAATATACACAGTTATACAGTGAAAACACTACAATGGACACAACACAGGTTTTATAAAAATAAGTATTCTTTATATAGACTTAACACAAGAACAAAAACGACAAAAATCCACAATACTACACTTAAGATTGCTTAAAGATGATAAAACGTTGCTTAGTTCAAGTTGATGATAAATGCAACAAAGTTCTCAACAAAGTACCTGGATGCGAAACGCAAAGTAAACTAAAGGCTTGCAAAAGGGGAAATGCGTTGGTTCCGTGATCTGGGGGAGATGATGCGTCGTGCCTCAATGCTTGCGCAGAGTAGGGGATGCGTCGTGATCCTTACAGGTGCGGAGGTGATGTGTAGATTCCTGGCCTGCGGGCCAATTGCGGTGCAAAAGATGGTGCCATGATGCGATGCGATGATCCGGTTGCGATGCGAGAAGAAAGCGCCCTTGATGCGGCGATGCGATGACAATGCGTAGTTGCCCTGGCAATCTTGCGACGACTCTGTACTTTGGGGCCGCGACAGGCCCTGAGACACGCTTCTCCGGTGATGCGATGGCGACTCTCTTGATGATGTCACGCTTCTCCGGTGATGCAATAGCAGGCAGCTTCGATGAACACACGCTTCCAGGGAGATGCAGCGAAGGCTCGCTTCTCCGGCGATGGGATGATTTCAGCTGCGGCGGCAACACACTTCCTCTCGATGCGTCGTGCTTCCAGCTTCCAGCGACACGCAAATGTCTGAGGTTGTGAATTCCAAGCAAGGAAATTGAGAGGGGAGCTGGAGATGAAGTCTGTTGTCCCTGAGACTTCAGCAGGAGGCACGCACAGTTCAAGCTCTTGGAGAATATTCTGTAAATGATGAAAGTCCTTAAAAAGTTCCTTCTCCTTTCCTTGGCAATGACGCAACCACTGCAGGCCAACACAGCAAAGAGCACCCTGGCAGAGGGGCAGTAAAACTCTTGCAGCTTCCTAGGTTCTTCTCCTTGGCAAAAGGTTTCTTGTTCCACAAGTGATCTAATTTCTTGGGATCAGGGTCCCAATATTTATACCTCAAAATCCTTTGTTCCCCGAAGGCAGAGAGGCCTCTTCCTAGTCCAAACGATTTCCTGAGCACTTTGTTTACATGACTCTCTTCTTCCTTTCACTGTGCAGGGCAGAGACATCAGCCATCCCACAGGAGGTGGAGCCAGCACAGGGGAGGGAACATACAGCTCTGGAGCACTTTGTTGACATGATTCCTCCTCTCCTTTCACAGTGCAGGGCAGAGACATCAGACAAGCCACAGGAGATGGAGCCAGCATTGTAGAGGGAAGGCCCAGCCCTATTCAGGTCCCATGTGCAACTCCTCCCTCCCATCTAGATGCAGATCTCTCTATTCACCACTGGGCTGCCCCAACCGGTCCACTGGAATCCCCCAGCCCTGTCACTCACAAAGCCAGACAAGGAATACACAACCTAGCAGAGGCAGGCCTGGACAGTCAGGCAAAAAAATACCTACTTTCTAAAAGTGGTATTTTCAAACACAGAATATTAAAACCAACTTTACTAAAAGAAATATTTTATCATTCTGAGTTCAGGCATACTAAATTCGACTTTCCACCATGTTCCCTGAGTCAGTTAGGGTTATAAGAATGTAATATTCTAACTACCCATTCTAGCCTATGGAGAACAGGTAGGCCTCAATAGTGAAAAATGAAAATAGCTGTAATTCACTACTAGGACATGCTACACACACCATAGCATGTCCTACCTTATACTTACAATGCACCATGCCCTTGGGCCTACCATAGGGGTGTCTAACATGAAGCAAAGGGAAGGTTTAGGGACTGGCAAGTGGGTGCACTTGGCCAAGTCGACATGGCAATGCTAGACTGCACACAGGCCTTGCAATGGCAGGCCCGAGACACACTTTATAAGTTGCTTCTGTGGGTGGCACAACCAATGCTGCAAGCTCACCAGCAGCATTTGATTTACAAGCCCTGGGCACACATGGTGCACTGTACTAGGGGCTGACAGGTAAATCAAATAACCCAATCATGGAATCACCAATTAGTACAATAATTTAACATAGGGAGCACTTGCATTGTGGCACTGATTAGCAGTGGCACAGTGCCCAAAGCATAAAACCAGCAAAAACCTATTAAAACAGAGGAGGCAATCCGTCAAAATGGAAGGGAGACTCACGCCTATGATGCCAGGTCTAATAGTTATATTTATAGATAATAAGATTCATAATGGACAATATTAAACGGAATTAAAGATAAAGGCTGCTGTAGATATAGGGTTCACATAGGGTGCTTGGATGTGGGCCTGGTTGTTGAAAAAGTACAATATAAATGTCCCCTTAACAATGTATGTCCATTTATATGTTGCCAACAATGTAGTTGTTGTTGATGTCATACCAAATAAAACATGACCAAACAGGTCTGAGGCCGGTTGTGCTTACACCTGGAAAGGACCTGGACTGGCACGGCAAGCGGAACTGTTCCTCCTGGTGCAGGACAAAATCCGATGGTTGTGTAGGTGATCTCTGTCTAGGCTGCCAGAGTGGGCAAAGAAAAATAAAGAACTGGATCGAGCTCTGAGTAATTGCAAGTGGCTAAGATTAATGGAAGCAGCTCACCATTCTTTTTTTTTTAAGTGAGACTTCCTAAGTGCAGGAGCTATGTTCAAACACAGGTTCCGTGCTCACTTTGCCAATTGGACTCAAGCTGTGCTTCACTGATGAGCCCAGATAGACTAGAAACAGTCTGGGGAGACTTGGGTTCCATTAAGAATGGGACCTAGCCTAAGCAATTTCACTGGACTGCTCCTATTGCAGTAGGAATAGGTCTGATATGCATATGGTTAGTCTCTGTTTAAAGTAGGGTATTTGTCAGAAAAATGACTACTGAATGCAGCCTGACTGAAAACCAGTGCCTAGGGTTAAATCAAGTAATCTACTCAACACTTTTTTGTTTTTCAAAGTGAGATGCCCCTTAAGTATGCCATGTATGTCAAGATGTAGTCCTGTGCTCAATGGATAATTAGACTCAAGTTGCACCTCACATATGAGATCCACAGAGACTAAAATCAGTCTTGGGTTGTTTATATTTCTTTATCGAGGGGAGCTATTCAGACTCTTCATATTGGAGTAGGCCAAAGGGTCTGATTCAGATTTTAGCTGTGAGGGTACTTTACTGCAACTGCCATGGAGTGCCCCTTGTGCCAAAGAGAAGTTCTGCCTGCTTCATTTAAAGGTGGAAAGAACTTCAGTATGTAGACGGCGGAGGCTGCATACATCTCTAACGGAGTAAGGGTCGTCAGAGGTTTGGCTATATTTAGAGTGGGCGACTACAGGAAGAGTTTTTACGGTCCATCACTGCCATGTACAACTGCTAATTGACCCTTATGCCATGGGACAAAATTACCATGATGAGGGAGCCACAGTTTTTTTGTATTTTCTAAAAGAAAACCATGCTTGAAAGTTTGATGTATGTTTCTGTCATGTTGACGGAGCCATCCATCAAACTATCAATGCATTCACATGAATCACTCTGATGGCGGTTCCTGTAAAAGCAAGAGATGTCCGCTGGGCTGGCAGAAATCTCTAACTTTGGTGGGCAGAGTACCTTTGCCGGAGTGGCAGTAAAGTGATCCGGAATGGCAACAATACTTAATCTGTCCACCAAAGTCAAAATCAGGACCAAAGTCTAATTATCTATCTATAGTGGTGGAACTGGCAAAACATGATGGACTGCCATTTGGCCCTCAGTGATCAACAGTGTCTTAGGGTATCACACCCTTACCCCACAGTCTTTACCCTAAATTGCTTTTAACCTGCAGTATGTACTCTTTAGGTACGTACAATACAGATAAATACATTTAATAGATTTGTACTTTTACCACAAATCCTTTAACCCACTGTACTTTACCACACAGGCAAGTATATAAATATATTTTTAACTAACATTCATTTTCATGGTATTTAAGAAAAGGGATTTAGGTGGAGGTAGAAGTAATGGGGATGAAGGAGATTCTAGGGATAAGGGATGATAGGAGGTAAAAGGAGGGAAGGGTGACTTTAGGGTTAAGGGATGGGCAGAGGTAAAGGTAGGCCAGGGTGATTTTAGGGTTTAGGGAGTAGAGGTAAAGGAAGTAAAGGAGATTTTAGTGCTAAGGTGTGGGTAGGGGTAAATGAAATTAAGGGTGATTTTAGGGTTAAGGGTTGGTGGCTAGAGGTAAAGAAAATTACGGGTGGTTTTAGTGTTTAGGGGTGGGTTGCCAAAGGGAGGTACTGGTGATTTTAGGATTTAGGTGTGAGTACTAGTAAAAGGAGTGTATTGTAGTTCTTATATTCCCAATAGGCTCTGTGCATTGGAATCGTGTATCCTGCAATTTAGACATAGGACTGAAGTCGACTAGATCTCCACCGAATATACTAGACTTAATTGTGTGTGTGCCAGCTAGCTCAGAGGTCACTAGAAACTTTCTCGAATGAACAAGAAGGGATTAGTTTCTGACAACCGCTCAAAACATGACAACTTTATTTCCCAAGAATAGGAAATATATCTCTAGAGTCGTGGAAACAATAGGTAGGTATTTCACATAGTCAATCGTGCATGCTTCGTTTCACCAGAGGTGAAGAGAAAAAGAGAGAAGGGCGTTTTCAGTAAAATATTTATTGAACAGTCTTCTTTCTCAAGCATAAGAAATGAACTGCTGCAATTGTAATACTTGCGGTAAAGTACACAGCGTACAGTACGAAGAGTATTATAAGATAATATTGTAAAAGCATGATATGGTTTCTAAGCCATAAAATACCTAAAATGCATAAAATACATACAGTGATAAATAATGACTACAAGTACTGAACTGGTGCTTCTAAAATACGCTTACCCCAGTGTACCTAACCTAGGTCTAGTACACGGGAAGATGTAAGTGAGGTGTAGCTTAGTTTCAGTATTCTTTTGCCAAGAATCTATCCAAGAATTCTCTTAGGGTCTAATCAGCTCCGTACCTTGGTTTTAGAACGTAGGAGGGGTGGTATCCCTCTCTCAGGACTCAATTTGCCAGCAACCCGCAAGGGTAGCCTGGAAACACTGGAGCTGGATTTCTCGGCAGGAGAATGTACAGTGTCTCTCAGTGCATCAGCTGGAGGGTCGGCTTCCTTCGGCACTTGCTGCAGCAGGCGCGTCGGGCAAGTAGATAGTCGAACTGCTCCAAACCACCGTGTGTTTGTTTGGACAAACGTGGCCATATTTATACCTTGAAGGTGCCGAGTTTGACGTAAGATTGGACATAATAACGTCATTAGAGATTTAATTAGTTGAAAACTCCATGATTTCTTGGATAAATTAATATTCATGCAAGGGAAAGTCCCTGACTGCTGAAGGTGGGTTTTCCCAAGAAATCGTTGTAGATTTTCGGAACTAGTGGAAGTAGCCAAGCCATATTAGGACTACTTGAGTTGTGTCTTAATATGGTTATGATTTCTATGCCTATATAAGAATACAGTATTTTATACCTATATAAGGGCATGAATGAGGAAAATTACACTAGGGTCCTAAAAAGCTATACAACATCCACTCCACATATTATGTCTAATATTACTAAATCTATTAGCATAATAAACATAACTAAAGCATGTGTTCATAATCCCACCCAAAATACATGAAATGCATTAAACATGGTCTATACACATACATGAGTATTTGTCTTTTACGCATTTTACAAGCAATGGCTGTCATTAAAAAATGCTATCTAAATGAAACATGAAATGACAGTTATGAAATGGCTCTAAATTTACAGAAGAAAAAGGTCGAGACCATTCCATAGCATAATATATAAACAGTTAACTTTTTTATGAGATAATGCCAAATATGTGTCTATAGGAAGTATCAAATGAATCTCTTGTTCTCTAAGAATAGTTCTACTTTAAGCAGACTACTGTGTGGCAAGTGAAAAGGGTCTATTCTGGGATGAAGAGAAAAAGTTTTCAAATGTAGATTGTAGAAACATAGAGTTCCCAAGTTAGAGGGTTTATTTTGAAAAACCGAAGGTCGAATTTCAGAGTTCATGGAACGCTGTGTGCACTTTCAAAAGTTATTCTCGATGTCGGGAGAAAACATCAAATCATCTAAGCTGGCACCACAGTTGGTGAAAGTGGAACTACTTCATCAAGTAGATCAAATGTGCATAGATGTGAAACATCGCCGTCAGCGTCAGTCGCATTAGCAATGTTCGATGTAGATGGTACCTGTGTGACTGTTGTTCCACGAACCTCACCAATAGTTGGATTTGCTGGTGAGATCTCAATGAATGCAGTCATCAGGATTGGCAGCCATTGGGGGCAACACGATGTGTGAGTCGTTACAGGACCCAGCAAGGTGTCAACGTCAGTTGGCAGTGCTGATGGAAGTGTAAGACAGATGTCTAACACGCATTCTTCTCTGCAAAGCAGGCCTCGTAGAACAGGTAAGATGCAATCTTGCTAGATTGGTCTGAATGAAAGAAACCAAGTGGTATTCAGATCTCTTAAACAAGCCAAGCCAAGAATCTGTGTATTCCGGTCACAATACCGCATGGCCAGGAGAGCCCGTTCCATTGTAGTATGGGCTTCGTTGGTGACTGGACTTGCCATATTGGAGCAGGAGAAACAAAAATAGAATTCCTGCTATGAGTCCCAAAATGAGAGGCAGACCACCGAACACAGAGTGCACGAAAGTTTGAAAAATGACAAGGACTGCTTCGAATGGTGCTAACAGTCCCCAAAAGATTGTCCTAAATACATGTGAGATGCCACTGGTATTCAAGATTTGACCTAACATTTCTGTGAAATGTACTGGGCAGTTTGTTGATAATAATGCATGTATCTCTGCAGAAGTCCTTGCAACTTGTAAATCAAACGTTTCTCTAGACGAAGTCAGTGGCACAGTTTGTTGTAAAAGAACGGCTTTCATTCTGCTTAAACTATCAATTCGTATAGAATAGATATTCAGTGAAGGCCATAACGCCGTCTCCCTGTTTGTAGTACTCTTTGGATACAATACTTGCATACAACAAGTGACCCTGGCCGACACACTAACCAGATACGCTTTTCCTGGCAGCATGCCACAACAGCTGTGATCGTTGAGCATAACGTAGCTCCCATTGGAAAGCTGCTTAAAATTCGTTTCTATCACGGCCGCTGGAGTACCGTGCATGTGGCAAGAAAGGTTATTTAAAGAACCTTTGCAGGCTCCATGTAGGTTAATACCTTCACATAAAAGTGTACCGCTTAGTGAGTTTTTACAATTGTTTATACTAAGAAATACTTCCTTTCCCGCACTCCAACATTTGTGTGTGTATGGTAAAGACCACGTTGACTTAATGCATGCTTTACCCAACCTTTCATACAGGCCTGCTGGTATATGCTGTAGACAATACTGAAATTGGAAAATCGTCACTGGTATCGTGATGGTGCCATGTATTATCCATTCAACGACAGGTTTCTCAGAAACTGCTAATGGTAATCTTTCCAGTTTTTCGATGCTCAGCACCGTATAGTCTGCTCCTCTTTGTGCCAGACAGATTTGGTTATCTGTAAGGTTAAAGACAGTAAACAATGACGTGGTATTGATTAGATGCCATGGCACATAGCCTGAACGGAGATTTTGTAACGTCCAGCCTAGCAGCATTATAGTAATTGAGACTGGCCATGTTGTAACATTAGCAAGTCCTGCTCTTTCATGTCAATGGCAGATGATACAATGCTGTCCAAAGAATAAATTCTGGAGGACAGAGTCATTAACCCATTGTCCACTGCAGAGAGAGCTTTCTCTAAATGAATACAATCAATTTCTCGTATTTTTTCTGCAGTTTCCATTTGCGTTTTTTCCAAGCTTCGTTGTAAGCAGCGTATATCTACCAGCGTATATGAAACATTTTTGACGTTGTTTACGAGGCCCAAGTAAGAAGTCTCGCAAGTCAACGCCTTCTTTAAGTAAAGTCAAGTGTTGTTTAATTTCTGGAAGTGTGGATTTCTGTAGTCAATCAAGTCATAGTTCTCCTACACTGTATGTGGTGACTATCCCTGGATGTTGTCTCTGGGAGTATCTTGGATCTGGCCTATTCATTTTGAACCCTTCTGTTTTGTTCATGAGTCTATCTTGACAGTTATTTGTGTCTATGGGCCAGATTAAGCATTGTTTCCAATCAGGATTGGTTCTGTTGCATTTTAAAATCTGTTTTACGTATACCTCCTCAGCTGCAGTGCCATTACTTTCAGGTGTGGCCTCAGGTATGGACGTTTTTTTAAAATCTTTTATCTTAGCTAAGCCAAGACATGATGTTTGTTGAACGGTGTCGTTCAAAAATATGATTTGTTCTGGTATAATGCAGGCTCTGAACAAGGCTTCTCTACCCTGCACCTGCCATTCTTTTATGCCCCAGACAGTTTGTGTCTCAATGTTGTCTTTCCAAAAGTTAAAACCTAATGTAGACAGCTGAGCATAAAAGTTTGCAGAATAAATTTGTTTAGTATTGGTCACCATGTTTTTCATTCCTGTCTTATTCACATTTTTAAAATAAAACGTTTCTAGGTTTGTGACATTAAAACCTGTAAAGTATGGAAATTTGTCATAATATGTTTTAGAGCTGTCTGTTGGCGTTGTTGGACAATGTTCCCTTTGATTGTAAGGACATTTTTTTCTAGGATTTACAGATTTATGCAAATAATGGTGACCAAAATGATTATAACAATACAGTTCTTCATAACTTGTTGAACCTTCTAGGTGTTCATGTTTTTGAAATTGTGCTGACATTTCTAAGTCTGACATCATAATATTAACAGTTTCAAAGTCCCAATCATCTGAAAAGGTGCTTGATGAAACAAAATCACTTAAGGAAATCTTAAACTGGTGTGGAATCTTCAACAGCTCCACCGGGCCATAAATGTCATAGTCAGTTGTGTCCCATGCTATACCACCAGGTATGGGAACGGCTGTGATGTTCACTGATGACAGGTCTCTTCGCTCCCGATGAGATGACTTGTAAGGTTGCAGGAGCAAGTTGATGTTCTTACTTGCTGTGTCCATTGCACTGTATTTTCCTTCTATCATTTGTCCTAAACTCAAAACAAGAATGAGCCATGGTAGCAGAAACAGTACACCTAATCCTATCCAAAATTCAACCCATGGCGAAACCAGATATGTTTTCTCAAGTTGATGAAGGAGTTTTGTTATTTTTTCTTTAAAAAGTGTTTTTGCTGGCATTATTTCTGGTTCACTGAGATCCTCAGAAAAGTTATCGAAGTTGATAAAATTCCAGAGGCAGTTCTGTTAATAGTTGGTATTGCATCCGGATTTTTCGGAATCGCTGGAGCTGTTTGTTCCTTTGTCATATTAGTATAGTTAGAGGCTATATCATTGTAGACAGGTGTTTCTTGACAAACTGTTATTTGGGTTTCAAGAGGTACAAGTTCCATAGCTTTGTTGCATAGTCCTTCTTTTCTTATTCCAGGTTTATCAAAGGTGATAAGTCTTTTAGTTTAAACCTCTTGGATAGTAGCCAGATTTGGTCGTCTGCTACTTCTTGGGAGTCCACTGGGCCTACAACTTAATATTGGCCACATGATTGTGGTTTTACCAGGCCAATTGATACTGTCCTGTTCTCCCTTTTTCCAGCAAGCGGCGGTAGTAACACTGATCTTGTTCCAAGAATTGTTAAGACAGGTACTGCTTTTCTATAAGAAGGCCCAAATTCCTTCTTTACCACAATCTTTTCCCTGACTAGATCCCCAATCTTTGGAATCCAGACAGGTCTTGCTGGGACAGGTGGTTTTTCTTCAGTGGTTGTTGGGCTTTGTGATGTGTTAATCAGACTTCTTCTTGTTTCTTTTAAGTCCTGTAAAACAGCCAAACGGTCTTGGATATCAAACGGTTTCTGCTCCACCACTGAAGTTTGACAATCAAGGTCCTGGATAAGCATTCTAGTACCAAATAATAATTCATATGGAGTGATTCCCCCCAGAGAATTTCTTGGCAGTTTATTAAGACTACGTTGGACACTATTTAAATGTTTGACCCACCCGTCACCCGAACCTAATACCCTAGCTGTTATAGATTGCTTTATGTCATGGTTTTTTCTTTCCACTACCGCATTTCCCTCAGGATGGAAGGGACTCAAAAACCGCAATGCAACGCCCAAGCTGGCCATGGCCTCCTTGTAAGCACGAGAGCTAAACGCAGGACCCTGGTCAGAATGTAGCGTGCCGATTGCGTATGTGCCGATAAAGACTCGCAGATCTTTTATAACAGTTCTGGTGTCAGCCGAGCGCTGGGGCCACATCCAAATGAATCTTGTCTTAATATTTGTGGGACCGCGTACGTCTATGGCGACGTCTGCATGTAGATAGTCTAATGCTGTCTAACAATGGTGTCTGAACTGAGCTTGTTACACTGTAGTTAAGTACCTGGTGGTCATCGAAGCTATGCTCTCTGTAACAGGTATCACAGTCAATTCCGAATTTGTGAACGTCGACGCTCATTCCTGGCCACCAGTACATCTCTTCTAATTCTATTAGAGATTGCAAGATCCCTTGATGTGTCAGACCCTCTCCCATATGTGCTTCATGTACCAGAGCACCTCTCTTGTTCCTATTTGGAATTATTCTATATAGTTGTAGTAGTAGTGAGGGCTATATACTGTTGATGTTTGCTAATTTTTTTTAATTATTATCTCAATATGGAGAAAAAGATGATAAAGGTGAAAATATGTACAATTAATATCAATGGTCTTAATGACTTTAAAAAGATTGGAATGTTTCGTTCTATGATTCAGACATTGTCTATCGACTTATTATGTATACAAGAAACTCATATTGCATGGGATAAGCGCTCACTTTTGGATGAGCTGGGATTGGATGTGCTACTTGTTTCTAAGCAGATGGGTATAAAAAGAGGCATTGCTATTTGTATGCGAAAGGGAGTTGGGAAGTGTTCGAAAACTCTAGCTGATAAATGGGGTAGATGGGGACTTGCTGAGTTAATTATTGGTGGTTCCAAATTTACTTTATGTTGTATGTATGGGCCGAATTTAGATGATGCGGAAGTTTTTAATACGATTAACGCAGAACTAGCTATTTGGGCGCAACCTATTATAATATGTGGCGATCTAAATATTCATCTGCCGGCTGACTGGAATATTAATTTAGGAAGGAGATACACCGGTCATAAACCCAGAACTTATAATGCCCTTCGGGAGTTGGTTTTGAATAATGGATTAACGGATGTGTGGCATAAAAGGTACTCTAAAGATCCTGGATATACCTTCTATTCTAGCCCACATCGAAAGTTTGCCCGATTAGATTATTTTTTTACGTCTTCGCAGTTTTTGGAGACAATTAGTCTTGAAATTTTACCCCAAGTCATTTCAGACCATAATCCCATAATTGCTGAGATCGAGGTTTCTACAGAATCTCAGAACTCAAGTAGATCTTGGTCATTCCAGAGAAACTTGTTATTAGACGAGGACTATTTGCAATTTATGGCGACTATTATTAATGATTATTTTTTAACAAATAATGATTCGGCCTCCCCACCAGTGGTGTGGGACGCATTCAAATCAATCATACGTGGAGAGACAATTAGTTTTGCAAACTTTAAGAGAAAAAAAATACAAACAGAATTTAAGGAGAGGTTAAATAAGATCAGGTTAGCCGAGATGGATCTTGCGACGGCTTGTAAAAATAACATCGGTATAGAAGATGCGCAATTACGTCTAGTAATTGAACGTTCTGGTCTACGGACCCATATTGCTGATAAAGTAGCATTAGATTTTAAGCTATTCAAAACCGAACGTTATGAATATAGTGAGCGTACCGGTAAAATTCTAGCACAGCGTCTCCGTCAGAAATCTTCTATCAATGAAATTCAGGGCGTCAATGATATGAATGGTGACTATCACGAATGTAGGGAAGGAATTTTAGAGTCATTCTTGGAGTTTTATAAAACATTGTATAATGACTTTAGCAATGAAGTAGATAAGACTTTGAATCCTGTAAATTATTTTCACAGTACTAATCAATTATTATTGGGATGTGAAGAGATTGATTTATTTGGACGCCCAATAAGTTGGGATGAGATTGAGCAAGCCATTTTGAGTCTTGCTGCAGGCAAAGCCATGGGATTTGATCAGATACCTCTCGAATTCTATCGGACATTTAGACATATGTTGAAACCAGAATTTGTAAAGATCTTTAACTCTGCATTTCAAGGGAAACCACCTGATTCCTGGTCCACCGCTATTATAGTGGTGTTTTTGAAGAAGAACAAGGATTCGAAAGAATTAGGTTCATATCGACCTATATCTCTTATTACGGCAGACAGCAAGATCTATTCCAAAATTCTTGCAAATAGACTTAATCAGGTAATGTCCAGTTTAGTGTCTAACATCCCACACGGTTTCATCAGATGTAGAGATACTACCGATCATGTTAGACGTGTTATTACACTTCTAGATTGGGCACAGGCAAAGGAATCCCCAGTCGGGGTGATCTTACTCGATGCTGAAAAAGCGTTTGATAGAGTAGACTGGGGATTCCTTTGGACTGTGTTAGAAGGGAAGGGGTTTCCCTTACAATTTATTCAGGCGGTACGTTCATTGTATTCTGGTCCTAAGGGTATTATAAGATTAGGCACTGACTATTCGAGACCTTTTCCAATTACGAGAGGGACTAGACAAGGGTGCCCTTGTTCCCCGCTTTTATTTGCGTTATACTTAGAACCTTATTTGAGTAGACTTATTTTGGAACCTAATATTCCACCAGTTCGTCTTTTTGAAGTAGACCATAAAGTTCTAGCGTACGCGGATGACGTTGCAATTGTCACCTCTGACGTCTCCTCTGCGCTACCCACAATAATCAATCTGGCCAACGAGTTCGGGAAGGTCTCCGGTTATAAGTTAAACATCACAAAAACTCAGATCATTCATTCGGAAACGGGTAAACCCACTGATATCCCATTAAATACCACTGGTTCATATCTTGGTGTTACTCTATCTTCCAAGGTTGAGGATATTGTTGCATTAAACTTAGACCCTTTGCTCATATCCTCCAATAGAACGTTAGAAAGATTCAATAATTTACATTTGTCATTATATGGTCGAACTAATGTTATTAAGATGATGATCTTTCCAAAATTTCTGTATTTTTTTCGTACTATCCCTCTATTTTTTTCAATGTCTCTCTTTAACAGAATAGATAGAATGGTGTCTAGGTTTTTGTGGGGATATCACCGTGCTAGAAGATCTCTAAAATGGTGCACTCTCCCATTAGATTGTGCTGGTTTGGGGCTTCCGAATTTTAAAATGTATTACTGGGCTATTGCTCTGAAAACTTTTCGGGTTTTGCTCTTTCATGATTATGTATCAGATCCAGCCATGTCACCCTCTATTTTTGAAATGCTCCTAGGTACCCATGCGCGGCAATGTCTGTTGAAAGTCATTGAACCCAGTTATTATAAAAAAACAAAGTTCAAGGTGGTCCTCGCTGCATGTTTAATCTGGAGGCAAATGAACAAAATTCTACGTATAATCCCAAAATTGAATTATTATACACCTCTGTCTGATAATAAGCTATTACCCGTAATTTTTCAAGACATGGTAATTCACCGATGGCACATGAGACAGATTTATCTACTTGGCCAATTGTACCAAAACGGGTCCCTTGGCCAATTGTACCAAAACGGGTCCCTTATGTCCTTTTCTAAATTACAAGAGACATTTGGTTTATCTAGGAATGAGTTTTTTAAATACCTACAGATTCGTAGCTTCCTGGAAAAAAAAAATGTTTTATTTACTGACACCATGGAAACTATCGATATTCTAGAAAGTTCTAGGAAGAACAGTCGTATTGGTATTATTTACCAGTTAATGAATAATAGGATGCAGAACGATTTGGATCATCATACCCGGAAATGGGAGAGGAAGCTCTGTATTGAAGGGATTGATTTGGTAAAAGTGTTTGAGATGAGCAATAAGACACTAATTAATAGCTCTCTTAAGAGTCAACATTTTATGTCCACCTTAGATCTTTACTATACACCTGCAAAATTGGTAAAATGGAAAGCTGTAAAAGGTATTAATTGTAGCCGCTGTGGAACTTTAGCAGCCGACTCAATTCACATGTTTCATAGTTGTTCTAAACTTGCCGTATACATTGAGAAGATTGAAAAGTTTTTGTCTAATTTGTTACATGTACGGATTACGCTTCATCCTACTATTATTATTTTTGGTGTTTATTTTCCTTCTCGGGATTTAACTATAGACCAAGAACATTTTTTGTTTATCGGAATGTCTATTTATCGAGCTTGTATTACTTCTAGATGGTTGGATGTAGATCCTCCAACTTTTGAGTTATGGTTGGGAAAGCTGCTAAATGTTTATAGAATGGATAAAGCAGTTTATAAATTGAAAGGACTCAAAAAGAAGACTTTTGGCCGGAAGTTATGGCTACCAATTGATAATTGGATTTGAAACACACAATGGTTGTTTTTTTTTTTTTTTGTAAAGAATTTCGTTTGATTCCTCATTTTTGGTCATGTCCTTGTATGTATTACCTCTGCCAGAAAATAATAAAAATATTTAAAAAAAAAAAAGAGAAAGAACAATGATGGATTTTCAAATTGTTGATAAATATGAATGGCCTCAAATATAATGGATAATGGATCCAAATAAAATGATTGTACAGTTAAAAAAAAAAAAAAAAAAAAAAAAAAATTGAATTATTCTATCCCCCACTCCAGGAATTCGGGCAAAAGGAACAGAGTTTGCATCTATTATGTATGTATTACCGAGTGGATAGTTTAGTGCTAATGCTGCATAGTTGCCTTTCATTGAGGCATTCACTGCTAGCATTGTTTCACCGTCTATTTTAGTTTTTGAACGAGTGATTGCAGCTACGGAAGCCGTTTGCACAGCTGCCTTTGCGGCCTCATCAGCCAATGAATTCCCTGCAACGTGAACGGCATGACGCTGATAACTCAGTGTATGAATCACGTGAGTCTTTTGTAGTTCTTTTTTCAAAAGAACTACTTGTTCCCATAGCAGTTTATGCTTAATTGGGCCATCTTTAGCATCTTTGAAGCCGTTCTGAACCCAGTTCTGCAAGTATTCGTTGTAAGACTGGACGCATCAATACGAATCACACACTTTGATTGTGGGGAATTTGCGATCGGTACTTTCAAGCACCATCTTGAAAGCCTGTAGTTCAGCTCGCTGAGCTGTACAGTCTCCGAGAGATTGAGTTTTTGCGACCATAGGTCTAAATTTACCTTCGCGCCAGCGACCTTTAACAATCGCGCACGCAGCACTGTAAGCCTGTTTACCCCCAATTGCGGGCTGTGCTGATCCATCTGTATATATTATAAAGCCGTAATGTTCAAGTGGCAGAATGTCAGTCGGCAGAAGACATTCTAATTCGTATTGTAGGAATTCTTGTGTTTTTAAATATGGGTCAAAACGTATTCAACATCTGTTGCAGCAAGAGAGTTAACCCATTGTATCCATCTTGGATGTAGAGCTTTTGCATTTGGAATGCTTGCGTTTGTCACTGCCTCTAAGGTAGGTACAGGTGTAACGAGTTTAATGTGTTTGCCCTGTGCGAGGGCTCTTTCTTTTGCTACAGGAGTCTGAACCTCTGTCAGTATCTTTTCTGTTGAAGTGAATTTCATTTCAGCTTGTGTGTACAAGTGTGACTTGTATGCTATTGGTACTGTCTCACCTTCGTTAAGGGTTAGGTATGTGAATCCGCATTTCCCTGGGATGATTCGGATCACTAGGTTACATACGTTGTCGCGTGTTTGTAACTGTGTTTTTGCTAACATGTCTGTTTGCACTGAACGCAAAATTTATGTGTGTTTTTGTGTCCAATTTGTAGGTTTGAAATCAGGTTTGATTAGTTTGTAGAGAGGTTTAACCTTTTCTGCGTAGTTTAGAACATAAGTTCTTCCAAAATTCAGGAAACCTAGAATTGGCTGTAAGTTTTTCAGCGTTTTTGGAGGTTGGAGCAGCGCACATTTCTCTAGAAAGTTTGCTGCCAGGCTTTTGCCTTCACTCTATAACTTATATCCCAAAAATAGGACGTTGAGGTGGGCAATTCGTGGTTTCTTAAAATTGAATTTGTACCCTTCAGAGGCGAACCCAAGTATTATGGTGTTCACTCTTTTCAAGTGCATGTCCAAATCATCATCTGTAAGATAGATGTCATCGACATAGGACAATGCCTCATCATCGTACATTTGTAGTAACTCTGTTACTCTGGCTGAAAATAACCCTGGACTATTCTTGAATCCCTGGGGGAGACGGCAAAATTGTCACTATGCCCCCATTATGGAGAAAGCGGTCAAATACCTGCTTTCAGGTGCAATGTTTTGACAAAAGAAACCATTTGACATATCTAATGTAGTTTTATATTTTTTGCGCACAATGTTATTCATCAGTGCTGCACTATGTGCGTTTTGTACTGCAAACGTTTCGCAACAAGAGTTTAGATGTCTGTAATCCAAAACTAGACGATATGAATTGTCTAGTTTGGAGACAGGAAACAAAGGATTGTTCATTGATGAGGTGCATGTTTCAATCACCCCTTGGTATTCAAGTTGATTTAAAATCTCCCTGACCTGTTTTTCAGCTTCCTGTTTTACAGGATATTGCCTTTGCATTGTTGGTTGAGTTTCCAACTGGATTTTATGGTGACGGGAATTCTCATCATATCCTACATGATTTTTGTATAGTGCTGGGGCCTGGGCTACAGCCCATTTCCTAGCATATGTGTATTTTCTATGAATTGGAATGTGATTTGAGAAGGCTGGCATAATTATATCTTCACCATGTGGGCACTCCCTGACAAATTCAGATGGCCAGTCTTGTTCAGCTAGTAGGATGTCATAACCCTTAGAGAGCTTCTCCCAAAAGAGTGCTTTAATTTTTCTTGGTTTGTCCCCCTCCATCCGGAGTGGAACGTGCTGTTCGTCTTTAGACTTCACTCGTTCTTCTTTTTGTTCTGAACGTCCTCTTCTTTCCGATTTCTGCAAGGAAGTCTGAAAGGTACGAGAGGAACGTGCATAATTATCTTGATATCTGTCAGGTTTTCTCAAATTATCCCTATTTCTAAGGTTATATCTCTTTTCAGAGGGATCCTGTTGAGGAGACCTTCCTCTGGACTCAGAACGCTTCTCTCTAGGAAGTGTCTGTTTGCTGTTTTCCCACTTCTTTTTGGCAGTAGTGAGATTATTTTTAATAAAAACTTTTTCAGGATTTTCAGTTAGTTGAGGTTTTACTGGTATCCCACCCAAACTATCTCTACCTAGTTCTTCATAGGATTTTTCAATAATTCTGGCAAGCTCATAAGGTTGCTCAGTAATATCTGTTTCTTTTAGTTTTTAGCAGATCGCCACGGATGCTGCTTCACCTTTAATTTTGGCTAATAGTATAGCCGAGACCTGTTTGAAATCTTTCAGTAATTTCATACCCAGATTTAAGGCCGGTTCTGGACCGTATTCATTTTGAATCTGTCTCAGAATGTCTGGTATTACCGCCATAGATGGGACACTATGGCCCCCATTAGGATGGCGGACGGGCTTTGCCTGCCCGCCACCCTTGCGGAAAACGGGACCGCCTGCCTCAAGGGCGGAGGTCCCGATGTGTGCAATAGAATGTGCCCGCCACAGTCGCGGGCGCATCCCCCATTTTTAACATTGTGGCGGGCGTTGCTCACTGCACCGCCGCCACAATGTTAAAAATGTATGCGTGCATTTGCATAAACAAAGCGGCAGGCACTGCGCGGTGCCTGCCGCTTTGTTTATGCAAATGCTGGGGGGTACCACAGGTACCCCCGTGTGCACCCCCCACCCCTCCTTCACTCTGGGGCACCCAGAGTGAAGACCGCATGCCTTTCCGTGGCGACATCGCCGCCACGGAAAGGCATCTGATTTGGCCCATCATAATATGGCTGGCGGTGTCTATTAGACACCGCCACCATATTAATCCTTTTCTGCCCCGGCCGCAAGGCGACCGGGGCGCAAAAACGTCAGACAGTCTTTCCGTCCGCCGCAGTCCCCCCGCCATACTAATATGGCGGGGGGGCATTTGGGAGTGGATGTCGGGCGTATTGCCCCCGCCAGGCTGGCGGTGGCTACCGCCAGCCTGGCGGGGGAAATCTGCCCGACATCCTAATGGGCCCCCATGTGTATTAGTGTGGATTGAAGCAAAGACTGTACCCCAAGTGTCACAGTCCTCTACGTGTGGTGCAATTCCCATTGGTAAACACAGAATCCTGTGTTTCTCATGAGGTGTACTATCAGGGAATACTGCCTCTATTTGAGTAATTTTTTGTGCTAACCAGAACGGAATTTGTTCTCGTTTTGCGGGCAATATACCAATGACTGACTGTATATGTTCAAAGTATAGAAAAAGAGTTATCCCGAAAACAATCAAAAAATAGAAACATTAAAAAGGGTTGGTTTTATTCAAAATGTACAAAAGCTTACTCATCATTAAAAAACGCCCTAAGTAACAACAACCGGGATAAGGTAGAGATTATTAGACTTAGGAAGGCATATGCGATGGACCTAAAACATCGGAAAAAAGAGATAAGAGATGATTTATGGAGTCAGCTCCATAAGAGCTGCCCCATAAAGGATGGTTCTACCTTTTGGAGAATAGTTAAATCCCCATTCCTCCTTGAAACACGTGATCCACCAATGGTAGATGTAGCTATAGATGCTAAAACATGGGTGAACCACTTTTCAAAAATATTCAGCCAGGAACTAGATTCAGATATAGAGCATGTGGACAATGAGGGGAAGGAATTAAGTCTGAGACAAGTAGAATATCCAATACGGTTAAATTTTACTCATAAGGAGGTAACAAATCCCCTAAGAGCTTCAAAATCAGGGAAAGCACCGGGGCCCGATGGGGTCCCAGTGGATCTTTTTAAGTACAAAACAGATCTATGGTCCCCCATTCTTACCAGAGTGCTCGAAGCTGCTAAAGGTGTCAGATTAAATAAATCTTGGTCCACCTCAATTTTAGTGCCAATATTCAAAAAAGGAGACCGAAACAGTCCATCATGCTATCGACCAATTTCACTCCTGGACTCTCTTGGAAAGGTGGCTGGTCGCATCCTCCTTGAACGACTCCAGGAATGGACAACTGACCGCAAAATAATTTCAGATTTGCAATACGGGTTCCGTGAGGGACTGGGCACAGTGGACCAGGCCTTGAATCTAACCCTTCTTACAGGAAAGTATGTTCAAGCCAAAGGGGGATACTTGCATATGGTATACTTTGATTTGACCGCAGCTTTTGACTGCGTTAGTCATTCAAAACTGTGGTCAATTATTCTAGAAATAGGAGTAGACCCACCATTGGTGAATTTTCTATGTGAGCTGTATGCGGGAGCAATAGCAAGAGTCAGGTACGGCATTGAAGAAAAGCTAACAGAAGCCTTTCGGATAGAGAGAGGGGTCAGACAAGGGTGTGTTCTGGCCCCTTTCCTATTCACACTTTATACTAATGGGCTTGAAGTAGCGATGCTGGAAGGAAGTCAAGATCTACCAACAATTCGTCGTTGGCAAATTCCTGCGTTATTATATGCCGACGACGCAGTGATTTTTGCAAGAGCTCCCCTGGAGCCCCAGCGGGTTTTAGACAAATACTGCAATTTTATGAATAGTCTGAATCTTAAAGTAAACATAAAAAAGACCTTTGCAACGCATGCAGGACTTAGACTAAAGAAAATTAAAGATATATTTGTCAATAACATCGCATTAGAATGTACTACAACACACCCCCATTTAGGGATCTTAATAGACAATAAGTCAAAATGGACGCAGGCCATTAATTCAAGAAAATTGTTATTTATGAGGGCCACCACTGCATTAGTGGCGTTTGCCCAGAAATTAGGAAAGAGATCTCCAGTAGAAATGTTAAAAATCTATCAGACCAACTGTATAAGCGTTGCAACCTATGGCTCATGGGTCTGGGGGTATGTTAATGTTGACGAATTACAGAAAGTGGGAAATACTTTTCTGAGGTACTTACTCGCAGTCCCCAAGAGTACCACAACGTATGGATGCCATCTTGAACTAGGTTTGGATTATATATCAGATATAGTGAAAACACAACCGATTATGCTGTGACACCGGATCTGGTCTATGGACCAGTGTGAGCTAACACAATGCCTTGTTCAGGATTGCATGTCACTTGACAACATGGAAAAGATTAAATGGCTAGCATATGTTAAAGCATTTTTTGATGATTTAGGCCTTGAGAGATTCTTTACTGATCCGACAACCATATCTGAGATGTTAAGAAAAGATCTAAAAAAGGCCTGCTTAACGCATTTAGGTCTGTACTGAGAGAGAGGGGTCCCAGTAAAGGACAATCAGTTCATAAACATAAAAAATAGTAGATAAGGGATAAGCCTTCACTGTATTTATTAACAATGTAGGTGAGTATTCAATATCACATCATTGAATGAACATTCATAGACTGTACAGTGCCCCAAGGGGTAAGGGAAGTCATGAGGTGAGGATGGTGTGGATAGGGAATAGTGACTGCCAAAAACAACCAAATGGCGCAACCGCACTTGTATGTCAATTTAAGTGTAAACCAACAAAAGACCATAGGTTCAGTACATCACTTAATCAAATTCATACTCCACATAACACATCAATGTGTATCAATAATGGGGTGAAGCTGAAGAACAAAAGACAGTTGTCGACGTTTTAACCCTCTTAATGTCGCAGAATTTAGTTGTACCCTTGCTTCGGGGTCTTCATCAGGACGGGGTAGGGGCAGGCAACAAAATTAATTGTTGCTCGTCGTCAGATTGAAAGTAGACAAGGTGAAATACGTCTGGTGGTGTTAACTTCGAATCATGCTGTGTCGATGCTGAAAGGCCCTCAGGTAGTAAGGATGAGCGTTCACTGTGAAGGCAAGGCACAAGCTCAGGCCAGAGAGTCCGAGGGTAGACCTTTACTATGTAAGTACCCATTCGTGTGTAACATCGAAAAACACCGCAATAGTGCAGCATCGGAGGCAGAGTTAATCTGTGCTCTTCATCGAACGCTCATCCCTACTACCTGAGGGCCTTTCAGCATCGACACAGCATGATTCGGTTTTTCTAAGAAATCGTTGTAGATTTTCGGAACTAGTGGAAGTAGCCAAGCCGTATTAGGACTACTTGAGTTGTGTCTTAATATGGTTATGATTTCTATGCCTATATAAGGATACGGTATTTTATACCTATATAAGGGCATGAATCTGGAACATTACACAAGGGTCCTAAAACGCTATACAACAGGAGAAAAGGGTGGTTTTAGGGCTAAATGGATGGTAGAGTTAAAGGGAGGTAAGAGTTAATATAGGGTTTGGGGTGGGTAGAGTTAAAGGTGGATAGGTTAATTTTAAGGTTTAGGGTTGAGTAGGGGTAGAGGGAGCTAGGGGGGATGTTAGTGTAAAGGGTAGGTAGAAGTAAAGGTATGTAAGGAAATTAAAAAGGGTTTTTGGGTGTTACACGACAAAAATAGAAAAAAGGGAGAGTTTGGAGACAACAGTGAATTTGTGTGTAGGTAGTGGTGCGTTTTGGCCGTTGTGAAATCATTCTGTAAACAAAGAGAGCCCGTCCGTCCCTTGGGATTTCCTGTCCACTTCAGGCTTTTTTGTCAAAACAGAAAGTTTTCTTTAGATAACCCGCATCCACCAGGGATTTCCCTTGGTGGCATTCTTCATCATTGGGTTCTTCTGGTTCTGCTGTGGAACAGGGAGTGCTGCGACCTACGAGTTACGTGGGAGCACTTTTGGTGTTGTTTCTAAAATATTAAGAGAAAATATGAGTGTTGGTTGGTTGTGGAATATTGAAAATACCTAGCTAGGAGGAAAAGTATTTTAATTTGTACCTCTATCCGGTATGGTTAAAAAGTAGGGGGAAACGTTGAAACTCTATGGACTTATGTTCCTGAGTTTCAGAGGTCTACATGTTTTAAGCCCTACCCCAAGGCTATTCTTCAGGACCAAGGGTTGCTACTCTCTGATACTACTCCTGACAACACTTAGGGCCCAATTACAATGTTGGACAGACCTGTCTGTCCAGCATTTTTGGGGTACTGTGACCGAACAACCTTCTATCGGTGGTCCCAACCCAGCAATTAGGTTTTGACTGAACACTGTTCAGTCACACTCCTAATCTTTACAATGGGAGCATGCATTCTCAGTGTAAAGTGAAGAGGTGCAGTTCATTCCTGTACCCCGTGGGAAGCACCTCAAGGTGCCCTCTAGGCTGCCATCTGGAGGCCTTGTACCCATGGGGGCCCTACTGGGGGCCCTCAAAGTCAACTTCCTGTAGCCTTTTTGTGTCAGAAAGGCCGGCACAGAAAGGCTGTCGGAATCTGACATTGCAATCCCTCTGGCGGGACAAGAGCCACCCTTGGGATTACAGGAGGCTTTCCGGGTGGCAGATGGGCTCTCTGAGCCTGTCAGAAGCCATTCGGAAATCCAGTCTGGACCAATTTCCTACTGACTCCATCCAAATGGGTTTGTCAGAAATCAATCCAAACAGAAGATTATGATCCCATAGGAAACGGCTTCGACGAGGGTCAGAGCCGTTTCCTACGGCATCGTAATCGGCCCCTTAGTTGAAATGTCACTGCATGCTATAAAAATAAAAATAATAATAATAATAATAATAATAATATACATATACATGCAGCACCAATTTGGTGTTATACCTGGTAGATCTGTAAAGATATACAAAGTGAAAGTTAGTCTGTCATGGCTCCTGAACACGTTACACATGTTATGCTTGTATATCGGAAATATACCACCTTAGTGAAATTCGTGCTGTATTCTTAATGTTGATGAAAGTGAACACTTCTAGCGCTACCAAAATAATTCGATATCAAAAGGTCACAAATATAACCATACAGACATATATGTTTGCCATCAATGACTGACTGCCCAACAATACATGGGAAAATAGATCGAAAAGTAGACAGTAAATGAAAATTGACAAATACACGTAAGTTGCCTAAATTCAGGATCATGAGTACAAAACAGGGGGAAGGGACGCCTTTAGTCACACACTGTGTAAATTGCAAGATAATGAAGGATGATGGTTATGAGCATCGCTGTGCTAGAGACTTCTAGTGAAAAGAGACTTCTAGTGAAAAGAGCGTCTATTATTGAGAAAAAACTGGTGCACCATACTCACTATTCCAAAGCTACTCTCTTGCGGGTTCGCATAGGAAATCGCCACAGTGGCTCTGAGGCTGCCAAGGTTTATTGCCTGCTCAGTATATGTCAGCGAAGCAGCTGACAGGATGTCAGCATCCTCTTGTCTATCAAAGACTAGGGGCCAGATGTAGGAGGCCATTTACCGACCGGTAACAGCCGATTTCGGCCGTTACCGACCGGTAAATGGGTATTTGGGATGTAGGGGCATCATTTTACAGATTTGGTAAATTTACCGAATCGGTAAATTTACTGATTCTGTAAAATACCGAATCGGTAATTTTACCGATTCGGTAAATCCCAGATGTAGGTGGGACTCTTCTGAGTCCCACAGGCCTTACAGATTCGGTATTTTACCACCCAATCCAATTGGGTGGTAAAATACCGAATCCAGGTGTGCATGCATGTGTGCGTGCATGCACACCTAGCCATGTGACAGACAGACATGCCCTTAGGGCATGTCTGTGTGCCACATGGCACACATGCCCGTCTTTGGGGTGCTGGAGGGTGTCAAAGTGACACCCCCTGCACCCCGGCTGGAATCGGTATTTACTGAATCGGTAAATACCGATTCGGTAATGCCCATTGTTTCCTATGGGCTTCAATGCCCATAGGAATCAATGGGCATTACCGAATCGGTATTTACAGAATCGGTAAATACCGAATCTTAACGATTCGGTATTTACCGATTCAGAAATACCTACACCCCCCCCCCTCTATTTTACCACTTCTTCAATACCGAATCGGTAAAATTCGGTATTTAAAAAGTGGTAAAATAGAATTACCTACATCTAGCCCTAGGACACCAACAGTCAAAGAAGGCCGTCGGGAGATGGAACAACTTCCTGGTTATCGTGCCCATAGCAATGTATATGCTGTGGGGCACGTGACATTGGGAACGAGTGGAAGTTGAAGGCTTCTTATTCATCCAAAAAAACAAATATTAAGAGTGGATATATAAAAATGGGATAATTACATTTGAGGTGTGAAATTAAAGAGAAGGTGTGTTATTACAAATGTATTGAAAATAATGAAAGATTCAATATATTGTGGATCATTGGGATAGCAGTCAGAATTACTAATCTATTGATGATCAGGCTTTTAATGGAGTAGGTGTTTCTAAAGGTCAAGGAAAACCTATCATCATGGAGAAAAATACATCTAAGGTTTTTTGGGTGTCCACACTTGATCACTAGGTTATCTTGTGATCTTGCTCCAGGGTATATTTTCGTTCATGCTATCAATATGTCTTTAACCCCTTCCCTGCTGATGACGAGCTGGACTCGTCATGGCACACAGTGGACATGTGCTGATGACGAGTCCAACTCCAAAGTTACCGTATAAATCTGTTCCAACGTCGTCTTCCAATATCTCAGACAATAACACCGGTAACTCCTATTGACCAAAATCACACAAAGCACACGCTGTAAACAATACATTCCCATCTTATCATCACATCAGATGTGAGAAAATATGAAGACCATGAAACCACCACCTACTCACCCCAAATCTCCAAAAGGACAGAGCAAGTTCCCCTCTGATCCAGCAATCGGTAAAAGTCATTCCGATATGTTAACCTGCAAATACACAACATAGGCGGTTACATCGCAGCATATCCCCCATCGTACTTTCTCATGCCTCAACACCGTTCAAACAAACAATCCCACGCTAAAATAACTCACTATGTAACTGTCAGGACATGTATATCCAACGTCCTCGCGGTAGCTGGCGTTCTACAATTGCGCCATATTGAAAACTCCATATATAGTGTGTGTTAAAACGTGGGCGCCATCTTGTAATCATCATTCCACCTCATAATTGCACTTATCATTCCGATATGTTAACCTGCAAATACACGACATAGGCGGTTACATCGCAGCATATCCCCCATCGTACTTTCTCATGTCTCAACACCGTTCAAACAAACAATTCCACGCTAAAATAACTCACCATGTAACTGTCAGGACATGTATATCCAACGTCCTCGTGGTAGCCGGCGTTCTACAATTGTGCCATATTGAAAACTCCATATATAGTGTGTGTTTAAACGTGGGCGCCATCTTGTAATCATCATTCCACCTCATAATTGCACTTATAAACAAATAAATCATCCCCCCAATGCCCAATACGCAATGAGCGGAGCAAAAAAGTATAATACAAAAGTTATATACCAGAATCATGGTACTGGTCGGTATATATATAAAATTATATCATCAGAAAATCAGCGGTGACGGTAATAATCGCGCTAGCATCAGACTTGCTGATTTTCTGCTGATTGTGTGATTTTTGTCAATAGGAGTTACCGGTGTTGTTGTCTGACATTTTGGAAGACGACGTTGGAACAGATTTATACGGTAACTTTGGAGTTATACTACCATGGGGCAATTGGATTTTTTCTTGAGTTATTGGGGTGTCTCTTTCTTCTGGCGGGATGACCTTTTGTGTATGATATGTAGGTATTGTATAGATGTAGGCGAGACATATGGGGTATCTTTTGAGATTTGACGGTGCACTGTCATAAAATATTTAATAATATTTTTTAGGGAGTTGAGTTTGGGAGAAATTTTGATGGATGTACAGTGCTTTGGATTTTGGTGAATTATGATAACAGGTGTACTTTTATAGTGCTTATTATGTTCCATTATCTGGTGGTGGACTATGTACTATATCTGTCACAATATCGGGTGTTTCGAATACTTGGGATTCGGTTTCATTCTCTTCTTCAGCACAGAATTCTTTTTATACTACATGGTTATTATATGTGTGATATATATATGGGTATGGGATTTTATTTATTGTTATTATTATTTGGATTGGAGCCCTGATGAAGTCATTGTGCTCTACTTAAGCACGACTAAACATGTGTTGGCTGCTGTTTGGACTTATTTACAATTGGCTGCATCAATTTGGATTTGTTTGGAGAAATAAACTGACTTTGGAAACACAGAGATCCGGCACAGTGGATTTCATAATTGGACTTTTGTATTCCTGTGACTGTGTCATCTGATATTTTGACCATTGTGGAGATTGTACATTTTTAGTGCTCAAGGAGAAGTGTTTATGTTTAACGATTCGCCCTTGCAGATCTGAGTGGGTGTGTTTGGTAACCACACCTTCTCCTCTGGTAGCACCTGGACTATTCAGGAATTCTATATATACTATTTTTCCCTGTACTTTGCGGAGCGCCCTTTCGCTTGCTGGTTACCAATTTATAGTATATACAGGCTAATTTGTATGCAGAACAGTTTTTGAGGGACAACAGTGCCAGCCTTAAGCCCCATTCTAGAAGTACCCGGTGGACTCCCTCAGATTTTGAAGAGATGAAGAAGTTTTTGGGATTACGTTTTTTGATGGGCTTGCTAAGGAAGCCATCAATGTCTTCATATTGGTACACTAGTCCCTTGATAGCAACGGCTATATTTCCAGCAGTCATGAGTCATGATCGGTATTTGCTTCTGCTTCGGATGATGCATTTTGTTGATAATGGTTTAGCGTTGCCACGAGATCACCCTGATTGTGACCGTCTGTTTAAGATTCGGCCTGTCCTTGATCACTTTGTTGATCATTTTTCTGAGATCTATGCTCCTGGTAAAGAAATAGCAGTGGATGAGTCTTTGGTGTTGTTCAAGGGCCGCTTTGTTTTTAGGCAATACATTCGTAGTAAGAGGGCACGCTATGGAATTAAACTGCATATGCTGTGTGACAGTGGGACTGGATATGTCTCTAATTTCAGGGTGTACACCAGTCAGGAGTCCAGCATTAACCCCCCTGGTTGTCCTTCCACTAATGGAGTGACTGAGAAAATTGTGTGGGAACTAGGTAGAGGATTATTTAACAAAGGCCACCATTTTTCTCGGAAGACTTTGGGGAGCGCAGGGTGGAAGGAAATTTGTGGATCCACACAGATTCCAGAACTTTCCACCACAGAAATGTGGGGAAAATGTGTTTTTCTTGACAATTTTTTAGGTTTGCAAGGGATTCTGGGTAACAGAACCTGGTGGGAGGTAGTCAAGTCACCCCATCATGGATTTCCCTGGGTGTCTAGTTTTCAGAAATGTATAGGTTTGCTAGGTTTCTTTAGGTGCCGGCAGAGCAAGGGTTCAAAAACTACAGCTAGGCACTTTGCCAAAAAAGGTCATTCTTCACTGCGAAATTGAGGTGTGACCACGTTGCGTTTGGCGCCGTTTCCTCTTGCAGGCACTAGGCCGACCCACACAAGTGGGGTACCATTTTTCTTGGAAGACTTTGGGAAACGCAGGGTGGAAGGACATTTGTGGATCCACGCAGATTCCATAACTTTCCACCACAGAAATGTGGATAAATGTGTTTTTTTTATCAATTGTTTAGGTTTGCAAGGGTTTCTGCATAACAGCACCTGGTGGGAGGCAGTGAAGTCACCCCATCCTGGATTCCCCTGGGTGTCTAGTTTTCAAAAATGTATAGGATTGCTAGGTTTCCCTAGGTGCCGGCAGAGCTAGGGTTCAACAACTACAGCTAGTCACTTTGCCAAAAAAGGGTCATTTTTCATTGCGAAATTGAGGTGTGACCACGTTGTGTTTTGCACCATTTCCTGTTGCAGGCATTAGGCCGACTCACACAAGTGGGGTACCATTTTTCTTGTAAGAATTTGGGGAACGCAGGGTGGATGTAAATTTGTGGATACATGCAGATTCCAGAACTTTCCAACACAGAAATGTGGAGAAAATTAGTTTTTTTGGACAATTTGTTAGGTTTGCAAGGGATTCTGGGTAACAGAACCTGGTGGGCGGCACTCAAGTCACCCCATCCTGAATTTCCATGGGTGTCTAGTTTTCAGAAATGTATAGGTTTGCTAGGTTTCCCTAGCTTCCGTCAGAGCTAGGGTTAAAAAACTACAGCTAGACACTTTGCAAAAAAAGGGCAATTTTTCACTGCAAAATTGAAGTGCAACCACGTTGCGTTTTGCGCTGTTTCCTGTCGCTGGCACTAGGCCGACCCACACAAATGAGGTACCATTTTTCTCAAAAGACTTTGGGAAACGTGGGGTGGGTGGAAATTCACGGATCCACGCAGATTCAGAACTTTCCACCACAGAAATGTGGGGAAAATGTGTTTTTTTTTACAAGTTTTTAGGTTTGCAAGGGATTCTAGGTAACAGAACCTGGTGGGAGGCAGTCAAGTCACCCCATCATGGATTCCCCTGGGTGTCTAGTGCACAAAAATGTAATGGTTTGCTTGGTTTCCCTAGGTGCCGGCAGAGCTAGGGTTCAGAAACTACAGTTAGGCACTTTGCCAAAAAAGGGTCATTTGTCACTGCGAAACTGAGGTATGACCATGTTGCGTTTTGCACGTTTTCCTGTCGCATGCACTAGACCGACTCACACAAGTGGGGTACCATTTTTCTCGGATGACTTTGGGGAACGCGGGGTGCATGTATATTTGTGGATCCACGCAGATTCCAGAACTTTCCACCACATGAATATAGGAAACATTTGTTTTTGGGGACAATTTCTTAGGTTTGCAAGGTATTCTGGGTAACAGAGCCTGGTGGGAGGCAGTCAAGTCACCCCGTCCTGGATTCCCCAGGGTATCTACTTTAAAAAAATTTATAGGTCTGCTAGGTTTCCATAGGTACCGGCAGAGCTAAGGTTCAGAAACTACAGCTAGGCACTTTGCCAAAAAAGAGTCATTTGTCACTGCGAAACTGAGGTATGACCATGTTGCGTTTTGCGCGTTTTCCTGTCGCATGCACTAGGCCAACTCACACAAGTGGGGTACCATTTTTCTCGGATGACTTCGGGAAACGCGGGGTGCATGTATATTTGTGGATCCACGCAGATTCCAGAACTTTCCACCACATGAATATAGGAAAAATTTGTTTTTGGGGACAATTTCTTAGGTTTGCAAATATTCTGGGTAACAGAGCCTGGTGGGAGGCAGTCAAGTCACCCCATCCTGGATTCCCCAGGGTGTCTACTTTTAAAAAATGTATAGGTTTGCAAGGTTTCCCTAGGTGCCGGCAGAGCTAGGGTGCAAAAACTACAGCTAGGCACTTTGCCAAAAAAGGGTCATTTGTCACTGCGAAACTGAGGTGTGACCATGTTGCGTTTTGCACAGTTTCCTGTTGCATGCACTAGGCCGACTCACACAAGTGGGGTACCATTTTTCTTGGATGACTTTGGGGAAGGCGGGCTGGATGGAAATTTGTGGATCCACGCACATTCCTGAACTTTCCACCACATAAATATAGGAAAAATATGTTTTTTTGGACAATTTCTTAGGTTTGCAAGGTATTCTGGGTAACAGACCCTGGTGGGAGGCAGTCAAGTCACCCCATCCTGCATTCCCAAGGGTGTCTACTTTTCAAAATGTATAGGTTTGCTGGGTTTCCTTAGGTGCCGGCAGACCTAGGGTACAAAAACTACAGCTAGGCACTTTGCCAAAAAAGGGTACATTTTCACTGCGAAATTGAGATGTGACCACGTTGCGTTTTGCGCCGTTTCCTGTCGCAGGCACATGGCCGACCCACACAAGTGAGGTACTATTTTTATCGGGAGACTTAGGGTAATTCATATTTGTAAATCAACTGTTATTACCTATTGTTTTTCATGCAATTCTCCCTTCCAAATGAAAGACATTGTGTAAAAAAGAAGTCATTTTGAAAAAAGACCAATAATTCCCATGCTAGTATGAGTATTCCCAATTTTGAAAATGTGCAAATATATACTGTTTATATAAACTCCATCATTTGTACCCAATTCAGAAATACATAGGTGTCTTTCATACCGATTTTTCCCTGTATACATTTTCCCAGAATAATTGTTCTATACCCAGTACATAATAAAACACCATTGCAAATTGCTGCTCAGTTTTTGGCTCTGGGTTCGTCGGTTCTTGGGGAACCTACAAGTCCTATATATCCCCACAACCAGAAAGGTCCAGTGGATGTAACTGTATATTGCTTTCAAAGAACTGTCATAATTACAAGAAGTGACAGGGGAATACGTTGAGACAAAAGGCTGTGTTATTTAACAATTTTTTCATTTTTCCAATATTTAACTGTTAGTTTCTATAAAGAACCCTTCATGGATTTAGACAAATTACCCTTTTCTGAATTTAGAATTTTATCTACTTTTCTAAAATGTATAGCTTTCCAGGATCCATTATTGCTTTCATACTCATTTTTACCATTACCATTACCTGGAAGGAGGTTGAAACCACTAAAATAGCAAAAATAGGCTATGTCCCAGAAAAATGCCAAAACTGTGTGAAAAATATTGGTTCTCTAACAACAGACTGTCATTCCCTAAAAGCTGGAAAAACTGTGATTTCAGCCCCACAACCCCTTTTTTGATAACATTTGCAGGGAAACACCTAGAGGCTTTCATTTGCAGCCCATTTTTCCAATTTTTCAGAAAAAAACGAACATTTTACTATATTTTGCTTAATTACTGGGACCCCTCCAAGGGAATCCACAAACCATGGGTACCTTTACAATCCTCATGATTTTGGAAGAAAAGGATGCAAAATTGGCGTGGATACCTTATGTGGTTGAAAATTTACAGGGGCCTAAGCGCGCACTACCCCAAATAGCCAGAAAAAGGCTTAGCACAAGAGAGGAAAAGGCCTAGCAGCCAAGGGGTTAATCTGAACACCCATTGTTGTTCTTTCTAAAACAGTTGTAATTCCTGATTTACTTTTTCTAGAATGATCCAGCGGTAATCTTTTACAGTGTGTATTTGTTCCATATAATGAACTGACATTTTGGTTGTTGCACGCCCGCATCTGAGATTGCTGCTGTGCTCGCATATTCTGTTTATTATTTTACGGGTGGTCATCCCTATGTAATGTAAATTGGTCTACCCATTGGGAGTTACAATTAGTGAAATGTCTTAATTATCAAGTGGTTTTGTTTTTAAATGTTATCAGTTTAGTTGTCTGAGTGAGATGGCAGACACTGTGTATTAAGATACTGCAACTACCACATGGGTGATGTCCTTTTCTTGGGGTAAAGGACTCCTGGTTCTCTCTTGTGTCATCGGTTTTACATGGTCGTGTGTGGACTAGCATGTCACGTAGATTACACCCCCGTTTGTGTGAGAACATGGGTTTTGGAATGTGTAAAGTCCTGCTCTTCAGTGTGCGCCAGTGTTTGTTTATGATTTTGCTCACGTAGTTAGATGGTTCACTGTAAGTTGTAATATATATTGGTCTTCTTTTTTCGTTTTGAGGTAAGGTCTTTATCAGTGCCTCCTTGTTATTGTTCCTCTCTCATTTCATAGCATAAGATATGAATTGTGGGTAGTTCCTTGATTCTAGTTTGGATGCTAACCGCTCAGCCTGCCTTTTGTAGCTTCTGAGTCTGGTGCATTCCGTCTGTGTCTCAGAAATTGACCAAATTGTAAGTTTTCCCTGACGTGTCTCTGGTGGAAGCTGTTGAAAAGAACCAGGCAATTATTTGTTGTGGGTTTCTCGCGGGTGGTTGTCCTTAGGGTACCTTCATCTGGGAAGAAGTTGAAATCCAGGAAGACGACTTCTGTTTTTGACAGAGTATGTGTGAATTTTAAAAAGTCATTCTGTCTGTTTAACCACTTTAAGAAATCCAAAGCTGTGGTTTCATCACCCTGCCATATAACTAACACATCATCAATGTATCGCTTCTATATGTTTATGTGTGCAATTTATAGGTTGTGCAAGCATAGCATTTTGTGTTTCTCTAGATGAGAACATAGAGACCAGTTATGCTAAGGCGCGAAGATGCTGCCTATACCGGTTCCCATGCTTTTGTAAATATAGGGTCTCTTGAAATCTGAAGAAGTTTTCTGTTAGTGACCATTTGCAGCATTTCACAACCACATTTCTCGGGGTCTGAAGGTTCCAATCTACCTTGAATAATACATCCTCAATTATATTGGGAATCTCAATGTGTGGATGACTAGTGTACAGACTTTCAGTGTCTAAACCCATCAGTGGTTGTTTATCAGGGTCAAAGCCTATGTTTTGTTGTAGTCAGTACATCTTTACTGTCTTTTAGATACGTATCTAAGGTCTGTATGATCAGTCTTCGAAAAGCATCTGCAAACCTGGATGAGGGTTTCAGTATGACCAGACACTATTCCAGACACTATGGATCGCCCTGGAGGATTTTCTAGATACTTGTGTATCTTCGGGATGATATAGACTTACCGGGTGATAGGAGGCTTATTAACTAGGAAATCACTTTCTTTCTGACCTATCCACTCGTGTGCAAGTGCTTCCTCTGTCATGCTCACTATGTGTGCGCTGAGTGATCCGGTAGGGTCCTGTGTCAGTGGTTCATAGTTTCTTGTGTTGTTAAGTTAATTCTGTCAATTATGACCAATGCACCTCCATTGTCAGTGGGTTTTATCACTAGGTTTTTGTCCTCTGCAAGCTCTTTTATTGCTAGCTTTTTTTCTTTGGTGGTGTTTTGCAATGTTCTCAATGTGTCAGGATTGATTTCTCTGATCTCTTTTTTAAGACAGATTTTTCAAAAACTAGATTTTCAACTGGAATAGCTGCGAATGGTAGAGTAAAAGATGATTTTACTCTGACACTTGTGTCACCTTATAGGTCCATCTCCATGGGTTTGTCCGTGAAATAGGACCTTAGTTTAAGTTTTCTAATGAACTCATTGACTTCACAGCTTAATTTGAATTTGTCTAGATATGCTGTGAGGACAAAACCAAGGTCTTTCACTAGTACCTGTATTTTATGGTGGGGTGAGAGTTCATTGTGTAAGGTTTAAGTTATATCCTGTTTGGGTATTCATGGTAGCTGGGCTCTTAGCTGCTCAGCCAATGTGAGTTTTCTGAGTAGAATGTTGGTGTGGTGATGATGAATGGAATGCATGGGTGCCTGTGTGATGAGGGTGTAGTATAGCTTATGGGTCCATTGTCAACATTTGCTAAGTTAGCATAAGCTTTGTAGCCATGAGGCTGCTTTTGTGCATGACACTGCAAGTATATATTTCGCAAGACTTTTTGTACACCTTTCACATGAGAACTGTCTGCTTTTCGCGTTCTCTGCTGTGCTCTAAGGTTTAGTCTGCACTCAATGTACAAGGTTGATCAACAATGCCCCCTGTTATTCTCTTCTGGTCAGTCCATCGCACCTAGACATAACATACTACCCACAACTGCACTACTGGAAATTGTGTGCTTTAATATTGCAAGCAAGACATGTTTTGACACACTTGGAGAGACACCTTTCCAGAGGGAAGAGCTTTTCTTGTCCTGCGATGTGGACCTTTCATCCAGGCCTTGAGGTGTGGGGTCAGCTGACAAAGCCCAGAGGTCTTGTTTTTTATAATAAACTATCACTTACCACGGGGAGGGTGGTTAGGTCTCTAACTCCTTTTTCCACTGTCTTTATAAAATGATATCCCCGTTTGTATTCTATGGAATTGTGACAATGCTGACTATATTGTGTTTATGTATTTTGCTGGTAGTAACGGCATGTGTACTGTACCATAGAGCGAGTTAGTTAAAATAAACATTTTAAACTATACAGCGTCTCTGATTACTCGCATTGTGGACAAGTATGTGATAGTGAGCGAAAGAGTAGTCTGGCTCCCGCGATTCCCAAGAGAGAGTGACGTGTTCTGGGTTGTCTAATCATTGGTAGCTTCTCTGTAGATGGAGAACAAATGAGACACTATAGCTAGTCGATTTGGGATTTTGGGTACTAATGTGGTAGGTTGGTACACCCCTATTAACTGATGTCCCGTTTTCCTAAGCATAGTTCTGTATATGTGCAGAAACCCAGCAACATGGCGCCACCAACGTTTTGGTCTGGTTCTTATCTGCAAGACGCTTGAGTAGTGCTTTTGCTTGTCCACAATACCCTCACTTCTGTCTCCGGAGACAGCTGTGATGGTGTAACCTCCTGTACTGATGTTTTTATAGGTTAATTCAAGCTTGAAGTTTTAAAAAAGTGTTCTCTTTCTTTAATCTTAACCCTTGTTGTGCTTCCGCTTTTTAAGTAGTTGTTCTTTACTTTTAGTGATGGGGCATAACATTGTATACACAAAGTGGGCTTCCCCTAGTTTGGGTTTCTAGAAAATCCTACAGAGTTTCGCCGAGATGAGGCACCAGTGGGGGCATCTCATAAAAAGTGACGGACTGGCCTCACACACTGCCCGGTGTCATGCTTCATCATAGGCTGTCCTCGCCCTGTAAAAACTTTGTTTGATAGAGGGCGGGCATGCACCTGGAGACAGAGATGCACTTCTAAAACTAAGTGGTGGCCCGTGAAATAGTGAGAGGTGATCTAAAAACCATTACATTTGTCAATAAACTACTTTTATTCAGGGAGTAGATGCATGTATTAAAAGAAGTGACCAGTGATATGGGAGATTATTTTCCCTCCACAGTATTAAATGTGGTCAACATGTTTCTGCTTAAGTCTCCCTGTAGGGTACATAGCATTCGTCAGGACCAGTGTTTTTTTTAATTATGGGCGCTTCCTTTTTACACGTAGTGTGAAAAGGAACTACCACTAGAGGGTTGGTGGTCGTGAGTATCAGGCTCCACGGTCAGTGTAATACTAGTGTGAGTGATTCCTGGTATACTATCCTACTTGCTCCATGGGAGGTCGTGGGTGGAAGGGCCTACTGTGACATTTGTCTACTTCAGCGCTTCCAGCCATTCCATCTACGATCGTCCGCTCCGCCCCCCCACCGTGGAGCAGAGGATCGTAGATGGAACGGCTGGAAGTGCTGAAGTAGACAAATGTCAATGTCAAATGTCAAAATGATTACCGTGATTCTAAAGGCAGCACAATTAACCATAAAACACTTTGGGTTCGAGTGGCAGATCTTAAACAGTGTCTGCCCCTCACACATGTTATACATACTCTTGCCCATCAGCGTATGGGAGCACACGGGAATTGTTTGACTGATGAAGCAGCCAAATCTGCAGTAGCCACGTGTTCCGTAGCAGCTGTCACAAGGTCCATGATAAGATTGATAATTACATTTTATCAGCAATAGCTGCATATGGGGAGGGCTCTAATTATCCACAGGATTTCCCTTCGAAGTATTCTTATCAGTCAACTCCCGAAAAAGTTCCTTTTGCTACAATACCTGACATTAGAGATCGGCTGATTCCCAACATGGACTGCAGACACATTTTCATCAATGCCGCACACAAAGGTTTGGCTTTGGCCCATGCCGTAGTGTCTGCGACTGTTTCTATTTTGCAACAAAATTATTGGTGGCATGGTTTATATAAACAGACCCGTAATTATGTACTTTCTTGTGACATCTGTCAACAAATTAAGCCTTCTACTGTAACACAACCACCACAAACATCGCTTAGCATTGCCAATCGGCCTTTTGCGTGTGTGTATCTTGATCACTGCGGTCCATTTTCTTCTGATACTGCATATAAATACGTTTCAGTTGCAGATGATTCGTACACTAGATTCCTCTGGGTTTGACCACAACGCAGTGCTGATGCTCAAAATGTCATCAGGGATTTTCGTGTCTTTGTAGGGATTTTTGCCTGTGGCACCTTTCACTCTGACCAGGGTCCAGCGTTCGCCTCTAAGGCGTACAAGGATGCAATGAAGTCCTTGGGGGTTCTGGTGCAGTTTTTGTCTCCATACAGGCCTGAGGGCAACTCAATTGTAGAGCGAATGAACCGTGACTTAAAGCAATCCTTGACAGCTGGAGTCTTAGGTACTGGCAGGAACTGGTTAGCCCATTTGTGTGGCGTCCAATGTGCACTTAACCGCATCGCTGCTAGAGCGATTCCCCTGCTGTGCTGGACAGCAATAAAAACGGGTGTGGTCATGACGAGCTCAGCTCGTCATGAGCACAGGAGCACTGTCCTGCATGACGAGCTCAGCTCGTCATGAGTATGGAAGGGGTTAATAATCTCCCTAAAAGACCTCTGGGTGGGCGCACCCCATACGAGATGCTGTTTGGCATCAACATTTTTGTTCCAGACATTGATGGTCTAGACATTGCGGCGGATGCCGCGGCATTTAACGTAGATAATCATTCTACTATGTTACAAGGGACCCATGCCAGTCTTGCTACTGAATATTTGTCCTCAGCAACTGATACAGCACTCCTGAATCCGGTGATTGACTGGCTGCCTAAAGTTGGAGATCTGGTGCGACAAAAATTGGAGAAAAAAAGGGAATTTTATCCCTCTTATCGTGCACCGGTTCCAGTGCATGGCTTAAAGGGTACTCAAACAATAATTTTACTCCTCTTCCTGGTTGTAAAGACAACGGATACATTTAAGTAGAAAATGTCAAGTTACAACATCTGGCTGATTCTGAATAGTGTAATGCCTGCTGTTTTGTGTCCCACAATTTCAAGGACTTGTGAGAGTGGAACGTCTTCCAGTATACCACATGACACTGTCATTGAGATGGACCCTGTTGTTGACCATTCTTCCATTCCCCCAGCGTTCTCCTGCAATGCGGAGGCTGAATACAAATATCCCACAAGTGAGTCTTTGCATGATATGCGGATAGTCCTTTGCACCATGGCATTTTTCTCCACCTCCTACAGCGGCCCATCCAAATTGACTATTTTTTTCTCCTGTTTTAAACTGACCTATTAGGTCCCTCTATGGACATACGTCTGGTTGGTCATTATCTTAATTTTTCTCTTCATGTCAATTGGATTTATAACTGTTTTCTTCCTGCTCATCAATGGTCACTATTTGCCTGAAAGCTCTGCTGTGAACTTGGTTAATGGTATTCTGGCCCCCCAGTCATGTTCCCACATCATGAAGCGAGACCAGACTCTTGTTAACATTTCAGCGTTCCCAGTTTCTGATGGTTTTGTCTGGGATAAAGTGGATTATCAGGTCCATGGTCCGACTGAAGTCATCAATGTACCATACATTTTTCGTGTTTCTATGGGTGATGTGGTGACACGGGACATACGTTCTGATGATTGGGATCTGCATGCCATACAAGCCTTGATTTCTGATTTAAAATATTATGCAGCTTTTGATGTTGAGGATTCATATATGAATTCTGCCAATTATGCCGATCTGCTCCGTTATCAGCATTATGAGCATCATTTCCTACACAAGACTAATACATTACGTCCTGTGGTTAATTACACTCAGTGGGAACATTGCCCAAAACTGTTAAAAAGAAGCTCGAAAACACTTAAAAATAAGTTTACATACTTTACAGACTTTGATAGGTCAAATCCTGAGTTGTATTGTTTTAAACTGAGTAGTTCTCCCTCTCCAAAAGTCATGATGAACCATAGTAAATTAACTTATTCCACTTCTTTCCGACTTGAACTATTACTGAAAGGTTATGATTATTGGAAGGACACAGTTGATTTAAAATCCATCGGGGGTTCTAAGAACTGGCAAGTGTGAGGCACTGAGCCATTATATCATGCCTGCCTCATCCCAGCACAGATTTTATTTCTGAATACTACAGTGTACCAAACTACATGCTTTGGTTTGGCTAGTGCAAAGAAAAGTAATGCCCCAGGCATTCCCACTTTAGCTGAATATACTAACTGGCACTCATGCACAAATTATACAATTGAGTCATTACAGACTTTGGGCCATATGCATCAACATCCTCATTTGCGATTCTCAAATAGCGATTTTTTGGAAATCGCTATTTGAGAATTGCAAAAAGGGATTATGTAAAAAATCACAATTTTTTAGCGATTTCTTAATATTCCTTAATTGCGATTAGCAAATTGTGAAATCACAAATATGGAATAATTTCCCAATAATTTCTGTGGGCCAGGAGTCCCATAGGAATGAATGGGAAGTTATTCTCAATTTGCGATTCACAATTTGAGAATCGCAAATTGAGAATACTTTCAAGGGTGTCATAAGGACACCCTGATGCACCCCTGAAATTTACATGTGTGCGCATACGGCGCAGATACATGCCCTAAAAGCATGTATGTGGGCCACATGGCACCTTCACAAATGGCAAAAAGTGCATTTGTGAAAGAAATCGCAAATTACCACCAACTTGAAGTTGGTGGTAATTTGCGATTTCTTAAGGAGAAATCGCAAAACTTCAGTGGTTGCTGCATAGCATTTAAGGAATCACAATTTGCGATTCCTTAAATGCTTACGCAAAGTTAAGGAATTACAAATTTTGCGGTTCCTTAAATTTGCATTGTGATTATCCTCATACATACCGTTTTCCGAATTTTGATTCGCAAACGCTGTTTTTTTGCAATTCGCAGCGTTTGCAAATCAAAATTCGGTTGATACATATGGCCCTTTGTTTCAAAATAATTCATTAAATGTATCTGAAATGGATCCCCAATGGTGGTGGCTTTGGTAGTCAAATTCAAATGCCTGCCAGCTCTGTTTTCATAACACTACTTTAGGCTACATGCAAGACAGACCTGACCCAAGATTTCCTGATTCTATTCTGTAACAACCTATTCTTTGGTAAATTATGTCAACAGTGGTTGCAGCACTCTACACTATCGCCTGTTAAACAACATTTATCGTTGTTATCCAACAATATTAATTTGGCCGATTTGGCCTAGGGTTCCTAGGACAAAACGATGGATATACGCTGCTTACAATGAAACCTGGAAACTTTCACAAATTGAAGCAGCATCTCGTTTGCGGGAAATAGACCAGGCTAACTTAGAAAAAGTTCTAGCTGTTGTCGACAAAAGTATTAATACACTGTTTCTCGCATTTATACATTAAACAATATTGTTTCCTCTGTTATTGACATTGTACAAGAAGATGTGTCTCTGTTATATCATGGTCAGAATCAATTGCGTTCTGTAATTCAATTTGCATGGACCTTGCAAACTCTTAAAATGGGAAAAGTACAGTGGGATCATTTAAATGCAACTGCTTTGTTTTTACCGTTTAACTTAACAGACAAACAGCAATTCATGTCCATGAAAGATGCTATATACACATTTCTGCACATTGAAAAAATAAATTCTTTACCTTTTTCTGTCGCAGAAACTGACTCTGCTGTTTGGTTAATCCATGGGATTAGATATTTTCCTTTCTCACTGTTTAAATCAGCTCTTGTATGAAACATTACCCTTTGGGCCGCTTTGAACCCCTTGAAAGCGCTTTTTTGCATGAACTGTGATCTTTGCCTTTTACCTATTGATGTTTAAGGGAAGATACAAAGTATATCTTACTGGAGAGGACAGTGATTCCACAGTAGGTCATTCCCTGGTATGCAAAAACACAAAGTTGCATGGAGCATGAAACATGTCTGCTCCAAACATCATTTGTGTTTTAAAAGGTAAACAAGTTCCTGCAAAAATTCCCATGTTCACTCTGCTACTAGCGGTAGTTATCTTATTTTACATAACCAAGAATGCTGTGGCTTGCTTGCTGGTATACCATACATTGTAATGGTTTCACAGCACATCATTTGTTGCAATATTGTGCTTTTTCCACCCCCGGGTGGGCCGCTGGATAGTTTTGTTTGGCCTTCAATACCAACTTTGAAAGCAGATTTCAACAAGTTGAGCAGATTAAAGGTGCTTTTAACCTAACAAAAAGTACCCCTTACTTCCGCACGAGAAACCTTCAACCTGCAGGTGGCTAGCACTGCGACTGAAGTTCAAATGCTTCTAAACTCTAACCTCCCACAACATTTTGGGGAGCTCATCCATCGCATATTTAATGCGTTGACTACTCAAGGCCTGGCACATTTTTTTGAGGCTGTGAGGCTCTGGCCTTGTGACTTCTATTCAGCCTATATTTAGTGTAATACCTGCATTCATTCATTCCTTCTTTTTCAGCATCTTTGGTGGGTTTCCCTTAATATTGGTGTTAGCAGCTGGAATACTGCTTCTGCTGTGCCTGCGCACAATGGCTGCCCCTCTTTTGGTACTGCACATACCAGGCCGGCTCTAATTGCTCCGTGACCCCATGCACGGATGCTTCGGTACATTACCGGTACATTACCACTGGTAACACTCAGTGTGTCTTATGGGTTGTCCTTCCATTTTGCATATTTCACTTGTGTGCAACCAGTCTTTTCGTGCTTGAGATATCAGTCTCATGGGCGTTGGATTTATGCCTTTCCAATACGTCATGTCCGGACCCGGATTTCGACCAGCTAATGGGCCCCTTAGTGCCTCATGAGCAGGTCTGTTATGGGATTGGGTAAATGGCACGTGCGGCTGCACTTGGAATTTTTTGGCTCAATGGGATATCTTTGAGGCTTCACAGAATCTCCTACTTCAGAGTTATATTGAATATCACGCAAGTTATCCAGCAATGATAATGGAGGCACCCAACTATGAAGAACACTCTTGTACATTCACCTGGCTAAATTGGATGGTGTCTCTTTTTTCTACTGACGACAATGATGTCCTTTGAGAGGGTGTTGCATGGTGATGAGGTACAGTGAGTTTGGAAGGGGATATGAGTGGGGGGGTATGTATATTGCTGATGAGGAACAGATGTCAGGTTGGGCCTACCGACCCAGTACTCTTGCAACCCCTTGTGGTAGTAAAACTTTTATCCACAGAGTAAGGTTTCCCATTTGGGCAGTCGCCATGCACTCTAATCGAGTCTTTTAAAATATAAGGTTATTGAACTTCATCTTAATCAAAATTGTTCTACACAAGTCATTTTAAGTGAAAGTGTTTGATGTTATGGCTGCACATCTAGTCAAGCTCCACAGACTGTTAATTGCAAAGGGCATTTGGTCACATACCTAATATTTTCCAATAAGTGATTCTTGACATTTGTCTTTCTTTCCCCAGTTCCGCTTCACACAGTACACTCCCTCCTATTGTCTTGTTTTTTCTTTTAGAGTTTGCTTACAGTTCAAGCTCTTAGTTGCCTTTGCAGTGGCAGTCATGTTGTTGATGCCTCACTGCATAAGACCTGGCATTTTACAGTCTTACTGGCACTTTATGCTCTGCTGATTTAATTTAGCAGCTATGGTTTGGCCAGGATATTTGTTCTGGTGCAGTGCACACTTTATAAATATAGCGGATATTTATTTATATATTTATTTATTTGGGCTTTTGGACAGAGTTGCTTGTTGTTTTTCCATAACTCTGGAGTGCTAAAAAGTAGGAGATGTGTCAAACTATTCTGACATTTTCTCACTAACAAGACCTCAGTAGACTGAAACTGTTTTGAGGTTGCTTGTGTTCCTATCTCAAAGGAGGTGTGACTTGCCAGTTCAGTCTAGATTGTACCTATTGAAACAATACAAAGTCTGATTTGTATTATCTACAATGTAACAGTGGTTGAAAAGCAATGGACAGCACAAACAATCACCAGCGGCTCAGATTATTTAGGCATTCCTTCCATCACTTTGGTGTTTGTTGCAACAGACACCCTAAATGTGACAGTTATATCCAGATGTTTATTTTCTGCTCACTGTCCTACAGGACTCAAGCTACACCTCACGGAAGGCTAAGTAGACCAAAGTCATTCTGGATTTGCTTGTGTTCCCACCTAAAAGTGACCCGTATTGGTAGTTCCGTCTTCTGCAGCGCAATCCATGCTGCTCAACATTGTGTGATTCAGTGGCAGATTGGGAATTCATTTATTTATGGCTATGCAATCATTCTCACCTATGGACCAATCAACTTAAGTATGACCCTAAACCATATGAGGCAGAGGAAGGAGGGTATACAGATCTCTTTGATGTACTACAAAGCCTGCCTGGAGTTCTCTAAAGACTTTCAATAATAATACCGGCCCAGACTGGAACAGATGTGTTCTGATAAAATAAATACCAGAGTGAAGATTTGCTTTCTATCCCTATGATTGAGGTCCAAGTAAATCTAACGGCACATCGTTTCCATGGAAATGCTATACCTTAGTGGCCAATAACTCCAACACTTCGTCCAGACGTTATACCCCAGCCACTTGCCTTTATTTGGCACTTTGGATGTCCTGAAGAAGGTGGTTACAAACTGTCAATATCCACCAAAATGTGCATTGACCTGTCTGTGAAATACCCGGTCCGCAACATGGTCATGAAGACTGTAATACATCTGTCTTTTGAGTGACCATCAAGAGTATGTGATCTTGGGAGGGTAGGATACATTGTGTGGTATGAGTGAGCATATCTGTGTATGTGAGAGGCTAGCATGTTAATGTGGTCAATCTGTAGGGGACGTATACATTTACGTGAATGACAATGTTCACATTTGATTATTTCTCTCCAAAAAATGTAATTGTATAATATTTATGTAAAAGAAAATGGAAAAAATGATGTATACAAAGAATGTTTTTTAACTCTTTTGATACAAACAATGAGAAAATGACTTTTGAATAAAATAAATATTTTGATAAAATATCAAATTGCTGGTGCATCATGTCTCTCATGCAGGTAGCCCAATAGAGCTGGTTTCAGACCTGATAAAAGAAACACAGGCCAAGTGGGAGATTTTGATATTGATTTTGGTTGTTTGTTGTCCCCTGTTCTCCCAGACCTACATTTAAAAAATCAGAGGTGGGTCCCTGATCAGTCTGTATTGGCAGTTTGGCCAGGACAACCAAATAGGAGCAAGATCAAGACAGATTGATGAGTTAGAAGAGCTCAGTTTTCAAGGGGTGCTTTAACTTTCTAGGCTTGTGATTAGCACTTAAACCAGAGCTGAGGTTGATTGAGAGTCTCGAGCCTTGAATGGTCTTAGATTTGCAACCTTATCTCACCCTCTTGAAGATCGATGGTTGATCAGTGGGCAGAAATTCAGCATAGTTCTCTGGGTGCAAGAAAGTGAGGTGTCAGTTTCGGGAATAATGCAGAACCCTAACCTTGAAACACTTTTGGCAAATTCAGAGGAGTGGGACAGTATTCCTAACACCCGCAGGCAATCCATCTTTTAGAACAAGTCTGCTGTGGCCCAAGTTTGGAGGTTGAGTCATGAACTTGATGATGTTATGGTACATGAGACATGATAAAATGAAGGCTTCAAACAGCTTGATTCTGTTGTCTGTGTGAAGAAATTGAATAATTGTATGGAGATGTAAGGGTTAAGATTTACACACAGGTTGACTTGGGGGAAACATGAGGCTGGTAGTAAGACAATTCCAAGGTCCTTCATTTTCTGGTGATGTCGAAGTGCCACTGTAAGATTTTTAGGAGAGCAACGTCATCCTGTATTGGATTTGGGCTCTCTGATCACTAGAATATCTGTCTATGTGCTATTCATGCATAGGGATTACTCCTTTAAGCGGTGGAACATGTGGTTCTAACTCATAGCAATATTTGTTGAAATCTTGGTACAATTAGATTTGGTTTTCTCTGTTGTCTGCACACATTTAGAAATTTACCTTGATATGCTGAAGTAGGTCTAACCAGGGAACACTATGGGGGTCGATTCCGATCCGGTAAAATGCGCTCCGAATCGTCGTACGGAGCGTTTTTTCCCCGTATGAATCGTACCCGTAGACGTCCCGTACGTATGACGAAGTACGATCCGTACCAGGTGCCGAACTCCGTACGAGTCGTACAGGACTCCGTACGACTCAAATCTCCGTACGAGTCTCCCTCGGAACCCGCTGTACGCGACATCACAACGGTTCGCGGCTGGTTTTTACGACCCAGCAAGTACGATTCGTGTCGGGTACGCACCGTACGACCCTTTTCCTACGGGAGCTGAAAACAGTCATAAACGCAGAGTTCGCGCCGAAACAGGTACGGAACGCCCCCCCCCCGGGTATGACACGTACCCCCCATGATCGCAGGGGTACGGCGCGTACCCCTGCGATCATGGGGGGTACGTGCCGTACACCCAGCGTACATGGGGTACGGTGCGTACCCCATGAACGGTGGGTGTACGGGACGTACCCCATGTACGCTGGGTGTACGGCACATACCCCCCATGATCGCAGGGGTACGCACCGTACCCCTGCGATCATGGGGGGTACGTGCCGTACGGTGTGTATGTGATTGTGCACTTTTCTGTACGAATCGCCCTTACCTGACGTGGACCGTACGAATAGCGTCCCGATCACCCGGTCTGGATCGTACTCGCCGAGTCGTACGGTGTGTGTACGAGTCGTACGGAAACGGCTCCGGATACGAATCGTACGGACAGGGATTTTACCGGATCGGAATCGACCCGAATGTAGATGTTGAAGTGAAGACAGAAGATGGAATACCTCTACAGAATACTGTGCATCACTAGTGGTGAGGACAATTCAATTTAATCTAAATCTGACTTTTTGGCAGCAGCCAGTGAGTATGGATTAAATACCAGCCTAGTGGTTCAATACTTCTAGAAATATTTTGTTATTAATGGCACTACACGCCATGTATCAGTCTTTCTTCAGGAAGAGGAGAAGCTCTTGCCTCATGTTCCCAAGAGTGGTTTCAGTACCCCTTGCAGTTTGGAATCCAGTGTCGTTGTCTTGGAAAGTCAATAAATGTACTCATTCCTGCAGCTGCAAAGGACTGCTGGAGCTGCTGCTATGTGTGTTAATGAAAAAAATATTTGGGAGCTTGCACTATATAAAGCTCTGAAAGTGTTAAAATGTTTGCGAAGTTGTGAGTGGATGTGAGTCATGGACATCACAACTTTGAACACTCCTACCAGTCACCGACCCACTTATTGTAATCAAATCAAGTGTCCAGGCAACTGCTCCCGAAATAGGCAACACCACCTCACTAACTCAACTGTTCACTGATTCCCTTAGGATATGCTTCTTATAATTTTTCTTCTCAGAGTATTGGTAATACAGGATTCATTACAAGCGGGAGTCTCCACAAATAACATCTCGTCAGCATGGGAAATAAGAACTCTAAATATATAATATAGATACTATAGTGAAATACATAACATAGAATAGAACATTTGCATATGCCTAGTGCCTGTGTGATCAAGGCATGGCAATACCTCAAGGGACCTAAGCATGGAGCATACTATTTTTCTGAACCATGTACCCCCTGCTCTGCACCTTGCCACACAGTGTGCAAGGTGCAGATAAGTGGCTCTGTACAGTGTGCAATGTGCTAAAAGAATGCTTGAGGACACCATTCTACAATTGGTTCCTCTCCGCACCACTATCTACCACCCGAATGAGCACAACCTTTTGCACACCAAGAACTCTTGTGTCCAGTGCCTTCTGAGCATGTCTTATGGAAGTTCATTGTACCTGGTTGATAGCTACACCCTGCACCCAACTCCAATATCCACTGTCAAAAATGCATGTTTTTCACGGATATAGATACACGGATATAGATATGAATGATCAATGTCTATTACCCCAAACCCTACTGCCTACCTGACACATTCTTCAAACACATTTACTAGACTTAGGTTATAAGGCTTGAACTTCTTCCGTGTCCTTCTCACAGAAATTAATGATTAGTCGATGATGACATCTGTTTTTGAGAATAAAGGCTCCTGCAATTACAGTTAGCAGCAGCAAATATCTCATTGCACATTAAGTGTGCTTTTCAGACTGCAATACCACTTTCAATATACAGATTTCCTCTCGATGCATATTGAGAAAACTAACACAAAAGTCAAGTACAACTCTGGGGCCACGATTTACTTAGGCTTTCCACTGGCATTAGCACAACAGAGAGTGATGCAAAGCAGTGCAAAGTTGTGAATATTATTTCAAGTACAGCACAAGAGGTGTTTTGCTCTGGAAAGTTAAACTTTTCTTAGACCAAAAAGCCAGTTTGCACTGCTGTGTGTCAAGAAGACACCACTGGCGGGGTCAGTGCAAATACACATACATTTTGACTCAACATTTGCTCTACTAAGATAGCCAAACTGTTTTCCATCAAAAACACTAATGTGAAGCAAATACCAACAAGATGAAATGTTTTCATTTTCAAAAAACATTGCATTGCAAGTGTGTTCTAATGCACATCGCACACCCAGTGGGTGGTAACACTCTGAGCTTATTTACACATAGGAGTTTGTACTGGAAGCATATGCCTCCACAGAAAATCTTATGCTAGACAGTACACACTCAAATCTGCACCATGTTGCAAGGTGCACTGCTCAAGGACCCTTTTTTGAGCACAAGTGCTGGAGATTATATCACACGCAAAAGACACACAATTGAAGGACGGAATGCAGAAGAAATTAAAACATTCACCCCAGACAAGAGATCTGAGTTAAATCCATCATTCGTTTGCTCACCATGCCACCCCAGTTTAGACCTGGCTATATCCAAATCAGTCTTGAGCCTGTGCCCCATGGGAACAGTCCAGCCCGAACTGCCAAGCCAGGTGCTCTCTGGACTGGAAACAAGCATCCTAGGACTGGTTTCGGAGTTTCACCCCCCTTCAGCTAGAATAGCTTGATTGCAGTGGCACAGTGAGCCCGGGGTCCACGTCTGGGAATACCTGGCGCACTTAGGGGGAGAAAACCAAAGACACACAATTGATGGACAGAATGCAGAACAAATCAAAACATTCACCTTAGTCAAGAGATCTGGGTTAAATGCATCATTCTTTTGCTCACCATGCCACCCCGGTTTAGACCTGGCCATATGCAAATCAGTCTTGATCCTGTGACTTATGGGAACAGTCCAGCCCAAACTGCCAAGCCAGGTCCTCCCTGGACCGGAAACAAGCATCCTAGGACTGGTTTCAGGGTTTCACCCCTCTTCAGCCAGGATAGCTTGATTCCAGTGGCACAGTGAGCCCAGGATCCACGTCTGGGCATACCTGGCGCACTTAGGGCAAGAAAGCAAAAGACACACAATTGATGGACGGAATGCAGAACAAATCAAAACATTCACCCCAGTCAAGAGATCTGGGTTAAATCCATCATTCTTTTGCTCACCATGCCACCCCAGTTTAGACCTGGCCATATGCAAATCAGTCTTGACCCTGTTCCTCATGGTAACAGTCCAGCCCGAACTGCCAAGCCAGGTCCTCACTGGACCGGAAACAAGCATCCTAGTCCGGTTTCAGGGTGACAGGCTGTATATTTGTCAGGAACCTGAACATGGTATGCATTACCTGTGGTCAGAATTGGAGAGATTTTGTCACAGGTCCAATCAAGGTAAATGGGCATAGGCATAAGATATATTTATGGTTTCTTACATTTAGTCATTCAGAACATGTATATCTTGAAAGGATTGCACATAATTATTATTGAATGCAGATTTAAGTACTGTTACGTATGACACAGGAAGCTGAGGTGATCCCATGATGAGCCCACAATTGAAATTCTTTTGCCTATTCTTTGTAACATTGCTAACGGTTTAGAAGTTTATGTTTCTCAAAGCAGATTCCTCTCCATCCTGATGGTTATGAAATTGACTGAATCCATCTTTAGGGTTGCTATCATTGGTCCTTGTCCTGATAAAGACCCCACTTTGCAATAGTTGTTTGAGAAGTTGAAATGTAGACGACTTCAATTGTTACTTTTTAAGAAATTATTCACCTGCACATCAAATTTCATGTATATAAGTTCTGCCCCTTTCAGATATATATTTTTAATCAACATTGATCAACTTTTGTAAATGTTACTGGCACACTTATTTTCACTTTTGTCACAGATCACCTTCACTGTGCCGTTTATTTTGGAGCACCTATTGGACATTTACCATTGTGATCCTCTAAAGAAATCAATGAATTGAACATATAACTCTGTTGTGTATGTTATTTTTTATGTTGTCAAAGGAGCATAGTCTTTAAAGATCTTTCAGAGGAAGCTGTTTTGTTTATGATTTAATTTTCTAAAGTGACATTTTCAAAATTGTGACCTAAAATCTGACCTTACCATGAAAGAGGATTTTAAATTACAATTCTTCAAAGAAAATACTTGACTTTCCAACCCGCTCCTAATCAACAGTTAGCACTTATTTATTGTAATAATGTAACCCAACTTTATCGCAAGGGAGAAGTAGGCCTCACTGTAGAAACAAATTTAGCAGTTTTTCACTACCAAGACATTTCAATCTCAAAGTACATTTCCAGCATTTTAAATACAATGCACCCTGCCCTCTACGCTTTTTTGGGCTTATCCTAGTGGTGAATTTTATGAATTAAAGAGGAAGGTTTAGGCGTGGCAGAAGGTTTACAACTGCGCACACAGGCTGGAATGGCAGGCCTGAGACACGTTTAACAAGGCACTTAAGTGGATTGCACAATAAGTGCTGCAAGTCTGCCAGTAGAATTTAATCTACAGGCCTTGGGTGCATGCAGTACCACTGTACTATAGACGTGCATGTAAATTTAATGCGCGATTTGGAGTTGAGACAATTTAATCATATTTCAAGGAGAGAGCATGAGCACTTTAGTACTGGATAGCAGTGGCAAAGTGTGCAAAATCCTAAAGGCCAACAAAAATGGGTTCTGAAAACATAAGGCTTAAGGCAAAATGTTTAGGGATGACCCTGCAGAGACAGCCAAGTCCAACAGAGACGAAGAAGCACAATAGAGTGAAAGCATTGCACAGGTTGGATCTGAAAGAGCAGGACTGTATCCATGAAGCTATACCAACTCTGTTCCAATAAAGGAAATATTTGAAGAAAAAACCTTTCAAAGAAAACTACTTCAGATGATAATATTACATTCCACCTCCTCTCTCAGCACTCATTGATTGTATCTTTGTCTCTGACCCTATACTTCTTCTAGGCTAGGATCGGGCTACAAAAATATCACATGCATGCATTACATAGTGGCGGTCACAAATTTGCAGTTATCGGTAGGTCAGAGTTTCCACAGGAAGAGCATATTTTTTTCACTAATAACTTAGGCGCCAGTTGAAGAATCTTCACAATCCTTTCCACAAAAAGATGGCATCCACCTCAACCTGAAAAATATCTAGGTGAGCCCTCAAGTGGGGCCTGCGAAAATTGGAGGTGGATCCAATACATCATTTTCTGCTGTTAATTTCTATAGAAATTATGGGAAGCGACACAAACCTCCAAGAGTACTGCTGTACTGAAGACAATGTAAAATAAAATCAATATGAAAGTTGTGGGATGGGGGTGTGACAGAGAGTTGGATCCCTATGGCCAATGCCACAACATGCATGGCAAAAGGCTGTGCACAGTGGGTGGTTGGCTGCCCACAGGGGGTTGGAAGCAGGACCTGGCTGCAGGCCACGTGGTGATCACTTTTAGGCACACAGCCAAAGGCTTTCAGCAATAGGAGGGACACCAACCACCAACTCACCCCATCCTACATGCTGCATATTGATATTTTTTTACATGTTTTGGTCATACACTCTGGGGGTTGGCAGCAGGCCGGACCCTGGGGTCAACGGTATGTTGCTCACAGCCAATGGTCATGCATGGCAGGATGGTTTGCCACCTGTGGGGGTTTGGGTGCAGGGCCTGGTCACACGGCAGACCCTTTGGTCAACCACACTCTGTACACAGCCAAAGGCAATGCATGGTGGGGGTGGGCTGCCCATGGGGGGGACAAGCCTTGTGGCAATCACATGCAGTGCATGGTACACGAGGGCAGGACCCCTGCAGGGGTTTGAACACATGACGTTTTATTTCTGGTATACCCTTCTGTGGATGACTAAAAGGGCAAATAATAATATCCTGTTCACTATAGCATGGTATTGTATGGATTATAGTTCATACTTCTTGTAATAGGTATTTTCCATTAGCTTGCATCTGTAACACTAGATCTGGTCTTTTAATGGAATTAGTATTCTGCTATGTCTGACTCTGAGGATACACTAACATTAATATGCAGACATGACTTTTTAATTTTGTTAACCAGAAACAGGTGGTTTGTTCCAACAGAAGTCTTTTATTAACTGCTTTTTAGTGTTTTAATTGAACAAATGAGCGAGAAAAATGAACAGCAAAACTCGGTTTTAAAAAGACATTAAATATAACTGTTAAAACTTTTTCATGCAAAGTTAACATATCCCTGCCTCTGTACTCTTCTCTCCAGCAAATGCAGATTTGTCACAGGCCATATAATTTAGTTTAATGCGGTGGTACAGGGGGTTGCAGTCATGACTCAAGGCAGCAGTAGCTTTGGGAGGAGCTGTGTCTCCAGCCTGGACAGTTGGTAAAGGAGCTCCTTCTTTTTCATTTTGTTTTAGCTTTGCTGCATGTAGGTGCCTGCTATGGCAACAGCTTATATCTTTCCACAAGACAAAATTTCCAAAGGCGGGCTTCTTTGAAGTTCTTCCCGAGAATTCATGGCCACTGATCTTGCATATCATGAACTGTGTGGAAACACTCTTCTGTCCCTCCGGAATATTAAAACATTCCCACACAAGGGACTCGTGAGTGGTCCATGACTCATTCTCCTGTTCCCTCTTTTCGAGAGGTTGTTCTTCTCTTACCTATCCAGGAGATGCCATTAGAGTTCTACCCACAAACATTTTGGGGAAAAAACAAAAAAACAAAAACACTAGAGACTGCAGAGGGTGTGAGTGTTCTCAAGTGCCACTGCCTAATAACATCAAGAGAGTGGGATCACCCTAATGACATTAGACATTGAGATGATGTGTCCTGTGGTAAAATTTTCAGGTTCCATGATACTGCAACATCAAAAATAACATACATCTTCAATATGCCATTTTTGTATGGGTCTTTGAAGAAACCTCTATACTTAATTTTTAAATAAGCTACCTCTTCATAGTAAACACTCTTACCCTTCTTCTGTGACCCAGAACTGGAAGTAAATGTACGTGGGATTACCACAGAACTCTCTCATTGGTCTATGGATCCCAAGGTGTACCGCTGTACACATCCATCTAATTAGCCACTCAGAAGACACTCCTAAAAAAAAATCCCACACCATTTAGAAACCTGCTCAAATGATTCCTGTAGCCACCAACTAAGAAATCAGGTTATTTGTTGAAAATAGTGGAAGCTTCACTCAAATTCTAAACAAAATCCTTGACAGGATGAATCACAAAAGCCACTAAACAAACATGTGCTTAACCCTCTTGTAGCTTGGCACAAATCAGTCAGACTTAACTTAGAGGCAATGTTTAAATTATTTATGGAACACTCAACCAATAGTAAAGTGTAAACATAACACAAGAAAATACCAAACCAATTTAGAAATATAGAGTTGAATTTAACAAATAGAATGTCACCAAAATGACAAAAAGCAAACGTGTAAAATCGGAAACATAGGTTTTTAAAAGTTTCAAGTAAGAATAGTGCCAAAAAACACAGAGCACCTCTCGTGGTCATATGCGATAAAAAGAGATGAATGGAATGTTTGAATTAATCCAAGCCACCAGTAATTGCTAAGGCTGCATCCCAAACCATCACTATTTTGCACATCATACCACCTTAATTTGAATACAGCCATATGCAAATCAACCTTGACCCTGTCATTATGGGAAAAATCCAACCCAAATTGCCAGGCCATGTCCTCCCTGTGCTAGAACATAAGCAACCTAGGACCAGGTTCACCCTAGTTAGCGATTATCAGCCAGGTATGGCTTGGTTCCAGTGATGCAATGGGCACAGGGCCCATACCTGACCATACCTGGCCCACTTAGGGCGACACACTAAAATATACAAAAAGGTGATGGATGGAATGCTTGAATTAATCTCAGCCACTGGTAATTACTAGGGGCCACATCTCATTATATCATTATTTTGCACACCATACCACCTCAGTTTGGACCCAGCCATATGCAGCTCAAACTTGACCCAGCTCCAATAGGAAGAGTCCATAGGTCCTCCCTGTACTGAAAGACAACCAACCTAGGCCTGGTTTAGGCCTAGTTAAAGATCATCAGCCAGATATAGCTTGGTCCCAGTGACAACATGTGCGCAGGCACCACATCTTGGGATACCCGTCCCATTGTGATGTATTCTTATAGGTTCTGTATCGATCCCCCTATTCCTGACCCTGTTCTGGTTAACAAGTTAACTAGCAGCCATCCCATGATGCAGAAACCGTTATCTGATTAAGCCACACTACGGCACAGGAACGTGTTATCTGATTAGGTCATAACGCTTGCCATCTAATTAGACAAGCGATATTCCTCCAGCCCCTGATAAGGCATACGGAGTTCTCAAAACAAATCAAACCTATGACAACCTGGGAAAATCCCTGCGGCCATTGTTTTGATTTCATCGAGAACTTCAGCAAAAGAATGTGCTAACGACCAAGTCGTATGACATCCTTATTGACGTATCTATGTCCATCCTTACGTCAATCTCGGCACCTTACAGGTATAAATATTACCGGTATTGCCTTAAGCAAACACACGCGGTGGTGACGAGATCGGAGCAGCCAGACTTGCCGAAGCCCAGAGCAGAGCAGACCCCGCTGGCGCAGCCCCGCCTTCCTGACGCGCTGAGAACGAGACGCTGCTTTCTCCTGCCGAGAAATCCAGCTCCGGCGCTTCCGGGTAGCCCTCGCAGGCAGCCTGGAATATCGAGACCAGAGACGAGAGATACCATCCCTCATTCATCCTAGATTCAAGGTACAGAACTGAATAACCCCTTGCAGAGAATTCTTGAGTCAGTCACTTGGCAAAACAAACTTAACTTAAACTGCTACTTTCTATTCCCGCCCACGTATTAGGCTTAGGTCAGGTACACCGGGGTAGGCGTAGTTAGAAACACCAGTTGAGTACGATTAGTCAAATGTATATGTGTATGTATCTATTTTATCCATTTTAAACCACCTTATGGCTTAGAAACCATATAAATGTTTTTACAGTATTATTTTATACTTCTGCTTTTATTGTATGCACTTTACTTAACCATAAGTATTGCGATAATATCGATCCATTTCTCTTGTATGAGAAAAGAGACTGATCAATAAATAACATCTTTTATTGAACACGCCCGTCTCTTCCTTTTCTCTACAATCTGGTGAGACTAAGAATGCATGTACTGACTGAGTAAAATAAGTTGTCTTTTGTTTTCACACGACTCTAGAGATACACTCTTGATTAGGGGAGAGCAAAGTTGTCATGTTCTATGGTTGTCAGAAACTAAATCCCTTCTTGTCTATCCAGGGAGGTTCAACTCCTCCTTGCCTATTCGAGAAAGTTTCTAGTGAACTCTGAGCTAGCTGGCAAACCCAAAACTTTAAGTCTAATATCGACAATAGAAGACCTAGTTAACGTCTGGTCTAAGCCTATACTATTGAAGGTATTATTCCAATGCGCAGAGCCTATTGGGATAATAGGAACTACACTACATGGCGCCCAACGTTTGGAAAGGCGATAAAACTAACGCAAGACATTAGAGTAACTCAGTTGTGCTTTTTCACTCAGACCCCTTTTTTCCCATAATACTCCAAAGACGTCTGGAGTAGGTGAAAGGTCATATCCGCCAAACCTCGCAGGAGGAAACTCCTATGTATGGTTCTTGGTATAGTCAACGTTGAAGGATACACTGTTCCAAAATATTGTGCATCTAATCTTTGTTCCCATAAGAAACCTGATCGGCAAACAAACAAAATAACCTTCCTGACAGTAGAATGTCAGACACTGAAGAAGAAAGAGAGATAGCTAGAGTAGCAGCTGAACTCGTAGCAGCTGATAATACTATGCAAGAAGCAGACCCGGATTTAATACTCATCCCGGTCAACATAAGGAAATCTATAACTTTAAAACTTATAGAAAATGGACTGACACCTAGAGGTGGCACAGTCATATTCGTAATAGAGGCACACGAATATCGGCAGACAGAGGTATTCTATTCATGGATAAACTTTCCAGCAGCAAACACTGTAACAAAGCACTTCCACCATTACAAAACAGAGGAACCTCCTGAAGAGTACACTCCTTTCGAGGAGGTGGAAGTACCACTTAAATTTCAAGAGCACCTGCTCTTGTTTAATGGCGCCCTAAAACACAACAATCACATCACCAGGCTCGGTCCATTAGGTAGACCAGGAGCAACGTGGCCGGTCCTAGCCGGATACACACCACATCCAGACATCGAAAGAATGTCTGCAGCAGATCTTCTAATACAACTAAAACAATTAATAAAAGTACATAGACAATTTGTCCAATATGTAATGCGGACTTCAACAATCCAACCAGCAATTAAAATTCCACAGCTGACCCCTCATCAGGGGAACACAAATAAAATTACACCACAGAACATACAGTCCTGCCTAGGTAAAGTACCAGCTAAAAGGGAACAAATACCATTCTGGTTAGCACAAAAAATCACCCAAATAGAGGCGGTGTTTCCAGACACCACCCCTGTGGATAAACACAGGATTCTGACTATCTGTCTTCCAATGGGAATCGCACCACACGTGGAGGACTGTGACACTTGGGGTACAGTCTTTGCTTCCATCTACACAAAAACGCATGGTGTTCCATCCATTTCGGTAATACCAGATGTGCTAAAACAAATTCAAGACGAATACGGTCCAGAACCCGCTTTAACTCTTGGTATGAAATTACTGAAAGACTTCAAGCAGGTCTCGGCTATATTACTAGCCAATATAAAGGGAGAAGCAGCAAACGTGGCGATCCGCCAAAGGTTAAAAGAAACAGATATAGCAGACCAACCAGCTGAAATTGCCAGAATTATAGAAAAATCCTATGAGGAACTAGGTAGAGATAGTTTAGGTGGAATACCAGTAAAACCCCAACTGATTGAAAGTCCTGAATTTTTTTTTATTAAAAATCATCTAAACAGTCAAAAGAAGAACTGGGATGGAAACAAACAATCCAATCCAAAAGAAAAGAGATTCCAGTCCAGAGGAAGGTCTCCTCGGTGGAGAGAAAAATCTCCGGACCAAGGACCCAAGTCTCCCCAAAGTGAGCCCTCTGTGAAAAAATACAACCTCAGAAATAGGGATAATATAAAGAAACCGGATAGATATCAAGATTTTGATACACGTCCCTCTCAATCTTTTCAGACTTCCTCGCAGAAATCGGAAAGAAGAGGACGATCGGAACCCAGGGAAGGGCACGTCAAGTCCAAAGACAAGGAACCTGCTCATCCAAATAAGAAATTACAATTTCCAAAAAAGAAGGTAGCCAGTATTAAAGTAGTTAACAATGCCGAGAATACTGAGGACACAACTGAAAAACGGAGAATGGGCTCAGACAATGCTAGACAGCGCAGCAGAAGTGAGCATAGCTTGCAAAGTCCTTATGAATCATCTGGAGACAGTGGACACAAATGAATATCTTCAAGTGGAAACTGCAGACACCAGAGTTAGCAAACCTCACAAAATATATGAAATAACTTTACGTATAGAAGGGGATAAGACTAGAAAAATAAGGGGACTATTTTGGGATAATCTCTCCAAGGGCTATGACATCCTTCTAGCTGAAAAAGACTGGCCACCAGAGTTTGTCAGGGACTGCCCTCATGACGAAGAAATAATTATGCCTGCCTTCTCAAATCATATCCCAATTCATAAAAAATACACACTTGCCAGAAAGTGGGCAGTAGCTCAAGCTCCTGCTTTATATAAAAATCACGTAGGATGGGATGAGGACTCTCCTCCTCACAAAATCCAGTTAAAATCACAACCTACTGCACAAAGACAGTACCCAATTAAGCAAGAAGCTAAAAAACAGGTAAAAGAAATACTAGACCAATTAGAATACCAGGGGGTGATTGAAACTTGCACCTCACAAATGAACAACCCTTTGTTTCCTGTCTCCAAACCAGACAATTCATATCGTCTAGTTTTGGATTACAGACACCTTAACTCATGTTGCAAAACTTTTGCAGTGCAAAACTCGCATAATGTAGCGCTAATGAATAACATAGTGCGCAAAAAATACAAAACAACATTAGACATCTCTAATGGATTCTTTTGTCAAAATATAGCACCAGAGAGCAGATATTTGTCCGCGTTCTCAATAAATGGCGCTCAAAAACAATTCTGTCGGTTACCCCAAGGGTTCAAGAACAGCCCAGGATTATTCTCAGCAAGAGTAACAGAGTTACTACAAACATATGATGACGAAGCATTATCGTATGTCGACGACATATACCTAACAGATGATGACTTGGATACTCACTTGAAGAGAGTGAACACCATAATACTTGGGTTCGCAGCAGAAGGTTACAAATTCAACTTTAAAAAATCTAGAATTGCCCATCTAACAGTCCTGTTCTTAGGATATAAATTATCAAGTGAAGGCAAAAGCCTGGCTGACAATTTCCTAGAGAAATGTGCCGTACTCCAAGCACCTAGAACACTAAAAAACTTACAGTCAATTCTAGGCTTCCTAAATTTCGGAAGAACATACATTGCAAATTACGCAGAAAGGGTCAAGCCCCTTTATGATCTAATAAAACCAGATTTTAAAAGAACAAATTGGACTCAAAAACACACAGAAATTTTGAGATCCTTACAAACAGACATGTTAATTAAAACAAAATTAGAAACACGTGATAACACACGCAATCTTGTGATTCGAGTCATCCCAGGAAGATGCGGATTCACATACCTGACCTCTAACGAGGGAGAAAAGGTACCAATTGCATTCAAATCACACTTGTACACAGAAGCTGAAAAGAAATTCAGCATTAAAGAAAACATTGTTCATGCAGTTCAAACCGCAATAGCTAGAGAAAAAGATAAAGCTGACGGTAGACACATCACAGTCAGAACAGCAGAATCAGCCTTTGAGGCATTAACAACACCGTGTAATTTACCAACAACAGCATTGAATCCGGAATGGATACAATGGGTGAATTCAATTACAACGGACAAAGTAAAATACTACTTTGATCCAGAATTAAAAGAATTGAAAAATCTAGGATATGAAAGAACATTCCCTCTGCCAATCGACATTCTGCCCTTACGACAGTACGCTTGTGTAATCTATACAGACGGACATGCTCAACCCTCCGTTTGGGGAGAACAAGCATACAACCCCACATGTGAGATTACAAAAGAAGTGTGGCGCGGAGGTAAACTAAGACCTCTATTAACAAAAACACACTCAGTAGAAACTAATTCAGAACAACAGACTGAAATAATAGCATTGAAAATGGCGCTAGATAATGCAGATCGCAAATTCCCGACACTTATAGTGTCCGATTCATATTACTGCGTAAAATCATATAACAACGATTTGCAGAAATGGATTCAAAACGGTTACAAAGATGACACAGGTGCAACAATAAAGCAAAAACTGCTTTGGGAACAAATAGTTCTGTTACAAAAAGAACTACCAAAGACTCACGTGACACACTCACTGAGTCATCAGCGTGATGGCGTTCACGTTGCAGGGAATTCATTGGCTAAGACAGCCACAGCGGTAGCAACTAAATCGGCTTCCGTAGCTTGAAAAAAGCGTACAATGAAATACATTGATGGTGAAACAGTGCTGGCGGTAAAAACGTCATCAAAAGGCGACTGCTCAGCGCTACCGATCAACTATCCACTCAAGTATACATACATAATCGATGCAAACTCCGTCCCTTTTGCTCGAATCCCTGGAGTGGGGGATAGAGTAATTCCAAACATGGACAGGAGAACTTTGTTAATTGCAGACGCACATATGGGCGAGGGTCTCAGACACCTCAAACTAAAAGATTCTCTGGAAGAACTACAATCAGTGTACTGGTGGCCAGGCATAAGCCTGCAGCATCACATTTTTGTAAAAAAAATGCCCGGACTGCAACAGAGATCGCAGTGGCGAGAGAAACGGTATACTACCGTGGCGTTTCACTCCAGAAAGGATCAACAGTAAAAAGCAAAGCGTCCGATTAACATATACAGGCTAGTTTCCACTTATAATGTAGATCCCCAGCACTCGGCTGACGTCTGAACTGTTATACAAAGATTTGCGAGTCTAAATGGCATATACGCTAGGAGCATGCTACGTTTGACCAATGTTTTCACTTTAGCCCTCAAGCTTGTGGGGAAGCACGGCCAAATGAGCATAGCGATGCGGGATTCTTCTCACTTCCTTCCTGAGGGATACGGGATGGTGTAAAGAAAAAACCAAGGCATAAAGCTATCTATAACAGAAAGGATATTAGGTTCGGGAGCTGGGTGGGTCAAACATCTAATAAGTGTCCAACGTAGTCTAAATAACCTGCCAAGAAATTCTCTGAAGGGATTCAGTCCGTACGAATTATTGTTTGGAACTAGGATGTTAATCTTAGATCTTGACAGTCAGACTTCAGTGGTAAAGGAAAAAAGCTTTGATATCAAAGATCGTTTGGCTATTTTGCAGGACTTAACCAAAACAAGAAAAGACCTGAGCAACATAAAGTTGAAACAGCAGCCAACAACCACTGAAGAACCACCACCTGTCCCAGCAAGACCTGTCTGGATTCCAAAAGTCGGGGATCTAGTCAGAGAAAAGATCGCGGTAAAGAAGGAATTTGGGCCTTCTTACAGAAAAGCAGTTCCTGTCTTGTCTATCAACGGGACAAGATCAGTTGTACTACCGCCGCTTGCTGGTAAAAAGGAGAACCGAGTTGTATCCATCGACCTGGTAAAACCACAATCATGTGGCCGATAACAAACAGTAGGCCAAGTGGACTCCCGATAAGTAGTAGAACACCAAGATTTGCTACTAATACAGAGGTCCAAACTAAGAGGCTAATCACATTCGAAACGCCTACAGAAGAACAACAAGGACTATGCAACAATGCATTGGAACTTAAACCTCTGAAAACCCAAATAAAAACATTTAGTAGAGACACACCAACCTACAATGAAGTAACAAACGAATATGCAAGAAACAGTAATCCTGAAGCAATTGGAACAATTGACAGAACTGCATCCGGCTACTTCATAAACTTCAATGATTCCTCTGAAGACCTAAGTGAATCAAAAACACAGCCATCAACAAAAACCTTTAAAGATAAAGCTAAAGAACTTTTGAAACAACTGAAAGAAACCTATCTGATTTCTCCATGGATTGAATTTTGGGTGGGCTTTGGTGCATTTATCCTCATACTTTGGCTCATCATGGTACTAACTTTGGGACGCTTCATTGAGGGAAAATATGCTAAAATGGACACAGCAAGTCAGAAAATCAACTTGATCCTCAAGCCACACACATCTTCACACGTCGAGAAAAGAGAACTTTCTTCAGTCAACTTCACAGCCAATCCTATACCGGGTGGGGTAGCATGGGACAATACTGACTACGAAATTTATGGTCCGGTTGAGATCCTGAAATATCCACACCAGATTAAGATCTCGTTGAGTGACTTTGTAAAACCAAGCTCATTTGCTGATGATTGGGACTTTGAAAGTATAAATAATATGATGTCTGACTTAGTGATGTCTGCTAAATTTACCAAACATGATTATTTGCAGGGTTCGACTAATTATGATAGTATGTACTGTTACAACCACTATGGTAACCATTTTCTACATAAATCTGTACAACCTAGAAATGTTTTAAATTATAATCAATGGGAACATTGTGCAACCCCTCCAAAAGGAAGCTCAAGAACCTTTTACGACAAATATTCATACTTTTCAGGGTTCAACACAAGTAATGCTGAAACATTTTATTTCAAATTGTCAAATAAGACAGGGACAAAGACCATGCTAACAAACACGAAATTGATATATTCAGACTCATTTTTTGAACAAATGAATACTTTTGGTTTTGATTATTGGGACAAAATCAAAGACTTAAATAAACCGTCTATTCCAAAGCCAACAATGGACAGCAATAGCTCTACAGATGAAGAGATAGACGTAAACTATATATTAAACCAAAACAGAACACATCCTGATTGGAAACAGTGGTTGATCTGGCCCAAAGATACTAATAACTGTCAAGACAGATTCCTGAACAAAAAACAGGGGTTCAAATTGACCAGGCCAGACCCTAGATATTCCCAAAGACAACACCCAGGGATAATAACCACCTACAGTGTGGGCAAATTATGCCTTCAATGGCTACAAACTTCCACACTGACAGAAATTAAGCAACACCTAACTTTACTTACTGATGGTGCTGACTTGCGTGATTTCATTATGGGACCGCGCAAACAGCGTCAAAAACGCTTCATAGCAGCCTCTGTATATGCAGCTTACAATGAGGCCTGGAAGGTAACTCAAATTGAGACAGCAGAAAGTATACGGGAAATTGACCGTATTAATTTGGAAAAATCACTTTCTGTGGTGGACAATGGGTTAATGACTCTGTCCTCCAGAATTTTTTCTTTGGACAGCATTGTGTCTTCAGCAATCGACATAATATCGCAAGACTTACTGTTGTTACAACACGGTCAGTCTCAATTGCGTTCTATTGTACAGCTTGGCTGGACGTTACAAAATCTACGTTCAGGCTATGTGCCTTGGCGTTTAATCAACACAACGTCACTATTCAATATCTTTAACCTTACTGATAAACAAATCAGTATGGCACAGAAGGGTGCTGATGATACAATCCTGAGCATTGAGAAACTAGAGAGATTACCAATGACAATGTCAGAACGACCTGTCAGTGAATGGATAATACATGGGATAATTAATATTCCAATATCAACCTTCAGGTTTCAATACTGCCAAAAATATATACAGGCTGGCATGTACGAAAAATTGGGAAAAGGGTACATTAAGACAACATGGAACTTGCCCTATTCACATGCATGTGTCAGTAATAAAGGACAGAAAATGTTTCTTAGTGGCAATAATTGTGCGATGTCACTAAGCGGTACACTTCTGTGTAATGGAATTAGTTTGTATGGAGCCTGTGAAGGGAACTCAAATAACCTTTCATGTCACCAGCTAGGCGCACCTGCAACAGAGATAGAACCATTCCTTAAAAGACTCTATAACGGGAGTTACATTCTAATTGTGGATCGCAGATGTTGTAGTCTTATGCCCGGGACTCCTTATCTCGTAACTACGACTGCGAAGGTCATGTGCTGTGGACACTCATTGTTCCCCAGCTCCTTTCCAGACAGGGAGGCAAGGGCATGGCCTAACTTGAAAATTACTTCTATTCGAATAGTTACTTTAAGCAGAATGAAAACAGTGCTTCTTCAGACGCCGACCAGACTCACGTCATCAAAAGAAACGTATGATCTCCTAGTCGCAAGGACGACTGCAGAGATTCACTCATTGTTATCAACTAATTCCCCCATACATTTCGCGGAAATCCTGAATGAAATCTTAAATATTTCTGATACCAGTGGAGTCTCAAAGGTATTTAAGACAGTATTTTCGATGGCATTAACACCATTCAAAGCCATACTGGGTATTTTTCCAGATTTCGTCCATTCGATTTTTGGCGGACTTCCCCTCATTTTTGGACTAATTGCAGGAATCCTATTCCTGGTCCTAATATTTCGTTATGGCAAACCATGTCACAGACAAAACACCTGCGACAAGGGAAGAAACAATCCGAGCCATTGGATACCGGGACCGGATATCAAAAATCCTGGGACTATCCCGGCTTAGAGACCTGAACATGACTTGGTTTCTTTCATTTCGACCAATGTGGCATCGATGTGTTTTACCTGTATTAAGGTGCCTGCTGTGCGGAGAAGAATGCGTGTTGGACACCTGTCTGACGCTACAATCGGATGCGCCTATGGATGCAGAAACATTGTTGGGTCCGATAAAGGCTCATGCTTTGTGCTGCCCTCAACGGCTGCCAATCCTGATGACGGCATTCGTGGAAACTTCGCCACTACGATTAAGGGGTAGTGGAGTTCAAGATGAAAGCAGCATCGATCAGGTACGACCTTCTGTCAGCAATACTAATCAAAACGTCAATGGAGACAATCATGCGCACGAATGCATGGTTACACCTTTTTCCGAGTTAGTGGAACTCTCCCAGGAAGCTGTTGACAGCTTTTTCGACAGTCTAAATGATATGATGTTCTCACCAGAGCAGAAATAGAGACTTTTTAGCAAGCTAGCACACGGCGTTCTCAACACCCTGAATTTGGCCTTCAACTTAATAGCAAAATAACATGAACAATTTTCCCTCCAGTTCACGGACAGCGATTTTTTCAGCAGCCCCAAAATATTTTTACGATTTTTCGGGACACTTACCTTCTGCTTAAAGTAAGAACTATTCTTAGAGAACTAAAATTTCTATTTTTAGAAACTTTATAGACATTAGCTGCCCGCTGGTATGTTCATAATTATTTTTATTCTGTGATGAAATGGTCTCGAACCTTTTTCTTCTGTATTAAGAGCCATTTCATGTGTAAATTCTCATATACCAATTAGCAATAATGTATACATATGCGTGATTACTTTAGCATTATTCTACAGCTTGAGTGCATATAGTACATGTGAATATTTTTTTCCGTATATTACATTATTACATTACATTATTCGAAATGCATTATATGTATTTTGGGGTGGTAAGGTATACACGATACTCTACAGTATGTTTTACTATGCCTAGATTCGTAAATATGGCCATAGTTAGCGTGGAGTGGGTGTGATGTATTCTTATAGGTTCTGTATCGGTCCCCCTATTCCTGACCCTGTTCTGGTTAACAAGTTAACTAGCAGCCATCCCATGATGCAGAAACCGTTATCTGATTAAGCCACACTACGGCACAGGAACGTGTTATCTGATTAGGTCATAACGCTTGCCATCTAATTAGACAAGCGATATTCCTCCAGCCCCTGATAAGGCATACGGAGTTCTTAAAACAAATCAAACCTATGACAACCTGGGAAAAACCCTGCGGCCATTGTTTTGATTTCATCGAGAACTTCAGCAAAAGAATGTGCTAACGACCAAGTCGTATGACATCCTTATTGACGTATCTATGTCCATCCTTACGTCAATCTCGGCACCTTACAGGTATAAATATTACCGGTATTGCCTTAAGCAAACACACGCGGTGGTGACGAGATCGGAGCAGCCAGACTTGCCGAAGCCCAGAGCAGAGCAGACCCCGCTGGCGCAGCCCCGCCTTCCTGACGCGCTGAGAACGAGACGCTGCTTTCTCCTGCCGAGAAATCCAGCTCCGGCGCTTCCGGGTAGCCCTCGCAGGCAGCCTGGAATATCGAGACCAGAGACGAGAGATACCATCCCTCATTCATCCTAGATTCAAGGTACAGAACTGAATAACCCCTTGCAGAGAATTCTTGAGTCAGTCACTTGGCAAAACAAACTTAACTTAAACTGCTACTTTCTATTCCCGCCCACGTATTAGGCTTAGGTCAGGTACACCGGGGTAGGCGTAGTTAGAAACACCAGTTGAGTACGATTAGTCAAATGTATATGTGTATGTATCTATTTTATCCATTTTAAACCACCTTATGGCTTAGAAACCATATAAATGTTTTTACAGTATTATTTTATACTTCTGCTTTTATTGTATGCACTTTACTTAACCATAAGTATTGCGATAATATCGATCCATTTCTCTTGTATGAGAAAAGAGACTGATCAATAAATAACATCTTTTATTGAACACGCCCGTCTCTTCCTTTTCTCTACAATCTGGTGAGACTAAGAATGCATGTACTGACTGAGTAAAATAAGTTGTCTTTTGTTTTCACACGACTCTAGAGATACACTCTTGATTAGGGGAGAGCAAAGTTGTCATGTTCCATGGTTGTCAGAAACTAAATCCCTTCTTGTCTATCCAGGGAGGTTCAACTCCTCCTTGCCTATTCGAGAAAGTTTCTAGTGAACTCTGAGCTAGCTGGCAAACCCAAAACTTTAAGTCTAATATCGACAATAGAAGACCTAGTTAACGTCTGGTCTAGGCCTATACTATTGAAGGTATTATTCCAATGCGCAGAGCCTATTGGGATAATAGGAACTACACTACACCATTTAGGATGACACACTAAACTATACAAAAATGTGATTGATGGAATGCTTGAATTAGCTACTGCTAATTGCTCATTGTCAAACATTTTTTTGCACACATGCCACCTCAGTTTGTACTCAGCCATATTCAAATTAGTCTTGACCTTGCTCCAGTAGGAACAGTCCACCCCAAACTCCCAGCCCACTCTGAACCCGGATTAATGCTATTGGCGTGAAGTGCAGGTCTTGCTGGAGCTTTGTGTTAGTCATCCTCATGGATGGTTGCTGTCGGCATGAAGCGCAAGGCTTGCTGATCAATCACTTGGTGGTAATTATAGCCAGTCATTTCTTGGCACGAAGAAGCCACTTTGTGGTCGTAAGGAGCCCAAAACATCTGAATCTTCATCTTCAGTTCAGTAGGAGTTCACTCTGAAGCCAGTCAAGGGTCAATGACCTATGAAGAACCTCTTTGGGATGTGGACTCACTCCAACAGATGGCAGCAGCAGGATCCAGGCAGGCCCAGTTGCTGCTGGTTAGCTGGCCACTTGCATTGAGATCTCTGGAAGCTTGCTATTACAGCAGTAGCAGTAAGTATAGATTGCTGTACATTCCCATACTGTATGTGGCAATATATAGACGCAGTGGCTGTATTCGAAAAACAAATTAGTGTGAGCAAAGTTGCAGTGCTCTGACAATACAAACCACCTCGCTACCGAAAGTGTTAGATGTAGCCTACCCCAGATTAGGGTTCCACTGCAGTCAAATAAAAAAAGAAGGTTGGAGCACACCCAAATGTAAGTTTTTTCAGTATTAACAAAAATAGTCAAAAGTTTGCCCCAGCTTCTCATTAAGTTAAATAATTGTGTTTAACGTTCTCTAGAAGTTGTCACTAATGTACAGTTGTTGACATGATGTTATCAATATGAAGTTGATCAGTCAAGAAGAGGGAGAATACAACACATGGTTCATCATAACCACACTTTATCATGGCAGAAGATAAAAGTTTGTTTATTGTCAAAAGGTTGCAATCCTGTGTCCTCAACTGGCAAACATCAGATATAGTAAAGGTGCTTAGTGGGTGTACTCATGAAGTTGAGATACAAGTTGCAAAATGGGAGTTACAAGATCCTCTGATTTCCCATAGTGTGGGTTTCCAGTTTGATTATTTTTTACCTTCAGCACTGATAAACCAATTAGTATATGTGAGTCACAGTCAACTAATTGGGCACCATCTTGTTTGAGTCTAATGGCTCACCCTATGTAGCCTGTATCTCAGTTTCATGAAGCCTCTGGAAGCTGTTGCGTCCCATTGGCTGAAACAGAAGGTCATCTAACTAACTCTTGGAGTCACTCTCGGGAAGCCTCGGTTCAAGGTAAGTAGGTCCAATTGTCCTTCTTCAGACAACACAGCATCCTCCTTCTTAATCTTTCACGTCTTAGGGCCCGATTATGAGTTTGAGGCACCGAAAAATGGAAACGGCAAAAAAGTTCCAGCAATGCATGGACGTGGGCGTCAATGCTGTGCTGCAACTTTGTGGGAATACAGATAGGGGGACATATGGTGTGCCCGTCTGAATGTATCCCCATCGTGATGCAATCGGACAACAGGTGGATCACCACTGCAGCACCCCCGGTGAGTATGGCAGTCAGAAGACCACCAGATTTGTAATCAGCCCCTATGAGTGATCATGACAAGTTATGAGCATGCAGCTTTTATAGGTGGTGCCAGCCTATATGTGGTGGTGTAATTCCCTGTCCCACTTTAAAACTGGTTCTGGTTTTATCTTCCCCTTTCTCAGGTCCTGGCTGAACTGGTGTCATGTCCCTTTGTGTGTGCTCTAGGCAGGGTCCTTTGAAGTGTAACCATGGCATTGTACAGCTCCTCCTCAGCCATCTTGTATGGAAAACCCACTCATCTCAAACCTAGTCCTCTGTTATCTCCGTGTCTGGAAATGAAACAAAGCACACAACAAGAGAGCCATTCTCAGGCATGTGACCTTGGACACTTGTAGAAAGGCACTCGGTTTAGGAAGAACAATTCCAACTTTCTAAAAGGGGCATTTTCAGAATAGTAACTCAAAATCTGCCTTTACCATTACTGTGAATTTTGAATGACAATTATTTTGTGTGTAAACAGTCTATCTCAATCTGCTCCCAAACCAAACGTATTAAATGTAATAAGGTAACCCAGTGTTAGTTCATGAGAGAGGCAGCCATACAACTGTAATAAATGACTTTAGGAGTTTTGCACAGCTGGGACACATAAAACTTAAGCAACCATGTCCTACTTTTTAAATACCATTATACCCTGCACTAGTAGCCTTTAGGTCTACCTAAGGGGTGACATATATTTTGAAAAAGAAAATATAAGTCAGCCAAAAGGTTTATTTGTGAGGACAATATTGTAGTTTAATACTGCATCACAGGCTGCACTGAAAAGCCTGAGGAATGTTTTACAGTGCTACTTTAATGGGTGGCACAATGAGTGCTGCAGCCCACTAGCAACATTTTATTTAAAGGACCTTATATACAGGTCATACCATTTACTAGGGATGTATAGGCAACATGAATGCCTCAATTAGGTGTAGGCCAATTTTACCATATTTAACAAATATGAGTTCAGCAAAACAAAACCTGGGAAGTGAAGGCTAACTGCCTGAAAAGAATACCACACCAAGGAGGTCATGTCTAACAGAAGCACACCCTTTAGAAAAGAGCTTGAAGGACTTTTCTTAGCACCATTCTTGGATTGCTGTTAAACTGAGATGGTTTGCAGTAAATACAATATGAAGCCATCATAGCCTCAGACAAGACTGGAGTCCAGCCAACATCATGTGAATCATTCACCATACCTATGCAAGGTACACTATCTGAGGATAATGATGTCAGTGTTCTACCAAGCACTTCTACAGCATGACAGAAGCAAGACCAGATAAAGAAATCACTGGTGCGGCAGTTTTTCAACCTTCCAGCTGACAAAATAAAGAGTGCACAGTAGTGTTTAATTTGAGAAGGTGGTTTCTGGTGCTCAGCACCGGCACTAAATTATGAACACCCGCACTTATGATAGTCTGCCACTTGGTGACGCTGTCTGTAATTTAGAGATAAGCAGGTCAAAAGCTGTTTATTAATTCGATATACATTCAAAACTATTAATTCCTGCTGCCCAATCCCTTCTTATAGCTTTGGGGGTCTGGAATTGTCATATGTACCGTGGAGGCCCACTGTCCTTTTACCTATGTTAGCATGAGCACATTGCAGTCTGTCCTCTGTTTTGCGCACATTACTATACAAACGTAATTTGCTTTGTGCCACATTGTACTTTCACACAGAACCTGTTTTTCTTTTCACATTCTGTTCTTTCCTGGGATTTAGTTTGAACACCATAGACAAGGTCAAACAAAAATGCCCCTTGTTATTTTGTTCTTTTGAGGCTCTAGCACCTAGACAAAACATGCAAATTCAGCTGCTGTTTGGGGACACATACTTTTGTCACATAGCTATGCACACAATAGGTAATAACATACTTGGAGAGGGATCTTTCCAGGGAAGTGATTGTGACAGCACCTGAGATGTAGAACATTCATCTGTGCATGCTGAGGTACGGGGTCTGCTGCCAAAACCCAGAGTTCTTCTTATATATGATCATTTTGCTTCTTTAGAAGGGGAGGGGGGTTAGTCTAACCGGTCTTATATAAAGTTTGCTCCTTTTATGATTGAAGGACCACTTACTATGCTAACCATATTTGTGTTAGCCATTTTCTTACTTATTGTGGCACCTATACTGCATACTAGAGCACGATAGTTAAAATAAACATTTTAAACTTTTCTTGTGTCTCTGTTAGATCTTATTGTGGACTAGTACGAGGGTTAGAGCAGAAGAGCGTGTCCTGTACCCGCCATTCTTGAGAGGTTTGAGAGTGTTGTGTTCTGGGGTGACTAATCACTTGTTCCTCTGTGAGTGAGTAGGAGGGCAAGTGAGACACTATAGCTAGTTAGTTCCGGGCATATGGGTACTAAGGGCCCATTCACAAAGATAAACTGAGACGAATGTCTAACTTTACAACTATCAGTATTTACCAAGAGCATTCACTAGTGGTAAAGATAGACTTTTGCCTCAGTTTAACTTAAGTTTTGGCCTTAAGTTTAATTGAGACCAAACGTCTAGTCTCAGTTAAACTTAAAACCAAAACTTAAGTTAAATTGTAAATGCCTTTTGTGAATACCGAAATTCGTAAAGTTAGACTTTTGACTCTGTTTGCCTTAGTGAATCTGGCCCTAAGGTGGTAGGATGACTCAGTACCTGCCTACTAAGGTCTGTGACTCTGGAGAATCCCTGCAACAGAATAATCTACTTTTTCACACTTGGAGGACTGTTATGGATAGTATTGTAAGGTATTGTCATTGGCAGCACTGACAGGGGCAATGGTTATAGATGCACTGGCCCCCTGATGAGGCCCTGGCACATATTTTATTACAAATTAAGCACTGGTGCACAGGAGGTGACATAGACTTTGCAGCAGAAGAAGGTGCCCAACAGAGTGAAGATTGGACAGTATTCAATGGGACCCAAAAGCCCAGGAAGGACTTGAGGGCTATGCTCCCAAACATCATTGCACATGCAGAGATACGGAAGCAGTGAGCAGTAGAAAGAGAATAAAGTGCCTTGTAGCAAGTGCTACAGTGAGTACAGCAAAAACATTAGGACAATATGCAGCATTTTCACATACACAACAAATAGTGTCATTTAGTTTTGGCCTGTGTTAAAGTTGACAAAAGATTGCATGGATGGGCCATGGAATGCCAGCTTTAAACAGAACACAAAGATGTGGGTAAAAAATAAAATAAATATGTAATGAAAAAAGTAAATAGAAGTTTAAATAATATCAAAAAGTTTACAAAAACAGTAGTTGAAAACTACTGAACAATTGGAAAATAAAATCATAAAAAATAGAAATAGGATTGAAAATAAAGAACAAAAAATAACAATAAATAGCATCCACTCTGTTTTACACATGGGGTTGGGAGACAATGGCCAGGCTGAAAGCTGTGCACTGCGGGGGGGGGGGGGTGGAGGTTGGCCAGCTGCAGGGAATTAGGTGCATGTTCTGCCTGCAGTATTGACCCTGAACACAACCTCCTGCCACATATAGCCAAAAGTTGTGCTCAGTGGGAGAGTTTGATGAATATGATGAAATAACAGAAACTAACTGGAAAAAACAAAGGTTAAAGTGCTGTTATAGTTAGGCATTGTAATAATATCTTACTTTACAGTTGTAGAATTTCACTAGACAAAGGTTACAGTGGCGTAATAGTTAGGTATGGTAATAAGATTTAGCATACTTTTATAAAACCCTATGAGTTAACTGAACAAAAACAAAGATTGAAGTGACGTCATACTTAGGTGATGTAATAATATAAAAACTGATTTAAAAAAGAACAAAAGAATTGAAATTCACCATAGTTTATAATTTACTGAGCTAACCATAACGCCACCATACACCATACATGACCCCACATATTACATCACTCATAGCGTGTTAAATTACATCATCAATGAAATCCCTAATGGCAACTCAAATAACATGATTGATAACATCACTTATGTCATCATATGATCATTGTGACACCATCCTACAGGGTTTTAGGACTTGAAGTAACTAAACATCCAACACCTGTGTACAATTTTCTATTCACCTTAATGGGAATATCCTCTAAAAGAATTCACATGAACCGCAATTTTAAGTTAAGAGGTTGACAGGTACACATTTGCCACTGTAAAGACACATTTTGTTAGGCCCTATGGAAAACACGCTGTAGTTTAGTTAATTTTACTTCACACATTCCTGAGATACCTACAATGGCATACAAAATTAGGGTCATGCTTACAACACCTGTATGAGATAAAACACCTCTAAGTGGGACTCCCCTACATTCGACATTATTTAATAATTTGTAGAAATTGCATCCCACAGATTGCTTTGGTGCTACTCACCCTAGGTGTTTCAGTTCTTTTTGAAGCTCACACCCTGGAGAAAGAATTTATGCTGACCACCCTTAATAAGCAAATGAAATGTGCACAGGAACGCCTCTCAGTACTGAACATTGAAAGCTTCACCCCAAAAGTGGACAACTGTTCCATATGCATAATATTCTACATCAGGGCCTCAGTTTCACAACGCACATCATAAATAATATGCAAATTGCCTGGCACTCACTCATCAAGTGTAATGACAAGAATTATTTTCTTCATGGAAAAGATTTCAAAGGAGCTTTATCCCACCCTAGTCTTAACTGATGTCAATGGGTGTTGTCAAGCACTTAGAAGAGAATATAGACAATGGCACTTATGCTTACTCTAGCGAGATAGCTTTGAATTATCAGACAATAAAATTAGGCAAATTCTTCTTTATTAACAGAAAGTCATGTATTTTCAATGTCATAAAATATGTTTATTTGTAGTTTTACCATAGATAATCACTCATTCATTCATTCAGAGACAATCAATGTCCACATGTGTCAAAAAGATATATCACCTTTGTTTAGCACTGAACTTAGATCAAGCCCTAGATTTTTAGCACAAAAAGGCATATACCTTGGAAACTGCAAAAATTATTTATTTTCTGATTCTGAGGACTTTGTGTGGTGGTGCAAAGCTGCGTGCAGACTGTTGACTCTCAGTCTCATCTTGTTTTAAATTGTTCGTTAGAAAAGTATCAGTTCTTTTATTGCCTTGTATCCTATTTCATTATTCTGATACTAACAACTGTTGTTATCACTGAAACGTTGTTTGGTCTGCTCAGTTTTGCGCAGTTTATTTTTTCAATTACAAACTACACGTTATGGTGACAGGTCATAAGGCTTTCTTTTCCATTAGCTTGTTCGTTTTATTGTATACTTACTTTGCCATTTAGGAAATTATTATCTTTTGTGTGATATTCCCCAAAGGTATTTTACCAAACCTGTTTTGCTGGTTTTACAGCTCTGTGCACTTTACCTCTGCTAATCAGGTGTAAAGTGCCTGTGCTCCATTTTTAAATATGGTTAGATTTTTTTTAATTTTTTTTTAATTTTATTTTTTTGTCCTCATTTGCCCCTCTTCACCCTTTTCTCTTACGATAACGCCCCAGGGTGTTTTCATATCATATAATAGGAAATTTTTACTCTCTTAGGAGGGAGTACACTCCCATAACTGGCCTACGTAGAGCATATTTCCACCAAGATTTCAGAGTGACTTAATCATAGGACTTTCTTCCACCCTTGCCTTCACAGTTTCACCCACACCCTTCACCCATAACAGTTTAAGAAAGGAGTCCAAAATCTATATCTCTTCTTATGCTGGCCGACCATATCCAGCTTTGCTACAGCCCTCATAGCTCCTATCCAAGCCAAACTTGTCGGAGGATCAGCAGAGACCCACAACTTGCATATTTCCCTACGGGCCAACAATACAGCATAGAACACCAGCTTTACTTTATCGTCCAAACCCCTATCTTGTAGATCTGCTCTTCCCGTTATAACAAGTTCAGGGCTTACCTCAATATGTTGGGCCAGTGCATCTGACAAGCATTTACTCACATCACCCCAAAAATCTTTTATCGCCGGGCATGTAACAAACATATGCATGTCGTCCTTGTTTGGGCTGCTGCATTTAGGGCATCTCACCATACCACCATCTTTGAATTTCGCCAACTTCTTTGGAGACCAATACGCCCTGTGGAGAGTGAACAAGTGGTTCCTTCTTAAATTTGCAGGTTTTACCACCTTGTAAAGAATCAACATAGTTACTTGCCAATGATCTTCTGTAGCGGTCCTCGGCAAGCACTCTCCCCACAGGTGTTCCGGCAGTGTAAATGGTCCATCCTCCATTTCAACTATTGCCCAGTACCAGGTCGCCACTTCTTTCTTTATCGGGGCCTCCAAAGCCAGCTTCTCTTCAAACTCGTTATATACCCCTATTAAATGTTCTTTCCCTGCTGCCCAACTTTGTATCTGGAGGTATTTAAACTTCGAAAATATTTGCCCCCACTCTTGTTCACAGTAGATCCACGGCAATAAACTGCGATCTATAAACAAATCCCCCCATCTCTGAGGTCCCTCTGCTTTTAACATCCTTGCCAGTGCATCCTCGGCCCAACTTGGAGCACCTGGTAGTTCCCAGATCGGTGCTCTTACACTAAAATATGGTATTCTTGTGGCCCAAAATATATATGGTTAAATTGACGTATTCCTAATCTGCTCATGTAACATATCTTTAAGTCCCCAGTATAGAGTTAGACCTGCCAGCCTTAGGGTGGGCTTCCCCCCTCATTTTTGCTGGCCTTAGGACTCTTCACACCTTACCACAGCTAACCAGTTCTAAAGTGCATGTGCTTCCTCCTCATAACATGGTAACATTAGTTCGTCCCCATTTGGCATCTTTAATTTACTTATACGCCTGTTTGCAGTGAAGCAGGGGAAGGACCACACCCCCCCAGGACCAGTAGCGGCTGCCGCTGCCAACGATACCTTGTCCACGCATGGAGGCACGTAATATATCACTGGCAGGCTCCCGCTCCACGGGATGCCTGTTTGCAGTGCAGCAGGGGGAGGACCACTCCCCCAGGAGCAGTAGAGGCTGACGCCACCAACGACTCCTTGCCCATGCACAGAAGCGCATAATGGATCACCGGAGGGCTCCAACTCCGTGGAAGGCGGGCTGGATGTGCACAGGCGTGTGCCCGGGCAAAGACCATACCAAGAGCGGTCCCGTCTGCACCCGTCCATGGCCGACTGAGGCTGGGCTGGGCCATCCCCCTTGGCTATCATGTTACGCAATGCTGTAAATCTGTCTTTATTAGTAGTTTTGGCTTCAAGTTTTTTTCCCTTATGAGAGTGTAAATTAAAAGAAAAAAATGGTCAAACGGAAGTTAATGGGAGACAAGGAGGGTACACCAATGAGAACTTCAGAACTCCACCCAGACTGATTTTTGACACAGGCAGCTAGAGAAATAGACAGGGAAATTTCAGTGGTAGACTAATACCTATCCTTGGAGGGAGGGGCACCTATGGTTTTAAATTTGGACTTAACTACCTGTAGGGCGTCTGGGGACACCAAATTTGATAACCCTTTCAGGGCATAAATAATAATGGAACTCCCAACGGGTACGCAATCCCCGCCCTACAAATTAGCGTCACCATTGACTGGTCCACCGGTCAAAAGGATGAAAACTACGAAACATGGGGTGTCTTCTATAGGAGCAAGTACTAGATCAGAAAAAAATATGACATACCCCAATGGGGATTCAACAGCAGCTTATCAGCGCCTATCACTGTTTCTAAGACTACAACTCTGCCATCTTACTGCACAGTATTATTTAATTGAGATCTAGAGTCTGTATTAAGCGGCTTTGATAGTGTATTATAGAAAAACCTCTCACCAATATTAGATGTGGTGATTTTAACAAATGTCCCCTTGCTTTTGGGAAACAATAAAGCAACCACAGGCCAATTGAAAAACAAAATGTGTCATTGGCTAACCCGTTATTCTGATTTTACAAACTATAGCTATCATGACATTCTATTAATCAGAAGAGTGAGTTGGGTTGGTCCCCTACGCAAATCTATTGGTGGGGACTGTGTAGTGATCAACTGTAGATTCCCTGCCCTAGCAGAAAAACGTATCAAACGTGGGGAGAAATCATGTGGGTGGGGCCATGATCGGGGGATTGGCATTATGCCACTAGGATGTTTTTATAGACATCGCAATTCCCCAGGTCCAGCCACTATATTAAATGCCTTGGTTGCCCAGACTCTGCAGAGGAGTAGGGAGCAATTTGCTTTAGTAACAAGCAATAGATATCGAGCACTTTCTGAGCAGGATAAACCAGACTGAATAAAGTTGGGTAATGCTAAATCTACGATGACCCAAGCTGTGGATTTAACTAGCCAGCTCTGGTGGGGCACTACAAATAATAACATTGAGACAGAAGTTAAGAACCGATCCTTAGCCTCCTGGCATGACCATCACACACCTGCCCAGAGTTTAACAATAGAAAACCCAATAGTAGGCTAACCGCCACAGGGGAATATAAGTGATGACCTGCAACCGATTTTTTTTTCATGGAACATTGTGGGGATATGGTCTAAATTAAACGACCCGGAGTGGGGTAAGCTGGTGGACAGCAGTCGTATATGCCTGTTGCAAGAAACCTGGGCAACAGAGCAAATACATAGGGCAGGGTACAATACATTTAGCACAGACCATCACCATCAGGTAGACCTGCTAGAGGTTTGCCAATCTGGATTAATGCCTCTCTGGCATGTAAAATTAAGAGGTTAGAAATAGGCTCACAGGAGATTATTGGATTAGATTTGGTATCCCGCAAGGGAAATATAAATTATAGACTAATACATTTATATAACCGTTTTAGCAGCCAACACAAGGAGTCAGATACTAAAACAACACTCACAAATTTCCTTGACAGTTCAAGGGACTAAAACACGACATATGAGCCTATAGATTTTGTTCAGGAAATAGTGCAGGAAGGAGAGAAAGCTAGAGGTATCCAAAGACTACAGCTACCACTCATTAATAGATGCACCATGGTTGATCAACAAGACCTGTCCTTCACCCTCACCTATAAGGTCCACGCGTGTAATGGGCGGACACCACCAGATGTAGATGGATATATTAAATTTAAAAGGGGGAACGTCAAGAGTCGGATTGACTTTATTATGGTAGGTCATGACTTGTGGCCAAAAGTCAATTTATATGGTTGTTTTAGATCGTCAGGTTAGTGACCGCACTGCACTGATTTTGAGGCTGTCCGGTATCCCAATTCTGCACTCTCAGTCTAACTAAGTCTCGACCCCTGTTATCACCACTAATAATAATAAGAGAATCAAATGGCTCCAAGTAGTTGCTGATGATATGTTGCTCACTAGCATTCATGCAGAGGTGGCTAAGACTCTCACTATATTAGGAAATCTTAGCTTTAAGCTTTGACCATTTGTCAAATATATATATATATATATATAGATATATATAGAAATATTTTAGCAGACAGTGTAAAATAAAAATGACTAATCAAAATACTGCTCCACGGTATAATGAGAAATGCAGGCAAGCCAAAATTGAGCTAACCGAGGCCGTAAAGAAGAGAATTAGGAGCGACGTTATAAAAGAAAAAAGGTTACAAGAGGACACAGGAAGAGGCAATAAGGAATTGGGAGGTAGAGAACTGGCACACTCTAGTAGAGGCATCCAGAGTGAAGGATTGCCAGATATTTGGGCATTTCTCTCAAAAGGGGTAACCCAGTTGGTTAAAAAAGATTATTTTCAGATACAGCCACGTTAGGGTAGATTACTTTCAGAAATTATATTCCGGGACGGTCCGTGGGTCTGAATACGAGACAGTATTATCAGGAAGAGACTGTACTATTGAACCAGTAGTGGGAGATATAGTCAGCTTCTCCCTAGAGGAAACTGTGAGTGCAATACTACACTTCAGTCTGGGAAAGCACCAGGGCTCGATAGATTACCTAGAGATCTCTATTGCTCGGAACCCAATATATGGGGTCCATTCCTCCATTCAGTGTTTAACGCTATTGCACAATGGGGAACATCCCCGAGACCTGGATGGGTGCTGAAATAATCCCCATATTTAAACAGGGGATGAAGGAGAGCCCTCTAACTACAGGCCTATCAGCCTTATAGATGTGTCTCTTAAAGTTTTTAGCAAATTGATTCTGTCACATCTCCACTGCCTGGTAGAGGAAAATAGTATACTCTCTCATCTGCAAACTGGCTTCAGGACCTCCACAAGTACTTTAGACTAGGCATTCCACTTCCTCATGCTTATTTGGAAGAAAGTAACGATCAAGAGGGATCACCTGTATGTTGTGTTTGTTGATCTCAAAACATCATTTGATTCTATAGATGTCACAAAGGTATGGGTTTCCCTTAGGGACCTTTGACTTCAGTGTGGGCTGCTCCAACTTCTGGTCAGTTTATACTAAAGTAATTATGCCAAAGTTAGGTGGAACCCTGATGGTGGTCTAACTAATAATATATCTGTTTCAAAGGGGGTGTGGCAGGGCTGTGTTTTGGCCCCAACCCTATTCACTCTGTATATGAACGGGCTTAATAAAGATGATATGATTGTGGAGGTGACCCGCCAAAACTAAATGGCAAACTAATTCCAGCTCTGTTATTTGCAGACGACACGCTGCTAATTTCTAAAACCCCAATAGGCATCCAGAAAGTGTTAACTAAGTTTGCAATGGCGTGTGAGGACCGGGGCCTCTAAATCAATTGCTCTAAAACAAAGTTCATGGTTTTAAATCCCTATAAATCCTCTAAGGGGAATTTGAGATTGGGCACACATTCACTTGACCAGGTCAAGGTTTTTGATTACCTGGGAGTTAGAGGTCATGGAGAACACATTTTTAAGATCAATTTTACACTTACCAACAAATACCTGACTATTATCAGTACTCCTAGATCTTGGCCTAAAGTCTATCACGCAAACTGCTGTAATAAAGGTCCTTGTGATCTGGGTGAGACTCTGGACCAGAAACACTCAGATTCCGGCTAAGGATGCAGTGGTAGAACTACTATCCCTTGAAATTCAGGCTGGATGATTGGTCTGGTTTACAAAGGTCAGACAGTGGTTTTTTAAACTCGGGTTGGGAATTAAGTGGAATGATCCACAGTCTATCAGAAAAAAAGTGCTGGGACTACATTGAATCTTTATGCACTAATACCAAGGCACAAGGCACCTTAACCACTAGATTTTTAAATGTAAAAAGCTGTTTTAAGTTTGACAATTTTATGGATGATGTTGAACCCCCTCAGGCATGACCCTTTATATACCATTTAGGACTGGGGTTCTTCCTTTGAATGCTATGAAATGTAGCTGGGTGAATGTTACTGTAACTTCATTGACCCCCATCATGCGGCTCTAGCCCTGAAACCATAGAACATTTCATCTTCTTTTGTCTCCACTATGTTCATAGAAGAAAAACATGGATTATCCCTGGTTGTCCATTGTTATTGTTCACACGTACTGCAGATGCACTACGTGTGTTCAGATTTGATACAACACGTTGGCTTGTGTTCACAATATCTAGATACTTGCTTTATGCTTGGTGACAGAGGTCTAAGATGTGAAATCAATATTTTCTTGCATGTGTTTGCAACATGTTGGAAAGGTATGATCCTATGTTAACACCATGGGACTGTCTATGTAGTGATTTTTACGTATTGTCATGTTGATTGTTGGTGCATTTTAAATGACATTACAGCTGTTTTTAAAGGTCAAACGAATTTTATCAGAGCAAATGATGTGATAATATTACCTTTTAATGAGACCTAGAATATAGAACTTATGATATAGTTCTTATTCTTTTTAAGTTAATGATTTAATGTATGTGGTGAGATATTTTTTGCTTGTGAATGATCATGTTGATCATGGTAAATTAACTTTATTCGCTTACACAAAGGTAGCCATGAAAGTTAAAAATGTACAATTCATAAAAAGATTCAGACATATTAAAAAACAGCATAAAAACAAGCCCACTCCACAATGCTACACGATATAAAGTGCGAGATGCCAAAAATATCAAAATATACAAAGCTACTAATTCCTAAAGAGCAAACGCCCCATAAACATCATAAAAGTTAAAAAAAGTTCAAAATGGGCCTGCTTTCCATTTACACCTTAAAGAAAGCTTGGTTAACATATTGTGAAATGCCCGTGGACCAACGGCCCCCACATTATACATTCATATAAGCCCTTGATTTCATTGTAGATTTTAGAAACCCCACATCAAAGAACAAACAGTCATAATTCAACAGTTGTAGGTACAAGAGGGCTGGGCGAAATTTTTTTAAATTCAACTTTTTCTTGAGAGGTACCAGGAATTTTTTTCGTGGAACAGAGTAAAATTTGCAGAACAATATAAAGTGCAGCAAATCCTGTGGAGACAAGCCGTTGCAACCTTAGGACGCTAACACTTGACCTCTGTGACAGCATTTGGGTCTAGCCAGCAAAAATGAAACAAATTCCTCCTGAACCTGGTTAGAAGAAACGGATGTATGACATTACAACGCATGCTTTTACATCGCATGCTTTTACAATGCGGTTTTTACAACGCATACCATTACAATGCATAGCGCTTTGGGGTGCTGGATAGTGAATAGTTTCATTTACTATTCCAACTCCAGTCCCCGTGCACACTAGGGAAGGTGTTGGATAGTAAATTAAATCTATTCCCTATCCTAGAGCGCCCCCAGCGCAATGCGTTGTAATGGTTTGCGTTGTAAAAGTTGCGTCGTAAAGGCACTGCGTGGTAAAAGTTGCATTGTAAAGGATGTTTCCCGAAGAAACTTTTTGTGAGTGGACAGGGACCCCAGGAGGTAGGGCTCTGTAAGTGGGGTTGTTTTGAGCATTATAAAGCTGCGGACACTTACTTTCTTGAGTTCCTGCTCATTCCTATTCAGTTTTTTTAAAGACAAATAGGCTACCTTTACTGACTCCAACTCCCTCTTGGTGATTGTTTCATGCTTATGAAATAGCTCTACACGTCCTATCTCTTCCAGGCTTCTTTTGATGTATTTAAGCCATGGAATTCGGAGTGCTTTATCAAGAGTCAAACACTCCCTCAATATAATGTGAGTGAGATTTAACTCGGGATTCAGCCAGTATTTTAACCAAAATACAATAGGTCGCGAGGCTGGAGTATCACACAAAAACCAAACCCCAAGTTCTTTGTGGGCCGACAAATTAGAAAGGATTTGGGGGGCGCACATCAGGGGCTTTAAGAATTTGTTCTCTGCCACCTGTAAGGGGCTCACCATAGTGTGACCCCAGATTTCACTCCCGTAACTGGCTATAGCCAGGCTTTTTGCCTGATATATCTTTAACATAGCACCTATTGGATTCCTCCCTCTCTTTATGCAAAAATTTAAAACTGCCGCATTAGCCCTGGTCAGAGCCCCCCTGTTCTTATTGATTTGGTGCCCCCATTGTAACTGATCCTCCAGGAGAACCCCTAGGTATGAGACAACATTCATAGGGGGGATGGCGGGAAGAGCCAACCCTAAATTGGAAGCTTTTTTGGGGGCGCAGTCCCACTTGCATAACGTACAATTTCGAGTGGTTGATAGTCAGTTCCCGGTCCGACATAAAGCTAGAAAAAGCCTCCAATAAAGGTTGGAGGCCTAATGGCGTCCTCATTATGAGGACTGCATTGTCCGCATACAGTAGAACAGGTAGCCCACAACGCCCTACATATGGGAAATCTACCTCAAGGTTACTTAAGACTTTGACTAAATCATTTATATATAAGTTGAATAAGAATGGGGCCATTATACAACCCTGTCTAACTCCCCTTTTAATGGCCCGGTCCCTGGTAACCCTGAGGTCCTGCGAGAACCTGACATTGGCCTTAGATCCTCCAGGAAGTTGGCTAAGCTATTCTCTACCCCCATTGCCCTCATGGGCTGCCACAGCTTGGCCCTGTTCACACAGTCAAAAGCTGAAGACAGGTACATGAAGGCAAGATATACAGTACCTGGGTGAGCAACTGTGTATTTACTCAGTATCATTAGCGATCATGTTGATAAAATATACTAGTACTACGTATAAGTCCCTAGGAAAGAGGTAGTACATGTACCCAGGGCCTGTAAATTAAATTGTGCTGGTGGATCTGCAGCACTGATTGTGCCACCCACTTAAGTAGCCCTTTGAAATATGCCTCAGGCCTGACATTGCCATCTGTGTGCAGTTTAAACTATCAATTCAACCTGGCTAAATAAACCTTTTGCCAGGCCAAAACCTACCATTTTAATACATATAAGATACCCCTAGTGAAGGACTGGACAGCTCAGAGGGCAGGTGCATTATATTTAAAAAGTAGGATGTGTTTTTAAGTTTTACATATCCTGGTAGTGAAAACCTTTTAAATTCATTTTTCACTACTGCGAGGCTTACCCCTCCCATGGGATAACATCGGAGTCAACTTATTACAATTTTATAAG